>NC_143152.1:32529759-33835766 GCF_041381405.1 Jatropha curcas | reverse complement strand
TTAATGCGCAAAATCGGTGCCACTCCGGAAGCATTTGGCAGTTTTAGCCCAATATCTCTCTGTCTGTCGCTTATCACGCCATTTTGAGGCCATAATATTTCCTCTAAGACATGCAAGAAGCTTTGTAATCATTTTTGAGCCATTCCGAGCCGGTGCTTCCAGGCCCCAAAATCGTACGTATACCCCTTTGGTCTTAGGAGCCCTGTGTGAAGCCCTGTTTTGGAGACGATATCTTCTGTACACCTGATGGGCAACTCCTATAGGCTCATCTAGGTGATAGTTTAGGGTCTTCTGGTCCAATCGGTATGCCTATTTCGGCTGCCCATTGCAAACTCCATATAAATTAATGCGCAAAATCGGTGCCACTCCGGAAGCATTTGGCAGTTTTAGCCCAATATCTCAATGCCTGTCGCTTATCATGCCATTTCAAGGCTATAATATTTCCTCTAAGACATACAGAATGCACTGTAATCATTTTCAGGCCATTCTGATCCGGTGCTTCCTGGACGCAAAATCATGCGTATACCCCTTTGGTCTTAGGAGCCCTAAGTGAAGCTCTGTTCCGGAGCTGATATCTTGTGTATGCCTGACGGACAGATCTTATAGGCTTGTCTAGGCGATTGTTTAGCATCTGATGGTCCAATCGATGCGCCTATCACGGCTGCTCATTGCTTCATTAAGGATTGCAAACTCAATATAAATTAATGCGCAAAATCGGTGCCACTCCAGAAGCATTTGGCAGTTTTAGCCCAATAACTCTCTGTCTGTCACTTATCATGCCATTTCGAGGCCATAATATTTCCTTTAAGACATGTAGGAAGCATTGTAATCATTTTCGGGCCATTCCAAGCCCATGCTTCCGGCCCCCAAAATCGTAGGTATACCCCTTTTGTCTTAGGAGCCCTGTTTGAAGCCCTATTTCGGAGCCGATATCTTTTGTACGCCTAATGGGCAGCTCCTATAGGCTCATCTAGGCGATAGTTTAGGGTCTTTTGGTCCAATCAGTATGCCTATCAGGGCTGCTTATTGCTTCATTAAGGATTGCAAACTCAATATAAATTAATGCGCAAAACCAATGCCATTACGGATGTATTTGGTAGTTTTAGCCCAATATCTCTCTGTCTGTCGCTTATCACACCTTTTTGAGGCCATAATATTTCCTCTAAGACATGTAGGAAGCCCATTTTCGAGCCATTTCGAGCCGGTGCTTCCAGGCCCCAAAATCATAGGTATACCCCTTTGGTCTCAGAAGCCCTGTGTGAAGGCCTGTTTCGGGGCCGATATCTTCTGTATGCCTAATTGGCAGCTTATACAAGGTCTTCTAGATGATGGTTTAGGTTCTTATGGTCAAATCAATATGCCTATCTTGCCTACTCGATGGGTGATTAAGAATTGTACACCGTATAAATTAATTCGCAAAATCAGTGCCACTCCAAGAACATTTGGCAATTTTCACCCAATAACTCTCTGTCTGTTACTTGCCACACCATCTTGAGGCCATAATATTTGGTCTAAGACATGTAGGAAGCATTGTAATCATTTTCAGGCCATTACAAGCCGAAGCTTCTAGGCCCTAAAATCAAAGGTATAACCCTTTGGTCTTAGAAGCCCAGCGTAAAGACCTGTTTCGGAGCCGTTATCTTCTGTATGTCTGAGGGGCAATTCGTATAGTGTCTTCTAGGGGATATTTTAAGGTCTTGTGGTCATATTGGTATGCCTATGTCACCTGTTCCATGCGTCATTAAGAATTGCATACGCCACATAAATTAATGCGCAAAATCGGTGCCACACCAGAAGCATTTGCCAGTTTTTGCCCAATATCTCTCTATCTGTTGCTTACCATGCCATCTTGAGGCCATAATATTTCATCTAAGACATGTAGGAAGCATTGTAATCATTTTCAGGCCGTTACGAGCCAGAGCTTTTGGGCCCCAAAATCTAAGGTATAACCGTTTGGTCTTAGAAGCCCTGTGTAAAGGCTTGTTCAGGAGCCTATATCTTCTGTACGCCTGAGTGGCAACTCGTATAGGGTCTTCTAGGGGATATTTTAAGGTCTTGTGGTCATATCGGTATGCCTATGTTGCCTGTTCCATGCGTCATTAAGAATTGCATACGCCACATAAATTAATGCGCAAAATCGGTGCCACACCAGAAGCATTTGCCAGCTTTTGCCTAATATCTCTCTGTCTGTCGCTTCCCACACAATTTTGAGGCCATAATATTTCCTCTAAGACATGTAAGAAGCATTATAACCATTTTTAGGTCATTCTGAGCTGGAGCTACTGGGCCCCAAAATCCAAGGTATACCCCTATGGTCTGAGAAGCCCTGTGTGAAGGCCTGTTCTAGAGCTGATATCTTCTGTATGCCTGATGAGCAGCTCGTGTAGGCTCCTCTAGGTGATAGTTTAAGGTCTTATGGACCAATCGGTATGCCTATCTCCGCTGCTAGTTGCATCATTAAGAATTGCATACACCATAAAAATTAATACGCAAAATCGATGCCACTCCAGAAGCATTGGCAATTTTCGACCAGTATCTCTCTGTCTGTCACTTGCCATGTAAATTTTAAGCCTATAATATTTTGTCTAAGACATGTAGAAATCATTTTAATCATTTTTGGGTCATTCTGAGCCAGTGCTTCTGGGCCCCAAAATCCAAGATATAGCCCTATGGTCTGAGAAGCCCGTGTGAAGGCCTGTTTCAGAGCTGATATCTTCAGTATGCCAGATGGGCAGCTCATATAGGCTCCTCTAGGTGATAGTTTAAGGTCTTATGGACCAATCAGTATGCCTATCTCCGCTGCTAGTTGCGTCATTAAGAATTGCATACGCCACATAAATTAATGCGCAAAATTGGTGCCACTCCAGAAGCACTTTGCAGTTCTTGCCCAATATCTCTCGGTCTTTTGCTTGCCATGCCATTTGGAGGCCATAATATTTCCTTTAAGACATGTAGGAAGCATTGTAATCATATTCAGGTCATTCTGAGCCGGTACTTCTAGGCCCCAAAATCCAAGGTACACCCCTTTGCTCTGAGAGCCCTTATGTGAAGGCCTATTCCAAAGCCGATATCTTCTGTACGCTTGACAGGCAGCTTGTATAGGCTCTTCTACGCGATAGTTTAGGGTCTTGTGGTCCAATGGATATGCCTATCTAGGCTGCTCATTGCATCATTAAGAATTGCATACGCCATAAAAATTAATGCACAAAATCGATGCCACTTCAGAAGCATTTGGTAGTTTTTGCCCAATATCTCTTTGTCTATTGCTTGCCATGCCATTTCGCGGCCACAATATTTTGTCTAAGACATGTAGGAAGCATTATAATCATTTTCGGGGCATTCCGAGCTGATGCTTCTGGGTCTCAAAATCCATGGTATACCCTTTTGGTCTGAGAAGCCCCGTGTGAAGGCCTGTTCTGAGTCGTATATTCTATAGGCCTGACGGCCAGCACGTATAGGGTCTTCTAAGTAATATTTTATGGTCTTGAGGTCAAATCGGTATGTCGAACTTGCCTGCTCGATGCGTCATTAAGTATTGCATATGCTATATATATATTAATGCGCAAATTCGATGCCACTCTAGAAGCATTTGGAAGTTTTCACTCAATATCTACCTGCATGTTGCTTGCCAGGCCATTTCGAGGCCATAGTATTTCGTCTAAGACATTTAGGAAGCATTTTAATCAATTTTGGGCAATTCTGAGCCCATACTTATGGGCCCCAAAATTTGATGTTTACCCCTTTGTTCTGAGAAGCCTTATGTGAAGACCTGTTCTGGAGCCGATATCTTCTGTGCACCTAACGGGTAGCTCGTGAAGGGTCTTCTAGGTAATAGTTTAGGGTCTTATGGTCAAATCAGTCTGTTGCTTGCCACGCCATTTCGAGGCCATAATATTTCCTCTAAGACATATAGGAAGCATTCTAATCATTTTCGAGCCATTCTAAGCCAGAGCTTCTAGGCCTCAAAATCAAAAGTATAACCCTTTGGTCTTAGAAGGCCTGTTCCGGAGCTGATATCTTCTATATGCCTGAGGGCCAACTTGTATAGGGTCTCCTAGGCAATATTTAAGGGACTTGTGGTCGAATCAGTATGCCTATCTCACCTGTTCGATGCGTCATTAGGAATCGCATACGCCACATAATTTAATGCGCAAAATCGGTGCCACTCCGGAAGCATTTGCCAATTTTCACCAAATATCTCTCTGTCTGTTGCTTACTAGGCCATTTTGAGGCTAAAGTATTTCATCTAAGACATGTAGGAATCATTTTAATCATTTTTGGGTCATTCTGAGCCGGTGCTTCTAGGCCCCAAAATCCGAGGGTTACCCCTTTGGTCTTAGAAGCCCTGTGTGAAGGCTTGTTCTGGAGCCGATATCTTCTGTACCCCTGATGGGTAGCTTATATAGGCTCTTCTAATAAATAGTTTAGGGTCTTATGGTCAAATCCATATGCCTTACTTGCCTGCTCAATGCGTCATTAAGGATTGCATACGCCATATAAATTAATGTGCAAAATGGGTGCCACTCCGGAAGCATTTGGAAGTTTTCACCCAATGTCTCTCCGTCAGTTGCTTGCAATGCCATTTTTAGGCTATAATAGTTCGTCTAAGACATGTAGGAAGCATCATAATCATTTTTGGGCCATTCCAAGCTGGAGCTTTTGGGCCCAAAATCCAAGGTATAACCGTTTGGTCTTAGAAGCCCCGTGTGAAAGCCTGTTCCGAAGTTGATATCTTCTGTACGCCACATGGACAGCTCATATACGATCTTTTAGATGATAGTTTAGGGCCTTGTTTCCAAATCGGTATACATATCTCGCCTGCTCAATGCGTGATTAACAATTGCATATGCCATATAAATTAATGCACAAAATCGTGCCACTCCGGAAGCATTTGGCAGTTTTCGCTCAATATCTCTCTGTTGTTGGTTTCCACTCCATTTTGAGGCCATAATATTTTGTTTAAGACATGTAGGAAGCATTGTAATCATTTTTGGGGCATTCCGAGCCGGTGCCACTTGGCCCAAAAATCTAAGGTTTCTTTGGTCTGAGAAGCCCTCTATTGAGGCCTGTTTCGAAGCTGATATCTTTTGTATGCCTGATGGGCAGCTCATATAGGCTTTTCTAGGCAATAGTTTAAGGTCTTGTGGCCAAATCGGTATGCCTATCTTGCCTGCTCGATGCGTCATTAACAATTACATATGCCATATAAATTAATGCGCAAAATCGGTGCCACTCCGGAATCATTCGACAGTTTGTGCCTAATATCTCTATTTCTATTGCTTGCCACTCCATTTCGAGGCCATAATATTTTTTCTAAGACATCTATAAAGCATTGTAATCATTTTTGGGCTACTTCGAGCCGGTGCTTCTGGGCCCAAAAATCCAAGGTATACCCCTTTTGGTCTGAGAAGCCCTGTGCGAAGGCCTGTTCTGGAGCCAATATCTTCTGTACACCTGACAGGCAGCTCGTATAGGCTCTTCAAGGTGATAGTTTAAGGTCTTATGATCCAATCGATATCCATATCTCAGCTACATGCGTCATTAAGAATCGCATATGCAATATAAATCCATGTTCAAAATCGGTGCCACTCCAGAAGCATTTGGTAGTTTTCGCCAAATATCTCTCTATCTGTTGCTTGCCACGCCATTTCAAGGCCATAATAATTTGTCTAAGACACGTAGGAAGCATTGTAATCATTTTTGGGCCATTCCGAGCTAGAGCTACTGGGCCCCAAAATCTAAGGTATACCCTTTTGGTCTGAGAAGCCCTGTGTGAAGGCATGTTTCGGAGCCGATATCTTCTCTATGCCTGATGGGCAGCTCGTAAAGGGTCTTCTAGGTGATAGTTTAGGTTCTTGTGGTCAAATCAGTATGCCTATCTTGGTTGCTTGATGGGTGATTAAGAATTGAATATGCCGTATAAATTAATGCGCACAATCAGTGCCACTCCAGGAACATTTGGTAGTTTTCGCCCTCTATCTCTCTATCAGTTGCTTGTCATGTAATCTCGAGGCCATAATATTTCATTTAAGACATGTAGAAAGCATTGTAATCATTTTTGGGCCATTATGAGCCGAAGCTTCGAGGCCCCAAAATCCAAGGTATAACCCTTTGGTCTTAGAAGCCCTATGTAAAGACCTATTTTGGAGCCAATATCTTCTGTACGCCTGAGGGGCAACTCGTATAGTGTCTTCTAGGCAATATTTTAGGGTCTTCTGGTCAAATGGGTATGCCTAGCTCACATTTTCGATACGTCATTAAGAATTGCATACGCTACATAAATTAATGCACAAAATCAGTGCCACTCTGGAAGCATTTAGCCGTTTTCGCCCAACATCTCTCTATTTATTGCTTGCCACACCATTTTGAAGCCATAATATTTCGTCTAAGACATGTAGGAAGCATTGTAATCAGTTTTGGGTCATTCCAGCCCGGAGCTACTGGGCCCCAAAATCCAAGGTATACGCCTTTGATCTTAGAAGCCCAGTGTGAAGGCCTGTTTCGGAGCTGATATCTTTTGTAAAAGCCTATTCAAGAGCCAATATCTTCTGTCCGCTTAAGGGGCCACTCGTATAGGGTCTTCTAGGGGATATTTTAGGGTCTTGTGGTCAAATCGGTATGCCTATCTCGCCTATTCCATGCGTCAGTAAGAATTGCATACGCCACATAAATTAATGCACAAAATCGGTACCACTCTATAAGCATTTGGCAGTTTTCGCCCAATATCTCTCTGCCTGTTGTTTGTCAGGCCATTTTGAGGCCATAGTGTAGGAAGCATTTTAATCATTTTAGGGTCATTCCGAGCCGGTGCTTTTGGGCCCCAAAATCCAAGGTTCACCCCTTTGGTCTGAGAAGGCCTGTTCCAGAGTCGATATCTTCTGTACGCCTAACAGGCAGCTCGTATAGGGTCTTCTAAGCCATAGTTTAGGGTTTTATGGTCAAATCAGTATGCCTAACTTGCCTGCTTTATGCGTCATTAAGAATTGCATACGCCATATAAATTAATGTGCAAAATCAATGCCACTCCGAAAGCATTTGGCAATTTTCACCCAATATCTCTCTGTCTGCTGCTTGCAACACCATTTTGAGGCTATAATATTTCATCCAAGACATGTAGGAAGCATCGTAATCATTTTTGGGTCATTCCGAGCCGGAGCTTCTAGGCCCCAAAATCCAAGGTATGCCCCTTTGGTCTTAGAAGCCCTATGTGAAGGCTTGTTCAAGAGCCAATATCTTTTGTACGCCCGATGGGTAGCTCATATAGGGTCTTCTAGGCGATAGTTTAGGGTCTTATGGTCATATCGGTATGCATATCTCGCCTGCTCAATGCGTCATTAAGAATTGCATACACCATATAAATTAATGTGAAAAATCAGTGCCACTTTAAAAGCATTTGGCAGTTTTTGCCCAATATCTCTCTGTCAGGTTATTGCCACGCCATTTCTAAGCCATTATATTTCATCTAAGACATGCAGCAAGCATTGTAACCTTTTTTCGGCCATTCCGAGCTGGTGCTTCTGGGCCCCAAAATCCAAGGTTTACCCCTTTGGTCTGAGAAGTCCTGTGTGAAGGCCTATTCCAGAGCCGATATCTTCTATACGCTTGATGGGCAACTCGTATAGGGTCTTCTAGGCGATCGTTTAGGGTCTTGTGGTCAAATCGGTATGCCTATCTCGCTTGCTCGATGCGTCATTAACAATTGCATACGCCATATAAATTATTGCGCAAAATCAATGCCCGACGCTGATATCTTCTGTACGCCTGATGGGCATCTCGAATAGGCTCTTATAGGCTATAGTTTTGGGTCTTGTGATCTAATCGGTATGCCTATCTCGGCTGCTTATTGCATCATTAAGAATTGCATACGCCATATAAATTAATGCATAAAATCGGTGCCACTTCGGAAGCATTTGGCGGATTTCGCCCAATATCTCTCTGTCCGTTGCTTGTCACGGCATTTCGAGGCCATAATATTTCATCTAAGACATATAGCAAGCATTGTAATTATTTTTGGGCCAATCCAAGCTAGTGCTTCTCGGGCCCAAAATCCAAGGTTTACCCCTTTGGTCTCTGAAGGCCTGTTCCAGAGCCGGTATCTTTTGTACGCCTGATGGGTAGCTCGTATAGGGTCTTCTAGGCGATAGTTTAGGATCTTATGGTCTAATCGGTAAGCCTATCTTGCATGCTCGATGCGTCATTAAGAATTGCATAGGCCATATAAATTAATGCGCAAAATCGGTGCCACTCCAGAAGCATTTAGCAATTTTTGCCAAATATCTCTCTGTCTGTTACTTGCCACGCCATTTCGTGGCCATAATATTTCTTCTAAGACATGTAGGAAGCATTGTAATCATTTTTTGGCCATTTTGAGCCGAAGCTTTTAGGCCCCAAAATCTAAGGTATAACCCTTTGGTCTTAGAAGCCCTGTGTGAAGGCCTATTCTGAAGTTGATATCTTCTGTACGCCTGTCGAACATTTAGTATAGGGTCTTCCAGGCGATAGTTTAGGGTCTTATGGTCCAATCGGTATGCATATCTTGGCTACTTGATGCGTCATTAAGAATTGCATATGCAATATAAATCCATGTTCAAAATCGGTGCCACTCTTGAAGCATTCGGCAATATTGGCCCAATATCTCTATGTTTGTTGCTTGGCACACCATTTCGAGACCATAATATTCCGTCTAAGACTTGTAGGAAGCATCAAAATCATTTTTGGACCATTCTGTGCCGAAGCTTAAGGGCCTAGAAATTTTTAGCCCAAGCTTCTATTGCTTGGCATACCCCTTAAGTCTAAGAAGTTCTGTATGAAGGCCTATTCCGAAGTCGATATCTTATGTACGTCTGACGAGTAGCTCGTATTAGGTTTTCTAGGTGATAGTTTAGGATGCCCTTATCAGCTCGACATGCCTATCTCGTATGCTCGATGCGTCATTATGAATTGCATACGCAAGATAAATTAATGCACAAAATTTGTGCCACTCTGGAAGTATTCAGCTGTTTTGGCCTAATATATCTCAGTCTATTGCTCGGCGAGCCATTTTGAGATCACAATATTTCATCTTTTGACCTGTATGAAGCATTGAAATTAAACTTGGGCGAGCTTCTGTGCCAAAAATCCAAAGGTATGCCTCTTTGATTTAAGAAGTCCTGTATGAAGGCATGTTCCAGAGCCGATATCTTCTGTGCTTCTAACGGACAGCTCGTATGGAGTCTTCTAAGCGGTAGTTTTGGGTCTAATGATCAGCCTGGCATGCCCATGTCGTCTGCTCAATGCATCATTAAAAATTGCACAATATAAGTTCATGCACAAAATTCGTGCTACTTCAAAAGCATTCGACAGTTTTGTTAATGAATAATGGAAATGATATTATTTTAATATTTAAACTGAAACTCAAAATTTTTAAAAGAAAGTTTTAAAATATATTAATTTTTTAATTTGTTAGGGGGAAGAGGGATAATAAATCGATTGTTAAGCCATCTACCCGGTGGCATAAAAACGGAAGCAAGCTAAAGGCTTTGGGCCGGTCTTTTGCTTCTGAGAACAGACACAGCGGGCCAACTCGACCGAATTGAATTTCACTTATTTGAGAAAGTTGGTCTGTAGTCAGTCCAGAAGGTGATAGAAGTCTCGTTTGTGTCCAATGAAAGGAAAGTTGAATTTGCAATGAATAATAATATTCACAAATGATGAGAAAATAGCACCACCGAACGAGATGGCTCTGAACCCTCAACTGTTTCAAAATGGCTTGCCGGTCCCATTTACTAATGAGATCTTTGTTTTGAGTAGAGATGGCGTCGAGTTCGAGATTGATAAGATCCCTGGGTCAGTTCCTCATCTTCCTCGTTTAAATATCCTTTTATTAGTCCTTAATTGTTTAATAACTTAATAGAAAATTACGTGAATTGTTTTCATATGTTGAGGGATAATCCCTCATGGGTATGGATCAATAATCAGTGTTTCGTGTATGCTTCTTGTAAGCAGAAATACTGGATTTTCAATAGGGACTCGTTGGTTTTATTTTGCCTGATTTGGCTGCACCACCTGGGTGTCCTACGAGGTCAAATTGAATTAATATGAAAAATTAAAAATTTTTAATATTTGCTTCCCCTCTGTATATACTCCGCCAGTTTTCCCCTCTATGAACTTGTAATTTTTTATTTCAGCCAATTACAAATGGTATTATTTCAAGTCTTTGCTGGGCTTTTTCTGTTTGCTGTGTCTTGTGATGGTTGATTTTTGAGTCTTCACCGATGACTTGGAATATAAAATTTGAAGATGTCAATTTGGAGCTTGAAAGAATTCCTTCTTTTTTAAAAGAAAATGGGGAAAAGGGGGAGGGTTTGGGGTGTTTGGTGGTGTTTTTTTCTTTTTCTTTTTCTTTTTCTTTCAGAACACAAATGCTAACTTTTAGCTGTGTTGCTCTAGTTCTATTATTGTAATTTTAAATCACTATCAGAAATCGGATTGGTCTAGACAGGATGGTGGTGACATTGCTCTAATTTACTGAATCCCTCCGAACAAGAAACTAAAGAAAATAAATCTGTTACGAGATAAATTCTATGGCTTAATTTCAGATTCATTGCTTAATCTTGAATTCCTCAAGCAACTGCTGCTTTAGGGTGAATAATTCTACTTTAAACAATTAAGCTGGTGGGTTTTTGATGTTTTTGCTAAACTTACTCTTGTTTCATAATTGCAGAAGTCATGGAGGCCACGTCAAAGCTAAGGGAGTAATCTATTTGTCTAATGTACGACTGGTTTTTGTCGCACATAAACCTGTTGGAGCCTTTACTGCTTTTGATATGCCTCTGGTAAGTGAGCACTTAATTGTACTTGTGTATTTCTATCTCATCCAAGTTTCATTTTTCATCTCTTATTCAAGCTGCATCATTATTTTCCTTTTCCATCTCTCTTCCTCTATCCCATAACTTTTGTCTAATGTTAAGAGTCTTAAGACTTCATAACCAGTAATAATATCTCATCCAAGTAAATTATATTCTATTTACTTTGCTGGTTAAACATGCTTTTAATTTTTTTATATTTTAGAGATTTCTAGATGTTTCCTTCTGTAACATTTTTAAAAGTTTGATAACCTTGTAGTTTTTTGAATTTTGAATGCGGAGAAGCTTGTTTACTTGTTTCAGTTTTTCACCTCCCTTGAAAAAGTTATAGTTTTAGCACGTATCGCATTCAATTTTCATGTGGAAGTTGAATCTATTTTCTGCAGTGGAAGAAAACCTTTTATGTAATAACAATTACAATATGTAATGGAAGCTCTTTCTTCAATTTGTACAAGGATTTATGCTCTAGGCAAAGGCCAGCTTGCTTGATGTTTGGTAACTTCAATGCTTGGTTTTGCAATATTTCTTAAACCTTGTCATCTTGATAGCTCAATTGCTGTCATTTTTGTGTGATTGCAACTTAAATAACCATCCTTGTTAAGCTTACAATTAAATTGTTAATACTGGAATGTTTAAATCCTATGTTCTAAAGGTGGCCTTTTAAATATTCCATGTGATTACATTCCTTCTGTTTCATTAATTGCTTTGTTTTGCAGCTTTATATTCATGGAGAAAAATTCAACCAACCAATATTCTTTTGCAACAATATTTCTGGTCTTGTGGAGCCAGTATGTATAACGATAGAGGCTTTTCAGTTATTGTCTGTTAGTAGTATTTCTTCTCTGTAAATTCTGATTGCCTCAGCATGACCTTTCAGGTAGTCCCAGAAAATGAGAATGGTGCTCTCTACTCCACTCACTCATTCAAGATTTTGTTCAAGGAAGGGGGTTGTGGAACCTTCATTCCAATTTTTTTCAACTTGATCTCTTCAGTGAGACAAAATAATCAACCTACACCTGGAATGGGGCCTCAGATGGATCCTTTACGAGCAGCTCAGACTCCAGTTGATGAAATGATGAGACATGCGTAAGTTGCAGTTTATGATATTTCTACCTTGATAAAAGACTTGATTTTTGCAAATATTTGCACTGATTGTTTATTGTATTGCTTCTGGTAATGTGTATGATTGACAATGATTTGAGTGTTGATTACTCATTTTGCAGATATGTTGATCCTAATGATCCAACAAGAATATTCTTACAGCAGCCCACCCCAGAATCTGAGTTGAGAAGGCGCACATACCAGTTGTCTCCAGTTGAACGCTCCATGTGATATCTTCTCTATGGGATTTATTTATCAAAGACTACCTAAATACAAGCATACAAAATGTTATGTTATGGAGTGATTGCTGATGATTTACTGTATATTTTCTACTTAGTTTTATCCCTGTTTTTAATCTCTCTGTCTTGCTCATGATGGTGGTACGCAGATAAACTTTTACGGTGTAATCATTCAACACAACAATTTATGTACTATATGGCTTCTTAAATATGAACTATTGTGGTGATTTGATTAGTGTGCTATGACATGTTGGCACATTTTTTGAACCATGTGTTTTTAATTTTCAGTTTAAATTTTATTGATGAAAATTAATCTAAAGACTTTCCAAAGCCCAAATACTTCTACGTTGCAGTATACTTGTCGTTCAAGTTAGTTCAAGTTATTTCATGGTATGCAACTGTAAGGCAACTTAGTGTATGCTGATTGGCGAACAAGGGTTTGAATGAGCTTCTTTAACAATTATTAAGATCAAGAATATATTACAATGCATTTTCTTTTCCCGACCCCAAGAAATCCACCTACTGTTTAAATCCTTATCAATGAGATAAGGAAGAGGAAAGAGAGAATAGATTCACTGCAGATCAAATGTGATATGGATTGTCATACACGATCGATTTACGACAGAGCCAGAGTTGGGCACAACTTGAGCATGGTGTTGAGGTGGGAAAAGAAAATTAATCTATTGTTCTATGCTCAATAGTGATGATTTTCTACTCAGAAAATCTATATTTATATAGCAAGATATAGCTCATATCCAACTTCAGTTAATGATATTACAAAATTTTACTCAATGTGGTACAAGGAAAGATTTTACTTAAAACTAAAATTTAAATAGCTGGGGGACCCCGATAAGTGCCTGAAGATGAGAGCTTTACATCCCTGACCTCCAGTGACTTAGATTTAGTAAAACAACCGTAGGATGCTTCTTCTAAGCCATAACTGGTAAGCACTCATGTAAAAGGAATCATAGCCCTTTGGTGTTATGTGCCATCGGAAGTGCCTCCTAACCTTGCAGAGATTATGGTACATGTCCAGGTAGGTTTGTGTGGTTATTGCAAGCAATCTCTTTTTTAAGAAGGCAATATCCCTATGGTGAATGATAATTGAAAACTTGCTCCAGTCCAAGACATTAGCGAATGGAAGGTCGTAATTATTGGAAATTATAACAGGAATGCAGCCGTAATGAATAGCATCGCTGATCCTCGCAGTGTTAACTTCATAGCCTTTAACGTGGAGGCAATATCGGCTCCTCTTAAAGCCTTCATCATAAGGGAAACTTGGACTCCCATCAAATATGTCCATGTCAGTGTCATTTCCCCATAAATTTATCAACTCCTGACGAATGTGAGAATTTTGAAGTCGCCCAGCGAAGTAGACAAGTCTGTGCCTGCAGAGGTGGTTTATGCAAAATTAAATAAAACCTCTCAATATGTAGTCCCAGAAGGCGAGAAGAATTTTTTATTGGAGCATCGAAAATAGAAAAGAAAGTTTTGGATTTATAAATCCACGAAAATTTATGGAAATATTAAATTTAAACTTTAATTTACTAATTTATCATTTATAGGTAAATCTTACCAACTCAAATTAAAGAATGTCAAAAAAAAAAAAAAGAATGTTTTCAAAAGGAGTAAATTTTATTTAGAATTCGAAATTGAAACAACGCAAGTTTAATTGGTTTCCCTTCCTAGTTGCCTCCAGACAAAGCGTAGTAGGAAGCTGTTATCACTTCTAGTATAACTAATTTGAATATAGACTGACCATGAAATTGAACTGCTTTGACAATTGACAACCGAAACTCATGAATAAGTTGAAATAACTGAGGCGAAAGGAGCACTGGTGCTTAGTTAAGAGGTGACCTGGTATGTGGAGGATTCAATGTTTTCTGAGGAGGGCGAGGCCAGACCTGTGGAAGTCCGACATCTTTGTGGGAAACAAACAACCGCTGAAAGTAGCTGGAAGAACATGTGAGCTGAATGGCATTATTGTGCAAAGCGGAATGACTGGAGGCTGCCAAGCGCCCAACTGAATGGCAGCATACATAGAAATGATCGGCACCAGCTGAAGCATTCCAGAATTTGAAACGGTGGCTGATGGTGGTGGTGTATTGGGCAACAAATTTCGAGATGGATGCCTCAGAATGGAAGCGATGGTCGTTTCTGAGGTTGTTGATAGAGAAAGGGAGAAAGAAGAGATGGGCTTGTTCAGGGACAAGGGTGAGCAGTGGACTTCGAAGCAGGGCCGCCTTGAACATGTGCTCGCTCAAGTAATTGTCTAGTTTTGGGTGTTGAAAAGGGTTTTCGAGGGGAAGGAAAATGTTTGCCAGAGAGTTGCTTCTGTTAAACACATCAGGATAAACATAGATCTTCAAATGCTGCATCATCTCCTTAAAATCCGCAGCAAAAAGCTTCCAATTGTGATAGGGCCCGCTCCCCAACTCCTTTAAATGTGTGGTAGTGGCGGTGGTGATTGCGGTCAGCGCTGCCGGCGAAACGGTTACTGCTGGTCGCGGCGCCTCATTCGAACAATTCTGAAGATGATAATGCCGGTTTGGATGGAAATTGCTACTCTCTAAAGGATTTTTATACCCAAAAAAAGCAATGCTTAAGGAAAGTAATGCAGCAAACACAATCAATAGCAGTGTTCGCGGAAAGGGAAGGTGTTGTTTAGGCGGTCTACGCATTTTCATTCTCAGACAGAGATGCAAAAACAAGAGTGAAGGAAGGAACAATAGGTAAGCAGATAAAATTCGCACGACAAACCCTAGGCTGGGGCTGACTGCAGATTCTTATATTTTAGTTTATGCGTCGTAACTGGTAGCACTCTCTGATAGCGTGACGCATAGACACGGCGCTTTAGTAGCAGTTAATCAGTTACGGTTATAGCTGCTTGCCAGTTGCGATGTCGATTGCTATTTGCTAATGCGATTTTACATTTATTTAAGTTTGGGGCCGTGATACACAGTTCGCCTCGCCCCAGCGTTCGACTGTTATTATATACAATTTATTATACACCGTTCGACTCGCCCTTATTGTTTACCATTTCAGTGGATCCCACAAGCCAGGTGTGGGTCATCCGCACGCAGTAGTTTAATTGAGTGTGATTTGTAATACTAGTCAAATTAGAGGGTAAAGAGGAGATTTAATACTTTAAAGTTTTGGGCAAAATGATGGAGGAAATATTCAGTAATCCACTAATCTGCAGACCCATATTCACTATACCATACCTCCTCTCACATATAATCGAGACAGATCTGCAGCAAGAGATAAATAAAGGGAGGCCTTTATCTAGAAAGAGGTTTAAGAGTGATGGATTCAATTAATTCAGTTAAAGATAGTTATTTTGTATCAGTTCAATTCATCTCTCAGAAAAGAAAACGCGCAATCAATAATTTTCATATTCAAAGTAATTTGCATATTAAAAATAACAAGCCAATTCAAGAACAAGTGAAAGAGAGATTAGAGATCTAATCAATAGTGAAACGACTACAGAAGGAGCAGGGCGGCCGGCTAAGGGTGGCGGCAGCTGCTGCGTCGGACTTCTTTTATTTGATATCCCTCTCATTCCACTTTCGATTTTGTTTTGTTTGAGTTGTATGTTGGTTTAGTGAGAAATTGAGCTCAATAGAGCTTTATTACAATTTACTGCCGCCGGTTGCCGTGTGGAAAGAAGCAACAGCGTGTTTACATTGAAGGTGAGGTAGGTGTTGCAGAAGATGACTTTGCATTTACATTTCTACCCTTTTCATCTCAATATTAACAAGTGCAGTACACTTCTAGAATCCTGCAACCCTTTAGATTGTGATATTATATAATACAATAATTGTACACCGTTCGACTCCCCCCTACGTGTTAGTATTTTATTAATACAGAATACAGATATTATTAGTATTTTATTAATATTAATACATGCAGCATTTGTGTGTTATTAATTTTGAAGGAAACGCATCTGGGTGTTATTAATATAAAAAATATCCTTGGTGACATTAGTTTTTTTTTTTTTTTAATTAAAAAAAATCTGAAGGTAAGCAAATTCTTCCAGCAAGGCGAGCGCCCGGATTATGGTCTAACCAGAAACTTTCAGAACAAACAAAATACAGCGAGCGATCGATCTCCCAATTTGTCTTCTGAAATATTGTACAGATATAATTTGGATAAATAGGATGTTGAGTTGCCTCCATCGCCACCCAAATCTAATTCATTGTAGCTATCCCTTCTTCGGCTTATCCAATCATCGTCCTCTTCATTGCAATCATCGTCATGAGCACCGCCGTTGTTATATGGTATGTCCAAACGGTCCCCGTCATAGCAGCACAACCGGAATCTACTGTAACTATGACGAAACTGCCAGGAAATCGAACCAGTCATCTTCTTCTGGAATCCAACTTTACGGTCAGATTGAGAGGTACAAGTTATAACAATCCCCTAAGGATCCCTTACGTTCTTCCGTTATGAGAGAGAAAATATATATTATATATAGAATCTTCTTATTACAGATTACTTACGGAGACTGTGAGGCAATCCCAAGATGCGTGGGGTGGTTCAAAAGACTGGATTGAGGTCGAGGTATGCAGATAAGTTTTTGCATATTCATTTGAATAAGTGTTCTTGTTTTGCCATGATAAGTTAAGCATCACTTCTTGGAATCAAATCTGCACGGATTTTCTTACACACACTTAGAGCTCCCTTGTCTGGTTTCCCATGTTGGACAATGAATTTGATGCTGCCTGATTATTTCTCCTACGATAAAAATCTTTTTTGCTTGTATCCTCTAATTTCCAAATGGCTTTACTAACTTCCACTTACGGAGACTGACAATTTTTTTCTTTTCTTTTCTCTTTTTTTTTTTTTTTTTTTTTCTTTTGCCAGATGGATTCGCTAAACTGCACTGCTATTACTCTTATATTTCATAACATAGTTCTAGTAACTGCTTTAATAATTGTTGAGGATCTTTTATATCGGAACGCAGAGTTCCAACTCAAAACTGCAAGTTCAGCCTCCTATAGGTTTTAGGAGTTAGCCTTGTACTTTCTTTCCATATGAGGTGAGCGTCAAATCTTCTGAGATTGACTCTCCCCACTAGCTCTGCCTCGAGATCAAAGTGAATTGAGCACAGTAATGAATAGTGCACCCTGCACTCACAAATTCATAGCATCCATCAGAACTTACAAATTGTGGATCTCACATTTATGTAAGTGAGGGTGCACTGCACCAAGAGCACTTAGCAGTTAGGATGGGGGCCACTCCTATAGATTTATCTTGCTATGCAGGGTTTATACTCCCTGTTTAATAACTGCCCAAACTATCCACTATGAATATTCTTAGTTCCCCTATTTAACTAGTTATTGTTATATTATCGCAGGGAGCATGGGTTCTCAAACCAAGAATCTCAAGACCCAAGTCAGTTGTTCATTTCGTTGGTGGTATATTTGTTGGTGCAGCTCCTCAACTTACCTACCGTTTGTTTCTTGAGCGCCTTGTAGAAAAGTGAGTTTCTGCAATAAGATGCTGATGATATTGACTTCTACACACAGTCAACAAATATATGATTTTACTCACTAACGAATGGCCTAACATAATGGAGTCTCTCTCTCCCCTATGATAATTCAACACTGAAATTTCATGTTAAAACATTTATATATCATACTAATGAAGTACACAGCATTGAGATAAAATCTCTTCCTTTGACAAGTTTTGTTCTTATTCATGGAATATAATTGGGATTTGTCCTTGCAATATTCTATTTTGCCAATCAATAAGTACTGTAGCAATCTTCTGCTGGTGAATTTAGTTGGTTCATCTGTTGCAGATAACTAAGGACATTGATGATAAATATTATTTGGGTGATTTAGGGGTATTTTGGTTATTGCCACACCATATGCCAGTGGATTTGATCATTTCTTCATTGCGGATGAAGTACAGTTTAAATTTGATAGGTGTTTCCGGTTTTTACAAGAAACAGTGAGTTTCTTATATTCATATTTTAGCAAATTATATTTCCATTTGTTTATGGGAGAGGTAGGGATTGAAGCAAATAACCATTAAAATGCTTTGTTATTCAGGTACAAGATCTCCCTACTTTTGGCGTTGGCCATTCATTGGGATCAGTTATCCACCTTTTGATAGGTATACATGCGAGTTTTTCTATTTCTTCTCATCTAAAAGTTGCAATTAAGTTTACTAGGCATCTATTTATTTGCTTGACAAGACATTGATTTTGATCAGGATCACGATATGCTGTGCAAAGAAGTGGGAATGTGTTGATGGCGTTTAACAACAAGGTATTTAACCTCTTGAAATTTATCCGTATATAGTACTGACTTGAGAAAAGCATTGAGTGCATTATTAGAGATAGAATTCTCACTATATGGCCACCCTAGGAAATTTCACCATGCTAGTGAAGTGAGGTGATTCATTGCATGCTTATGGACTGGGGTCAGCTCATTTCCTCCTTTACCTTTTCACCACAAATACATTGTCTATTAAGTGAAAGAATGAATATTCTCCTGTTTCCTCTCGTCTATTTTTTATTGTAATTCATTTATTTTCCTCTTTGGGAGCAAACTGATTGATGTGCACATGTTTAAACTTTGTTAGTCATCTGTGCACGTCACATGTTTCATCATATTCTAATATTTATTATTAAAATTCTTTTCTATATAGTTTGGGGTTAACAAAAATGTTTTTCTTGATTTTACAGGAGGCAAGCTTAGCCATCCCTTTGTTCTCACCTGTTCTTGTCCCTGTAGCCCAAAGCATTGGACCGTTTCTATCACAAGTTGCATCGTCACCAACAGTCCGACTCGGGGTGAGATTATACTCACTTTCTAAAGTCTGTAATTGTTTTAACTGGCAAAGGAATAAATACTCTCTCTACTTGGGAGAATTTAAACATCACAACATTCATGAGATAGCTTCTTCATTTATGTTGGATATGTTTAAATACACTTGTCTTGTACTATGAATTTGTTTGGTCCCAATTGTGTTTATCGTGAACAATTTCTTGCAGGCAGACTTGCAACCAATCTTTACGCACTGTCTTTTATTTATTTATTTTTATTTTTTCATTACTTACAATTCTTGCAGGCAGAGATGACCTTGAAGCAACTAGAGAACCTTAGCCCTCCAATCATGAAGCAAGTTCTTCCTTTGGTGGAGCAACTTCCCCCATTGTACATGGACTTGGTTAAGGGAAGAGAAGATTTTTCGCCAAAGCCTGAAGAAACTCGCCGACTTGTATGTGAAAGTTTACTTCAATGTAAAAGTTTGAACCATTGGGAAAATTTAACTAATTAAGTCAAACCTTTCTTGGGCTACAAAAACAGTGGAAGACTTATCATTTGCCATTTTTAATTGATGGTACAATCATGTTTTGCCCCAATAGCCAGGCATCTTGGCAGCTCTTGTTATCATTCTTTAGTGCTTGAAAATTGTTGATTAGAAGATCCTTAAGAGCGAATTGTTTTTTCAAAGACTTGAAAATTTTTCAATTTGCCACTCCCTTTTGTAATATTTAGTGTGCTTTATTAAACATTATTTCCTGTTTTTATCTTGTAGTCCTCATAATAAATGCTTTGTATTTCTGCAGATAAAGTCATACTATGGCATTTCTAGAAACCTTCTGATAAAGTTCAAGGATGATGGAATTGATGAAACTTCAACATTAGCTCAGGTGCTTAGTTCAGAATCAGCTATTAGTTCAATGCTAGACATGTCAATTCGCTTGTTGCCAGGAGATCATGGGCTTCCTTTGCAACAGGTAACAATTTACTTGGATAATAATCTAGTAGTCTTTATATAGTTTTTTCCTTTTCTTCAATGAAGTTACTCATTTTTGTCTCTATCATGTAGGCTCTCCCAGATGTTCCACCAGCAATGGCAGATGCAGTCAACCGAGGAAGTGAGTTTCTGGCAAATATGACAGTGGGAACTCCATGGGAGACTGTTGCCAAAGAAGTAGGCAACACATTAGGTGTAGATTCAAAGATTCTTCGTGCTGAAATTTCCAAGGACATTGACTTGCTTGTTGACGTGATCACGACATGGATGTCGTCAAATACAGGTCCAAAACTTTTGAGGCCATGATGTGTATAAATGCCAAACCGAAGACAGTGAAGCAAGGCAAATAGGGATATGCTAGAAAATAATGCTGTGGGAGTATGGTTTTTATGGTATTTTATTGTACATTCTGTAATTTATATGCCATGCCTAATCATAGAAGTAAAAGGAAGAAGGATTTCATCTGATTGAGAGTTGATAGATGCTTGTGTTTTTCCGTTGTTTTGCTTATTAATCTTCTATTTTGTAGGTTGTAATAGAAACATTGAGATTTCTATATATCTAAAAGAATGTATGAAACAGAAAGGCGTGTATTTTTCGTCCTACTTGTGTAATTCATAAGAATGGTCCTTTCAACCACGCTTGGACGCCGTGTTAATGTAAAGCTTGGTAGCTAAGGAATTATTTGTGCTGTGCATGTATCAGAGCAGACTCGGCAAAAATTTGGGCCACAGCCCAACGGAGGGGATGCTATTCTTTTTGTTAGTAGAGAAGCTAATGTCGCTGGCCAAAAGTTATGAATAAGCTGCTCGCTCCACAAGTCTTTTTCTTGTTCTGTAATCTGCATTACTGCTTAAAGAGAAGAGGGTGATTTACAGCACCGAGGGAAGCCAGAAATAGCTATGACCAGAGCTGGAAGTAACGCAATGTCTATAACAATGAGAACCCTCATTATCAAATCTTAAAAAGCTAGAGGCTAATTGGGTAATTTCACTTCCTTTTGTCTTTCACAAATCACAATTATTCGCCGCTTGCATTCATTGAAAAAGAAACGTGACCATCTAACCACAAGCAATTATACAAGTGAAATTGTATTTAAGCTGATGTTTGTGCTTAAAAATGGAAGCCTGGAAACTTAGCATTTGATGCAGGATCTGCTACCCGTCTTGGGCAGTTGTATTTATATCACTATCAGAACATTTACAAAGACTAACTTGGAATAAGAGTGGTCCCCACTAACATTTATAATAATAATTTTTTTATATCAATTATACTTTATTGAAAAATATATTTTCCTATGCTTTGAGAAATTAGAAACTCTTTTCTTCATAAGTACAACAACCAAACTGTGTTACCTGAGAGAACGCTGGATATTTACATTAAGCTGGAAGGCAAGGGCAGTTATCAAATACAATCTTCTAATCTCTCTAAGGAGATACAGCTAGACAAATTACATGATCCTTCCAGCCATCTATAGCACCTATTCTTCATGATATAGATACAAGCCTAGGCCGAACCTGGCACATGCTCTGCAAAAAGCTATTTCCTCTGCCGCAGCAACTGGATCAACAATGTTGCCATCACTGGATAATACTGTCCCAGTAGACTCACGGTAAGCCTGAATCAGCAAGCAATAATCATATAACATTTTTTTTAACTGAATAATTACACAGATTAAAGTAACCTAAACATGCAGAATCACTAATAAACAAGATAATGTTTTCTTCCCCAATGAATATTCTGTGAAACAGTTGTGGTTTAGTGCTTTGAAAGTTAAGCAATAGAAGAATCTTTTACGTCACTTAACACTGATGATGTATAAACATTATCACTTCAACAACACCTTTGCTAATCATTTTCAAATCGTCTATTCATGTTTCTCAGCAAATTGCAAAAATCATTACTAGAACATTTGGTTTCACATGTTTAGTTATTTCAATCACAAAGAAGGTCTACAAACAGTGGAGGATTTAGAAAAACAGAAAAAAAAAATCCCAGGTTGATGCATAATAAAATATTATAAAGAGAGTTTAATCATAATGTTAAGTGTAATTTGCACATTGTCAAATACATATACAACTACTTTATTTGTGGTCAATTTATATCGCAACAATAACTAATTCTTAATTCAAACTAGTTAGGATCGGACAGGAGACGACCAAATCATCTCAGACATAATTCTTTCATTTTATCCCAATGTATTACATTTTTGTCATGTATGTTGTTTCTTATCTTGTCCGATTTGTATTATCTTGTGAATATCTTGAATTTATAAGTCCCATATTCGCTCCCATATAACATTGTTGTTATGGTCCCAAATTTGGATCTAGTTATAGGCCTTTGAATTAGGGGATCAGGTTTGAGATGAGTATCTTAGAAGGAGTTTTCTTCCTTCTATCAGTGGTGACAGACTTAGAGAGAATCTGCAATCTCCTAGAGCTCGTTAAGAGAGAACTCTACAATCTCTGAGTTTTAGGAACTCAAAACATTTTCATAAAATTCTGCTTACATTTTTCCTGATATCACAACCTTTTAAATAACTAAATGCAAGGCTAAAACTACCCACTACCCACTAATAACTACCCATTACGATAAATAACTTGCTTAACCACCCCACTAATACCCATTAACAAAGAAACTGATAATAACATGATAAACACTGAATAACTAAATAAAAACACCGTGAATAGCAGTAAAACTACCCTAAGTCCAGCAGTGCTATAACAATTGTTGGTCTCATTGCTATTATATTGAACTTGGCTTTTATTAAGATATCTTCCTCTCATATAACCTAGCTTTAGCACTCCTCTATATTTTAATTCTATGAGTTACATCATCATCTAGCATGCCCCCCTTATGAAACACATCCCATATATTTGATTTGGTTGCACTTAAGCACCAGAATGCCATTTAATCTCACCTCATTTCCATTCTTTATGGGGCAAAAACCACTGTGCATATATTCTATCTCAATTCTTCTTAACCTAAAATATCACTAACAAGTGTATTTCTCCATTCGAACTTATGATTTACTCCATCACAGGTTTTATCAATTACAGGATTGTTTATGAGGGCTGAATTCTGAAAGCTAAATCTAAATCTATTATCCTATTGAGCTTAACGATTAAGAAGTGGTAACAAGAGCTAATTGTTGAATGATTAATAAGTGGTGCATTTTATAATTGTAAGGGCAATTTTATTTTTTCACCAAATAAGTTACATAGTTTATTGAATCAACTCCAAAAAGAAGCTTTTTCATTTAAGATAAGCAACTTATTGGTTCAGCTCAAACAAGCTTATTTCTTATTACCTAAATGAATAAGTTGGAGGTCTACTAAACTGTCAATAAGCTGAACCAAACGGCTCCTAAGACAATTTCTTCTATGAATAATATACATATCATCTTATTATTAGTTAACTTATCCATAACTAAGGTAAACAAATACCAACTTAACACAGATCCTTGATATAGTCTAACAGTTATAGGAAACTCCTATGTACTCCCTTTACAGTTCTTATACTTGTGAGTGCCCCTTCATACATATCTTTAATGGCATTTACATATTTAATAGGAATTCCTTTTTTTTTTCCAACACCAACTAAAAGACTTTTCTATGAAAGCCATATGTAGATCATTCTTCTTCCTATAAATTCCATCAATCTTTTTAGCAAAAATACAGCCTTTGTTATAGTTCTACAAGCATAAAGCCAAATGGATTATTTGACACTTTTGTAATATCCCTAATTCTATGTTTTATCACTCGTTCTCGGAGTTTCATCATATGACTCATAAGTTTAGTACTTAGTTAGGTTGTACAACTTTAAATATCTTCCTTGTTTTTATACATAGCAATCAAAGTGCTCTTTTTCCACTAGTTTGTCATCTTTCCACCTCTTAAGATAAGACTCTTTCAGATCTTTATGAGGATACCATCTAAGCCACATGCTTTTCCAACCTTCAAATTTTTCATCATGCCCTTAACTTTAGTAGGCTTAATTGTACGAGTGTAGTTAAGTTTTTTGTCTATCACGGAGATATGAATATTTGTAAAGTCATCCTCGTGGCATGAGTTGAATAGCTACTCAAAATTACATCTTCATCTCTCCACAATCTCCCCATCTCCTATCAAAATCTATTGGGTATCATTTTAATAAACTTAGCTTTATTTAGGTCCTTATCCCTTTTCACTCTCAATCGTGCTAGTTTGTACACTTCCTTCTCCCACCTCGAATGTCTATAGCTTTTGGTACAGGTCCGCAAAGGCTTTACTTCAAGCTTTGCTAATTGCTTTCCTAGCTTCTCTCTTTGTGCGCTTATATTCTTCCAAACCCTCCCCATTTATGTACCAATATCATTTTGTGTTAATGGCTGTTTGTACTTCCACATCCCATCACAAAAATGTGGTCGAGGTCCTGATCCTTTAGATACATCCAGCATTTTCAGTTGCTACTTTCCTAATGCACCCAGTCATTTCCTTCTATAGGAGATCCACGTTAGCTTCAAAGAATCATTACGTTTTCTAGATTTTACTTACTGTTTTTTTAAGACATGTCAGATATTGTTTAGTCTTTATAAAGTTTTACAAGCATATTTTACATTAGTTACCAGTCCATGAGCATGTTTGTCATTGCTAGTAGCAATAATAATGCCAAACATGACCCAAGTACCTTTCACAGAATTGGAAAAATTTTAGTATAGAACAAGGTCCTCGATGAAAGCTATACTGGACACAGAACCAAACCACAAAGAACATAAGACAAACCTCTCCATCCGATCCTCGTATGGTAACACGGTATACCACAGTCACGCTTCCATTGTCAGAAAATATAACATCTCGTATCTCTCCACACCATCCTGCCAAAATGAATGTTAAAAGCTAATTTATTTTAAGGAAGAGAGAAAATTTGTGCATATGTAATTGAACCACAAGAAAAGTAGAGGGAATTCTGCAAAGTTGCAAATCTTTTATAAGCTGGCTAACTGTAGTGGCATACTTTCGACATGATATTGCATTCGATTTATGAGAATGAGGAATAGGAACAAACAAGGCAAGGAACATGTTAATTTGAGCGTAAATCAGAAAATCGAAACAAAGAAAGCATCATTATTTAGACCAATTATACGCTAACTTGAACATGGAAGGTAAGAAAACGCTAATCGGCGAGATTCAGTTTTAAGAGAAATTCAGTTTTAAGAGGGATTGAGATGGTGCAAATTGGAGATGCAATTATGAAGTAGTATAAGTAATATTTAAAACGTACGACTACGATAAGAAAATAAAACAAGAGGGAAGGAACAAACCAGGCGCATAGAAGCTAAGCATACGGTTGGCATGGTACCTGTTGAAGAAAAACATAAACCCTCAAGATCAGTAACAGATCAACGACTGCTTAGGCATTTGAAATATTAAATTCGATAAGAAAACAATAATCTAATAACGAAAATACCAGGGGATGTAGGTGGTGACTGGGGACGATGGCTTGATGATGTTGTCGGGAATCCTCTTGTTAAGATCACGCAGGATCTCGGCGAGAGGACGAGTGATGCAAGATGAGTAGGAAGAAGAGAAGGATTTATCCAAGGGCACCACATAATTCGAATTTGGCACGCCCTTCTTCTTATTACCATCGCTGCTATTGCTATTATTGTTGGCAGTGTTACCACCAACCGCACATACAAGCCGCAATTTAGATCGCCCATTCCCTACACACACGCCTCCAAACTTGTCTTCGAAACTGCTACTGCTCATTCGACATGTTGACAATGGAAACAGCGGTGGAGACTTGGATTTTGCAAGAAAAACGCTGCTGTTTGGCACTGCCATTATCGTAGCCGACGACTCTCAGCTCTATTTCCAAATCCCGACTGGTAGATGATAAATCAAATGGCCAACTACTCAATTTTGTGTACATATATCATGGCGAAGGGACCAGAATCGGACCGACCGGTCGGTCCGGTCCTTCTCAGACAGACCGGTGGCGAAGGATTGAAGGTTAGAGTGTCCGTAATCTAACGGATCGAATTGGTATTTGATTAATATATACTAAATATTATATAAAATGTTAAAATAAATTGAAAGTAATGAAAAATTTAACAAAATAGATAAAAAAATATTATAATAATTAAATTTCAATACAATAATAATTTTTAACAAATAAATATTACTATATCATAAGCATTTAAATAAAAAAAATAAAAAATTTCTTTTAGTCCTTCCAACACATTTGTATTGTATTATAATTTGCATTGCAACTTACCATAATCTATCAGGTAAGCTGTTATAAGCTGTGATTACGAAAATATTGGATTATTGTTTGTTAATCGGTGTAAGCGTTGGTCAGCCGTACGATAGGTGGTCTCAGTATTCAATAGTCTCTAATTACAAGTATTAATCGGTAAAATGAGTAGATTACTAAATCTTATTTCTAATAATAGGTCTTTGAATGTTAATGACCTAGTTCTAGCCTTAGTGATCTGAAAATCCAAGAGATGAATATCGCCGATGTGGAGAATCAGTTACATAATTGTTCTGTCCCACAACATGATGTTAATACTATTTTACAAAATTGGTTCTTTTAATTTCTTTCTGATTATTCAAATAAACAGACCGAACAATCTATTCCATTAAGCTATATGCGTGAAAATATTCAATTATTTTCTCCCTAAGCTATTTTGAAGCACAAAGAAAAATATAAATTTTTGCATATAAGTATGGTTCAAGTTGCAATTAAACATTTATTTCGAGTTGGTTTAGATATGCAAAACATTTGAATTTTTCAAATTCCCTTTTCGCTATGATTGAATCTAATTTAGCTAATGGTCCTATTTATTTTAATTGTTATCTGAACTTTTTTTGTCTCTTTATGATCCAAATATTCTAGATGTTTTAACTTCAACAACTAAATCAAAAAAAATGAATTTTTCAAATAATTCTAGGTCTATAGTAGTTATATATAGAATTTAAGTATATAAAATTTAAGTTATGACAACTACTCTAGATCATAGATCTAGACACACTTTAACTATGAATGAAACAATTATTTTTGAAGCTAATACCCAACATACAGAAGTACACTCCTAAAAGGTTAAAGTGGCATGAATTAACCTGAGAAAATTCATGGAATCTCCAAAGAATTAATCATCCAGTATTTGTTGAAAATATTTGTACTTCCTTTAGTATTGTAGAAGATACCGATGGAAGTATTCATGTTCAATTCCTTCCTTTAGAAAATCCTAGTAGATAAGTATTTAGTAACGAGAACACAAAGTTATCTACATCTACCGCTAAATATTCAATTACAAAGTGTAGATTTTAATAAATCTATACGTAGACTCATATATAAAAAAGTAGAACAACCAATTAACTATTTACCTTCCTCTCCCGCGGGATCTTTATCTCCTACAAAATCCTACTAAAAAATTTCTTTTAGTCCTTCCTACACATTTGTATTTTATTATAATTTGCATTACACCTTACTATTTTTACATTTTTTTAATGGTAGAGAATAATTTCATTTTAAGATTTAAATAAATTCAATAGCTAATTTGTATTTAAACTGCTTGTACTTTGTGATACATCTCACAATATGTAATACTATAATACCAAATAAAATTCAAATAGAACTATTGAATCGTAACTTATATTTCATAGAATTTATGAATAATTTATAATTTTAATTTTCATATTTTGATCGAATAAAAAAATTATTATACATCATATTGTAAAGAATTTTTATTTTACAATTTTTAATCCAATAATTTTTAATTTATAAAATGAAAGATTACTTGTGAATCTAAATTTAAATAGGAGGTGCACACTTTATTAGTTCAATTTAAGGCAAACCGAAGTCAATCAAAAAAATTTGAACGTTGAAAATGGAACCGATTCGAATCATAATTGAGTTCAAAACTGAATCGGTTTGATTGGTTTTACATATACATTTTAAGATGGTTCATCTAAGCCTACCTTCTTGAACTTCACCAACAAAAAAAAAAAAAAAAAAAATCCTAGCGAAGATTTATGCCTTGCTTATTCTTGCTATTTCAGACTCTAGCGCATATAATAATAAAGAATTCATATAACTCAGAGTAGATATATTGGCAATTTATACAGTCAAACCCAACTAGTTTGTGATTAAGGATTAGATGTTGCTTGCATACAGTTAAGAACTACTTCTAATTTTCTACTGATGTTCTTAAAGGGACGCGCATATAACGCCCCAAGTTAAAGCCCAGGATTAAAGGATCTGTCTATAGATAATCCTAGAAAGATTGATGGAGATTAACTTGTAATACAAAAGAAGTGCAAGGGCAGATTTGTCTCTTCATGTCGGGACTCTAATGACCTGCAACAAAATTTTCATTGTTCTTTTACCTAAATAAGATTTAATTAAATCAATCCAAAGGCAAGGAAGTTCCAGTTCCAACCTTTCCAACCTTCCCATGGAAAATCAGCTCCACTTCTCTACGAATGTTTTCCACATCCATCACATAATCATTATGATATTCCTCTACCATTGAATCTTCCAGTTGTTGCCTCATCCTCTCCAAAGCACCATCCAGGCCACAGAAGTCCTTAAAAATCAAAGCTTGAGTTGTACTGAGTTGCAGGAGATTCTTGATAGCAACAAGGGCCTGAAATAAACCACATGGCAAACCTTCAGCAGGCAAGAGAAAACAAGCTAGAATCAGGTATCAATAGGCATGGGTCTCGACCTCCCTAGCATGGTTGACAGAAACATAAAACTAACACCTTTCACAAAAAAAACATCAGAGGACGAGATCCATCTAGTTCAGCTTAGAGACAGCTGTTTGCAAACCCTCCAAATGCACAGGCGAAAGCCAGCAATCAAGTACTAATAGTGTGTATAAGTCTGGACCACCGTAGCATTGTCAATAGAAACTAAAATTCATCACCCCCCACAAAGCCATATCCAGTGCTCTACCACCATCTTCTGGTGTGTGAACAGGTGATATTCGTAAGGGGTTACCCATAAATAAAAGGTTCGGAATGAGCAGTGCTCCAAACAGTTGTGCCTGCTGCAAATCTGAAGCCTCAGCTGTCTGTAGGCCACAAGTTTCAGAAGTATGTACAATCATGCTCTTTGAAAGTTTCAGACACTGCGATCTCAGCAGCTGTCCATCATTGTCCATGCAGGACTCTTCAAGATGGATGGCTGAGATACAGTTACAAAATCCCAACTGTGCTAATTAAATTAGCAAAATACAATTCAGAACTAAAGCATGTTCTACTATGCCAAAAATTAACATCAGCAGCAGCAACACTAGTAATGCTGAAGAGTTACCTTTTCCTGGAGATCAAGGTCAGTTGTTTCTGTCAGATCAACTATAGACTTCAGGAATAAGTGATTGCTGAAGAAAGGCAACTCAAATCTCTGGGCATTTTCAAGTTGACTTTCAGCCAGATCAGCAACCAAAAAAACAGCTTTCTTCCTGAGTCTGACATCAATGCTCCAGTTGCTAAGTATGTCCTACAAAGGAATGTTTAAAAAAAGAGCCATCAATTGCTGTTGTGAACACCAAATACAATGTTTTTGAGCATTTCACTGATTTAGGTACCTGAAGCATCCTATCTCCAGCTGCTGCATAAAACGTTTCCTGACCAGCCAAATTATTTCGAATCAATGCTGAAACAGCATAGAATGCTTTTATAGCTTCTTCTACATCAGTTGATTTTACCATCTCCATTAACTTGGTGAGTGCACCAAGATCCAAGATCTGACAGAGTTCAATATCATGAATTAGCCAAGAACACAAACCAAAGCACATGCCTTATTATTGACAATGCAGAAGACACCAAAACATTAGTGGAATTCTAAACTGGAAAAATATCATAGTAAGAGAACATTCAACAAGTTTGAAACAGAAAATAATATGCCTGTTTCTGGACAGCTGCATTGTTTTGACTTGCTTTCCCAAGAATCCATGCAGAAATTCTCCTCATATCTGGATCAGGGTGATTAAGCTCTCGTATTAATACATCGAACCTGCCAATTTTATCCAAATCTGGTATACATAAAAAAATGCAATGTGTTAGCTCCTAATATTGCACCAAAAGGATAAACAAAAATGGCAAATTCAGAACCCAGGAAAAAACTCCCATGTTAAATAAATTAAGATCATACAATGTGGCAGTCTCTCAGTTATACTGGATCTTGATACAAATAACAAACAAGTGAAAGGAAGTTCAATATCCCACCAACTGGCTCGTCTTTATCACCAAGATGTGATTGTAATTGTAACTAAAATAAAAAGACGAATAATATGAAAAGAACCTAATTGCAAAAATGGATTTTTGCCTCTTCAGAGTGGAGGGGTTGTTGGGGCTAGGAAGAAAACGATACTCTCACTTTCCTAGTGTTACTGTAGACAGAGTATCTCAGCAAGTAATCCATGGTCCATGTGTGCCACCTCATTCCACATCTAAAGCAACTCAAAAAAGCTAGAGGAAATCTTATCCAAAAATTGGATACACTAGGAATTACCAAGCGAATTATATGTTGAATAGTGGAAAATTGTAAGGATAGAATTGCAATCCATGAATATGATATCTATCTAGCGCGTCAAACGTCACACTATATTTCTATTGATTATACCATGGACCTGGAACATTTGGTTAGTGTGCCATACATAATCTTCTCATATATTATATATTGATCAGTAATGTCATATAGGCCAGGTGTTACAAAGGTTGAATTCCATGAATATTATATTACTATTGACTGGTAATAAAACAGAGGCCCAGGTACACCTTTATAACCTTATAGTATACCATGAATTGACCAATTCATTTTTAGAAGGCTGCAACTTCCTAAATATGGCAGTTTCTGAATGGACGTTGTGCTTGCAGAAATTATTTAGTAATCAGAAATGAAAAAAGAAGATACATGCCAATGATCTTGCAGCTGTGATACTTCCACTAAAAAGATAAAAAATCAAAATAATGTAACAAAGCCTCCACTGTATTGTAGCATGGACCAAATTCAACAAACATGATATCCCAACCATGGTAGCAGCAAGTCCAAGGTGTATGTTATGTTCTCATTTCCATTTTAATAAAATTTATGTATTGGTAATCAAGGATCCAAATACAAGGTGGGATGACCACAGAGATTCCATGTAGAGTGGAAAATTTTGCACCAGCTACATGAATAATATGAGCTCAAGACCAAGGGCCACATTGCAATTCAAAATCCCAACAGAATTATTATCACTAGCGGCCAGAAGGTGCTAGTTTACGGAGGCATTAGATTGACACTTGCAATGTCTTTCGAGTTGAGCACAACAGAACTAACAGCAGAGCTTTTCAGTAACATATAAAAGAAGTGTTATAACTTAAAACTTAACATGATTAAGCATAGCTATTTCACAATCTTCAGAGCTAGCCGATGCATACAGATGGTGCCATGAAAAAAGATATAAAGAATGAGCATATTTTAACCACATCTCTCTGGGAAAAAATGTTTAAAAAATGCAAAATAATCCTTTAAAAGCACAAGAGTAAAGGAACAAGAAGGTTGTATACTAGTAGTGAGTAGTGACTGCCTATCAATACAATGGACCTGGGCCTAGTGATAAAAGGTGGGAGTGGTAAAGGTAGATAGCAACTCATCTTGATGAACTGAAAAATAAGTTGTTAATAACCCATTAGCCACACGGAGCGTGCCAATTCCTATTCAACCTTTTATAAACCAGTTACTAATCATACATGAGGTGAAAAACAAAAAATCTGGTACTCTTGCCATAAGTAAGCGAATTGGACCATTCACACATATTCTCTATTTACAGTGAACACTGAACAGTAATTGAACATTGAATATTCTGGTGGAAGTAAATATATCCTCCTTCACAAACAAAGACCAGAAAAATAGCAAACCAATGATAAATTGAAAACCAGAAACAATATGCTCCAGTCAAATTAGTTAAAGTTGATAGACTCACACCTACCATTTGCATTATCAATTGGCTCCACAAGAATTAGAAGCTCCTGTAATGCACGGTGCCGATCCTCCAAAGATAAAGAAGTGTTATTTAAGTCATCTATTGCTTTCTGCATCAACTGGGAATCAGATGGCATTCTCAACTTGTCCATCAGCTCCTATGTCATTGAGTATCACACAGATACTTCAGTAAAAGAATAAGTAGTTTAAAAAATCAAGAACTTGCAAGAGCTATAGCATATGCCAGGGAATGGAGAAGTGCCAATATATATTGAAAGTTTCAGATAATCAAAAGACGGTAAAAATAACTTTATATGCTAATGGAAACTTTTCTCTTATCTATCCTTAATGTAACCACCAAGAGAGTGAGATTGTTTCCTTATGTTCAGAGCTGAATTATGATACCCAACTCCAATTTTTGGCAATAAGGGCTTGTTTGGTTTAATTCGTTCCAGTTGTTAGCTAATAACAGTTGTTTGTGGCTGATAGTTGTTAACAAATGAATTAGGGTCATTTGGTAAAATTTCAGTAGCAATTGCTCTTAACCAAAGAAGAGAATGTCAATATTATTTCTGGAAAAGATTTGTAACGAAACTGGAAGTGGCCTGATGATACTTGCTTAGAAAGGTTAGTGGAAATATGTGCAACCAACTCGGCTAACTACCAACATTGGATGTGCTAACTAACTAGCTAAAAAGAACAGTTTAGCCAACAAAGTAAAAATCAAGCTACAACTAATTCCATCCCTTATCATCACTTCCTAACACCTTAAGAAGCGAGCAATTTCATTAAGCTATAAAACATATCAGACAAAATTATAAAAATTTTACATTCAGAAACTATAAGATCAAAATTGCAAATTGAAGACCGCCACAGAAAGCTAACCTTAATTTCCATCTGACGCTTCTTCAACTCACTAGGAGACAGGCGCTGGACATCTTGTGCATTTTCCTTTAATTTCTCTGGATCGGAATGACCTGATTCATTAAAGACAGATTATGCAGTCATACGTTTATGCATAACTAAAAAGCGTAAGAAACTGACCTACAAAATATCCCAATTCAGACACCATAAAAGGATTTAAAAAATAAACAACGAGTTGCAAACTAGCAGTGTAATATCGAACTACAGTTTCCACTTTTCGTATAGCAGATTTTTTTCTCCCAAGTAAAAAGAAATTGCACCTCCTTGTACGTTTCAAATATTGTAAAACACACTGCTGCTGCTGCAATCCAATGCGTTTAAAAAAAAAATTGTACAGTTAGCTAGATACAAACCAATGGCCCACTGTAACATTCCATCTAGAGAAGAGAAACCACCGTCAAGGCCATCAGGGTCACTGACGGCGACAGCAGCGGAGGAATCTTTGTCGGGTTCAGCCTTGAGCATAAGATCAGACTCCTCTTTTGCCGATGACCAAAATAGACCGCCCGTTGAAGGAGTGATGTTAAAACGCTCCCCTTCAGCGACGCCGATTACCGTTACAGTCATGAAGGCTGCTAAGATTCCAATTACGCCAGCCCCTGCTGCTGTCAGCCCCATCCTGCCGTTACGTGCCCCTTTACCTCACCTAGCTACTCCGCTGATTGCTAATTTCTACTAGATAATTGAATCAAATAAAATAAACAACCAACTACTGGTGCAGTAGCGCATCAACCAAAATCAAAAATTCAAAATATGAGAGTTCGCAGAAATTGGACCGCTTGGCCTACGACGGATGATGACTACACCTTTCCAGAGAAGGGAAAGTATACCTACAAAAGTTTAATGAATAAATAATTTATTGCTGTTTGAGTTAATTGAGGGACTTTAATTATATGACATGTCATTTCCTGTAATCTGGACCCCTGATCGGTAATCAAGCTGTCTTCGCAATCTCGAATGTCGCCTTGCCTTACTTCGCCTGCGAATCAAATAGGTAGAAGAAAAGGACTCCATTTGTCCTTGTTTGGCTTGCACATAGGGTAAGAAACTTTAGTTAATTTGTTTCATTTTTTTCATAATACTATATTATTATATTAGTATGTCGATGAAAATTAAATTATCCATATTACATTGTTTCTAAAATTATTAAATATTTAATCAAATATAATTTTGTTAGAAGATTAAATGTTGATGTATTAATTTTTATTTTATATTAAGATTTAATTAGTGATAATATAATAATTTAATTATTATATTTATTGACAATAAGCATATTAAATAATAATAAAATAATAAATTGAAAATATTAATAATTTGTGACCCACGAAAAAGAAATCTGATAAAAGTACCAATTTTTGAATGTAACACACAAATTCGTCAAAAAAAATAAGTAATAATCATTTTGAAAACATTTTAAATATTATTTTAAATAAATAACAATATTTGTCAGGAGTTTAAATATTTAAAATATTTTATGATTTTGTTTGAATGGACTTAAAGCCTTTGAAATTTCAATTATGGTCAACTCTTTTCACTGTCGTTTATCCCTCCAAATCATCAAAGGTCATTTTTATTAGTAGTATAATGATTATGGATCATTCAATAATTGAGAAAGGTGATAATCATTATATATAGCAACGAATGGCAAAAAAAAAAAAAAAAAAAGCCAAGGAAACAATAGTAAGTGAACTTATTAACCATGAAAATAAATCAATGAATATACACAAAAAAATAATTACTATTAATTTTGTTATAAGTTAAAATAGTAGGTTTTCAATTTATTGAATACAACTTCTCCTTTAATATATACATTTTAATTTAAAAAATTTTATAATTTAATCTACAGTTCCTATGGTTTAAAAATTATTCATATTAAAAATAAATTCAATTACGAATTCACATAATCCTCGAGTTTTATAATTTTTGTTATGATTATGAATTTAATTTTATGGGACGTCCATCACTCTCAAAATTAATTTAACAGTACTTGTCCTTATTATCGGAGACATAATTGTTCATTATTTATTTCAATTTCTAATTAAAATATGAGTAAGATATTGTAATAAACTCAAATTGTTCTATTTGTGTCTTATTGTTATAAAAGATACGATTTTTAAAATAGTGAGATTATGATTTTTGGAAACAAATAATATTAATTATCTCTAATTGTCCACTTTTATTATTATTATTATTATTATTTTATGTAGTGTGGTAAGTGATCATTTGACATTGCTATAGAGAAAGTAATGAGGCAGCTGGCAAATTAGCAAACTTGGTTGTGGATACCGGTAATGGTTGGTAAGTCTTTCACCATCCCGCTTATTCAAGGAGCAATTATATTTTTATGCTCAATTTGTTACGAACGAATTCAAAATATGGAATTGATTTATAAATAAATTCTATTAAAATTTATTTATGAATAAATTATTTATTAAATTCCATATAATTATGCAGGGAATAAATTTATAATTAAAATTTCATTTGCTTTTATTTTTTAAAATATCCTTGAAATAATATTTTTTATAAAAATAAATAACAAATACCAATTATATTTCTGTTAAGCTATATAATTATTTTATATTTTATTAAAATAAACATATAAAATAAAAGTAATATTAATAAAATTGTTGCATTTAATTTAATGATAAATGAATATTTAACTTGAATTTCTCTCATCAATAGTGAAAAAATGTTAAAAAATATTTAAATAAAAATACAATAATAAGAAAAAATTTCTCTAAAAAAATAAAAATTTTAAAAGATTTTGATCAAGTTTGATAAAATAAAGGGTGGCATTATTTTCAGAGCATTAATTGTTAACGCGAGAGCAATAACATTCTATTAATATCACTTGACAAAATTGCCTCTTAACAAATTTATCTCTTTTTTTCTCCCTTCTTTTTTATCTCCACAGGAACATTTAATTCAGTTTTTAAAAAGAAAAAAAAGGAAAGAAATAACTAAACAATCTAAATAAATTTAATGCTCAAATCACCATCACTCAACACCAACATCATTTTTTCTGGTCCAAAGCTCTCTTTTATTTCCTAATAATATAACATTACTTTACAAATACCATGCTTTGATTAAAATGGAGAAAAACAAATTATAAACTTATTATGTATTCAGGCCCTGTTTTTTCTTATTCTTTGTATCTTTTCATAAATAAATTGGGATTAATATTTGGGAAATATCTCTCTTCAATAAAGCAATTGAAGTATTGTCTTGCTGCAATTTTTCCATAAATCCATTTTTAACTTGTCGATTGCATATTTTTTTATCAGATAAATTTGCTATAGCAAGAACTTTGTGTGAGAACTAAGTATAGCAACCGAATCAAAAGCATTCATTTATTTAGATTGTTTAATTGTTTCTTTTAATTTTTTTCTTTTTAAAAAATTGAATTACTGCTTCGGTGGAGATAAAAAAAAAAAAAAAAAAGAGAGAAAGATAAATTCATTAAGGGGCAATTTTGTCAATTGATATTATATACCAAGTTATTGCTTTGGCATTAACAATTAGTATTTAGTGCTATGAAAATAACACCATCCAAAATAAATAATTTGACTTATTAAAAAAAGATGAAAAGTTGACTTCATAAACAGAGAATAATAATTTTGTCATAAAAAATTTGATTCATTAGTTTTGTAGAATTTTTTTTTTAAATCTACCTATTTTTGTGTGATTGAGTGTAATTATATATAATTTATGATTTCATGGAATTGAATGTCTAAAATTAAAATCTATATTTTTTTTTTCATTTCAAATATAAAAATATGAATTTTTAAACCAACTCCACCGAAAGAAGTGGCTAATGATGCTCGTGGTGCGACATGGCGTTGGCTGATTAACGCTCACTAGCCTCGCCTTTGTTCTTTTGCAAGGTCTCTGCTCCCTTGTATTAAAAAAAAAATAAAATGTTAAAATCAAATATATAAAATACTATTTCATTTTTTCTAATAGAGTTTCGGGTTAAATAATATTTTCATATAGGAATAAACTTATAACAACCAAATCAATAACATAAGTTGCATATATGTATACTTTCACTTTTTCTATTTGAAAAATTAATTATTTTAAAAAGATAAAAATACAAAATAAAATGTAAAAAGTTAATTGAAAATAAATGTATTTAAACTAAAAACTTTACTTAAACCCATTAATTTTATATATTTAAATTATATTTCAATTTTATGTTTATTATAACTGGATGTGATATTTTATTATTTAATATGACATTCAATTTATATGAGTCTTATTGGACTAATATTAATATGAATAATAATAAAAGCTTAAAAGTAAATTTAGTCACTTAAATCCTTTAAAATAATATCGGATGAATTCCAAGAGTAGAAGGGCTATTTGGACTTTGGTATTTAAGAAACGGGGAACGTAAATAAGGAAGTACAAAATACGGCAAAAAGAAAATTAAAGAGTCCCTTTACATTGTTTGTTCCAACTCGTAAGCGGTGCCTGTAACCCATAATCCAGTTGCTAAAGCAGCAGCTCGAGTTCAGAGTCGCCGCTAGCCGCTGGGACTGCCACAGGTGGACGACGGGTTAGCAGTTGTCTTGCTGGACATATCAATTGAAAAAGTGCAGTACAGGAGGATACTAGAGAAGAAAAGAGAAGGTAGCGATGGTCAGGCTCACAGCCGACTTGATTTGGAAAAGCCCTCATTTTTTCAATGCCATTAAGGAGCGGGAGTTGGATCTTCGAGGTGAGTTGCTCAGCTCTCTTTTGCTATCGAACCCTAATACACGCTTTCCGTCGCTATCGTTAATTACTTTGTATGTCTTAGGGCAAAGTAGCTATACAATGAACTTCCCAGTTCAGCTCAAACCAGTGATTTTCTAAAATTTCCTTTCTCTCCTTATGGTTTCAGGTAACAAGATCCCCGTTATAGAAAACTTGGGAGCTACAGAGGTACAATTTCTTTTTCCTCAGCATATTTTTATGTGACTATATTTTGTATACTTGCACTGCACTCCGTCCCAGTGGGTATCTAAGTTGTCCCTTTTTCATGGCCTGAATCAAAGCTTATTCATTCAAGTTATCCTTCCCTGAAGCTAATTCAAGCTCAAGCTCTCAGAAACAAATAAAAAAACCAGTCAAATTGGACAACAAGTTTCTTGTGCACCAGTCATTAAACATATGACCTCCTTCAAACTGAGTCTAGCTACTTAGCTTAATCCTTCAACTATATTATATAACAATACTTTTATATGTTAAAAACTTTATATTATCTGCTCTTTCATTAAGGAACTATAATTTCGCACCTTTTTTTACTGGCTTGTTGATAGGACCAATTTGATACCATCGATTTGTCCGACAATGAGATTGTCAAGCTTGAAAACTTGCCGTATCTTACTCGGTTGGGCACTCTGCTCATCAATAACAACAGAATAACTCGTATCAATCCCAATATTGGAGGTAATTTTGAATAATCTTTAAATTAATCTATTGATGGTATCCTAAGGAAAGACATTATACTTTATCCTTTTTTATTTTCTCATGTGCGGTTGAACTTCAAATATTGAAACCTCACTATGGTTTGTATTGCTTTATCATGTAGAGTTCTTGCCAAAATTACACACTTTGGTTCTTACAAACAACAGGCTTGTCAATTTAGTGGAGATTGATCCTCTTGCTTCTCTTCCAAAGCTACAGTTTCTCAGTCTTCTGGACAATAACATCACTAAAAAACCTAATTACAGACTGTACGTGATTCACAAACTAAAATCACTTCGAGTTCTTGACTTCAAGAAGGTAAAAAGCAAGGTGAGCTGAGCTGCTTGGCCCAAATTTATCTTTGGCTATTTTTTTGAGCATGCCCAAATTTTTAACTTACTTTTTTTAGACCTGGAGCTCCTTGCTTCAAAAGAAAATTAGTCTTTTAATGAAGTTTCTTCTTGATTAACATGCAAAATACAAAATTTAACCTTGTAAGCATTGAAATGTTCTTCAGTAATTTTCTTATAAAACTCATTGAAATTTGATTGTTGTATTGATAGTAAAAGGGTACGGAAATCCTTTAGAGGACAAGTTTTGAAGGGGCCTTCTTGATCAATTGACCTACTGGTACTTAAAAAGTTGAATGCATGCCGCTGCAGCACTTTGTTTTAGGAGCCATCACTGGTCAAAATTTTCACAACAAATGAATAATATCCATGTATTAGTGTTCCTAATATGAGCAAACATGAATTGTTTTGCAAGGGTTTAGGCATTTCCATGCAAATATCTTGGCTGCCTTAATCTATGTGAATTTCAACTGTTAGCTTATTTACCACAATGTCATGTTCAAGTGTTATTCTGGATTTAGAAGCATGTTCTCTAGTTTGTTTCTTACATTTCATGGATTTTGGCTCTTAAATATTCTTCTTCTTTGTTCTTTTCTCAAGCTGTATTAATGTTTTGCATGGAAAAAGCAAGGGCTTTGAACAGAGTGCTGTCATAATATAACTCTTGAACTATAAATTTTTTATGTGCTTATTTGAATTGATTGTCAATATTGTCCATGGGTGATAGGAGAGACTGGAAGCGGAAAATTTGTTTGCATCAGAAGAAGTTGAAGAGGAGGCAAAGAAGGAATCTGCCAAGACATTCACTCCAGGTGAGGTTCCAAATGTTACAGAAGTAGCCGAGGAACAGCAAAATCCAAAGGTGGTTACCCCCACACCTGAGCAAATTCTAGCTATAAAGGTACTTTGCTAACTACATCTAAGCACTTCATAATGTTGCGTTTTGATATTTGGTAAACAAATTAAGGTTATTTTAGTGCTGCTTTTACTGCTCAAACTTGCCGTTTAGAATGTAATCTGCTTTAAAAGATCAAGAAAAAGATTGTGTGATTATCTATGGTTAGCCATTTAGAAAGTATATAATATGTTTTTGCTAAAATTTAGTTCCTTTTCGTTTTCTCTTTGGCTATAAATGACAAGTCTTGCAATCTTCTTCCAGGAGGATGAATTTTAATCCGTTTTACGTAGTTGTGTTAGATGGATAGAGAAACTCTTTGCAAGTATTTGCTTTCTAGTTTAGAGGTTGTAAAATGATAACCGTGGTGCATTGATTAACTGGTTGTTGGTACTTATGGTTTCAGTATCATTTGTAACAATGGTGTTGATCAATGTTTTAAAGTTTAATTCCCTGAAAAAGGGACTCGGACTAGTCAATTTAGGGGTTGGGTTTGACAAAATTTACGTTAATGGATGGTGTGGGGTGGAAAGAATGAATAGTTAGGGCTTGAAAGATTGATATTTGGAGACTCTATGAAACTGTGAGTGGAAAAACTAATTGCAAAATATCTCAGATGATGCAGGAGCATTAAAGAATGATGTAGGATCATCAATTAGGAGCATGCATAAAAATTAATTAGGATTGGTCTTTTAGTTTTCTACCTTTAACCTTCCTATTTGCTAAAGAATGTGAAAGCCTGTAGTCTATCCAAATTCATAGTTAACCAAGTTAATTAACGAGGAATTCTAACAGTCCTTGACTTGGTTTGGTTCTAATTAGTATAAATAGGAATTCTATGGCCAACTTTAAAATTGTATTTTCTCTTTCAAACTCAGAATTTTAATTCCAAATTTTCTTTAAAACCATTTATGTTATATTGTTCCTATCACAATCACCCTATTCTGCTCAACTTGTTGAGAAGTAATTACCCTAAAACTCTTCTGTTATGCCAACTGGTAACAAAACCATCGTCTATGGTTTGGTAGAGGCAGAGATTGTGGTAGAGGCAATCAGCCCCAACAAATAGAATTTGCTACAATGCGGAGAATGATTGAGGATTTGACCCAAGCTATGGAAGCCTTGCAGTGACAGTATCCTGTGGAATGAATGACTTGAGATTCGAAAGTATCTTGGGTTGAAGATGAAGTCGAGGATGTGAACCTTTTTCACGAAGCTTGACCTGCAAACCAAGTGGCATGAGGTGGATTGGAAGAGCATATACTACATGCCCTTAATTTCAATTCTAATGTTTTCTTTAAGACTAGTGATCTTATATTGTTTCAACCGCAATCCTATTCTAGCCCAAATTGTTGTGAAGCAATTGCCCTAAACTCTTCCACTACACCATTAAAGCAAAACAACAAAGAGCCTTGGGTGACCTTATGCAATTATCTCTATGAGAGAAAGCGGTTCCACCCCCTTTATTGATATAACTAGCAGCTAAAATATCACATTATTCCGTCTGAACATAAACGAATCACATCTTTATAAATGTCATTGCTCACTAGATCTGTTTATGTACACCCTGGATTTCCACATGGCCAGCAATATTGTGAGCTTAGGAAAAAGTTATCTTTTAGACTGGCCAGACCGAACAGCTCCTCCAATTAATAAAATATTAATATTTGAGTTTTTTTCCTGTATGGGCCAGGCTTGGCCAAATGTGTAAGGCAAAATAATCAGAAAACATTATGGCCTTTCTCAATAGAAGCTGGGGTCTTTTGTAAGAGAGCTTTGGTTATGATAGAAACTGTGAGGGGTAAATCAAGTTTCCACTGAACAGAGTAAGATAGTATGGTTATTTTTATGGGTGGAACATTTTCTATTTTACATTTTTCTTCTTATAATATAGTTTCGTTCATTCTTCCAGGCAGGTTTATTCCGACTATATCATGCTCAAAATGATATGGTATTTTTTGACATGACATGCTATACCTATACAACTATACTACCTGTGAAATTGGAAAGATTAGATATTTTGGAATCAGTGCTTATTTCATTTATATATTGTGTAAATTAAATAAATCAGAGGCTGTTTTGCCAAGTTTAAGCATTATTTTAAAGTATTGCAATGTGTGAGTACAAGGAATCTTAGCATGTGTATAGATCATACTCAGGTTATGTTATGCTTAATTTGGTCTTATGATCATTATGCAGGCTGCAATTGTGAATTCCCAAACTCTTGAAGAGGTTGCTAGACTTGAGAAGGTAATTGCTTTTTGCTCAATTAAATGGGTAACTTGGATTTTGAATTTATGTAATGTTTTACGTCTAATATAGCATTTCTAAGTGGATTTCAAATGACAGGCATTGAATTCAGGCCAGATTCCTGCAGATTTTAAGATTTTGAATGATGATAATGGCTTCAAACATATAAAAGATAAAGATGAGAAAATGGCTACTGATAGTCCTATTGCGTCTGATGCTGAACCAAGTAATGTGGAGGAGCAGAAGGATAATGAAACTGAAACTGCACTCATGGAACAGGTATTATTCAGTATATATTATGCAGGTTTAGAACTACATTCCCGTTTTTGCTTTCCATTTTCTAATTTGTTCTCTATGCTTTCCTGAGAGGGACATTTCTTAGTAATTGCTGAAGTAACTCATCTGCAAGTATTGAATAGAAATGAGTACTAACAACCAATAGCATCAGGAGCCCCCGCGCACCCAAAAAAAAAAAGGAAAAAAAATGGAAGGTGTTGATGTTATTTTACATTGAATAGTGGAGTTGTGGTTTGTGTCAGCTTTAGCAAAGTTGAGGCTTGGCAACAACAATAACTAACCCTTAGTCCCAAAATAGTTAGGGTCGGCTATGTAAACCCTTTATGTCCCATGTGCCTTGTTCCTAGCTGAATCCGCAATTTGGCTTAGCATGTGACTTTATGGTTTGTGATGTTGGCTTATGAGCCTTGCCTGATAGGTTTGTAAATTTGACAAGAGAATAGTGAAAAAGAGAAATTGAAGATCAAATATAAAATCAAATGGCTGATTTTACTGTTCCACATCCAAGTTGTAAATTGGTTTTATCAATATATTAAATCCAATTCTATAACAATTAGGTGTGACTTTGTGGTTGGGTAGGGTGTGAGTTTATGGTTGACTCTTGAGCATTTCACTAGTTTTTCCTGAACAAACTAGGAATTCTCTAGCTTCAAATTTTGTACTTCCATATTATAGAATTTAATACCTGAGAAATTACTACTAATTCTTCTGCTAACCGGCGAATTGCTAACTGACGGATTGCCTCCAGAAAGTAGTCATTGAAATATTTGATTTATCATCACTTGTATAGTTTCTTAATCCTTTTATCTGTTACAGGAATTCTTCAATTCCTAGTTGACCATCCGAATCGGTGTGCATATTGGTTTAATAATATTAATCTATGGTACTAGTTTTTTTGTTAGTTTATAGGTATTTGATATTTCCTTCAGTTACCTTCCCCCATTCGAGGAGGTTCTGGTGTTCTTTCTAAAATTTTATCTATTTTTGGAAATTGATTCTGCCATTAATGCAATTTCCTTGTCTTCTACCAGGAATAGAGGTTATCCAAAGGAAATTATGCGTTCTTGACATTCCTCATGAGGGCTACGGAGTAATTCGAGGATTTTGCATCGTTTTAGCAGGGATATTTTGCTGTTTAATTATCCTGGACATTTGTCCCTTTTTCTTCGGTTATTCTTTGGTTATCTTTGCGGATGTAGCATGTATGTCAACTTTTGGGACGTATACAAGTTAACCTTGTGTTTTGGGACTTGGGATTGTCTACTTCCTTTTGGAATTGAATTTACTAATATATTGACCCTGATCTTATTTTCTCATATTGTTTTTCAAGATGTAAAGTACAATTCATTTTTCTTTCTTTTGTGTTGTTAGTTAGATCTTAATTCATTCACACCTTTGAGAAGAGGTATACTATAAATAAACAAAGGTAGAGCTTGAATTTTTGATTTGTTTTTCTTAGTTCTATACAAAAAAAGAAAAAAAAAAAACAATTTGGAAATCTGTATAATTTTGAAAATGTGAATACTCAGATGGTTTGTTGAGTCAAATGGAATCAAGTGCAGCAGTTCACCATATCTTTGATGGTTAAGCTAGGGCGTATTGGATGATTGGCAATTTAATATAACGGATCTCAAAACAAGAGGGTATAGCACGATATATATTTATATATTGCAAAATATGAAGACAATTGTAATTTTTCCTTTTTATTTTTACATTATAAATGAAGATATAATTATAATTTTCATCTCTAAAGTCGTACTTTTCTTTTCCTTTTCATTTATTATAGTGATATAGTGTGAGACCACCATTAAAGTGACAGGGTGACTGCTTTTTTTAAAGGATCGAACAAATCCTTAATGGAGGGGAAAAAGAATAATTTTAAGATGTGAACTAGATAGATAAAAATTAACTCAAAAAAAAAAAAAATTATTCTCTCAAGAATATTAAGATACACGATTCAAAAAAATTGAAACAACGCCACCCAATTTTACTAGTTCATTTTAAAACCAAAAGGAAAACCCAAAACCAAAATTCAGCTGGCCTGAACCACTCAATGACGTACATACGAGCTAACCAGAATACCATCTCTAATTGGGATATTGACCAGCTTATAAAACATGAACAAACAAAAATTAATTTTTTTGACTTGCCACGGGCGTAGCAGAGCAAAAGCAATGGATACTCTAATCAAGATTAACAATCAATTAGATCCACTTATTATACAGACAATACCACAAGCATAATAATAATGCTTACAGGAAGCACATTGATAGCAGTTTTCACAAACTGTAACTATGGATAGCAGCTTTTACAAAGTAACTATAGATAGCAGTTTTTACAAAGCGTAACTATAGATAGCACAAACCATAACTATAACAAGGTAGTAATAATGTTGATGCGAAAATCTGCATTCTTCATCCAGACACCAACCATGCCAATCTAGCAGCTTCTTACTGTCTGGCCAAGCTAAAGGTGTAACAATATCAAGGTAACTTCCACTTCCAGATACATCCAGCTGCCCCCATCATCACAAACAAGTTTCATGACCACATTAAACTTGCTTTTATCACAGATGTCTTGATCTCCTTCAACCAAATAAAATCAAATATCAAAATAAATATTTGAAAGATGATTCAAAAACAAATAAAATATTAGAAAGATGAGCTGATGAGGCAAAATCATAAAGCAGGATGAATTGAGTTTAGAATGAAACCTCGATTAGTACTGCATTGGATTTTTCCAGTATCAACCAGCAGTGAGCTCGAAATGTCGAGCGCTGCAATTGCTGGTGCAGTTGTTTTCACCCCATTCTCCTGCACCAGCAACGGGGTATAGTTGGCTGATTGCTATTCAGAATCATCATAAACTTCATTGTCGGAAAGCTCATCAAAATCTCTCATATCAAGCTGATAACGGAGAATCCCTCCAATCCCACCAAAACCTCTGCAAAACTGGGATCCTTCTTGCGATTTGTTGGTGACAAACTCAAGAGTGCAACCAAAGCGCTTGTATTCATTAGCAAACCACTCGAGCAGTGGCAACTTTTCCTGAACCTCTAAGTCAGCAGAAGTGGCCAGATCCCTAAAGTTGCTCAGGTTAGCCTCTTGCTCTTTGTTCAGATGTTTTATAACAATCTCACCAGTGGTGCTATTTTTCAAGGTATACCTATTAATATCCAAATTTTCCCATACAATAAGTGTCTCAACAGCACCCATCTCGAGACCTTTCAGGGTGTCATCCACACCAAATACATATTTTCCAGTATCCTGGCTAATCTCTTCAAAGTACTTGCCAATCAAGCGTTTCTCTTGTATAAACTTCACATTGGACAGAATTTCAGATGAAAGCTCAATTGCCTGATTAAAACCATTCTCACCCCCATATGAAACATCAACCACATTCAGAATTTTAGCCTGAAGTCGAGGATCAAACATATCAGACTGGCTCAGTTCTGTCTTGAAGTCTGCAGATCCAGCAAGAATTAATCCTGCAACATTAGGCTGGCTGGTGGCTGGGTTAATAAAGAACTGCGTGGCAAGTTCAGCTGTCTTCCTCACATAGTTGTGGCGCTTCTCCATTCGAAGTCGAGCAAATCGAAGAGCTGATTGTCCTCCTCTCCCGTGCTTCTTTGGCAGGTCAACAGTAAATTTATGCAGAACCTCTCGAGTGTTACCACTCAGTGTCCCAAAAAGGGTTCCATTACCATCCATGACAATAAAACCAAACTTGTCATCAGATTCCAAAAGCTCATTTAGTGCTTCTGTATGAAACTTGTTGTCACACAAGTAAAGTGATGCATTGATGGGTCTAAAAGGCTCAAAGTCAATGGTCACCTTCTTTTCCTTTCCATCGTCAGTTACAATTGTTCCTGTGTAAAGGACAAGCCCATTTGAAGGAACCTTATTGTAAAGTTTGAGCCTTTGCTGAGCAGAAGTGATTGCACCTAAAACAGACTGCCTGTTGACCCTGCTTTTAATGTTTGAAGCAGTTCCAAACTCATCTCCAAGCATCTTAGTGACACGTGATATCTGATCACGAGGCGGCATGATGAGAGAAATCATGCTTGTTCCATTTCCTCGGGCAGCCTCTAGTGCTTTTATAAGCTTTTTAATCTTCCATATCTCAATGTTCTTATCAGTCTCATGGCCATCTGACATTTTGGTTGCAGACTTACAAAATATCTAATAGTTAACCTGCAATAACAGATCATTAATATTCATACAACTATATAATGGAGAAAACAACCTTGATTCTAAACAAAAATACTGATCATAATTGCAAGACTCAAATTTTGTAGCTATAATAGGTTGAAGAAATCAAAAGATATGTACTTAATTAAGTTTCAAAAAATCCAACAAACACTAAATTTTGCTAACTGAATCATAATTCCTTTAAGCGTGATTTTAAATGAATTTGTTTCTTGGTATCCAAAACCAATATTAACCTTTGCCTATATTTAAATTCTTCAACAATTAGTTTAAAGAGTCAGACAATTATCAATATAGAAATTATTCAGTGTCCCTCAAAATTGGAAAATAATAAATTCGCCAATCTTATCATTCTTTTGCTAGTTCGATAGTGCATATAACTAAGAAGTTCCCCAACTGCGAAAGTTAACACTTACGATCTATTCCCTTTACCAATATTATCCAGGAGAAGAACTTGAACTAATTAAGGCTAAAGAAGAAAGAAAGGTAATTCAACTTATTAAAGTTTAGCACAAGATTGGAAAGAGGGTCAAGGCTTCCACAAACATAAGTATATACAGGTTTTTCAGTTGGAATTGTTTGTTTGATTAACGAGAACTTATTCATATATATTTGAATTGAACTTTTAAATACACACCCAAATTACAGATACATCCACTTTCATATTTCAAACTAACAAAGAATATAAAATGCATAAATTCGAGTTGTTGAAGGCAAGAAATAACACAAAAATCCATAGAAAAGGTTGAAAAATTACATTTGGCAAAAACCCATGGAAAAAAGGAATTAAAAGGTTAAATTAGAGGGGAAAAACCCATGGAAAATCGAGAAAGAAAAACCAAAGAATTTCAAATACTACAAGCGGACACAGTTGAGATTGAATTTCAGAAATCATAATCAAAAAGTAATACCTTAGATCTAACTGCTAATCTTCAGCAGAGAAACAACAGAAATCAGAAATCATATAACTGCAATCTAATCTAATGTTTTTTTAAAGAAAAAGTATAAGGAAAGGAAAACCAAAGGGAAGAGACAGAGGTAACATAAAGCAAGCACCTAAACACGCGTGATGAATATAATAAGTAAAATATGCATTAAAGAATAAACAAAAGGACAGAGATACATAAAAATAAAATACGATAGAGGTATATTATATTTAAAAAAGAAGCTAGAGATGGTGAACCTGACGGCGCGTGCGGTGGTAACGATATGGCCGATCGCCTCCTAAGAAAGAATAAGAGGTTGTAATTTGGCGTACGCAAATCACCAATGTCTCAGAAAACGCTTCAGCTGCCCTTTATATCACCCCTACGCATACCCTAACCCTGTAATTATAATCATGGTCAGTTTAAGGAACCTGAGTCGGTTACGGTTTATGAAAAGTACCCAGATGTTTATTGGGCCTAAGGCCCATTTATTCTATGTCCTTTTTTTTTTTTCACTTGAAACGAAACCCGACGATAATTTCCAGTCGACCCGAATAAGAGCCAGAAAGGGGACAACGGATAAGCGGAAGAGACATCTGCGTATTCTGCGTGAGGACGAAGCTGAGCATCATCTGCGCATTTTTTTAAAAATGGCATGGAGAGGCCAACTTTCTCGGAACATTAAAGAGCTTCGTGTTCTGCTGTGCCAATCTTCGTATTCAAGTTCATCGGCTAGGTTTTCTCTATTGTTATTCTTATATGATCGTTCCTGATTGCTCACGACTTTCTAATTCATTCAATGTTTCTATGGCATTTGATTTTTTCTTTTTGTTGTTATTGTAATTTGCAGAGCATTCATAGAGAATAATTACAAAGATCTCAAGTCACTGAACCCTAAACTCCCAATACTGATCCGTGAGTGCAACGGAATCGAACCTCAATTATGGGCTAGATATGGTATGTGAACCCTTCCCCTTCACTCCGATTTAGTTACGAAATTGTCCAACACTCTGCCAAAGATGCTTTGTTGGGAATACATCAATTTTGGATCTGTGAAGTTTAGTGATACGGCTTCTTTCTATTTGGTTGTTATCTGCTGTGTGATACATCTCCTTTTTGCCCGTAGCCTTCATAGTATTAAGAAACCATGGAATGATTATGTGATAATGGAGTTTTAAGCATATATCTAGTTATAAATGGTGACAAGTAATTCAGAATTCAAACAACTTGTTTTACCATCCGCCTCCTGGTAAATGCTTTGCTTGAGTATCTAATAAGCATATTTTTTTTACCTTGTAACTACCACAAGGTTAAAATTTTGCCTCATTGAAATTTACGTATGGCTGTTGCTTTTGAGCCATGCATCCTGGAATTAGTCTAGTCTTGATATGTTACTGTTTCAGCTAACAGCTTTGGCATTCTACTGAAGACCAAACTTGTTTCTTTGATGGTCGACTGTAGTGGTCTAAATGCTGTACCAGTATACTGAGAGCTTTTTTCGAGAGTTGTTTCCTTAATTAGATTTTTAGAGCATGTTTAGTTTCATTTGAAGGTTTAGATTTTTAAGCATTTACCTCTTTATCCAAGTATAATGTGCTGTATTCATTTATTTTGCTGATGACCTGCCAGTCAAGTTCGCTTAGAGATTTCTCCTCCTACTCATCCTTTTATCCTGCACCAAAAAGAAATCTGGTAAAACATGTGCAAAAGCACATTCACTCATTTGCACCCCAAAATGCATTTTGGGTTAAAGAAAAAACTTTCACGCATTTCTTTTTCACCTTATTAATGTAACCTCCTTATAACAATTTCTTCTCACATCCGGATTGAACTGTCACTTCCCCTTTATGCTAGCTCCGCATGATAAACATTAAACAAGACTAACAAATGGTAACATGCTATATGTGTTATTGCCAATAATGCCGCCCCCCACCCTGCCCCCCTTCTTTCTTGTCCCCCTCTCTCTCAAACACCACATCAAATGCACCCTTGCACGCAAAATTTTCAAAGAAATGTTAGCAATCACACAGCCTCAGATAATGACAAAATGATGTTTCTTCTCTCCACCTCCTGGAAGGAGGCCAAAGACATTATAATTGAGTAGTGTCTTATCCATTTTTTGATAAAAAAACAATGTTGTTTGATTGATGATGTATTTACCGTACAGGCATGAATTCTTGCTCTGGTGAATTTTCTTTTTCATTGGCTACTATATTTCATGCATTTAGGATAGCCTGTCCCATTTTTTTCCAATAAACACGTTCTGTTATTTTCAGTCCTTTGGCTCTTTATTTTTACATCACAAAGCATTGTATTACACATAGTTTTGGAATTGTTGATTTCAAAACAGATATGGGTGTGGAGAGGGGCATTCGGTTGCAAGGTTTAACTGAGGCACAGATCTTGAAGGCCCTTGAAGACCTTGTGAAAGTAGGAGCAGCACTTAAAGCTTGATACTGTTGCTGTTCAACTGCATGGAATGAAATAAAGTGATGCTTCTGGAAGATATTCCTATCACAGTTTTTCCTGTGTTATGCAATTTGTTCTGAGTTGCAAAGTTGCCGTTATCTTTTATGGTCACTATAACTTGCATTATCGTTTTTTTTTTCTTGCTGTTGACTAGTCCAATTTCCAATCAATCTATTGTTGCTTCTGCAAAGAATAAAGAAACATCTGATAAATTAATTGGCAAATAAAAAGCATAAGAGTAGGTTGGAGGAGTTAAAAGATGGAATGTATTTAGTTAACTTTCTAAGTCCTAACCTTTTGTTGAGTTATTTTAAGAAGTAAACGAAGGATAATTGAGGTAAAATGTTCGCTCTTCAACCTCCAGATTGAAGGGTGAAATGCACGAACTTTCCAGAAGTAAATATCGTTTTGACAACAGTTATTGTTCGAGATTGCTATTCAGTGAGTATCAGCTTCAATCTGTCTTGCTTTAACCTACCAACCCCATGGATTTGTCAATATATCCATGTAACAAGGCAACCCTTCCTAAAGTTCCAATTCAGCGGTAGTGGAGGAAACAATTTCAGCTACGAATGGGGGACCTAAAATTTCTCACCGTCGCCATTTAGTATTCAATAAATTTATTGAGATGCGTGCGACTCAATGTTAGAACTTAGAAGCGATGGAGTCTTTCAGTGCAGTTGGTGAAAGTTCATATTTTTTAAAAAAAATTTAAAGAAGCGCGGTGACCGGTGCTTAGTGCTTACAAAACTCTTGTAAAAATACTGTACAATAAAATAAACTTTAGATCAAGCTAAAATTCTCTTGAATCCGGGGAAAAAGTTACCCCTAGTTAGAAGAGTGGAAGGATGAGTGAAACCCTAGTGAGGATAGAGGAGGTTCAAGGGAGAGGAAGAGCTCTAGTATCCTCTCGGCCGCTAAGGGCCGGCGAAATCGTGCTTAGGGATTCTCCCATCCTCCTCTACTCCGCGTTTCCTCTGAATAGAGCCTCAATAAAATATTGCGATGAGTGCTTCAGAAATTTACAATCAGCATCGATAGTGGTATCATGCCCATCTTGCTCTCATCACCATTTCTGCGGCCCGAATTGTCTTTCGGCGGCGATGGCCTCGTCTCACGCTCCCTGGGTTTGCCGAGCTCTAAGTTGCCTCCGCGAGTGTCCATCCCTTGTGGTGGAGCGCCAAGTCCAAGCTCGTTTCCTCATCGGCGCCTACAATCTGGCCGTCGTCGCGCCTTCCAACTTCCAAATTTTATCCTCTCTTCAAGGCCGCGGAGAGGATGAAGATGCCGCAGTTGCTCAATTTCTGCATTCCATCATATCGCCCCTCTGCCCTCCTTCTCTGGTCGAGCTTTCCGTGGAACTTACTCGGGCACTACTCGCCAAGGACAAGCTCAATGCCTTTGGTTTAATGGAGCCGTTCAATTTGAACGAAGAAAGATCAGTCCGAGCCTATGGCGTCTATCCCAAGGCCTCCTTCTTCAACCATGACTGCCTTCCAAATGCTTGCAGATTTGATTATGTAGACGCTGCAGCTGATGGCAATACTGACATAATTATCCGAATGATTCATGATGTTCCCCAAGGGAGAGAGATCTGCTTGAGCTATTTCCCTGTTAATGAGAGTTATTCCAGCCGGCAGAAAAGATTGCTTGGGGACTATGGCTTTACCTGCGAGTGTGACCGCTGCAAGGTGGAAGCTAACTGGTCTGACCATGAAGAGGAGGACGTGGTTGGTGAAGCAATGGAGCAGGACCACGATGAACCGATGGAGGAGGAGGAGGAGGTTGGCTCAGATAATGAGACCGACTTTCCTCACTCGTATTTCTTCGTGAGATACATGTGCAATCGCAACAATTGCTGGGGCACGCTGGCTCCTTTGTCCCCATCATCACATGCTAATATCTTAGAATGTAATGTCTGTGGCAACATCAAGAATGATGAAGTAGTTGGTGTTGATGCCGATGCTTGATTCAACGGATCACCTGCCTCGCTAGTCTGTTGCTATGGTTTTGCTTCACTGGTATGTATTTCTGTTAGCTTAAATTGAATTGATGGAGCAGTGAAACAAATTACCCACTTCCTGTTTTAAATCTCATGGCGAGGTCTGAATGTATTCTAGTGGTAGGTTTATTTTATGATTTTTTTTTATCCCATCCATTTGTTTTGCGTGAGACAGTTGTTTTATACTATAATACTGGGAAATATTTGATTTCTTTGGAAATATTTCATTTCTTTGAAGTCACAAGTCACAACATAGCACTTTTAAGGTCAAAGCACCGTCTTTAGGTAAGTATTTCCCTATCTTATAATGATTAAGATTGTCGAAACAGGGCTATACTGCTTAGTGCTTAATGTAGTCCAAACTCAAGCGTCTTCTTTAATTTTAGTCCAGTATGCTGTTTTATATGCCCACTACGGATTCTTATTTCTTAATGGGCTGTCATCCTGTGATGTAAAATCCGATAATTTTTGCTACTTCTGAGGATATCTTTGCTACTCTTGTAGTTTGTTTTATTTATGATTTTTTTTTTTAGGATAGATGAATGAGGTGTTATAGTAAGTAAAGGAAGGAAAGCTTGCCATTAACGCTCTGCGTATTGATATATTGCTGTGTGAAATGATAAATCCATAATAATAATATGATTGGGTATAGTCTGATCCATAAATCCATACATAGGATAAGGCGATAAGCCTACGTGGCAAAAACCCACTTCCTCACCCTACAACTCCTTTGTAGAAAACACTCTACTCTTAACTAGTGCCAACAAAATCCATGGCGTCACCAACACTCCTAACCCCAACCTCCAAACCAACACCTCTTCCTACCACCAGATCCAAAATCCTCATCGTTGCCAACGCCAGTCCTTCACTGCAACAGCCGCGTCACGAACAGCCTCTTCGCCGCCACTTCTTGTCTTTAGCCACCACCGTCATTGCTCCAACATGGCTTTTCCCAGTGGGTTCAGCTCTTGCGGCATTAGATGAGGAGTACTTGAAGGAGACTGAAGATGTGATCAACAAGGTCAGAAGCACAATCAACATGGACAAGAACGACCCTAATGTAGCTGCTGCGGTGGCTGATCTAAGGGAGACATCCAATTCTTGGGTTGCCAAATATAGACGAGAGAAAGCTTTACTTGGCCGTGCTTCTTTTCGTGACATTTACTCAGCACTGAATGCTGTTTCTGGGCATTATATTAGCTTTGGGCCAACGTCCCCCATTCCGGCAAAACGAAGGGCAAGGATTCTTGAGGAGATGGACACGGCTGAGAAGGCATTATTGAGGGGCAGATAATTTTTAATTTTTAATTTTTAATTTTCAAGTTGATTTTTGTTTCAACCATGCCAATTTTATTTTGTTGAATCCGAGTTTACATAACGACATTACGAGGTAATTGCCACAGATTCAACATTTAAGTAATCATTCCCTTAGAAATTGGAATTACAACGTAATGTTGAGTCTGTGCCCAGTCCATTGGGTCAGAATAGAAAGCATTTCATTCCATCAAATGATAATGATATTTAATTTTATTATTATATAGGTGTATTCCATGTGAGCAGAGAGCATATTGGTTTATTTGCTCTAAGTTAATAGTTTGGTACTTCAAAGGGAAGAAAAAGGAAAAAGAGTTAATTTAACAAAAGCTTCTCCTTTTAAGTTTTTCAGAACACACCAAAATACGTTCGTAATTAAATAAACAACGAGACACTAAAATGATGAAGTATAAGATGAATAAAACTCGGTGATTGCAATTGGCCAAATTAATATGTACAAAGAAAGCAGGTGAAAGGAATCAAATACTGGAATGCAGTTGAAGGAATTTGTGCGATGAAAGCCTCAACGATTTTGGGAGGCCCACATTTGTTAAACAAATAAACGTTATCAAAATGGAAAAAGGAAACAAGAAAGATAAAAAGGCTTCCAATGTGGCTATTTTAAACGTGAAACATGCGTATGAAGCGTGAACCATGCCACGAAGTCGGAGAGAGGCCTCTCTTTAAATTTATGTGAAGGAGATTTATCCCACTTTTATTTTATTTACCCTGAACCTGAAGATTCCGAATTCCACTACCATTTGGCCGCAGCTTGTTGATGGGGAATAAATTGCAGCCACCGAGCCAACAGTCCATTGGAATAACCAAGTGTAACCCTCAAAAGTGAAATCAAATGGGAAACTTGTCACTTGTCATTTCTCACAGGAGATAAGGTCAGGAATCAGGTGGAGTGATTAAAGTAGCCAACTTCCTTTTTTTTTTTTTTTTTTTACTTTTTCTGTTTCAAATAAGTCGCTGTAACAAACTTTTTTATTACTTATAGAGAAGTGAAAGAAGTTATATTTGAATTTTTTAGAACTTTTGTTCCCATTTGGTGAATGTGAGTGAATGAGGCTCGCATCTGATAGATATGAGTAACAATTTATGTGGTGATAATAAATACCTGCTTAGTATTTTTGTATCACTGTGAAGGTGTGGTGCTAATTATCTGTTCAGTATTGGAACGGAAGAGTAGACTTAGAACCTTTTTTTTTTTTTTTTTCCATAAGACTTAAAACCAATTTGCATATTAGTAATATGGCAAGTGATTTAAAAACCAAAACTTTTCCTATAATTTTTTTTTTAAATTCTATCCTGGCCCGGCCCAAACAGGGAAAAGGTAGAAAAATGGGGAAATCGATGAAGGCGGGAGGATACGATTTGGACGCATTGCTGGCAGTTATGAAGTTAATGTGAATCTGAACGGAAACTGAAAAAACGTAAATGAGTTTTAATTTTGTGGATTAGAGTTTCACTTGGAATCTAATTTTTTTTTTTTTTTAAATAGTAAAATATCGCTTCCTGGGCTGTTCTTATCTTCTTTAACCTTTCAATCAATCCTCCTGTCCTGCCCCAAGCAAGCAGTAAAAAGCATAGATTCGCAAAAAGAAAGAAAGAAAGAAAGATTTCAAAAATTCATAATAAAGTATAAAGAGCGGATGGGAAACCAGAGGTGAAGAGGGGATTGACTGCACAGATGTTCTCCAAATATCAAAAGGACGCCGAAAAAGGAAACATCCGAAACCTCCTCTGGCATCTCTTCCCAAAAAAAAAAAGAAGCAAACTGTCTATATATGTATATGTATCATCATAATATATGAATATGGACATGAATGAGTGATATCTCCTCCATACAACATTTCACAAGCCAAAAACAATGGCATCTTGCCAATATCAGCCTATTAAAGACCGAGACCTTGGCAATAGAAAATACAAGTCCTCTAGCTGTACCTGCACTGATGGCAACGGCGATGAAGATGTTGAATTGGCTCTTCCAATTGCAAAGCCGATTGATGGTGCTAATAAAGCCATTCAAGAAAAGAATTCCTTAATCATTTCTGCCAACTCTCACCAGCAGCGTCTCGTTTCTCTAGATGTTTTTCGCGGACTCACTGTTTCGGTATTTCTTTTTTATCTCCTCCTGTTTCCTTGACGCCCCAAGAGAGCGACAAAATTAAAAGCATGCGAATTGCGAGTGCATTTCTTATTTCTTGACAATTTCTCTTTATTTTATTTTTCTTACGACTTCTCGTGCAGTGTCAACAATCATTTTACAAAATTTTTTATCTTTTTTTTTTTCCATCGGTTGATTTAATTCGACGCAAATTAATACCTGGTTATTTTGTTTTCTGCTCATTCTGAATGCTTGCAGCTAATGATACTTGTGGACTATGCTGGTGGAACTGTGCCTGCTATTAATCATTCACCATGGAATGGTTTAACACTTGCTGATTTGGTCATGCCCTTTTTCCTCTTCATTGTTGGTGTTTCGCTTGGACTCACATACAAGGTAACCTTAGGTTTTTGTCTCTTAAGTCTTAATTAGTCTTATCTAAAGCATTGAAGCATTTCATCATACATTATGTATTTACTTTGACTGGAACTATGTATTTACTTTGACCGGAAATTTTTTTTTTTTTCCAAATAATCATAAAATGTATTCTATGATTTTGCTAATGCCTTATTGTGGGTAGTCACTAATATCATTCTGAATGCTTCTTCTGCCGATGATAGCATTCCTAACTAGATATTTGTTCCATACAGAAAATATCCTGTAAGGCTTTTGCAGCTAGAAAAGCCATATTCCGGGCACTCAAGCTTCTACTGTTAGGCCTTTTTCTTCAAGGTCCTCTTCCTAACAACTTCACTTTTAGCTCATGCAATGCTTGCTAGGCTATTTGTGTGCAAGTGCTCTTTTTCTTTTACATTAATCTGTGAACAAAAACTGGCAGGGGATAGTAGGAAAACAAATCTTCCAGAGTTTTTTGTTTCTCCTGCGTTCAACGGAAAGTTCTTTCGGGACTGCATTTGCTTTTATGCGGTTTTTCATTTAACTTCTATTCTGTCTCCTGGACAGGTGGCTTTTTGCATGGCCTAAATGATTTAACTTATGGAGTTAATGTTGAACGCATGAGGTGGATGGGTATTCTTCAGGTATCCTCTCTAACTTTTCCAGTTATTTGCTTTATCAACAAATGTGATCCCAATTGATTGACTCAAATTCTGTCACCACATAACTTAATTTATAATCATGTTGGTCAACAGATAGGTTCCCCATAAATAAAAGCAATATATTGTCATTACCTGCGGAATAACAGAAGCTTCCCTTTTTTTTTTTCCCTAGCAGAGGATAGCAATAGCATATTTGGTAGGAGCATTGTGCGAGATTTGGCTCAAAGATGATGGTCGTGCTAGTTCAAATTCATATGTACTGAGGAAATATCAATTTCAGTGGTACGTATCTTTTTACCCATCTTTAGATCACTTGATTTTTATCTATATGTGAAGCAGCAAGTCAGCTATTTGTGAAACAATAAAACTTTCTATATCTCAAAGAATTCAAGGTTAAGGAATACCTGGCCGAGTCCACCACTTTATCTGTGGCACTCTCAGTTATCCGTCTAATACTGATGTACTCGGATATTGTGCAGCTGCTCATCTTGGTCCATGAAAAAAACACATGAAAGTTCTCCCACGGCTAGAATTGAGGTGTTCCTAAATATTAGATACAGAGTTCTCTCTTGTGAGATCACTCATGTAGGTTTCTTGTGCAGAAAAGGGAAGCCATTAAGATATTTTCAGAACCAAAAAAAAAAAAAAAAAAAAAGGAGAAAAACTTACTTCTTTTAGCCAAAAAAAAAAAAATCATTGTTAAAAGGGGGGGCACCACTGCACTAAGTTTGCTGATTCTTTTTCTTGGTTCAAGAATACGTTGCTCATTTTGTTACATTTAATATCTGCTCAGATAAGCATACTGTTCCTATATATCTCACCACCTTGATCATATTTTGTGTATTCTAAATATGCAAAAGAGCGTTTAGTTATATGAAAATAAGATTGTCTAATTTCTTGTTGCATAAGGTGATTGTGCATCTTTCAGCAATGTTCATTTAATTCATTGTGCATGTGCATTTATATTTTTAATTGGCGCTTTTATTTAACTTGCCAAGCTAAAATTTTGTTGGTCAATTTTTTCAGGGTTGTAGCTTTGGTGCTTGTTATTATATATCTTTCCTTGTCATATGGCTTGTATGTTCCAGATTGGGAGTATCAGGTTCCAGTTGAAGCCTCTTCCTCTCCCCCAAAGATATTTGCAGTGAGTTTCTCTTCTTTCACTTTTTTATTTGATATTTTTTCTATTTCTACCTACAATATCTAAGGATTTCGTTATAGGATTACTGTTGGTAGCACTATATGATACATTTCTGTTCAAAGGTGAAATGTGGAGTAAGGGGCGATACTGGACCTGCTTGTAATGCTGTTGGACTGATTGATCGTACAGTAATGGGAATTCAACACCTCTATGGAAAACCAATATATGCACGAACCAAGGTAAATCTCTAGTTATAGAGGGTTTTAGTTGCTTTTAGTGCTTGCTCTCCTTCCCTGATTGGTTTCATCCTTATCATCATATTATTTTCCTTTCTGCAGCTATGCAGTATCAATTCCCCTGATTATGGCCCTCTACCTCCTGATGCTCCTTCGTGGTGTCAAGCGCCATTTGATCCTGAAGGACTATTGAGGTTTGTTTGGCAATTACATTTTCTTTTCAGACATTTTTAATTGATGGTTAATTTACCAACATATTTAGACAAGTCAACCCAATGAGGGAAGACGCCTTTAAACTCTCTTATCATGTAGTATTCCATCTTGTGTCTTTTAGTTTCATGTTTTCTGAATGATCCTTGTGCATTATCCTTGTAGTTCAGTAATGGCCATGGTTACCTGTTTGATTGGTTTGCACTATGGGCACATTATTGTCCATTTTCAGGTAATAAATTTTTTGTTTCATGAATTTTTTGGTACTTGGATTTTATTTTTTCAAAAACAGCGATATACTTTACTCTGCCACATGCAGGACCACAGGGATAGAATCCTTCATTGGATGATCCCATCTACTTGTCTTATTGTCTTAGGCCTTACCTTGGATTTTTTGGGTAAGTAGTTTCTTAGATGTGAATTTAATAGAGGAGAATAAGTGGAAAATTTCAACTGTTTAATATTTTCTTATATTATCTTGTTTGGTTCTCATTGTAGGAATGCATGTCAACAAAGCTCTTTATACATTCAGCTACATGTGTGTCAGTGCCGGTGCTGCAGGCATTCTATTCGCTGGAATCTACCTTCTGGTTGCATCCGTCACGTTGAATTCCTAACAGTGACATTTATATTTGACTAAATATGTTGATCTCTTTGTATAATGAAAGAGTAAAATTGTTTTAACTGGCTTTATAGCTAATAGGTGGTTATGTTCTTTACCCACAGGTGGATGCAAGCGGATATGGGCGCATGACACTTGCCTTGAAGTGGATGGGAATGCATGCACTAATTATATATATCCTTGCAGCCTGCAATATCTTGCCGGTTGTCCTGCAGGGATTTTATTGGAAGCAGCCACAAAATAACATTGTAATTTCCCTATTCTGTCATTAGAAGTTCTTCTGTTCTTGTGATACTTTACTTTAGATTTTGTTTTCTCACAACCTTTTCATATTCGGCAGCTTGGATTAATTGGAATTGGAAGATGAAGGTATGGCAGACTGGAGGGCTACAAAAAATTGTACGGGCTATTTACATTATTCAACATTAGATAGTTGCAATTTGAACATCCTTGCGTTCGTATTTTCTGCATTGATGTACTCAAATTTAAAAATCAAATGAAGAATAGTATAATGTTTTGTAATTTAATCAATTGAAATTTTAGCTTTTTTCTCTATTGATTTTTTATTATATATACTTACGATTTTTTTTTTCTTTTTTCTTTTTTTTTTTTTTATGCATGCCTTATTCAAGTAAGTGGCTAATTGTTGCACTGAAGATATGATAACAATTTATAATTATCATCATCATTGGGACCAAGAAACTAATTATTATTATCCCTTTCTGTTACGAGAGGAATTCATTTGAACAAATAAGTGAAAACAGAAAACAATGTCAAAAGAAACACATCTGATGTGTAAACCAAAATTATTATATGATTGATAACAGGAAATACTTGACAGGAAAAACAGAGTCGACAAGGTAGTGCTCATCATGGGAATCAGCCGTGGGGGTGGGGCGAAGGTGGTTCTGGGGAAGGCAGAGGAGGAGAAGGCAGCAGCGGAGAGGGTTTGGGAGGAAATATCTGCGTAGAGTCATTGTTACTAGTGTAGATGGGATATATAGTATACACGGTTTGAACAATAGTGAGGGCAAAAAGTAAGACTGCAGCAAGAAAAGAAACAATAGCCCAGGGATTTCTGAAATAAGTGTGTATTAGGTTGGCACGCCACTCGTTCCAAGCCTTCTTGCAGTAGGCATTCACCTTTTTATGCACAAAATCAAGGCTGCTATTTGGATCGAGTGTAATATCCTTGGACATAGAATTGAAGAGTTTAGCAACAGCTTTGTCACTTCCAATAGCGTTTTGGATGATCCCTCTCGAGTGTAAGAGGGCAACATCCCTCTCGCTGTCAATGATGTTGTCCATGAAAAAGATAAAGGATGTAATCTCATTGCCTGCACCGACATGGAACCGCTCAAAGGCTATCAAATTGAGAAAACTAGACTCAGTTGCATCATCCACCACTATTACTGGAAGCCTAAGGACTCCACCACGAAATGAGATGTCCTTGAGGCTTCTTGTTTTACTCTTCTTGAATCTGATTCCAGCTTCGTTGAGCTCTGTTGCAGAGCGGATGATATTGTCACCGCCATTGCGGCGTCTGCTTCGTGATCTGCTGCGACGCTTGTCGTTCATGCCAATATGTCTTTGAAGCAAACTCTTCCTGTACACATCCAGTGCATGCAAGCATTTGCCCAAGCTCGAGACCGGAACGTCAGGAAAGCAGAACTTGAGGATCAGCCGGTTCACAAACTCTTCATCCTGCAATGTAATTGTTATATATAATTATAAACCAAAGAATGAAGCGAGAGAAAAATAATTAAAACTAATGTACCTTTTCTTCGCCGCATTCAACAGCAAGCAGCTTGTCGAGGAGTATCATTGGTAGCTGGTTTTCAAGCATGAGCATGTCACGCTTGACGTATGGCATGATGTAGAGCTTCCCATGGTCGCTAAAAATTGGATCATTGGGTGCATAGTCTTCGACTGTTCGAGTAGCAACGCGTAAGATCTCCAGCATGAAACATCCATCCATAATCATCAACTGCACAAATCCGCATGTATCTTCCTGCCAAATTATATCGAGCGGATCATAACAGTCTTTTAACACCTGCACTACTTGCGTTAAGGAGTCGACGAACACTTGTAAGGGTTTATTTGCTCTTTTGAGAAAATGAAGCAGAGCTCGTTGCTTGTGCTCCTCCATTGGCTTCAGATGAGCTTCCCCGTGATGATAAGGACCAAAGGAGACCGCCTGAGGCCTGTACGCGTTCTTGTTCAGGTCTGTTACACATGCTGGTATTTTGTAGATAGAACGTTTCTTCCATCGTTCTTCCTCCATGGATTTATCAATGTTCTCTAGTTTCTCATTCACCTCGATTACCCAGTTTGTTCTCTGCTGCGCCATTATTATTCCCCCAAATAATTTTAACAGTCCTGCTCTGCTGCATCTGTTGCCATCCTTAAAAAGACTTGTCTAAGACAATATCCCCCAAGCATTTTTCATTAAGATTGTTTTCATTGCTTTAGAGGCAAGAAATGGTTGTTTTCCTGAGAATTCATTGTGGCCCTTCAAGGAATCAATTTATTCTTAGTTTCATTTCAAAAGCAAAAGAAGGGACGAGGTTCCCATGTGGAACACACGGTCGACGATAATGTTCACAACTGGCTGAGTGAAATCTCGAGCTAGCTTGTACCAAACCCAAGACTAAGAGAAACGTTCTCACTGCCCTTCAAATTCCTTTCTTGCATAAGGTAAAAGCTGCACACTATCAAATAGCTCACTGCCCATCTCCGATTCTTTCCCTGTTTTAAGAGGCATTTTTTTTTTTCTTTCTTTCTTTCGAATAATTAAAAGCCAAAAACAATAATTAAATAGCATAAAATTATGACTTTTTAAGCGTGGATCTGTTTATCTTCGATCGAACTGTTAAGATGATCTTGGTACGTACGTTTTTTAAAATTTGTCGCCACAATCAAAAAATAAATAAAGGAAGAAACCAAAATCACGACTTGAATATGCCATGGGATAACTACATTTGATAGAATTATAGTCATTGTAGATGGTATATTATTAGAGTCCAGTGACATGCAGTTGTGGATCTTGTACAATGCAAAGGAACATTTGTGTTTGGTAAATACTTTCAAAATAATATCATTTGAGATAGTATGAAGGTAGTAAATGTCTTCGAAAAATCACCTCCTTAGATACATAACAATGTTAATAAACGGAATGCAGATATTTTTATTTTTCATCAATTTGATATTAATTGATGGAAAATAAAAATAAATTTCGGTCCATCCAATCTCTTTCTATAAATAAAACAAATAAATTTTATTTCATTACTTTTATGAGAAATAAAATTAATGAAATGAGAAAAGGATAAAAACAAATACCAATCAGGAATGCGTCCACGTGGTCTTGCACAAATAAAATAAATCCACAAAAGTATTTAACAAGCCATATAAATAAATAATAATACTTTTACACTATAGAACTTGAAACTTGAAAGAGCACAGATGATGAATGATGACTCCCATAAATCACGCTTTCAATTTAAGTAAAGTCGCACTCTACTTTTTTTTTTTTTTTTTTCCCTTCTTCTTTAATTTAGAATAATGCACAAAATGAATCTTATCATATTATATGTCTCTGTCCCTCTTGCATTCAGCTGGAAGAACAGGGTATCTGCTCCGGTCAGTGCAGTAGTTGTAGATGGTGTATTTCTGGCGAACCCATCTGAGCCTCCTGTATTGGAAGCCGTCCAGATCTTGAAACTCCTTCTGGTCCCACCACCTCTTCCCCTGAGTGGCACAGAATTTGGCTTCCACTGACGCCTCGCACCCGTCTATATGGAACTCCCTGTAAGAGGCTATAAAGGGCGCTTTGGACCAGTCCGTCTTCTCCAGTCCACCTCTCGTGGCCCAATCATCGGCGTTCCAAAGGCTCGAGTACAGCTTCATTGGTTGGTTGAATGGAAATTTTACTCCCAAATCTTTGCAGTTTTTGAACACCCTGATTGGGACGTTGTCCACGAAGAACCTGAATCCAACCATACCATTTTTGTTTTTGTTAAAAAAAAAAAACAATAATAATAACATTTTCCTTTTTGTTTCTTGTTTTTTATTTTTTAAAAAATACTACTATATTATACAAAATAAAACATACTATATAAAAAGTAACTCTAATTATTGAACCGCGGCTATGTAATTGATTAATAAATAGGCAATTTCGAAACAAAATACCACATCTACAGGAAAGTTCAAACAAAATGTGCGTGCCAGCTCAAAAGTTGTCGGAAAAGGAATCATTCATATTCCAAATTCGATCGTAGAAAACAAAACACTCCCTCTACTCTAGTCAGAAAGAAAAAAACCTACTTTCACCGAATTTCAACGCATAGTTCTATGTTGTTGATTGATCTGTTTCACACTAGTTGGACCATGTCGCATGTTGTTCTTACTGTTAATTAACGTGGCCCCGTTTTGGCTGACCTATAACCTTAAGAATGAAATTGAAATTCTTAAAACTTTTCTTTTTCTTTTGTAATAAAAAGGGAAAGGAGTACTCACACAATCTGATACAAATTCCAGAGAACAGAGTATGAGTGGTATTCTTTGGTTGGGTCAAACCACAAGTAAATCCTCTGTTCTCTATCTCCTTTCCCTCCGGTGAACACATTCGTCTGCAAAATGTAGGGCTGCCCAGTCCTGTTCCCCAAGAACTCAAAGTCTATTTCATCATGCTCTGAGTTTTGAGAAGATAGCTGCCAATAAAATAAATTCACGTTCAATAAAATTTTCTCTCAAGTCTTTTGAGTTAACCTCAATTAATTAACTTGACGGGAAATGACTCACATAAAATGCAGTGACCGTTCCAGCTGAATCTCCTGGCACCAACTTTATCTGCATACTGAAGTGGCCGAACAAGTACGAGCCTTTCGACTGGAAACCAGTGCCTTGGCAAAGATCAAGCCCATTCGGTGACCGTGTCAGCAATATCCACATTTTCAAGAGGAAAAAAGAAATATATTATCTTTATAGTACAAATATATATATAAGTACCCGTGTATTTATCCAAGTGGAGCTGAATCTCAGAGCCACCATTGAAGTATTTGATGTGATCGAACGCCCAGGTAGGCACATAGTTCCTGCCGAATGGCACGGCCACTGGACTCTTTGGGGGAGCTCCCATAGTTCCAGATACCATAACCAGCAAGGCCAGAGACAGAGTCCACAGAGGAGGAGCCATATTTCTGCAGATGAGATCGTTGGTTTTGTTAGAGCTCTAGAGAATGGGAAACGAACAAGAAGCAAGTGGTGTGTGTTCAAGGTTCTAGACCATTACCTGGAAGAGAGAGGGAGAGAAATGTTGACAGGAAGGGATGAGGAGAATGGAGCGAGAGGGTGCTCATTATGTAGGGGGCGGATTTTAATCTAAAAACAATAAATTATTGAAGGAAGTGTTTTGTCATGTGGTGCAGAGACTGGACAAAGTTAATTAACCAATAAAATAACACTAGTGGTAATACAGCTATAAGCCAAGAAAACTAGTAATGGACTAGTTTGAATTTTGAAACATTACTACATTGGTCATTCATGAGTAATAGTATCCACACTCCGCGGTACAAAGTATCAAGAAAAGAGTCGGCCACTCCAGGTACCGACCGCTTACCCACTCCCACCTCTCCTCTACCTATTTCTGGCGTCCGATGCCTGGGCCATCGTGTTTATTGGGCTAGTAATAGTTTGGCTGTATCAGTCTCCTCTCCTCATTTCTCTTATCGAGGAGGACTGTTTTTCCTTTCCAATTTTTTGTCTTATTGTACGGCCTCCATTTGCATTGCAACTTGTGATTTGTGAAGTGTGACAGTGAACTTTTAGCCCTGCGCTTGCACTGTCAAATTGAATTTGAAAGCTGGAAAGCATTTACATACCATGTATTGGGCGTTTGGTCGATCATCTCCTTCACTTCAATTCTCTTAACCCTTTATACTGACAGTAGTAATTGACGTACCCACACACAAATACTTACATTTTTTGAAAATAAATAAATTTCGGATTAAATTGAAATCGAGAAATGGAAGAAAAGGGTCCCCACTCCCTCCACGGAAACAGAGCATCATGCATAATTGCCCAGTTTTCACTGACATAACCATACACACATGTGCATTTTTAAATTATCATCATTATTTTTTATCTGAATTTAGAGGAGCAGCAGCTTAGCAAAAAGCGGTGGGGGTGGGGCTTCTCTTTTCAACATCAAAAAGATACAGGCCCATGCAAAGGAAATAGCTTGGCAATGCTACCATGTAGAATTATGGATAAACAAAAGCCGCGACTGAGACTGAGACTGAAGGGTCCACTTAACACCGGCATGTGGCCTCAGAATTGATTTATATTTCGGAGCTGTTCTTATTCGGAGATTTGGACATTTCAGCCACTTAATTAGCGATTAATCCTTCCAGTTATTTTTGCCATTCATATTCCAGTTGAGTTTGTCTTTTGGGTATTTTAAGAGTAGAAAAATAAACAAAGTTTAATATTTTTTTATTCATTAAATTAATTAACAAAATTGAAACAGGAAATTAATCCCGTTAATTTCGTTCCAAACATTTACTTGGCATGTACATAAATCTTATGTTACACTTAATTCTCCTATTCATGATAATTCTTATTTATTTATAATATTTAAAGCAAAGCAAAGAAAGCTAGCTAGCTCCTCGTGCCATTGCCACACTACTATACTAATTAATATTAGGAATAACACTTTGCTGCATTTACACCATACTTGTGCAACTAATAGGGATTGAGAATTTGAGATTAGAATTACAAGCCATCAGACAACACGTGTCTAAGAATCTCTTGATTGGTGGTTGATGTAGCACATCAGGGCAAAAGCTAGCCTTAGCTGTACCTTTTAATAATGCACATTGCTCCACTTCATTTGATTGATTGATGATCCTACGCTATACATTACATGCAACCTTTGAACCTGTGGAATTTAATTATATAAATATCTCAATAAATTCAAACGACTTGAGTTTCTGTCCAACACAAGAACAGTCAAGTTTTTAAATTTCAATAATAGTTAGTAAGAGATTATATACGTAATTAATTAATAAAATTAAAATGATTGATGATAATTAAAGCTTTGTTTGTTTAGTCATTAATCCTACCGAAACCATCCATGATTTGATTTTGTTCATCATAAGCATCCATATAATAATAATAATCAATTAGCATGCATGCGTTGTCCTATTATATGAATACCCATTGTCCATATGGCAGAAGATTTCCGCACGTTAGACTGTATTTTCTACATACATCATCAGATCACATCGGTGCTGCCTTAATCTTTATTTAATATTTTTAATCATCTGCCTGAATGTCTGAACCTGTAATGACACGTTCGACTATTAATGGGCTTCAATGGATAGAGCCACAATGCTAAAAACTACAATTTTTGGGCTCTTTGATTTGAAGTACTGTTTGTCTTTAACTGGCTTTCGGCTGAGACTAAATAGGCCGACTCTTTCTTCCTTGCTGGGGCCTGCGGGTGCACTTGACACTTAGATAGGCCCATTACATTTCTTCTCTCTGAGAATAAGACTAGAAGCCAATATATAAAAGGGATCGTTATGATTCTATATAAAACAAATCACGTGTGAACTTTTACTTACTAAAATGAGTATGAACAACTGAGAGCAACAACCTGATTTATTTTGATATGAAAAACCCTTTGTTCCTCGATTTTCAATTTCTTCGTTCCTTTCTAAGTTTAGGGTTTAGGGAAGAGCTAGGAGAGAACGAAGAGAGTGATAGAGGACAAAAAGATTAGACAGGGAAGAAATTAGATCAGGTTGATGTGGCATAAAAAATTCAATCGCTTGATGACGGGACGCTCACATCAGCTTTCTGGTATAGTTTGACTGGGAAATATGTAATGGTCATTTTTCACCAACTGTAGTTCAGGAATTTACTGATTGAAAATAGTAAAACCTCAACCCTTCCCAAATTCCACTCCTCCTGGCAACCATGTAACTAACCTTAAATATAAAGAATTCTAATTTCTGAGAGATTAAATAATTTAATTATCATGTTTGAAGAAAAAAATAATTTAGAATTTGAGATTATAGATTATACATGAGAGAGAGCAATGAAATTTGAACGGTTGATATTTGATCTAGAAAACATAAACTACCTAACGTAAATTATATAGAAGAAAAAGCACGTGCTTACTCGGAGGCTCAGCAGGGAAGATGTTTGTTATATAAAGTATTGGATCGGTCCAAGTTGATTTGTATCGTAGTATTAGTTTGACCTTTTGAGCCATTTCCTAAACAGCTTGAAACGTTAAAAAAACAAAAGAAATGGGAATACGCGTCTATTTTTTGGAGTTTGTCGGATTCAGTCAAACCAACCCGTATGCATTTTCGTTTCTTTTCATTTTATTGCAACTCCCTTTCACATTTTTGCCTTTAGTTAACTGTTCTTAACCCTAATAAGTAATTCATGTTCATCTTGGATTTATTTGTATGTGTGTTCATGCTAAATGGCCGCATTGACCTGTTCAAAGTTCAGACTCGAGTTGAAGAGACCTGCCACTATTTTTTTTTTCTCTAGTAGTTTTCACTTCACTTTCTTGGATAATTCAGTTTTTAACGTCCTACGTAGATTGCAAAGACAATGAAAGGGAGGCAGAGACCAACAGGTAATGTATGGACTGCTACGTAGGGATCTAATTTAGCATGTTTACATGATAATTATCAGATGTTGCCATTACATAATTGACGTTCATGTAACTTCACGAGATCAGGAGGCCATTAATGCTAAGTAACTTTCTCATTAATTTTAAATTGATTGATGAGATATTCAATAAAGTTCTTGTTACGTAAAGTGAATATTCAATCCAAGGGAAGCTTAAGCTATTAGGTAAATGTTAACATCATCTCAATTCTGAAAATGGATATACTATATATGCGATATCCATCCTCCAATAAAAGCTTATTTCAAGCATGCATTCCTATTTAAATGCATGGTCGCATTATAATTAAAAGGTTTGACATTAAAAAAAAAGGTATTAATATATAGATATGAAATAGAACTTCTAGTAAAATATAACAGGAAAGTAATAAGTGTTATGTACTTATCATTCTCTAGTTAGATTGAGTGTATCGGGAGAGTTTATTGACATGAGATTAATTAGAGTTTGATAAGTTTTTTTCTGAATTTCTAATAAAATTATTTATTTTGCTGATAAAAAAAGTGTTATGGTTAATTAGAAAGTAAAATTGTTTTCACTACCTTCTTTTACTATTATTCTACAGGTGGTAAATTATTGATTAGAGTCAACGCATATTGGTCGATAATACTATAAATTAAATAAATCATATTCCTCGACGAAAATTTACGTTCAACGAAAGAAAAATAATATAATAAAAAGATCGTTGGTCATCGAGGTCAGTTTTGACCAGCACACGTTGTACATAACCTACCCTCCTTTCTTCCTTCCTTCCTTCCTACAAGTTTCGCGCTTGCCTTTAATATGACTATGTATATATAAAAATAGAATCCATGGAAAGCTCCCTAAGCTAAAAACCAAACGCATGAATAATACTCCTTCTTCTATCTGCCTGTAAAGATTAACGATATCAAGCATATTCTGTAAAGTGATCGGAAAACAAAGATCGACGATATTAAGCATATTTTGTAAAGTGATCAGGAAACATGAGAAGCGACGACGGGAGAGGACCTTCCATTTCTAATTCAAATTACGATACCAGTTCCGACACTGAAAGCATAGCCAGCGACCGTACTGCCTTTAGCGGGCCACTTGGAGTGGGAGGACAAGCTCCTCTCAACAAAAAACGATCTTCCAAGAAGAGCGCAAGATTCAATATCCCTCCTGAAACCACCGCCGCCGATGATGCATCCTCCTACGTCGAGATTACACTCGACATCCGCGATGACTCTGTCGCCGTCCACAGCGTTCATCCGGCTAACGAAGATCCCGAATTAGCTCTGCTTGCTAAAAAGACTCTGGAGAACAAGTCTTCTTCATTTCGGTCCTCCTTGTTTCGCAATACTTCGTCTCATATCAAACAGGTTTCACAAGAGCTTAAACGTCTTGCTTCCCTCTCGAGGAGGCCTTCTGCGGCCAGACGCTTTGATAGGACCAAGTCAGCCGCCGCTCACGCTTTGAAGGGACTCAAGTTCATCACTGCCAAAACTGGTGCCGCGGGAAATGGATGGCTCGCTGTTGAGAAGCGATTTCAGGAACTAACGGCTTCCACCAATGGCCAACTCCACTGTTCCTCGTTCGGCGAATGCATAGGTAAATAATCATGAATTGATTAATTACTAGTATTTATTTTGACTTTTCTAAAATTTTTGTAATTCTATTATTATTATTATTAAATTATTAATATTAATCTCTGTTATAGGCATGAACAAGGAATCCAAGGAGTTTGCTGGTGAATTATTCCGCGCACTTGCTCGGAAGCATAACATAAATGGTGATTCCATTAACAAGGCACAGCTTAAAGAATTCTGGGATCAGATCTCCGACGAAAGCTTTGACTCCAGGCTCCAAACATTCTTTGACATGTACATAATTGTTTCCTTTGCTTTATATCCATGTTTCTTACATTTCATTAATTTAATTTTGTAATAAAACGTTTAATTATTTATATTTAATCCATGCAGGGTGGATAGAGACGCTGACGGAAGAATAACAGAAGAAGAAGTAAGAGAGGTACGTAAAGCTAAGTAATGGATATATATAGACTCGGTCTATGTCGACTCTTTCATACTAAACTGGAAATAGTTTTTCCTTTCCTTTTTCTGCCTGATGTTCTCATAAATACATATCACTGGCAGAGCAGGTCACACTCTAGTTTAGACTAACGACAACAAGTTGAAATTTGCAGATTATTAGTTTAAGTGCTTCTGCAAACAAGCTATCCAACATTCAGAAACAAGCCCAGGAATATGCAGCGTTAATTATGGAAGAACTAGACCCAGATAATGCTGGATACATCATGGTACGTAAGAATATATATATGTTAAACTGCAAGATCATATAAGCTGTTAGTCTTGATGAATTAATTCTTTTTTCTTTCTCATTGTCCAACGAAGCAGATCTATAACCTCGAAACACTGCTATTGCAAGCTCCTAATCAATCGGTCAGAGTTGGAGACAGCCGAATTTTGAGTCAACTGCTGAGTCAGAAACTGAAGCCCACACGGGAGAACAATCCACTGAGAAGATGGTACCAGAAGGCCAAGTACTTTTTATTGGATAACTGGCAGAGGGTGTGGATTATGGCATTGTGGCTTGGAATTGTAGCTGGTTTATTTACCTACAAGTTTTTACAGTATCGGAGGAAGGCTGTACATGATATAATGGGCGATTGTGTTTCTGTTGCCAAAGGAGGAGCCGAGACACTTAAATTCAATATGGCATTGATTTTACTACCAGTTTGCAGGAACACCATCACTTGGCTCAGGAACAAGACCAAGCTGGGAGTGGCCGTGCCTTTTGATGACAATCTAAATTTCCATAAGGTGATAGCAGTAGGAATTGCCGTAGGGATTGGGCTGCATGCGGGAGCTCATTTAACCTGTGATTTTCCGCGGCTTCTCCATGCAACTGAAGAGGAATATGAGCCTATGAAACCTTACTTCGGAGACGATCAGCCGGAGAACTACTGGTGGTTTTTGAAGGGCGTGGAGGGCATCACTGGAATCGTAATGGTAGTGCTAATGGCTATAGCCTTCACATTAGCCACGCCTTGGTTTAGGCGTAACAGGCTCAACTTGCCCAAACCACTCAAGAAACTCACAGGCTTCAATGCCTTCTGGTATTCTCACCATCTATTCGTTATTGTCTACACCCTTCTCATAATCCATGGGATTTTCCTCTACCTCACCAAGAAATGGTACCAGAAAACGGTAATTAATTGACAAGGCCTTGCTCTCTTTATATTTCACAGTCGAATTATTGACTTTGACTATCGTCCATTATTAATTCCATTTCTTCATGTACATTGCAGACATGGATGTACTTGGCAGTGCCGATCATCCTTTATGCATGCGAAAGGCTAATCAGGGCTTTTAGATCAAGCATCAAGTCTGTTAAGATTCTCAAGGTAATGGATTTAGATTGCTTGATTCCTCTACTAGCTGTGCCATTAACATTGAGATGATAATACTAATGAATTCCACCAACGTTAATTACTTTAGGTTGCTGTTTATCCCGGAAATGTCCTGGCATTGCATATGTCTAAGCCACAGGGCTTCAAGTACAAGAGTGGACAGTACATGTTTGTCAACTGCTCGGCAGTTTCTCCCTTCGAATGGTGAGTTATAAGTTTAATTGCACATTGAATAATATATTCTCACTGTTTTGAGAACAAAACAATTCTAATTGTGTAATTTGGTGTACAGGCACCCATTTTCCATCACATCAGCGCCAGGAGATGACTACCTGAGCGTGCACATTCGAACTCTTGGAGACTGGACGAGGCAACTCAAAGCTGTTTTCTCCGAGGTCTGTTAATTAATATACAGTTTCCGATCCAGTTTTTAGAATTGCCAACCAACAGTCCAATATTTATATGTTTGCACATTGGTTGTTATATATAGGTTTGTCAGCCTGCACCTGCTGGTAAGAGTGGATTGCTAAGAGCTGAGGGCGTGGAAGGAGGAAACAATCCTAGGTAATTAATTAATTAATTGCTTTGCATATGATTTAATTTAATATTATTCCTATTAATTAATAATGAAATGAATGAACAGCTTTCCGAAGATATTGATTGACGGACCATATGGAGCTCCAGCACAAGACTACAAGAAATACGATGTAGTGCTGCTTGTAGGGCTGGGAATTGGGGCCACACCCATGATCAGCATTGTGAAGGACATCATCAACAACATGCAAGAGGAAGATGATCGCGAGAATAGCTTAGAGGCAGGGAAAGCGACATCTGCTCCTAATTATAACAATAAGAAAGGTTTCAAGACGACGAAAGCTTACTTCTATTGGGTGACAAGAGAACAGGGTTCCTTCGAGTGGTTCAAAGGGATAATGAATGAGGTGGCGGAGATGGACGACAAGGCGGTGATAGAACTGCATAACTATTGCACCAGTGTTTACGAAGAAGGAGACGCTAGGTCTGCTCTGATTGCAATGCTTCAGTCTCTCCACCATGCCAAAAACGGTGTGGATGTGGTTTCAGGGACCAGAGTCAAATCCCACTTTGCAAAGCCAAACTGGCGCCAAGTCTACAAGAAAATCGCTCTTCATCATCCTGATTCAAGAATTGGTAGGTTCACCTACCTCTCCCACTAGCACCTCTTTTTTTGTGCATATGTATTGAATAATTTAGTCAAAGAAAGAAAATTTGACCAGTTGTATATATGTTTGTGCATGCAGGAGTTTTCTATTGTGGGGCACCAGCACTAACAAAGGAGCTAAGGCAATTAGCGCTAGATTTCTCTCGCAAGACCTCCACCAAGTTCGATTTTCATAAAGAGAACTTCTAATTAAGCAACAAGATTTGAGACACGATGTTGTATTTGTTGATCGTATATAGCATATTAGAGATATAGCAATTGGATTATACTTTTTGTTTAATACCTACTCTGTCGTTCGTTAGTTAATTTTGTTTCTTTGATTCAATTAATAATATACGAGAAAGTGAAAATCAGATAAGATGTAGAGAATTATGATACTGTCTTCTCCTTCTAGAATTCAGGTGCAATTTTTATTATTTCTTTTTTGTATTCATTGGTTAATTTTTTTTTTTTTTTAAATTCCAATTTTGTTCTCGGAAAATTTCTGTAATTAATAACTGGTGAAGTTTCTTTTCCTCTTTCTCTTTTCACATTATGCCAATGCCTAGGCCATATGTCTAGTCTAGCTTTAAAAGCAAGGAAAGCTCAAAGTCTCTTACGAATTGAATGGAAATCGGAAAATCTTCAGTTCATCCTTACAATCAGGAGCCTTTCCAATATGTCAAAGGTCAACAAATCGATGGACACGCCAAAAAAAAGTATAATTGTTTTTGGGTTAGTAACAGCATTTATTGACTAATAATAATCCCAATCACAACATCCAAATCAAATGTACATTTCCTTTATATTCTAGAAATAAAAATTCACCTCAAATATATTATTATATACAATAGGAAGAGGATGCTTAGAATAAGCTATTCCATTAATATTTGGAAAAACGAAAATGATTATATGTATGACTTTTCCATTAAGAACGACAGCCAACACGGGGAGAATTTTTCCAAACGTATACATTTACCTGACGCACTGAGCGAGTTTGCATATTTTCACAAGTTCATTGAATTTTGAACGATGGCCTTTTGTGAATCTGACCTTTCGACAATACGGCCAAAACGCGTCCAACACCGGCTTCATTAATTGCACCCAAATAACTAATTATCCAATTTGGTTAAGAATTAGCAAAGTGCTATAGTGGGTAGGTGCAAATCTGTTTCTTTTAGACGCTAGCTAGACTGGCTACGCTGCTGACTCTTCATTTTTCTTCCTACATTGTTTTCCTTCTTCTCTTTTGGTTTGCAAAAGAATAGCCAACAAAAATATATAAAACAAGAGAAACAAATATTGTAACTTGTATTATTTATTACGGATGACTTAGGCCAGGCACGGAAAGTAGAAAAACAAAAAAAAAAAAGAGATCAACCATTTTCATGATAAACGCATATGAAGCTAATTGGAGGATACCTCTGCGGATTAAAATTCTCATTTCAACAACCATGAAAATACAGATTATTCACTCCCCATCACTGCATCCTGCTAATCATAATGCAGCATGCATATGGTTATGGTAAGATGACAATGGCTATCACAGGTAACACTAGAAATACCCAAGTGCCACTAATATCCTGAGATCACCCCACTTTGAAATCTCATATCATACATGAATAGGAAAGAATACGCTCAAAGAAGTGCGTGCAAATTGATTATTCATTAGGCAACACAATTTTGACCTTGCAAAATAAATCCAGAACCTATCATAAATTATCATAAACACTTGGCCATACTTGATGTATGCACTATTCAGTATAAAGTGGATACATTCTACAACAAATTTATATTTTGAGTGACATGGTAAGTCTCTAGATTCTGCTCTTCAGATTATATTATTTGTTAGTGTTGTATGAGGGGAAATTTGACATGATATGCAATAAATTCTACAATAAAAGCAAACCTGATTGATCTGATTGCAATTGAGAATGAACTGTTTCGAATTTAATTATGATTTTGGTTGTTCTGTTTACCAAGTGCATATGTGGTAGAATTTTGGCCTAGCATATATGAAGAGTCAACAGTGTATATGGGCAGTTATGCTATCTCATAAACAATAATATTACTATCCAATTTCCATTCTCTCTCACCTCTACTCTTCCTTTTCTCTCTCTCAATTCTGCGACTCCCTCGCTGCTTCTCTCTCTTTCTTCTATTTCCCCTCCATTTCTCAGTAAACAAGCATAGTTAGACAGGTCTGAAATTCCTAACATAATAAAACAAAGTCACATGTGCTATGCATTTGATGCAAGTTATTCATCAAGGTTATACAGTCTTAACTTTCAGTGTCTGCACAGACCGTTTCTGACCTAACAGCGTATTTAACAGTACCTCTAAATTTTTTTTATGGGGCAGAAAAGTAAGAAATGACGAACCAACTGGAAACTCTAAATGTTGCAGTCAAAAAATAATATAAAATAGGATAGAAACCATGAGCAATGCAATTGCGGTGATCAAAGATCTTATATTATCATCTATAAGGAGAATCTGTGAAGTACCAATGGAAAAGATTAGCACTAGTCCCTTTTTTATTGACTCTTATGCAAGCTATCACCACCTATTCTACCAGAATGAGTTTGAGATGAGTCCACATCATTACAGTCACTAGAATGATTGGTAGGAGATGATGCAACCATTGAGATATCAGTAGAGTACTTTTTTATTCTCAAGGAAATAAGAATGCTTGATACAATCCCAAGCATGGGAAATAGGTAAGACCAGACCATAGATTTCTGAGATGCAGATGTTGAAGCAACAGCAGCACCAGCAAGGCTGCCTATTGATGTGTTCTGTAAGATCATTGGCAGACAGCCAATGACTGTAGGGAGAAGGAAATCCACTATAAACCCAACTTTTGTAGCGGCTAGAGCATAGTTGATGACATAAGAGGGCATGGGAGAGAAACGAGCAAGAAGGACAAATCTCCAACCATCTCGTTCAACTCCTCTGCAGAGGAGATGGAAATATTTGTTTCTCTGCACCCATTCCATGGCTGAACTTGAACTCCTGAAAACCAGCCTGAACAAATCCACAGTATCAAAGATCCTCAAACTAGTAATAGCTACAGATTACTCACAAATTAATATAGCAAATGCAAAATCCTCAAAGAAGTAGGTCCATTCAAGCCAACTTTAAATTATGCATATGGTGCATGGATAGTATATGCAATGAGCAAGACAAACTAACAGAAGTAACTTCAAACTGAGAGACGAGAACATGGGGAGGTATTCTTTATTGCATCTACTTAGGCAATGCCTTGTTCAAGTCTTTGTTTGGCCTTGACAATCTCCTCGATGATTCAGTTGTTTTTTACTCTGGAAATGGCGGCCATAGAGCATAACCAACACAACAATGAAAACTTTTTCTAAGAAAGCGGAATGGGGGATTCATCTAACCAACCCCGTCTCAATATAAAGTAGGAAACTTTGTCCTAAATTCTCATCCTTGTCTAAATTGAAAAATATATCGAACTCCAAAACAGGAAAAGATATCCGTAGTCTAGTACGTATACAACAAGGAATCAATACGACTCCTACTGCCTTTTATACAAGGCAAGTAACCAACCTCAGTAAAGTTACGCATACACATACGTAGCTCTAAGGATTTATATAAAACTCGTTCTCTAGCTTAAGCATTGGAATAGTTGTAGGCCAACCCTACCCTGATTGCTTGTGTTGCAAGTTATAGCCATCAAATACAGGTGTTATAAATTTAAGTAATATTAAAAGAGAGAAGAGAGTTGAGAGAAGAGAAGAGAGTTGAGTACTGATTATGCATTCAAGTACTTTTGATAGCTCTTATTTATATACATGAGTGTAGCTAAGGAAGGTACATGAAAAGAAACACAATCATGATTTTAGAGTCAATAATCCCATAAATTGAGGAAACATAATACCACATTCTAACAAGAGGAAAAGATCTCTGGCAACATCAATTAAAGATTTCTGGCAATAAGTCGTTTTATGGATATTTTCCCTTTTTTTTTTTTTTTTTTTTTTTTTTTTTTTTTTTTTTTTTTTTTTTTTTTTTTTTTTTTAAATATAGTTCTTGACTACTAAATGTACATAAAGCTAACTCGCAGCAAAGATATCCAATCACAAAGCATCCTAGTTAGTTTAGAGTATAAGCTTGAGGAACTTTAAAGTTATGGATATTTTTGAGGAGCTACACTAACTCGCGTCCCCTAACTTAGAATACAGAAAGATAATGAGATTAAAATGTTGAACTGCATTTATGAGCAGAGTGATCCCATTAAAATCTGCTTCGCAGGTGGTGATGCAGTTAATGGGAAAATAGACCATCTTTAACACCATAGCCTTGCTTCAGCCACTCAAAAAGTCATGATTTAGCGAGCAAGAGGTCTAATTAGAGTCTCAAAGTAATTGTCTTTTTTAAAGAAAAAAAAAAGCCAGAATCCGTAATATAAAATGAAGAAGGTGGGAAAAATTAAAGAAAGAAGTACCTGCCGATCCAGAAGGAGAGGGAAGCCCCTAAGACCTTGGCAGAAAAGACGCAGAGTACAGCAGGCAAAAATCCAAAAAGCAGGGAAGCACCAGCCTCGAAGAAAACAGCGTATGGCAAGCAGAGAGCGAGAGAAAGAGTGTGAATCCCAACATAAACAGGCATCGCCCAGATCCCCAACCGATCGGACCATTCAGCAAGCAGGTGGAAAGCAGCGTCTTTGTCCCATCCCAAGTGCTTGCTCAATTCCCTCGCTATCCCTAACATCCCCACCACAGCGGCTACCTTCCACCATTTCTGCATCCTTCCTTCACTTTCACAGTCAGGGTTCCAGCTCAACCAAAGTCGTCAGGCCCGCAACCCGCGTCACTGTCGTAATTGTTTTGGAACCATTACAAGGGAGTGTTGAGAGAAGACTGAAAAGTAAAAACAAACCATATGATGGCCTTCAAGTCTTTAGGCTTTAAGTGCGCAGCCCATCCATCCATCCATTGGAGGATATAGCAAAATGCAATGTCCATTTAAAAAGGTTTCGACTTTCAGACCCACGAGCCCAGTAGGTAAGCTTTTGCTTTTTGATGCCCGCAAACATGGGAAAGACCTTGGACCAATAGCCCAATACCAAATCAGAATAAAAATATAATATGTCTAAAATTGTTAAAATATAGAAGTGATTATTATTAAACGAAAACTGTCAGTAACACTCTTGAACATTTGTTTTAATATAAGCAATCAATATGAAATAATTTCTACAACATAATCTCAATAATGCTTTAAAAATTCATATAGTTAATTAACAAAGAACATAAATCAGTTTATTTTTAACAATATAGTTATGATTATGATATTTGTACATATAAATAACAAATAAAATAAATTTTACATGTTTAATATCAATAATTGTAAGAATATATGTGTTAAAACAATAAGTTTATAAGAAAAAACAATTGTATTTTACCATTAGATTATGCTTTAACGTTCACGAGTTAATTATGAGTGCAATACATTGAATAAATAAAAAAGTTGTTAATGTCTTAATGATACATATGTTTGAAATATAACTTATATCTATATATAATATTTTTATTTTTTTGAGAAGAACCCATAGATATGGTTTTGACATAAAACGTATATAAGCTCAAATTAGGGTGGGGAGGAGTGCCTAAACCTTGAAGCAAATTAACCTAAAAAAAAATTAGGTTTCAGTTAAAGCAATGGAAGTTAGAAGAAATATGCTGAAGAGTGAGTAATTGCAAATAAATCCATGATAGTATATTAATTAGATTTGAAGCACGTGAATCATGATTCCCATTAGCTGATAAAATATTGGGTTTAGAACCTTAGATTAGATTAGGTATCTGCCTCCTTTGCGTCTTAAATCTTAATTTAATTCCTCAACTGGCTTTTTTAAAAAAAAAAAAAAAAAAAAAAAAAATCGTAACAACTTCATGCCAACGTTTCTGATGAGCAACTTATAATTAGAATTAGGCAGTCAAAAGGACACCTTCTTCTATTTAGGCAAAACACGTGCGCTCGCTGGTCAAACATTGGATGGGCCCCACTCCCTCTTCCACGTTTGGATTGTTTTGTTTTGTTTTGTTTTTCCAGAAGAAGTGGATGGATTGATTGATTTCAAAGTTTCAACTTTCAGCCAACAACACATCCAATTCCTCTGTTTGTTCATATGTCATGTACTGTGGCGATGATGATGATGCTGGCGCGGAGCCAGCCTGTTAGGACGGGCCCAGAAAACCTATTCTGAGCCAGGTCAATTAAGTTCATCTTGTATTGTAACAAATGTGCTGTGCTGCTGACTGATCTGATCATACGAACAGTATTAGTAATTTATTAATTGACATCGTCACTCACGATTACTTGGTCCATAAACTTTATACTATATTTATTATTATTAATTAATTAACTATGTTCGAGAGACGCCGTTTTTGACATATTTGCAAGTTGGGCCACCCACCCTCTTCAATCTTGATTCTTGATTCTTGATTCTTAATTCTTGATTCTTGATTCTGGCCAGGGCCAAGATGTTAAATGGATGGCTTATGCTTCTCTATCATAACAACATTACTCTTCACTGTTGTATTATAAAAGAAAAATAAAAGATTACTGAAAGAAGAACGACGTATTAATTTTGAATAATATTGGCAGTTTGATCAGCTCTCCATTTGTCTTTTTTGTTAAACACGAGTCATACCTCAGAATGAACCCTTACAGCAATAAATAAATTAAAATATAATTACAGAGAACAAAATCTTTGAGTTAGGCATTTCACATGGTTATGAACTGCAGCTTCTTTTGTATTTTGTAAGCCGTCCTAGCTAGCTAGATAATAATTATCATTTCCTATTAATTTAACTGGATTATTATTATAGTTCAATTTTCATATAATCTCACATGGAAACTTACCCAAAACCAAGTTTGTTTCATTCACAAGTGTGCAGAGGATTTTCTTCGAATTAATTTGTAAGTAACAAATTTTGAACGCCTAGGAGGGTCAACATTTAGATTTAGAAATCCAAAACTTGAGTAATTTTTTAAGTGTGCAGAGAAATTCCTTCATCAAAATCCAAAATCCTTGTCGTACGCAACCCTAATTCTTGAAGAGTAACGATACAGGCGGAATCAGTTTATCGGTGAAAGTGAAACTCGTAATTACATATACAATGGGAGGAAAATGGTGTAAAGTTCTTGAGGAGTGAAAACCGCGCGGGGACCAATCAAAATGAACAAGTATATGGTGGAGGATTTGGTCAATGGGTGATCGCATTTCATCATCGGGAATGGTAGGTATGCTGCTGCTGCTTCTGCTGTTACCCTTTGATTATTCGACACTTGAAGTTTAAGCAACTTAAACTCGAGACTAGAGACAAATCAAATACTATATGCCACATGTTTTGTCCTATATATATATACACATACGTGGAGACGTAATGCTCTCAATAATCTCTTTCTATATCCTACTGCCCTTACCTTCTGTATGTGTATTTTTTTTTTTTTATACCAATATTAATATTATTACGATTATTATTTTCATGATTACAAATTCTATAATAGCAAGCGGTATATTAATTTTTGTGGTTTTGGCCTCAGTTGGCGTTCCACGAAAAATTTAATTGCAGAATATCCAAAAAGGAGTTTCAGTCAAACTAGTGCGTCAAAGTTTAAATAGGAATAGAAAAAGAGAAATAGTTATACCCGGGTGTCTCGCCGCTAGCTAAAAGCCAAGCTCTCCTTTCCACTTACAAATACCACACATACCTCCTCCTTTTTATTTATTTCTTTCTTGCTTTAAGATTCAAGAACCAACCTCAGAATATTTCCTATTACAGAACCAGAAATGAAACAAATCTTTCCATCATTATCCACTTTCTGACCTGATTAATTAGTACCTGTTTTGCTTATATACTAACTATATCTATCTTTTCAGTTTCTGCTGGTCGTTAAACAATCTTAATGGGCATAAAATTTTTCAATCTGCAAACCATTCCTTGGTGTTTTCTGATGGGCAATCCCATGTCGTGCGTCCATATCCAGCCTGAGCCACCGGCAGAGACAATCAAGCTCATAAAATCGGATGGTGTGGTCAAGATCTATGACAAACCCATCCATGTCTCAGAGCTATTAATACAACACCCAAAGCATTTGGTATGCCGCTCAGACTCATTCTACATAGGCCAGAAGATTCCAGCTCTCTCTGCTAACGACAAGCTTCAGCTCGGCCACAACTACTTTCTTCTTCCTAAACATTGTTTCCAGTCGACCCTATCATTTGTCACCATCGCGTCCTTTGTCGCCACTTCTTCTTCCTCCTCTACTTCTTCTTCTTCCTCCTTGTGCACTAGAGATTCAAGAAACGCGCTTCTAAAGAAGGCCGCAGTCTGCAAACCCTTCGACATCCAAAAATCTTCTTCTGGGATTCTGAGAATGCGCGTATCCGATGAGTTTATATCGCAATTAATGAAAGAAGGGCAGATGAAGGAGTCCGATGAGGAAGAAGACGGGTCTACTGCTGCAACCAGCCGAGTATGTACCACTCCTCAGTTACAGAAGGATTATAGACTGCTTGTCAGATCAAGCAATTGGAAACCGAAGCTGGAGACAATAAGGGAGAAGGAGAAGAGAAAGCTTTCTTCTTTTGGAATGAAAAGAAGGAAGAAATCTCAGTCTAAAGGAACCCAAAAGCCCAGTCATAGTCATAAATCATCACCAGCCACACCCACCAAGGCTTCTTCCAAAGCCAAGATCAAGATCAAATTAAGGAAATAGTAGTTGATGACACACCGCAGCACCGATAGTCATTTATTTTTCCTTTTCAAAACTTTTAAATTTCTGGGGTTGGCATGTGACTTCTAAATCCTAATGTACTTTGTAAAACCGGTTCACAGTCTCCCTTTGATACAAAGGAAGAGAGAGAAAGAAATCAACAGTAACCCTCTTTCTGTTATAATTCCCCATTTTATTTCTTATGGGTATGGATAAACTATCCTCAATTCTGTAATGAACTAACAAATTTGTCAAAGTTTAAGTGATCAATTTAGTTATTAAATGGATCTAATTATTAATCTAAAATAAAAACTGTGAAGTTCCATGAATTAACTAATTTTGGAACTGTTAATTTATGGAACTGGGTGTAGATATGAGATTTGATTATTCAGGAAGATGATGACAATGATAATAGTAATACTATTGAGAGACAGGACAGATGAGGTGATAGTGAAATGTGAGTGAGCAGATGATCAATTTTCAGCTTCGACCCAAACAGTAGAGATTGGCAAATTGGAATTGGGTTGGCAGCGTTAGACTCGACTCTTTGCTGGCGTGCATATTTCTACGCATGACGACAAATTACCAGTCAAAATAAGTCATTTTTCTCATTTCTTTTGCGCATAAAATTATTCTACTAGGATACCTCATCCTCTTTTTACACTCTTCTACTACCGTCTCTATTCAATTCAATTATGGGCTATTTTTTTTGGCCTTTTACAAATGAAAATCATGTTTGCCTAACTCTACAGAGATAGATAGCTCATAACCATGACTCGACATCCCACAACGCATGTTATATTTTCTTTTAAAGACAAAAATAAAAAATAAAAAGCGTTGGAAATGGGCTGTTGATTTCTTTTTTTTTTTTGACCTGGTCAGGCAGGCGTATGCTACTTGTTTAATGGAGGAGGAAGAGCTCTCCAGTTCCAGTCCCCAGCCATCTTTTGGTAAATTGATGAAATTTAAAAAACAAATACAACAAGAGAAATGAGGGCAACTACCATCAATTTGATAAAGGAGTATCCATCAAATTCTAATGATATTTAATTTAACACTTATCATAATAATGCTTGGAAGCCTTAGCCAGGCCCAACTAGAACTCCACTAAACCCCTATCCCATTGTACTGTGGATATATCAAATATGTCTTCATGTGGCCCATTGCCAAAGTTCACTCCTGCGAAAATCGAAAAATGATTGCGAAAGAAGTCGAGAGAGGAATGCTGGTCCATCGGTCCATCCATGATTTTCAAGGCCGGCTTCGTACGTTCCAGATTTGATCTCATTTTTGCTATTTGCTTCGGATCTCAGAATGGGTGTCAACGTCATTTCATCGGCACGGATCCACACTTTCTTCTTCAATTCCGATACTGCGCCAATTCATATCTCACAATCCAAGCATCTCCGTACTCTCAGGGCCCCCTTCAGGGTCAAATCTGGGGCTTTGTCCTTCGCCCACCAGGTGCTCGATGAAATTCCGCTCTCCGATACCTTTGCTTGGAACAATCTTATCCACACCCATTTGACCAATAGGGATCCTGCGGGCGCACTCTCTATTTATCTTTGCATGCTGCTTCGGGGTGCTCGTCTTGATAGACGCACTTTCCCTCGCGTTTTAACCGCTTCTCGCCTTTGTAGCAACCTCTGTCTTGGCAAACAGCTTCACGGCCAAGTTCTCAAGCTCGGCTTCTCTTCAGACCACTATGTCACTACTGCTTTAATGGAAATGTATGGACGTCTTGATGGTACTCACGCTGCTAAATGGCTCTTTGATAAATCTCCTGCCAAGAATTCTATCTCATGGACTATGTTAGCTAAGTTGTACTTGACGCATAATCAGCCGGATTTGGCTCTTCATGTGTTCTATCAAATGATGGACTCCAACATTCAAATTGATCCAGTAGCGTTGATGACAGCGATTTGCGCGTGCGGTATGTTGAAATCTCTGCAGCAAGGAGGAAATGTTCATGAGATTGCAAGGAAATGTGGATTGGAGTTTGATATTTTGGTGGCCAATTCACTCTTGAAAATGTATATTGATTGCGACAGTGTTGAAGATGCTCGTGCAACCTTTGATCGAATGCCAAACAAAGATATCATTTCGTGGACAGAATTGATAAATGTGTATGTGAAGAAGGGAGAATTTAATGAAGCTCTCAAATTGTTTAGGCAGATGATTTCTGTCGGAATAAAACCCGACGCCCTCTCAATTTGTAGCATTCTCCCTGCTTGTGCAAGACCAGCAGCTCATAAGCTTGGGAAACAGGTCCATGCTTACTTGCTAAGAAATGGCATCGAACGCGATATTAGGATCCAAAATGCTGTTATGGACATGTATATTAAATCAGGATTCCTACAGTCTGCTTCACTTGTTTTTGCTCGTATGCAGGAGAGGGATGTAATTTCATGGACTGTAATGATATTAGGCTTTAGTGTGCATGGACAAGGTGAGCTTGGAGTAGAATTGTTCCGCCGGCTGGAGAAGGACCCGAGCATAGAGATTGATCAATTTACGTATGAAGCTGTCCTACGTTGTTGTGCTGCCTCATGCATGGTTGAGGATGGAAAATTCTATTTCAACTGTATTGAGGAACCTAATACAACACACTATTGTTTGATGGTCACGCTCTTATCTCGCGCAGCACTTTTTGAGGAGGCAAGAGCCTTTATTGAAAAACATCAGATTGGGAGGAATGGAAAGGTAATGAGAGCACTGCTGGATGGGTGCCAGGTCCATCAGCAAGCAAAAATAGGTGAGCAGGTCATTGAGCAGCTTTTTGAGTTGGAACCCGTCAGTCTTGAGAACTATGTGTCAGAATCCAATTGGTATGCTGCTAATGCGAAATGGGAAATGGTTGGGAAATTGGAAGAAAAGATTAAAGAACTAAGTTTGAAGCCTAAGAAAGCTTATAGTTGGATAGAATTCCATAATAAAATTCACACCTTTGGAACTGGAGACGCATCCCATCCAAGATCAGAGAGAATATATGGGGAGTTGCAGTGTTTAATGGAGAAAATGGAAACTTCTGCTTTTAACCTCCGAGATGCACGAAAGAGGGAATGCATTGAAATTGGGCACAGTGAAATGTTGGCACTTAGTTTTGGTCTAATAAGTACACGGGCAGGGGTAACAATTCGTATTGCCAAAAACCAGAGTGTGTGTCGTTGCTGCCATGATTTTGCAAAGCGTATTTCTAAGATAGTAGAGCGTGAAATTATAATAAAGGACTTGAATTGTTTCCATCATTTTAAGGATGGTATCTGTTCCTGTAGGGATTTACTTTAGTCGTCTTACTTAGTCCATGATATTGCAGAGGAATTTCCCTCGACTTGGAAAGGAATCTCCACAACTGAGATGATTTTTTGCATTGATTTCCAAGATTAAAATGTGACCATGTGAATTTTTTCACGCATATATGCTTTGTCCAGGCCTGTGAAACGGCTATTTACAGATATCATAGTCCCAAAAAAAAAATAATAAATAAATAAATAAATAATGGTTCCAACTCGGAGAATCAGTGCAAGAGCTACCATACGAATGTTTAATTACTAATATAAGGTATCCATCCGAGGATTGTTGGGATTCAAGGCCAAGGAGTGAATCAAGCCTTTCAGATTTTTTTTTTTTTTTTTTTTTTTTGGACAAGGGAAAAAAGATTACCAAATTAGATGAAACAGAGCCTAGGGTGTAAAACTTCACAAATATCATGGAGAAGCAAACTACAAATTCCCTGAAGAGGCTCATAAAAAATGCGAGAGAGGACCCTATGTTAATAATAATGAGTAGAAGAAAAGTCAAATGGAAATATAGAACAAATACCAGTAAGCACTACAGGTAGCCAGCCAATAAAGAATTGTATATATATTCACAAATAATCCCAAAAGAAGCAAACGAGGAAATTTATGCGGCAAGACTTTTAATAAAAGTTTAGTTGTGCCAGTCCCTAACTGTTCAAAATTTTGTTGCAAAAATAACCAGTAGCAATTTTTCTACCTAGTTCAATTTTCCCTTCTGGTAGGCCTCCTAGGAGGAGGGGCAGCAGAATCTTCCTTCTCATTTTTACCTTCCTTCTCTCCACTGCTTCCTGGGCTGTTTGAAGCCTCCGTAGTATTGCTCCTTGCTTCAGTGGCATTAACCTGCAAATTACAGAGCGCACAAGAATTTCTATCATGCCACACATCATGACAACTGATATGTGCCAAACTTTGAACGTCCAAATAACATACCACGGTTTTTTTGCCTCCAAATAGTATTCTGAAGAATGCTGTCAAGACAATAACCGCAATGGAAACAAGAATGCCAATAGTTATATTAGGTTGTTTTTCCGCCTGGTCAACGATATCCTTCAAGAAAACATGTAATCCAGTTTAAGTCCTCCTGTCATCTTCTGCAGAGAAATTGCAATAGGTTTACAATAGAAATATCTGTTCACTCACAATAATTTTAGGTTTGTATGCAACTAAGAATGGAATATCCCCTATCTTGTACAGAAGATCAAACACCTTATTCTGCAAGAAATAGCCCAGCAAGTTTGTTATGGTATGAAATAACAAGAGATAACTGTAGCAGAAGTAATCTTTTGCCAGCACCAAAATGGAAAAAAAGAGAAAAATAAAGGCACAACCTGTAAGCTAGAGAGGCCTCCTCCAGCAGCCTTTTTCTCAACTTCAAACTTCGGTTTCCATGTTCTTTCCCTGTATTTGCTTGCAACCTTCTCGTCTGTAGCTATCAGAATATTGTCAAACAATATGTTATCCTGCATTGTCCAAATCTCAATACCAATTGCAGTAATGGGCTCAAAATTAGGTTTCTCAAGTTCGAAGTAAGCAGGGTTTGGGATCTGTTGGGGCTTCCATATGCCCTTATAATTAGGGTTATCAATTTGAGGAGCATGCCATTTTCCTTTATAAGCAGGATTCCTCTTCATTGGCCTCTTCCACTGACCACAACCAGGGGCCAATGCACACTTTGGATTGTCAATTTTAGGTGGCTCCCATTCACCATCCTCCTCATCATCCCAGTCTTCAGGCTTTGAAGCATCAGGATCATCTATCTCCTCTGGCTCATCATCCAACCACCCTTTCGGTTTCACTGCATCCACATCTTCAATTTCTATGGGTGCATCCTCGTCCCAATCATCTGGTTTCACTGCACTTGGATCTGGAATCTTTTCACGCTCATCCCAGTCATCTGGCTTCTTATCATCCGGATCTGGAATTGTCTTGGGCGGAATTAATGCTGGCTCAAAATCTTCGGCTGAAAGGAAATTAGCCTTCTTTTTCTCCTCACCGTCTATTAGAATTTGTAATCCATTATCCGGTTTCAATATTGCGGTATATACATGGGTAAGCTTGTCAGATGGCACAGAAGGAGGATACCTGAGATGGTGCTCCACAAATGCCCCATTCTTGGGATTCTTATGCTTAAGAATGAAGTGAACCTTGTTGGTGGAGCCACACTTGTCAGGTCCAAACATTATAGAGTATGGAGACTCATTATCAAATCCCTCAGGTTTCCATCCATCCTCTTGCTGTTGGAGATATTTCAAATACGCACCACCACATTCTAGCCCATTTTGTAGCCGCACCTCAAACTGTAGAATAATGGTTCCATCCCTGAGACTCAATATCTTATTGAGCTCTTTAACAATGGCATATTTTCTAGCCTTCTCACTAATAAGGAGTCCATGATCATCATGTCCCTCACTTTTTGAGAGTTTCCATACACCTTAAGAGAAAATGGATACCATTGTATATATTTACAGGTTGCAAAAAGAAGAGAATAGCCACATTTTAAGTGCATGATGTTATAGGTCATGCATAGACCTAATGCATTCATGAGGAACTATATGAGATAAGATGCATTTATTACAAACAAGAATGTTTAGTTTGAATATTTTTGCAACTTAAGAGAAAACGGCTTATGGAACCCTCTATTCCATGCATATCCTGTTTCCACCTTATGAAGAAAAACTACCAACGCAGGTAGCAATTATATAGCATACACATAATAGGAGTACATACACTTTATAAAGATGAGAGAAGCAAATATTTAAGTTCAATATTATGGTGGCAGCAGCAGAAAATTAAGTCCTTCCTCCAATCTCAATCTGTCAGCAAGTACAGCACTTTTGCAGGAAAAATTGGAAAGTAAACAGATAGCTGTTATTGACTTTCAAAAAATATCATGAGCTGACTATAGCTTAGCCATTCACATGGCATATTGCAATTGTAAAAGGAAAGTAAAGATAATCATGAATTATTCGGCGAGAAATATATATAAACATATGAAAAGGATCAAATTGAAAATGGAAAATACAGAAACTTATTTTTGAAAAAAAAGAAACCTTGATATTCGTCTTTCTCAGAGACAATCCAGCTCCCATCAAAAGGCTCGTCAAATGGCTCGTAAAATATCTATTAAATAAAGAAAAGAAAGAAACTATAAGATCATCATCGTCTATCAAACTGATACATAACAAAAGAAAGTAAAGAGAAGTACCACGTTATCGGAACCGGAAGCGTGGATCTCTAAGGAAACGCAACCAATCAATATTCCTACAAGCAGAAGAAGAAGCTGATGGATCTGCCTCTTCTCTTCCATCGCTTATCCAAAATTCACAAATAATCTTACTCGAAACGATGATGGAATCTTGCCGTGTTAAATCGGCCACTGACTCGCTCTGCCACTCACCGCCTCTACCATATAATTCTCCACTTCTACTGCTGCTGCTGCTTACCAAGTTATCAGTTACCAGTTACCACCACAGGCGTGGTCAATTTTGACCTTTACCAGGCCAATCCAATTACTTATAATCATTTGAATAATTAAATTTCTTTCCCTAACCTATTAAATATTGAAGGGAAACTTTTATTATTCACAGATTATTTAATAATGCTACAATTTAAATACTAAATTTATCAAAGGACAAACTATATATTTTCAATTGTAGCAGTTGGGAATAAAAGTGTGCCTAAAATTATTTTGCAAAAGTTATTAAAATTTTTTAAATGTTAGATTGCATATGTTTTCTTCGGAAAAAAAAAAAATGCATTGTTCCCTTATATTAAAATAAATCATCTAATACTATTTTGAATTTCGAGAATTAATAATTTTTACCATTTAACTAAGTAATTTGATAATCGAATATTCATCTCCCAATGTCATAAATTTGATCAATTTTGAAATATTCTATGTAAACAATGACGATAATTTTATTGGATACTCAAAAATAAAACTAGTGAAAAAATAGATTGAATTTCATGCGCAAGCTAGCATATTCTGCAGAGAAAGCAACACCAAGAGATCACGAAAAAACGAAGCAATTTGTTTTGGCAAAACAAGATTCAAATTGCAGAAGATGCCTCTTGCTTTCAGATTAATAATATTCCTGAGATTTGCTGTTCAAGTTGCAAGAGATAGTGAAATCACAGAGCAGAATGATACAATTTTCAGAATTAAGGCCTTCCAGTAATAGATGGTAATTAATTTGAAGTGGTGGTCCAGGAGAAGATGAAAATCGTAGAGTGTAGTGTAGTGGAATGGCAGAGAATTTGCTCAACTAATCACAGAACATATTCCTATTGGCTATTTCCAACATCCTGCGGTGCCCACTTGAGCATTCTACTATTCTTTCACCACCAAATTAATATTCATCCTGACAAAAATGAACGACTTCGTACAAAACTTATCTTAAGAAAAGGTTTCTACTGTATTTTCAAATTTGTTATCCAATGCATAAGTAAGCTTGTTATAGAAGCCACACGCACAAGACAGTAGAGAACCAATATATATAAATGCACAACCGCAGAGGAATAGAGGAACATGTTGAGCTTCTCAGGCGCTTGGCATTCTCATAATGTTTGGATGGCGACGTGGGAGCTCAAAACTGTCAAATGCCATGTCTGTAAGTACCCTTTTAGATGTACTGTGAATAAGTTTTTATTATCAAAAGCATTTACTTTATAATGGTGTTTCACTTATATTATATCAATATGGTTTGTACTTTGGATAGATTGTGGAGCTTTCGGTTCATATGGACTGCGATGGATGCGAAAAGAGAATAAGAAGAGCAATCTCCAAAATAGACGGCAAGTGCACTTAATTACACCTTCCATCTACAATAATTAAGCTTATAATATAATTTATACTATCAAGTTAATGAACTTTGCATGTTGCAGGTGTTGATAGCTTTGATATAGACATGGATAAGCAAAAGGTGACGGTAACAGGATACGTAGACCAGAGGAAGGTCCTTAAGGTGGTGAGGAGAACAGGAAGAAAGGCAGAGTTTTGGCCATTCCCATACGACAGTGAATATTATCCATATGCATCTCAGTACTTAGATGAGAGCACCTATACTACTTCCTATAACTACTACATGCACGGCTACAATGAAAGCGTACATGGATACTTTCCAGACCAAGCATACGCCACTGTTGATGACAACACAGTTCACCTTTTCAGTGAAGACAATGTTCATGCATATTGCACCATTATGTGATGACAAACTAATAATTTTCAGCTACAAGCCACAGTTTGTAACTTGGATCATTTTAAAGCCCCGAAAGAAAAGAAAAAATAACAACTGCAAAAACAAACGAACCATTCTTGAGCTTGACCAACCGGCTCACTAAATCAAAAGTGATGATGAAATCCAATCTTAATGCACTTATCCAAATTCCAAATCATCTAGAAAGATTGGTTAATATTTATGTACATAATAGTAAAACATTTAATTATTTCCTTTCAGTCTGCATCTGCTTGGACAAGGGCAAACAAGTGTTTAAATATTGCTTTCAAATTCAGGACCGTATTGGACAACTTGTCAATGAATCCCAGGTCAACTGTAATCTTTAATAAATAGTACATTATACTACTTAATTTAGAGTCACCTAACATGCCACTCATCTGTCGCAATTTTTGAACACCTTGCATGAGTAGCTAATTTCTTTATTGTCTTGGAAGATGATGCTTGATCACTTGTCGCACATTATCCAACTCAAAATTTGCTGCAGAAAAATCAGTACTGGAAAAGAACGGGTTTAGATCACTGATTCCTCTTTCTTCCGCCTGCAAAAATAGGATATAATCAATGCCATGCACGTTTCCCTTCCTAAGTAAACATGTGAACCGATATTTGAGTTTAGGTTTGCATTACCATGATCCGCAAGTCCTCCACTTTCACATCAATATGGCTAAGCCCTGAAATGGAACCAGTTATAATTTCTTCAAAGCGCAGTGCCCTGTTCACAAGTTCTTGCAAGAGGTTGAGAAGCATTCTGTTGTAATCCATCTTGTAGGTGATGTACTTTCTGAAACTCTGGGAATCACATATAAGCTGGCTCAGTATCATGGCCAAACTCATCAATTGTTTAAATAATGAACGAGCAACAAAGCAGATTATCTCTACAGCCACTGCCTGGATATATCTATCCTACAGTTTTGTTTGTGATGAATCTTTTCTCGTATAAGCTACTGAAGACATTCTATGGGAATGAACTGTGAAAAAACTATCTTGACTGAATCCAAACAATGAACAGTAAACAGACTTCTATATATGTTATTTTCATGTACAGTTCTTAGGTAGTACGCCACTTTGTGTGCATTGCAGATATTTGGCTGGGGACACTGTTAACAAGAGAAATTAGAGAACCAGAGACATGGGAATTTGATAAGAAGCGCTGTAATTTCACATTCTGATAGGGTGTGCTTTCTACTTTCTATTTTCCGTCTCTTCTATGAAAAGCAAAAGGCATTGTTGAGGAACAAACAGCATAATAGCTACAAGTTATGAGAAAAGTAGTTAAATTTCTTATTATACCTTTTGCAGAGCTCTCTGCACCCCGTACTTCTGTGTTGAAATGAAGGAATTTAGCAGAACACGTATTGCCACATCTACATCTTCTTCTGTAACATGCTGCCTGAGGTGCATTCGAGCATGTGATTCAGACATCCGTATCATTGATTCTATGTGCCTCACTGCTATAGGGACTCCTTGTCCATGCTGCAGGCAAAATAAAACATTAGGCGCTTATATGATGAGATCATCAAAGCAAACCACATCCCTTAATGGCAATGAGTAAACAAGAGAAAATTGATCTCACTGAAGATTCTCTTCGGAGTTCAGCATATACTTGCTTCAGTTTTTCCATATCAGAGTCATGCAACCTTGGAAAGACATTCAACTTGGCATAAGTAATGTATTTCTTCAGCAAATCTTGAGGAAGAATCTGAAAGAAGGAAAAACCTTCAGGATTAAACATCTAAAGAACACTGTTAAACACCATCAGGATCAAACATCTAAAGAACAATATCAAATGATATCAAAAGCCATAGATGAGAAACTGGTAGGATCTAGAGCATAGGACCTCAGGATCAAAGGGCCTGGCAGAGGCTTGGGCATCTTCCTGGGACTCACTTAAGGATCTATCATCTATATTAGCACCCTTTGGCTGTGACTTGAAATGACTATCAACAACAAACTTAGCAAGCATCTCGTCTGCAACAGGGTCCACAACATCCTACAATTAATAATCAATTCCTTCTCTGTCAGTATCAATTAATTATACATGAACAAATAATGACTGATCTTTGCTGAAGGATTACCTTAACAACACATAGGATGTCAAAACGAGAAATGATGGGATCAGTCAATTCGACATTTTGTGTAAATGTTTTTGAAGAATCATATCTGGGAATGAGCACAAGTATTTTATCAAAATCCATAGTCAGAGATTGATAAGTTTCTCATAAATGTCTAAGTTCAAAAGGCTCCTTTGAAAGGCAATCAATTGTATAAATAAGCTATATGTACATAAAATTGCATACCTTCCTCCAATGGGATTTGCAGCAGCAATGACAGAACAGCGAGCCTGGAGAGATGTTACAATCCCGGCCTTTGATATGCTAATACTCTGCTGCTCCATTGCTTCATGGATACTCACCCTGTTCAAGGGTAGAAAATTTAGTTCCTCGCAATAATAATTATAATAATAGAGATTGTCAACACATACGCAAACCTTTCCCTACCTGTCCTGATCATTCATCTTGTCAAACTCATCAATAAGACAAATACCCTTATCAGCTAATACGAGCGCCCCTCCTTCCAGGGTCCACTCCCTTGTCACTGGGTCTTTGTGCACTGCTGCTGTTAGACCTACAGCTGATGCTCCTTTACCAGTAGTATACACAGCCCTCTGCCCAGTCTTTTCTACATACCTTAAAAAGACATTCTAGATTAATGCCACATCACTATTAAAATACAATTAAATTACTTCAGATATGGCTCTTACTTCAAAAATTGAGATTTTGCTGTGCCTGGATCACCCATGAGAAGTACATTGATGTCCCCTCGGAGCCGGTGCTTACCTTCAACATTTTTCTCTTGGCCTCCAAACATGGCAAGGGCTATTGCAGTTTTAATGTCTTCATGGCCGTATATTGATGGGGCAATTGACTTGATAATCTGAGAATTTAGTTAACAAAGACATTCAGAAATAGGTGTTTTGCAATGATATAACAGAAACATGATAGGCAAAGAAATATAACAGACCCTTTCTCCTATTCTTGGGTCTTTAGCAAGCTTTTCAATTTCTTCTTTGTCCTCCTGTGTAAGTTTATAGGCTGAAAAGAGGTCTTGCTTCTTTGTTACATGGTTTGCTTCAATTACTGTGGCAAAGACAGGAAATCCATTTTTTGTGTTCAGAGATAAGTCAAAGTTGTTTGTATATATGCCCGTGACCTCCTGAAATATATCGCAGCAAAAATAACAGAGGACATGAATAAGTAATGATCAAGACATCAAATAAAGAAAACAAAACAATCCAAGTAAAGGTTTTTACAATCTCTTCCCCTGGGCGGGCACAATCAATCAAATCATTCAATAGTATCACTTCCTTGTATCTTGGAAGCCGACCAGCAGGCACAATTCCGGGGCTTTCCTGGAGTGTAAGTTTCTGGTAATTTCTGTAAATTGTCTGTAACAAGGAATGGAAAGATATGAATAAGATTTGCAAGCTTTTCTTCTTAAAATGTATGCAGCTGCTTAAGTAATCTCACGAAAAACAAAGCAAAATCCTAATTTCACAATTTCCAATTGTTCAGGTTCAGGGCAAACAAAGTAAAACCAACTAAGCATCATATAACAGCCATGAAAGTGACATGGAAAAATATCAGATAATTCACCTGCTCTATGTTAACAGTAAATGGTCCTTTTGATTGGCATTCAGGGCAAGAGCCAACTTTGACTTCTGAATATGAATTCTGAAAGAATGGTCCTAAAATCGCCCCACACTTGTTGCAGTCATATTTTACCTGCTGCAACTGCGGGAACACACCAGAACGTCTAGTCACAACTCCTCCAATACGAATCATTGTGTTTAGATGGATCTGCCTAAAAATCACAATGCATAGGCAAAAAGCTTAAACCTTGTGGGAAAGAAAACCCCTAAACATCCAAAAATACTTCAACACAGACTACCCACATTACCTAATGTTCCGGATCTGGTCATAAACTGGTAAGTTAGTAACACGGACATAGATCTTTTGATGGATATTTTTGTAGTTTGGATGTAAATTGAAGACAACACTTCTGGCAACTTCTTCCATGACTTCTAGGACAGATTGAGGTGCATCAGCAAGCCAGATGGCAATATTTGGATGGACATAGATAAATTGTTTGTAATCAATCTCCAAACTGCATTTATTAGCTGCAAATGAAATATAAAGTAAGCTAAATGAATGATGCATGGCAATTGCTTGTTCCTGAAAGTGGAAAGGCTGAGCATCCAAAAGCTTCACCTGACACCATCTCATTTATCAGACGCACATATTCAAAATCTCCATGTCCATTCTTTGGATTCACGTACGTAAGCAGGAATTCCTTAAACTTCTTGGCAATAAAACGACGCACTTCATCTCTTGTAACCCACTCTCTAAGGGTTCCTTGTACTCTATACATCTCAAACTCACCTTCATCGCCATCTTCGTCCTGGACAAAATTCGCAAGAGCAATGTGACTGGTTTCTAAACAATTAATTTATCATTAGCAAGAGGAAATATTTTATATAACCTCTGAAAATTAAAAGTGATGAGAGTGTATTACCTCATAAGGATAATCATCAGTTTGATCAGTCATAGGCACATCATCCCGTGAATGCCCCCTCTGTGATCTTCCAGGTGAGCTTTGCATACCATCAGTATCGTCATAGCTTCTTTGAGAAGCTGGAGGCCTGAAATCAGCTCTGGACCTCTTTGAAGGCCTGTAACTGTCGTCATCAGTATCTGCAACCAGAAAAAACAACCAATTTAACCTTCCTAAACGCAATTCTTCAAATTAATTTACCAAACAAGCAAGCCAATGTGAAAGCATTAGCTGTCACACAAAGTGAACAGCATTTCTATTTTACACTTTCTGACTTAGAAGGCAGTTAATTGAGAAATATTCTGGCAGGAATACATATGATATACACAGGCTAGAATTTAGAATTTGGGGCTTAAATATCCAACATAAACAAAACTATCCAAAGATTACAATGTAACACATTATTTGGGAATTAAAATTAGATTACGATTTTTTTTTTTTTTTAATGAAATCAATTCCATATGGATTCATTCACCCGCCCTTTGTAAATCCACAAATAATAAACTAGGAAGCATTAGATTGATTTGAGCATCAGAATAGAGGGAATGAACTTACTTCAACCCGCTGAAAGCATAAAAGGAAGATTGACGAATATTCAGCATAATCAGGAACTAACAGATGAAAAAATAGAAGGAATAAATTACCATGGTCATGGAGGAGTTGAGGGAGCTTGCGGTTTGTGAGTCGGGAATCGCGGGCATCGAGCACATTTTCAGCAGCCCTCCGATCCTGCATGATCTGATCCAAATCCCTCTCATCCTCCATTGAGTCATCCAATCCGACCGACTCGTACTGATCGTGCTCATCCATCCTCCGATAGTCACTGCATTTTCATTTCATTTTAGTATATGTAGGCGTAAATTATATGTAAATGAAACTAATGGCGAATAACATAAACACTAGCACTCACTCCATGAAATTATCGTTGAATAGGTCCTCGCCTTCCTCCTCCTCTTCAGGTTCAGGCTCGTCTCTGATGATTTCGGGATCGACGGCAGCCTCATCATCGTCAGTGTAGTTCTCAGAGGCTCGGCTGGTGTTGGGGGGAAGCTGATCCGTGTTGAAGCCAGCAGATGTGGGAGAATCAGGAGTCGATGGTGGATTTCCTGAATTAGCGGAAGCCATTGCTTATGATTTCCTTTTTCTTTTTTGTTTTTGTTTTTTTTGGCGCGGTTGATTTGGGGTCTTCTTAGGGCATCGCTGAACTGTGTTCTCTTTTGCTACTTACCCAGGAATGGATGAGGTGAGATTTGGCGGGAAGATTTGGCGCCAATTTGGCTGACGTGGCGCTCCTTTTGTCCTTTTCTATTCCTCGCAACGTGGCCGAGTTTTTAGACTCCGTTCTGATCATGGCCTAGGGCTTGAACCTTGAGAGGAAAAGACTCGCAGTCGCAGCTGGCTTCAGCCCAGGCCCAAATTTGACCATATTAATATGATTTTGTATACTAAAATTGATCCCTTTGGAGAGCAATGAAATGTGGATGCTTTACTTACTCAAAAAAATTAAAAAAATATATATATGGATGCTTTACATTTTATACATCATTCGTTTATTTTTTGACTAATTAGTAATTACTAATATTAAGCAATAAATTAATGGGGAAATCAATTTTATTTGTAATTATATTAATTGTTGTTGCTGATTTTCATTTAATTAAATATTTGAAATTGTATTGCTGAATAATTTTACGATGAAATAATTATTATTAAGAATAAAAAAATCGACATCTAATTCAAAATATTTAATTGATTGGTGGTGATTCAATGTATTAGATAAATATATTTCATTTTCAAAATTCTATTGACATAATTAATTATTATAAAAAATTTAATTTTACGGAACTCATCAAATTAAAATTAAATTTGACATGGGATATAAAGATATCGCAAAAATAATAATATAGTTATAAATCAAGGTTTAATTATTAATCTAGCTAATAATGTAGTCAATTATAATTAAGTTTTATCACGATAATTAATTTACAACCCAAGATAAAAGGATTGAAAGGCCCGTTATGCAATTAGAGGCAATCGGATTCTCCGTAGAAAAGTAGCAGAGAAATCCGGTCGACTTTACATTTTATTTGAATTCCCTGTCCGAACACAGATTCTATGTGAACAGAGATAACTAATGAAGAAAGAAAAATTAAAGCAATTAAACGCTTCTCTCAAGCATCTCTTGAAACCTCTTGAAGGATTCAAGCTTCTGCAAACGCATTTGATTGTGAAATCTCATAATGAACAGGTCCGCGACATGATCAATCTCATCTTCCAAGCTGAAATCTTCTCCTTCTTCTTTGGAATTCTTCACCAAATCGATGATGGACCCTCCTGGGTCACTGAAGTCCTCTTCATCGAATAGCGAGTGCGTCAGGTCAGGGTACTTATCGTCATCGCCATCATCAATCTCGTCTGCCAGCTGGATGCAACCGGAATGCAACTCGTTGGCTGAAGCATTATTGTATAGAACGATGGCCTTGCTTTGGTCCTCATTGTCGTCTTGAGTCTCTCTGTCGCTCTGCCCGAGAATGTTATGAATCTTGTCAGAGATTGAACCCAGCAAAACCTTCTTACTCTTCACTAAAGAGAACATTATCAGACGAGCCTTAACTGCGCTTGTTTTGTTCTTAATAGCCACGGACTTGGTCTTTGCAATGGAACTCACTAGTAACACTATCTTTTTCAAGAAAACCGAAGCTTTGTTCGTCATTTTTTCCCCTTTTTTCGGGATTCGAAAGAATATGAAACAGAGGCACCAAGAAGATGAAGGATATGTAGAAATTTTGATATTTAGAGAGGGCTAGCTTAATTGCTTAGAGACAGTGCTTAGCATGAGGAAATGCAGAAGGCCTTTTGCTGGCTTATAAAGAGAAGCAAGCTGTGCCTTTTCGCTTTCTTTTGTTGCTTTTCTTTTGTTTTGTACTTTTGGGAGTGGGATGAAAGTGGGTTTGATAAATTTGATTAAAAAAAAAAAAAAAGCAGAAAGAGAAGCTTCACCGAGTGGTAATCTGCTCTTACCCAGCCACGTATTGGCTGGGAATCAACAAACATGCAATTGAAAATGTTTTTCTCGAGTAATAATTGAAGCATGGCACGTTAAAAGAAATGCAAATGCAATTGTTTTGCAGTAACATTAAAAGGGGCTTCCTTTCGTTATTACTATTACTATTATTGTTATTTTTATTTAACCTCAAACTGCAGAATAATCATAAAGGTGTGATAAAGCAATTTAGGGTTCTTTAGTTCACCGGCCATTTCTACTTTTAGTTACATAGCCCTTACCTTCCCTTACCTTAAGGTTTTATTCACAAATTCCTGCAATAAAGCAATGGGATAAGTAAAAGTAGCAGATTGTTGGATCAATTAAGCTATCTGGGTTATTTTAATGGATGTAGCACGTGCATTAGCCATTAGCAATTCTTGTAATATTATTAGCAACTCTTCAAAGAAGCTTCTGAAATTAAAGCCTAAAAGACAATATTTATATAAACCTAAAGATAAACGCGGAAGGATATGAGCTTGATTGGGCGGTTCCGCAGAGGAAAAAGAAGATAATTGAAGTGCGATGCGCATCTTTTCCCTCTTCAAACGTGCAAGCATTTCTTGGTTGTCGCTCACAAAAAGCAGCATGGCTGTAGCCTGTATTACTAATAATGCAAGTTGACGTCTTTTTGTTTTAAGTTCTTTCTCGGGGTTTCAACTGCTAATTACAGAGGGCGGAGGATGGTAGGCAGAACGTTCATTTATTTTATCTCGATTGAATTGAAGACAAATTAAAAAAATTAGCATAATCAGATTTATGAACAAAGAAGATCGGGTCCAACAAGTTACACACGGTTGGTTTGATCATTATGCAGTCTATCGAAACGCAAGATTCCAACCACCAATCAATTTCACTTGGAAATTGTCAGAGTTACCAATTTCAACTGGATCGCTAAGTAATCAGTCTAGATTCTAGAATGGGAGAAACGTCATTAGTTAGTAGAGTTGACTCGCAGCTCGAATTGCTCCTGCTCATGCATGCTTGTTCAAACTTCCCTAATGTTTATAGAAAATTTTAAGTTAATTGGATATTCTAGAATGCCCTCTGTTGGTTGGTAATGGTCCATTATATCATCTCCTGTAAGTGTTTTTGACCTTGGCCCATACTTTAACCATTCTAGTCGTATAAAAAAATAATAATAATGACGATGAAGTTTGGAGTTTCAGCTCTAAAATCTCAGAAACCAAACAGATATGGAACCGAAGGTTAGAGGAATCGCTGCGAGAGCTCTTCAAGAGAAGAGCCAAAAAAAGAGGAACAACAGTTTCTCTTTTATCACTGATTAATTAATCTGACTTGTACAAATAATAATAATAATAAAAGCTAATACATATGTGGTGAAAATCCGAAGACTCAATAGTCACATCCCAATTGCCCACCCCGCAAGCCATATTCATTACCTGCTGCTGTTTGCTTACCATGCCAATATGGCCCTGCAGATTGTACCAGTGGCGATGGGCAAGGATGGTGAACAAAAGCTGGCAGTTGAGTCGGAGACATAATATAATACGGTACTGGCAAAGGAGAGCGAATGTCATCCAGGGAAGGATACAAGCGCTTCTTTTGTGGCTCGACTTGCAATCTCTCCCGAGAAAAATGGCTCGTAGTTGTCGCTGCCGCCGTACGTGGCAAATCATCTCCCTCCTTCTTCACTTTATAGGAAAAATTCAATACTCCATTGGGTTTCCCATCACTAGTTCTAACCTGATAGCTGACAAACCTGACATTCCCGTCGAATTCTTCAATCAGATCCTTGAATGGAACGCAAACCTTACCAATAGATCTCTTTCCATACAGTACACCAGCACAACGCAGTTTGAATTTGAGAAAGAGATGATCGCTCTCAATCTGAGACACATGTTTTAGATCAAATTGCATCACCTGATTCCACTCGGGGTTGCTGCCACCTCCTCCATCTATCAGAGTCTTTTGCCGCTGTTGCTCCCTATTCTGCTTCTTTTTCTTTTCCTCATCACTGTCATTGGAAATAGAAACCACTGCATAGACGGACAGCTTCTGGAACAAGTTGAAGGCTTTCAGATCTCTACAAGAAATTAGTTTGAGTTCTAGAGAGATCCAGTCCATGCTCATAATATCTGTCGCTCCCTCTTTTATTCAGTTATTGCGATTCCTCTAAGCTCTAAATCTAGAGCAAAGAACCTCCTCTCTCCCTTCTCAGTTCTCACAGAGCAAAAATAAGACCGATCCGCCCATAAAGCATAAATCAAGTCTACAAAGTATAAGACACGTTATCCAGCGACCCACATTTGTCACAGAGCTATCATCACAATTAAGTAAATTACCACAAGCTTCAAAGTTTGAAAACTGACCAAATTACCTAAGCTCTATTTTTATTTTTTTTCTTTTGACAATTACCTATCATTTTGACTTCATATAGAATTCTATATACCCTTATTATGGCTTAACTTAATATATAGTTTTCTTATACTAATAAATTAAAACTTTGATCTGTACCAAATATAAAATGTATTTTTATACTTTTTTTTTGTATGCAAAAACACCTAATTTTGGCAGGAAGAAAGTTCTTAATTCAGTTATTTTATCCCCCCCCCCCCCCCCCCCCACTTTATATGGCAAGGAGGTGAGACTACGATCCTCTCTTCTCTCTGTCAGTTACATACCATTTACCAAACAAAACCGAAGAAAGGGCAGCCGATGCATTTCTTCTTTTTTACTTTCTCCACTACTGCTCCTTTCACTTCTTTCCAATTCCCTTCTATCCAACCAAGCAACTAATTACAAGCCACTCAACAGAATAGAGCATAAGCTTTTGGAAATCGCAACTCTGCAAAATAAAGCAAGTTCATAATACTATCTAAACAAATTACCAACACAAAATTGCAGAATTCTTACCAAGTACAATATTCAACAAGTAAGAAAATGAAGACAGTTTGGTAGCTTGTACGGGTCATTTTGCAGGAGTGCTGCAACCTCACATTGCAGAGGCCATCGGTCTTAGGGAAGTATTGTATTGGCTACTCATGAGAAATATTGATAGGGTTCTAGTGGAAACAGATTGCCTGCGACTGTTTCAAGCTGTAACTACTGGTTTTGAACCTTATTCAGACTGGGCACCAGTACTCGAAGAGATTAAACAACTGATTTCTCAATTATCATCTTGTGAATTGGTTTGGGCCAGGAGGCAAGTCAACAAGCCTGCACACGCTCTAGCTCGTGTGGCATGCTTACACCCTTGTTTCCGTCTATGGGACTCGATCCCACAATGTATTGCAACTCTTATTTCTCATGATTTATAATATGTGATCCTATTTACCGTCAAAAAAAAAAAAAAATTACCAACACAAAATTGCAGAATTCTTACCAAGTACAATATTCAACAAGTAAGAAAATGAAGACGGTTTTTAATTGATAGTTCAACATCCTTTTAATCCTAAACATGCCCCCACACACATGTATATTCCACATCATGAAGTATTCAGTCCTCCTTTCTATATAACTTTGTTTCATATTAAAAAAGAACCAATTTGTCTGTACCAAAGCATACAGAAAATTAATTATTAATACATAGTTCCATTTTTCTGCAAAAGCAAATATCTTTCTCCACTTCCAAAACAAATAAAGAATAAAAAAAATGAAAGAGTCCATGAAAGTATGTAGGGTCGCTAAATGATGATGGATTCCAGCAAAGCATACAATATTCACCTACAGAGATGCTGGGATGTGCACCTGCTTTAGATAACAATTGAATCTAATGATCACAAACACAATAGAAAGGCAAGCAAATGCATCCAGCTAATTATTTGTTGCTTGAAAATTTCGGATAAATTTACATTTTGCTAATTGCCATTACCAAATTATGGTTTCAGGATTACATAATCCATTGCATAAATTGCCAAAAGCTTAGAATAAAAACATACTAAAACACATATTTTAATTAGAGGTCTTTAAGTAGATATCAAGTGTTTACCTCAGTGACTTTTGGTCTTTTCTGGCCTTCCACTTGAATGCTGTACAAATCTTCTTCCAACAATGGATACTGATAAGTGATGTAACAACCCAAGAGGAGTTAGTAATATGGACTTGCAGCATAATCGTTAGGAAGTTATGAAATACATAGCAGTTCCATAGAGTTGCACCCAGAGAAATGGCAAAACTGAAGTATACAGCTATATGACTTTCCCGCAGCAATAGCATAGCTGCAAATACATAAACAAGTAAGTGCTTAATGAATAGTATGAGAAGAGAGTTAATGCATAAATACAAACACTTATCTCATACGAATGACTCTTATTCTTGTAAGGAGAAAAATCATACACTGGTAGAAGGCTAGCTGCTGGACCCTGTAATACTGCAGTCAATCCTTCCACGGCAACTACTGATCCAGCATTCCTTGCTGCATCTCTTGAGTCGCCTTTACTGTATTCTTTTCTCTGCCAGCATATATTACAAGTATTATATGCTACTATCACTTTCAACTGCCAACACCACTAAGGCCTTGTTTGGTTCATGGAATTGTATGGAACAAGGAGGACAGAAAATAGCTAGTCCTAATTCTGATTCAAATTTAAATATGCAATAACTATTTTATGGAATAACAACTTTATAACCTTACTTGTCATAATTCAATTCAATTGGATAGATTCAAAGTTATAATAATTTAAAATAAATTGAATCAGTAAATTAGATATGCAGGCATCTAGCAAAGCGAGTAGAGTCAATAATTAGCAGTCCTTGGAAAATTAAAGACTAAGAAAAAAAAGAAAAGGAAAAGAGAGCAAACCAGAAAGTATCCAGACGAGGGAAACTAGTAAAATGGAAGAGATTCCATAGACGGAAACGATTGTGGACTGAGAGAAAGAGAGTGAGAGGACTACAGGCACGCAATTCGGCAGTTTCAGATCTCCCGGCAGATATGGATGCGGCTGCTGCCTGCTGCTCCATTTTCTCCGATTGGATTAGATCCCCTGGCATTCGCAATGTCACCTCCTCCGTTTACCTTATTTTAGAAGCAGGCGACTGATTTTCCGTACTCTGAACGACACACATTAATAGAATGAGAGAAAAACTTGAGTGGAGGATTTAGTTGCTGCAGTGGAGTTAGGGGTTGAGATTTTGGTGTTAGATATGGAGCGGTTAATGACGTAAACGAAGCACAGTAGGCAGTTGCAGCCGTTGCTACTATCGACGTCATCTGTGCCTTGAACAGATAGGGGTTGTTGGCTAGGAATTTTGGTTACCTTTTGACCACAACATAATACCAAAAAAGCGGGAAAAAATAAAAAAAAAAAGATGAGACAAATAGACTAATGAACAAATAGATAAGGGGCCCAGGCCCAGGACCAGGCCCAGGTCCAGGCCCAGAACCAGGTCCAGGCCCGGCCACGGCTGGAAACGAAATGATTTGGCAGCCAAAGATTCTCCAAAAGACACGTCGGGAGGTCCACATGCAGCATCGCTGTCATGGAATTGCTTTTGACTATCTTTTTCGCTTTTTAATAATTAATTATTAAAACAGGTTCAATTTTTATTTTTTTATAGTATTGTATAATTTAATTTTTGCGCTGAAATTTAAATTTTTTCTCCTTTCAGAAAAAAAAAAAAAAAAAAAAGCAAAATCCAATGTACAGTTGCATAAAGTAAGAAAGCGAGGGAGCGTGGAGGGTAAAGTAATTTAATTAATTGACAAACCAAAACTTAGTTAAAGGTGAATCAGTAAGCGTTGATGGAGGGGAGGGGAGGGGAGCAGAAAGAAGCTTGGAAGAGTGGAACCTTACCCAGCTCCATTAACGGCAACCACAGCTCGAGACGAATGTATATACGCACATAACACATACGTACATACTTTAAGGAGGAAAAAAGAAAATAAAGTGTCAAATGAGCTTACCAGTCACCAGTATTGTATTAATGTATGGATTATCATCGCGAAACAGAGCTGGAATACTAAGACTTCCATCGTGAAAATCGGCGATCCGACTTTCCTGCACTGACGGAGATATCGCCACGGAAGCAAACCTCATTGGCATTTCTTTACTCTCTTTGTCTGCTCAATCCCTCCCCCTCCCCATTCCTTCTCCCAGAGTCTCCGTTTTCCTAAACGCTCCGATCCGTACACACCTCCTCTTCCATCTTTCTTTCTCTTCGAGAAGAAAGATAGAAAGAGGAAAAAAGGAAATTGCTTCTTTCTTTTTTGGTTGTGTACCGGTGAGGGCTGAGGATTCGGTTCTCTTTCCTGCAGGCCTTCGTTTTACGTATTTCTGAGTGAACATTGAGGAGTGGGGAAGGAGATCTGGTCAAATCAAATTCAAGAAATAGCACAGCGATGGCATATGATGAGAGAATGAGGGGAAAGATGATCGCAGCTCCAATGCCGCCACCTCCCCATCGTCAAATTCCCGATTTCAACCGCCGAATCATCGCCAGCAATGGCCCTGAACTTCGAGTTTATCAAGCCTGGAAAGGCAGCAATGTAAGCTCTGCCTTTTTATTTTTTATTTTTTCTAAAAAAGACAACTTCTTTCCCATATATTGTGAGTTTTTATGTGTTTGTCCTCTTCTGTTTGTGAATTTTACCATATTCCTGTTCCGTTTAGGAGGATTTCCTATCCGAATGTGGAACTGCTACTTCCAGTGTAATTAGTCTTTTAGGATCCCAAACTGTAGTTTAGATAATATTTTACCCTTCATTTTAATTCTATTTTTATTTTGCATTAATCGATGGTGTGCCCTGCACTTTATAACATTATATCATATATTAGGCCTTCTGTTTCCTGTGATTAGCCCATCATCAGTCACTCTTAAATGGTATCCATCCCCTTTCTATTCTTAGAGCCATCTTTTGTATGAGTGTAGCTTTAAATTATTTTGCAGTTCTGACATTCGCTTGTACTATTTTGGACAATTAAGCATGTAATGTATATGCTGTTAGCCATGCAAACTAAGTAGCTGACTCAATCATGTAATTCTTCTGCAGATATTTTGTTTTGGCGGAAGACTCATATTTGGTCCTGATGTGAGGTCGCTATTCCTTACAGTATTTCTAATTGTCACTCCAGTAATCTTGTTCTGTTCTTTTGTTTCGCATGAGATCATAAGTGAGTTTCAGCCTCATATCGGCAATCTCATTATAGTTGCATGTGCCATCTTCACGTCATATGTGAGTTATTCCTCCTTTATAAGCTACAAATTACAGTTTTCCTGGAGGTACATTACTGTCACACTTTGGCCTTACCAAAAATATTTTTAATTTTTCCTAGTGCAAAATCAAGTTTAAAAAAAAAAAAAATTAAGAGAGCCATTAAGACCTAATGGTGATAATTGAATGCTTATCACTAATTGTTGCCCAGGATAAATTTGTCTCCAACAAACTTGACAAAAGAACTGGGATTAAGCATGCTTGTTTTGGTATTCATTTAATATCGATATTTAAATTTTATATATTGCAAAATTGTGGATGATTAAGCACGCTTCAAATCATATGATACCCATTAAGTTTTTATGTTTCTTATTTTGAGTAGCTCCCCAGCTACACTAATTTATAAAACTCGGTTCTTGCTATCCTTATAAATGCTTAATGCTTATATATCCTTCAGTACCATGACATCTTTGTCAAATATTAAGGCTTTTATATTGGCTTATCGATTGGTTTCAGGTTATGTTTCTTCTGTTCCTTACATCTTCAAGAGATCCTGGCATTATTCCTCGTAATCTCCATCCTCCAGAAGACGAAGGCTCATGTATCTCCGCAGATTGGCCAGCAACCCACGGTGGTGGTTCTAATTTACCGCCCGTTAAAGATGTTGTGGTTAATGGGATAGTAGTCAAGGTCAAATACTGCCAAACATGCATGCTATATCGCCCTCCAAGATGCTCTCACTGCTCTATATGCAACAACTGCGTTGAGCGTTTTGATCATCATTGCCCATGGGTGGGACAGTGTATTGGGAAGGTATGTTCCAACTTGAAAGTGCCGCTTTTTTGTGCATTTTTTAGTAAATTGTGAATTTGGAGAGTATCTCTTCAAAAGCTTTGTTGCTCATCCTGCATTGCTCATTTTATTTGCATGCTTTCTGGAAGTTCAAAACCTTTTCAGACCTAAGAATAAGTGTTGACTCCAACTCTGTTATCTGCTGCTGTGTCTATTATCTATTCCAGATAATATGATTTATGTACAATTACGAATGAATATTTTCAGATTGGTATGATATCGATTATCTCATGAAGAATGGACTCATATTTATTATGCCTTTTGTAGGAAGTATTTGACAAAGATAATGGAATAGGAAACAATACAAAGGAAGGAGTAGAAGAAGAAGCAGATCAAATCATTGCACCTGCACCACACACACACACACACACACACACACTTGGTTAGATGTTTATGTTTGCTCTGTTTTTAAAGTTAGTTTTACATTTTACAGCCAAAATGTTTTAATTGAGCTCATGAAATGTGATTTTTCACATCATCCATTTGATTTAATCATGTGGCATACAATTTGTTTTGCATTCTAAATCTCATGAGCAGTACATGGGTTAATTTTCAATTCTTTTAGGTCCTTAAATTTGTTTAGTTTTCAGGGACACTCTCAATCAAAATTCTGCACTTGATCTGGTGCATACTCTATTTGTCTTCATCTCTATATATGAACAAGCTTTTTACAGAATTTTCCCAACTTTGGATTTCCGATTGGACCATGGGGCTCTCATATAGAATTTACTAGTTTAAAGAATCAAAGAAATTGACAGATTAATATTTCCCCGTGTGATGAAAAAAACAAAAAAGGATTCACTGAGTAATGGGGATGATTATGTTGTAAAATGATACTGTACCTTTCATTAGCTTAATGAATTGCTTTGTTCTATTTGACAGAGAAATTACAGATTCTTCTTCATGTTTGTATCCTCCACAACTGTTCTCTGCCTCTATGTTTTTGCGTTTTGCTGGGTCAATGTCAGTAGAATCATGGGCGCATATCATTGTAGTCTTTGGAAGGCTTTTCTGAAGTCCCCCTTTTCAGGAATTCTGATATTATATACTTTCGTATGTGGTTGGTTTGTCGGAGGTCTCACTGCATTTCATCTGTATTTGATATGCACTAATCAGGTTCTGATTTTCTCTTTGCCTTGTTGCTCTTTTTGTTCAAGATGTTTTAGCCTCCAACGTCATTGCAAGTGTTTGATTGTGTGTGCAGACAACATATGAGAATTTCCGGTATCGGTACGATGGAAAGATGAATCCTTATAACCGCGGTTTTGTGCGTAATATTGTGGAGATCTTTTTCTCAAAAATTCCCAAATCAAAGAACATTTTTAGGGCAAAGGTCAAGTGGGACTCATTTTCACCTTTTGCCCCTTCAATGTCATTGGGGCATTCCTTGAGTCCAGAGATGCCCAAAACTAGCTTTGATGTTGAAGTGGGAAAACGGCAAGCTGTTGCTGATGAGGATTTTGAAGAAATACAAAGCCATATTGACAATGTCGGTGGAATGGAGAGGTGTCCAACCCAGCCAAGACACAAAATTCAAGATCACAAAGCCAATTGGGAGATAACACCTGACACACGTATATTGGCTGCTGAGTTTGACCTGGAACATGGTTTAACAGATAGACAGAAAATCTCTCGAGATCATTGAAGTTGGTTTTGTATAGTAAATTATCATGGAGGAACATGTTTGCATCTCAAAGGCCAAAACCAATATGACATTCACTAGCTGGGATGATTTGGAACTGGCCACTGGCATGGCATGCAACTGGAAGGAACAAATCAATGTTATATGCTTCACTTATGGCTAAGTGGAAGGAAAGAAATGGTCATGCTTGCTTAGGTATGAAGGCGTTACATGTTGTAAATCAAATTGCCTTTACTGTTAATTAGGGGAATGTCGTGCTAGTTAAGCGTTCAGTTTTGTGGAAATTTTGTTGGTTGTTAATATTTGTCAGTTGATTCAATGATGTTAGCAATGTGCAGATAAGACCGTTAGCCTCTTATGTCATCCTCTAACTGATCCTTATTGGTATAGGAGAGATGAATTTAGAGAGCTGCGTTCTGTTTTCAAAGGGCAATAAACTTTGGACGCTACTTTCATTTGTTTCTTTGTTTTCTTGTTTTTAAATTTAAAAGCTTTTAGTGGCCAGATGAACTCTTTCTGCTTCTTCTTTGATGCTAATTCTATGATTCATATCAAAATCTATTTTTCCTTCTTTTCTGGATAATGGATAAGAAATTTGGACTTGAAACCAAGCAGTAGGAAAAGAAAGCATTGGTGTTCTGCAAATGAAAAACGGTATGTTGCAGAACTTTTTTGTGCTGCTTATTTTATTTGTCTCGCATTATGAAAGGCAGAAAATATAGAGCTTCAATTTGTGGAAAGAGGTGCAACTGTGAAACCAATGCATATGTTTCTTCTCACATTGCCATTGTTTACCACTCCGAATGCAAATTGTTAAAGTTTTGATGAATATTTGAGTATCCTAAACCTACAATATTGCCTTGGTAGCTTCGTTTCTTCCCTGTGCTTGGTTCCACGCCTAGGAAATCAAGAGTCATTTTTTGGCTGGTTCCCATGTAGAATTCTCCCAGGTTATCAGCAGCATTTCCATTTTCTGGAGGCATATTGAGAGTAGATTCCAATAGTCCAGTTTGTGAAATGGCGTAAACATTCCTCGGGTATCCTGGATCCAAGTTTTTATCACTAGTTTGTGTTTCTCCCATACTTAGGCTATTCATGTTTCCAGTAGTTGGTCCTATATTGCTACCAATCACCAAAGAACCTTCCTGGGCTGACCCAGATGAAGTGTATCCAGCAAATCCTCTAAGCAGAATCGGAGCAATTGAATTATCACTGATTTTGGTGCCCATTTCTGCTGCTTTCTGTAACAGAGCTGTTGCAGAGGCATAAACAGAGGCAGAGCCAATTGCCATTGGAGAAACATTTGAAGTTCTTGTATTCAGTATTGGAAAATTACTTGACATCATTATCCCAGATGAGTTCAAAGATAATGGCCCCAATGAAGTGTCAACGTTCTCATCAGAAATCGTCATATTCATCACAGAGCTTTTCTTTGAACAGGAGTCCAAGCTGGGTATGGATGAAGTGAACAGCTCTTCAGCTTGGCTCTGCAACATTCCTCTTGCGGTGGCAAGATTCTGGTTTGCTTTGTAATTCTCCTCTGCCAATGCATCGCAGAAGGCTCTATGAGTGACAAAGCTATCCTTTCTGCCGCAAAAATTGATCAAAACGATGTGTCAGCAGATTTCTTCTTCTACTCCTCCGTTTTTTTTTTTTTTTTTTTTTTTTTTTTTTTTTTTGACAGAATGAAATGCAGTACAGAAAGGATATTAACAGGAGTGAACTTTACCTTGAGAAGATCGTACCACAATCGCATCGATACTCTCGAGTGCCGCAAATCTTTGCATGTGCCTTCCAGTCTGATTGAACTGCATAACGCTTAGAGCATTTGTCACATTTCCATTTCTTTTCACCATGTTTTCTGCAAAAGTGCTTCTTAATACCGGTTAAGTCACCTAGAGCTCGGGTTGGGTCATGATGTACACATTTTGGTTCAGGGCAGATATACACTCTCTTTTTCACCTGTGTGCTAGCCCTTTGTTTGAGTTTCCATGGCAGGTTGTGCCCTCTCCTGTGGAGCTGAAGATTCTGATCTCTCTGGAATCCTTTATGACACACCTCACATATGTACCTATTTGTAGCCATTAAAGTCCTTGGAGAGAGTGCTACAACTTCTGCATCAGGATCTGTGTGCACTCAAACAAACAGAAGACGTCAATTGCCTAGGTAACTGAATTAGTTACAAGCTTTTCAAGGCATTTAAAGTAAATTGTCACTTTGGACTGAAACGAAAACCAGAAAGACTGACACGTGAAAAAAAAAAAAAAAAGAAAAAAGAAAAAAAAAATCTCAAAGCAGATAACCCATTTTATGGATAGTGAGTTATATTTATGCTCCAGTCAATTTTCTAAAAGCTTCTAAAATATGCTGCTATACGTAGATAGACAAAAAGAAGCATGTTTGCTTGCCTGGATTCCCAGGTAGATTTCTTTTCTTTTTTATGCTGGTAGAGGCTGCGGGACATGAACCATCAACAACAATCTCAGTAGGATTGGGACTGACATTTGAGGAGTGTGCAAGGATGGTGCTTTGGAACTGTTCATCATCTTCAAATTCCTGAGCGAAATTTGACATTTTTGTTTTTTGGAATGCTCTTATCCTCAACCGTGTTGGAAGCAAGGAAGCTAATAATATAAGCTGAAGGGAAGTTGAAGCTTGGATACCGGACAAAAAGAAGAAGAAAATCCAAACCAGCCTGTATAAAAGACGATGGTCATTTCTTGATTTAAAAAATGCTGAATTGGAATTCCTTGACAACAACTTCATTGTATCAAACATTATTAGTTAAGATCATATGGCAATTAAAATAAGACATGATTGGTTGTGTCTGTTTGTCCTGTTTTGCTGGGGATCAACTGGGTCTTCTAAGAAACAGGACCCCTGAAAATTTAAGAAACCTTCTACATATATTCCAGATTAAAATACCGAATATTTTCGGATATGAAAGATACCAGCCAGGTCAAACATGAGACGACTTCCCAATTCTTAATTACGGTGGTGTGAAGATGTTGACATGGGGAATTAGTTAATATGACCAAAAGAGTGAGACAGATTACAAAAGACACAGAAAAGAATGCCAAAGAAGAGATCCGAGCAAAGAGACAACTCGAGCCTTCCCTAAAAATAAATTATATAAGATGATAATTCCTACCTGCCTCTATAATCCACCTGTGCTTGGCATATATGTACTTGTCATTTCTAAATGTCCTTCAGTTCAAGCCTTTGAATGAGTTTGCACTTGATAGGCACAAAAAAGCATGTCATGGAATGAAATTACATGACTTTCCTTTATTTATCTCCAATTGTTTTGTGTGGTTTCATCATCGGTGTCTGGGAAGGGGAAACATTTCTACATATTGAAAATGTCAAAGCTCATACCATTTATTCTTAACATTTCTTACGATTTTATTATAACTAATTTATTGGGATACATTTCGTGGTATACTGGAAGGGAAAGTGGAATATTTTCATTTTAACTGAAGCAATAAGTAAAATCTTGCATAACTAGAGCTACTGTTCGATATCATATCTCGTAGGTCATTCCAACCCTGAGAAGCTTGGTTTTGGGGATTGAGAAAGCTCTCTCCACTTCTCTTGTGTTTCTCCTGAGGAAATTATAGACATAGTTGACAACAAATTTCTTGAGCAATGATGATTTTGGTTCTGCCACCACTTCTGCTTCTCCCAGCAGATAAACAACACCTTCCTCCATTGCCTTCTGCACAAACTGCATTTCTTCTTCAGCTCCTCGTCCTTGGATAGGGGCGGATATGATTCCATTAGAAGAACCTCTCGACCTAATCCCACTGTTTGAACCTGATGAAACCCGAGAGGGATTAGCCTGCTGCAGTGACTCCTCGACATGAACTGCTGATCCTCTTGCTTTTCCTTCTTTCACTAGTATGGTAGAATGTTGGGGGTTCTCTGGCTCAGTTCCTGCTTCGTGTATGAAATGTTCATGGCGGATGAATTCTTTCAAGCCTTCGACTAACTGGCGCTCAAACACACGGGTCTCCTCAATTGCATCCTTATAGCCATACCTTACAACACACCGAAACATCCGGTAGTCTCTTGGCTCAACATATCGGAACAGGAACCGCTCCTCCGCTTCTACTTTACTTATGGGAATTCTCTTAATGGAAACGAACACTAAAACGGAGTGTGTGGATGGTATGTTGGCAATGAAGTGAGGGAAAATGGGAGGAATGCCCTGTACAAGCTCAGAGTAGAGAAGACCTATTCCTGGCACTCTTTTTATGTTTGGGTTTGCAGCCAATTCTCTAATGTATTCACTGGAGATCTTGTTCTCAAGCTCGTACATGTACCTTTCTTTGTGTATATAATGCCATACTCCCATTACTATCATTAGGAAAAATGAGAATGCCAATGGAAGGAACCCACCGTCTTTGAATTTGTATAGGACGGATGACAGATACACGAGCTCCATAGAAAAAAATCCAAAGAAGAAGAGAGCTATCCACCATATACTTGTCTTCCACACAACAAGCATAATAAGTGTAACCATACAAGTTGTGATTACCATGACTGCAACCACAGCAATTCCTGCATCCGAACAATCCACATGCAACCATATATTGTGTAAATTAATTCATCAAACAGACAAGCACACAGACTTGAAGAAATCATTTTTTGAAAGTTTTACTTGTTGTTTTTCATAAATCTATTCTAACTCAATCTGAAAGGTCTGATAAATGGACCCAGAAAATTTGAAGGAGCATTTGAGCTCACCATATGCATTGCCGATCTTTCCAGTGGTCTTGAATCCCAAACAGACCAAAACGCAGGCAATCATGAGCAGATAATTGATTTCAGGTATGTAAACTTGACCCTCATATTTAGTGGAAGTGTGAATAACCTTGACCCTGGGAAAACAACCAAGACTCAGGGATTGAGATATGATTGCAAATGCTGCCGATATCATGGCTTGGCTGGCAATAATTGCAGCAGCTACAGCGACAACAAATGTTGGCCAATATAATGGATCTGCATAGCAGTGAAAACTGTTATTTAACGCTCGTGCTTTCAGACCATTTTAGGCTTTTTTCTCTATACATAAAAAATTTCTCATTTCCGGCTCAATGGTGGACTTGCCTGGTATGGATTTGTAGAAAGTCTCAGACACATGCTCTGGGAATTTGGTGAGGTATGCTGCTTGACCGGCATATGCAGATAGTAAAGCAGGAAACGCGATGAAAGAAAAACTAATCTACCATTCAAAGTCAAATTGTTTGTGAGGTAAAATTAAAATTAAAGAAGATGATGGATGAATAAATGTGTGCCTACTTACTTGGATTGCATGGAGGTTGAAGTGACCAAGATCAGCGAACATAGCCTCAGTGCCTGTAATTAACAGTAAGACCTAGTCAATATAAGTATCCAGATTCCGGAAATAAATATTAATTAACAAGTCCGTGATAAAGGCACCTGTAATGCATAGAACAACTCCACCGAGTGAAATCCACCCTTTTTTCCCATTTCTTTTGAAGTAATCATATATATATTTGGGATTGAAAGCACGCAATACAGTGACGTCATATTTGAACAAATTGTAAAGACCAATGCCAGTGAGGAACGAAAACCACAAGAGAATGACTGGGGCAAATGAGACGCCCACTTTGTCGGTGCCAAATCGCTGAATAGAGAAGAGAACGACCAAGATTACTATTGAAATTCCCACAATAGCGTCTTGGCTGAGGGAACTGATTCCGCTGACTGCTGAAAGAACTGAAAAAAAAAAAAAAAAAGAAAAGAAAAGAAAAGCTTACAGTTAATGTGCAATTAGTCTAAGGACTGATTTACTGGGCTAAAAGAAATGAACCTGAAATGCATGGAGTGAGAATTCCGTCGCCTATGACCATGGAAGTCCCGAGGATAGTGGTGAGGAAAAGCAGGAGTTTGATAGTTTTACTGTCCTCGAGTTTCTTTTTCACCATTTCAGAACGCCTCAATTGCTTGGATGGTATTTCAAGATTGTAATGGGAAAGCTGCCTGTCCTCTGGCTGGTCATTGGGGATTAAGCTCACTTTTGCATATCGGCTCAGCAACGAATACAGTGCAAAGGTTCCACCTGCAAAATAAAGTGAATCAGACTAAAAGCAGACAGTGTATGCAAAGAAAATAATAGAAAAACTCACCATCGCCATTGTCGTTCGCCCTTAACACAATGAAGACGTACTTAAGCAAGGGCACTAGTGCTAAGGAATAAATGATGAGAGACAATGATCCATAAATGTCATCTTTTGTATGAATATTGTCTGGAAAAGTGCTCTCAAATACATAAAGTGGTGAGGTTCCAATGTCCCCATACACCACTCCTATACTCTGAAATGCCAGAATCAAGGTCCTCCTCCAGTCAGCCTGCAGTGCATGCATACAGTTAAATTACATATATTACGCCTGCAGAACCAGAAACTAACAAGCTGAATACATATACAAGCGTGAATATCATATACAGGACCTCATTAGACAGATGGGACTTGGGGGCGGACACTCTACCAGCCTCGACATCGAGGGAGTCCACCCGACGCAGCTTTGCCCATGAGAACTTGCGGTCTTTGAGCTTGTTTTCCGCGTGTTCTCCTACTTCGCTCGTCTCCAGGGCTTCTTCCTCTGCCATCTTCTTTCGATTACTTAGGATGATTTCTGTTTCCGATTTATAGATACTCAAAGTCAACGCACAAGAGTTTGTCTTTTTTAAGATTGCAAGTTATACCTTATTCACTAAATTTGATAATATCCAATAAATTTAAGTCAACTCTTTTTTGTCTTATTTCCAGAGTCATTAATTAATATATATATATATATCCCTGTGGCATTCTTCGTCAGTTAATTAATTAAGTAATCACATAATTAAACCAAGTTTGAATGCATAAATGTAGCATTGGAATATATTCTAATGAACTAATGGAAATCATTCATTAATTAAAATCTGATGAGGATGGTACGGCAAGGGGACCCACCTCTAAAACTAATCATACAGTATGTCTTGAACCCAATAATTAATAATTAATAGGCAATGGTACAATCAGTTGTACCCTCTGATGTCTCTTTGGTGTCATTCCACATGCTTCCATATTGTATACAATAATAGAAACTAGGTCAAACGAAAGAATGAAATTGATTGATAAAATAAAATAAATAATAGCACACCGATACGTATTTGGTAGTATTTAAAAAGTATCGGTATTTGATACAGATATAATATGAGTATATTGAACTTTTTACGGTGTTAATATAAGTTATTCCGTGAGATATAAATGTAAAAATTAATGGAATTTTCGTTGAAAAGTGAATCAATAATGCCTCTAAATTAATGGAAATAATAATGGTGGGTCATTGCTATGCTATTGCCACCAAAGCAGAGGTTGACTTTTTCTTTTTCTCAAATTTATAATTATTATTGAACTAACATTGTGGTTTTAAAAATTTATTAATAATTCAAACAAGTAAACACTTATTTATAATAAATTATAAATATAAAATAAAAAATTTTAATTTTTTATTTCGATATAATTAGTTAAATTTTTAAAATTAATATAACTGTTAAAAATTATAGCATCTCTAAACTATTTAGAAATAAATTGGCAATTCGAGAATTCCAACATCTTTAAAAAAGATCAAATTAATCCTGACAATATTTCATATTTTAATTTGTTCAATATAATATTAACTCTTTTTTTTTATAAAAGCCCTATGAATTACTAATTTGAAAACAATATTGTGAATTAATTATTGAATTTGGTAATAACATATACGTAATAAATTATAAATTGTAAGTTATAAGATAGATTTTTTTCATTTTTTGATGTATCTTTTAATTTTATATTAAGTATTAACAAATATGCTTTTATGATAATAAATAATTTTTATTAATAAAATTATCAAAAAGTCTAATAGATTTTTATTTGTCTCTAAAGTGTCTAATAAGTATTTTTAAAGTGTCTAAAATTAATAAAATAAAATAAAAAAATAATAGGACATTTTTTTAAAGTGTTTAGCATATGTTCGAAAGCATCTAAAGAGTGCCAGTATTCAACATAGGTACAACATGAATACGATAAACTTTTTAAGGTATCCGTATAACTTAGCCAATGATACATTATAGACCGATTGATATATTCTTCAACCCAATAATTAAAAGAAATAATGCAATCATTTATAAACTCTAATTCATGGATTAGTTAAGTTAATGTCGCTGTAGCTTGTGAGATGGGAATGTAAAAATTAATTGATATTTTGTTGAAAATTGAATCAATAATGCCTATAAATTAATAGAAGTGCTGCGGAAATTAGAAATGGACAAGAGGGTTGACACTTGAAACCTTCAACTGCCAAAATGGTAATGGTGGGTCATTGCTATGCCACCTAACCAATGGTGGTTTTCAGTTTTCAGTTTTCACCAACCGACGCGAACATTGGTATTGCAACTGTTTTTATCTATCACGCATGCCCTTGAAATCGATAGCAACTCTAAACAAATTACATCAATCATTTATGACTAGCTTTGATTTCAATTGCTATCAATCTTAAATTAGGTATATGATACCAAATGTCACGGTGCCAGAACGTCGGAGCCTTTAGCATGCGTGTGGCGCCTAGACTTAGCTCATAATCTAAGTCAGCCATGTACATACGAAGGGTCTTTGCATCCTTTTCAACTGTATAACTCATCTTGCAATGCATATTTAAGGATCTCGCACAATTGTATATAAGCTTAATGCCTTCGGGCTTCCCGGGCAGTATAGTCCTGCCTATATCGAAACTTTCACTTCAGGAGAGATGCGCACCATATCCTATAGTGTCCATAGAGCTCTTTCTCTACGGAGACATCAGTTCCTCTTGATAAGACATAATGCCCGCATCCTAACTCACTATGGCTCGGTCCCGCATACCGGCCCCGGGCGGAGAGTATTACGCTAGGTTTCCCCTCTCATATTCTCGGTCCATATACCATTTAACATACTATTTTTGTCTCCGATAGCCTTACTTTGTCCTAGGGTTGTCATGGTGTGGCACCATAGCTAAGGATGCTGTACTGGTCGAATAAAACTTCATATGAATTGAATTGAAATTTCTTATTCATCTTGAGGTGATGAGAGAAGCAAAAGTGGAAGACAAATCCCATGGAGAATGCGCCAGCGTAGTTACTGCCCACTGGCATCTGGTCACCTTTTCTTCTCTTCTCATTTTCTATTTCCTTTTGTGTACCATGAAATCTGTCTTCTACTGGTAAAAATATTGAGACATCGCCATCTGAATTTGTTTATACTTTTTATTCTCTTAATCTTTCTGCTCGATGGATGAGGAGTTCCATTTTTCTGATACGAACGCAATCACTGCTCTGATCAATTGAACCAAATAATCCTTGCATTGCTATAAACAAATTTTAGAAATAATTGGCAAATTAGAAATTATGCGCAACAACAATACTATGAATGCTTTCCTAATCACTCTTATCATGTTATGGAACATCTAGGTTCAGGTTTTTCTCTATTATTTACATAAGAAATACCATGCCACTCCGTAAATTTGGCATCTTCACTCTTTTTGTCAGTAGAGCTACTCCTATAATTTATTCGCATCAAAAACCTTCATGTGCACTTGAACAACCAATTCAGAAGTAGGAAGATTGGTCTGGAATGATGTTAATCTGGCTGAGCACCAGAGCTACTTTCTTTTTCAGTGCGTCTTCATGGAGAAGTTGGATAAGAATTCTCTCAGACCTTTGAAATAATGGGTCACTGAGCCGCGTGTGCTTTAGAATTTCGTGGAAGAGATCTAGAGCTTTGGTTTTTGCAGGTAAGGTTCCCTTCTCCAGAACTTGTAGGATAGCCACCACACCCTGGCTGTCTACAATTGCAGCAGTTGCATGGGATAAAGTGCCATGGTCTGTTAGCAACGTTTCGAGTGCCATTAAAGCAGCCTCTGCCACACCTGTCTCTGTCTCGCTCAATGTTCGAACAAGTGGCTTCACTGCATCTGCCTTGATAAGGCAGAATGTGTGTCTAGGTGAACAAGCAGCGCCATGAACCGAGCATAGGTTTTCATTCTCTGATGACTTTGAGCAACACCAAGACATGTTGATGTTGGGGAAGAGGTTCATTGCATAAAGCAGGGGCTTGGAGTGCTTGGCCTGCTTGCCTATCATTTTGGCATCAGAAACTGACAAGCTAGTGGATTGTGATAACTGTGCTAGAGCAATGGCTGTTCGCTTCTTCGCAAGTGAGGTGCCTCTGGAGAGGACTCGAACTAAGGATGGATACAATTCGAGCTTGCCCAGTTGTCTCTGAAGTTCAGGCTTTGCTGGTTCAGTGAACCATAAAAGTGCTGCTAGAGCATTCTCCAGTAGAGATGTGTCTGCATCAGCGGCTGCCCCAATTGCTTTATGTTCCTCATCTGTGCTACAGATCACCTCACGAATGGCATTTAACGCTTCGGACTTTCTTAGTATTTCATCAATAATGATGTCATCCTTAGGAAGCTGGCTGATGATTCCAGCAGCAAGAGACCTTTCTTCATTATCCAGTGAATGGGTCAGGATGGCGACTAAGGTATTGATGGCAGTTTCTTTCGCAGGTGATGGTGGTAGTGGAACTCCATCAAGATGACCATCTGAAATACAATATATGAGTTTCAGTGCCCATCTTTTTACCAGTGGCTGATCACCATCAAGTGAAGAAAATAGGTGGGTAATTGCATCCCTATTGGACCTGATTATGTCTCTAGCTATCTCAGATTTATGGCTGAGTTCAACTAGCAGGTGCAAGAACTGAATCTTAATTTGAGGTTCTGAAGTAGCTACCAGATCCAGAAAGAGATTGATATTATGCTTCGACTGCAACTCATGAAGACCCTGGTGCGTTTGAAATTGGTGTTGCTGGCAGGCCCCTACCAGTAGAGCAAGGATTTCACCAGCTTCTTGCTTCAAATGTGTATCAGGGCTGACAAATGAGATGAGACCCAACAAATGTGGTATACTTGCAGAATCCGACAGAAGCCGCTTTGCCATCTTAGGATATGCAATCAGCTTCTTGATGCATTTGAGGCAAACCAATTTGTATGCTGAAGAGTTTGAAGAAAGCATTTGTATTAGACTATGTATGAATTGCCTGTCTTTCAAGTCCTTCATCACTTGTTCCTTGAGCTGCATCTTCAGCAAATCACCGGCCATCCATGCTCTACTTTCCTGCGATCCTACAAAATTACACTATCAGTGAGTTCAAGGTTCAGTGGCAGGTAGAATGGTAATATGGTACTTATTTTCTTATGTACCTTGATTGAAACGAGCTACAAATGGTTGAAAGTATCCAACTTCAGCCATCTTGACAACAAAGAATGTATTAGAAGAAAGATTTTGTAACGTGTTCTTCGCTTTTTGTGAGACGTCTGGGTTATTGTTATCAAGTAAAGAAACCAAAAGGGGAATGCAATCTTTGGTATTCCCTATTTTCTCTCTGATGACTTCATTATTGGACAACTCCAACAAAACTGCAATAGCATCCAGTACTATTTCACCTCTGCAGATTTGCTTCATAATGCGGCGAACCACCCCTGCTTCTACGATAGCTTCCTGCAACTCCCAGACAACATTTACTCTTAGACATGCACATTGAAATTTGAGAATAGACAGTCTACATCTACGCTAAGCTACCTTGTGATTATCACAGTGTTTAGCAAGGAAGTAAAGACATCTCAAGGTTGTCATTGTGTTCAGCCTAGTATCTTTTAGCAATTCCACTAGTTTTGGAATGAGCCCTTTCTCTGCAACCTTGACTGCATACTGAGGCATTGTTATCAAAACCTGCAAGTCCTCTAAGGCCTTGGTTTGTCTAGAATGATCATCCAAATTGATTGCAGAGACTGCGGCATGAAATTTCAAGTCCATATCTCTTTGCTTCCATTCTTCTATTGAGCTTCGAAGGTTGACATTTGGAGTAAGCACTAATGAAGGAAGCTCCTCTCCGCAGGTGGGGCAGTTTTTCTCTCCTCTATTTAAGTGGTCCTGAATTGCTTTCCTTTCAAAGCTGTGGCCACAAAAAATTGCCACAGGGTCTGCCATTATCTCATTGCACAAGGGGCATACGAATGAACTAATGGGGTGTTGCTGTTGATATGTAGAGATGTCCTCGTTTTGTGGCCCATTCACAAGTTCTGTACTATACAGCAGTTGCATCAACTGAGATAGTTGAAGTGCCTCCGCCTGCTTCTTTTGATCTTCCATCTCTTCTTTTTCCTGCTTGAGAAGTGCCAGCTCATTTTGCACCAGGGATATATTTGCACTTGCACCAGCAGCATCTGCAATCTTCTCCAGGAGCTTCACTGCATTCTCTCTGTTCCTATCCTGGGACATTGAGTTTTCTATCTCAGAAGCAATTGCTTCTGTTGCAGCTGCTGAACGTAGTTCCATCGATGTCAAATTGTTGATGACCTGGTCAGTCATGGTTTTTAAGTTCATTGTCATATCAAGATTGACCAACTTAAATGAGGAAATGGTTACAGCAATCTCTTTGGCTAATTCTTGCAGCTGCAGTAGGATTGAGTGCGAATGAAGTAAAAGGCGAAGACGGCTTCCAGATTTGTAGTCTTTGATGATCTTGTGGGCTTTCTTCAGCTGAACATTTAAGGTCTGCAAAGCAGCTTTTGTAAATTCTGATCCCATTGCAGCTTCAATCTTTTTGGCATCCAAAGCCAGGAGGAGAGTGCTTAGGTCAGAGATACTTCTGAAGAATTCCTGGAGGTCTCTTTCAAGAACCACATCCCTCGTTTCAGTCACAAGGTCCACAGCCTGAAATGCCACCTTGTTCCACAGTTCCTGCAACACTGTCACCCCTACATCCTCAATTCCAATATTGAAATCCATTGAATCCATTGGAAATGGCTGATATTTTGAAGCAGTTAAAAGTTTGATTTGATTGCCCAACACCACCAGGTCAGTAAATTGAACGGATAGCCTCTGGCTTGTTCATTGGGCACTAGACCTGAAAATGACACAACGGAGGACCATGTATTAGGTGATTGGACTACAATTCGGATCATCTTTGAAGTTTTGGGTTTTGAATTGAAGTGCTGCTTGAGAAACAAGCGTCAATATGCAAGACTAGATAAACGGAAGAAAGCATATGTTGCAATATCCTGGGATATCCAGCATGAATAGAAAGATTAGAAAGTCATACCTGAAATCTGTGGAAGAAAGATGGTGGAAGCAGTTGGCTTGAGATGGGCGTGGATAAATGGCCTGTCGTGTTGATTACTGTGTGGGAGCATAAAAGGGTAGAGGAAGACAAAAAGAAAAGCTATAGTTTGGGAGTAGATGGAAGACTTGTCCCAAGTCTTGATAGTTGATAAGAGAGGAAGGGGGAGGAAATTGAAAGGGGAAGTCAAAATTTCCATCATCAAAGTCTACCGTGTGGCTGAGGCCAAGTGCTTGGTTTTGGTGTTTAAGAGCTTTTAAGTTTTCACATCAGGGACTTTTGGAAACCAATCATATTCATGATTTTTGGAAATTAAAAGAGAATCGATGATTACATGAGGCCTGACGCATTTGTTATATTTTTGTTCAGTGTATTGAATGTTTCCAGTTTTGACCTTTGTTTTAAAAGTCCTTGGTAGATTAACGTGGAATTTTCTATAAAAGAAGACTCTTGGGCTGTGGAAAGTGGAGAATGGAGATGTTAGTGCTAATGGCAAAAGTCAGCCACGAGTTCCCCTCTCGAGACGGCAAGTATGTTTTTTGGATTTTGTCCAGCAGGAGCACACAATCTAAATTCTAATCAACCACGCTTTATGTTTTTGCCTGTTTATTTTTATTTTTATTATTATTATTTAATTTGAGTAGCTAACTATATCCATTTCATCCCCGTTTAGTGGTCTTTACTAAGACCTGGTCCAATAAAAAGTGCCCATGCGCAGCACCAGCACGAGCAGACAAGACAGGAAAAAGATCCCAAAGGCCGAAAGAAAAAAAAAAAAAAAAGACTTTGAAAAAGTGCCAATCAATTTTACATTTACAATCCTCTGATGTAAAGGCATATAAACCTTCCTTAAGAAGCAAATACGAAATAGATGCAACATAATTGAAAGCCAAACTATTAATGAGGACAATCCAAAAACCTAAATCACAAACCACGACATGAAAATTTTTAGAAATGGAGGTAGCCTTAGAAGAAAAATGCAGAAGATGATGAACCCAAATCAAGCCCATCTGTCACGGTGTCTGTGACAGAGAGAGACGAATCAAAGCCCAAATACGACCCGCTTGCCGAAAGCTGAGGCCCATTAATCTGTTCCTCTGAAAGCCCAAAAAAGGCAGTCTCGTCCCAAAATCCATGACCCATGTCTGACCCATAGCAACTAGAACTAGTTACATCGGGCGGCAAAGGAGGAAGCTCAATATTATCTCCAGAGAAACAGAAATTATTGGATTTCGACCCACCAGCGGCAACTGCTTCCGTAGAAGCAATAATGGGCTCGAAATATCCACCTTCTTGAACAACCCATCCATCACCAGCTGCTGCTGCTACTAACCCACAGTGGTTCCCGTAAGGGAACGACGCACTGAAGGTGCAGTCCTGACCAAAGAGAAGCTGATTCTGATCATTGTTATTATTATTATTATTACTATTATTATTATAGTGGCGGGAAGGAGCGAAAAGTGCAGAGATGTCGTGTTGTGATTCGTCAGGAGAGATAATGGAAGTGACAGAGGAGCCAGGTGGCATATCAGAATACACAAAGTTGGTGCGAGCCTTGTAGCCGCGCATGGAACGAGCTGCACGGTCGTAGGCCAAGGCGGCCTCCTCAGCGGTGTCAAAAGTGCCTAGCCAATGCCTCTCTTTGGTAGAAGGGTCTCTAATCTCTGCCGCATATCGACCCCATGGTCGTCTTCTCACTCCCAAGAATCTCACTTGTTGATCGTCAGGTTGCTGCTGCTGGTGGTGCTGCTGCTTTCTTTTAGTTTTTGAGGGGGAGGGTACGGATGAGGTGGTCAAATCCATTTTAATCTTTATAAACGAAAAGGAACAGAGATTTTCTATAAATAAAGAAGTTTGAAAGAGAGAGAGAGAGAGAGAGACTCTTCCCCTTTCTGTTGTTGAAGTTAAACAGATGAATTGATGTCCGGAGAATAATTGCAAGATACCACCTTAAATAAGGGTCAAAGGGAATTGCATGACACTTTCTTATTTAACTTTCGATTACCATGCTTGCCCTTCCCTTCTCTTCCCTTCCCTGTAATCAATATTAGTATAAAATAATAATTATCATTAGTACAGCATTAGCAATTACTACTAGCATCCTACGATCCTTCAAAATAATCATCACTCCACTACTTGTTAATCATCAAGAGAGTGGGTCCATTCCATTCCATTCTCCATGCAATTACTTCTTTTTTTTTTTTTCTTTAAAAAAATAATAATAGGAAATTACTCTAAACACGCGTGTATAATTATATACTAGTACAGTTTCTGCTTATTTTATGATTTATTTGAAATTATAATAATTGGTGCCAATTGAAATAAGTTGAAAGTATTAAGAGGAGAACCATTTTTAATTTCCAATATATAATTAAGATTAATTATAAGATATTGCTGAGATTGAGCATGTTCATATTCATTTGATGAGCATGGTTTGAAGGCAATGATTGGCACTCTCCCATTCAACAGTTTCTCTTTTCAGCTTCATAGATTACATGAGAGAGAGAGAGATGGAGAGAATGATTGTTAATCATATATAATACATAGATTGGATTGTACTGTTAATCATATGCATATGCATGTTTAATTTCTAAACCAAAAAAAAAAAGGAAGGAAGGATATGATAAATGCACCATACATATATATATGTATATATATCCATCATCCCAATAAGTACTATAATTATAATTATAATTATATATACAAACGCACATTTAAAAGGCACAGGCACATAAAAAGGTCATGTTACCCTAGCAAGCAAAAATGAAAATATAGATAGCATAGTATATATTACGTGGAACTCAAAGGGAATATAATTATCTCAGCCATGTGCATCCAATTTCAGCCCTAATATAATGATATGTTCCACAATCTTTCTCAGCTTTTCAAACCCAAATGCTTTGCTTTTACTTGTTTTGAATTCCATGGAACTCGCTTTTCCCTTTTTTTTTTTTTTTTAACTAATATTTTTGGACATGTACCTCCAAACTGCGAGAGGAAGCCATGTTGGGTTGCATGTGAGAAGGTCGCAAGGCCATGCTTTTTCGATCCAAACAATCACTAACTTATTTAATTATAATATTTTTATGTTACAGCAGGAACTCAAGAAAATCAATATTTTCTGTATTACATTTCTTCTAAATCCTTTCTTTCTTTTGTTTTTCTTTATTTTTTCATATTTATTATAAATTTGAGAGTATTATGTAGTGGTATTTTCAAATTATATATATATACATTACTGGTTCAGAAAACCCGCAGCATGCAGCTCGTAAAATTTAGTTCCCACTTGCTGCGAAGGTGACAATAGGTCAAAAATATGCAGTGACTTTAGAGTAGTAGTAATATAATGGCACCAAGTTTTATATACGAAGCTGCTTTGGGATTTGTACACATTTCTCTTACAAATAATTAGTTTCTGTCTTTGTCTTTGGCATGCACTTCTATCAATTCCATTCATATATATATATATATATATATATATAGATGATGACTGGATTCTTAATTGGCATGAAACCAGAGAGATAAGAGATGGAGAAAGCTGGGAGACAAAGAAATGGTCAAAGTCATCCTTTTTAATTAAGTACAGGTATTGTAGACTGTAGAGGTTAAAACACTTACTTAAAAAACATATATATCACATACGAACTTACGAAGAATTGAGGGAGATGAGGTCAGAATTATGTACGTGTCGTAAGCCTTCAAAGAAAAGAACCTTATTTTTTTACTACCTCATACGAGATATATGTCCCCATGTGCAGGCAAATAGAGATTACAAATTTCATACACTTGTGACAAAAATTGAGCTAAAAAATAATGAATCTGTGTTACAAAAGTCTAACCAGCACTAATAATAAAATATAGAGACAGACATAGTAGAATTAATAGCAGCTGCCCCTTTGCCCTTTGCTGATACCTAACCTAACCTAAACCTTTATCTCCTCATTTACTGATTAACGCATTTGAGTGATATTATTCCCTTCACCTTAGTTTTTTTAATTTAGGTTAGATGATGATGATGATGATGATGGGATTCTTTTTGAATGGATGAATCTCCGCTTCCAAGGTATATATAAATAAGTCCTATTATGTTGAAAATGGAGAGAGATAGTCAAAAGAGCAAAAGGATTTTTTTTTTTTTAAATAATAAAAGGCGTAAAAAAGAGAGGAGGAAGAAGAAGCTGCTTAATTAATTTTTAATCGTTAATTTTAATAATTAAATATTTAAATGTGCTTTCTCTCTCTCTGAGCTCAAATTGGAAAAAGTTTGCAATCTCAGTCAACAAGAAATTGGGCATGCAAAATCTTGAACCCCACAACACAAATGACAAAACCCATTATATGATTATGATCAAATAGCTATATATAGTTCATGCAAATTGCAAAATAACAACTTTCCATGATAATCTACAATCAATCAAACAATGTTCTTTTCAGGGAGCGTCTATTTCCAGAATTTCAGGTTGCTGATTTGGTGACTGCAAATTCACTTACATTATAATTTTATGAATGGATATTATGATTAAAAAAAATTAATTCTCTTAAATCATAATAAAATATTTATTAATTTCTTAAATTACCCTTTTATCGTTCATCATTAATTTGATTAATGATAACTTAAAAAATTATAAAAATAGTTAACGTGTTCCTTAATATTTTCGAAGAGATGAATGTTTACGGATAAAAAACTATTCTAAAACGATGTATATTTGTTGATAAGAGTAAAAGTAAAAAATGATTTAAACAGCAATCGCGTTTGAGTTCAACGGATTGGTGCCATAGGCTTTAGCCCTAAATCGAATCAAATGGAGCAAAATATTTTAATTATGTGGCTTTAGCCCTAAATGCCGGTTGGAGAAACAACCTTCTCCTTGTATTGTCGTTCGGTCATTCTCAAAAGACAAAGAAACCAAATAGAAAAATCTAAAATGAGCCTGGGGCGTAAAGCCCAATAACTGAAGAAAAAGAGAGAGAGCCCAATATCTTAATTTAAATACAACTGGCCTAATCCAGAGAATTAGAATGGTAAATTTTATTATGTTATGCAGAAAAAGAATTGAGGAATTCAACCGAGACGAAACAATGGGACAACTATACAGTTAACCTGAAGATGATCTAAATATCAGGGTTGCTAGATGGTTACTAAACATGGGCTGGTGGAGGATTCATCAAGACCGCGGGTGGATTTATCAGAAAGCAACCTGGAGCCACCATTGGAGTCTCTTCCATGTCCCCATGTGACCTGTCGTTTGGTTTTGAGAGCTCTGCCAGGAAATTTTTTAGTGCTTCTCTCATCCACTCATACCGGCACATCTTAAATGCTTCCTCTATATTGAGCTGTAATATCATATATATCATGAAGTTATAAGCAGACACGCAATTAATTTGAACAGGAAATAAATAAACAAATACAAAGTGTTAATTTGTTACCCATTTTCTAGTGTAAGTAGGCTGTCCTGGCCAGTGATCAAGCTCTTCGGTCACCTCCAATGCAAACATGTACCCTTTACAGCCTCCTGATGAGCTGCAACTGTTCTTGCTGCTTTTGCTTCGAAACTCCCAAACTCCAATTGGATTTTTCTGTAAAAGTTTGAAATTAAATACTCCTGTGGTAAATGAAAGTGAGCAAAAAGCATTGGAAATTAAAGTGACTTACACTGAGTATTCCTTTGACTCCAGCTTCCTCCATGGCCTCGCGACGTGCAGCTTGATCAAGACTCTCATCGTCTTCCCACCCACCCTTCAAAACCATTTTATTCTAATTAATTTCTAATCTCAATTCTGCAAGCATTAGGATAGTTTCGATTGTTACCTTTGGGAACACAAGATCACTGCGATTTGGTGTCGAAATCATGAGGACAATCACTCTCTCCTCCACTCGGCACATTTGATCGTCGACCCTGTTGTCCATTTTGTAAGGAATGCACCTGCATTTTACATCAAAGCAAAACAAACCAACGTTGTATTAGGAAGATGACAGGCGACAACTAAGAAATTCTATTTCTGTCTGCACAGTGCATAGGCATATCCCCATATAATATCCTGTGGAAAACGACTGATTCGAAGTGACATCTTTTACTTCAACATATATAATTTATAACGAAAAAATTTTCTAAAATAAAGCAAATCTTCTAGTTCCTGCAGGACTTGTTAATTATTAATTAATCAGCTATCTTTACTTTCCTGGCTAATTAAAGCTCTGTAAACTTGTCTGAAGAATGGGTCCTACCCAATTCAATTCAGTCCTTTAGATTACCAACTCCAACCAATACGTAAATTGAATTGTAGAAATCATGAGCAGAAACTTAGATTACCAGGAAAAATAAAAACAAACAAGTCAAGAAATCGGGACATACCCAGCCACAAGTCTAAGTTGATCCTGGTAGCGTTGTTTGTGTCTGCCCGTTCGCGCTAAAAGAGATGACATGATTTTAATTTATAGTTATTACACGCTCTATTTAATGCTTTTGGCATATGTAAATAGAGAGAGAGAGAGAGAGAGAGAGAAAGAGCTGAATGGCAGTGGTGGCAGGAGCAATAGGAAATGAGCTTTCATTTTATATATCCATCTCACGTTAACGGTGATTGAAACCTCATGTCTTTTGCGCACATATAAAAAGAAAAGGGTTGACACCGACGATGACCTGATAGCTAGAGCTGGAGAACCAAAATCCATTTGTTTATTTATAAATTTAAAAAAGGGAAGGGACAGTCAACAATGGCAACTCACGCTTCCCATGTAATTGTAAGCTGTAACAAGTTGCACAACATGGAAATGCGAGTTCTGCTCCTTCACAGAAACAGCCCTCTTCCACTCCTCACGACTCCTCAGAGGGGAGAGGCTTCTACAGTTACTGTAGAGAAGGAAAGACTAAATCAACGCTATCCTTTTAACTGTTTCTCGTGTCCCTTACGTGACTAATTGGTAAAGTGTTGGAATGAATGGTTTCTCATGTCTCTTAGATACTAGTTTGACACTTTTCTTTTTTAAGTGAGATGAATATCACAGTCTAATAGGCAAAAAAGAAAAAATTGACTGACTTGGCCTCCGCTGGCCTTTTATTCGTCCCTTCTTCTTCGATGTATTTTCATCATTTACTCGGTCATAACAAATGTTGAGTGCATCGACTTCTTTTACGACCAAACTATTGATCTATCAAATTCTTAAGTTGTGCCTCATGCGTCTCTACTGTTTAGAAATTAATTGGAATGCTTATTTCATGTAAGACGTAGGCGCATATCAAATCAACCAATTAGTTTATCCTGCCGCCCATATCATTAATATACACCTTTTTTATTTATTTTTTAATCTTATCGACAACTTGATGAGTTAAACTAATATACTGATTATAAATTTTATAATTATGAAGATTGAATGATAAAATTATTATATTATGTAAATCAATTTATGAAAACGTTAACCCTACTTCGATCAAAAAATCAATCCTGGCAAACAAATTTCAAACACGTAAAGCTTCACGTAGTTTCGTTCAATCTATACCCCCTTGCACAATGGACATAAACCTTACACACCGCAGCGTAATTCAATCAATCACACCATCGACAATATTATGCATCGTCGAGGAGTAGGGTCCAAAACGTTCAACTGATTCAGGCTACAGTTAAGAGTTCAATACAGTAAAAAATTAGAGCATGCCAAAATATACAAAAATCCTAAAGCTTTCTATAATTCCATTACCCCATGGCCACCCTACTCTACCCATGTCGTGCCACATGTCACAGAAGCCAGATTTCTTTGGTCGAGAAAACTTTAGTTGCACAAGCTTAACAGAACTGTCGAGCATTGCAAGACAGGGCAACAAAGCAACGCGCTAAAGTAAGAGAAACACTAGCCAAATTCCTTTTCACAAGTATAGAATTAATTGACATTTAAAACAAACTTGTGATCACCATGTCATTCAGTTAATTCAAAGCTTCAACGCATTCACAAGTTCTAACAGAAAAAACAAATGCCAGTATCATGCAACTAATTAAAAGTGAGTAAGAAAACTAGAAACTGACTGTCAAAGCAATGATAAACATATGCAACAGCTGTAGCTTGAGATGTAAATAAACCAAGCCGCTCTCAAATCGAAAACAGTTCATTCAAACTTGTTCGATGAGCTTGGCCCAACTTATCGATCTATTTTAATAAATGAACTATCAAAGCTTGAGTTAGAGCCTGTAAAGGGATAAAAAAAATACAAATATTTGTAAATAAAGCCAATCAACTGAGCTCAAGCTCTCTTGGCTCATTCACAGCCCTAGATATAGTTATAAAACAGCTCCAAACCTAGAAAATTTCAGTAGCCACACACTAATGCAAATCCCACTCACCCTTTAAGTTAAAGAATTATGCAATCAATATTAAATAAATCAACATACAGGTAAACATAAATGGCATTCCTATAACAAGAAAGACTGCTGGAGAAGTTCATTTTGAGGTGTTAAACCATGATCCAGAACAAGAGCAGTTGTAATCTGCCTAAACAAAACATTAGGCTGACTAAATTTGACAAAGAGACACCTCAAAAAAACATAGTTGGAAGAGACGTCCAAATCCAACCTATATCCAAAAATGGAAAAGAAAACAGCTGCTATTATTTCACATGAGCGGGAAATAACAGTTGAACTGAAATACTCTAAACAGCAAAGGCATCATTTGAAGTATAATAAACTATAGCAGCAAAAATTTAAAACAAAAAAAAATTAGTGCCAGTTAGAAAGATTACAGCATTAGGGATTTTGTTTACAAAGAAAGGCAAGGATTGAATAAAGAAGCTCTGGATGTCCATTGCAAAAATGCAAAACAGCAAACAAACAAGTTATTGAATCATCATTTGCAATTGCAGACATATAACAGGCTCCTAAATCAGCTTTTGCACTTTGCTGTCCTCGACAAAGTACTGAATCAAAAATTCATGTGATATTCAACTTCAACACAAATTTCCTTTTCTTAGCTCAAAACTCGTGCTTAATAAAAGAATGAAATGATAATTCATATGGTTAATCATCCGCAGCAAAGTAAAAATCATGCAGCAACCTTTCTTATACCAATAAGTAAGAGGGAAATTCAAACTAACTAAACCTTCAATGCATTTGTTATCTGGGCTATAGCCTATAGTGATTCAGCCTCCTTCCTAAAATGTGTTATTTCAATAACTTATACGAATAGATCTTCAACAGGTAAATACAACACAAAAACACAAATTCCATAAACTGCATTCATTGTAATTTTATAAAAAGACACCACGATAAGGATGAGAAAAGGATTTGCAACTTAGATAGGCAACATTTAGACAAGTGCAAGATGATAATAATATAATCTCATATTGTCAAGTGAAACAAAATTTAAACAGCAATCCAAAATCAGACAATCCTAAAATAATGATAAAATGTCTATAAGGTTTGTGCTAACAAAATTCCACATCAAGAGCAAAACCCAGAAGATCCCATTACTTCGTTGAAACCAACATCCCTTGAAAAGAACTCAACTAACATGTACCAACAATAGGCAGAGTGCAAAGCAAAATATGATCTTCAATCACCCTTTCTCCTGAAGGAACAACCCTCTGTAAGCCTTGCACGCCCACCAGTTGGCTGGCACAAGACGGTCTGGCAGTTACCGCACACCACCACTGTTTGCGAATGACTGAACACGGTAGTTCTGCAACACAATCACTGGATGTTATTCAAGAAAAAATAGCAGAATCTTATAGCAAAAAAAAAAGGCAAAATAAAAATAAAGAATAATAATAATGAAAAAGCAAAAAGATAAAAACAAAAAGTGTAACAGAGAAAAGCTTACATGTTGAAGCAGCCCTGGCACTTCACATCCTACACCAGAAGGAGTGCGCATCAAACATCTAATTTTATCTCATCAACAAGAAAAAAGAAAGGAGGAAATTTTGTATATAAGAGTGGAAAGTTACCATGAAAAATGAGTTAGGAGACTGCACAAGGCGCTTCAGCTTGTGCTTTCTCTTCTCCAGCTCAGCTGGTGGGTTGAGCAAATCGATATCATTTTGAAGAACCTTCGAAAGAAACGCGATTATGGATTTAAAAAAAAAAAAAAAGAAGAACAAGAACAAGAACATGAAGAAAAAGAAGAAAAGGAATTTACATGAACTATACGGAACCAAATACTAAGGCATTCAAACAAAATAACAAGGAGACTGTAGAACTCACCATTTTTGTTGATTCGCCTTTGAGAGATCGTAATCCCTGCAACTGTTGGAGAGGGAGCTGAAGAGAATACTGCGAGTTCACAAAGGAGACAGGCAAGGCTAATTAAGATGAATATAAGGGGGCTGAATGAGATATCTCAGCCGTTCGATTTTACGTGAATCTCATCTCAGCCTTTGATTTTACTAAAATTTCTAGGGCAAACATCGAGTCGCGGTAATAATCTGGATATCTCTTATTAGAAACTTCAGGAAAAACCTTCAAGCCAAGGCCCTAGCCTACTTGGTTGGGGGTTGGGCCATTAAACTTGAAGGTCCAATAGTGGCTAGGCCCAAAATATAAAAACTAGGTTTATTGGATTACCATATTGCCCGGACACTCCTAGGGTCTGTAGTTTGCGAGGCCCATAAAATCACATAAAGGCTTCCCCAAACAGCCCATATTCAGATTTTTAAGCGACATGTAGTTTTTGATTTCTTTTACCGTGGAAGCATGTGCATGTGCATGTGCAACTGTGCATGTGCATCACCTCATTACCGTTGAAAAAGAAATGAGAGGTCACGTGCTGCTTTTTGGGCTCCATCGATGGAACGTGCACAGTTCCTTCTTTCTGTTGCTTGACAAAATAGCCATAGCCCGATCCCTTTAAATGCTTGAACAGCACAACTGAATGTCTTTTTATTTCATGCAATTTGTAAGAAACCAAGAGGAAGGGCTTGTGATGTCACATGCAATCTAGCTAATTCTCAACGATAATCAAAATTAAGAAAAAGAAAATTGTCTTTTATTTCGATGTGCTTTTCTTTTTGGGGTGGTTGAAAATGGTCTGGCTCTCACTCCAAACTAAGGGAGCTTTCAATTTCAAACATCTAAGACCAGCATGTTGGTGGACCTTAACTCACATGCATTGTTCTTTTTAATATTATACCAATTCAAGATTTATAATCAGTTTTGATCTACTAATATTAATATATGAATTATCTTGAAAATGGACTGGTTTTCGTTAATTAATTGAAATTGTAGGGAGATGGGTTTCTCTCAGAAAAAGAAAATTATATTAAAATGATGGTCATGTGGAAGAGTGTTGTGGATTTAAAATTAGGTATCGGATCTGATGAAATAGGAGTAAAATGATGTCAAAGTCAAACCACTCATTGACCCTTCTCTTACCTTTCGCCATATGGTAAGGGTAGTTGAAAGAGATAAGTAATTGTAAAACGGAATTTCCTTGCTAGTTGTTGAGCAGGAACGATTAAACAAATTAAGAAAGGATAAATCTTTACCTTCCCTGGAGTCGTTTAATGGTTTTAGTCAGGCAGTCAGTCCTCTTCCTCTGCCCAATTCAAGGGCAGTCTGTCCCCTCCATAAGACACTTGCTTTGTCCTTTTCTTCGAACATGGAGACCTCTCAAACAAAATCTAGCAAATCCCGATATACATGTTCTTATATATATATTTTTTATCAATGATTATTTTTCTATTTTTCTCATCTTCATTCATCTTATACAACAAGGTTTAATATTCTCATCCCTTCTCGTTAGATTGCTGTACTTTTTTTTCTTTTTCTTCGGAAAAAAGAAAAAGAAAAAGAAATATTGCCATGCACATATAATTATAACTATAGATTTTTCACGCATAAAAAGTAACTAGAAAAGCGTCCCAAGGCGAATGCTGAAAATAAGAATAGAAATGAGTTTAGGGTTTCTTGCGTTTAACTAACAGAAAAAGGGTACAGCACTAGTGTAGTGTTTTTGTCCTGAAATCCTTGAATTGGGTGGTGGGTGGGTCACTGGGTCAGGGTCAGATACAACTACAAGCACAAGCATGCACTTTCTTGGCTCGTAGCAAACAGAGGTTCGCTTCACAGTTTGGATCCCGATAAAGTTTTTTTGGTTCCAATCATAATTATATGTATATATGTGTTGATACCAGAGTAGGGTCCTTGAAATGACATAACATTTGATTCACAACTTTGAAAACCCATGTCACATTCTTGTTTCGTTTCCTTCTGTCTTTTCTTTCTTCTTCTTTTTTAACCAGAAAAAAAAAAAATATATATATATATATATATATATATTACTCTATGTAGTTTCTTTATTCATCATACTCCGCTTGGACTTATCTGGATTCGTTCCTTCTATCTTTTATATTATATATATAATAAATATATGCAATGCTTTTTATTAATTCTGTTATACGCAAGCAATCAAGATAACAACAGAAAGAAGAGCTTGCCAGCTTTATATGCTTAAAAGCTTTGGAATTACGAAGTTCAAAACCATGCTCATCTTTGCTAATTAAAGACACATTTTCAATTCTCTCTTGAAAAGAAAATGCGTCCATTATATAAGATTATATAGGTAGATGTGAGTTAATTAATGGGCTAGAAAAGGTTTAATATTCGTACAGCCACAAAAGTATGTCGGTCTGAGAAACATGCAAGCTGGTGGAAACTTGTTCTATCTGATTGCAGACAATTTCTTGTAGCCAAACAGACTTCTTTTTAGCCAAAAATAGGTGAAGCAAAGGCCTAATAAGGCCATGGGACGTGTAAACCTACTGTTTTTTCATGCACATCTTCATGTGCAGTGCCACCTAAGACCTTACTAACACCAAGCAAAACATATATGGAGTAATTCTATTATTCATTTTATTTTTTCTCATCACATCTGGCTAATCTTAATTTATGGATGTTATTATAGTAAGAGGGAGACTATAAGCAACATTAATGGCATTTATGATTGATTACTTAATTAATTTCTGACCGAGGCTTATCTTTAGGTAGTGATTGGGTTTGAAATTCCACAATACAAGTTTATGCTTATAAAATTCTGAAATAGACCGATCGAAAAAAGAAAATCCTTATATATATATATATATATAAAGGAGAATCGAGAAGAATTGCTGAATGTTGATGCGGCGCTCTATTTGGAGGGTGTAATATGAGTATTTTTTATTAATTTAATTAGGAAAAGTTTGAAGATTTTGTAAAGAAAATGTCTCCTTATGTTCTTAATAAGTACTTGTAGCTTGCAGGTCCTTTTGACTAATGAGAGCTGCATCTGATCACAGCTTGCCAGACAAGGCCACGTGTGTAGGACCTCCATAGCCTCTACTTCCTTCACATTACCTTCTCTCTCTTATATATAAATATGTGTGTGTATATATATATATATATATATATATATATTAGTGAGAATTTTGAGTATACATCATTTCACAAAATCCCTTCCAGAATCTGTTATTTAATCATTTCCCTTCTTAGCAGCAGCAAACCCAGAAACCATATTCCAATTTGATTGAGGCTTACCCCCCTTTTTTTAACTGTGAGAGCAAGAGCATCTGCTAGTAAGTTCTGTTACTTTTGCTTTGCTGCTAATCTCTCTCCCTCTATCTCTCTCTCTATCTCTATATATAATGCTGCTTTTATTATTATTGAATTGAGTAGGAAGACAGTCTAAACTACCAACAACTTTAGTTTTTAATTCTTATTAAATTTTGAAGGCTCATATATATATATATATATATACACATATGACATGTTTTTAAGCAGCCAAAAGCTCTCTGATAGTAACAACTAAACCATACATTTCAAGTTCAAGTTCAATCTGAATTGTGCAAAGATGATGTTGCCAAGCTATGACCCCAATGACAATGAAGCTGGCTTGAAGCATTTGGAGGACCTCACAACAAATGCATGTCAAATACAACAGCAGGTGTTAGAGGAGATACTGACCAAAAATTCTCGCACAGAATATCTTAAGCCCTTCCTCAATGGCCTTTCTGACAAGGATAACTTCAAGAACAAAGTACCTGTAGTCAATTATGAAGATTTCAGGCCTTACATCCAGCGAATTGCCAATGGAGAGCCTGCCACTATCATTTCAGCTCAGCCCATCACTGAGCTCCTCACAAGGCATAACCTTTTCCTTTTTATTTGTTTTTCAATCAAATATTTTTCCTTCTCAATTAATTTTCTTTGCAAAGTTCATTGTTATTATTTCTGTACAGCTCGGGGACTTCAGGAGGACAACCGAAAATGATGCCCTCAACTGCTGAAGATTTGGACAGGAAGACGTTCTTCTACAACCTCCTTGTGCCTGTAATGAACAAGTGAGATAATTCTCTCCAATTTCATTCTCTTTGCATTTTAGTTTTACTATTGGTCATACCATTAATGTAACAGTGAAAGAAATAATAATTAATTTCAGATATATAGATGGGTTGGACCAGGGAAAAGGAATGTACCTTCTGTTTATCAAACCTGAAATTAGCACTCCTTCTGGCTTGATGGCTAGACCAGTCCTAACAAGCTATTACAAGAGCAGCAACTTCAGAAACCGGCCTTTCAACAGGTATAATGTTTATACAAGTCCTGATGAGACAATCTTGTGTCCTGATAGCAAGCAGAGTATGTACTGCCAATTGCTATGCGGTTTAGTACAGCGCGATGAGGTTTTAAGGGTTGGTGCAATTTTCGCATCTGCTTTCCTGCGCGCCATCAAATTCCTGGAGGACTACTGGAAAGAATTATGCTCTAATATAAGAACAGGTTGCATCAGTGATTGGATTGATGAGCACAGATGCAGAAACGTTGTGTCATCAATCTTGAAGGAAGGCAACTCAGAATTGGCTGATTTGATTGAGATTGAATGTAGTAGTATATCATGGGAAGGGATAATTAAAAAGCTTTGGCCTAGAACAAAGTACATTGAAGTCATTGTTACAGGTTCTATGGCCCAATATATCCCAACCCTTGAATTCTACAGCGGTGGGCTCCCTTTAGTTTCAACAATGTATGCTTCTTCTGAATGTTACTTCGGAATTAACTTCAAGCCACTATGCTCACCTTATGATGTCTCTTACACCCTTCTCCCTAATATGGCCTATTTCGAATTCTTACCTGTTGAGAGAGACTGTGGGGAAGTTCAAGAACAAGATTTCCACGGCAATGGAGTTTCCGATCAGAAGAATTCCATAGACAAGAAAATGGAGACTGTTGATCTTGTGGATGTGAAACTTGGTCACTACTACGAACTTGTTGTCACAACTTTTACAGGTTAATTTTGACCAGCAGCATCTGTCGATCTTGTAATTATACCTCAGCGCACTTAAAAGTAATTTGTTTTTATTTTGTTTTCAGGGCTCTACAGATACAGAGTAGGAGACATTCTAATGGTGACGGGTTTCTATAACAATGCCCCTCAGTTCCGGTTTGTTCACCGGAGAAACGTGGTGCTAAGCATTGATACAGATAAAACCAATGAAGAAGACCTCTTAAAGGCAGTAACAAAAGCAAAGCTTCTTCTGGCCCCGCTTGGTTTCCTTCTGACTGAGTACACTAGCTTTGCTGACACTTGCTCAATCCCAGGTCACTACGTGCTATTCTGGGAACTTAAAACAAGAGGAAATAATGACCCAGCAGAGCTTGATCGAATAACAATGGAGCAATGCTGCTCGACAGTGGAAGAATCTCTGGATTCTGTTTACAGGAGGTGCAGGAACAAGGACAATTCAATTGGACCGTTGGAGATAAGGGTAGTAAAACATGGAACATTTGATGCCCTCATGGATTTCTGTCTCTCCCAAGGATCCTCAGTTAACCAATACAAGACTCCAAGGTGCATCAAATCTGAGGCAGCCTTAAAGATTTTGGATTCAAGAGTTGTTGCAAAATTTTTCAGCAACAAAACTCCTTCCTGGGAGCCGTTTAGAATGGAAACTCACTAAATCCATCGCTTTGAAGCAAAATCTTCCTATCTGCATTATTTTATTAACAATGGATTTAAATTTGTAGTCTAGTCTAGTCATTTCTTTTATCCTCTTAATCTTTACTGAACTATTAGTCTCTAGTCTCTACTTGTGAATCTGATGAGAAATAGTTTTCAATGTTATAAAATTCCAATAATGCTTGGATTAGTGTTTGTAAATCAAATAAAAACATGCCGACACCCACGACATGAAGAAAGTGATATAACATTGCTGAGTTAAATAGGAATTGTTATTACTGATTAACCTGAAAAAAAAAAAAAGAAAAAGAAAGTCATTAAATTCAGATTTGCTTTCAGTTTTCAAAGATTCATTGCACTGTCACTTTCCAACATTATTATCGTTATCTAGCTAACAATAGCCGCCTGTAAGAAATCATTTTGCTTAATACTATTATATACAACTTAAAATTAATCAATTAGCTACAAGGATGAATGTATGGAAATAGAACCGAAACCCATCCCAAGGTTTGCCATTGCCGTGTAGGTAGTAAGCATGGGGCGAACTGAGCTGTTGTATTATGGCAGTCACATCGTTAAAACAGGGACCTTACTTGGCCAAACTTCGGTTGTCATGAATGGAACATATTACCGATCAAAAAATTAGAGCAGTTCAGAAATGGAAAGAAAAAGCAAATTAATGTCCACACACATGTTAAATTAAACTTAAAAGGTGCAGGGCTTGTTATAGCCATGCAGGCAAAGGCCAACATGCGGCCACGAGTACTGGAAAGTTAGGCAGAGATGCATAAACCATGGACATACAATGGGGCACTGAAAGCTACCCGAGGAGACAAATAAAACTGTACAAACAATAGAGAGAAATTTGTATCTAGGCAGGCCCTTCTCCTTTGTCTCTCGCATTTATGGGGAACATGTGGCCTTAACCACCACCATCCCATCTATACATCAGGGAAGCTCTTCTCATTACTCATACTCATACACACACTATTGAAATTGAAATATATATATATATATATATATATATATATATATATATTGAATGTTAACCAATTACCATATGGTTTTTCATTTTTCTTGTAGACATAATTGGAAAGGGAAAGTGGAAGAGTAGTTTGAATCAATGTTGAAAGTGGAAGAGCAGTTTGGCAGTTAGTTAAGAGTTAAGACCCAGGCACCTGGCACCAGGCACACGTGTGTTGGAGTGATGTTGGGGACGTTTTGGAGAAAAGAACATGGTCTCTGCAGCTGTCTTGTTTAAAATTTAACTCCAATAGTACAAAACTGCATGTATAGAGTTAAGAGCTAGGGATAGGGTGACGTTCTTGTGGGTTGTTGTTGTATTGAGTGGAAAGTGAAAGGACTTAGAAGGTGGGTCATTTCTTGCCCTTCAAAACCCAGCAGTCAAATGCAGGATTGACGTTATTTAGACAATGAGAACAAATTACTTGGGAGCATATATAGGCCCTTCTTTTTGTATGGATATATGTCAATATGTCATGGTACCATCACTCCCTTGCCCTGCATTATTTTCCCATTGCCTTGCCTACGACGATGTTACTCTCCTTTCCATCAATTTCTATTACAGATATATATCCGACGTCTAACTCCAATAGCCAGAGTTTGAAGTGGGTTTCCAATTGCAAAAATCGTCTTTCCGTTGGGCCTGTATCTTGAGTTCTTAACCAACTCAATGACGTGGGCTTTTCAACCAGCTATTTGGGCTGACTATTTGGGAGTTCATGGAAATAGGCTGAGTTGGAATACTAATGTGGCTTACTCTATTGCCATGTCGAATGCCAAGTCAACCCCGCAATAACACATTCTGCTTTCCAGCGGGTTGGATGCATTACTCGAATTCAAACTTATCGCTTAAAGTGCATTGCTTGAATTCAAATTTGTCCTGAAGCGTTGAAAAATTCAGTTTTAGTATCTCAATTCATCCGGATCCAATTATAATTACCCATTTAGTATTAAAATTATGATTTTTTTTAAGATAAAAGTAAGTAAAAATTATAAAATTGTTATTTAGACTTAATAAAATATAATATAAATATTAGATGCAATTATATGTTATAATTATAATTAAAAAGGTGTAGTATATTTTTTTTTTGAGAAAAATAATTATTTTAAATAGTTTTAGAATATTAATTAAAATGGTAATAGGTAGTGCTTAAGTCTTTAAATTTCAATTCGATACAAATCTAACACAGGTCGCAAAAATACTACCTGAACCCGATTCAAATTCGTTTATTCACTCTCCGAACCTACTAAGTAGGTTCAAATACCCTAGGCATGGGACACTAATTTTTTTTAAAAAAATTTATGCACCAAATTGATAATGTTTTTTGGGCTTCAAAATGCACCAAAGTATAAAAACTTTAAAAGTCGAGTCACTAAATTTATGTGAAAAAATTATTATTTCGTTTTTAAAGTATGACCAAATTATTTAAGTGATCCCTAATATTTAGTCAAATATCCAGCATGTTTATGAAATTTAAAAATTGACGAAAATTGACTTTAATTCCAAAAGACAATTCAGTCGACCATTCTCAAGCGATGTGATACTTCCAACATTCAGTACACTCTCTTGCCATATCATAACTCCATTAGAAAAAAAAAGTTTGCGATGCTTTGAGGAATCGGTGATTATTAACAATGGGTTTGAAATTAAGTAATCAAAATCTTGAATTTCATATTTAAAAAAAGAATCATTAGTAATAAAGATGAAATTATTCACGAAAGCATAATTAGTACTAAGGTTCCAATTTCAATTATATATAGAAATAAAAGATAGAATAAATATTGAGATACGGGTGTATGCAATATAAAATTGAGTATGAAGAAGTCAGTGTTTTATTGTAAAGAGCACAAAAGATTTGTGAAGAAATCGTCTCCACCCACGACACCTTCACCGTCCCACACACCAACCATGATGTCGCTTTAAAAAACATTGGAGTTAGAGTTTCCCTTAGTGATTATGCCTAAAGCGAGGTTGGAGATCATGTTTTGTCCGTTGTTGCCGCATCAGACCCCGTCGCTACTACTTCCTTAATCAATATCCTTTCTCCTCCTCATTCTCTATCAACTTTTGAGAATATGATACCATTATAGCATGTCATGAGCATGCCAAAATTGAAGATCTCTAAACCAATGAGACCTACAATAATGGAAGAGGAGAAGATGGATTTTGAAGCCTACAATAATGATAAATTGATCAGGACACTTAGCAGTAGCAATAGAGAAAGTGGTAGCAACATAGTAGTTGTACAAGAAAATTAATAATCAAGTAAGGAAGAATTGAAATCGGGATTTGAATCGATTTGTCTCGATTAATTTTTTAACTAACTAATGATCATGTCATTAATCGTAAAGTTGTGTTATAGGGTAATGGTAAGCATTTTTCCTGTGATTTAGTGGTAAAAACACAGAAATCGGATGATAGGATGATTAAGGCCGACGGAACTAAACTTTAAGGACCGTGCTAGATTTGACTAAATAGTAAGGACTATTTAAATAATATGGTCAAATCTCAGGACAAAATAATAATTTTTTCAATTTATGTTAAACATAGTTTTTGTAAGGGACCTACCCAATCAATGATCCAACGGTCCCCATTCCTCCAAGCACGTCATCGTTTCCAGAACCCACAGATGAACAAAACATCCGCGATTTCTCATTTCTGAGATCTTCTCCCTCTCTTGGTCACACTCTCTCTCCCTGCGATCAGACCACAGTAACTTTCAGTTACTCTGTTTATTTTCGAATCTAATCCGGCGAAAATGATACCGCCGGAGCTCCAAGCGCGGCCTTTCCGACCATATATAGCATCCTCCGTAAGTGCCCCTTCTTTCTCCGCCTTCAATAATGGCCGCTCTTACTCTCCTGACCGAAACCCTAGCCCTAGCAGCCACTTCCATTCGTCTCCTTCCTCCTCCACTCCTTCTAGATCTCGGTTCTTGCCATCTTCCTTTGCGCACAACACCAGAATCGCCATCGCTCTGGTCCCCTGTGCTGCCTTCCTCCTCGACCTCGGGGGCGCCCCCGTGGTGGCTATCCTAACTCTTGGCCTTATGGTCGCTTACATCCTTGATTCCTTAAGCATCAAATCCGGTGCATTCTTCGGAGTGTGGTTCTCTCTTATCGCCGCTCAGATCGCCTTCTTCTTCAGCTCGTCTCTCATCACCACCTTCTATTCGGTCCCTCTGGGCCTTCTCGCCTCTTTCCTTTGCGCCTACGCTAATTTCTTAATCGGGGTATGGGCCTCCCTTCAGTTCAAGTGGATCCAGCTGGAGAACCCTACCATTGTCCTTGCTCTAGAGCGCCTCTTGTTCGCCTGCGTCCCATTCACGGCTTCTTCCCTCTTCACCTGGGCCACTGTATCCGCAGTTGGGATGATTAACGCTTCTTATTATCTCATGGTCTTCAATTGCATTTTCTATTGGCTTTTTGCAATTCCTCGTGTTTCTTCCTTTAAATCCAAACAGGAAGCGAAATATCATGGGGGAGAGATTCCCGATGATAATTTTATCCTCTCCCCTCTCGAGAGTTGTTTTCATACTTTAAACTTGCTCTTTGTTCCTCTATTATTTCATATTGCATCTCACTATTCAGTAATATTTTCTTCGGGTGCTTCTGTTTGTGATTTATTTCTTCTCTTTTTCATCCCTTTTTTGTTCCAACTCTATGCGTCCACGAGGGGCGCGCTTTGGTGGGTTACGAAGAATTCGGACCAGCTCCATAGCATACGAGTTGTAAATGGTGCTGTTGCACTGGTTATTGTCGTGTTATGTTTGGAGATTAGAGTTGTATTCCATTCGTTTGGGCGGTATATTCAGGTTGCTCCGCCATTGAATTATCTTCTTGTGACTCTGACTATGCTTGGAGGGGCTGCTGGAGTAGGTGCTTATGCTCTTGGTATGATTTCTGATGCTTTCAGCTCAGTGGCTTTCACTGCTTTAGCTGTAATTGTCAGCGCAGCAGGGGCAATTGTTGTAGGATTTCCCATTTTGGTATGCAATTTGATCCTTAATAGTTATTCATGTCCTGTTTAATATATATATATATATATATATATATATATATATATATATATATATTTCTGTTTGTTTGTTTACGGGCATGAGCTATATAAATTAATTGCTTGTGCTTGTGTTTCAGCTGTGAGACCTTGACAAGGGTATTTGTGTTGCCTGTTTGAATTGCTTATACTAATTGCACGTTTTGATTGGATTCTGAATCTGTAATCATAATAAAACTTCATTACTTCATAATAGAAATCTTCCTAATATATGATGCACTCCATACTGTATATGGGGACTGTGGGAGGATATATTCAGATTTTCATGGGGAATTTGTGCTGCATTTCTTATGATAAGTAGATGATACGAAATGAGCAACCCTTTAGTCAGGGCATATGCCAGTTAGACCTAACCCGGTGGTTCTTCTCAATCAGTGTGGGGTCAGTTGGGAGCAATGGGGTGGAAGCCTCTTAGGCTTCAGTCCTCCCATCCATCAATATGGTGAAAATTTTCACAAGTATGATGAGAGTTATTAAGCAGAGGGTTAGCCCTACTATATGCAGCCCAAATTGTCCAGTCCTGTTTGTGTCTCCTTAAAAAGAAAGAAAGAAATAAAGGGCATCACTCAATTATGATTCTACATGCATAAGTTGTTTAGCTTCAGAAATAATTTAAATGTCAATGTCAAATATGGGGATAGAAACAATTGAAAAGCTGCTTTAGCAAACATAAAAGGGTAGTTCTTGTAATTAAAGGATGTTCTGTTACTAAACGATGTGTTCCTTTGTTATTTGGCATTTATCATATAACAGTTGCATATCTGGCATCCTTAGGAATGGTGGGGGAATTGATGCTCTCTCTCTGAAAAGTAATTGACATTACTGTTATAACATGAGCAAGTTTAAGTGAAGACAAGGAGAATCAGATTTATGATTGTACTACCTGAACCCCAATCTGTTTAGGGGTTCAAATACTTCCAGTCTCTACCTTAGGTGCTAAAAAAGAATGAAATAAACTCAAAAAAAAAAAAAAAAAAAAAAAGGAAAAAGGAAAAAAGGACTGTTAAATTTTGGACCCAGTATAGGAGATGGGGCTAGATTTTCAATAACAAAATTTGCAATGGAATGTGCTCTTTACCAGTGTGGGCTTATGATTGTGTATCAAGTTTTCCAAATTTTTTATCCTTTGAAGGATGGGGGAGTCTGGTGAGTTGACTTGCTAAATTCATGACTTATAATGGAAAAATGGCCTGCAGACATTTATTTGTTGTCATATAAAAATTGCACCCATTGGGCAAGCCTATTCAATTAAAAAATTTGAAGGAAACTTGCTGTAGTGGTTCACGTTGTGATTAGGGGAGTGGGTGTTATTTTCTTCCTCAAGCTAGTGCCGGTTAATTTTTTCATGTCACAGGCATTTCCCACCTTTTAGAAACTCAGATCTATATCATTTTTAGGACCATTTGCTGGTGGCTTGGTGGAGAATGCCAAAATAAAAATCTGCTTTCCTCAAACCTTATTGAGTTGGTAAGTTCTGACTGCAGTCATTGCACCATAGTCAATTTGCAGTACATAATGGTGAAACATTGTTCAGATCTAGAATAGTTACACATTGATACCCTAATGGAATACCTGTATCTCAATAGAGAAAAGTTACATGTCAGTGACTGACTAGTGAGTAGTGACTGGATTAGGATTTAAGGCAAGTTTCAGCGAGTGCACAAGAAAATACCCTTTTACATTGTATGTTTTGCTGCAGGATTTTTTTGTACCTCAAATACTTGTATGCAGCCATATAGCTATTAATGACCAAAGAACACTGAAATGAGAGCGTGTAATTGAAAATTTTGACATACATGTGTAATTACAGTCACAGTTGTAGTAGATGTAGAGTCTTTATGTATTTTCTCTACTTCTTACTTCCCTCATCCTTGGTTTTGCAGTTCCTCCCAGTTCCTTCAGTTGCCGGCTTTTATCTGGCTCGTTTTTTCACAAAGAAAAGTGTGACGTCATACTTTTCCTTTGCTATACTTGGAAGTTTGATGGTCATATGGTTTGTGCTGCATAATTTCTGGGATCTAAACATTTGGTTAGCAGGCATGTCCTTGAAGTCCTTTTGTAAACTCATAGTTGCGAGTGTCATGCTAGCCTTGGCTGTTCCTGGTTTAACTCTTCTACCGTCACAGCTTCACTTTTTAGTTGAGGCTGGTTTAATCAGCCACGCAGTGCTTTTATGCCATATTGAAAATCGTTTTTTTAATTATTCGGGCATATACTTCTATGGACTGGAGGATGATGTGATGTATCCGAGCTATATGGTTATTATGACAACTTTTCTGGGTTTGGCTCTGGTGAGAAAGTTATCCGCAGATCATCGTATTGGACCCAAGGCAGTTTGGATTTTGGCATGCTTATATTCTTCGAAGTTGGCCATGCTGTTTATTTCTTCTAAATCAGTTGTTTGGGTTTCAGCTATATTATTACTGGCCGTTTCTCCCCCGTTGCTTCTTTACAAGTCTGTAAACATTTTCCCTGAATTGAGACTATTAATCTTCTCCATCTGATCCAGGTTTGAGTATATTTCATCTTCTCTTGTTTAACTTTGTAGGAATAAGTCACGAACAGCCTCAAAGATGAAACCATGGCAAGGTTACGTGCATGCTAGTGTGGTTGCTCTCTCTGTATGGTTTTGCCGTGAAACAATTTTTGAAGCTCTCCAATGGTGGAACGGGAGGCCCCCATCTGATGGTTTACTTCTGGGCTTCTGTATTGTTTTGACAGGATTGGCTTGTGTACCAATAGTTGCTCTGCACTTCTCTCATGTCTTGGTCTGTTTTCCTTCATACATATATATTTTGTTTTTTTTTTCTGTGTTTCATATATTTCTTTCTTAATACAATAAAACAATAAATCTATCAAGACATTTGATAATTTTGGAAAATTGGTTTGATCCTGATTGCTATCTAGAGGAAAAAAAACCAAGTTATGGCTTAAGTGATTAATGAATAGAAAGGTGTCTGATTGAAGGTATCTTTTAGCCACGCTAGCTGTTTTATTTTGAGTACTGATAACAACCCAATCAAACCATCTCCTCCCCTCGCCACCTTTTGTGGCGGCAGACTTCCTTCTTTAATTTTCTGTTTTTCAATTGATTCAGTAATTATTATTTTTGGCTTACTGATTGCATTGATTTGATTCTTTCCACTTTGTGCAGTCTGCTAAGAGATGCCTAGTGCTAGTGATGGCAACTGGTGCATTATTCATTCTAATGCAACCACCAATCCCAGTGGCATGGACTTATCATTCCGACATAATCAAAGCAGCTCGTCAATCTTCTGATGACATCTCTATCTATGGGTTCATGGCATCAAAACCTACCTGGCCATCTTGGCTGCTTATTGTGGCAATTCTACTTACTTTAGCAGCTGTGACATCCATCATACCCATAAAGTACATGGTGGAGCTGAGAACATTATACTCCATTGCTATGGGGGTTGCTCTTGGAATATATATATCTGCCGAGTACTTCCTACAGGCTGCAGTTCTGCATGCCCTTATTGTTGTAACTATGGTTTGTACCTCTGTATTTGTTGTCTTCACCCATTTTCCATCTGCTTCAAGCACAAAGCTGTTACCTTGGGTGTTTGCTCTACTTGTAGCCCTCTTTCCTGTGACATATCTATTGGAAGGTCAGGTGAGAATCAAAAGTATCCTTGAAGATGGTGGGGTTGCAGACATTGGAGAAGAAGATAGGAAGCTCACAACTCTACTGGCTGTTGAGGGAGCAAGAACATCTCTTCTTGGTTTATACGCAGCAATCTTTATGCTTATAGCACTGGAGATAAAGTTTGAACTTGCCTCATTAATGCGCGAAAAGAATCTTGAAAGGGGTGGAATGAGACACAGCCAATCTACTCAAAGCAGTTCTGCTGGTTTTGCTCCACGAATGAGGTTCATGCAGCAACGCCGTGCCTCTGCAGTGCCAACTTTCACAATCAAGAGAATGGCTGCTGAGGGAGCCTGGATGCCTGCGGTTGGTAATGTTGCCACAGTAATGTGCTTTGCAATATGCCTGATCCTGAATGTCAACCTGACAGGGGGTTCAAACCAGGCAATATTCTTCCTTGCTCCTATTCTGCTGCTTCTGAACCAGGACTCTGATTTTGTTGCTGGTTTTGGGGACAAACAGAGGTATTTCCCTGTTGTGGTGGCTATATCGACCTATTTGGTGTTGACAGCCCTATACAGCATATGGGAGGATGTCTGGCATGGGAATACCGGGTGGGGCATTGAGATTGGAGGTCCTGACTGGTTCTTTGCAGTGAAGAATGTAGCCCTTCTCATTCTAACATTCCCCAGTCATATCCTGTTCAACAGGTTCGTGTGGAGTTACACAAAGCAGACAGACTCGACATTGCTGATCACTCTGCCCCTTAATCTTCCATCCATAATAATATCAGATGTGATAAAGATTAAGATATTGGGGATCTTAGGAATTATTTATACCATAGCCCAGACTATAATCTCTAGACAGCAATATATCTCGGGATTGAAGTATATTTAGACGAATACAAAGTGTACAATATGTTCTGGCAATTTTCAAGTGGGGTGTTAAAATTTCAGGTTCAGCTTGACTCAGATTTGCCTGCTTGTTCTCAACTTCAATGGGTAAAGATTGCATGGCCTTTTCTAACTTTTTTTTATTTTTTATTTTTTTGGGTTTTTGTCTAATAGCAAGTTATTGAACAAAAAGGTGTAGTCAGAAAATTCTTGCTTGTCAGTAAACCTGGCCGCAGTTAGTTCTTTTTCCCCATCTTTTTTTAAGCATCACAAATAATGACTAGTGGTCCACATGTATGGGGAAAGGGTAGAGTGAGCATTTTGATCGGAGTGAAATTCTTTTAGGGTTAAAGTCGGTAGGAAATGTTGTTGTAAATTATTTAGTATTATTATCACAAATGTCCGTTGGAATCAATTATTGTTCATGATCATCATAATAAGTCTGCTTGGTAAGTTATATGTTCTGCCAATTTCTTAGTTTTGAAAGGATTCTGTGATATGTAATAGGTCTACAAAGAGGATTCTGTTCGGAGACTCGTATCATCTAGATCCATAAAACCCGTCAATAATCAAATAAAATAATAATAAATGATATACTCCTACGTGTGAAAAAAAAAATCTTTTCAAGTACAAACAAGGGTGAAGGCGAAGCAGGTGGATTAGATATTGTTAAATGAATTAAATAAAAACATGATAGGTATACGCGTTAGTATTGTGTGTTGCAAGAGCAAGACCAATTAGCTTCGTCTTCGAGAATGGGCAAGCCCATGTCTGTCCCTATCTCTATCCCTCTGCTGCTGCTGCTCCTAATCTCATCTACAGAAGGAGAGCCGAGTCCAGCGCCATGGCCACAGCAATTCCACGCAATTTTGTGGATGAATTACAGTGGGATCCTCCAAAAGATCGATCTCTGGTACGATTGGCCCAACGGAAGAAACTTGAACCTCATCCAGCACCAGCTGGGTAAGCTAGTGTACGATGTCGAATGGAACAACGGCACTTCCTTCTTTTTCAGTTTGGACGCCGACAAGGAGTGTTCCTCCGCGCAATTAGAGGTTGGGATCCTCCGGCCTAACTGGCTGGACGGAGCCAAATATCTGGGTCAGCGCCACGTGGATGGATTCCTCTGCAATGTTTGGGAGAAGGTGGATTTCATTTGGTACTGTGAGGATGCTGTCACCAAGAGGCCCGTTCACTGGGTGTTTTACACTGGTACATACAATTGATTGATTGTATATTATGCCAATTTCTTAATTTATTATTATAATATGATATATGCCATTGCAATTGCAGGAAGGGAAGCTCATGTGATGACGTTTGAAGTGGGAGCTGTCCTTGAAGATGCGAAATGGCAAGCCCCCGACTACTGTTTTGACAAGAAAAGTGCGAAAGATCAAGTTATGTAATGAAATTGATTACCACTATATTTTTAAAAATTCTTCGATTATCTAATTAATAAGCTGTAAGCACAATGCTCTCTGTTCATAATTTTGTTTCTCTTTGAATTAATAGTTTAATACTTCTGATTAATGTATAAAAGATTGTTAGGTATGGCGAAGCAGTTACACTCCATCATCACACCAAGGTCGTGTTTGGATTATGGAAAACAAAATGATAAATAGAAAAAAAAAAAAGAATGAATCGTATATAAACATGAATTTATAGAATATATTTGTAAATTACAAAAAGTGAATTTATGAATAGAAAATGGATTACAATTTTTCTTTAAACAAAAAATGAATGGGAAAGAAAAACAGCCAAACACGTCCTTAGAAAATTTATATATTTACCATTTACCATTTGCAAATTGCACACATAAAACTTGCCATTTCTCCACAAGACAACTAAATTCAAAACAAGCAGCAATTCATCTTAATTTTAGTTTCATTTCTGCCAAAAGATTTTCGAAACAAACAAAAACCCAATTATTTAATTATGTAAAAAGGAAGTGGTCAATATGCCAATTATTTAAAGCTGGGGATTTTTTTTAATTAACTATTAATTAATACTCCCAAAAGCCCATTTTCTTTTCCTTTATTTTCTGTTCTTTAATGGACTGCAGAAAGTCTTTGGCGCGTTGGATTATCAATTATGGCAAGTGAGAAGCGCAGATCATTCTCTTCACTTCTCTAGAAGCTACGCCCAAGGTAGATTCGCTATTCCACTTTTTGTTCATGTTTACAGCTGCACAAACCCTAAGAAGACTTGCGTCTCGCGACCGATCCAATCTTCGATTTTTCGTCTTCAGTTCAATTTTGCATCAATTGCTGCATTTTTCTGTAAATAATAATTTGTGCTTTTTAGGATATTACCATGACTGTAAGCTTCAACTTCCTCTACTGTCTTCTCATTTCATTCTGCAGCTGCTTTGCTTACCACTGTTTGTTTTTGTTTTTAGTTCATTACATTGCCTCTTACATATTTGTTTATTTTGTTGCTATTACAATTGCAATGATTGCATTGCCATTCCATTGCAAGAACACAAGTTTTAAGTTCGTTACATTGCCGTTGAAATTCTTATCCCAACCGAAAGAGCTTTCCTATTCTTTATTTTTACTGGCTGATGCATATCATTTATGACTTTTTTCTTGCCATGGCAGGATAGTTGGCTTTTTATTACCCTTTCTTCTCATCATTCTGTAATCTGTATGCATATAGGTTCTGGTGATACTTGTTCTTACATTGCTTCCAAATCATTGATTTCTTGCAGATTGAGCCTCAAGTCGGATCTAATTTGGAGGAATGCACTTGACCTGAATTATAAGTAATTGTGAATATAAAGTCCTGTTTGGTTGCTTCGTTGGCGGTGACAATCAGTTCTTATTATTATATTTTCAAAGCATAAATATGGGTGCCTTCTGCTGCTGTCCATGCAGCGATGAATTTGAAGAATATGCTTATACTGGCAATTCAATGAATAGGCACTGCATAAGCCTAAGATTCTTTTTCCACCAGTTACTTATTGGGGTGAGCATTGAGATTTTCAGTAACTCAAACACTCTTCGTGACTGTTTTTGTATTTAGTCTTCCTGTGTATCTCTCAATCTCATGAGCTAGGTTCTTATGGAAATCGTGTGACTTCCTTCTACTTGTTTAGGACCTCTCAACCATGTTATCCGGGCTAAAATATATGTATTAGGAGATTGCCTAGCCAAGTGTGGGCTAGTATCCCTTCTATCACCATCTTTTAGTTGAACAATATATATATATATATATGCTATTTAGGTCTCAAAACAAGTCGTACCATCCTGTGATTAAGCAAAGCCCCAGATTTTATGCTAGCATGCAATAAAGTATTATTGAAGAGGATTATTTAGTACCTCTTTATTAAGAATATAACAACTAAATTATTGCTGTAATATTTTTTTTCCCAAAGCAGGTTCTTTGATCTGCTGAGAGTCACTGCCATTATTTTCTACTCTTTTATCTCATTCTAACTTGGTGACATCCTCAAATTATACCCTTCATATGTATGCAGTATGGTGCAATGTTTCATAGACTTCAAGGCCGGCCAATATCTCCAACTCAGGGAGGTACCTCCTTGACATCAACGGCTGTTGGCCCTGGATTGCCAGATGGTTCCATAAGTGATACTTATGTCTCATTGTCCAGGCCAGTTCCTTATGATGCTGATCAGAGATATACCCGTTTGCAGCGTGATGGTTTGGTATCTAGGAAGTCGATGACTCACTTCCAAGAAGAATCACAACCATTAAGAAGAAATATGAGTAATTCTGGTCTGGAATCATCTGGTTTGGGGAAGAAATGGAGCGGGGTTGATTCTGAGGATGACTTTAAAATGAATCAGTCAGAATCCTCAGAGAAAGCTTTGGAAACAGAACTCAAATATGGACTATCTTATGTGCAACAGCCTTCTGAAGATGAAGATGTCTGCCCTACATGTCTTGATGGTAATTTAATGTGTCTGCATGTATTGAATTCTGGTGGTGACTTGCATGTAATAAAAATATTATTTGTTCTTGCACTAGTATGCTTTGAATGGTTTTTGAACAATGAATTCCTTGCAGATTATACTCCAGATAATCCTAAAATAACGACAAGATGCTCTCACCATTTTCATCTTGGTTGTATTTATGAATGGTTGGAAAGGAGTGAAAATTGTCCAATTTGTGGCAAGGTATGCATGCTTGCTCTTTTAGAAGAAAATTTATTTTCTGATTCTGTTCCAGAGCTGACCCTGTATGGCAGTGTGAGGCTTGTGTTTGTACAGACGCAATTAAACATAATTGCTGCTTATGGCCAGTTTTGTTTAATTGTTTCAAAACTTTAATTATGTGGGACATAGCAGATAAGAGACTAAAGATGTTTTGTTGACCCTGTTGACTTTTTAGACTCCTCTCTCATTGCCTCTTTCTATCACTGTATGCATTTTTTGTTTAGAATATACTGCAAGTATGAGTTTGAGTGTTGATTTGTTCCCAGCACCCACATATCGTGTTCTTGCCAATGATGATTATTGCAATAGGAAATTCTTTTCTTTTCACTGTATGCAGTTGCTTAGTTAAAATAGAAGGAGATTCCTCAGCTCATATGATAATAATGATAATAATAATAATAATATTAATAATAACAACAACAGACTTTTGAGGTATGTCTAACAGGAACTACTTTCTGGAAATTTTAGGAGATGGAGTTTTGTGAAAGCCCTTAAGTTGGTATATATCTGATTGCTAAGTGATGGAGCATGAGCTGGCTGGAGAGTCTGTAAATAAAAGCTCTCTGTTCTCGTTAACATTCTTGAATAGGTAAAGTGATTGTTCATTATATCTACTTTCGAATTTCCTTGTAATTTTCTGTTGAACTCAGTAAGTGCTTTTTTTTTTTAATAGAAAACTACTTGGGGAAAAATGCTTGTTGTTTAATAGAATCCAACAGATCAGTGTAAAGTTATATCAACTGATTGTAAACGTTTTAGTCATGCAATCATATTATTGATGCATGCTGAAAATATTAATTGCAATATATGCTTCTGGTTCTTTTTTCTGGTTTTCCCCGATATGTTATAATATATTTCTTTTACAACAAAAGATAGAGTTTGGGATTGTTGCATCGACAAATTGTGCGGCATCTTATAACCAAACTTGGGTTGATTGCTATCTGCTTTATGTATTTCCATAATTTTGCCCAAAGCTTGAAGAGACTTAACATTCTTATATTTGTCCTATATTGGGGTATGGGCTGTTTTGAGGTGGACGAGTTCAGTTCCTTTTAAGAATATGATTCCATCCCCACCATAGCAAGAGGGTTGAAACCGATATTTTTGGAAAATTTAAATCACAAATAAAGTTGTCAAATGCATTTTCATTTGTGGTGCTATTGATTTAACATTAGTACTAAATGAACATTTTTAGTCTAGGTTTCTCCTATGGTTATTATTACAGGACCAGTCATATCAATGACCTACTTTCTTTATTGTTGTCTTCCATGACACGTTGAAGCTATCCTATGAGAAGTAGACATTTCTTTTTTGTGTATGCCCATTTAGAGAAGATATCTGCCGACGAATATCTGCTGGCTTCGTTTGCTATAAGACAACTGGTAATAGTTTGTCTTTGTTCATTAGTCAAATTTTGCACCAGTGACACAAAACCAAATGGTCAAATTTTGTTCGTTAGTCAGTTCATTTCAATTGGGTGCATTAGTTAAAATATTGAAGTAGGAAGATTTTAGGGAGTCCTATTATGTGCAGGTAGGCAGAGTCATGAATGGAGATCTCAAAGCAGTCTCGTTGGGATGTGAAAGCAGAAAAAACCCGGATATTTCCAGGCATAGCTGTCTGGAAATAGTTTAATGCACCGCGCTTTCTGGATGCTTTTCCATCAAGTTTGGCATATAATAATGATAAAGAGCCGTATGTATAATATAATAGAGGAATCGATGTTTCATATGCTTCTAGTTATAAGTTTTTAAGTTCAAAAAATAAAGAAAATATATATATTTTTTAGAGGAAATCTTACTCCGGAAAAGGATAGCTCATAACAATGAAAAATGGCTTAGCCATCTAAAATTCCAAATTCTTATTTGCCTATGCACTTATTGGGTGTTTACAATTGGTTCCCCAGTCCCAAACTTGTGCTCAGCCCCTGTATTTATACCTAAGCGCTGAGTATATAAAAGCACAAAAATTAATTATGCTCAGAACAGTAAGCAGCCAGTAAAAATAATCAAATTTACCGGTATTTATATTCTGGGACAACCATGATTGTTTGTCTGGACTCCCGGTTATTGATTTGATGATGCTGTTCAAGATACTTGCTCCGAAGCAGCCTAAGCCTCCAGCAAGAGCAGCATAAGCAGATCCTATGCTTTTCATTGCATCAGGAGCTTCCTCATAGAGGAATTCCAGTAATCCCACAATGCAAAATACCTCACCTATTCCTATCAAGCAGTACTGTATCAACAACCAGTATGCGCTTAGGTCGGGCATGGGTGTCAGGAAACTTAATTGATAGCCATTTTTTATGGCGTAGTTTCTCCGATATTTCTCAAAAATCCCAGCCCATGCAGTAGATATAATTGAAACTGCCAAACCAATGCCAACTCTTTGAAGCTGAGAAGCACCGTGCGGGTGACCGGTGATGCGACGAGATATAGGAACAAAGATTGCGTAGTAAAGAGACAGAACGACGAAAATGGCAAGGCAAGGAAACACAGGCATGCATGTCACAGGGAGTTTGAGACGACCCATATGCGTATTCATAGTATATGCCTGCTGTACCGAGAGAGTTAAATACTCTGTTAAAACTACATTGAGCATTATAGTGCAAGCTGTGACCGGAATAAGTTTGATTAGGATCTTGACTTCCTCTACTTGAGTCACAGTACAAAGCTTCCAAGGACTTGGATCAGCACCATCTTCCTTCAATTGCAGAGCTGCCTTGTCCAAACATCTGCAGCCTCAGAAACCCAGAAATATTTTACTATCCAGATGAAGAGTATATAAATAATAAATAAATAAGAGTACCTTAAATCATCGGTATGAGCTATCTTTCCACTCCCCTTTATAGCGGAATGTTTGCCAGGCACTTCATAGAGGCCTATTAGATCGCTGCTGGAAAAACTTGCATTTCTCTTGCGGAAGGCAGCAACCAGAACTTGGGCAACTCTCGTTAAGGGGCTGCCTCCTGGCAATCTGTGCCTGTACAAGGGAGTGCCGACAAAGAAGAGCGTGTTTGATATACCCATGGCTATGGCCAATGAACCAAACGCAGATCCCCATCCACGTTTCATTTGAATATAGACTACCAAAGTGAAGGCAACTATTGCCCCAATAGTCACAGAAAGATAAAACAAGTTGAAAAACCTGTCGAGATGAGACTTGTAATTGGTGCTTCTTTCATCAAACTGATCGGCCCCAAAAGAAGAAACACATGGCCTTATACCAGCAGCTCCAAATCCTGTCACGTAAAGGACCGTATAGAGATAGAGCATCTGCCATGGTTTTGCAGGCTCGCAAGTACCCAGAAGCAAGGATAACTGATCGCACTTATCCTGGTTTGGCATGAAGATGTTCATTGATGCGCATAAGGTAACACCTGTCAGGCCCTGCAATTTGAAATACAAATGAATTTACGATATAAATAAATAAATGAAGTACATGGAAAACCATCGACTAGAAGAACTCACTGCAAGATAGATGGTTGTGAAAATGGCAATAGTCCAATAGCGTCCAAGATATGCATCTGCAAGAAAGCCACCAAGGACGGATGATGCCTGTGATATACCGAGGAAATTGTTTACTGCGTTGGATGAACTGGCGAAAGGCATGTGCATTATATAGAACATAAACGCCACCATGTTTACTGACAGACCAAAATAAGCCATTCTCTCCGCCATTTCATTCCCTGATGAACAAAACAAATTAAACAAGCTCAATTATCATCGTATTCTCAGCTTAACGAAGAGATCACAAAACACAGGTTATATTAAATTACCAAAAATGAACAAGGCAGCCGTCCAACCACCCGTCTTTGAAAGATCGGCAATAGGTTTTCCGTGGATGTTCACCGGCGTGGTTCCTCCGGTATAACCACGCCCGAAAGCCATTCGCCTGTTATCCGACTCCATGAAGTACATCCCAAGCTTCTTGTTGGGACCTGATTCTGAATTTCCATCGAATGTGGCTTCAGGTGATTTGATTTCCCTCGAATCCATTCCTTCAAAGAGCCAACTAATAAATCACAATAATAATAATAATAAGCTTCATGTATTGTTTGAGACAGAGAACACAATATATGCATGAAGTATCAAATTAACTAATTATGTAGAAATGCATGATCTATGAACAGTTTTAAGGCAAATCTCAAAATGAAAAGCAGAGAATTGAGATAATTTGCAAAACCCGGAGCACAGTGCTAGTCGTTACAACAGTAGACATACCCAGACTGTAGTCTTGACTCTTGAAGTGATAGTATTCACCTGCTTGGAAGTACTAGAGGTGAATCAGAGTAGTCATATATCTAGTGTATGTCACTTCTCAGGACAGTTAGCTAGTGAAAAAACATTAAAGAAGATCCAGCTAACACGTGAGGATTCATTCAATTCAAAGAAGAAGAGGCCCAAATGGCAGGCATTAAATGGAATTGTTTGACAAGCCAAGTTGCAAGTCCTTATTAGGGATGGACACTTTGCATTAATGCCTTCCTTTCAGTTGAACCCAAGTCCTTATTACCAGTACTTTCACTTTCTTGTCTCCTTCTTCTTTCTTCTTTTACTTCCTTACTTCATCAGAGCCATTGGACCTCCAGTTTTCCTTTGATTTTGAAGACTTGTGAATTTATTTTTCTTCTTAAGGATTCTCATGCATTTGATCCATTACCATCTCTTTCGTTTTCCTCATCTACACAGATACATACACGTGTGTGTGTATATATATACATATATATATACATATATGCAGTAAATTTGGTGCTGTACAAAACAGTTAGGTAGGTAGTGGTGGAGAAGGGTGTGGCTTTGTATTGGCGACGGCAACGTTATTATTATGAGCTAAAATTTACTGAATATTTTATTTTTTATATATTTATTATTCCTTGGGTTGGGTAGAAATTTCTCTTTTGAAAATATTGAACTCGGTCTATGATGCTTGCACAAAAATGGAGAAGATTCCATTTCCTTAATGTCTTTCTTTTAATATTAAAAGCAGTGATTTATAATTACACCAAAAAAAAAAAAGTGATTATAAAGTTGTCTTCTTTATCCCTGATAGAATATACAAAGAACATGAACACGACGGTTAATTGTGTCTTAAGTTTCAATTTCTAACTGAAAAATACACCGGCAATTTGCAATATTAAAACACCCAATAATTGTGGGATATTATACGCAGGTATCTGATACTCCTATATTTAAAACAAAACATGCATAAAAGGTTCACCTCTTCAACCGGTAACCAGTTATAAGTACTGAACAAAAAAACTCAGTCACAGAGACCGTAGCAAGCACCAGATACGCTACGGCAATCAAGGGTTTTAGTTTCAGGTTTGGTTTCTTTAAGCTTGTTGTTCAACGACTACTACCAACACTTTATTTCGACTTTGTTGCATTTCCACCCAGGTATTCTTCTTTCTTCTTCACCTATCACGTCCCTTTTGTTTTGAATTTTTATTCTTCTCTGTTAGGAGATGTGCCTTTACTTTTCTAATTTGCCAAGAAAACATAAGCAGCTATTAGAACTTATGTTTCAGAGGAGAAAATTTAAAAAAGAAACGAAATACTGTAACTTTTGTGAAATTGGTAAAGGTGGTGACTGTCTGCTCAGAAGGTGTTCGATTAATGGCTTTTGTATTATTGATTTATCCACTTAAATTTATTTTTAGTTTTTAGGCAATGGATGTTGCTGAGGGGGAGCCTTATAGGCCAGATGCGGGATTTGAAGAAGATTGGAGGGAACCTCTTGTTGATCTTTCTTTGACCGACTCTACAGAGCTTTGGCTCATTCAGTGGCCTCATAATGAAGTAAAATTTCTTTCTTTCTTTTTTTTTTTTTTTTTTTTTTTTTTTTTAAATGCCTTTAGACATCTGTTTGTGTTATTTTACTTAAAAAAACGTAAATGGACTTGTTTGACGTGATATGCATATGCGTAATGTATTGTTTATATAAGCCAAACTATCCAAAGTTTGAGTTTTAATGTTCGTTCTTGTGTTGTTTGTATTGCAGCTTCCTGATTTTCAAGGGAAAGAAATATCCCTTGGTCTTTATCATGATGGATGTTTGGGCAGTTTTGAAGGTTCATTTGGTAAACACAAGGAAGTCTCTTCTCCAATTATTGTGTGGTGGAATTTTAATTTTCAAACCATGTTAACCTGCCAATGCAATTTTCATTATTCAAAATAGCTTGTTTCTTATACCATCGGCCAATCTCATTATATGCATTAATTGGCAATGAGGTGATTTTGTGATGCTGTGTCAGGGAAAATATATGATGTTGTCAGCTGTGCTGCGCAAGAGTCTGATGCAACAGTTTTCCTATCCTCTGCATCAGAAACAAAAATTGGTAAGTACACTTATGGTATTTATTTTCACTCCTCAGACGATATGTTTTAATTTTTACTATTATCTTTTCTTTCTTTCTTTCTTTCTCTATTTTTTTCAGATTTTTTTTTTGTTCAACTTTTTATAGGTACTTGGGGTTCATTTATGGCAAACTATTTGTTCCAAAGGATGCTTTTGAAAACCTTTTGGCTGGGTGTTAAATAGACACAGTGAGTAGGAGTTGAATGATCATTGGAATTGGAGAACATGGTTGTTGGTAGGGTTGAATGATGTAAATGAATTACAACCAAAAGGTCATTATATCCTTGGTTGATGTTGGAAATGCTCTAAAGTTCTCTCTAAAAAGATCATGTTTGAAAATGGTGTGAAATTTGTTAAATTTACCCTTGGTTATTACCTAGTCTTGGCATAATCATAAATTGTTGATTTATGTGTTGTGATGTGTTGAATTATACAAGATTGTTTTCCTTGACAAATGTGCTTCTTGTATATTTGACTGAACAGCGAGAATCTTCTTGTATTTCCGTGCTATTGATATGGTTGTATACATTTACAGTTGGGAATATTTCACGGCGAGTTTCTCTTGTCCATTATCCTGATCCTAAAGAACTTGAGAAGCAAGAAGCTGAAAAAAAATCAAAACGATTGCATCAGATGTCTGCTGGATCTTCAGTGATAAACTCTTCCCATCGTCTTTCGACCCCAACTCAAAGTAAGCTTAGGAGATCATATTCATCGAAGGGACATGGAGCTTCAACACACAGTAGCAGACATAAAAGTTCTTTGTCCGAAGTTGGAGAGCAATCAAATGCGAAAAAAAGAAAACATAAAAATGAACTTACTGCATCGACAGATCGCTTTACATTAGATTCAGGGCGGAGTCGCAGCGAAAACAATTTTGCAGGGCCATCAGAGCATTCACAATAGGGCATCATGAAATGAGTGATAATATGCAAGAGTGAGGCTCTCTTACTGGCGTTTTGCCCTCTCCTAGAATTCTTTTTTGTCAACTTTTATAGATACCATTGATTTTTGTCCTAATTATATAATATGACAATCCCACGTTAACTTCCTTGTGGGATCTGTAGTGGGATAAAAAGCAGCACATGAAGTGTTCCAAAGATGTTTGTGGGACTTTGCCATTTACTATTCACTTTGATTTAGGAGCTCAAATAACCATATTTTGATTATGTCATCTCATGTTCAACAATATACACTTTGAAGCACTCAAGGCAAGGGTACATTGTAGCTTCCTAAACCTGCATAAATAAGGGAAAAAAAAAATGGGAATTCAATTTCATAATGTTTTGTTTATTTATAAAAGAAAAAAGAGATACCCACATTTAATCCAGTCTCTTCTTACGCAACATATTTTACCCATTGATATTATACATTTAATACAATTTTAAAGTTCATATCTGGATCTTTTAATAATAAAACCCATTTGGCATGGTATGGTTGTTTGGACACGAGCCGAGCAATATCTAGAGCATCATCTGTGGTATACGTTAAAACTTAAAAGGAGAGATTGTCTTTTCCACGCCCACTGTTTTTATTGGACAAGTAAGCCCGCCTTTTACAAAAACAAACCCTAATTAACAGTATTAACAGCTAAGCTTCAGTTGTCCTGTGTACTTAAGTCCCGTGAAGACTGGCAACTACACGCTTTAAATTTGGATTAGCTCAAACATTCTCATTATTAGAGAGATTTGTTTGGGCATTGTTTACTTCACAATCCACAGGACATGGTACTCTCCAACTGAACTCTGCATTTCGATCAAAAATCAGGTATTTAATACTGTCCCTTTCTTTCTTTCACCTCGCTTTACTGCTTTTTCTCGATTTCTCCGATTCGATTGCTGTTTTTCAGTTCCACACTCTCCAATTAGGTCTAAGATCCGTAAAGTTCCTTCTTTTTTTTTATTTCTTTTACCAATTGTATCTTATAATGCCTCGGCTACCAATTACAGTACTAATCGTCGCTCTGCAATGCAATTCTGATTAAAAAGCAACTCTTTTTAGATCTGATGTTGTTGTTATTTAATCATAACGCTGTCTTTCGTATGTTCGTCTGATAATTGTGCTTGGTGTTTCGATTTACAGTTATTCAATTGGAAATCAATCCAATTGGGCGTAAGAATGGCTGCTGAGAACAACTTCTTGAATATGGGTCTCCTAATTGTAGCCACTATACTAGTGGCCAAGCTTATCTCGGCGCTTATTGTGCCTAGATCTAGAAAACGACTGCCTCCAGTTGTCAAGGGTTGGCCATTGGTTGGAGGGCTCTTCCGTTTCTTGAAGGGCCCAATTATAATGCTCCGCGAAGAATACCCAAAGCTTGGGAGTGTGTTCACTGTAAATCTAGCTCAGAGGAAGATTACCTTCTTGATTGGCCCTGAGGTGTCAGCTCACTTCTTTAAGGCCTCAGAGACTGACCTCAGTCAGCAGGAGGTCTATCAGTTCAATGTGCCTACTTTTGGCCGTGGTGTTGTCTTTGATGTTGATTACTCTGTGCGCCAAGAGCAGTTCCGATTCTTTACCGAGTCTCTGAGGGTCAACAAACTCAAAGGCTACGTGGATCAGATGATCATGGAAGCAGAGGTAATCAGTTTTCTGGAAATCAACTTTTAGTTTTCAGGTTTTTGGTGCATTGCTATTTTTGGTTTTCTGGCTGACTACCTAACCATTTAGGTGGCTTCTTTCACTTTCTCTTTATTGGAAGTTGATGTGGTCCTGTGGGTCATATTACTATGATGCTCCAATTAATGCAATCAACAGCCTTTTTACTCATTGGTAGCTTCTAAAATGAATCCACGAGAAGTACATACTCCACATTCAAAGAGGAAAATATGATCACCTTCTATCTTTTGAAAATATCTTGGTGGGGAGAAAATGTGTCTCAGGAATAACTGATATTATCTCAGCTCTATCTGAGTAATACACATGTAATTTATTACTGATATATGCTTTGTGGTTTAAATTTAAGTTCAAACCAATCACTATTAATTTGTGAAGAGATCAAGGATTTTCTTTTTTTTAGAAAAAAGAAAATTCTGCATATAATTTATTACAAAATATTATTTATCATCGTGTTCTCAGTAAACTGGCTTCATTCAGTATGGTGTGGATGTTGCTGCTTCAAGAATGGTTTCCTTTGTACAATTTCCAGATTATCTTGTGTACATGGGTTCGGATTCTCCCATAGTGCTAATTTTTCTGTTGACACTATGCAGGATTACTTCTCAAAGTGGGGAGACAGTGGTGAAGTAGACCTAAAGTATGAGTTAGAGCATCTGATTATATTGACAGCCAGTAGATGTCTACTGGGTCGAGAAGTTCGTGATAAGCTTTTTGACGATGTATCTGCTCTATTCCATGACCTGGACAATGGAATGCTCCCTATCAGTGTTTTATTTCCCTACTTGCCCATTCCAGCTCACCGCCGTCGTGACAGGGCTCGTAAGAGGCTTGCAGAAATATTTGCAAATATCATAGCTTCTCGTAAACTTGCTGGCAAATCAGAGAATGACATGCTGCAGTCCTTCATAGACTCAAAGTACAAAGATGGTCGGCCAACAACTGATTCTGAGATTACAGGCTTGCTCATCGCTGCTCTCTTTGCTGGTCAACACACCAGTTCCATCACCTCTACTTGGACAGGGGCATACCTCTTCCGATACAAGGAGTACTTATCTGCTGTATTGGAGGAGCAGAAAACCCTGATGAAGAAGCATGGAAACAAGGTTGATCATGATATTTTGTCTGCGATGGATGTCCTGTATCGCTGCATTAAGGAAGCCTTAAGACTTCATCCTCCATTGATAATGCTTCTACGTAGCTCTCACAGTGATTTTAGCGTGACTGCCAGAGACGGAAAAGAATATGACATCCCAAAGGGCCATATCGTTGCAACATCTCCAGCATTTGCAAACCGCCTTTCTCATGTCTATAAGGAACCTGACAGATATGATCCTGACCGATTTGCCGTTGGGAGAGAAGAAGACAAGGTGGCAGGGGCATTTTCTTACATTTCTTTTGGAGGTGGCAGGCATGGTTGCCTTGGCGAACCTTTTGCATATTTGCAGATAAAGGCTATATGGAGCCATTTGCTGAGGAATTTTGAAATGGAGCTGGTATCTCCTTTCCCTGAGATTGACTGGAACGCAATGGTTGTGGGTGTAAAAGGAAAGGTGATGGTGCGTTACAAGCGCCGGGAGCTTTCAGTTGACTAAAACTGTGGACTTTTTGCGGATCCGGATTATTATGCTTGCCGGAACTTAATTGGTGCTTTGACTTTTACCGTATTTAATGCTTGTAGGAGGTGCTTTGCCCTCTTTAACTTGATTGTGGCGTTTTTCTAGTTCTCATAAATTGTATGGTAATTAATTTAGCCTGTGGCACTTAAGATTCTGCTTGAATTACAGACTCTCAGAGGTTTTGATTTCTGTTCTGCACCAGACAAACCTATGACAAGTTTTGAGAAGGTCCTTTTAAGTTTTTTAACTCCATTAATATAACAAACAATAAAAAATAACAAATTAATCTTGGCTATCACAGGTCAGGAAGTAAAGCTTGTTCTTTTTCTTCTTCTTTTTTTTTTTATTTTTTTATTTTTTTTATTTGAGAATGACAAAGCTCGTTCATTTACTTCAATGGTAACTTAAAATCACTACAGCCTTCTACGAGAGGCGCAAAAGAATTATCTGCTGCAATGAAAGATGTAGAGCATCAAATGCTCAATTCTTGCTTCGTTTAAACAAAACCAGAGTGTTTAACAAGGAGTCTGAAGAATATTATGAACTTCAAAACGAAGCCATCAAGGTCTAATGGTCGATCACCAAATGATAGCACTGAAATTGGATTCATTTGCATATAGAAGAAGACACATCCCCATGTAGATTTAACTGTAGCGGTCATCTACTTTCCAATAATAGATGCATTAGGATTAAATAATAAGCAACAACACTATCCAATCTTTCAACCAAGGTCTTGTAAATTGATATTCTGCTGAATCGACAATCTGACAGAACAAAACTTCTGACCAACTGGATGGCATGCCTATAGAGAGAGAGAGAGAGAGACAGAGAAAGAGAGAGAGAGAATTTCAACTTAAATAAACAACAGAACCTTCACCAGCTTCATGAACTAAACTCTCCAAGTCCCTGGAATGGAGGTGTATTACAATATGGCTCCCTTCAAGTACTGTTCTTTTTCCGCGCCTGAATTAGTCAAGTAACTCATTATACGTGGGAACTAACTACAATACTCGAAAAGAAAAGAGGCAACAATGCAGCAAATATATAACCTAATGTAATTAGAGCAGCATCTTGGCATTGACAGCTGCTCATCCGATCTCAGTTTGGCATGATTTTTAGGAGCTCAATATCAAAGAGAAGAGTTTTGTCTATGAGCCCCTGATTCCTCAGCACAAAATCCAAGGCTCTTTGCCCCTGCCAGACCCAAAAGTTTTTCTCATTCACAGAAGTATAGAACTGTAACATAAGCATCTTGCAAAAGACTCTTGAGTATTACCGAAAATGTAGTAGGTCTTGGGCCACTCTTATTGAAGTCATTCTCTGGATATCCCAATTCTGGAGGAACAACTATCCTGCATCACTGTGAATTATACGTGAAATTGAGCACATTGTAAGTATCAAAAGATTCAAAATCATAATGATATATTCAGCAGGGAGATTTCCATGTCAATTTATATTCGAGAAGAACAGATGCAGCACCTTCTAACTCCACCCAAAGCCATGCCTGAAACAGCTTCCTCAAAAGCTGGTATCACCTGAATATGTGTATAAATGACATTAATATTAACAGCATTGATGTGATCAAAATCAAATCATCCTCAACTCTGAACATGAATCTCATCTGAGCAGTTGCAAAACATCAATCCTCTAAAAAGGTCAAACAATTAAGTAGATGCATAGGAAATGCGTAAGATCACAGAGTTAACCAAGATAAATACTGGTGGAGGAAGTTACTACTATAGTACATCAGCAAGAAAAAGAAATTACTTCCATCTGAACTATAAAGATAAAACTGCTCAATCTTTCCAATGGGAAATAAGTTCTCACCTGGCCAGACCCTAGTTTGAATTTGAAAAAGTCCTTGTCATTTCCCTGCATATTAGGGAGTCAGAAAACATTATGGAGCTAGTCAAGTACCTCAACTCTGGGAAGAGAGAAGTATTTTCATACCTCAAAGGAGCCTCCCTTTGTCTTGTTTCGAGCTTCAAATATGCGGCCATAATATCCTATGGTGTAACCATCCCAATCAATCTGAAACAAATTTATAGTTCATAAATTACTTTAACCGTGTCAACGAGAGAATAAAATAGCCAAAATGAAAGCTATAGTCATTTTTCAAGAAATTCAAGCTCATAATGAAATTTTGCAAGGATACAATTAAGTCTATTTAGCAGAGGGTTGCTTTCGCTTTTTGACTTCTATACTATTCCATGTAGCCCAAACTTTCGGCCAAATAAACTGAATCTTTCTATAATAGGTATCTCTTTGAAAATATTGCTATTTCCCAAAACAACATCATTATCTAGTAGACATGAGTTACTTAGATTTATAATTGGACAACTGAAGGAAAAATTATGCCAAACAGTAAGCACTGCATCCAAAGAAAAAAAAAAAAAAAATCCCTTACCACGACTGTCTGACCCATCTTAGGCTTGGGGCCATCTCCTACTCGCAAATCCTGCATTCGTTTGGCTATGGAATTAAAACAGAAAGCTAAAGTATAAATTTCAATGCATGTACATAAAAAAGAATACACATATACTATCAACCTTGTACTGAAGTCCTGATTCTGTTTCTGTATAGTCTGGATACCGCATCCTTGTCTTGCCATAATCCTTCCCCCGGATTGCAGGCACTGCATGTGGAGAAATATGACCAAGAATGAGTGTTCTCCGCTCTTCATACTAACAATTTTGACTTCTTGAAGCAAAGAGCACGCTCAAATTTATTTATCTTTATTATACATGCACAACATAAGCTTCTTAACAGCATGCATATGAACATTATCATAACTTAGTTTTACAGAAAAAGTGCCCGAGTTCGGGACAGGAAAAAAAAGGGTTACAGCAATATAAGCCAAAAGACTAACTTAGTTTTAGCAAGAACGCCATTATAATAACTTCAAACGTGAAAAGAACTCACAACAGCAATAATAAATAGAAAAATCTTGGCACAAAACATGAAAGCTAATTACTTTTTTCCTGCTTGATGTCCAAATTACCATTCCGGTAGATTTTAGCTAAATGCACGTGTTAGAAATTATAAGTCCAAGTAGTTGATGTCAAAAACTTAAAATTAAAGCATTCAAATATAAGTTAGGTGAATGTTATAAAAATGAGTGTCATCATCCCTTAAAGAATAAGTAGAATATGACAAGTCCTTCCCTCCCTATTGCAACTAGGAATTTACATTGCAAATTTTTAAAAGCATCAGTTTCTGGTAAGGGCTAGCAAACATAATCCATAAGGATTACTTACTGTCAGCGAATTCAGATGCCACAGCTACACCATTAGTTGAAGAATTCCACAAAGCTGGACAAAATAATCCGATGGAAAATATTACTAACCCTCGTCTCCCAATATCTCCTCTGTAATTCACGGGGCTTGTTTGAACTGCAACAACCAAGTTTTGAAACGCAAAAAAAATAAAAAATAAAAATAAAAATAAAAAAGGACAAAAAAAAAAATCATTAGGATTACCCAACCCTTGCAGAAAGAAAAAAGTAAAAAAGAAAGCTGCAGAACAGTGAGATATAAACCGCATAAAGTGGGATGAGAGAAATCATGCGCTTCATGAAGAGATTGAGCAGCGGTTGCTCTGGCCCATTTCTGAAACATCAATCGGAAAACATATTGGTTCGAGAAATAAAGGATAAAAAGAGAAATTCGATACAGAGGAAAAGAGGACGACGAACGGTGGTTGAAGCTCTTCCAACAGAAAGCAGTGGAATTCCAACAGCTGATATGGAAGCCATTAATTAGTAATTACGCGGGAAGATAACGGCCTCAGCTTTGTACTCCTCCCCTATGGCTTTCCCTTGCAGTAACTAGTTTCTGCATTCTAACTGGGTCCACCACGTCCCGTGTTTTTCTTTAAAATTAAAATTTTTCTTTTTCTAGAAGTCTTTATAGATAAATAAATAATATTCCCTCGCGTAACTTAAGTAGCTAATTTTCGCTTACTCATTTTCAGGTTCAAATACTGTTTTTTTTTTTTTTTTTTTATGGAAATATTTTTGTTTTTTATTAAATAATAAAAGAGAAAAGAATATGATAGAAATGGGCATAACAGGCTAGAAGAATTTCTTCCTCTTCTCTTTCAGATTGCATATTTTTTACAAATAGGAACAAAATTAAAGGAAGAAAATAGCACGCATAGAGCGAATTTCATCTGGTGGAAAGATTGGATCACAATGCAGAATCTTGTTTCATTAGACAAATTAATCCAATTCTCAATGGTAGAATTAGAAAGATTTGTAAATTTCAGTAGTTGGTCCGCTTGACCAACCATTTATGGGTTCGCTGGGAAGTTAAAATAGAAACCCTGCAACAACAAGTACAATCTCCTGTATAATCACAAAGCTTATGATACATAAATTAAATGTCTTACATAACACACGCATCGACGCCAACTTTCTCTTCTACAGCAGGATTCATAACCCACTTTTATTAATGTCATGATGACACTTGGAAAAAAAAAAAAAAAAAAAAAAAAAAAAATACAAGGCTTACAGGCTAACCAGTTTGAGAGAGTTTGCCTTCTCCTGAAGGGTATCCAGCAAACTGTCAAAGCTCTTCTTGAAAGAATCCACTCCTTCAGCTTCAAGCTGATTGCCTACAAACTTCCAATCAATTCCTAACTTCTCAAGAGCATTGTAAATCCCTTCAGCTTCAGATACATTCGAGTCAATTGTCCTTGCTACACTTCCATGATCAATAAATGCTTGGAGAGCTTGGTCAGGCATAGTTGACACCTGGAATGCAATAAACAGTAGAAAATGTCCATTTAACAACTTGATATTTAAACTTCGAACTAAAATTGCAATCCATATCATGCTAAAGAGATGAAGTTATAAAGAAATAAAATGGCCCACCGTGTCAGGTCCGATGAGTGGGGCAACATATAAAGTGTCAGGGTATGCAGGATTCTTAACACTGGTTGAAGCCCACAGAAGTCTCTGCTTCTTGGCACCTTTTTTCACCAGAGCCTCCCATCTTGGACCAGAGAATTTCTTCTGGTAGAGCTGGTATGCCAGGGCTGCTTGAGCGACTGCAGCCTAAAAACATGCAACACGAACAAAGATTTACATTTTATGCTAATGCTGCAGATTCATCCAAAAATTAGGAGTAAGAACATTGCAATTTAGTTACCTTCCCTCGTAGATCAAGGGCCTCTGGGGTTCCAATCTTCTCTAGCATTTTGTCGATGAGAGTGTCCACTCTGCTGACAAAGAAGGAAGCAACACTAGTAACTCTGGAGAGGTCACTCAGTCCAGAAGCCTCAAGGCCATCCAAGTAGGCATCAATGACAGCTTCATATCTGGCAAGTGAGAATATAAGCTGTGCATGCAAATAAATGTGGACTGGATGTCAGTATTTTACTATATACTTATTGAGAAAGAAAGAAAACTATTACAATCAACAGAAAGAAACCCATTACCATGCCTACAACTAGCAGTTCACTAGGATCAATTTACAAGTATATGCTTATAAGAGAAACAATAGCCAATAACTCAGCAAAGAAAGGATGGCGTAGAATTAACTTACAGTCACATTGACACTAATGCCATTTGAAATAACTTCCTTGATTGAAGGAATGCAAGAAGCTGTAGCAGGAATCTTAATGTAAACATTAGGGCGATCAACCACCTTGTGAAGCCATTTTGCAGCCTCAACTGTCCCATTAGTATCATCAGCTAGTCTGGGAGAGACTTCAACGGAAACATAACCATCACCCCCATCGGTTTGATCATAGATTGATTCAAAAAGTTTACATGCATCTTGAATGTCCTTCACCACAAGTTCCCAATATGCACTTTCAATGTCTTTTCCTGATTGCACTAATTCCCTGAAGATAACAACGATATTAGATTAAAGATACAAACCCAGGCTGAGTAAGGAGACTATTTTAATTTTTTGACTAAAAATCGAAGTCCAACTCCAAATGCCAAGGATTTGTAACAACCAGCAAAGTCAGGAGATATATTCTGGTCCAACCTTTCCCTCTTTGTGGATGGCAGATTAAACTTAGCTGGGCAGAAGATTATAATGAAACTTTCTCTTAGCAGTGACAAATGCATTACTGTCAAATTTGGAAAACTATTTTTTTTTTCCCATACCTGAATTGATCATTGTAAGCATTTGAGGATGATATTGCCTTCTGGAAAATCTGCAATCATATAGTTCAAATAGCTAGTTAGATGACAGCCGATGTGAAAAAAATAAAAGGTAAACACCAAATAAGCCTTTAAGAAACACTGTTTGATCTTTTTTTTCTTTTTTTATAATTGAACACGTATCCCTGTTCATAAATGTGATAATGAATGGTGGAGGGTTAAAAAGAGGAAAAGGTGACCAAAAACTACATGGAGAGAATTTGTCTCAAAAGACCTTCTACTTGGCATTCGTGCCAACTTAGTCATGAACAGAGCAAAACGGAAATAACAAATTCATAGTAACGACCTAAACTAGTTTGGCATTAACACTTAGTAGCTGCTGTTGTCTTTTTAATTGAACTTGACTTTTGCAAATCATTTCTTAAAGGTGCACAGAAAACGCATATAACAAGACAAGTGTATCAGTAATTACCGCTGGGTTGCTGGTTACACCTCTAACACCACTCTCAATCAGAGGGATTAGATCTGTCACAGGCCGGCAAAGATTATCATACCATGGACTCTGTCCCTCCCGTTCATAGAGATCATGGAGAGTTGTTTTCTTTATTGGACTACCATTTCCACTGGATTGAGAACACCTGACACTGTAGGGAGATGTCACTAGAATACAAATTGAACATCTTCTAGAGTTGAAGCAGAAAAAAAGACAAGCAACCAGCAATTAAGATAGATGACAATCATATTGATTATTTACTTTTATCAATTTTTATATATAGTAGTGGTATAAAATGTCTGAACTAAGTTTATTCCTCCCCATTGTTCACCAAAGAACTCATGATAAATAGTCATGGTGATCAACCCCAATAAAAAAAATCAGGTTCGATGAGCACCAAACTCTATATATATCAAGGTATACGCATTCTTTCGACTCCATTCAACATTTGTTTGTATAATGTTCAATATTTTTATCAGATTATAGCAGTAAAGCACAATGACATATGTTTGTCTGCGTATGACAAACCAGTTGTACAGTTGCACTTTTTGTACGGATTTATAAACGCATTGAGTCTAGTTTTTCTCTTTCAATACGCGAGCCCATTGCATAGATGAAATGCTTAAATCCACGTTAATTTTCCTATTGAAATCACTAATTGTAGATCACCAATACAACGTTTGTGCCTGTGCGCACAAGGTTTAAACTTCAAAATCATAAATAGTGCACAAGGGAGAGAGATTTACAGGGATCATATGCAAGCAAAGAACAGAAGACTAAAAGCATCACGTACAGATCAAAAAATTTGTGTATGACACAAAAATATAACCATAAAAATGATGAGCAAATAAAACCGTATTGCACAGTAAAACAGCAAGGTCAAACCCAGCAGCAAAGATCATACAGAAAGTTTTTTTTTTTTTTTTTTTGATAAATAAAAAGAGAACAGAAATCCGTAAATACTCACACAAAGGAGCCGGTCTGGCCATTTCGGAGGAGTGACAACTTAGACGATGCAGCTCTGGCGAGGAAAGCAGTTTTCGTCTGGAAATCGACGTGACACAGGGGCATAAAAGATCTAGACTTGAAGGAAGAAGGTGAGAGAGAGGCGGAAGGTGTGGGATTTGCGAGCTTGGAAATGGTAGCCATGGTGGCGATCGGGATGAAAGAGAGGTGAAAGTTGGTTGGTGAGGGAGGAGAGGGTTTAGTCTTATTGCCACGCGACGATACAAACAATGAGAGGGCGCTTATAAAGGAAAGAGCGATCAAATCTAAAAACTTACTCTTTCTCGTCAATTTGACTGCAAGTAACAGACGGACGAAGTTTTGTTAGGGAGGTTGAGGTTCGTAATACCAGTTGGTTTGCTGACGTCATTATTGCTAATTTTGTTCTCATAATGGATTGGATTGGATTACTTAGCTGGGTTTTTAATAATAATTACCTACTAATTTAGATTAATTATTTTTTGAAGAAAATAATTACCTTTTTCCGATTTAAATTGAATAATATATTATTATTATTATGGATGATGGAATTTGAGGAACGGTGTTAAGAAGAGTGCAGACCTACAGCTGCATCTATAACTATAATAGTATATTGAAAGTTTGGAGCACTCACCAATTCCATTATTTTTCATTACAGTAATTTAGTAATAATATAAATGGAAGAAATAAGTTTTCTCACGTGAAATGGCGGTAGGTGAAGATGCTACCTTTTAATAATCGTATATTATTATTATTTATTGTTAATTGGTGCTGTTAATTTCAATTTGAAGCTAAGTTTACCTAAAGAACGTCTCTTTTCTTGTCATTTTGGAAGAGTTGCTTATTCTTTTGTTAATCGTCTGACTCTTCTCTTCTGGTCTGTTGATATATCTCAAGGGTTGGTTGGTTGGTTATGGTTGATAATCAGTTTGGTAGTCATATGATAATATTTTTCTAATTTTACCTTGTTTATATTAAATATAATAATAATTATTATTATTATTATCTAAAGGAGCAGCATTTATAATCAAATTGGACCATTCAGATGCTAAAAACAAATAGGCTGCATTTGTGGACCAAGCCACTAAAATCACATGTTTGACCATTTTTTTATGGACCAAAGCATTAAAATTTGAGAGCAGCTAACAAAAAATAAAATAAAAGCGGCCAACTATGTATAACATTTCAGATGTACATTTCATACATACAAACTACAAAGGTAAGAACCTGTACAGCATCAAAATTTCAAAGGTAAGTGTACATCTTTTCTCAGCTCAATTCAGACTCTGCCCTATTTCCACAAACAGTAATTATGTTACGTGAGATTCTCTTCCCCTGGCAAGAAACCACTTTCACTTACCAAGGTTTCCTGTCCGATACTGGCCCTGCTGTCCAGTTCAAAATCTTTTCATCAGCCTTCAGGTAAATACTCTTGTCGTGTGGCAATTTGCGCGCTAGGCCATTCAGTATTTGGTGGAAAGCATCTCCTGATTGTGCTGGTTGTGGGAATAGCATTGCTCGTTTCATTGAAGGATTTGCAAGAAGCCTCTGCTTCCTTAAAATCACTTCTGTTGGTATGGATGTTAGGATTGTGTCCAAGTTAGGGACATCTTCCTCTGCCACAAACACTCCTATTTCCTCCCATGGGATAGCATCCGCAAACGGCAGAACAATGTCGTCTGCTATGATGACAGGAATGCACCCGAACACCACTGCTTCAACTAATCTTGGACTCCATGGTGCCCAACCTAGAGGGCACAAACAGAATAAAGCTCTTTGCATATCTTCATAATATGTGGTTGGATGTTCTGTCGAGATGTCAAACAGAGGATTATTCTTGAAATTCTCCCAGACAGCTGCCCTTGCACCCCTGTCAGTTGAATCAAAGGGTTAGAATTGATAATTACAACTGCCACAAGAGACATCCAACTTGAGGAGGAGGAAGCAGAATAACAATGAAGGACAAAATCGGCAATCAGTTCTTAACGATGATATATATATCAGCTGCAACTTCAAGAAACACCACTAGAAATTCAACAAATTTAAAGTTCTACAGCCAGTATAAAGCTGAAAAGCTTTACCAATCAAAAGCAAGGCCCATCATGATAAGCAAGTCTTGATGCTGGCACAGATAACTGATACTAACATTAATAAGTTCCTGAGCCATATTCAGTTTTGGCCAGTAGTCACCATCAGCTCAAACAAATGAACTCCTTATGTTGTTTCCATTAAAGTTGATACACAATAAATTACAGAAGTTCTAGGAAAGGAATTGAAGCAGGCTAGGCCGAACAGAATTATATCCTTAGAATTATCATACCTTGCATAGTAACCACCTTCTGGATCATTATTCACATCATAAAATAAGCCTCGAAAGTAGACAAATATGGACCGCGGAGTGTCTTGGGGAATTTGACGGGCCTGCATCTTTTGAGGAGGAGCATATGGAGGAATCGTAATTGAACCCTCATTCAAGCATACGTGATTCCGCTGTCCAAAAGTTTGAACCAAAGTAGCACGTCGGAGCAATGGAAGAATCCCTCGTTCAATGGCTTTCTCTTCCTACATAATTGGAGTAAATACATGCTAAAGATATGTTGGACAATTGAAAAGAAAAAGTACATATCCGATAAAGGCCATGGCTCCAAGTAATTCCAATCTGAATCAGATATAAGTTATGAACCTTTAGAACCTTCCTGACATATCCATCCTGTATGGAAGCACACATGTTTGATCTAAATATGATAAATTGTTTCCTTTTTTGATGACGTCTAAATTGAATGAAAGTTTGAGCTTGCCATAAATATTTAGGATGCCACTACATTGCTGTGGACAAATAGCATTTGAGAGGTTACAGCAACATAGAATAACAGAAAAATTTGCAGGTCTAATCCAACTGCAAGAAGTGAAATGATGACAATGTTTGCCTAAATAAAAATGGTGACAACATCTTTGACAATATTAGAGAGGTCTTGAAAATTAATGGTAACCATCCAGAATGCATAGAATAGTTGCATTCAATTGTTTCAATGTTTCCAAATTCATAGATTTTAAGGTTTCCAGATCCACAGATTATCTATAACGATTAACAATACTTCCATTATATTTGGGCCCTCTAAGACAAAGTTTTCACACCCTTGAATGAACCTGATTACCACGCAACCAAAGGTGTACTTATCTACATGTCCAATTACAATTGTGCTGCTGATGGATACACAATATAGCCAATATAGACTGCGAGATCCGTGCCTAACAGAAGTGAAAGATATGATACCAAAACAAGAACAACATATCATGAACTTTAAAAAAATTTCACCATGATATAGAACTGCCAGTGAATATTATGCTTAGGATCTTACCTGATAGTGGAAGCAAGCTCCAAAGTCATGTGGCACAACAAAGAAGTGATCAGCCCCTTCAGTGCGATTCCAGTAAGGCCAATTGGTAGAGATAAGCTGTATTGCACTTCTCATCATCCGTGGAGATTTGAAAGGCAATGGCAAGCCAGTAGGTGTAAGGTCACAAGTGGCATATATAGGGGTATAAAACCAATCTGCTTCATCGGGATTAAGGGTTCGAACTGGGCTCGATAAGAGAAACCGATGCATGAAGATCTCTGCAGCAAACATATGGGTGAGACATCTGGGGTCCTTCTGTAGCAATTTCTTGTTATATTTGCTCGGAAGCTCATATACATAGACTTTCAACCTTCCCACTGGATCATCTTCCAAAACATCACCAGCACTTCCTGCATTGTTAAAACCCAAAAGCAAAACATGCTTCAGAAACAAGTGAACTGCTTGAGAAAATTTACGCTTACTAATTGGACTTTCCTTAGACTTCAATGGGGCTCGGTCTCAATAGAAAGAGAGAAAAAATCATGGAAGGATAGATATCAAATGCATGTGCAGGCAATTTCAAAAACAAAGAGCGGCAAACTCATAGAGTTTTTTTTTTTTTTTTTTTTTTTTTTTTTTTTTTTTTTTTTTTTTTTTTTGCAATGCAGTTTCAGAATTCAGATAAATAAATGATGACTACAAGAGTGTTAAAAATTAGATATCATATAAGTAGAAATTCAGCAACTAGCTTTCAAGTCAGACATTGACGACTCAACAAGAGTACTGTAGTCTCTGCCAACCCAAATGTAGGGAAGATGTTGCTCGAGTTCGAAACCCTAAAACCAATTCTATCCACAACAAAAATGCAGGAACCCCAAGTAGCAATTGGGCGTGATTGCAAATTTAAAAATCAAATGGCAAATGATCAAACAACACCACATGAAGTCTAATGATAGCTTACACAAGCGAAAAGCACAACAGGTTAAAATCCACGAACACAAAGGGTTACATTAAGGAATGCCACCTGAAATCCGCTCCGTCCGTGGTTTCTGATCAGCAAAAATTGTATCAGTAATGCCACAAACAAGAAACAGAACAAAAATCCAAAGGGATATCCTCATTTTTTTCTTTTGGCCAAACCCGAATCTCGATGGAAGGCAGAAACGGGTCTAAGCGTCCGTCGAAAAGAGAAAGAAAAGGCAGTACTTATGAATTATGAGAAGTATATAGGTGGGATGTCGTATGAGTGGTAGTTGAAGAGTTTACTTAGAAAGTAGGTTATGGGAGTGAATAAGAAAATGGAAGTTTTCCAGGTGAAGATTGAAAGGGAAATAAAGAGATACAGGGAGGAATTTGCTTCAAGAAACAGAGAAAGACGCATTCTTGTTTCTCGAAAACGCAGCAGCAGCAAACAACACGTTCAAATCTACGTGGGTTAGTGAAAGCTGTGTTTGTTTTGCCAGTTTGATAACAAGTCCATCTCATTGCCTTTTGATTAACAAACCAAATCAAAAATAACAATTAATCAGGAATTTTCCACCATATAATGTGCTTCTCTAACCTCTCCCTCCGCTTTCCCCCCATTCCTGAAGCTACTAGTGGGCAGTTATATGATGTGGACGCTCCACGTGTAGAAGTTTTGAATTTTCTCCTCCTAACTTGTTTTCTTTTCTTTTCCTTTCCCTTCACACTTGACAGTTGTATTTATTTAGGTCGCCATGGACCAAAAGAGGATTTGGGAGGGTAACAATCAAGAAATCGAAGAACCAGATCAAACTATCATCCTTGAGTAGTATGTTTCGAGAAAGACGTAAAACAAAGTCGACAACTTTTTCCGTTAGTCCAACCAAAGAGAACTGAGAAAGTGTTTGATTTCTTTCAATCAAAAAGAAATATGTATGTTTGTACAGTTTCTGGGGATGAAGCATTGCACTATTATTAGATTAGATATTACAATCAAAAGTGCTTCTGTTCTTATATGGGAGCTTCAAAGTTTCCCTCGGAAAAAGAAGATGAGGAGCATAGAGCTTTCAGTTGGGCTTTCTTCACAAATGGGCTTCATCAAGCCTGGGCTTTATGGGCTTCAATAGTATTTTCGTTGATGCTATAAATAAATGCTACATAGCTGCCAAAATTGGAGCATTAATTTGACCATCCCATCAGCAATGAAACTCAATTGTTAGTTTATTTATGATAATTAAAAGCAAAAGGGACCGTCACCATCTCTTCTCCTCTCCTCTCTCATTTTCATTTTTTTGAAAAATCCTATCCAACATAAACAAATAAAATAAATTTCAAATGCTAATTTTATTTTGCATAATAATAACAAATTCTTTATCAAAAATATAAATAAGTTAACAATTTAAAATATTAATTGATGAAGAAATATAAGTAGTAACTTACTAATTATTTTGATATAATTGTATAATACTACATATTTGAGTGAAAAAAATATATATAAAAAAATTATTGTTTTAAGTGAAAACTAAATAATATTAAGGCGTAAATAATTTAAGTATTAATATATTATAAACTACAAGTCCAAGTCTCCGCCAGAAAAGAAATTACAAGCCAAGACTTTATTTATGCCGAGTAGTTAGCCATTGAAGAGAGGACTTGTGCAGTTGGTAGTTGAAATTTGGCATCCCTAACGCCATAATTTTGAAGTTTTCATGATCTTTTAACGGAACGGGAGATTCCTCTTCTCGTCAGTTTCTGTGAGCCGAGTCGGCAAATTAGTTCAACTAGACACACACAAGCACATTTGCAGAGACAATTCTGCAAGCTTATTGACTCATTGTTTGTTGGTGAACAAGTGAGTACATCGACATGGCTATGGAATTAAACAACGGCGAGGAAGCAAATGGGTTCACAACACATGAGAATGGAGAGGAAAGCAATGAGATTGAGCAGAATAAAGTCCGTATTATGAGAGCCCATGTCGAAAGAGAAGATCCCTCCTCCAAGGTACCTCTTTCCTTATTCTTTCTTCCTTGAAACTTAATCTCTAGCTAATATCTATTACTGGGTTCAATTGCAATTCTCATTATTATCAATAATAATAGATATAGATATAGATTATGAATTCCTTTAGCGGACCAATTCTCGAGAGTTTACCACCTATTGAAAATTCGATGAGAATTCGAATAGCTGGTGTAAGCCGTCTTATAGGATTCTAAATTTATTTCTTCATTTTAAATTTATTGCCATTTCAATCAACCACTGTATATTAATAATAGATAAGAACCTGACTTGTTTATTAGTAAATCTGTTGGTTACGTCTTATGTTGATCAGATAGAATACAATGTAGTCTTCTGATTGTAATTGAACTTATCAGAAATTAAGATTCCGACTTGTATTTTGCCCTTGCCATCAAATTTGTCAACTACTTCTCTCTCAATCTGAAAGGGGAATAAGAAAGGTCTTAGCTTTAGCAGAGTTTATTCTTTCTGTTTGCTTTCAGTTATCCACTTCAATTACATTAGAGATGCCCTTGCCATTTTCAGGATGAAGATGATTTAGTGATCCGGAGATTTTTGCGGGCTCGTGAATTAGATATTGAGAAAGCTTCTACCTTATTCCTTAAGTATCTAAGCTGGAGGCGAACGTTTCTCCCTAATGGCTTTATCTCGACATCAGAGATTCCAAATGAACTTGCCCAAAATAAGTTGTTTATGCAAGGTGTTGACAAGAAGAATCACCCCATAGTGGTGGTTTTTGGTGCCAAACATAAACCATATAAAGGAAGTTTAGAGGAGTTCAAGCGTAAGTTCAACTTGGAAACTTTTCTTCATTTTTTTCTTTCTGTTACAGTTTTGAATCCCATCATAACTTTGATCTGATATGAATCCATTTAAAATTGCCTTGTCCAAATTCTGTTTCTTTATCTTCCATTACAGCTTACAGTACAAAATTTTAAAGCATCCTGATGGGATTTATTACATATGTCGAGGATTTTTTTTTTTTTTTCAGGTTTTGTAGCCTTCACTCTTGAGAGAATATGTGCCAGGTAGTTGTCTTTGTTTTCTATGACCTTTAAATCTCCATGACATTGTGTGATCTTTTGAAGAAGAAGGTATCAGTGATTTAGATGATTTGTGAAAAAGTGAGGCCAATATGCCTACATGGTCACGGATGTGATGTTGATAGCTATTTACCATTTGCTTGATCAAAAGATGCATCCTACAAATGCAAAATTGATTATGTGGTTTGAGCAAGAAGGTTGAAATAAAATTCTATACCACACATTTTCTAATTTGATTAGGCCTCATTATTTCAAGTTTCAATCCCCTCATAATTTAAGAGAACATGGTTCAATTTTGTTCTCTAATTTGGTATAACTTAGCCAATAAATCAAGCTTATGTAACCTCTTGCTGGTTGCAGAATGCCACCTGGACAGGAAAAATTTGTTGCCATCGCAGATCTTGAAGGATGGGGATACACTAACAGCGACATTCGCGGATATCTAGCAGCACTATCAATACTGCAGGTTGGTACACCAACGTGCATCATTCCATTAATGAAATTTTCAATTTATTGCATTTATTTGTCCATATTGATTCCTTTTTACTTCCTCACCATCTGTTAATCTGAGCTATTAGGTTATTTTATGATACTGCAGTAAAATGTAAAAATATCAAACATGCTAAAGTAGATGTATTTGATGGCAGGACTGTTACCCAGAAAGGTTAGCCAAACTGTATATAGTCCATGTACCTTACATATTCATGACTGCATGGAAGGTTATATACCCATTCATCGACAAGAAAACCAAAAAGAAGGTACGAGTTTGTGTGCTAGAAATGCATTTTCCTGCTTGGTGGCTGGACCATGCATATGATCTCAACATCTTTATATTTCTGTAGCTGTTTACAAATTCAAAAAAAATGACAGGCACAGAGATATCTTGATGGTACCAAAAACCTTGGTATAAGCATTGTATAACATAATGCATCAGTGGCAGGAAAAATCTGAAATCAACTACAAAGTCAGCTTTAATGAAATTCAGAAAAATCTTTTATTTAACAAGTTTGTGGACAATAACATTGTTAAAAGCCCTTGTAGGATCCATCAATCATTGTTTTAATAATATTTTAGAATGAAGCAACAAGAAATCAAAGTTGAAATATTTCAAGTTCCCTCAGATCTATAATTACTGTAAATTTGGAATTTTTTTATATTTTTGAGTATTTGGTTTAGGGCATCAGTTTAAGCTGTCACTGAAATTGAGATAGGTGTGTTTACTTGGTTCTGATACACGTGATTGTTTCCAAATGTTTGCAGATAATTTTTGTTGAGAACAAAAATTTGACGTCCACTCTGCTGGACGACATTGATGAGAGCCAGGTCCCTGATATTTATGGAGGCAAACAACCATTAGTTGCTATCCAAGACAGCTAGCACCACGTGCGAAGTTCCAGCTTTCTGCTCATCAAGAAGCAGTAGTCACTATAACAATGATAATTCGAACCTTAACATTTCCATCTTCCCCTAAATTCAAGGTTCTATAGGCTTTTGATTCAAACCATAGTAGCTGAGATCATTAGTGTATTTTTTAACTCTCTTGGATGGTCTATAATCATATTCTTCAAATAAAAGAAATTCTGCTCATTCTATTAGGAGCCTGTGGTCAATAATGTCGTATTGGAAACAGCAGTCGTCATGCCATATTCACCAAACTAGAAGCAGCCACGGAGTCTAGATTATAGAAAATTTCAAGTTTGCCGGCCTTTCAACTTTACATTTTCTCAATGTTTATTTTGTTGAAAATTCTCGATGTAGATTGCTGGAGAAAAGTAAAATTGATACTATTACAACCCGAGCAGAAATTATGATTCCTGCATTACACCATGGTAGGTTGAAGGCGATCTACTAATATGGCTAGGAAAAAAAAAAAAACAGAATTAAAATGTCATTCTCGCTATAGAATCAAAAACATTTTATCTATGATTGCATCTTACATTGTAACAGGTTAGCAGGCAAGTGTACCCCAAACACAAAACATTCGAAATCATAACTAGTTGAATATCATCTAACATTTCCAGATCAATTATCGAATTGTAAAAACCGTCTCAAACGTATCCTACAGAGAAAATAGGAAAGGAATTCCCCATCCATGGATAATTCCGGAAAAGAATTCGAAGGCAAAAGGTAACATAAAGAAAATAAGATTCCTAATAGAACAAACTCCATACAATTAAACTAAGAATGCTGAATAAATATCCAGGCCTATTATTCTGAAAATTGTAACCCGGTCGAGCAATGGTAATAGATAAACTATCCCCAAATTGAATGAAAAATGAAGTTAATTTGCAAAATTTCAGAGTGTTTCCCAACATATGGGAAAATGTCTCTTATGACATCACAAAGGAAACCTTGTGCTCCACAAAAGAATTCCTGCAGAAATTCTCATCCAATAAGCAACTTGTTCTCATCCAAGAAACTGTAAGTAGGAACCTCTAAATTATAAGGTGCTGGCCCCTTTCGGATCCTACCAGAGATGTCATAATGTGAACCATGGCATGGGCAAAACCAACCACCAAAGTCGCCAGCATTAGGTAATGGAATGCACCCCAAGTGGGTACAGACACCAATTACCACAAGCCATTCTGGATTCTTAACCCTGACAGAGTCCTCCTGAGGATCACGAAGGGATGCGATATCGACGCTGTTAGCAAGCTTAATATCATCTTCAGTTCTCCGCCTGATGAAAACTGGCTTCCCACGCCACTTCACTGTAACAGTGGTCCCAGGCTCAATGCTGGATAGGTCAACCTCAAGGGAAGCAAGTGCAAGGACATCTTTGCTGGCGGACATGCTCAGGACAAACTTGAGAACCAGAAGGCGAATTAAGGAGGCATACACAAATCTACCACCAGTCAAGACAAAGTATGCAAAGGCACGTTTGCTGGGGTCACCGGGCGGAAAACGCTCATGATTATGCTCATCATATACAATTTTTGAAGTAGGATTCTTCACTGCTGCTATGGTAGCAGGAAGATCTGAGATCATAGCCAGATCATGTCCCGATGCAAGGGCTTCAGAAGAAAACCCTGGAAGAAAAAACCATTTGAAAAATCAGTTTGCTGCACATATACGAGCATTTTGATAAAATAATGCAGAGAGACACCAAGCTTGCCAATCATAGCCACCACAATTTCTCTATTTAAATGCTTTAGAAGAAAACACAAAAAGGAATGTCTAAATAAAAATTTGAAATATGAACAAGCACTGATATTTACTGATCTGCAGACTGCATTGTCCCTGGTCTAGACTTCTAGAGAAGCTTAATGAGCAGGCCTAGTGAGTTAGTAAAAAAACTCAGAAACATCACACCAACAGCTACTAGAATCATCACAAAGGATCATGTTCAGGTAGCAACTACCATCTAGATCTTCCAAGAATCCATTAGGATGAAATCCAATTTGTAATCGTGATGCTTTCAATATCACCTTCACCCTATCATATTTTATACTCAAAAGCAACAAACTAGAAAGAACAATTAAATGATAAGAATTTAATAAAGATGCTAGCTGCTCTGTTGGACACACACACTCAGAGAGACGGTTCAGTCTACAGATGTATTCAGCATTTTGCTTTTCTGAAACAAATAAAACAAGCAAGTTCCCTATGGAAGCAATAACTCTAAAAGTCTATGCAAAGGTAATCTAAGATTATTGCCAAATTCTAAAACTGTGTAAACAATTGATAAAACACATGGACACCATATCTTACTCCAGGAAACTCTCCTAGCCCCCATGCTACATCATCTCATTCTGTTGCGATTTTATAATCATATGAGATAAAGAAAGATGCACATTTTTAAATTTTATACCAACTCCATTTATGCTTTGTGGAGTTAACCAAATACGATCAAAAACCGAAAGAAGGAGGTTCAAAAGACAGAAGGACCAGAGATTTGCACTGACATTGAAGCACTTGATTTCTAAAAGCAAAACACATATTTGTTCGGACAGATAGAAATTTTTCCTCAAGTCTTCAATATAATTCCAAAATAAATCTCAATAAAATGGACAGCTTAAGTCACATGGCAGTAAAAAAAAAAAAAAGCAAAAGCAACATGAAATAAAGTATTTGCAATTAAATATAAAAACAATATTAAATGAGCTGGCTCTACAAGGTTTTGTAAATTTCCATCGAGTTGCAGCAGCTGCCCCATTTGATACGAAGAAGGACCTCAATCCAATAGATAAAGCAAACGTTTATCCAAGAAAATACCTCTTTTTTTTCCTTAAAAAAGAAAAGCATACAAACGTTCAAAGCTATTATAAGCCAGATAAGAAAATCTATAAATTAGGGCCAAACCTCGACAATCCATTTCGGGTTTTACATTTCGTCTGTGATCAATCAAAAACATAAAACATAATGCAAACAAAAGTAAATTTAGCTCGGAGATGAGACAGTCAAACGCCAAACCAAGAATTGGATACGCAAATGGAATACGAAGAGAAACCAAAATCTGAAGCAACGGAAGAAAGAAATTAATGAAAAAGCTAACCTCTGATTAGATCAGAAGTGGAAGAGAACCGATAGGGAGAAAGGATGGATCTGGAAGAAGTAGAATCGTCGGTGCCATTAACCTCGCCTCGAAGAGGATGGCTTCGGTGTACGAAGGCGGAGGTTGCTTGCGATGACCTCCACGATAGAGAAGAGAGCCTCTTCCCGGCAATCCTCAGCATCTTCCTCGCTTCCTCCTCGAGCGGGCGATGGCAATAGCTAGGGTATTTTTTTCAGGAAACAGAGAAACTTTTCCCTCAGTTAAATGAAAGTTTCCGCGAATCAGTGAATGCCAGTGTCGACCACAGCATATGAACTAGTCCTATGTTTCGAGAATCTTGAACGACGTCGTACCTCACCAACGGGCTTTTTACCTTATTGTATTGTAGCCCTTTTCTATTTCTTTTTATTTTTGTTTTTGAAAGGCTGTAGCCCTTTCAAATTATTTATATATGTCAACTCTGCCTGCCTTTTATTTTTTATTTTTCCCATATCGTCCGTGCCAAGTAAATATATTTAACTTCATATTTAGCTTTTCTTTTTTACCGTTCTTCATAACTTTCGTTAATACTCTTTGAAATTGTATTCTGACCACGCTCTTCATACTGCGAACATAGTGAACAGTTTCTCACCGACTGGAGCTCGCAAGTCATACCAAGATGTATCTGCAATACCAAGACACTCGGTCTCAGAATCCCAACACTGCAGCGTAGTGGGCCATTTCATTTGTGAGATGCTGCCAGTCTTAGTACTTCATTCATTATACCAAGACCACGAGTTAAGAGTTTCATTGTTGACAATCCCCTGGATGACGACAATACGTCACAGCATCATGAGAGATTCATCCACAAGCATCACGTCAACGAGCACTTACCATCAGCAATGCCGAGGACCAAAGAGCAAAGCAGCACTCGACAACTCTCAAAATATAATAAATTGATGCTTCAGACGAAAAACAGTACCTCCAAAGAACCCTGTGAGTTTCTCCATTTATAGGCACTTAAATTATTGGTTCCAAAACTAACTCAGAACAATGGAAAAACATTCAACAATACCTTAAGAAATACAAATTGCAATTAAAAGTTATAACTTTTCTTTAGTTCATTGTTTCTGCTCAAGATAGCAGGTGAGGAATTGGCGTGTGTTGTATAGTTTCATTATCATCTGAAATTTACTCCTCCGTGGATCCAGAAGAGTGATGAGGGAAATTTGACCACACATCAGCCCATGTCCTATGCCCATCCGTCACTGACTTCACAACTGATGCGGCTTCTTCCACATTAACTCGGATTTGATCCTTGCTATCCCTCTCTCTGATTGTCACAGACGATGTTGAATCAACAGTTATTGCAAAGGGTACACCCAATTCATCTGTCCTGGCATATCGTTTGCCAATTGAAGTGCCTGCAAATACCAAGCACGAACAGTAAAACAGAACATTAGCGCACAAACTAATATGAGGCTGTCTACCAACTGTTGCACACAGGTTTCATAAAAACACTCGGTATATTAGCATATTCTACTTGCATAAGGGGCAAGAATTCTATAGCTGATAAATATCGCAAGAACACAAATGGTAAAACGTGGCCACACTTTATATCAACATTTTCCCAGCAATCCAATTAACATGCCAATATTTACATTACCGTAATTTACGTTAGCAGCACCCACCTGTAATATCAATCTTATGTGAGATTCCAGCAGCAGTCAATGACTTAGAAATAACCTTGGCAACCCCCTCATACTGCTGATTCTGAACAAGTGGGAAAACAGTGCATTTAATAGGGGCCACTACAGGAGGAAAGCGGAAAACATTTAACTGTTCATCCCCAGCTTTACTGGGCCTCATGTAGAAAGAATGCTCAAAGAGGCAATATATTATGCGTCCAATGCCAAAAGATGGCTCAATCACAGATGGTGTGAAAACTCTCTGGTGTTCCTTCTTTTTCTCCTTTGAGATTGTGACCATGTTCTTTTTGATGCACACATTTTTCTCAAGAGTGCAGATATAAAACTCCACTTCACCCTTGGTTTCTAGAGAGGCCTTCATTTCCATAGCCTCTTTTTCATTCATGGCCTAGCACAAAAGGAGAATCATATGTCATAATTCATACAAACAGTATCCCAGAGTTAAATACCAATGAAAAAGTTCCACTTTTACCTCCAAGGCTTCAACCACCATTTTTTGGTTGCCCTTAAAAGCAAGGCCCAGCTCTTTTTTTACTGGTGCTATAACAAGTTTCTGAAATCATGCATTATAAGTTAAGCAGAGATAATCAACCATAAACATTTGAAATTTAAAGATTTATAGCTACTGTGAAAGAACTTGCAAAAATATATTTGAAGAATATTGGCAACAACAGATGAGGTTAACATAGAGCACTACCTCAACTTCCCTAGGTTCTGAAAATTTTTCATGGGCCACAAGAGGGACTCCACTTTTCTCCTGTCAAATATAAAACAAAGCTGATAAGCATGCATTATTTCCATGTTAAAAAGCGTAGCGACTATTTCTTTAAATTTCTTCTAGAAAGAACAATTTATATCTTGTGATAGTATATCTTTTTACTCATGGCAAGAAAAATTTAGGATATCTTAAAATGGTAAGCATTTCATCCTTGTTTCTTTAGCTATTATTTCAATATATTAATTTTTAAACCTAAAGCCAACCAACGCACATAAACAGACTCAAATTAGTCTATGCTTAAGAGTTTGGCAATTTTATATACATATGGAAGCTTCTCACCGAGTGCGCACGCAAGTCATATGCAGATCTATCTGCAATACCAACACACTCAATCCAACCATACGAACTCTCAATTTCAGCATCCCAACAGTCTGCAGCATAGTGGGCCATTTCATTTGCAAGGTGCTGCCTGAATCGTAATCGTTCTTTATCTATACCCAGATGAGTTAGGAAGAGATAAACTCTCCCAATGAAATAGCCAAGAGTTTCATTGTTGACAATTCCCTGAATGGCAATAGATCACTGCATCATTGCAAAGGTTAAACACATAAAAAATATTGCAAATTAAAGCTATTTATGATCCAAACTAACTTTTGAAACTGCTTCACCGAGCCGGATCTTTTTTGCAGATTGGCCAGACATTTGTTCTTCCCTTGGAAACATGAGAAATTCAAGATCTGCAACTTCAGTATACTTTGGGTGAGATTTGTCTTCAGGGTCAACAAAGTGCTCAATCTCTGCTAATGTGAATTCACGCACTCGCAGAAGGCCTTGGCGAGGAGAAATCTACACATATGGAAAAGTAAAATCAGAACTCTCTCTATACTGATATGTGCAATACATCCTGAACAGTTGCAAGCACAAGGCAATTTCATATAATACTATAACTATGATACAAGTAAGTCATTGCCATTAAAAGATTTACAAAAATAAAGACGCACAAAAGCAGTTAAAGGAAGAAGTTAAAGCAAGGCAAGATTCTGTTGTTTTAAAGGAAGAAGTTAAACCTCATTTCTGAAAGCCTGACCAATTTGGGCAGCAGCAAAGGGGAGTTTGTTCCCATTGTAGTAGTATAAGTCTTTAAAATTTACGAATATGCCTTGTGCTGTTTCAGGACGCATATAACTACAGCAGATAAAATGCTAAAAGGCTTCAGTATCAACAGAATAATATATTATCATGCCGCCCATAAATTGAAATACTACCAACATCCAATAAGTCTATCCAGTATATTGCGACATGTAAATGCCTATATGATTACAAAGTCATGCTCACCCGGGGCTAAGGCCAGATGGACCAATTGATGTTTGAAACATCAAGTTGAAAGGATAAGGGTCAGAAAGGGGGTTTTTCGTGTCTGGAGCTGTAATGCCATACTCCTTGATCTTTGCACCCAACTCTTCAGCCGAAAGATCGTCCAAAACTGCAAGTACATGTCTAAGTTCTGCAGCCTTCTCTGAAGTTAGGGATAGATCTTTCTGGAGCTTCTCATTGCAAAAATCTTTTAAGAGGTGATCAGCCCGGTAGCAGGTCCCAGTTTTATCATCCTTGACCATAAGGTCCGTGAACTTATCCACATGACCAGATGCTTTGAGGACAATCTCAGGCGTCACGCACGGGCAGTCAACCTCTAACATGTTCTCCTCTAGAACAAAATGCTGTAAAACAAATACATCACACCAGCTACTTCGGGATTTCATGAATTGGCTAGCTAAAAAAATGCAATAACATTGCCAAAACATTCTCAGATCACAAAGGGCATTTTGTTTTAAACAATCACAAACTGTATTATCGGGTAACAACAGGCAACAACCTATTGTCTCTGATCAACAAAAAATAAACCTCACAAAATAACCCTCTTTCCGCAATAGCAGCAATTGCCTAAAGAGTGACAAGATAGCTCCTTACCTGGCGCCAGAAAGCAAGAACATTTGACTTGACAGAACAACCGGGGGGACCATAATCGTAAAGGCCAGCAACACCTCTATAAATCTTGAAAGACGGAATGTAGAATAAACGCCGTTCAAGAGTGTTGACCACAGCTTGACGAAAAGCTTCCCTGCTAATGGAGCTATCAGGACCATTACCAGCTACAGCAGCTTGGAGCTGTTTCTCGATCGAGGATTTCTCGAGCTTTAAGGCATTAAGGATTTCGATTGCGGCGTCGATTTCACCCTTGCCGGCCTTGGCTGCTTTAAGTGCACGGACGGCGTTGCCCTGTGTTTCGACGGCAGATTGTTTCTCGCCCAAAGCTCTGCGAAGGGAATCCTCGGGCGCAGCCATTGGTGGTGAGTGGCGTTTGAGAGGGTGAATTAGGGTTGATAGTTGACACGAGTGTGGGTGGCGCGAGGTGAGTCGAGAGAGTAAATGATAGCCAATGGAACCTGATGATGAAATGGGAAATGGGCAAATACGCATGCCAGCTCTTCGACACTAGCAAATGCGTTTGGCACTAGGGTTTAGAGTGGCAGTGGTTTTAGATTGGGAACGTTTGGCAAGCAAGTTAGTAGGGACCACCCGAGCTAGGTGTATCCTGTACTTGGAGCAGGTCTAACCCAATATGATACTTGTTTTGGCTTGAGCCGTGACATGCATACATACAGCTGAATCATTGAAAATATCTCAAATTTCAGAAGTACTTTTGATTTTACTCTAAAATTAACTTTCTCTGTTTAATATCCTAAACATTAATTTTAATTACAACATCATCTTAATTTCAAAATCTAGTAAATTTAATGAATAAGACATTATTTTGGGAGGGGGAATAAGATATTATTTTGAAATTAGTTACAATGAAGATAATATTTTAGAGTTTTTTTTTTTAAAAGAGAAAACACTTATTGTATTAACTTAAGGAATAAAAATCAAATAGACACCGGAGAATTTGATCCCAAACCTGGAAACGGACAAAAAGATAGACAGCTCGTGTTAGAGTATGAGCTTCTATATTTTCATTCCTCTTAACCAATCTGACAGAAATATCATGTCTCTCTAAAATAAGAATTTTACGATCATAATAATAAGACCGAATTTAGAAAAATCCATAGCATTAGACAAAATAGCTGAATAAACTAACCGAGAAACGGTAAATAAAATGATAATTTTCTTATTATTTGTGAATCTTCTAATTTAGACAAGAGAATTCAACTTAGGGTGACACTTGAAAGCTAATCCATTCTACAATCTTGTCATTAAATTAAAAAATAGATGCTCTAAGTCCACTCGTATATTTTTCATAACAATTTTGTATTACTCTCAACTTTTACTTTTATTCATTCAATATTTTGAAGTACCGTAAAATTACATATTTAAACATTTTAACTTGACACAACAAAGACGTCAATCTATAAAAGCATATCGATTAAGCACTTAATAAATAATTATTAAATGTAAAATTATAATAATTACATATCAAATCAATATTTTATATAGTGAAAGATTTAAAAAAATTATTACTGTTTTCACAACAAGATGTGAAATTCAAATAATCACAAAATCGATTTTAAGACGGAGGAGATAAAAAAGAGTTATTTTATAAAAATTCAAGAATTAAATTATGTATTAAGTAAATAAATAACTTCCATTAGTTCATAATAAAGTTCATTTAACAAATAGGATGAATTAAGTTTAATTTCACATGTCCTCAGTTTTATTGTTAGTTTTAGCACAATATCCATTTTCAAATTGTATCCCTTGGTGTTCATAAAATTAGCCCTCTTTTCCATATTACTAAATTCAATATATACATCACAATCAATTGAAAATATATAATTGAGCAATGTTAAATTATATTTATACAATTTGAATTAACTACACAAACAACCAAAACAATAAATTGCCAAAAAAAAAAAAAAAAAAAAAGCTGGTGTGTACTTTCCATTTTAGTGTATATCCATCTCTACTACAATTAATAATTTATAAATTTAAAAATGATTGAAATACTCTACCTTAATAAATTAAAAACAGTAGACTCATATTATTAGCTGAACTAAAAACAATAAATATAATTTACAAATACTCAAACCATAAATTTACTCAAATAGAAAAATAAAAAGATTAATTTCTGTCACTACCTAAGAATATTAAATATAAAAAAGAAATAAGAATGTATATGACAAATTGAATAGATGAAATACTCACATATATAGTACTAAAAAAAATCAAAATTTAGAAAAAAATAGAGGATAATTAAATTATAAAATAATAAAATATTACATCTGCTATTAATTATTGAAAAGAGTAATTAGTAGAATATTATGCCATGTAGATAAACTTGTTTGGACTTTATATATTTATACATATATGGATAGATATATTAAGATTTAAGAGCATAGTGAGTACAGTCACCTCCTCTACATTTGCCGCAAAATTTTCCATTTATGGCTTTGAGCACACAACACAACTCAATCCGCAAATAAGTCTCACTGTCACTGTGCCTTTAATATGGCCCCACATTTTGACTTATATGGTTATACTTTATATTTGTATATTCAATACAAAATCAGACACTCTCCCCTACGAGCCCCATTGACCAACCAAGAACCAGACCAGACCAGACCACCACTAATCCCATCCTGTGTGCTTTTTCTTCGCCCCCTTATGGCGCCAGCAAGCGACCTCCCTTGCGATGGAGACGGCATTTGCATGATTTGCAATAATCAACCCCCATCCGAAGAAACCCTTACCTGCAAAACATGCGTCACTCCCTGGCACGTCACTTGCCTCTCCTCACGCCCCGAAAACTTAGCCGATACTCTTCAATGGGAGTGCCCGGACTGCTTCATGTTGAATCCATCCCTCACCGGAGGATCCAAGTCTCAGAGGGGCTCTGGCGGCCTGATCGCTGCGATTCAAGCGATCCAGTCGGATGGCTCGCTCTCTGAGTTGGAGAAGGCTAAGAGGCGGCAGCTGCTCCTCAGCGGAGGCGCTCCATCGTCTGAAGGAGAGGATGTGAATTCTGATAAGAAGCGGCTCAACGATGATGACGATACACTCCATGACCGATTAAACTGTTCGTTTTGCATGCATTTACCAGATAGGCCAGTTACTGTGAGTGTATCTAATCACTCTACATCTCTAATGCATTCCTTTTTTTCCCTCTTATTCTTTGATATAAATTAAAAATAGGTCAGGATTATATCTATCTATCTATCATCTTATTCTTATTTAAAAAAAAAACTGATATCTGTATCTCTGCCAGTCTGTTTCTGTGCTTAGTTTTGTATCCGATCAGAGCATAATTCACGGTATTTAATTTTCGCCAGAAGTGCCTTCCCAAATTTTCAACTCTGTGTTTTTGTAGTTTCAGTATTGGATCTTAGCTTTTTCTTTCCTGTTTACGAAAGAGGACGAAGGACTGGGAGACGCTGTCGTTTTTATGGGCTTCTTTCACAAAGCCCGAGTTGACGAAAATTGAGAGGCTGTGCAGGATGAACTGCTGGTCCTTGGATGCTTCCTGAAATCAATATTTACTCATTTTGGAATGCTGAAAAGGAGAAACATGAGTCGCTTTCAGTGGTGACCCAGAAAAGATTGCCGTAGCGTGGGTGCACTACCACTGTGTGGAACTATTCGGCCTTTTTCACCTTTTTCCCTTCAGTTGCTGTTACTAGTGATGAATAATGAAGAACTTTTTCAAACTAACACAGATTAAAATAGCTCTAATGTTTATCAAACCGTTCGAGTTTACCAATACATTCTTTACATTTTCCGCCATGTTTTTGAATTAGCATTTACTATAATCTGATATTTTACAATTTGAAAGAAAATCTCTTATCCAGTTATTTAATTTATCTAGTTTCTGATTCATTTTTGTTGTAGATAATAATGAACTCATTTTTTTGTTTTTGCTGTTTATGTCATACATTTTCAGTTAGCCTATTAATTGATTGAGAATTCTTAATATCTCACTTGTACTCATTCTCTTTTCTCGTTCATTTACTAATGAATGTATATACTAAGGGAGCTTGTAATTGCAGCAGTGCATCTGAACCACAGTTGTGCTGTGGTGTGCCGCAGCCTTGGTTTTTCGTTGACTCTTAGAAAAACTTAAAATTACAAGGCTGCCGGGCAGTTGCACTGGAACTAAATCCCAAAGCACCCTGCATAACCGAACACGAGTATTCACGTGTCCTCAGTTATTAGTAAAATAAATTAAAACTGGAATTTGGCTACAAAAATACTCGATTGACACGCTGCACTGCATTCCTTTTTCCCTCCTTGTTTCAGACGACGTGTGGTCATAACTTTTGCCTCAAGTGCTTCCAAAGATGGATTAATCAAGGAAAGCGCACGTGTGCAAATTGCCGTTATCCAATCTCATCCAAGATGGCAAGCAACCCTCGGATAAATTCTGCACTTGTTATTGCCATCCGCATGGCAAAAATGTCGAAATCCAGCACTGCTGGGGGACCTCCTAAGGTATATCATTCTGTCGACAATGAAAACAAGCCGGACAAAGCATACACCACTGAAAGAGCAAAGAAAGCTGGAAAGGCTAATGCTTGTAGTGGCAAGATCTTTGTCACTATTCCCTTCGATCACTTTGGGCCAATTCCTGCTGAGAATGATCCAGTGAGAAAGCAGGGTGTTTTGGTCGGAGAATTGTGGGAAGATAGGCTGGAGTGTAGACAATGGGGTGCCCACCTTCCCCATGTTGCAGGAATTGCTGGCCAGTCAGCTTATGGTGCCCAATCAGTGGCTCTCTCCGGAGGTTATGTAGAAGATGAGGACCACGGTGAATGGTTTCTTTACACTGGAAGGTACATTTTTTGTCTGCAGCCCCGCGTTTTGTCATTGATTTTCTTTTCCAGGAATCGGAGTTCAGAGATGGATCTACAATCTTAATGTCTCGGGGCCAACCATTTTACGGTTCTTATTGTTGTGGCAATTTTAGTAAACAATATATATTCTATTGACGTTATGCATGGTAACCTAGACAAACTTAACACTCAAGGAACCGTGGCCCCTCTTAATGTTAATTCCTTTTTAATCCATCCATGCTGGATTGCGACATTTATGTCAAACTAAAATGTTGCTGAATGAATTTCCTTTGACTTTCTTAGTATTTAGGTTATTTATTGAAACTTTTATTCGGAATAACAACATTGTTGGCTTTTGCGATCTCTGAAATTCACTTGTGTTTGATTCATGCCTTTCGGTGAATAGTGGAGGAAGAGACCTTAGTGGCAATAAACGAACGAACAAGGAACAGTCCTTTGACCAGAAGTTTGAAAAGTCAAACGAGGCATTGCGAGTAAGTTGCCGAAAAGGATATCCTGTACGAGTAGTGAGGTGAGTTGTGTTAATGAAGTGATATTATCACTTATAAGTATGTAGTGGTGCCCTAGTTTTAAAGTTTAAACTCTTTCTATTATTTGTTTTATGTCATTTATATTTCATTGATGTAGACGATTAATTTAAAAGTCACTTGGAAGCTTAATCCCTTTTTTCTTTATTCCTTTTTTCTCTTATTATTGATAATAAGAAAATACAAATAAAGTAGTTATGCTGCACATGCTTGAAAACTGAAATAGGTTTCCATCCTAGGATATTCCTGCTGCATATTTGGTTTCCATGTTAAACTGATGTACTTTATTGCGGTTAATGTGGCCGCTAAATATGAGAAAGTATTCTGTTAATAAACATGAGAAAACTGGCTGCCTTCTAGAGTGGACATATAACAAATTTGTTGTTTGTTTGGAAAGAGCATCCTATGATAGGAACTTTTTTCTTGAACCTAGTTATTATTCCATTGTATTGTATTTTATAGTTCTCTCCCATTTCCCATCCATTTTAGGTAATGGCTTCTAAAAGACAAGGCCAACTTAGAAGTTAAAATGTTTGTCACTAGACTAAATTTGTTGCCGTTCTATACAAGTAATTATCAATCCAGAAAAAGGAAAAAGAAAAAGAAAAAGAAAAAAGTAAATTTGAGTGGTTATTTATAGGATGTATATCTTCTATCAATTTCATCATAATAATAGTTCTTCATTTGCTGGGCAGATCTCATAAAGAGAAGCGATCTTCTTATGCCCCGGAAAAAGGTGTACGTTATGATGGTATTTATAGAATTGAGAAATGCTGGCGTAAGAATGGAGTGCAGGTAGAATTCTTTTAATCCCGGTGAAGGAATTGTGGGAATCAACCAGATTTCCTATTTGCCAACAGTGTTTTTGAATGTTTTTGTTTTTCCTTATCCTTTTAGGGCTACAAGGTTTGCAGGTATCTATTTGTTAGATGTGACAATGAGCCTGCACCATGGACAAGGTAGTTCCTCTCCTCACTTCCTTTTTCTATTTATCTCTATCAGTCAAGTGCCTGAAATTTTCTAAATCAAAATGCAGTGATGATCATGGGGACCGTCCAAGGCCTCTGCCAGTCATCGGGGAGCTAGATAATGCAATTGATGTAACTGAAAGGAGAGGATCTCCATCCTGGGACTATGATGTAAGCTCTTGTGGTTTCACATTATACTGTCAATCTAATGCAGTTCACCAATCTAATGCAGTTCGCTCAATACCATCAAAGAGGCCTCTCTCCCTCCCTCCCCCCCCCCCCCCCCCCCCCCCATTCACACTCGCAGAAGGATAAACACATACACATAAAGCTATACTCTACCAGCTCATTGCTAATGTTGACTGGTGGATAGTTCTCAATGCAAATTGCTCTAAGTTGATGTACACCTCAAATTGACAATACAATCATAAAATTCTTTCTGAGGTTTTATTGCTAGGTGAAATGGTTTAAAATTGGATTATAGATGAGCCATCATTTTAAAATCCCTTGACATTATCTGGGCTTCTCAGGAGCAAAAAGGTTGTTGGATGTGGAAGAAACCTCCACCATGCAGTAGAAAGCAAGATGATGGTGGAAATCCAGAGGATGGCAAGAAGACGAGGAAAGTTAAGCAGCAAGGACAAGACATGCCTGCGAGAGAAAATTTTCCTAAAGGTGCAATCTTTAATAAATATAATTGTTGGAAGTTTCTTGTTTATCTACTTTTAGTCATGCAGTATATGGCATGTTCCTTGACGATGATTAGAGCCAACACCAATAGATTAACATAGAAATACGTGCTTCTATGTAATTCACCATGCAGGATTAAGCTGCCAAATTTGTTGGAAGGTGATGACTAACCCTATTACTACCCCTTGCGGTCACAATTTTTGCAAAGCATGCCTAGAGGGTACTTTTGCTGGTAAAAGTCTCATGAGGCAGCGGACATGCCAAGGTGGACGAACATTAAGGACCCAGAAAAACGTTATGAAATGTCCGTCCTGTGTAAATGACATAGCTGAGTATCTACAAAATCCACAGGTATGGCAAGTCAATCAGCTGCTTTCTATCTTTTTGATGTCATTTTGACAGTTATGTTTCCAAGTTTCAATGGTAATAGATTTCCAGTAGCCACAATGTCTTGTTTGATGAAATCTAAATTTTCATGACAGGTTAATAGAGAATTGATGGGTATGATTGAATTACTACAACGCAGAGAGTCAGAGTTTGAAAATTTTGATGATTCTACTGAAGAAAGTGATGACGCATGTGAGACAATTGATGCAGTTGCTGACACCAAAATATGCAATGTAGTTAGTGAAACTCAGGAAGAAGCCAAAGATAACATTTTGAGCCCTCAAAGAGAAACTAAAGCCCTGCAAATGTACAAGCCAGAGCAGGAAAGTAGTGGAAATGACGAGTCAAATGTTGCTGGTCAGGAGGAAGGGAAATTGCTTGAACAACCTGATAATGTGGCAGAGTGCAAAGAACAACCCACTATAGCCGAAGTCAAGCGGAACTACAGGAGAAAAAAGACTAGCGATGAAGGGAGTCATTCACTGGTGGATCTTGGAGTAAAGACCAGGAACAAGAAGGCTAAAATGACAGTTAACAATGAAGAATCTCAATGATTTTATTTGCAGGATATAGAGTTCTATTTATAAAAAAATATATGTTGTTGTAAAAGTTGAGAGCTTTATATTCATAATTTTCACAGCTCTTGGGACAAAGATTCAGAACTAGTTTACTTTAAAGCGCCATACCTGGAAACATTTGAGGGAAAATGGGTATGTCTAAGGTCAATGAATATAGATATTGTTATTCTGGCCAGAATGCCGGTTTTATCCTGCAAATCTGAACGTAGGATCTGAAAATTTACCATTTGACGTTACCTGAAACTTTTGACTTTTCCAAATGGATCTATGCCCCTACCCAACACCTTGACCGTAAATTACAATAGGATTAGTCCACGTTTTCCGTTAAGTCACAATTAAAAGCTGAATTTGTTTGTTATCGTGGGACATTCTAAAACTCCATTGCGTTCAATAGAAGCTTTGGGGTTTCTTATGAATCATACTACATTCATGTGGAGGATCTCTATTCTATAAATGCATGCCAGTAATAGAGACGGACAGAATAATGCTCGTCTTAAATCAATTAATGGTGTAAACATTTTGGGTAGTGACATTCCATAGCTGCTTTTGTTAGGTAAGATTTTTATTTGAATACAATTACTGTTTACCTTCCATTTCTCTCCGTTCTTGTCACCTAACATAATTAAATGCATTTCCATTTTACGCTCTATTTGGTATAAATGAATTCAAAATAATGAAATTAATGAATGCTAGATAGAATTCATTTGTAAATGAATTTATTTGCTTTTATTTTCTAAAAAGTTCTTGGTACAATAAATTTAAAAGGGTCGGAGGATATATAGTTTTATCATAAAATTTTGAGCTATTTAATTTTGTAGACTTCATTTAGAAATTCTATATTTTTTGATAGAAGTTGTTTTAATTATATTCAAATCCATATAATTAAATTCTCATTTTTTTCATTCCAAACACAAAATTTTAGATTTATAAAAGAATTCCACAATTTTTAGGAGTTTATTTATTCCAAACAAGAGGTAAACTAACAATATACATTCAAATGTCACACTTTATAGAACGGTAGGTATAAGCTAGTTGGAGTATATGAAGTGAAGGTCAGTCAAAATTGTACATGAACCTTTTCCCCTCTATAAACAAAGGGATCAGTTTGGCCCAAAAGTCCTATCTAATTAAGGTCCTGGCTAAACTTTTGTTGCTCAAGTTTCTCAATCAAGGCTTTCTTTTCATCTTCTTGTAGAGAATTGAACATGAAGACCGACTTATCTCCAACATCATCCTTTGAAGTAAACAAGAGATTATAAGAAAACGCCATCAATTTTCCATTTGTGATGTTCGGATGAAAAAAAAAAAAAAAGTACCTTAATGGCTTGAGTGAACTTCCTTCCAGCAAATATTACAAAGAGGGCCATCCATGAATATAATAGAGCAAGCTTTGCTCCATTATCCATTAAACCCGTCTACATATGCAATGCATAAAACAGGATTCAACATCGGAAAATGGAGGTTATTATTATAATCATAGTTAGCGTATGTGCAAGAAGAATACCAGATGCCCGAGAAGAACCGTAGGTATGATGAATGTGAGAATACCTGCTTCCAGCTTCCCATAGCAAAGGCCTGCAGCAAATCAGTTTAACGTGAATTAAGGCAATGTATTATTCTTTTACTGAAATATAGCATTAAAAGCCAAAGCCTATAGCAAATAATCTCATAATAGCAGGAAGTGTTATGCTGCGAACTTAGAGTTAAGGCGTGAAAAAAGTGTATGGAAGATTGGAATTGCTATATACATTTTCTGAGACCTGAGCTGTTCACAAGGATTCCAGAAAAAAATTAAGAAACAGTAACTAAAGTATATCAGTATATCGCCTACATTCTTGTTTCCTGAAGATACTTGAAACAAGGTATGAAACAGTTGATATTTGTTTTCAATTCATTTTATATTTGTTTTCAATTCATTTTACCCTAAATTAAAAATCAAAGAACATTTGAACCATGTTGAAAACCGTACTTCCATAATATATTATATTTAAAACATCAAAAGACTAGAGAAATGAAGGCTAGGATGTCCAAGAAATGCCAACTTAATTCATTGGTAATCAATCAGAATGTGAATTTACAGAATGTAAATCATAACATCACCTTCTTTGAAGACAAGTCCTGTCAGTGCTGCAAACAGAGGACCAACAAACCAGACAGTTATTGGATTATCAATAACATATTGCACCAAGCTCACGCCAGCTGGTTGAGCAAGAGTTGTGTAGGTTGCGAAAGATCCAACAACACCAAGCGCCCACAAAGCTTGAAGGGTGCGTTTAATCTCAGTTACATATATGTGAATCAAAAGTAATGATAGCCCGAGTCCACCAGCTCCAAGAGCGTACAACAAGTCAAGATTTTGGTTGATTATTTCCCCCACTAAAGAGTCACTGGGTAAGAAGGTATCTGATGCAGCAATTACAAATGCAGAAGCCGCAGTAACCAGCCCTGACCTATACAAAATCACCTGTCATAACAACATTGAAGCCGTACTGATTAAGAGATGTCTAATTCTTTTAATTTGGAACAAGATTGAGTGATTGAGGCAATCCTCACAAGCCACAATCGACAATAATAGTAACTGGCTATCCTGTTTAAACGACAAGTCATCTTCGCGTAAATGTAACAATTATTGTAGTTAATTCAAAACGACAAGCTCTCCGAGTTTCAACAGTTTACTAATTTTACCGATTTTCAACAAAAGTAGAAGAAATCGAGCATCCATCCATCGCTCAAAAGTACAAAAATCAAACTCTAATTAACGACGGCAAATTGAAAGATAAAAAGAAGCAGACAATTGAATACCTCTCGAACGTCGGATTTTTCAAGTGTCCAGGTACCGTAAACGCCTTTATAAACCGTAGGTTGAAAGGAAGTCTGAGAGCTTTCACCAACAGCTTTGCACTTAATCGATCCATTTCTAAGCTTATAAGCTGCCGCCAATTTGCCGGGGCTGGTGGCTGGTTTTACTCGCGAGCTGAAGAGTTCTCGAGAGGAAATTAACGATGCGGATAACGCCGGCAACGCCATACTACCAGAGGACCTCGGCTCGTCTGTTTAGTATTCCGGTAACTAATTTTTCTCATTTTTTAAAATAAAGATTAATTAAAATAATTAAGTGAGAGAATATGTTGCGAATCTGCCCTGTCATCTCTATTGGCTGAGAAAGAAGCTGTGCTGATCAGTTTATGGGACCCAGTGTTACAACTAGGCTAGGATTAGAGGATTACGTATGGATGACACGGTACCGTTTTTATATGATATTTATAGTTTTATCATAAAATTTTCACCCTATAAATTAAATAAAAAAAATTTAAAATTAAAAGGATTTATTTAATTACCATTTTGTATGCTTCCTATAATTTAATCAAGTATAGTTATTGTGCTTTTTTACAAATTTTTATTATTAAGAAAATCACGTCACCACTTGGATCTATTGTATAAACTGTTTAAATTTGGCTCAAAAGAAATTCAAAAAAGTTCATTTTGAATCAAACTTGACTTTATAGTAAACAAACTAAATGATATTTGGCTTGAAAGCTTGTTGAGCTCTATTGAATTCTGTTAAGCTATATATATTTCAAACTTATTCGAATTAAACTTGAATTTAAAATTTTTGGAGTTAAATTCGAACTTCAAGTCAATTTTGAGCTCAAATTTAAAATTATTAGGTTTTTCGAGTTTCGAGCATGATAAATTTGAGTTTGGCTCAGCTCGTTTACACCATCACGGGACCCTTAAAGGCTCCAATGGATAAATAAGTCCTCCAAATACAATTTAGGCATTGTTTGATTCAAAATTGACTATTACTTCCCAGGAAGAAATTGATTATAGCCTTAACATTTACAAGCCAAAGCCATAATGAATAGAATCTATGCCATAACATAACATAACCCATTTCAAGTATCAATACGACAAACTGTTGTAACTTTGCGAAACCTGGTTCTGTCATGTCTCCGACAAACTGGCAGTTAGATATGAAAAAAGAAAGAAAGAAAGGAGAAAAGATTGCAGACATGATGAATGAGGGTTCTCTAGTCTGGCCCAGTAGCCCATCCTTTTGCAAATCCCTCATCATTTACTCATGTATTCGTGTCATGATCAACTCCTCATTATCACACTTTAATCAACACAAATTACATGCCTTCATTTTTTAATTATCAGAAACCCATATACCAAGATAATCATATCATGGATTAAAAAAATAGCATAAAAATATAAAATATCTAACATAATTGTGGAGGGTTAGAAAGATGAAGATGAACTAACAAGTAGAAGTAAGTATTAAAGGTGGAGCATGAAATATAAATTAATAAGAACTTATTTCAACTTCTATAGATTTCATCAAGTTTTAATAGAATTTAATTTTTATTTTTTTTGGAATAAATCATAAAACACGAAATTCAATTCCATTCCACTAAATTTTATGATGAAAATTAAAAATATTTGGTAAAGAAAAAAGAAAAAAAAAAAAAAGAAAAGAGGCGTAGGGCAAACTCCATGTGCACGCTTGAAAATATAGCACAATGTTTTTGTTTTGGTTTCAAAAATCAATGATTGTACTTTGAGAGAGTGATAAGGCAAAAGCAAAGAGCCGCAAAAATTGACGTGGAAGCCGAAAGCAATTCCGAAACCACGTCACCATTTAAAAGTGGTCCTCATCATCACAGCCACGTCCTTATCATTAACCCTATTTCCATAGTTCCGTTTGGGAATTTGGAAAGGGTAGGGTCCCACTCCCCACCTCAGCTTTCACGCGGCTTACAAGGGGTTTGAGGCTTCTAACAAAAAGAAGTTTCTTGAACTTTTGTCGTTTTATGGTTCCCTCCTCTCGTTTTTGGGCTTTGAAGGATCCGTTCTGGCCCACTTTCTTTCTGGAGGAGCAAGTGGGCGAGGCCCGTGCATGCGTGACAGGGTAAGGGATGTGCTTTATTTAAAGTTGTTCTTTGACTTTTAATTTGTAGCCGTTCAAGTTGTATCACTGGGCATGAGATGACAGACACAAAACAAAACAAATACTAAGCAACAACTCGACAAAGTTGTAATAATCAAAGTTGTATATATATATATATATATATATATATATAACAAAGAAACAAGAACTCACGTTCCGTCAGTCATCATGCACAGATGGGAAGTGGAGCCATGCTTAGAAGCACGTTTGGCCGCTTAACATCTCCTTTCTTTTAATTATGCTTAATTATGTTTTACACTTATTTATTAGAATTTAGAAGCTAAATGTGTATTTTTTCAAACAAAGTTAATTTGATTACTTAACTGATAGAGACATACATACATGTAGTACGAGATAGATGGTTATTGTTTAACACCTTTTTCCATATATTGAAGATGGATTATCAATTGCAGGCCATCTTTTCACTGTTGTTTAAAGATACAGTAAATTGGTCAAAGAAGGATTTAAGGCCTGAAGTCTTGGGAATTTGACAAGAATGATAAATTGGTTTGATATTCTCGGCTAAAGTTTGACAATGGATGTATGGTTTTGGTATTCTTTTTCAAAGTTAGATTCCAATATTAAAAAATGTTGTTGAGTTTAGATAAGGGTTGCTAGAGTTGAAAGAAATTGCTATATATAACAAGTGTTCAAGTCATCATATTCATAGCATGTAAATTAATAAACTAACCCCAACATTGTATATATGGGTTCCAACTTTCGCAAGAGTTGGCCACTAACCAGCATCATTGCTAATTTAACGCAATTCAAAAGAGTTTTGTGACTTTGGAAGTAAATAACTATGCAAATATACTTTTTTTTTAAGAAAAAAAAAAGAAATAAATAAGAAAAGGGCAATAGCCAAAATTTCCTACAGTTCGTTGAGGAGAGAGATCTTTGGGGTGACTTAATTGAACTACTCCTGCCATCCCCATACATTAAAAAAAAAAAAAAATGGTGAAAAATAAATGAGCTTCAAAAAAAAACTTAAAAGATCTTGTTTATGGAATCCCATAGCTAGGAAAGACGCTCACTGATCATATCATCCTAACTGATTAATAATATGGATACCATAATACTATCTTAGGGCTGAATTAATTAATTAATTAATACAGGAACCCAAAGATATACTACTCGCTGGGGTTACTAGAGTCCTTCCCGTGTTCTAGATAATCAGAACTGGAAGAGCTATCAAACCGTGGCGAAAATCTCGTCAAATTTTGTTGCTGTTGCTGTTGCTGTTGCTGTTCTTGTTGTTGTTGGTGCTGCTGTGATGAAAATGTGGACGAATAATAAGGTGGAGCATAAGACTGTTGGTTAAAGAGATTTGAAGTGTAATACTGGAAATTTGCATCGTTACTGGAAAGAATTTGAGCATATTGAAGCAAGTCCGGGTATGCTTCTTGCGGAAATGAAGGTGGTGGAGGAAGATAATGGCGAGAAGGGGCAGAAGCAGCTGCTGCCATTGGATTTTGTTCCGGCGCCAAAGCGCTTGATGAATCACCAGAACTAGTCATGAAATAGCTAAACTCGGGTTTCCCTTGAACTCGTTCAGGAAAATTAAGCTTAGCCTTGGTGCCTTTGAACTTTAGAGCTGCTTTGTCATAGGCAAGAGCTGCGTCCTCCGCTGTGTCAAAAGTACCCAGCCAGACCCTCGCTGCCTTCTTAGGGTCACGTATTTCGGCGGCCCATTTGCCCCAAGGTCTTTGCCTCACTCCTCTGTAGTGTCTTCTTCTTGTATTTTCTTCACAAACTCATATACATACACACGTCATCTTCAAACTCATCAATGATATTATATGATATATTCAAAAGTAAATGGAACAAATGATCATGGTTATAGAAATTAAAGAACTACATATACTTGATTGATATTAACAGTAAAATCTTTAAATATAGCTAACTTGGAAGAGCTCTAGTGATAGGAATTGACATACAAGGTACTATCAATACAGAGATGCATGCATCAAGGAACCAAAGTAGCACTTTCCTGAAATACTATAATATATAGTGTAAAAAGAATCAAAAGTGGTATGAAAGTTGCCTTTAAAAATTGCTTTTTATTATTTTTTTACAATTTTTGTTGAAAGACTCATTTTACCTTAAAACCATGTCATTTTTTTGCTAATCCTTCCTTTCTAACATGCTTCCATAAAACGCTCCCCATTTCCATTTTCACACGTTAATGCATGACCTATGATTTTTAACTTGATTATTCAATAAATTATCTCAAGAGGAAACTTTAATATTCCCTCTCTTTCTTAGCACATTTAGATAACTTTATATAATGAGAAATAGTCTCAAGATATGGAAAATCTGAACACCACTAAGTTCTTAATCCAATCAGATTAGTTAGAGTGTGAAACTATATAAGACAATTGAAAGTGAAATCTAAAACTTAACAAAGCAATCCATATCTGGCTGATTTACTATTGTAAATCATCTAGGAAATTAATGCAGTATGATCGAAGCAAAGTGAAAGGTTATAGTCAGATTAATAATTCATACTTGGTGGAAGTATTTTTATAATGATAATGAAAGTTACAAATTGGAACTTATGGTGTTCCACCAATCTGGTAATTAATGTAGCAACAAAATCAGTTGTCGCTTTCAAGATTTGGCAAGGAACAAGAAATATTAGAAATCAAAGGGATAAAGGTATAATGACTCACGAGGTCAATGTCTTTAACATAAAGGAATGCTAGTGATTCACGGAACAGACTCTCTTTAATTACAAAGACTGAGAAGCTATAAGCTAATGGTGCTTGTCTTATACAAGCATAAGCACATGCAAAACGACTACCACCTTGACATCACATCACTACTATTGTCTTTCGAAAATGAAAAAAAACAATAAATAATAAAAAGAGTGTCCATATTAAGGTACGACTCTTAACTTGTAATAGAGATAGAGTTGTTTACGGAAAGTAAGATACAATGAACTTGACAAAACCCTAAATGGCCATATATCTACCTATCAACCATACGCCTCTTTGGAGTTTACCAAAACAAACCTAAAAACAAAATAGAAAAAAAAAAAAAAGAAAGAGGAGGAGAAGGAGAAGTATATACTAGAAGAGGCTAGGTTAGGCTCCAGCAAGAAAAGCAGAAAGCACCATGAATAGATCGTGACATCTTAATTTGACAAGATCATAAGCATTATTACCCGAAATAAAAAGAAACCCAGAATTGTAAAATTTTGTCGATTCAAGCTATATAATCTACCTTTAACTCAAACAAATGATTAAAGGCGTGCTTTATCGAGAAAAGGGTTTCGAAAAGACCATTTCTCTTGACTATCCCGTAGTCTTTTTTTAAAGAAAAAAGAAAAATCAAGAACATAGATATGTAAATACCTTGATCTAGAGTAGGTTGGGACTGGTCAAGTTCCTCTTTGACAAGCGTTTGCTGTGCAGTAACTTGAGTTGATTGCACCGAAGTGGGATTATCGTCAGTGGAAGTAGCGATGACTTGAGAGAGTGCTGAAACCATGGCAGACATGTCTGTTTCTGACCAAGAAGAAGGATAAGAAGGGAACTCTTGGTGTTCTTTCTCTTTCTCCTCTGATGCTTCCGATGGAAGTGGCCTCTTTCCATGCCTTCGATCCACCTTTATCAACCTGATTCGATTATATGATTATCACTCTCTGGGGCATCTAATCTAATGATTTGCTTGCTTCTGGTTAAGAATCCGACAATATTAAGTATAATACTACCGGCCAGTGTTTGGTTTGGCAAAGGATAGAGGAAAAATCGGGTTTGATATCAGGTTTATTTATTATTGCTCAGTTCGGCCAATGTTCGGTCTCGGAGTATTTATCTTCTTGTAGGATTAATAAATAAAAAACAAATTGGATTTCGGAACGAAGGTTCTTCTTTTTTCTATATTAAAAAAAAAAAAAAAAAAGGCATAAATTAAGAGACAAACTTACCCACCGGTGCACTGTTTCTTTGGTACAACTGGCTCCTCTAGTGTACATGTGGTGAACACATATGTAGTCCACGACTATACCGTTTTCTTTCCAAGAATCCATGATTTTGTTAATAGTAACTCGTATTTGTCTTTTTCCATTAATTAATTAGGCAAATTACAACAAATTAAATTAAATTATTTTATTTTAGAAATTAATATAATGATTATCAACATTTTTTAAATTTATCTCATCCTATTGATTAAAAATAAAAACCTCCAAAAATTATAAGAAAAATATTTTGAAAGTAGCTACCTAATAAATGAAATTTGGTTGTTATTTTAAAATCACTGAAATAAAAGATTTCCTCATTTTTTTCTTTTATTCAAATAAATTGACTAATAAAAGACATTAACACAATTATTAAAAGTCTAAAAACATCAGCTCAATTATATCATATAATATATTATAAATTGGCAAATTCTGAATGCAGACGTCCAAATATACATATGGAATCTGAATTATTACGGTTCAATGCATGAAAATATGATAAAGAAAATCTTCTGAGCCCATGGTTTTTTTTTTTTTTTTTTTTAAAAAAAAGAATGTATGTACTTAATTATTTAAGCTGTTGAGTCAATGGAGTTGTTAATTAAATAATTATAGGTTAAATAATGGAGTCAAGGCTAATTAATATATATGAGTCGCAAACTGAGAAGCACTTTACATCACTTGGTATGTCACTCTTGCACCTGGAAAAGGATCTTCAACGATAAGAATTTGCAATAGAAAATGAAGAAAAGAGCGGTTGCATTTCTCTTGCACATGAAGCCACATAACCTGCAACCCTCACAGGGAAGATAACAAATACATATTATTAATTATTAGCTACTATCACTGCATGCCTAATGCCTCGAAGATTCCATTTTATGATTTGTGCACTTATAATACTCGTTGATTGATTTCTGCCAAAGACACTGTAATTATAATGCTAGGCATTGCAATTATCGTACCTAGAAACACTTTTGTTATATTTGAATTTTAGTTATTAAGTTTAATTTTCAATTTAATTATTTATAATAAAATTTTTTGGTATAAAAAAATTGTTTATATACCAGGAAAACACATGGTTTTACTTATTCATGCAATAAATAATCAATACCGAAAAACTACTCCAACCGTTCCTTAATTTTTGTCTTATATTTCAATTTTTAGTTTTTGAAATCCTATGTTTCAACTTTTAGAAGTGCAATAATATTTGAAATTTACTACTATTTTATTTTTGTTTAATATTTTTTTTTGTCAATAAATATAATAATCAAACTACTATGGTTGTCATTAATTAAATATTAATGTAAATAAAATTAACATATCAATCTCTATTCATCTAATAAAACTCTATTTAGTCAAATGTTTGATTAATTTGAAGAATAATTTAATATGAATCATTTAATTTTTATGAATATTAACATAATCGCAGGTTTAGGAAGAAAATAAAACAAAAATTATAATTTAACTAAATTTTTTTAATCTATATGCAAGTCAAACCACAACACAAATTATCGAGGACTATTATTTGACATTTGAACGTGTTATGTACATATTACCATCTGAATTTCTCACAAAAAGGTGACTGGTCGTTGCATTGAATCATATAACATATTGCAAAAGTGGCAAAATAAAACCATACATGTGAAAGAGACAGACAGATAGACAGATAGCCTAGTTACCATTTAAGTGAATAGCCATGAACCTTGTCTAATACTATAATAATGTATGTAATGGAAGAAATGTACAAACATGTCTTCATCTCTATATATATATGTATTTGAAATGACTGCCTCTTTCTTTCACCAACAAAAAAATATTGTTACCAGTTCTTTCTTTCTGGACATGGATCCTATATATTCCTATTATTACAAGGTTCCCAAAGAGTTGAGATTGGATTTTCTGATGCTGCAGAAAAACACATTCAAGCTGTGAACTGTTGTTTAAAAGACTTATCAAGAAAGGGAAAATTAAAAGAATGAACAAAAAAGTCAGCGACAGAATTTCTTGCATGCGCAGATGCATGTGCCAAATGCAATACTACAACCAGAGAGAGATCATATACGCACAAATTATGATAATTCTTGATGTGATGTTGATATTGATATTATTATTATTTTCAATAACAGTAAAAATAAAATAAAACCGTCGTAGTTTTGTCTGACCTGAAACCGGCCTTGCTCGGGATTGTCGCTGACTTCAAAGCTTATACTTTGACTATGGCTATCAAATGAGCAGAACTTACCTATAGGGTGACTTAACCCAAAAGCGACCTCTCCGCTCACCCACTCTTGTTTTTAACCAGTCAACAAAGATCTTCCGCCTTTACATCATCCTCGTTTATTTATGCAAATTTTGTTTATTCATTCACCTGTCAAATATAGAGTAATTTTCTCGTTTACTTGCTAAATTGATAAAAATTTGTATAAATAAAAATATTCAAACTTAATCTTTCACTCTTCGTATTAATAAGAAAATCAATCAAAATATATATTTTTAGCTATTTATTTCATTATTCGATTTACTTAATTAATACTTATTATTTATCAATTTTAATGAATTAAAAATTAGTCCAAAGCATGATTGGATAAACAATTGCAGTTTATTATTGGCAATTACTGGATAGTAAATAACTGATTCCTCATCGGATAGAAATGAACTTGTTTTTCTTGTTTACTTATAATTTATTATAGGCCATTTTCCTTTTCAAAGATATAATTAAATTTCTTAATTTTCTAATAAATTAGTATTATGATGCACTAGACTATATATGTCTATTTTTAAAAGATAAAACTTCAAACTTGGATTAAAAACAAAGTTTCTCTGGGTGTGACCAAAACGAAACGGTTTCTATTAATCTATTTATGGGCCAGAGGCCCAAAATATAACAATCCCAAGTTCAACTCAACGCTAACGAGAGGGAAACGGATCCTTATTTGTGTCAGGATCTTGGGCCCAAATCAACTTCTGCAACTGTTTCCGTTCGGGCAAAGCTTAGAGGGTAGGAATAGTATCTGCTGCGCAACTTGTCAAAAGTAAGAACGCAAATCTCTAATCGATCAGAGAAGCGGCTTCTAGGTCAGGCGGAGAGGAGAGGCAAGGCAAGAGCACGCTGTTAGGAATTCAACGCCAGTCTTTCTTTTGATCTTTAGGTACTGATTAGTGATTAGCAGAGTAGCTTAGCAATTTTGTTATACTCTCTTATAATTCTCTTGTTATGATTAGACAGAGACTGAGAGAGATGCAGAATCAAGAGGGCCAATTAGCGGATGGAGAAGCAGAGGCTAAGGCTACGCCTGCGCCTTCTGAGTTTGAAGATTGGGCTAATTTTGCAGACGAAGATATTATGCAACACCACTCTACGATTCGCTCTGTTGAAGCCGATAAAATTCCTTTTCTCGGTGACAAGGCATTGTTTTCTCGTTTCAACTATGCAGTTTCTTGATTTATCTTTTGTTTGTTCGTCTGTTTTGGATTTCTATCTACTTCTATGTGAGAATTATTATTTTGTTTCTAAGACTATGCATTTTAACTTTAAACCGTCCACTCAAACTGTAGGAGCCTCTTTCCGCATTGGCTGCTGAATATCAATCGGGAAGCCCTATTTTGCTCGAGAAAATAAAGGTTTGTTTGTGCTAAAAAAAAAATCCTGCTCTGCTCTTTTAATTCTTATTCCTCTATTAGTAACTTTCATGTCTGCTCGCGTAGGTGCTGGGAGAGCAGTACGCTGCCATTAGGCGAACGCGCGGAGATGGGAACTGCTTCTTTCGAAGCTTCATGTTTTCATACCTTGTATGCCTTGATGCTATTGTATTCGACATATTTGTCTGCCTCTTCCTCCATATTTATTGTTAACGGGTACTTGGTGCTGTAAATAGGAGCATATTTTGCAAACACAAGACCGAGCAGAAGTTGATCGTGTCAAAATAAAGGTGGAAGAATGTAGAAAAACGCTTCAGAGTTTGGGATATGCTGATTTTACCTTTGAGGATTTCTTTGCGGTAAACCCATTTTGTGCATTTTACTACATTACGCAATAACTGCATGCTCTTTTTCTTTGTTTATGTACAAGCGCATTTTCTGTTATATCGAGTGTTTAAGCTATGTTTAACCATAACCCTTAAGAAAAGGAAATTTCAAGATTAGTGCTAAAGGTAATATCTGATGGTTATTGTTTATGATAGCCTTGTGGCTGATCCCTGGAATCACAGTTTTGCCGACTCTGGGAGGTTTGAAGTTATGATATTTTATGGACCTGTACGATGCTGAATTTTTGAATATGCATCTCCATGGAAATGATAGACCTTTTTGTTTCAACTGAACTTGACTTTTCCATGGATTTAAATGTGTGTCAAATAGTGATATTCATGTTAAAACCCATTTCTGTTTCGCATTGGGGCAACAGAGGAAGAACAAGAAAATTATTATTTGCCAATGTGAGATGTGTTTGAGATGAGGTTACTTAAATCAAAGCCTTATATTCTCATTTTGAAGTGAGTGAACTAGTGAATTTTAATGTTTTACTTGACTTGCTGCTTTATTATTGGTGTAGGAAGATTTAATTTTCTCAATTCTTTTCAAATAATACTTACTAAAGACTGAGGCTTAGTTTCTACTAGCACTTTAATTACCTTTATCAATATAAATCAGCTCTAGTTCCATGGTGAAAAATTTTGCAGTTATTCCTGGAGCAGTTGGATTGTGTTCTTCAGGGAAATGAAACTTCAGTAAAGTATAATCCCCTTTTCCTTAGCGTAATATTCTGTTAAACATTTTGAGAGTGCATTTGCTTTAGTATCTCAAGTCTTGTACTAATACTTCATCATAATCACTTCTGTTTGTAACCATGAACCGACATAGACTAATAATATTTATTGATAAACATTTTCAGCTGATGAAATGACTTCTATAATGTGTGTAATAAACTCCTTTCTTATTTTTATTCTTTTACAGTCATGATGAGCTCATAAATAGGAGTAGAGATCAGTCAATTTCAGATTATGGTGAGTGATTTTGGAGACTCAATGGTCTGAAATTCTGAGTGGATCCCTTCCTCTTGAACAAATTGTCCCCTAACAAATTTGGTTGGTTAGTTGTCATGTTTTTCAGATTTGTTACTTCTGGCGAAATACGAAGACGCTCCGACTTTTTTGAACCCTTTATATTGGGGTTAACAAATGCAACAGTAGAACAGGTTTTGTTCAATATTAAAATTTTATGTATTTTTGATAAGTTGATTATTTGGTTCACGTTTGTGCGAGCTTGGAGTCCCAACTCTCTCTTTCTCTGTCTCTCTCTCTCTCTCTCTCTCTAATGTTACAATCTGGTTTGTTATAGTTCTGCAAGTCCTCTGTGGAACCAATGGGTGAAGAGAGCGACCATGTGCACATTACTGCCCTATCTGATGCGCTAGGGGTACCAATTCGTGTTGTATACCTTGACCGCAGTTCTTGTGATACAGGTGGTGTTAGTGTTAATCATCATGATTTCATTCCTATGGCCAGTGATGTCCCAAATCCTGCTACTGATGGCTCTGTGACCAAAAATCCCTTCATTAACTTGCTTTATCGTCCGGGTCACTATGATATTCTCTACCCAAAGTGATGTGTTGCTGGCCCTGGTAAGCTATCTTCTAGTCATAATGCACTGCATTTGTGTGGGGTGGAGGTTTCTCTATGTTCATGTTGATGTAAAATATGCAAAGAACTATTCAAATTCAAACACCTTTTTTTCAGTATCTAGGCACTCTGGTGCCATTTTTCATCAGTACAATTTGGTTATTTGCTGCTGGTAAAATCATTTATTCAGTTGTAATTAAACTGTCAAATGAATTGTTTGTTTGTTCCTGATCAATACTGTGATGTTTCAAAGAAGGATATTTATAATTAAATTTTCTTTCATATATATGTTGCAGGCTGTTAATGGATTCCTGGTAAATTGGTGGGGCTATGAAGGAAAGCATGGTGGCAGGAACCTTGATGTTGTAAGGCAAAGGCCTAGGACCCTGATGTTGTAAGGCAAAGGCCTAGGCTCATTTGCTTTATGCTGTAGCTTTTGAAAAAATTTCAAATGCTTCTGAACTCTGAATGGGGATATTGATGCAAGGTTGCTTGAAAAGATGACACTCATCAGTTTAAATTCATGGATTGAGCAGGTCTCACATGGTCTTTAATCATCTTTGTGAAATTGCATTGCTGAGGGAGGGGGGAAATAATTATTTGAATTGTTTTCTCTTATATAGCTTCTCTTTTTTAACAGCTTTGATGTTTGTCATACCTATATATAAAAGTTACAGGTCTGCTATTTGCAGCCATTAGGTTTCAGATCAGGCGGTAGCAATTAACAAGGCCTGCTGTAATAGCTGGTTAATGACAATGTTACCGCGAATGTCCGAGCAAGTTGTTGGAAAATTTGGACTAATATTGGCATAGCTGTCATAAATGAATTATTAGTTTATTTCTAGTCTTAGGAAGTATTATATTCGATGATTGTCAAGTGTTGGAAATCCTTTACATTTATAGCCATTTTTTGACACAGCCAATCTTCATTTGCTTGGGAGAGTAATCAACAAATATTGTTGGATCATGCTAACCTTTAAGATACATGAAATTCATAAATTTTGTTAACACTTTTCTCCTTCTACTTTTAACTTGTACTTTTTTTTTTTTTTTAAATTATTGGTTTTGCCTCACTATCGGGTCTTTCTAATTAGCACTTTCTTTTTTTTTTTTTTTTTTTTTTTTTGAGAAATAACTATGGTGTTCTTCTGTTTTTGTTTCATTCTCAATTTGGATCAAATTACCCTGTTGGATTGTCCATTGTTACGGGCCTTAAGTTCTGAACATCAAACACAACGATCTGAGGTGAGAAAATATAGGTCTGGTGCATACAATCCCTTTGTCCAATCGAACACCTTTGCTTCTATCAACTTATCAGTATAACAGCAATTATATCCATGCCAAAAACATAGATCCAAACAAAATAAAGCATTTTTAGGATAGACAGAAAATTTTATGTTTCCCAAAAAGTTAATGAACATGGTATCATCAGTTCCATCTCTTCAGAAAAAAAATTCAATTCAGAACTCCTTCGCTTGTGTGTGTATCCCATCAGTTACAAATGGGATGAAAAAGAAAAAACAAAAACAGTATCAAAAGAAAAAGTGAATTTTTTTTAAGAAAGAATGCTTCAGAACCCCAGTGAAATGATCCTCCATCGCTCATCAGCTACTGTACATCTATTTTATATGTATTTTACTCGAGAACAAACAAAACTTTGAAGCTTTCACCTGATGCTTCTTTTCTAGTAGTTCCAGAACTATAAGAAAATCCAGAGGAAACAGGATTTCAGGAAGCTTCTCAAAAGCAGAAAAATTGTATTTCTTTCCAATCAGCCGTGCCCCCTATATATTTAGTCAATGATGTTCAGAGGTACCAATCTTAAATTACTCAATCCTAAGAGGTTAGTGCCCACAGAAAAGAAAAATGTGGCTTGCCCAGTCTGTCAGTCAGACTCCTTCCCAGAACCCCAAGAAGCATCCCCGTTCAAAGAATCCTCCAAGTTGGACAAATTTGGTAAACTTCCTTGATGGTTCTCCTCGTTGGTGACACTTTTAGGTTTCCCAGGTCTAGTTCGAACATTAACTCCCATAGGAAACGGCACCTACAGATAAAGGAAAGGATCAATATAAAACCTCCTGCACTATCTTCTCTCCTTTTGACAAGGGAAATTTGGACCTCCTACATCCTAGAGGAAGAAGCCCTTCCAAGTTCGGCAACATTACTCAAATCATGTTCGACTAGGAAAGAGATATGCAAGACCATTTATTAACTAGCATGTGAAGGGACAGTAATGTAACATTCATACCTGGTCACCAGCATTGGGACCATCAGTGTTGAAGAGAATGGGCCGGCATCGCTTATCCTCATTCATCAAGCTCGAATTCTGGAAATGTGCAATGAGGGCAGCTTTTCCTTGTATACGGGCATACGCAAGTGATGCTACCTTTTCACTATTGAACTTCTCCCATTTCTTTCCATTGAATACCTGCCGTAGTTAGATTTTCACTTTTAGCTTTTAGTCTACAGACATATAATGTATACTCTTAAGCTTACTCAGAATTAACCTGATAGAATGGAATTATCTGGCTTGGGTCAATCATATTGATGAATGCATACCCCACATTGCATTTATTCTGCAACACATGTAAAAGTCAGAGCAAGTAAAACACAAGGATTCCAAAAGTTTGACCCATCCCATAACCCAAAAGCCAACCACAATTTTAAGGCTATCTACTTCAGACAAATGGACATACCTTGAAATCAATTGGCAGATAAATGAAATCATAAGTTCCTTTATGGTGTTCGTCAATTGCAGCCAGAAGCATTTTTGAAGTATACCTGCCATCACCATAGTGTCCAATCAAATTACTCTATTTAAAGTCATGTATACATGTCTAGACTAGATATTCCCATGCATTAAAAATTCAAGTTTCATTACGAAAAATGTTAAAACAGTAATTCACAGTATCAAAGTTATGCACATACTTGTTAGGAATGTTCTTTATCATAAGCGTTGTCCGATTGTCTTCCCCTCGCAATATGCGATCAATATCAAGTTCAAACTGTTTCTTGTCAGCCTGGTTAATGCTCCCTTCATTTCTACGACTCCTCGTACGTTCATTTGGGGATTCAAATGGACTGGTCATGGTTATCATTTGATTTCTCCCAGGAAAAATTGACCTTTGATGGTGTTGCTGGAGTCCTACATTTTTTGGGGGAATTGACAGGTCCATATAGTTTCCAGGGACATGAGGGAACATGTTAGGAGAGACGAGTTCTGCAGAGTGCAGTGAGTTATTAGAAATTCTCAAGCTCCCAAGGGAACCCGGATGAAAACCAGAAGACTCGGGAGATTCCCCAGCATAAGCATGTCGCCTTTCCCAGAGAGAAGAATTGATGGTTGGTGCGGATCCTACATGGTGGTTATTTATAGGTAGAACAGATGTTAGAGCAGGAGGTGGCGCTCTAGGAGGTCCATGTAGCCGCACTGAGGAATGAGACATGGAAATGCCATTGACAAAAGATGATGAGTTTGGCCACATCATGCCTGGAGACTGTGGATGGTGGTAGGAGTTTCCCCATGCGAAATGATGTCCAGGATGAGAAGAGCTCCCATTAATAGCTGATCCAAAAACTGGAAAACAGAATAAGGACTAGATAAATAAATAAGTATAAAAATGAATAGACTGACATAATTGAAATCTGGCTTCCATTTGACTGGGTCACTCAATATTTAAAGTGCATAGCTCCCAAGTGTCCACACTTCAATATTAGAATATGAAAGTAACCAAAAAAACTCATACAACAAATCTTCAGATTTACTGCTGCATGGAATGAAATTGTGGTAAGGACAGCTGTAGACAGGCTAATTCGATTTTTCTAGTTCTAGAATATTAAGATGGCACATCATGCATGTGCCTGCTTATATTGGAAATCATTCTTAACTAAGACCTTAGCTAAACTTTTGAAAGTAGACAACAGAAATCATGCCTATCTTATTGCAGTTAACTTAAATGTTCCGTGAACAACAAAGATAATAAAAACTAAACTTAACATTCGACAAGCCAATTAATTGTAGCTTCCATGTCCCTTTATTAAATTTTTCATTTTTGGTATTAAAGCATTTTCATTGCTTATCATAGCCATGCAAAGGCAGGAAAATCAAGGCCCCCTTGGGCTGCCTTGCAATCTTTTTTTTTTCGAAAGAAAAAGGCAACTTTTTGTTAGACAACAAGAAGCAATGGTTGAAAAGTTCTTACAAGAAGAAATTTTTAATTTGTAGTTTATTTTTACCTTTATCATGTACAGCAAAATTCTAAAAAACTTATCACTACACTTATTCTTGTATTGGTTTTATAGAAAAATCAAAATTTGTAGAAATTACTTTTTTGGAAGCAGAAGCAAAAAAGCACAGTTCATTGAAATGGAGAAAACCCCACCCCCCCATAAAAAACACATGAAGAAAAAAAGCATTAGAAAGAAAAACTGCTTCCAATTTTAGAAAGAAAAACTGCTTCCAATTTTAGCCATTGCATTTACCTCCATCATTGAATTCAATCGAATGCCCATTTTGACTGATTCTGTGTAATTGCCTGTTTTCGATTCTTTCAAGTGGCTTTGAACTCATATTTGTAACGATGCCGACAGGAGAGTGAACCACACTCTTTAAACCATCATGATACTCTGGAAGCGAATGAGGATGAAAATTTGGTGTGCCCTGAATATCAAATTTTAATTGACCCTGTGTGTGACCAGGTTCAGCAACGCCAGTTTGATTGCCGGTTGAGTCGACTCTCAAAAAAGAGGACAAGCTGTTCGGAACACTAGATGAAATTCCATGATGAAATTCTGATTCCAGAAATGGGGCTTGTGTTGGAGATGGTAATCCCAAGATAGTCCCATTATCAATGCCATTGGAAATTATTGCCCGATGTGGAAGTACTCCTGTTAACAATGCTTCATAAGAATATCAAAACAATAATATCTAAATAGGCAGGCTATCCCATTGTTAATATTCATACCAGGGAATCCAGCAACTGATTTGTTGGGAGGGCTACTCTGCTGTGCAGGATGCCCACTCTCATCCTGTTCCAAGTCAGGAGGAATCTGTTGCAACAAACTGCAACCAGAGAAAAACACAGTTTATTGATGGATAAAAGGAAATGGCTAGGGTTTGTTAGGAGAAGATATAAAGCAGCAACTGCTCTAATATTGACAATTAAAAGGATGCAAACAGCACAGGCCTTGGGCTTGACTCAGTTGGTAGAGCATTGGTTGGGTCAAATCAAATTATTTTACATTATTTTGACTCTGAAGAGAAGGTTGTCCTCTTAAAGTTAGTAATCACAAAAATAGTAAACTTAATGACCCCAAATGTGGAAGGTATGCTTATTCCAGTGGAACTAAAAGCTAAAGAAGAAATAAAATATAGGCAAGAAATTAAATGCAAAGTAAATATCGTTGGAAGCTACCGTCTTGCACCCCCAGGACGGCTTGGCTCAAGCTTAATTCGCTTCCCTGCAATATCACTCCTGTTCAATGCGCGAAGAGCAGATTCTGCAGCTCTAATATCATAGAATTCAATAAATTTGTGATGACTTCTGTGTGGGGTTTCTCGAATCTGCGAGGCAAGCAAAATATGGATTCATGCCCCATTCGTAATAAATCATCTTTTGTTTACTATTAAAAATGAACATTTACCTCCTTAATTTCTCCATACACACCAAAAATCTGACGAAGTTCGTCATTTGAAATGGAAGAATCTAGGTTGAAAACAACCAGAGTCCCCTGATTAATATCTTTTTCCGAGGGGTTGTCCTGATAAAAGTAACCCATATGGCAATGGAACATGTAAAGGCTCATGAATTTGCACCAGAAAAGCTGAAATGCTCAAGAATAGGACTTCCATTTGCTAACAACTATAACAATGATCGATTCATAAAAGTAAAATACTTCAGGAAGGACAATCGAAGCTAACCTTTGGGATTGAGTAATGAATGTCAAGTTTTCGGCGCCTTAGTGGTCTATCCTGCAGCGCTTTCATTGCATTTCTTGCAGCCCTAATATCATAATACGAGATCATAACAAAACCACGATGCTTGCAGGATGTATAAAGAGTGCGGATATCTCCATATTGCTGCATATTCAATGTATGAAATGGTTTACAGTAGGTATAGAGCTTGTGTAAGGCAAATAGCTCATCTATGTTAACGGGCTACCAACTAAAACAATAAAAAAAATACACGTACACACCTCAAATAGTGCTTTTAACTCGGAATCTTCAGCATTGCTATTTATATTTCTGACAAAAAGTGTTCTAGAGGGATGCTCACCATAAGGGTGTTCTCCAGCGATTGAACCATTACTAAAACCTGGCTGACCATTAGAAACTCCGCCAGGACATTCAATATTATTTTGTGCTGCAGAACCATCGTCTCCCAAATCCAGTCCTCCAACACTGCTAAAAAAGTCCAACTCTTCCATATCATCACCACCAGTGGATTGGTGGATATTCTCCAGTTTATCAGTCATTCCACTAAACAAGTCATCATCACTAGGGAGAAGGTTTCCAATAGTTTGGGCCTCAATTTCTTCAAGGGATTGAAAAGGATCTTCTTCTTCAAAATGTGAGGCAACAATATCTACGGAATGGCCATATGGAACATTGTTTGAGGATAACCTCACTGCAACAAAAATATAAATGCCTATAAGTAGATCATAGATGGTATTCTGAAGGAAAATTTTAGAAGCAAAATAATTCACTGAGGGTGTTGCATTTGGCAGATAATTTAAATTGGAAGCACATGGATTAGCATTTATAGGTACATTTATGCATGTATGCATGTGCAAGTGAATTAGACATAGAAGGAACGGTAACAAAGGGAAAGAAACATACACTTTCTACTAAATAATTCTGATAATGAGCTTGAAAAGAGACTATTCTCATATTGAGTTGCCATCATGTCAACTTTTCCACCTTCAGAAGAACAAGATGTTGGCTGTACGGATCTTGTTGCTGGGTCATGGACCAGAGGTTTCAACAAAGTCGTGGACTGAGTCATTGCTCTCTCTGTTCCCACTACATGCCTAGCTAGGCTATGATTCAATTTCTGATCCTGCATTAGTAAAGACTGATGAAGTTCGAGTGATTTTGCCGACTGACATTCCAGAGCTCCAAGATTTTCCATGGGAGACATTGCAATTGATTTTCCAATGGCTGTTCAAGCAATCATGTCAACTTGGACTCAATGCAGAATTCACTTTAGATAGTAAACAGATTATTAAAGGGCTAGATTTGCTACTGAATTTAGCAATCTCTTTTTGTTTTTTGAAGATATAAAATAATCAACTGAGCACAGTAACTGTATAATGTAGACTGGCAACTTGTAAAGGATCAAAAGTGAGCTCAGGCAACTTCCACCTAAAAGCACTAGAAAAAAAATAAAAAAGCACTTAGTGAAAGAACCCATGAAGCATAAGATTGGCATCTCCTTTGGTCTCAACTTTCTTCCAAAATTCACTCATTCAATGAATTTTTCCAGAAAAATGAGTTAATGACAATTTTACCATATTGGTACAGCAAGTTTAATAAAAAGATTGTTAATTCATAGCTAAAAATGTTGATCTCTATTAAAAATTTCTTTAGCTACTCTTAAATGTACTTAAGAAATTACATAAAATTGATCCATATTTATATTATAGATTTTACCCTCTCTTTAACATTAATGCCAGATTACGTCATCCTCTTGACTTTCTTTTGTAGATTCAAGAAACTATTAAATCACGTAATTTTTTTTTCGCATTAATCATATCCGGCAATTGTACCATATAGCCATTCAAAGAATGACGGTGTAGCAGATTTAGAGAAACAAGGAAATGTGACAGAGAACTGAAGCTATCCAGCCTTTGAAGCCACAACACAATCAACAATGACTGAGGAAATTTAGGGATGAGGTCATTCCAGTTTGGGGAGAGGAAAGGCAAGTTCTAACTGTCTGAAAGAATAAAAATTGTAACTTCCCTACAAATTCATCAAAATATTGTACCTTTATTTGCAATCAGAACAATCTAAAGTTCATTGATCAAAAAGGAAAATTCAAAAATAAGATAAATATATATATATATATATATATATATATATATATATATATATATGCAAGCCCTTGAAGGAGCAAAACACTAACCATGGTGATCAGGCATGGTCTCCAACTTCCAAAAGCCAACCTGCTTCTGCCATGAGTAGAAAACAAAAGTTAAAAGAGTGATTCAAACAAATATAAGAGCAAAAAGAATTGTCTATGCATGCTAAACCGATATACACCACGCAATACAAAAAGGTAATTGCGGGCAACCAGTACCTCACTAGGAAATGATGCATCCTCAGAGAAAAATGATGACGAGGACAAACCCGGAAGATCCATTGTTTCGAATGGCATGATGATTGATACCTAAAAATCTATTAACCCAGAAAAAAAAATATTATTCAGATTAATTCCATCTATGACCGGCCTAATGCTGCATGCAACTTTATTAATAGAATCCAAAATCTCTCTCCTCTCCGGCAATGGAAACTCTGCAAGGAAAAATTTAGAAGGTGTATAATAAAAAACAAAAGGGAAGCGCATGTAGAGAAAAGAATTACAAGGTTTAATATTTATTATTTGCCTCAAAAGAAAATTGCAACTTATTTTGGATTGGGATTCCAAATAGGAAGTATTGGAAGGAAGAAAATTAAATTAACATTTAATGACAAGATTACAACAGAGCATATCTTTCATAATTTTACACCTGAAAAGAACATATATATATATATATATATATATATATATATATATATATATATATATATATATATATATATATATATATATAATTCTGGAAATTGTTCATCAATTCATTAATTGCATAATAACACGAGCAATTTTCATGAAGATGAAACAGATCCAAAACGGCTGATTAAAAGACACTTCAATAAAACCAAATTTCCAAATTCAGCTAGTAATAGCGCGCGCAGAATTACCTAGAAACGATCAATTTTTGATTGAATATTAGAAATCAAATTTCAAAAAGAACGGTCGATCGGAAAGACAGAAAGCACCTCGAAGCGTGAAATGGGACAACAATTGAACAAAACGTAACAGACAAACCTTATTAAAAAGCAAAATTAGTCAATTTCAGGACGGCGAGAGACGAGGAGGACATAGGCGAGGGAGGAATTTAAACAGAGTTGACACACAGAGATATGGAATAAATTACGCCATAAGGCAAGGAAAATTGAATGCAGAAGCTATCATCTTGGCATCTGTGCCGTGTAAGATCCTCAAACCCTAGCTTGATTCTCTTTTCCCTGCATTGCACGTTAACCACCATCTCCTTCCTACTTGTCCATTCTTTTTTCTTATTATTATTATTATTATTTCCCTATACATTCATCATTCTCTCCCACTTTAAACTGTGTCTCGCTTCAGGCTCCGTGGAGGTGCGAAATGTCCCGTTGGAATCAATGAAGTTTCCGGCGAGAAACAGATTCTCCGGCGAGATTGCGAGCCTTCTCGCCAGAGAGAGGTGAGAGAAATCGATGTAGCTGTTGCTTAAACAAAAACCGTTTATTAGAAAAATAAACTAGACCAGGCTCCTACAAACACGAGATCATGAGGTTGGAAAACCGTTTAACAGACTAACGGCGTCAAGTCCTAATCCGTTGTCGTTGTGTGGTATCAGAACAGTGAGAGGGCTCGGGCTTCGTTCTCTCTTTGCAAAACGCCACGCTGGCATGTTTAGAGCCGGTTAAGTTTATTTACGTAAATGACGATAATAACCTTGTTTATTACGACAAGGTTTGGTACAATTTTGGGACCTCTCTCTTAAATTAGTGGACCTTGAGATACGTGCGGCATTTAAATTCGTAAAAAAATGGAATTAATTAATAGATTTTTTAATACCGGGAACAATATTAATCCATTAATGTAAAACTAACTCCTCCCTCTGTGGTTGACACTTGACAATAGATCTTAGGCACCACGCGTCCATTCCTCAGAAATTTGAATCCGAGGTCCCCTGCCCAAACCTCATTCGATCGAACAACAGTGAAATAGAAAATTTATTATTCCTATTATCACGCATTTTTTCATCGTTGGTTACTTTTTATATTGCGGTAATTATTTAATTTTTAACTATACAAATATTAATATTGAAAATTTAACTAATGACGGTAAAATAGAAAATTAAGTAAAATGAACCGTTTTTTATTTTGCATTTGTGACTTATTATGAATAACAAAGTGTATTATTTATAAAAAAAAATTTTGTTGTATTTTGTGTTTATATCATATCATATTTGATGTTTCATACCGGTTCGATTTAGAAATTAGAATCTATTGTGTTCATATGCTGTTTGGTTGGCAAGAAAATAACATTAGTTGAACAATGAGCAAGACAAAAAGAAGAATTCGAGAAAGAAAGAGGTGGGAGAAGGAACGAGAAAATTGTAATTTGATATTGAATTCTATAAAATACAGCTTAGCAAGTTTTATGCAGACAGTGGTCCCATTGTTCAGTTAGGCACTAAAATGTGTTGTGCTCATTCTTAGCTCATTTAACCACTCTGTTAACAGCCAACAAAAAAACTATTACTGCTAAAATTTTGGTAACCGACAGAATTAATGTAATCTTTACATTTGAATGGTTGGTCCACTATGATAACTCTTATGTAAAATACTTTAATATTTAAATTAATTTCAAATTTCTCATTAGACTCTCGTCCTTCGCGATTGAATAGCAATTATAATTAATAAATAAAATATAATTTTTAGACCATTATTTAGCTGGAAAATAATAAATAATTTTCTCTAAAAAATTGGAGGAAAATAAAAAAAAAAAAAGAAAAAACATTTTTCTTTCTCGTCTTTCAAGTTTTATTGATCCAAATTAAAGAGCTACGAAACCGTTGATGAATGGTGATGCTGTAGCTGTAGACAAACTCCAATAAAAAGAAGGCAGCAACTGTCAGCTGAGAGAAGGAAAGCTGCAAAAGAGAAATAATAAATAAATGAATAAAATAGATTTAATGATTAGTGAAACATGTGAAAATGCAATGATAGATTGCTCAATCTTTAATTAATCATTTCCTTAAAGAAAAAAAAATATTTGATTAATTATCGTATGATAATCTCCCCTGCGTTTTACGTACTTTCACGTTTTGACTTGAAGACTAGATCCTCTTTCTTTTTTACGAACCCGTGTTTATTTTTTTCATTCTTAACTCCATTTTTTTATTTTTTTTATTTAAAAAATATTTTAATATTTGAGAATTTATCAACAAAAAATGTTTTTCTAATTAAAGAAACACTACTTTTCAGATGTTTAAGCCATTTAAAGGAACATATTTATCCAGATATTGATAAAATATGTCGACAAATTCATATTGTTAGTTATTTCCTCCTATTTATTGAAAAAAATTATCGTATTTTTACAATTAGATAATCTTTAATTTAATTGACTTATTTGTAAAATATTTTTCAAAAATAAAATTATTATTTATGGATGTATTCAGTAACAGCTTTACAAGTAGTTAAAATGCTAACCACTATTATTTATTATTTATAGTGTTAGATAACATAGTCTTTGAATTACATTTTAAATGTTAAGGTAGCGTTTTATGAAAAGCTACTCATACAACTAAACACTACTAAATAGTTAATAGCTGCCAGTTAATTTTACTGAACAAACCTTGTAAATAAATGGAGCCTTAAGATTAATTTCTTGATTCCATATTTTATTAAACTCTAATCAAATTACTAATGTCAAAAAAAACTCTAATCAAATTAATGACTGAATTAAACTTTACTTGAAACTTTATGCTTCAATGATATTTTCTTTAAAAAAAATCTCACATGACTTTTTTTTTTTCAAACTACTTTCTTTTATTATAATTTTTTTATTCAGACAGAATGAAAATACAAACTCAATATAAATTATATATAATTTATAGTGAAAAGAAAAAATTATTCTTTTCATACTTAACTTTAAATTCAGATAGCTAATTTCTTAAATACGATATATATAAATATTCAAAAAAATAACGTTAGAAATAAGACAATTTGAATTTTGACATATTAAATCTATTGAAAGAATTCGAATTAAGGAGCCAAGTTCAAATGAGTTTTTTGCAAGCTCAATCTTTAACGACTCACGAGTAATTTAACTCATTTATATTTACTTTTATTAATTTAAAAAATATGTTTTTGTAAATTTGATTTCAATATTATTATAAACAAACTAAAATTGATGTAAGATTTATTGATGGTCAAAATTGACTTTAATAATTAAAGAGAAATATTTTACAAAATATCTAAAATTCATTCGAGAAGATAGGAGAAAACAAGTCTGAAATCTCCAGCCACAGAAGACCTAAAATCAACTGAAACGACAACAACACGGCTGAAATTACAGAGAGATTTTTTTTTTTTTTCTCTTCAATTTTGCATACTGAGTTATTTACAATGGGATTTTGACACAAAACTCACGTTGATTGGACATTGATTAGTGGAGGAGGAAATTTGTATTTCGAACTCTTTTGGATTATTTCCATTTTTTAAAAAAGAAAAACTACCATTAGCTTATGTAATGTTTTTTTTTTTTTTATTTTCAGAAATTTGATTAATTCGAATACGGTCGACCACATCCACGAGGGAAAAAAAATTTACTGCCCGATGGTTGAATTGATTTCATGTTCAACTTAATTTGTACATTATTTTTTCATTTATTTATTTAAATCTCTTAATTTATAGAATAAAAAGAATATATTTTTTTAATTTTTAAAATTTAATTGTGAATATAAATAATTTACCTTTTTTTTGAAAATATTTACTTTTCGTATTAAATTTAGCCATATTCTTAGGACATTTACATGCAACAAAAATAGTGTGTTTATAATAATTTATCCTCCAAAAATTTATCACGGTATTCGCAATACACGTAAGGGACCAACACTGTAAAAAGTGGCACGTGGATTGTTCCGTTGCAACACTCGCAATCGCCATACGTGCCAGAAGTTTACTTACCTGCGACAGTCTTCTTCATTCCTCATCTTCCCGCCGGGTCGTGGCCATTTTAAAAAGCATTAGTTAACAAACCCTAGGTTCTCGAGGGTAACTCCAAATCTGTCTCTCGAGATCGCTGTTCTTTCAGCCTCTAATCTAATGGTATGTTCTCTTTATTCCGATTCTGATTCTGAACTCATTTGATTCGATTTAAAATTTTCGGATTTTTCGGCGTTGGAACTTAATGCACTTTGTTAATCTGCACTATTGTAAGATACCCATTGTACCTTAATAGTTGTGAGTCTCGGACTTAATGTGGTGGTTCTCTATGGAATCGATTTAATGAATGGCTGCTTATTTGCGGAAAATCAATTTCTTGGTTTTTATCTTTTGCCATTTATACATTCCAAAGAAGTTGAATTGTTTGTTTTCAAACTATTCATCTTATGCTTGCATCCTGATTTTCTTATGGTAACAACCGAGAATAGGGTTTGATGCATTTCCTCAGGTTTGTAGAACATTTTCTTCTCCTCCTTCTTCCTCTCCCTTTCTTTTTCTTTTTTCCTTTTCATTATTCAATTTTGATATTCTTGAATCCTGAAGGCATTTTTTCCCTATTCTTGTACTTGTTTCTACTGCTAGTATTATTTTCATTTTTTAGGAGTTGCAATACTTTTATTCTTAAATCGGATGAGTTGGCAGTCGAAATAAAGTGTTATTGCTATTGTTTTATCTATGCAGAATTTTGATTTTGGAATCAATTGATGGGTAGAGAGTATCATGGAAGCAGTAATTCCACGAAGAATTCTAAAAAGCAAGAAAGTGGAAGGAAAGTAGTTGAGTCATGTGTCACAAAGAAAAGCGTGCAGAATGTTCGAAAGATAAAGTCCGAAGGATTTCTTTTGAAGCGAAGAGTTAGCCCTAGACTAAAGAGCATACCAGAAGACAAGAGACCATATTATGGCAGTGCTCAGAGAAGGCGATTGAATTTTTCTAAAGATTTCTGCAGCAGAAAATTTGAAGATGATAATCAGAAAACGCAATCTAACTCTGGTGAAGGTAATGCTGGCCCTGACAAAGCTAAAGTTGATGTTACTGCAAGAAGGAAACTCATGCAACATGCTCCCAAGTTAAGGCCAGAGGGACTTCTTTCGTCGCGAAGAGTTAGCCCTAGATTCAGAGATATACCTGCAGACAAAAGGCCATATTATGGATGTGCTCAGAGGCGGCATTCACATGATTCTAAATATAGATGTGAGAAAGAAACTGAAGATAATAATTGTAAGAGGCAATTGTATTCTCCTATAGATGGTTCGAGCGCGGGAAGAACTAAGGCTGGCTTTACCATGGCAAAGATTGCTGTAAATCAAGTTCAAAAAATAAGGTCAGATTTGTGTCTTTTGGAGCAAAGTCTTATCCCAAGACTTGAAAGCATACCTGCAAATAAAAGACCATGTTATGGTAGAGATGAAAGGAGGCAGCTGGGGGCTACTGAAGATGACCGAAAAAACAAAGATGATCACCGAATGAGGCTACTATGCACTCCTGATGATAATGCTAGTGAGCAAAAAATTAAAATTGATCACACTATGCAAGAATGCTTACTTCATGTCAATAGAAAAGAAGCAGAAGATAGAAGTACTGAAAGTGACTCCATTAATGGTACAGATATTTTGCATTTAGAACATGCGGCTTATTTGGAATGGACAAGTTGTGAAAGTTTTGGAGATGATAGAATGCATCAAATGTCTGGTGCAATGGCACGAGAGGTAGTGGTGGGCCTGATGGCTGTTTCTCCTTTGATGTTAACATACAAAGATGGCATTAATTTTGGGGAGAATTCTTGTGAGGAAAAAAATGGAAATGAAGCGTTTGATATTTCCAAGAGAAACAATATTGTGCAACAATATCAACAGATAAATTCCAAAATAGTTCTTTTGAAGCGAAGAGTTAGTCCAAGACTTAAAGATATACCCAAAGATAAAAGACCATATTATGGCAGTAACAGGATGGGGCAGTTAAATGCTGCTAAGGGATATATCTGCAAAAGCAGTGATCAGAAGAGGCAATCATATTCTCCAAAAGATAACACCACTGACAAAAAAACTGAACTTGATTTCTCAATGCAAGAGTGCCTAGTTAATATGGCTTGGAAAGATGTAGACAATAGAGACAGTGAAAGCAGACTAACCCCTGGTTCTGGACCTGTTAAATATGGAAAAACAGAAATTTGGGATTTAGAAAATGGTGAGTATTTGAAAGCACTGGACTGCAATAAGTTTTTATCTGATCGTATTTGTCGAAAGTCTGGCGCAAGGGTAAAACAGACAGTAAAGGCGCTCCGCAGACATTATCCTTACTTGGAACAGGTGATTGCATTTTTCGCATGATCTTTTGTGAAATGCATAAACGAGCATATGCATGCAGTTCAAATAGCTTGATTTGGAGGCTTAGTTGAATTATTAACATTCAATGCCTATTAATGCTATGTTGGAAGAGAAGAAAATGTGCAAGGAGGCTGAGGCCGGATATTTGCACATGCAGTGTGATTATCTAGACATTCATTTTCCTCCTTTCTTCCCTCCCTTTCCTGTTATCTTTGCTTAGTTTAAACTTTCATTTGGAGCTTTTTTTTTTTTTCTTTTTCTTTTTTTTTTTCTTTTTCTTTTTAGTTTTTGAAGCATGATTTTGTTGAACCCACCAGCTTGGTCAGTGTTTAAGGACATAGGTTTAGTGCTGAATGAGGATGGAGTTATGTGCTGCATAAGCTAATTCTTTTCTTTTCTTTCCCGATTGAGTTTACCCTTTGAATTATATGGTTAATCCAAGAAAATACCTTGGTGTAGTGATTATCTTGCTGTAGAATTACACAGTAGTTCATCAGGACATCCTTACTGTATACAGATTTTTATATATGTCGCATAAATGTCAAGTTTCTAAGTATTCAGCTTCATCGTCGTTTTATGTAAGTTAGATCTGTCTGTTGCTTTTGTTTTAGGATTGTTTTGAACCGGAAAGGATGTCTAAAGGCTCTTCTATATTACCAGGGTATGGAATCTATAAATCAATAAAATTGTATATTTTCATATGCACAGTATGTATCGAGTGAACTGACAGAAGTGTTTTGTGTGTTAAGCTTGGTGTGCGAAGACCTTTCTTATGGTGAAGAAGATATACATATTCCTGTTACCAATATAATTGATCCTCCAATTGCACCTGCAGGCAAGTTTACAGATTTACCTATACTTTGTAAGAGAAAGTTTTATCTTGTAGAGACGACCAATTTTCTCTTTTGTTTTCTAATAAAATGCTGCTTGCATATGCCATGTTGATTTTAGGTGTTCCATTGTCACGGTAATTTTGCATTTTCTTACCAGTTTTAGTGTATATGTTGTATGTGGAAGAGCATGAAGCTTATAATTGACTTACAAAATATTTCTAAACTAATTACAAATGTCTCCACAAACTAACCCTTTAAGTTTTGGTGTTCTTCTGAATGTGTCGACCCCTAAAACGTTATACAAGGATATAAAAGCATGGAGACTCCTCAGTCTTAAATTTTGATACCAATTTCGAAACCAGGTATTAATGGCATTATTTTGTAAGTCAATCTGGTCTTAAATTATGGCGGACTTGGAACAGTAATGACATCTATTTTGTTTGAGCATGAAACACACTCTATCTCGAAATGGTATTAAAAATAGCATCCATGCACATTGAGGAAGAATTTAGATCTTTTATGCTCAATAGTTGGATAGCAATTAATTACCAGGTATTCTTTATTGATGATTTGATAAAGCAAGATGATTTCTTTTTACTAATGATAGAATATTCTAAATTCACAAGATCTCCTTTCCAAGTAAATTTGATGTTATACCATTTAACCGCAGTCATGATTACATTTGCAGTTATTTGATTATCTTGCATTAATGTACTTTTTGCACAAAATGCTTGCATGCTTTCACTAGGTAAAGATATTGTCATATTTTGCTATCAAAGTATATATGCGTTTGAATTCTTAAAATGAATGCACTTATTCCCATTACACCTGCTTTTCTAATATTTAAACAACTTCAATTCTGGCTTTTGTTGTTTGTCTCAAGTTTTCTGTTTTGAAAGTGTTATATTCCCTAATTTTTATTTGGGAAAGCAATATGTTGCATTCCCTTCCTTGTACTTTTATTTTTCAGTTCACTCATTCTTTTGAATTTTTCTAGTTTATTGCCTTTGCTGATTGGCTAGTGACATATAACAATTTCATGGTCGTTGCTCATGATAAAATCTTAAATTATAGGATTTAAATATACAAACACCACTGAAGTTGCAAGAAATGTGAGCATTCCTCCAAGTCCTCCTGGATGCAATTGCAAAGGAAATTGTACTAATCCCAAATCTTGTTCTTGTGCTAGACTAAATGGTTCTGACTTTCCATATGTGAGCCAAGATGGTGGCAGGTGAGATTTGAAATATGAATATAGCTTGTTTGTCTGCTTTATTCTGAATGTGTGCCGTGACAGTGTTTGACCAATGCATACTCATCGTTTTAAATATCCAGTATTCTGATTTACTCTGTTCATCTGTTAAAAATCTTAATCCTTTTTCGTTATGGCAATTTATATGTCTCATTCATGGTTCAATTTGTAGTTTGGTGGCTATGACATTGTTAGGATTATTTGTTGACATGCAATCCTAATTGAGGGTGACGGGTCTGAGAAAGAGAAGGGAAACCTAAGACAAGGAGAGAAATATAAGAAACAGAGAGAGATCAAAAGACAGGAGAGGGAAAAGCAATAGAGGAGAGGGAGAAAATCTTAACGAACTTTATTCATCAATCATATCTGGAAACACTTTACAACTCAGCTATTTATAGCTGTTACGCATGAATGACAACTCATCACACACATCAGCAATACTTGCCACCTAAGCAGCTGTATAATTTGTCTGAGATCAAACAATTTGGACTCTCACCAACCAATTAATCATTTTTGAATTTCCTCTGTCAGATTGATTGAACCAAAGGATGTAGTGTTTGAATGTGGTCCAGGGTGTGGATGTGGACCAAACTGCATCAACCGTATATCTCAGAGAGGGTTGAAGTACAGGCTTGAGGTATTCTAGCTGTAGAATCAGAAATCTTTTTTTTTTTTTTTCTTTTATTTCAATTTGAAGTTCTTATCCAATTTGATGAGAAATATTTTCTTTGAACAGGTATACCGTACAAGGAACAAAGGATGGGCTGTTAGGTCTTGGGACTTCATTCCTTCTGGTGCTCCGGTATGTGAATATATAGGTGTTCTTAGGAGGAGCGCAGATTTGGATAATGTATCTGAGAACGACTTCATATTTGAGATTGATTGCTGGCATACAATGAATGGCTTAGGGGGAAGAGAGGTACTTGCACAATCATTCAAGAGAGTGGCAGTCACCACTTTCCATGTTTATTACAAGCTGTTTAATAGGGGAGCATAGAATACAACATCTCTGTTGCAATAGCTTTTATCAGGCTGTGTTTCAATAAGATGTGTGTAAAGTACTTGGATCAAAGCTCATTGAATTGTTAATATTGAAAATATTATTGAGATTAAATACAAATGTACTTGGCGTATGGTACCATTCCCTGCCTATGAACACACTCTTATTACTAACCACATTCTTCTAGTGATTGCTTATGTATTTGCAAGCTTACTTTTGGTTGTAGTTCATGTTTCTTGGGTATTATTTCAATTTCCATTTCTTCACATTCTATAACCACGTTATTCTGATGCATTTTCCATGTAGAGGCGACAAGGTGATGTACCCCTACATGCACGTAATCTTGTGGAGAAAATGGATGAAGCAGGAAGCGAGACAGAGTTTTGTATAGATGGAGGTTCCTCCGGTAATGTTACCAGATTTATTAATCATAGCTGTGACCCTAACCTATTTGTCCAGTGTATTTTGAGCTCCCACTATGACATTAGACTTGCTCGAATTGTGCTATTCGCTGCAGATGACATACCTCCTATGGAGGTAATTTTCCTTCGTGTTACTCTTCCTTTCATTCTGAAATATTGTTTTGTTTGGACCTTCGTTTTCATTTTTCTACTGACAAAAATTGAGGTCTTTAATCTGTGAGAATGGTTTTGTGCTTTACCTGAACCTTGACTTTTCCTTTTTGTGTATCTCTTTTCCAATGTCAACAGCGGTTTTAATATAAGCAATTGTTCTTGAATGCTGTATGCAGGAACTTACGTATGACTATGGATACGAGCTCGATAGTGTTATTAGTCCTGATGGGAAAGTGAAAAAATTACCGTGCTATTGCGGTACAAGTGAATGTCGGGGGCGTTTGTACTAGCAGGCCAAAAGTTACTAAATTCAGGTTATATTCTATACACCAAGCATTGTTGTTGTTGTTGTTGTTGTTCATCATCTTCTTATTTGAAATAATTGACTTCGGAGTAGGTTTTTCATTTAAGATAGTTTTTTTTTTCTCAAGTTGGGCGTTATTAGGTAAGTGGGTGCCTCTTGAAAAAGTGAACTGTAAATTTTATTCCTTCAACCTCTTGTTATTAGGTGAACGGGTGCCCCTTGGAAAACTGAACTGTAAATTTTATTCTATGTGAATTTTAACCTCCTTTCCCTTTATTTGCACATAACAATTTACTTCCTGGGTCATGCCCAGCTGTGTTTCATTAATTAATTGTCAGTGGGTATGAAATGGTCTATTTTCTCTGAATTTCTCTGAAGACTATGAATTAAGTATATCTTTGTTTTGAAATTATAAGTTGTACGAAGAGTTAGCGAATTAATCCTCTACTAGAAAGTTGCCTTCTGTTTCTGTCTGTGGTGTAAAATTAAGATTGTTGATTAGTTATATATAAACAAAATGCAAGCATCCATTTCTGGTACTTGTAACATGAACATCCTTTTTAAGTGGTTTAAAAGAAATCAATCACTTGAACTAGTTTTACGAGGCCTATTTGTCGTTGTCTGCCACTCAGACCCTATAGTTCACAGTCACAGAGTCGAAGATCTAGTGGGTGATGAAAGAAAAGTAAAAGAAAAAATAATGCACAAGGAAAGGAAATCCCAAAGAATTGGGTAGCTTATCCTTTGATAAAGATAGCTCATTTCTCTTCTTTTCTTGCTTTTTCACCATTATATTAATTGCTGTTTCTCCAAATGATTAATCAAAATATAAAATCACTTCACACACACGATTATCATATACATAAGGGTGAGTTGTAACAAGCAACACTAAAAAGCAAAAGGTGCTAACTTTGTGACTCTGCCCTCTATGATTGCCACTGGGTTATTGCCCTTGAGGCCTTCCCTTAATGCAAAAACTTGTGCAGGGATTTTCCCATTGGAGAGAATTGCGGTGATCTTATTTAGATGACCTGAAACAAAATATGCTGCTTTGTTCTTTATTAATTGAACTGTCTAGGCACCTCTTGACTTCATTCAAAAAAGAGAAAAGGGCAAAAAGGGTCAAGGGTATGTTTGTAATTTTCAGCGTAGGAGAATTGGTCAAATAGCATTTTTATTTTTGATGGAGGAGAGGAGAGTATGTTTAAAGCATATGGAATTTGTTGGAGGATGGCAAATGATTAGTTCCTCGTTAAACAATTTAAAATGTACTAACTTTTGGCCTTAAAAAAAAAATTAAAGCTATCTAATTAAATGATAGATGGAGGGTTAAAATAAGAAAAAAGTGATTTTCATCAAGGATGCACCAAATCAACGTGATATTAGATTAAGATAATGTGTGAGAGAGAGAGAAGAATGTGGTTTGCTTACATGTTGAAGCTTTGACCAACAGCAGTCCTTGTAGGAGGTACTAGCTGGAGTTATTGGCCAAGCAGAAAGAGTTATTGGCCAAGCAGAAATATTCCAAAATATAATTTTGAATTTTGAAAAGCGCATTGTTACACGCTATGGTTCAAGAGAATTATACTTTCTAATTATACTAAAAGAAAAAAAAAATGTTGAAAATTCCAATTAACTATTCTTTACGGTGCTGATCATATTGGTCAGTCATAATCAATCGAACCAAACCAAACAAATCAAACCCTTTTTCTTAATTTTCTACCCATTTGGCCTATGCCTCAAACCCTAATTGGAAATGAAAACTTGCCCTTTTGCTGGTCTGAAAACTCACTTGTCAATTATAAGTCTATAATGAACTTAATAATTATTATTAAGATGGAATTTGTGTTGATAACTTGTAATTGTACAATTATAGTAATTTTCATTTTTTTGGTATTGCCATGATGATATATTATATAGTAGTAATCCCTTCTACCAAAACAGAGTCAACATTTAGCCATTAATGGCTTAACTTGCCCTTGTACAAGAAATAATGAAATAATGGTCCATAATTGCAAAAACGTTATTGTAACAAAACAGCTTAGCACATACGATAATTTTGGCAAATAATATTACAATGAGCTAAAGTATCTATTTGTACATGTTGATGTATGAGCTCCCATTGTCAGAAACCAGATTGCGTGTGCTCAAATTCTACTGAACTGCCAAACGAAAGACTCTGTACAAATAGGGCAAATAACAAAAAGACGCGCGTCCTCAAATTTGTCTGTTGCTACCTAATAGTGTTACCTTGATGTTCCCAGTCCCACACGTGCTGAAAGTTAGAGTGACATGTCACCGAAAATTGACGATTGTGGCAGTTTCTGCAAATGTTTAATCAAGGACTTTTCTTTCTTATTTGGTTAACCAAGTCTGGGAGCATAGTTATTAAACCCAGCGGGTCAATCTGGACAATCCGTGAAGGCTTCAAAATCAAATCATTTCTATGTTTGAATCATTTAACAAAAAGAATCAATTGATTTGTGATTGAACCAATGATCCATCTGATCTGTAGGCATGTCAATATCCAGAAGGGATTTAATAATGGAAGGATTTCCATTCCATTCCATTAATATGTTTAGCGTGCCCTTTGTGATTGATTGGCTTTAGGAAGCAGCATCAGGATGAGTTTTTGGAATTTAATCTAAAAGTCAAAACCCAACCACCTTTTATATTTTATTATGTAAAATCTCAAGTTTTGCATGCAAGTCTTATAATTTCTTCCTTTAATTCTTTAAATTCTTGATTCTTGAATGTTCAAGATTCAAGAATACATTTTAGGTTTGTAGTTTCGTGAAAAGCTGGAAAGAACAAAGGGTTATTGAGTTGTTGCAATGCAAGCACTAAGCAGTAGTAAAGTTCCAGAGACTGTGGAACTGGGAGATGCAACCAGTGGGAACTTTTGAAAAATTGAAAAGGAACAGTCAGATTAGATTAGACCCATAAACCAAACAATCCAATCCACGAGTTACGGTTGGAGCTAACACCAACACATTATTTGAGAGCTGTGATTCAAGGATTAATGGGCGTGGGAGACATCACTAACTCCTTAATTGCTTCTAGTAGCAAACGCCATAATTAGGAGATAATTCTTGAGATTAAGGGACTCCATGGACCCACCCATGCAAATCCTGCTCCTAAAACCCAATGCAAATAATACTGATATGTACTGTTATTAATGTTTTATGTATATAATTATTATATATGCTCTGATTGAATAATTAATTTTTTCGACTGATCATGTGTGATTTTTAATTGGTCTTTTCATTTATATAAGGAGTGAGATATCGCGAATTTGAAACAAATAAAGAAAAATATTTAACCAAACTCATATTTATGTCGAGTTGCCAATAGGAATGACGCAATTTGGAAAAGTCAGTTTCTAAAATAATTTAGTATATTCTACAGTGAACTAACGTGTCAATTAATACTTCATCTCAAAATAATAATCCATATTGATTAAGATAAATTTTATAAATTAAGTATATTTTATTATTTTTGAATTTTGACTTTTAGTAGAAAAGCAGCACAAAAATTAATTTGGATTATTTGAAATATATTGTTAATTTGTTAAAAAAAAATTTTATTTTTGGAGGGAAAAGAGCATTGAATTTTATTTTCGGATGAGTGTAAAAATACACACCTCATTCAATCAAAACCTTATAAATATTATAGAAAACAAACTATCACGTCAAACAATCTAATCTTAAATTTGAAATAAATATTTGTAATAAATAGAAATATCTTTAAAAGGAAAAAACAAAACAAAAGGAAATAGAAATTAGTGTGTACATTTATGATAATTATTCACTCGAAAAGTTTTATAACACTCTAAACTTTATAGAAATTTAATAATATTTTTAAAATTTTAGAAATATTATACAACAATAATTTCGCAGTGCTTTTAATTTTTATCTATAATATATTAATTTAATACGTGGTTTTTCGAAATTTTTAAAATAATATAAATTGGAATAAAAGGCTGTGGGAATTATAAATTTTGCTTCAGAGCAATGGAAGTGGAAGGAAGGGCCATAATGAAGGAGCTGGTCCCCACCGTATCACAGGGAGAATATGACCCTTCACTAACCCTCAATGGCAAGTGCATACAAAACTCTCTCAATAAGCCTCCATATGCTAATTAAAATTAAAATAATATTAATATTAATTAATATAAGATTAAGATTGTTGTTTGATTCAAAACTTTATGGTTAAATTCATTTAACTGGAGAAGCATAAATAAAGAAAGAAAGAAAGAAAAGGGCAGTTATAGCATATAGGGTAATAGGGGGGGGAGGAAAGGGGTGATCCCATTGGGCATCGGTATTTGGTATACCTCATCTCAAAATTTGTCCAAATTATAAAAAACAAAAAAGTGACTTTAATGGAGGGGGCCATTGCTTAAGCATTAGCCATTTAAGTGAAGATTAGGGCAAATGATTAAGTGAGATAAGAGATTAATTGAAGGACACAAATTTTCCTTAGTGGTAGTGGTAGGGTAGCCTACCCTTATAGTTACTTATACACAAGAGAAAGGGTGAATTTTCAAAATTGAATAAGATAAGGTTTATAAAAATTCAAGATTTGGGTGAAAATGAAATATGCCAAAGCAAAGGAATAGGATGGCCTGGCCCTGGGCCAATAAGCAACGTAAAATACCATATTCTGCGTCAAGAAAATGACCAATATTTGAAAAAGATACCAATAGGAAGGAAGTAAGGGTGCCCTTCCCCTTTCAAACATTTTAGTATTCAAATGGACCAAAATAAGAAAGTAACCTTAGCTTAGCTTATCCAAGAAAGAAAATCAAATCCCATTAATTAAAAGATATGACCCATATTTTAATTATACCCTTAATTATGGATTAAGGATGTAATGGTCAATTGCTGTACAGTGAACCTGGTAAAAAAAACAATCCCCCTCTAAAAAACCACCAAATTCCCATAAACCCAAAACTCTCTACACACACACACTCTCTCTCTCTCTCTTTCTACTGCTGCCCTTTCCTTCCTCAATTTCTCCCTCTCTTTCTCTTTACCTATCCTACGGAGAAGGAATGAGGGATGACCCTCTTTTTATAAACGCCGTAACGGACCCTCCCTAAAAACGCCGTTACTTCCCTACCCCTTTTCAGTCACGTGCCCTTCAAAATTAATCCCTTTCTTTTAATTATGGCTTTTGAGCAGCAATTAAATTTAACCCCAATTACCGTTGACGGCGAGCAAATTAACGGCGTTGACACTCGCCTAACCTCCATCGACGGCGGAGATGATGGAAGCAAAGCCCCGAGACTCCCTCGTTGGACTAGGCAAGAGATTCTGGTCCTCATACAAGGCAAGAAAGTTGCAGAGAATCGTGTCAGAAGAGGCCGGACCGCCGGCATGGCTTTCGGGTCGGGTCAGGTTGAACCGAAGTGGGCATCGGTCTCGTCGTACTGTAAAAGGCATGGGGTAAACCGGGGACCGGTTCAGTGTCGCAAGAGGTGGAGCAATTTAGCTGGTGATTATAAGAAGATAAAAGAATGGGAGTCTCAGATACGCGAGGAAACGGAGTCGTTTTGGGTGATGAGGAACGATTTGAGGAGGGAAAGGAAATTGCCGGGCTTTTTTGATAGGGAGGTGTACGATATTCTCGATGGAGTTGGGGGTGTCTCTGCGACCGCACCGGGTCTGGCTTTGGCTCTTACTCCCGCGCCGGAGCCAGCGGATGATGCGGAGGCCATTTTTGATAGTGGAAGGAGTGCCGCGGCGGAAGATGGACTCTTTTCAGACTTTGAGCAAGATGAGGCCGGTGGGAGCCCGGAAAAGGAGGCGGCGGTCGCTAAGGAGGTTCCGCCAATAAAGACGGCAGCGGCAGGGGTTGCTGCTCCTTTGCCAATCTCAGGTAATTGTGCTCCGGATCTTATTTTTTAAAATTTTTTATCGTTTTCGGCTGTTTGGGTTGTCGTTTCGTCTTGTTTTGGTTTCTTTTTCTCCCTCAAAAACTGCAAAGAGCAGAATTTCATCAGAGGCTTATCAATAATTGTGGTTGGTCCTGAATAGGATTATCATATTTCTCTTTTTGTTTGGGCGCATAGATTTTTTAGAGTTAGATGGTGGTATAAAGTTGATGTATTTGGTATTGGTGGGGCTCTAATTGTTGAATGGTGGGAATTGGCTCTTTATGTTCTCCTTTCTCCTGTGTTGAGGGTATAATGAGCACGTCTACACACTCCATGGTTGTTCTTATTGTTCCATTGTTTATATTTCCTTACTATTTCGTGTTTCTTTATTTGGCGGGAGTATTATAACAAATCAAACTGCATGTGGGTAGCCTCTACTTGCAATAAAAAAATGTTATGTTGTTAAATTCTTGTTGATATACAATTTTGTCTTTTTTATTTGTTTAAAATTTTTCTTTTGATATACAGAGAAGCAGTACCAACCATCTCATCTAGCAGATCAAGCTCAAGGTAATGCTATTATATTATAGTTGGCTGAATATAGTTCTGAACGTGATACCTCCTCTTTTTACCCCCTACTTATAAGCTCTTGGTTTGAGTTCAATTTTTTCCCCCTCTTTAATCAGTTTCTTTCCCTTCTTGTTTGAATAAGACAAACTAGTTTTGATTACAATTCGAACTAATTGAGGACATTTTGTAGTGCAAGATTTCAATCGAATGTAAGTTGCATATCTGGCTTGTGCTTTGGGTGAAGCGTCTCAATTAATGAATCTATAATGTGATCGGTCACTTTGAAAAGCTAATAAAGCACATAAATTAATGTTGAAAATATAAAATCCTAGCCCTAGAGATGTATAACCAAATGCCACGACTGGTTTGTGACTATTATTTGTAATTGCCTTTAGGGATTTCAGTTAGACCCTTTTGGTTCAGCTTGTCATGATGAACTTTTAGTTCATGTGATCGGAATTAATTCACTGTCTTCTTTTAAGATGCTTATACATTGCCAATCAGCTCTCAGCCATTCTCATCACATCACAACCACTTGCATTATATATATGACTCTATTCTTCTCCACATATCAGCTATACCCTCGTTTAGAACTATAAGTAGCCAAAAACATGAAACTTACTACTTTTCTGAAATTATCTGTGTTTCCAATTATGCTCTGAGGTCTTCACTTGCACTTTAGTTAACATTTCAGCACTGAAAAACAACATATCGTTTGATGTTTGAAGGACTTCTAAACACAATTATTGTGTTGTGCTTGTGATTACAATCCATTAATGGATAAAAGAGAACTGGATGTACAACTACACCATTCTCTGTACCTTAGACCATTTAGTAGATCAAAATTGCCAGTTGAGCTGCAGAGCCATAGGTGTATTGGAATTTTCAGGCAAGTGTCCTAGAAATTATGCAACATTGAATATTTAAAGCTGCCAAAATTGAGAACCAGAATTGCATGAAAAGTTGATTCCAACTTCATTTGGTTATTGGATCTTGACAGCCTAGTGTAAAAATATATAATTTTCTCAATGTTGATCCAAGCTTGAGGTCCTTTTTGGTGTCTGACGTGAATGAATGAAGTTCAAAAACACCTGCTAAAATGTTAGGTTGGACTAAGGCTTGGTTGTTGCTGCTGAAATTACACTCATTTTTTTACCTTGCAGGTGGAACAAATGAGAAACAGCCAGCTTCAAATCCTGAAGTGGGTTCTGCTTCACATGACAGTAGAAAGCGGAAACGGTTCACAGCAGATGTGGATGAAGAAACGGCCAACCTCCACAATCATTTGGTTGGTGTCTTAGAAAAGAACAGTAAGATGCTTACTGCTCAACTTGAAGCACAGAACAACAATTTCCAATTGGACCGGGAGCAGCGTAAGGATCATGCTGATAGCTTGGTTGCTGTTCTTAATAAGCTTGCAGATGCTCTTGGAAAGATTGCAGATAAGTTGTAGTAAAAAGGCAGTCAAGACTGTACATAATGAAAGCTCCTTTCCTAATTCCATAGAAGATAGTTGAGGTTATAGTATTGGTGAATTAATTTTGAAGATTTTTCTAGGATCACATTCAAGATGGCTTTGACATTTTTTTCTCTGAACATTTTTTCTTTTATATTCGCCACTTTTGTGGCTTAGTGCCATTAGAGGGTCCCATACACAGGTAATAAAGTTATAGGTTTTAGGGTACACTACATACCACATTTCTGCTTCTTTAGTAATTGACTTGGGAATTTATGTGGATCTTGATTCCTCGGGATGTTCGGGAGATTTGTACAGGTTATTGATTATTTTCTCACTCTTGGTTTGAATTTGAATGCAAATTTACATGGCAGTGCTTTTTGTAAACCATGCTAAGTTTGATTTTGATTCACTCCACAAACCTTTTGAAATTTTGAGTTACATGCTGTTTTAGGCATCTAATGTTCAAACGGCAGCTCAGAGCTGAGCTTCGTCTTAATAACGTTCATTGCTTTTTCAATTTCAGACATTGGCTTCCTTCCACTAGTGCCAAAATTAAACATACTTGCAGTTGACGTATTTCATCATAATTCATAAGCACAATAATATGCGTTCAACTGAACAGCAAAACATGTGGAAGGGTCCAAAGGGAAAAACTTAGCATTTAATACAAATTCTTATAACTGTAACTCATTTTTCACAATCACAAAAACCCAAACGATACTAAACATAATGACGCTTGAACATGTTGAAAATAGAACTTCAGAAATATATTACAGTAGAGAAATCTACTGAATAGAATTTCAGAAACTTAAAAAAAGCAGAGCAAGGATCATTCATCTGAGCTTGACTTTGTTCGATAAATGCGGTTAGCTTTCTGGGAACTGTCACTTTTGATCATGGCATTTGTTTCTGGGTCATCTTCTTCCATCACACCAGCTTCCAACTCTTGCGAGTCCCCAGCTGCAATGCCAACAGGTAACACATTCTGCTGGGATGATCGATTACCATCATGTTTGTCAACCTTACTGCAGTAGTTAATAGCATTGGCATGGCCCACCTTTTTCCTAGGAATGAAAGTCACTGGCTTATGAAGGTCGGTTGTTGCATCCTTCAACTCTGATTCCGATCCTGTGGATTTTAGACCTTTGACCAGCTCAAGAAAATCCATGCAAGCCTGGGTATTGGATTTCTCTTCAACTTCGCTGGATGAGTTAAAACTATAACAGGTATATTTTGAAGGATTCCGTAAGTAATCAGGAACGCCATATGCATTCTGGCTTGACATGTATTCACCATCTGATCTCACACTGTTTAATGAGGAACTGCCCATGGAAATATTTTCAACTTTTTTGGTTGCTTCTTCCTCGCACACAGTGTCACAAACTGGGTCAAATGTGACCCGCTTATGCGGCTTGGAATCTGAACTATTGTCTTTCCTTTTCAATATAGATCTCACTTGAGATCCATTTTCATGAGATGGCTTTACACAGAGCTCTTTAACTTCTGTATCACAATAAAGGTGGGAATTTTGTTCAGGAGCCTCAGCTTCATCTTCCTGCAACCTGATTTTTGCCTTCATGAGATTAGCACGTGGGTCTTTGGTACCACGCAATGACTTGGGAAGTACATTATGAATGTTCAAATAAGACTCTTGATTAGTGACATTCTTCATATAGAGACGCTCCCCAGCATTTTCTCTTCCTGAAGCCACCTTATCATATTCATCTTCCTCTTCCTGCATCCAGTTTATTGAATGAACATCAGATCATACTCTATTATAACCAGCAAATGAGGAGAAGGACAAAGAAGAAAAAAAAAAGGTGGTGGAAAGAAAGAAAATAACATGACAATTGAAACAATTAATTCATTATCTTCCAATTACAAGAGACTTTTGAAATTTAAAAGTATTCAATGAGGGTGAGCAATGCCTAACTTTAACGTTCCATAAACTCTATTGACTAAATGTACCAAAAATCACAAACAAAAATGGAAAAACCCCTAACTTAACATACATCAATTACCATTCAAAAAAAGAAAAAACACAAATCAATTTCGTCAAATTGAATATATTAATGCTACTCTTGGTACATTTAAACGTTAAAAAATCTTATCCGGATGGTTTGGATGGCTTGTAAATAATAAATGGAGGGTGTTCTCTCGGTTAATGGGGGCCTTGTGACTCAAATTCTAGCTCATACAGTTGTTTCCTACGATCAGACAATTTCTTCTAGTATGAAAAGCTACTACTCCTATAAATAAGGATGCTTTAGCTACATTTAACAGTAACCAAGGTTGTTTCTTGACACTCAGACTAATAGCTTTCTTCGATTTGGTCATTTCCACAGCAAATCAATAACAATCACAAAAATATATATATTTTTAAAAAAAGAAAGCCAAAAGCCATCAAAAACAAAAGAACGCAACTTTACCTCATTATCAAGAGTGCGGTCCAAGCCAATTGATGATCTGATATCCCATTCATCCACGCCATCAGAGCCCACTCTTCTCCGGCGCAACGTATTGGATTCTTCATCGTCATCACCATCGAGCTCATCTAGATCTTCTGCAAGCGCTCTACGAAAGTTTTTCTTCCGATCTCTTTTCAACTCATTAAAGGACGATGAGCACGGTACATCGTCCCTGTCAGAGGCACCGGCGTCTCTTCTCCATTCTCTTTTCTCTACCTCGTCGTCGTTGAGAGACCAAAGAGTCGATTGCAGAGACGACGGTTGCTGCGAGGATGACTTGAGCGATCCAAAAATCTTCTCTACTCGAACTCTGAAACTATCATCCATAGCTTCTGAGGATGCCATTCGCGATTATGGAGTATAATGATTCGGTTTCTCTTTTTAACGAGGCGATAAGCAACGAGGCATGGCACCGCCTTCGTTGGTTTCCAAATTTTTATCGGATTGGGATTTGGGGCGTTGTTGTAATTTAAATTTTGGGCCTTTGGGCCTTTTTAGCATCGTCCACTATTTCCATTTCCGTAGATGGGTCCTATGTGGGCCGATTCAGGCTAGAGGGGTGAATCCAATTTTGAACAAATTCGGGTAATTTCCTGACTTTCATTACAGGATTAACATATAAAAAGTTAAAAACGACATATGTCTGTAATTGTAAGAGATAAAGCAAGAAAATTGTTTACTTTAGTTCCTCGTTGGTATGAGGTGTCACTGTCTGTCGGTCTCTTTTCCTATTTTTGTTATCATACTTTAGAACTCATTGACATATCACATAAGCACTCCAATTTGTATATCATTTGCCTTTTCTGAATCTATGTTTAGGTCTTGGTTGGCACTTTACTTCAATCCACATGTTCCTAATTCATATGACCTTGGTTCATTATTGTTGGTTTTTGTAAAATTTAACACTAATTCTAATATATAAGAATTTTAAATGAATATTTATTTACGAAATGAGATTAATTACGTATTCATATATGTTGAATTTATATTTTCACTATTATGGAAATTAATATCATTTACTTTCGACGTTACATTTTATTGGTTTCAAATTTTTAACACATCCATATATTTAGAGCCATTTATTTATTTATTATTAATTTTAAAAAGAGTGGTGTGGGTCATATATAGTGGTTTGAACTTTGAATGAACATGAGAGAACAAAAAAAAAAAACAAATAAAAGTAAAAGAAACACAAGCAGTCAAAAAGTAAACAGACATTAGGCCATAGATGTCACCATAAAGCTTTCTTTAAAAAAAAAAAAAAAAAAAAAATTATTATTATATTACTTGTTTTCACTTTCTATCATCTACTCTATATATTGATCATATACAGTTCAATTCTCTTTTCTTGCTTTCAATTTTTTTTTTTTTTTCCTTAGGAAAATTACCTATTCAATGTGAAAAGCATATATTGTGCTTTGACAAATGCATCTCCATATTGAGATTTATTTATCTTTATATAAATTAATGGGTTTAACTTATTACTATTTATGAATATAAATTGCAATATATTCAATAATATAATTCATTGAAATTATTTTCATATCATAATTCACTGTCAATAAGGAACTTTCTTACCAATTTAGACATTAATATATTTATTAAATACTTTAATTAATTTAAAAAATTAATTAATGAAGCTAATATAATCTCTTTCTGGTCATAAATATAAATAGTTTAGGTTTGACAAATGATCGAGCTTACTCGCGTATCAATTTGAATTCTAATGCAATATATTTTGATGAATGGATTCCTATTGTATTTTTATTTTTTATGATCCACGTTGAGACTAAATCTAAAAAGTTTGGATACTCACTCCTTGTTATTTGTTTAATTACTGTTGTAATATTATTAATGATTATAATTATACCTATTAGAGAAATAGAGTATTGTTTTTTATCAAATCAAAATATGATTTCGATGACTTTTAATTATTTTTTATTTTCAGAAAGTTAAAAAAAGAAATAGACTCTCAATAAAATAAAATGAAATATTAGTTTTAAATCGTATTTTGGTATCAGCCTAATATTTATAATGAGAAATGAAATAAATTCAAATAATAAAAATAAAATTTTAAATGGATTGGATGCATTTATAAAAATTAGAATGAAAATGGATCTTTTTGCATGGGTATTTTATTTATAAATGGATTCGATGCATTTATGGAATTTCACAATGAAAAGCGTATGGCGTGGCAAAGTGGATAAATGATATTAACAGGTAATAGGAATGTAAGCGAGGCGTGCGTCCAGTGGAGCAGTTCGCGGGTCCCACTTGCAAGATATTTATTTATTTATATATTTTCTTTATTTTTCATGTAATGAGAGTGATTTCGCTGTCGCATTATTTTATAAGTAAGTAGTCTAATTTTTGTTAATTATTTATTTATTTATTTTCCTTTTTCTTGACTTTCATTTTATCGTGTCGATCAAGCTAGTAATGGAGGGAAGTTTGGATTGGGCCCACACTACTTCAAAGTGCTGAGTGTGCATTACAGAAGCATCTTCAGACTCGATGACAACCAACCACGCGCTCTGAGCGATACTCTTTTCCACGTCATGGCAATTCGTGGAGCTTTCTCCATTCTCCATTCTATATGCAATATGCAAGAGATAATTATTATTACATCTGTGATAGCCAAAATTTTTAATTTTTTATATTTATACATATCTTTAAATACTGTTTTCAAATCAAAAGGATTTTCTTTTGGTTTAAAGTAAAAAATTTTTCTAAAAATAATATATTCTGAAAGACATGCTATATAAGAATATCTATTTATTTATTAATATTTGACATTATAGGTATTCAATTATAAATAATTACATTTGACATTCTAAATAATATTTTAATTTTTTTAAATAAGTGAACACAACAATTTGAATAATAGTTAAAAAACATAATTTTTTTTTATTGATTTTGATTTTCCAATATTATAGGCTTATAAACGGGGATGGCAAGTTAAAAATCAATTTTGCAATTGAAAAGAAATATCAATAATTGATTTTAGTTGATATTTGATCAGTAATTTATTAAATTTTTTTTTCTCTATCATATACGAAAAAAGAAAAAAAAATATAAATGAATATATATTAATAGTCAAAAGACCAATAACTTATAACAATAACAACCAAAATAAATCTTTAATTTCAAATTACATAATTAATTTTTACTAATCTAAATTTTTGGCACTATAGAAGTTGGAATCTCAATGTTAATAGTCAATAGTCGGTTGGTCCTCTCTCCTCGTTAAGATTTTTCCTACACGCGCCGGTAAGTTGCGTTGGTAAAACCGATCGTCCTCGTTTTTCATGATGGTGTAAAGGTAACCATTGTCAGTGGCTCAGAGCCAGCAACTCTTCTTTCAAGGGACTCAAACGACATCGTTTTACTCCTAACGATGTTGTTATTGCCTATGCTTGATATAGCTCCACTATCTACTCTGTTAAAATCGCCATCTCCTAAATTTTGCCTCGCAAAAGCTCAAAAAGGGAGGGCAAAAGAAAGGAGAGGAAAAAAAAAAAAAAAGAAAAAAAAAAAAATACAAGGAAAAAAGGGCTCTCTGTTTTGCGCTTTTATCTATGCTTGTGTCCTTCTCTCGCATTTGGTTTCGAATTTCTGGTTAATGAAGTCGCCTAATCGATCCACTCAATTCCCAAGACTCCATAAACACGACCTCCTAAATCCAAATTCTATCATGTTTTCCTGCCCATTCTAGGGTTTCTTGCCTTGGCCATCTTTGCCTGTACTGTACTCTCCTAGGGTTTTTAAACCAGAACAAACAAGGAAATAAAAAAGAAAAAAAAGGCTAAAGCTCGGGAAGCCCGCTAATCGAGCTCATACAGGCGCCGTTGTTAATTGTCTAAATTAGTCGAGCTATATTTCGTTTTCGGTTTGTTATTTGGTACAGCAGGTGATTATCGTTAGGATCGGTTAAGGAGCCAAGATCTCAGCTTAATTTTGATGATTGAAGGTGGTTATGACATTATATTAGCTTCAGGCTGCCAAGATCGAGCATTGTTGGAATGGTTGTAGGAATTAATCGGAAAGAGGAAGAACCGCTGTCTCAAAAATGCATTTCGCGAAGCTCGACGACTCTCCTATGTTTCGCAAGCAGGTATCTCTCTCTTTCTCTCAATCTCCTTGTTATCTTCATTTTGTTGGATTCTCAAACGCAAGGATATGTGTTTTCTCTGTTTAAAGTAGAAGATGTATATTCTCGGTTCTTCCTTTTGTTATTTCCTTGTTTGTTAAGCTGAATTAACGCTTTAAACGATATTCGAAACCCATCCGCTAATTTTAATAAAATAAAATACAATAGATGGAACGAGCGGTATAAGTACGTGCATTTTCATAGTTCAATTCTTTTGAAAGCTACTTTCCCTAGATTTTGTGATTATGTTTCCTTTTGAGCCAAATCATTGTTTATATGATTTCCTATTTATATATTTTGATACTTAACTACGGTAAGAATATGGTTTTAAGAAAGCTCATTTTATTATTTCCATAGAAAGAGCAATATTGTTTGCTGAATGAAAATTAAATCGGTCATTGCGGTTGTTTTTGTAATTGGCTACTTTTTTTTTCCAATGAAATCATATAGAAGCTCTGCATTTATTGAGTTGAGAGTCGGCAGTAAATGGTTGTGATGGTTTACATGAGTTATTAGCTGTTCGCTTACCATATTAATTTGCGTATGTGAGGAGCTATTCACTTATTTCAAGCTTCTCCCTTTTTTTTTTTTTTTCCCAATATGTAGCGTCTTCATTCTCTAGGTTATCTACTATTAATTTTATGAGTTGCCTTTGCACAGCATTCTGTATGAGATTGTCAGCTACTTCCTAATGCTATGTGCACTAGCATTACTAGTTGGGAGTTAATGGTGGCATGGTTATGTTTATATGTAGAATAATATCAATCAACTGATAGTTTATCTGGTGAAACAGATACAATCCTTGGAGGAAAGTGCTGAATTGTTAAGAGACAGAAGTTTAAAGTTCTACAAAGGATGTCGGAAGTATACGTATGTCCTTTCACTTCAATTAAATATCTATAAGAATGTCTCATCTAGCCCTTGGTTTTATATAATCCTTATATGATGACAACTGGAATTAGTGTTTTGCTTTGATTGAAATCATAGACACAGTCCTCATATGATAGAATCTTAAATCTCTGAGGTGATGGAATCTCCCTCTCTTGTGTCATATGTTTGTTTCTTTCCTTGACCTGTAAACATGCCTTTTGATCATCAACATGTTATAATTACATAAATCAAAAAAAGATGCTAAATTACTGTACTACTCTCGTAGGGTTTTTAACTAGTTGCATAAGCATTATATATGCTCTTAAGTGGTACTGATTTCTGTCTTCATTCTCTTTTTGTGTATTTATAACTAGTTGCATAGACATTATATATGCCCTTCATCAGTATTGATTTCTGTCTTCATTTTCTCTTTTGGTGCATTTTAGTGGCTTTCCTCTCCTTCTCTCTCTTTCTCTCTCTCTCTCTCTCTCTCTCCCGTTGTAAAAGCTTAAAAACCATGTGTATTTTATATGCATGCATTTTTTCTTAACTTACAGTGAAGGATTAGGAGAAGGATATGATGGAGACATTGCCTTCGCTAGTGCTCTAGAAACTTTTGGTGGAGGGCATAATGATCCTATCAGTGTGGCTTTTGGAGGTAATTTTGGATTGTAAGCTATTTTATTCAGTGTGACTCCTACCCCCCAAAGAAACAGAATAAAAAGAAAAAGAAAAAACAGAAATAATATTTTATGTGATGAGTTACCTGTGGCTGGTTGCTCTCTAGTTTAGATGGTGGAATTGTTGATGGAATATCTGTTTGCTAATATAGGTCCTGTTATGACCAAATTTACCATAGCCTTGAGAGAAATTGGGACATACAAGGAAGTCCTTCGATCGCAGGTGAATCTTATGTGTGTTCTTTCTATGTTTTGCAAAACATTATGGTAATTTTTATATTGATGGTATTCTCTACTGGTTCACCAGGTGTCTTGGACTCTTAGTTTTTTAAACTGCTATTTTGGAGGGCAATTTAATTTTCTAATTGTTGAAAGCATTTCAATATCTTAATCTTCTCATTAACATGATATCCTATAAAAAGGTATGTACACAGACACAGGATAGGACATTGATATAATATGGACATATTGACAAGGATATATCTTTTAAAAAAAAGCCTGACACCATGTCAGAAGTGTGCCTTTTTGTGTTGTGTTGGAGAATTGTCTGACTTGGGTATATATTTAAGACCTAAGTGTCAGTGCTTCAAAAATTTCACCCAAGTTGATTGTGCGTATAAAATGGTTGTTACCTTTCAGTATATTCTTATAAGTTCTATTGTTATTATAGTTTGCTTTTGAGGTATGAGAAATAACTTGCATGTCTTCACTTTTAAAGTAACTAGGAGGAGAATATGACAAGCCCGGGATTTGCAGAAATATGGCTTCAACTTTGTGATAGGTTAACGAGTTGTCTTTTATTTTTTTGCCTTGAAATCAAATGGAGCTTTCAAGCAGATATGTGCTTTGGTGAATTGTCAAATTGGTGGTGCACCAAATATTGATTAGTTCAGGAAAGCAGTTCTTGAGGAACTGACTCCTTTGCAATTGATAGCTAATAAAAGTGATAATCAGATCAAGAGGAGGGAGTATCTAGACCATTTTGATGTGGTTCATTCTTTGGTCCATTTTGCACTTTCAGTTTGGAAAAATAATAGCGTACACGGAACTTGGAGCATGATGATTTGTGTTAATTATTTTTAATTTTGAGAACAAAAGCTTTATATTTACAAGTTTAAATTTTGTTCTCTTCTGGCCTGAGATTCTTTTGGTTTCTCTTTTCAGGTGGAGCATATGCTGAATGACAGATTAATACAATTTGTCAATATTGATTTGCATGAGGTCAAGGTACTGTGGTGTCCCAATTTCTGCCACGATATGTTAGTTAACATCCAATATGCAACCATATGGGAAAATATGTACAAGTTGTTGCAGAATATTCATTCTGCAATGTTGCAGCAAAGTGATTTGATCACTTTTTCTTCATTAACTTTATTGTTTGGCATTTTGGTGTTTTGAAAATTGATTGCCACAAATTCCCCCGTGCTCCCCTCCCCCCCTGCCCAACCAAATTTTCTGCTATAAAGTTCCTTCTTTTTGATATCCCCATCCCTGCCACTATCTCCACTTCATAGATGTTCCTTTAGTTTGTATCTTGAAATATCTCATATTTGTGCAGGAAGCAAGGAAGCGTTTTGACAAGGCTAGCCTTCTTTATGATCAGGTGCTTCCCTCTTGTTAGTTTGCTCATAGTTTTCTCATTGCAGTTGGTATCATTTGCACGTGGCTAGGTTATCTTTGTCCTTGATAACTCTTATGCAACATAAAGTCAAATATAATTTAAAATACTTGCAATTGCTCTAGGCTAGTTGGATCTAGCAGAAGCGAGAAACTCACTGATCATACATTTAGGTATTTAAAAAAATGATTAATTTTTTGAGATGTAAGATTTCAATTATACTAGAGTTTTGGACTCTGAGCTTTTCCAAATCTTTGCATGGCTCGGGTTTTTGTAAGGATGTGATAGGAACTTGTTGAACTGGCTTAGTTAGCCAAATTGTACAATTACCTGCGGTAGGATAGGATTCACTTTTTAGTTCCTTAAATTCAAAATCTCCAAACTTGGACTATATTCGGGATTCTCAACCCTATTGGGAATCAGACTCATTTATGAACAGGTGAAAATTGTGATCTTGGTTAATTAGTTTTAGCTTTCTTGCTATGCTATAGGCCCGTGAGAAGTTTCTGTCATTGAGGAAGGGCACAAAGAATGATGTGGCTACTCTGTTGGAGGAGGTATTTTGTAACATATTGTTATTTGTATATGAGCATAAGCCTATCCATGGTTGCCTTTATGCTAATATAGTTTGCCATATATCAGGAGCTTCATACTGCAAGATCTGCATTTGAGCAAGCTCGTTTTAATCTAGTGAGTGCACATCCCAAACGAACTGTTTTAACCATAATTATTCATTTTGCTAACATTGTTGTTAAGTCAATAATTTGCTCACTCTCTAGGTGACAGCTCTTTCAAATGTTGAAGCAAAAAAGAGGTTTGAATTCTTAGAGGCTGTCAGTGGGACAATGGATGCACATCTTCGTTACTTCAAACAGGTATATAGCATGATACGACTCCTCTGCCTCTTCAACATGCTTCGTTAGCTATATACTTATTACAGACCTTCTTTCTGCTGTAGGGATATGAATTGTTGCATCAAATGGAGCCATATATAAATCAGGTTTGGTATAATTTTTTTTCTTTAAATTGGTTAAGATGTTTGTGTTATTATGTTGCACAATACACTTTCAATTGAAAAGCTTTCTCTGGCTCACTACATTACAGTCTTGTTTAATGGTATAAATTGGGGTTTTCGGATGCTAAGATGGCTGAGAAAGTTAATGTGATGACCTGTTTTAGGTGACGCTCTGTTAGTTGGTTATAGAACTAAATGTTGGGATATTGACAAATTGGGAATATATAAAGAAATTGATGAAAGTCTTTTGTTATCTGAAAAGCTAATGCCTGAATGTTTATTTCCTTAGTTCCTACAGATGTTGGGATAGGTTATTGATCAACTTGTTAAATAACTTGAAAGTTTTATGTAGTCAGCCAAAATATTCTACCTAGGACTTGCTTCATTGACTCATGGAAAAGAGTAAACCACTTGTTATTTCACAGGTTTTGACTTATGCTCAACAATCAAGGGAGAGGTCCAACTATGAGCAGGCAGCTCTCAATGAAAAGATGCAAGAGTTCAAAAGGCAGATTGACCGTGAAAGCAGATGGTCTTCCAATGGTTCTAGTGGATCTCCTAATGGAGATGGTATCCAAGCCATCGGCAGAAGTTCGCATAAAATGATAGAGGCAGTTATGCAATCTGCTGCAAAGGGAAAGGTACATAGATACTTCAAGAGGAGCTCAATTTGTTCATTGGGTGTCTAGTTCTAATAGAGAAGCAAACTTTCAGGTTCAAACCATCAGACAAGGATATCTGTCAAAACGTTCCTCAAATTTGCGAGGTGACTGGAAAAGGAGGTTTTTTGTTCTTGATAGCCGAGGAATGTTGTATTACTATCGCAAACAATGCAGCAAATCATCTGTAAGTGATTTTATCTGAAAAAGGAAATGTACACAGCACGAGGCTCACTCTTCCTCTTCTTTTTCAGGTTTATATAAATTATTTTTTGAAAATTTCTGCCTTTATCATTGTGCTTTATGTCTTTCTAGGGCTCTGGTAGTCAACATTCTGGTCAAAGGAATAGTTCTGAGCTTGGAACTGGACTGTTGAGTCGGTGGCTTTCTTCTCATTATCATGGTGGAGTGCATGATGAAAAATCTGTTGCTCACCACACTGTGAACCTTCTTACATCCACAATAAAGGTTGACGCTGACCAGTCAGACCTGCGGTTTTGCTTCAGGATTATTTCACCAACAAAAAACTACACCTTGCAGGTATGATGTTTGATATATCAATGTTTGAGTTTAGGTTAGATTATGCTGCAGGAAATATAGTTTCCATCAATGATCCTCCTGGGTTGTGTGAACTGACATATAATTTGGGCTATTTTTCAGCAATAGATCCTTAATAACGTCCATTTATGCTTGTCAGTGCAGGCAGAGAGTGCACTGGATCAAATGGATTGGATTGAAAAGATAACAGGGGTTATTGCTTCACTTCTCAGTTCTCAGGCTCCAGAAAGGGTAATTTTGAATATCAATCCATCATATTTTGCTTTTAATTACTAGTCATTTTGATGTTAATGGTCCATTTAAATTTCAGTGTCTGCCTGCTAGTCCCATGGGAAGTGGTCATCATCGGTCTGCCAGTGAGAGCAGTTCATTTGAAAGTGCTGACTTTGACCACTCTGCCGTTGATGAATTTACATGTGAGAGGAGCCTTGCTGGTGGACATCATGAACGACCATTGAGAATTTCACAACAGCAACGATCCAATGCGGAGAAGCCAATTGACGTGTTGCAAATAGTACGCGGGAATGATAAATGTGCTGATTGTGGCGCCCTGGAGCCAGATTGGGCATCCCTAAATCTTGGTGTTCTTGTTTGCATAGAGTGTTCTGGTGTTCACCGTAATCTTGGTGTACACATATCGAAGGTACACTATTCAATGCAGATGATTTGGTCTCTTCACAGTGTTTCTGTGTGGGGCATGCTTGCATTACTGAGTACATCTCACCATCAAACTCAGTTGGACAGTGTTATGGGCCAATATTTTTGCAAGATCCACTACAAGCTACCTAATGTTCCTTCAAAAAACTGGGCATTATGTGTGAATGGTATTTGCTAGGTGGACTGTCCTTTGCTTAATGCATTCAACTGTATAGTTATTGTGTTTGATCTGAAGATTGTCGTTTAGCAGATCCCATACTGGCCCAAGTTTCTCTGTGCATATCTTCTTAAATAAATTAAGCTAGCTGCGTTAAGTTATGATAACAAGATTTGTAGATTTGACATTCGTCCATGTAGCGATACAAATTTCAAAGTTATTTTGGCATGTTTTGTCATATAGGATGCTATCATTGGAACTGCTTCTTTTATAAATTAATTCTTTGTTTGGTAATTGTATTAGTACTTCCCTGTCATTTAGTGCCACTTTTATTCTTGTTCTGAATTTAATTGCAGGTAAGGTCCCTCACACTTGATGTCAAAGTATGGGAGCCTTCTGTTTTAAGTTTGTTTCAGTCTTTAGGAAACGCATTTGCAAACTCAGTCTGGGAGGAATTATTGCAATCAAGAAGTACCTTTCAGGTCGATCTCATCCCCGCAGGGTAAGGAATCCTTTTAAATCCAAATAAATATTCTTTTTATTGCCAGTCAAACAATTGATTTTATCATTTGTTGCTAAGATTCCTTAATATTCTGCTGGTGAAGTTCATACAAGCCTGATAAATCACAGCTGCATTTTATTGGAAAGCCCAGTCCTGGTGATTCTATATCAGTTAAAGAGAAGTTTATCCATGCAAAGGTTTAGCCTCTAGCCTGATTTTGACCCCTTTTTTTTTTTTTCAAAAAAGAAAAAAAGAAAAAAAGAAACGAAAAATTAGAGATGATTGCTCATGGTTTTAAATTGACTAGCTGAATTTTTTTGTTCTTTCCTTCTTTCTTTTTTTTTTTTTTTTTGGGTTCACAGTATGCAGAAAAGCTTTTTATTCGCAAACCTAGAGAGAGTCAATATCCTCATTCAGTGTCACAACAGATGTGGGAAGCTGTTCGTGTTAATGACAAGAAATCTGTGTACCGTCTTATTGTTAATAATGAAGCAGATGTCAATGCTATGTATGACCAATCATCAAGTAGCTCTTCTCTAACTCTTGCTAAAGTGATGCTACTGCAAGAGCAGACAGGCCTTGATCACTGCTCTAGCTGCTCAACAGGGAATTCATTAGATAGGTCCTCCACAAGCTCTTTAAATTTGGCTGGTACAGGTGAAGGTCAGATCTTGGAGGATCTAGATGGCTGCTCCTTGCTTCACCTGGCTTGTGAAACTGCAGATATTGGCATGTTAGAACTCCTCTTACAGTATGGAGCAAATATAAATGCTACCGACTCAAGAGGTCAGACGCCATTGCACCGTTGTATTCTTAGAGGCAAAGCTGCATTTGCAAAGTTGCTCCTTTCAAGGTGACTTTTACTGCTGCTCACTGTCATATTTTTAAGCTGTTTATTAGTTTGTCTTCTCTTGATTTTGGAAGTCACTGTGTAAATACCTATCAATTCTTATCATCTGCATTTGACGTGTACGTACACATAACTTACACAACAAACACACAGACACAGACACACACACGCACACACAGACAAAAGAAAGTGAAAGAATATGGATTTCTATGACATGTACTCAAGGGTGGTAATGCATATACAGGGGAGCAGATCCTCGGGCTTGCAATGTGGAGGGTAAAACACCGCATCAGCTTGCAATTGGGTCAAATTTTGACACGGATGTGCTTGCGATGCTGTCCGACTCAAATGGGTGACATGCTTAGAAAAGACAAATAATTAAAGGCCAATTACAATTGAGGTTAGGGAGTTGGAAATTGATAATGGTATTGCTTTTTATGTAAGTATATTTTGTAAGTTGAAGAGCTGGGTTATCCATTGAAGATGTGAGCAATGTTTGAAACAGAAGAGGACGGTGGTAGGTTGGCATGCCTGCCCCAAAGGTATGTATGCAAATTAGTCCCTCAGGGTCAGGGTTACATCTTTATACTGCCCCCATTCCGAGTTGATAGCAGCTTGAAGCTTTCGGCCAAAGGGGCTCTTGTAATGTGATTTGTTTTGCCTAATCAGCTTTGTTTGGTTCCTTTTGCGGTGGAGCTGTGAGGATTTAGTTTAGGGCATTTGTGTATTTGTACATTGGTTTATTTTAGTGAAGCGCTATTGTTGCTGTAATCCCCTGAATGCATTGTTTGATTTTTCTCTCTTTATGCGTTTCAGACTATCCAACTGTGGTGAAAATTATTTGCACTTTTTTTTTTTTTTTTTTTTTTTTTTTTGTGGGGATTATAGGTAATGATATTACATTAAACCCGTTATTTTCACAAAATTAACTTGTAAAAATAATTTTTTCTAGGAATATTATTTTTTTCTTTGGAATTGTATTTTTTTTTTTGCTGAACTACATTGGAACTCTTTTTTTGCAAGTTTATTAAAATGTGGCAAGTATAAGAATGTTACGTTTCGAATACGAAGTTAATATTTAAGAATATGATAGTTGACACTTGGATGGTCAGCGGATTAAGAGGTAGATGATGACTATATTTATTCTGGTACTTAATTTTTTTTTTCCTTTTTTCTCTTTTATTCTATAATATGATATGTGAAAGGACTTTTCATTTTTAAATAGAAAGTTGTTTTCTTTTAGAATGATGCAGTTTTCTTCAATTAAGAAAGTATTTTCTATTTTTCAATACATGTAATGTAACAAATCAAAAATAGATATTATCAGGCGCTATTTCAAATAATTTCACAACTATTACAGTATATATCAAATGTTCAATTTTTGGATTAACCTTTGAAAGATTCTTTGTCTGATTTGATTTGATTTGATTTAGGGTCAATTTTCAGCTGAAACTGATAATATACTTCTTCATTGTATGCAGTAAAAACTGCACAGTGAACGGCGAGGGAAAAAAAAAGGTTTAAACCCATTTTCCTTAAAAGAAGTACACGTACGCAGGTGCCGCTCTTTTCCACGTCCCTGTAGACAAACCAAGATGCACCAAATTTGTAAAGCAGTTGTATTAAAAAAATAAAAAAGAGAGAGAGAGATTAGAATAAAAGACGTAAAAGATATACAACTCAGATTATTGAATGAATATGAATGAATAATGAACATGTTTAGAAAAAACGTGGAGTGGAAATGGAAAGCAATTATTCTCACATCAAAAAGCTATAAACTTTACTAATCCCACGATAAGACACCCCTTTTTTATTCACTATTATTTTTAAATACCAAAATCCTAGTTTCGCACAAATTCCCTTGCTTCAATATTAACGGTCCGGATTTCATCAACAGCTCCACCAACGGTGATGATGCTGGTGATCCTCCTTGTCGCACACGGTTCGATGTTTCTCTTTCGGTCTCGTGATAGGGACATGAGGCGACTCTTCTGTCGACGTGGCAATGGACCCCGCCTCTCTTGAGGAGGTCATCTCCTCACTCTGAAAGGCGGGAAGGTTAAGGGGACCCCTTGTTTCGTCCAGAGAGAAGAATGGTCCTCTTCCCAATCCCACCTCCACGCACTCCTCTGTATTCTGTACTCTGTAAATACGACCAAACAGTTTTTTTTTTTTTTTCAAATTATTGCACTATTATTTTATTTTGAGAACATATACATTATGTGACTACCCTTACCCTCTCCGTATAAGAGATAGATAGAGGGAGACAGAAAGAGGCGCAGGCTGGTAGCTGTGCCTGTGAGCGTGTTTCTTTTCTCACCTACTATATCAGGACTTGTCTTCTCATTTTCATGAAGAAATTATTTGGGTTTTTGTTTTGCTTCAAAGGAAACATAGAATACGACTCTTTCTTCCTCCTCGCTCCAAGTTCCTGCATATTTGCAATGAGGCAAGATTGAATTTTTGCGTCTTCTTTTTTGGTATACACCTCTCTCACTAATTTGCCAGTTTTTTACTGTTGAGCGTTTTTCACCTTTGGATGCCAAACTCATGTAGAAAGGTCACGACTTTAGCCTCAGAGAAATGGGAATCGATGGAGATGTGATTCTTTAGCGTCTTTCTTGCGAAGATATTGAGTTAAAATTCGATTTTTATCCCATATGCTCTATTCCTTATCATTTCGAAGCACTTGAAAGCCTTCCTCTAGCTCAGTCACTCAACTCTATCTATATTTGCTTTCGGGTAGCTCCCTCCTCCCAAAAAGGAGGTAGTGGCGTTAAACCTCTTGTTCATTTTGAAGCTACTTTGAGTTTGACTTTTATGATTGGAAAAATTGAAACTTGATGCCGGTGGAGTGTTGGTCTTGGACTAAAAATGGAGTTTCTGGATTGAAGATGTTGGTTTGCACTTTCACGGTTGTTTTGGCTTTGAGCTTCTGCTTCCATTTATAGGAGGATCTTTGTGCTTGTGGGGCTTTTATTAGTCCTATGGAGAAAAGAAGATACAGTCCCCAACATACCACCACCAAAGTCACAGCTATGCTTTTGTTGTTGAGTTTTTGCTTTCACCCCATATTGGTACAATGCCAAGAAAGTAGGACTAAAAGGACAAGACACCTCTCTACTGAAATTCCATCGCCTTCTAGACCTCCTCATTTCAGTTCAGGGCTCAAAAGGATCCTTCTTAGTATCGTTTTAGGAGTCTTAACTGGATTAACAGGAACCATTCTTTGCGCTTTTGCGGTCCGTTGTTTGATTCGTTATATGAACCGAACTCCAATCCTCAAAGGCCCTGTTATATTTTCTCCAAAAATCGCTCCCAAAACTCTTCAATCAGCTCTTGCAAGCGAAAACCAGTTGCTGGGTTCCAGCTCAAACGGTAAATACTACAGGACGGTTTTAGACAATGGGCTCACAGTTGTTGTCAAGAGGCTAGAACCATTTGAGAGCGGTTCGCCGGAGAGGCAAAGCAAGTCTCTCAAGCGAAGGATACAGCGGGAGTTAGAAAGACTAGCTAGCTTGAGACACAGGAATTTGATGAGTTTAAGAGCTTATGTTCGAGAATCTGATAGGTTTTCTCTGGTCTACGATTTTGTGCCAACTGGTAGTCTTGAAGATGCAATGAATAGAGTGAGAGACAATCAGTTGCAGCTCAGTTGGGAAGTTCGCCTTCGGATTGCAGTTGGGGTTGTTAAGGGGCTTCGATATCTTCACTTTGAATGTGTCCCTCATATTTTGCATTTTAATTTGAAGCCTACAAATGTGATGTTGGATGCTGAATTTGAGCCAAGGTTGGCAGATTGTGGATTGGCTAAGCTCATGCCCAATTTGGATAGAGCCACATCTGGCTACAGCGCTCCTGAATGTCTCCAGAATTCCAGGTACATAAATTTCTTATTTATATTTACAACTTTATTTTTAATGGAAAATCCTTTGCAATATTGGTCATTTCTGAGATTATGGTGGTTAAACTTCATCTTTGATATCAATGCCTCTCTTAAGTCTAATTAAACTTACGTATATGCTAATTATTGCATTTCTAATCAGCAACTTAATTGTACTTCGTTGTTATTGATTATGTGTTTATGGTTTCCCTTTTAAGCTTAAAGTTTCTGCGTTTTATGCAACTTGATGGCATAGCATTTTTCATCCCTCAACATTAAATATAGACTGTAAACAACAAGATATACCCACATTAAGTGGCAGTTCATTGACGCTATTTTTTCCATGACTTCTTTCTATTTAATAGTGTTTCTATTGTTTTCTGTATTATGAGAAAGATATACGCTTTGTTAATTGAAAAGAAAGTCTGTTTAAGAAGTTTGGTCCCCACTAATTCTGCTCTATGGGATTTCTTGATATCAGTTAGTTGTTTCGAATCTATGATTGGCCTTTCTCTAGCTTTAATTGTTCTTGAGATGTATGCCTTCCATTCTTTTGTCTTTTTTATTTTTTATTTTTTTTCCGTTTTAATCACACCTTGAATTCTGATAAAGGTGATTTTCTTCCAAATTTGACTAGGTATACTGATAAGAGTGATGTATTTAGCTTTGGGATGATATTGGGTGTTTTGTTAACTGGGAGAGACCCTACCGACCCATTCTTTGGGGAAGCAACTAGTGGAGGTAGCTTAGGTCGTTGGCTTCAGCATTTGCAGCAAGCCGGGGAGGCAAGGGAAGCACTTGACAAGAGTATACTCGGAGAAGAAGGTGAAGAAGATGAGATGCTCATGGCAGTTAGAATTGCTGTCATATGCCTATCAGATTTGCCAGCGGATAGGCCTTCTAGTGATGAACTTGTGCTCATGCTGTCCCAACTGCACAGTTTTTAACAGGAATGTAAGTATTTTCGCTAAACTGTGGTATGCAAATTTTGGAAATCAGGTTTCTGCTTTGAAGGTTTGGTTTGCAATTCTGATGGGGGCTTTAACTTGTTAACAAATTGCGAAAAGACCTTAGATAGCTGCATAAAGTTGTGGCCTTTTTGCTTAGTTTCTATTTCTTGAATTTGTATTGCTAATCATATCATACAGTTTTGTGTACACGACTTGTGACTGTAATTGAGGATTGATATAGTCAAGGGACTTACTTACGCGAGAGAAAGAACTGTTTTATCAATGACTGCGTGGGACATATCTCTATTATTGTGTTCTCAAAAAATGATGGTGGGGTATTGTACTGTTGGCTGTCTGTACTTGGACAGAACTTTTCTGAAGTGACAAGCCCTTTTACCTTGAAAAAATCATGTAGATGTCTTGCCAAATGGGCCATGAGGCCTAGAGCATTGCTTGGAGCTTTTAACATTCTTGCATCAAATTAGAATGGTGGAATGGTTCTCGTTGATTGCTTGCAGGCAGAATGCCAATGTTTAGGATAGCGCCTGGTCATTTTGATCGAACAGGTATTATAGTATGCAGTTGAATATTCCGGGATCATCCATTTCTTGAAGTTTAACCTATTGAAAAACCCGATTTGGTCGAGGTGCTAAAGGCAAGATTTGCCTACAAGAAGTTCTGCTATTGCTTCTTAGTTTAATGGAGAACACACATTTCTTCTTTATGATGCACAAACCATCTGCACATGTCACCTTAATCTAATTAGCTTTGCCATAAATTTTGCATGATAAAATACACATGCTTTGGCCTGGGGCTGTGGCCACAGGAGAAAACTAGACAATCAAGAAAAATTTTCAGATGCAGGTCACATATTGCTCTTCTTTATTTAGTGATTGGTGTCTTCACTCTTTCAAGAAAAGGAATTTTTTTAGTGATAATGCTTTGATGTTCTTAAGAGTGAAAAGTTGATTGCAGTAAATTAAGTTTGTAATTGCTGAATTGTGGGACAAAATGTACCCCATGAAGAGTGCATGCCCTAGGGAGCATGGAAAGTATGTCAGTGGGGCCAAATACAAATGCATGCTCCAAAAGGGTGAATTGGGAAAGCAGAAAACAAAAAAGAAAAAGAAAAAGAAAAAGAAAAGAAGATCAAATTACAGCTGTGGTTGCGAATCTTTGTCTAAAATGCCTACTGTTAATATATCAGTATCATTTTATTTTCTGTCTAAAGATTAGGCCATTGCTTTCATTTTGTCAGTTTGCGGCTACAACCTTATTCTGAATTATTTAAACATTACTTACCCTTACATTTATTATTTCTTGCTATCATTGAACAAAGTGAAAATAATAATAATATTAATAAAAGATTCATATAGTGGATTTGAAATTAAGGCTTAATTATTATTATCGTGTATGGCAGGGCTTTAGCAAAATCTTAATGTGGATGAATATATTTATTTATTTGTATTTAGTTTGTCATGTTGGAGGGTGGACGTTGATAGTGACGTTATATCAACCCATTTGGAAATAATGCAAGTCTTAGTGATAAGATCAACAATGATTAGAGTAGTTGTTTTGCTTGCACTTATATTACATGGTGATCATCACATTCATGTTCATATTCTTCTTCTGACCTTCTGCTTCTCATATTACAATCCAAATGTCATTATTTTCATTTCCACTACTTGATTGTTATAGAAAAGGTCTTGACTTTCTTATGAAAGATTTTCACATATTTTACAAGTCATATCATGGAAAAGAAAAATAGTTTTCTGTCTGGAAAACTGAGAATCGACATTCCATATGGTGCCGGAATTAATTAGGAACAATCTGGTTTATTCTCATCATCTTCAACGAAGCCCTCCAAAAATAAATATTGAAGAGCTATGGAGTACTTGGCAGTCCTTTTCCTCTCACATTTCCCACTTGCCAAATTCCTGTTTCTTCTCAGAAGAAAGGATCCTTTGCCATCACCTTCAACATTAAAGTTCAATCTTCTTATTTATATGTAAGCAACCAAAAGTAACAAACAATACGAAAAAAATCCATTTCCCAGAAATCACAGCTTTATTATAGTGCAAACCTTTGATGGTGAAAATAGATGAAACCCATCGTTTATAGATGAAAAGCAACCTTGGGGAGTCCCCATGGTGGGTATCAGAAAGCAAAAGCTTGAAATTTCCTTTTTCACTAGTCAAAGAGAAACCATAGATTAGCGCTTGCAATTGCAAATAAAAATAGTTATAATATAAGAGTTAAGCCTCGCTTCTTAGTAACTAAAACTCACTTGGCATGCATTGCTGCATTTTGGCTCAAAGCAAGAATCCGAACCATTGCCAAGTCCCTTCCGCGAGGATTCCCATATTTCTCTTGACATACCCTAACAGATTTTCGAAAGTAAAATCAATTGGAAAAAAAAAGAATGCAAATGTGGTAAGAATCTCACACTAATAAAGCACACACCTTTCGTTGAAAAAGTCTCCAAAATCATCAATAATCACAGCTGCTGGAAATTTATCATACAGGTGGAATGCAGCAAAGTACTTCTTGATCCCTTCGTCATCATCCACATACCTTTAGACCTCAGAAAAAACAAACCAATAATAACAGGGAAAAAGGGAACATCAACGAGTACGAAAGAGTTGAGAAGTTCTTTACTTCATCTGTACGCGTTGGAAGGCATCAGAAGATGGGTCAATACCCTGAAAATTAACCCATAAAATTAGGAAAAGAAAAGGAGACAAAATTTCAAGAGAGTAATCAGGGAAATAGATCCAGCAGTACATGAGAAAGATAAGGGGGTTTGCTTTCTAACTTGCTGCGGTTGCATATGAAGATCACTGCTGGGTTGCCAGCTTCATTTCCCTCAGCTATGGCGGTATTCAATGCGAACTGGAACAGCAGAGACGTTTTCCCGCTGCAAAATTGGCCCAGTTGAATGACAACTTAATTCTTCTAATTAGGAAGAGAGAAGGAAAGGTCATTAGCACAAACCAAGAAGGAGGACCAGAGAGAAGCATAATTGGGTTGGACAGGTGGCGGCGATAATCCGTTTGGCCGCCATGGAAGAACCTCTCCACCATACTCGGAATTGGAATTCGCAAATAGGTAGCACAAGCTTCAGTTGCTAATGGGCAGAGCTTTTAGGCCCATGGACATGTTTGAGTTGATCACTGGGAAAATAAATATAGCCTCTCTTGGTTTTGGTTTAGTCAAATATTGATTAAGATAAAGTCAAAGCCCATTTGGGTCCAAGACGAAAGAAAAAAAGAAACCAAGACTTCATATACAATTACATACCCTAAAAGAAATCTGTCGGTCGATTCGACGAAAGTCGTCCTGTCATCGTCTGATATTAACTATATCGTATGTTGGCTTGTGATTTGATGGGTCAAGGCATGCGTCCATTTTGGAGGACTGTCTTTAACTTTTTTGGTTTTTCCATTTTTTTTTTTAAAAAAAAGAAAAAGAAAAACAATCTGCTTAAACTAGATTATCACAGAATTAAAATTGATTAATTATTCAAAAAACCACCAAATTTCTCATTTGCTAAAGCAGCAATAGCATGCCAGGTGTTAGTTTTAGGGCAACCTAATTCCATTACATTTTATAAACTCCTGAAATGGAATTCTAAAATTGAGTGGGTTCCTATTGATGGATAGTTGGCGGTAGCTGTATATCTGAATCATCAGATCAGGTTCTGTTCTTGCCATTCAGAAGGCTGTCTTATGATTTAATAATATTAATTCTGTTGTAGATTACATCTTTTATAATTATATTGGAAATATCTGAAAAAAGTAAATATAATATTTAATGATTAAAATATGACACCAAGTTGGGTTTAAATCATAATTTTAGTTGATTAAATTTTTTTTTTTTTCCTGAAAGTTTTCAAATAACTATATAAATAAAAGTGGATCAATCTCGTAAATGTATTGTTGATGGTATTGTTAAATCCGGTTGGCGCCAATGAAAAGCTCACGTAAGGAATTATTATTATTCTGATAAAAATGAAATGAATGGATGGATAAAGCCTATCCACTTGCGCTTGTTTCTGATTGCTTAGCTCACGACCTCCTACTGCCTAACTTCTCCATCTAGTTTCTCTCTCTTTTTTCTTTCCCATAAATTCTGCATCTTTCACTCAAATTTTACTGAATTTCACGCCACTGTCAGCTATATCCACAATTTCCACTAGCCACTTCTCACTTTCCAAGTAACGGAAATTCTTTCTTTCTTTCTTTCTTTCTTTCTTTCTTTTTTTTTTTTTTTTTTTTATGTTCATTATATGATAAGATTACTGCTTTGTTTTTTGGGTATATCTATGTCTACTTCCCGGTCTCTTCTTGTGTGCTAAACTTCCATTAGTTTATTGGATTCTTGCGAGTTTAGTTTCTCTATAACAACTGCGTTCTAATCCTAAAGTTGAAGCATCTGGGTGTAAAAATTTCTTGATTTTTCATAGGATAGTATTCATGCGTGTATTTAATTCCTTCAAATCTCGAGTACGAAGATGAATTTTCTTTGGTTGCGAAGTAAATATGATACTACAGGGCAATGCAGAAGAACAAGATCTGTTAATTGTTTATGAAGTTTTTTAGTCAAATAAAAGAATGGAAGTTACTGCATTTCGTTGGGTATCGTGGTTTGGAGTTTGAATTGCTGTATATATTGGCATCTCCAGGTCTTGCAAAATACACTGCATATATATCTGAAATCATGGGAGTTGCAGAAACAAAATGTTCTTCAGGTTACGGCAAGCCTCCTTGGGTATTCAAAGGCAGGTATTTATGTCTATGCCCCAACTCTTTCTTTCTTTTCTGTTAATTAATTTTCATTACATATCAGTAACAACCATGGAGGTTGTTTGATATTATTAATTATTTTATTTTTAATGATGGGAATGGTCATTTCAGTGCCTTGTACCAGCTTCACCTTGTGAAAGCAGAAACAGCTCGAACATTCATTCCAAAAGAGTTTAGATTAGTTGAAGCTTTTGGGTACATATAATATTGATAATATCTAGATGTTCATTATGAAGTAATTCATTTTGAAGGCAAGAATTTCATTTTTCACCGCTACAGGTATACTCTTGGAGGGTTTTTTCTTGCCAACTACGAAGAAAGTCCGGCAGGGGCATTCGATGAGGTTATAATTAGTTTTTAAATTTTGCCTTTTGAAGTTCTGAATCAGTTTTCTGGTGATTAATTAGTCATCTGATGAAATGAAAAATAGTTGATAAGCTGCTTTTGTAAGTCCAATCAGTCAGTTCATAATAGTTTTTTTCTATCCACAGCTAGTGGTGATAGCGGGAATCGTGTGGAACCCTCCAACATCCTGCGCGTATGTTTAACATCTTCTCTCTTCCTGTTTTATCTCTTTTTCTGGTTCAAATTTCTATAGTACCAATATATATATATATATATATATAGCAGGCCCAAATCTGTGGAGAAGTTTTCTTTGTCCCAGTTCCACAAGGCCTGGTTTTTTCAACTATTATGTGTATATATATTTGTATTATTATTGTTGGGTCAGTCAACCTTATAACTTAGCACGTTCCCTATCATTGGGCCTCAAAGCTAAAACCCATTGTTTGTAGATGTCAAAAAGTTTCCTTTTTGAGGAATAAGTAAACTGTTTGATATTGTAGTTTGGAATTTATAGTGTAAGAATTTCCAACTTTTGTCAACAGATGGGCAGCCAGAGTGCTTGTGAGCAGCAATGATGCTTGTGATCATGGAAGAAAGGTAGAAGGTCACCAAATTATTCTGAAACTTTTGGGTTTTTATGTTTTGTATGGGTGGAATTTATTTGGTTTTGACCGGAACATTTTATTATACTACAAGTATAATAATTGACATCTTATTTCTTATCTTTCTCTCTCGCAGGAAGTAGGGCTCCCCAGTCATGTTGCCAAGTTTTCAAAGGTGTGAACTTTGTCCTTCCATTTTTTCTTTTCAACTTTTCAAACCACAATATATCTCAATTTTCTTTGTTTCTAATCTGCTAGCACTTGACAACCATAGAACATTTCTGTAATATGCATCGTTTGAAACAGAGAATCGAAGGGATTCCGAGGCAGCAAACAAGTAAATTTAATCGCTTTCTCAGCATGATTGGCTTAGATACTGCATCCTCTACACCCAATGGTGGCATGGATGTTCAAGTAACTGAGATCAATGGTCCTCGTGCAATAAACATCTGCGAAATCAACCTTCCAACTTTTGGTGAGTTGTTTGTACTCAAACTTATACTCTGGTGCAATAAAAATAGTTGCTTTAGCATTTTTCCATTACAAGAAAAGAAAAAAGCACTTGCTTGTTTCAGTTACAATGAGATTAGCCTCTCATTGTGTCCGCATCAGATTGTTGATTTGTTTGCGTGCTACCTTCCTTCTCTATAGAACTCAATTTCTGCCATATCAAGAGATTTAGCTAAACGTTAGGCAAGAATTTTCTCATCAGAAATTATTTCTAATCATAACATTTTTTCCTTTAAAGGAGCTTTACTGGTCTCATTATGCATTTTCTTTCTTCCCTTTGGGTTCACAAACTTTTTGATGGCAGGCCCAGGGTTCAAACTGGACAAGGGGATGGGGCCAGCAATCAAAATGTCACTACCAAGTTTTAGGTAAATTTCAAGGTGGTTGGTGTTTAGAGAATCACCTGGTTGGTTGTATGACTTAAATTATTTATGTTGTGAGAATGCAGTGGGCGTACAATGCATAATCCCAACCTTCTGAAGTACTCATGCAATATTGAGTGCAGGTACCTTTTTCTTTTTTGCTAATAATTGTTTGCTGATGCTGTGGGGGGACAGAGGATATATTTCTTTCGATGCAAAGGGATAATATATATTTGGCTATATAACTGCATTTGCAAAAGCCAATGAAAAAGGGTGTAAGAGAAGCAATCTTGGGTCCTCATTCTATATGATGCTCAAGGAGGCATGCTTAAATGGCTAAAAAATCTTAAGGCTTTTGGGTAATTTCAAGTAACAATAACCTGAAATCTGTATGGCATAAGTAACAAAACCAATTAAAATTTCATTGTGGAATAGTCCTTTCTAAAATAAATGGATTGTCACAGGGTGCGAACAATGCAGCCTGCGAAAGTATCAGGCCCTCGGCAAGCGCCAAAGCATGACACAGAACCTTTGGGCCACCACAATTGCCAATCTGCAGATTCTAGTAATGGAAAACTCCTTGATAATGGACAGAACCTAAGCATATCTGTTATGTTATCGAAACCTATATTGGCTTTGGAGTTCAGTTGTTTGAAAATGCACGTTGAAGCCCCAATTACTGTTTCCCACTGCTCTGAAAGTTCATGCAGAAATTCTTTAGGAGTTTCTTGACTAAATATGTATCGTTGCTTTTTTTGTTTTTCTCTTGTAATTTAGCACCATAAAATTTTCGCAAGTTCAAATTGCCACCATTTCTTGATTCTAAGTACTTTCACCTATTTTTGTAATTTCTGTCAAGATTAATAAGTTTATCCATATTACAGGAGAAAAGATTCAAAATTCAGAAAAGAACATACATTCTTCCTTTACTTGTTCTTTACAAAATTTTTCTACATTCCACAGCATGGACAAAATCCAAGGAACAAACAAACCAATGCAGTATTTAGATAATTGACAAGTTACTTTTTGCAATTGCAATCCACTACTTACAATTGATTCCGTATTCCAATCAAATAACTGATCAGCTGATCAGATCAAAATGCTTCAGGCAAAGGTCGCCCTTCCAAAAATGCCTTGAACAGCACCAAAGATCTTTCAGGCTGGGAAAATGGAGCTTCATGGGATGCTCCTCTGATTGTGGCAAAAGAAAGGATATTGCCATAGACTTGAGTCCACCCACCAACCTGAGAGTGGAAAACCAATCCCATCACACCTATTAACCTTGCAATTAAGTTTTAAGTTTCTGTTCTCTTAAACGAGGCTTACCTGCTGACCCCCAAACCAAACTCTGTAAGGCACAGAGGTTTTGAGTCCCAATTTCTCAGCCAGTCCACGGACTAATGTTCGACTTCCAGTCAGTGGAATAACAGAATCCTGATCTCCACTGCATTTAGAAAAGCGATGTTTAGTTTTTTTTAATGATCTGAATCCTCCTGGAATCATACAGCAGACCAACAAACAAGGTAGGCGTTTACCTGTAAACCAAGACAGGGATTCCTGCTCTGATGAGTCTGCCCACAATAGCTATTGTTGGTATCTCCAAATCCAGCAGCTCATAATCTAAAATGCTGTGAGAAAATCAGTGGGAGTAAAATTAGTGAACTAGTCAACAAAGAAAAAGAAAAAGGATAAGAAAGTATCCTGTTAGTTGCTTTAGAATTAATTAGCAAAACATTGTAAAATTATTTTCTGTTAAAAATAATTACTTGCTGCAGACAGTCCATCTTCGGACACCGACAAGACGCGCATGGAGAGCCTTCTGAACATCTTGCCTATTTAGATAATTAACTGTTTCGTCTTCAACACATACGTCTATGTTATCACCAACTTGCTGCAGAACCAAAAGAAAGAGGGACAGGAAAAAAGGTCTAACAATTAGCAAATCAAAAGCAGAATTGCTATAGTCAAAAGACAAGCTGATCAAATGATATGTTCCACTCACTTTGGGACTAAGGGCATTGGACTGGGCGAGTACTGAAGATATGCAGACATCAAGGGTAACATCATACTTGTCTACAAATCTACTGGTTTCTCTACTCACTTGGCCCATCACCCTTGAACATATAGGAGAGACTGAACCTCTGTAGTATTCATTCACATACCTTGAGTAGTTACAAACTGAAGTAAACATTTTATAGGTTGTGTCTGATATCAATCCATGAGACCAGAAGAACTCAGCCCTTGAATTGAAGTCTGTAGCAAAATCCAAAACTGGATTGCCTAGCTGTTTTCAAATGAACAAAAACCTTGAATTAAAGACTTGTTAGAGGCAAACAAAAAACAGATGATTGCCTTTTGAATCACGGAAATTTCTGCAAACAAAAAAATCTTGCTACTTACAGCAATTCCTTTCAAATTGAACAACTTATGCTTCTTATTGAATTCAAGCATGAGTTCTGCCAGTTGGGGTACATAATGACCTAGTAATTTATAACAACAGAATCAAAAGAATTAGTTCTAATCTATTTTCGATCGGATTACACTGTGGACATGTATGAATTTTTTTTTTAGAATCAAAACAATACCAGCGTAGCTTTCTCCAGAGATGAACAAGCTTCTGTTTCTGTACTGTGGGAATTTGATAAACCATTTTTGCAAGAACACCAGATTGTCTCTAGCTATATAGGGCAAAAGACAAAAATGGGCTCAAAATGAAAGGTATACGTCTGTAAAGTTGATCTTTTGTCAGCTAAAATGCTAAACAAACAAGCACAGTAACCATTGAAATGGCATACTATGTAAAGTGAGAAGAGAAAAAGAAATAAAGACAGAAATGCATTTAAAATTCTTTTAATAGAAAGAACTTTACAGGGGAATGGATTAACCCAGAATATTTTTTTAAAGAAATAGTAGAGGAAAAAGAGAAAGAAGTTGACTTTGAATCTTGGGTACAGAAATTTAGTTTGTTCTGCTGTTCAAAATATTTGAATTGAACAGTTTTTCTGTTTCTCCTTTCTCTTCAAAGATTTCCAATTAGAAATTGGAAAGAAAACGGCAATTTGAGGATGAAAAAAGATAGATACGCCAATCACAATCTAAAAGAAAGAGAATGAATATTTTGGAGGGCATATACCTGTAATTTTGTCGTTAACAGTCTCGTAGGAAGAGGTATCAGTGGAATAAGAGAATCCAACTCCAATTGGTGTCTCCAAATACAACATATTGGCTTCTGCAAAGGAATGAGAGTGGCAAAGATGAGAACTTCGCGGATTTTTTTGGTGCAAAAAACAACAAAATCAACATACAATACAAAAATCCAAAATAAATTTGGATATATACCTCTGTTCCAGCTATGCTGGTTCTTGACAAGAACTTCGCCACTAGGCCTGAATGGCCCATTTTCAGAAAATGCTCCGACTCCAAGAGAAGAGCAACCGGGCCCTGAAAGGAAACATCACCAGCAAAAGTCAAAATCCAAAAGAAGAATACATAGCATTTCAAAGCGAGAACTTCAAAATTTCCAAGACCTCCGTTTAGCCAGAGAACGAGAGGCTTAGAAGCTGGATCTGTTTCTGCTTCAGCAAAGTAGTAAAACAGAGCTCTCTGTTCTTTATTATCAACAATCACATAACCAGAATACTGCTGGAACCCGACTTGAGGTTGACCCGGCAACTGAGTAATCCTATCAAACAGAAAGGGATGGCACACTACTTTCATGAAAAAACACAGCTGAAGCAAAACCATAGCCAATGCCATCACTTCTATTGTTAGATAAGGCATTGTTTGGTTCCAAACCAGATAGCAAAGAACCTAGAGAGAGAAACAGTGAAAAAAGAAAGAAAAGTTAGCTAAAATGTTGTCAAGCGGGGGGCATTATATAAAGACTAAAACATAAAGACTTAGCCGGAAGGTAGATACATACATACTGTGTATTTTTTAAATATTATTATTATATGTAAAAAAATTGTATGAAACTTTTTGTTCCTTTGGAAGACTGTTAAAAAGACTTTTCGAAGCAGAAACAGATGGGTATGAGTTGGAGAGATGACTTGGTGGTGTGGTGGTGCGGTGGTGCGTGGGGCGGGTCTCAGTCAGCAATGGGTGTGACTGCAACTGAAAATGAAAAGAGAGAATGTGCTTTTTGAAGTCTTGAATTTGCTCCCATGGCAATTACAGCTTTACTATGCTTGTTTTTAGTGTTATAGTAAAGCCAAAATAAAATTAGTAGTAACAGTATTAGCTTTCATAATATACAGTAAAATGATTCCTTTTTTATTTTTTATTTTCTTTGAAAAGAGCCATTTTGGTGAATGGGGAATACAACTGCTTCTCTTTCTTTGCTTTATGCAAAAATTTGAAGAAAATGGCTTTATTCTCAAAAAAGGTTAAGACAGAATCATGAGCAATGAGAACTGTATATTGTTTAATAGCCACAAGCAATCAGGACTTTCTTTTTGCTTTTCCCAGAAAAGAATTGGCTTCACACCCACACTTTAATCCCAAATCATCAACACGTAACAAAAAAAACAACCCAAATCTTGAATTTTTTACAGTTCTTTTAAGAATATGGATAATTTCTGGTTGATTTGGAGATTTGAAGTTATCCTTAGATACAGAAAAAAGATACCGTAATTATAGTTTCTCATTTTTCTTGTAAATACTCAAGAAGAATCTTTCTGGGGTGGTTTGCTTTGTTTGACCTGTCCTAAAAAGCCCAACGTTTTGTCTGGCCAGTGGCCACTGTATAGAAGTTAAAGAGTCATTTCTTGGAACTAATGTGTAAAGACAGGTAAGTTCACGAGTCTTTCAATCTCTCTCTCTCTCTCTCTCTCTCTATAATATACTGGTCTGGGGTATATGCATGATTCCATGGGCCATGGAAGCACAGACCCTCACCTCACTGGAGCAGAAGTATTTCTGATTGGGAAAAAGAAAAGCCTGTTTCTATTTTCTTTTGCCCCATTTTTTATTCCTTTGTCTACTCCAATACATTATACATGTATACATCAGCTATGGAAGCCAAAACGGATAACTTGTTTTGGTTCAGTGTATATATATTATGAAAAATAAAACAGGGATTGTTTACTGGCAAATGGATTCAAAACTGATGACAGTCACTCTCTCTCTCACTAGAGTAACTTTTGAAAAGAAAAATAATTTAGAAGGAGGGAGGAAAGATGAGTGGTGGCTGTGGTTGGAAATTGGGAAATGTGCTGGGAATTAAAGATTAATATAGCATGAAATGAAGCCCTTATTGTAAGCTTTTCTCTGTCTCGTAATGGAAGTAAAGTATCAAACTTAAGCTTTATATTTCTTTCCCTAAGAACTTTTTTATTTTCCTTCCACTTGTTATGATTTATTTTAATTTGAATACATGGGAAAAGCCAACTTACTTTCTTATATATTTTCATACTGCAACTTTGTTGCCCATATTTTGTTCACCAAAGAATCCATTTTCTTGTTAATTATCTTTTATCTATTACGAAAACTTGCCTATTGCTTTCCTTGTTCTTTTTCCACCAAGAATTGCAGCTAGAAAGGGATATTGCTTTTTCAAATGGACAATTTACAGAGTCCAGCCTATGTTTATGTATATGTATACATACATATGGAGATGCCTAGGTTTCCAACTACCCAAAAGTATTTACTTTTGAGTTTGGGGTTGTCAAAAGACAAAATACAATGAAACAGGAGAAAATTATCCATCAAAGGTAGTTTGATTAGGAAAGGTTAAGAAATTAATGGTAATTAACTCATTCTTTTTCCTTAATTTTAAGAATTAATCAGGCTTATAGTTAAAGTTTGATTTTTTATTCATTGGACTATTTCTTCAATTCAAAAGAAAACAAATCATACTAATAGGTTGGAGAGATCACAAGCTTATCAGGGTAAGAAGAGTTAATTATACAAGAATTTTCTGAACACAAGTTAATTGAAAAAAAGAAGAGAATTAATTAGGTTTGTGTGATGTGATGATTAGGTCAAGAGAGGAATGATTTCCACTACCAGAGCATGTTGGACTGAAGACAACTTTCCTTTTCATATCCATGAGAGACACATTTTCATCCCAACCCAAACCAACCATTTTAATCTTTAGAGACAAAAAAGCAAAACCAAATGTAGGAAAGCTAAAAATTCTTCTTGGAAGGAAAGCAACCACCTCAACTAAATATGTTCCTTCTGTCTTTATAATGACCCATGTGAACTAACTTCTATAAGAACTTTCACAACAAGAAGATTACATAAAAGATGTGTTAAAAGTGTATTTAGAAGAGTTGAAATTAATCCATTGTAATCATTTCAATGTAATAATCACGAACAAAAAGAAAAAGAAAGCCCAATGGAAGAGAATTTTAATGGAATGCAAATTATGATGTGTTGAATTTAATTTTCATGTAAAAAAAAAAAACAAAGAATGGCCAAAATGAACTAGTAGATGATAAGGGAGAGGATTAGCTAATTAGGGTCAAAATGACCTTTAGAATTATGGTGGTCTTTCCCTTCTTTCCACCAAAATTGTAAAATCAAGTCATGGAATTGAAAATTGAAAAACACCACTTTGCCTATATAAACTTTAGGATAAGGTTATAGTATAGCGTGGCCCCGCATATTATATTGGGTTTTAGGGCTTAGGGCATGAGCCACAAGCCACAAGCCGAAGAACAAGACCTGCAGTGGCAGGGCATGTTAAATGCCATATAGATTACACCCTGAATGAAAGAGACTGACTGCCATGTTTTTTTTTTTTTTTTTTTTTAATTATCAAAAATATCCTTCTAATTAGTTTAATAGTTGAATAAGAGACTAATACATTCTATATCAAGAGAGATTATTTAACTTAAAAGCTTTTTTTTAAATGCTGATTCCACAGTTTCATTTTATGATCAGCTGTTCTATCGCTTAATTAAATTATTTTAAATAATTTTACTTTTGTTTAGTACTACGATAACACCCTAACTCATGGTAAATAGTTTTTCACACGCCTGCTGCAACTGGCCACTAAGCATTAACCATGTGCCTATAAAAGGAGGTTTGGCATTAATTAGCACTCGATCGATTATTAATTATGGCTATGCTCTTTCTTTTTGGCTTTTTGATAGTTGAAGAAATATTTAATAGACAACGACACTTTCAACTTCCAACTACTACACTACATTAGCACAGTAGCATGTAGGAGGAGGAGGAGGAGGGAGGATCCAAAGATTCAAAATAAGTTTCACATTTCAAATCAATCAATCCTTGCTCCCTAATTCTATAATTCAAAAAAAAAAAAAAAAAAAAAAAAAAGAAGAAGAAATTTCGACAAGCAGTTAGCCCTTTAGCCCATTTATTGTTCCAATGGTTGGGTGGACCCTTTATTGAAATGGCCAGTCTTTGATGGGCTTGTCATATTACAGCCCAACCATGTCAACATCAGGCCTCATCTTGGGCCTTACTTTATAAGGAGAGACTGACATATTTAGCCCAAGAAAATCAAGAGGTGGAGTCGTGATTTCAACCCAGAAGTCAGAAGCTATAGAACTTAGAAAGAGACAAAGGTGAAAAGGAAAGGTATTTCATTTGACTACCGTATACTCTGCATGTCTGCTCCATGGAAATACGAAAAGGCGGAGTGAACTCTCCACGAAGCAGATCCACGGCGGGCAAAGCCAACGACAAAGACAATGGCAAAAAGACTGATTTTCTTAGGGAAGGCAACCAAGTCGAGGTCAGCAGCGACGATGAAGGCTTCAAAGGCGCATGGTATGTCGCCACAATCATCAAATCGCCGGCCTCTTCTAGGACCAGTAACTCTAAGCGAAAAGCCAAGGCCTTGGTTCAGTATCATAATTTAGTTTCTGATATTAACGAGAACGAGCCATTGACCGAGTACGTTGCTCCTTCCTTCATTAGGCCTCTGCCTTTGCCTATGAATCCCAATTTTGATCAATCTTTCGAACCATATGACGTTGTTGACGCCTCCCACCGCGATGGATGGTGGAAGGGCGTGGTCCTTAACGTGTTGGAGGGAAATACTGACTCCAAAAAGTACACTGTTTTCTTTGAAAACCCACCTGAACAGTTCGAATTTGCGTCTAAGGATTTGAGGTTTCACTGTGATTGGATTAAAGGTGAATGGGTTCGACCCCCAAAACAGGAGGTAAAGTTTTTTCTTTTTTCTTTGAGAAGAAAGCTAAAGTTTTTATTATTGTTGTTTTTATTATCTTTTAGCAAGGGTTTTGCTGTTGCGTGATTTGTTAGCATAATGTGGAAGCATGAATTCATAATGCCAAATTTTTAGCATATATGTCCTTCAAGGCTTTGAGGGTTTGGCTTTGGACTAACGGTAAAGTTAGTCCACTTGTGACCTCGGAGTTCATGGGTTTGAGCCACGGAACAACCTCTCTACAAAAAAGCAGGGAAGGCTCCATACGCCAACCCTCTCAGAGCCCACACATGTGGGATGCTTGGTGCACTGATCGCCCTTTTCTATGTTCTTCATGGCTTATGAAGCTTTTACTATTGAGCCTTTTCAGTTGTTTTCAGTCCATTACTTTTTGTGTCTTCTACTCAATTTCATGACTTACACACCTAAATGTGACATCTTTGGTTCCATTAGGTTATGATCGTGAGTTGTGACAGCTAATCTCTGTTTGGGCCTGTTCTTTTAGAGTCTACATGCCTTGAATTTGGCTACACACATTGGATAGGACCATTGACGGATAGTTTGAATCCCTTTCTTTCTTAGAAACAGCACGATTCAAGACTAAAGTTTCCTTTGTCATTGCTTGTTGATTGGTTGTTGAGCATCTCCACCATTATTATTTTTTTTTGAAATGTTTTACATCTTTCAACAGATTACTCATGATTTTGAGTCATATGATTTTTGTTATGCAAATATGTGAAAAAACGGGTGTAGAACTTATACTTCTACCGACTAAATTTTCTTGAATAGTGAGTGAGTGATGATGATGATGATATTGTTGTTGTTGTTTTCCTTTTTTCTTGGGTAGAATTATGCATTTTTGATACCATGCTTGTTTTAACTATCCATTTACACTCATTTTTCTCAATGTTATCACTAAGCAATTTTTTGAAACATAAGACTGATTTGATTTTATGATCCTTCAAAGAGAATGGATTGCTTGAAGTTTGGCAAAGGAATGGCTGTAGAGGTGAGTCTTGATAAAGAAAATGATGCTTGGTTTCCAGCAACTGTTATCGAGGAAGTTGGCTTCAATTCTTTCTTGGTGGAGTATAGCAGCTCAAGGAATGGTGATGAAGATGGCCGCATGAAAAGATTGGTTGATTGTTTCCACATTCGAGCTCCCCCTCCTAACATCGAAGTTAAAAATTTTGAGATTTTGGAAACAGTAGATGTTTTCTATGATTCAAGTTGGAGGCATGGCCTTATTACCAAAATTCTCACAAATGGAAGATATAATGTCTTTATAAAGTATGCAGACATGGAAAAACAATTCAGTCAATCAGAAATAAGGCCACACCTGAATTTGGTGAATGGCACATGGGTTAGTCATAGCCGGGTATTCTGTCTTCCTTTGGTTTTCTGTTATATCTACAGCATTTTGACATTGAATTATCGTTAACTTTCTTGTTTCTCGGTCTCTTTTGTGAACACTTTGTAATGATGATTTCTTGCCTATGTGTGTTAACATTAATATTTGTTTTCATGGGCAAATTGTGTTGCTAGAGGGGAGAAGACAGATTTTTTCTTTCATTAGCATTGTGCAATTGGCGCACATTAATTTCAACTATGGAAAAAGATTGACCTAAATAAATGAATAACGATGATAATAATAGAGGATAAATGGCATCAAACAGTAGTTATTTAAGATTTGATTGGTAGTTATTTATATCCTGGTGATTTGACAAACAGTATGGGGTGTAAACTTAGTAGTTAATACAATTGCAAGATTTATTTATTTAAGATTCTCAAGCAGAATTCCATTTGAAAAACTAAATTGGTATGTGTAGGTTATATGCTGGCCTTGGTTTCAGGATACATCAACCAGTGTTCAAATTGACGAACAATCAAGATATGCTGACAACAATGGCAAAAACCCTGAGGTAGCTATTCAAATTGAGAGTTCAAGTGCAGCAAAGGATAGCTCTGAATTGAAATCCCCATGCAAAAGTTTGAAGAAGAATCGGTTGGAGCAGTCAACCCCTACTGATGCAAAATCAGTAAGTAAGAAAGCAAAGAAAAGAACACCTAAAAGTGATGAGGCACTTTCATGTCCTTCCAAGAAGCTCAGAAAGGAAAAATCTGCCAACCATTCATTAGCTCAAGCATTTCTTGCGAAGTTGGTGCAAACTGAGACAACAAACCAAGAAGGACAAGTCACAAACAGTACACTAACTAAATGCACAAGCCAATATTTGGATGCCAGTAATCCTTCTGCTGGATCTGAGAGTCGCATCATGGGAAACAACATGGTAACTCACCTTCTGCTTTTGGCAATACTAGAAGGAAAGCAAATGCAGAAGTCCTGGATAGTGATATATCAGCCTACAATCACCTACTGCAATCACCGCCTTAATTTTGTTATTGATAATGTGGAATATGATGATGTATATGCAATATATTTTTTTATAGACTCAGGTTTTGGTTGCAGCATGCACCACTGGATCTGGTATAAGTAGTGAATCAGATTGCTGTTCTCTGATCGATATATGTGATCCCCTCAATTAAGAACCTAGCAAACATAGTGCTTTTGGCTTTGCTTTTCTCCATTTTTTTTGTTCCATAAGCATATAATCATTGATAATAATGTAGGGGCCTAATCAACAAGAAGCTGGACTGGTGAATGAAATGACAGGTTCCATATGCAACAAGGAAGGACAACTGAATTCTGAAGGTACAAACCAGTATCTAGCTGACACAATAATGAATTTCATATTCACTAAAGATCAAATGCTAATTATTTACAGATGTAGAGGACAAGATACAAGGAGAATCTGCTGAATTCATTGTTGAAGTTGGGCATGTTGAAAAATATGCTGATTCTTCTGCTGCCTTGGCTGAGTGGAGGAAGGTCTCGCATGCAAATTACCAGCTTCCTGATCAGGTACTTCTTGAAAAAGTTCGAATATCAAAACAGATAACTTTCATGATCCAGCAACCTAATGTAACCTTCAGATTGGAGGGTAAAAAAAATGAAGAAAAGTCGCATTAACTAAGGGAAAGCCAGCATCTTCACACACTTCTTCCATGCCACTTATCTCTGCTCATAAATCTGTAGAATTTGCGAGTAATATGCTACCCCATTCTTCCTACAAATTCTGTTGAATTTAAGAATAATATGCAGCTAATTGAATTTTTAATGTCTAGCTAATTGAATTTTAATGTCTTTGGTCAATTCATCATATACATGCATGTTATTTACTGAACCTGCTGGTACTGCTTTGATACTGCACAGGAGATTAATAAGCAGAAAGAAAGTGATGGGATTGGGCAGCAAAAAGGTGCGGGAGTATACCTAAAATAATGGATGAATAGTTGTGTATGGAAGAACTGATTTAATGCCTTATGCATAGGTAAAAAGCACAATGTAGTCGAAGATGGTGCCAGTAAAATGGGTTTTGAAGATTGTGCAACTAAAGAGGTAGAATTGTCTGCAGTAATTGGCATGGAGTCTGGAGGTATATGGGCTGACAACTTAAAAATCCTTCTCTGTTTTAGAAACTTTATGAAATTATTATGGATTCTAAAACACCTGAGTGAAATAATGAGGTATATTGTAAGCAATGAGCTGGTTGTGTTTGCATTTTTATTTTGGTTTCTATCTCTTCCTATGCTAGGAGGAAAACACTGAGGTATAAATATTTGGAAATTATTAACCTATTCTAAGAATTCAGGTTGCCATTTTTCTCAGCAATCTAATGGAAGGCATGATGGAAGGTTTGCCTCTATTGACCTGAAAATCCTGCAAAATGTTCTTCTCAGTTAATACTTCAAATGATAAAAACTAAGAGCATACTTCTGGAAAGTTCACAAAGAGGAAAATGTGAAAAGTCCTTGTCATTTCCTGCCTAAGAATTCATTTGTTTAGTAGGACAAAAGGTGAAGCATTAAAACTAGTTTGAAAGAAATAAGCAGACCAATGACAGCCTTAACTTTTATGCATGATTTGGCCTTCTTTTTACAACTGATCCTTTTCTTTTTTTTTTTTTTTTTTTTTTTTCTCCTTAGATGGCTTGGTCAAAATATCTGCTTTAGTTTCCTCAGCAAATAACATGGCAAAAGAAGTCAGTTTGGTTGATGTCGGAGCATCCAGCAACACCACTAATGATGGTCAAGCACTATCAATATGCTTTGAAGGTACATTTCTATGATGATTGTGGGTGATTCAAGTATAATTTGATGCATTTCTTAGACTAGCCTGCTTGAGTGTCATCATTGCCAGGTACTGGGGAAAGACAAGTTGAAAATCTCTCGCAATGTTCTGCTGTAAACGTGCCAGAAGGCAGCGAGTTAGTGAATGGTCAAGGGATACCTTTTGTCAAGAGCTCCTCTATATGGAAAAACATAGAATCTCTGGAAGTTTTCAAATTCCTGCCTCAGAAACCACATTTTGGTCCTTTGATTGATTGCAAAGTGGCGAGCCGTGAAGGATGTGCTATTGGCAATATGTTGACCTTTGCCACTGTGGTAGAGAGGACGTCCAAATTGAAAGTAGATGATCCTAGAGACCTTTTCGATAGCTATATTGAAACTCTTACTGATTTGGAAATGCTTGGATTTGATGTTAAGTTAGTGATGGATCGTCTTAATCGGTTGTTAGCGATCAAAGATAGGCAAGAACAGCTTCAGCATCAGTCAAAAGATGTTGCCATTCAGATTGAAGAGTGTGTTCATGAAAAAACCAAATTGAGAGAAGATATTGATAAAATTGACAAGATTATAAGCGAGTTAGAAGAGCAACGGGCAATGAAAGTGTCTCTGAAGGTGACGCAAGAATCTGAGATTATTGCTCTACAAGTGGGTGCCAATGGTATCAGTGAAGACATTTTAAGTGCCATGCATGAGTTTGAAAGTCTAGCTGCTTCACCTTGGTAACTAACATCTCATTCTCTTCACTGCCCTTAACCATCAGAGGTTACTTTGGAAGAGTTCACTTCACACGCAGTAAGTATTAGTCGTTATTTTAGCTTTGTATGTAAGTCTCAACCCGCTGAAACCTATGAAATGGTTTATTTATGTTTTAGCCAAATTTTTGTGGGCGTACATTCAATCCTCTGATCTAGGCTCTATATCTACTCTTTAATTTGTGAGGACTGTCACGCTATCAAGTTAGAAGAAAATCCAGTAATTAATTAATTAATTCAGGGTATAACTTCTGCAAAATAAGGATTTTGTTGGTGGTTTTAATGATGATCCCGAACGACATAAAATTTTTCTTTTTTTTTTTTTTTTTTTTTTAAAGTTTTTGGTTGATTCCAATATTTGTGGACCTTATTACGATCGACTGACATTAAAATGCGATTTTCTTAACCTGAGACCAACAGTAAATAAATATTTCCCTGGAAGATACACTCTCAATCAGTCAGTTGAATGACATATACGTTTGTCCTTGGCTCCTTCAGTCTAAACTCCAATTGTCTGCAACAGGGCCAACTTTGAAAATGATTTACAGACCAGAAGCACAGTGGCTGTTCATCACTCAAAGAACAAGGGATAGGAAAATTTATATATATGTTCTAACGAACAGAAAAAACATGCAAAAAAAAAAAAAAAAAACATATATAGTAGACATCATCAACCGGATGCCTTAAATTTTCCAGAAGATTTTTTCCGTGTTATGTTAGTGGAAGAGTCTTGATCAATATCTCTACGAGATGCCTCCCACAGTCGATGCTCTATCCCTAGCTTCCTCAGCTCCACCAGGCCTTGATCAACTGAACACCACATACTCAATAAGTAACCTGACGTGATTTATTTATATGAACCAAAAGTTGCCACAATCCACTTCCCTGTCGTGGTGAGGAATTATTTTGCATTAAATTATTAAAGAAAAGAATGAAGCTTACCATCAACGGCATCATGTGAACTTGGTGAGTGTCCACGGCGGTTGATCCAAAATTGAAGTCGTTCTTTGGCAATGTCCTCCTCTATACCATTGGCTTTGGCTGTGCTCCAAAAATATGTAAGCCACGCCTGTGTTCGATTAAATATGTTGTACATTAATTAGATCCTGCATGACATGCACATCTCTTCTTTGCATTGGCATCTCTCGTACCCATAGAAATATTAATGTCAAAGAAAAAAGCGCATTTAAATGGCAAAATTGCACTGATGCTAAAATTTACTCACAAATTCCAGGAAATGGATTTGGAAGCATTTCAAGAATGTAATTATTATTAACTGATATTTCTTGGGATGACAAAAGAAAGATTATAAAAGGCGGACATATCATAAATTTCACCAAGTAGTTTCATCCATCACAGAGGAAAGATCATAAAAATGCTAGCTAATAAATGATATAAGAATACTGAATGTAAGAAGAAAATGCCACCACCTCCTTGAAAAGAACATCTTCAGATTCCTCAGGGCTTAATTCTGCGAGTGAAAATATGGAGTGGAATTATAGTTGAAGTCACAATGGCAATAATATTGGCTATCAACTTTATTGATACAAGATAGAAGGTTGTATGACTACTAATTTCAGCAATGAATACCAGAATATAATTGCATAATATGAGGAGCCCAAATATGACTTACCAACTGCTTCCATATATTTTGGATCACCTGGTGATTTGATATCTGAAAGCAAAGTGTGCATTCAGTGTACACAAAAGCAATTGCTAAATGAATAGGATCCCAGAAAAAAGAAAAACTATAACAAGTATATATATATAAAAAAAATCAATCAAGTAGAGTTCGAATTAGCAGAGAATTTAGCAAAACTATGAAGTCAGCAATCCATACCTGAGATGGATAGTCGAGCAGAATTTGCACGCCGCTGTTGAGCCAATGCAAGCACAATAGCATCCTCAACCTAGAAAATAACATGATATTATGGTTAGAGTTGCACTTTTCATTAAAGGAAACTCTAAACCATGTAAAAATGACTGCTAATAATAAGAAGGTAGAAAACAACAAAGGGAAAGAAGTACTGTTAGGCCATAGCCATACACTGAAATTCTAAATAGAATAACAAAAGAACAAACATTTAAAAAACAAAGCAATGGAATGGAAAAGAAAACCTTCAATGAAGCAAGCTCCTTCAATCCCATTTCAACAGAAAGCATACTCTCAATGTTTCCTTCTCCGGTTAGATCACTCAGGTCCTCAACAAGTTTGCTTCTCTTTTCATTGTCATCATCACCTACTCAAAGTTAAACAAATTAAATCCTGAACATAATCATTTAGATAAACGAAGTGCAGTACTATTGAATCAACTGAAAAAGGAAAAAAGGCATCCAGCAACATTGTCAATGATGAAGAAGAACGTATTAACTGCAAACTAGTGGGCAGAACCTTTTTCCCAACATTCTTCTTTTGCCTTTTGTCCAGCAGAAACAACCACCTCAAATGGAAGGGGTGCCAAGGATGACCAGTATTCATGCTTTGACACAGCAACATCGGCACAGATACCTAAACATGGAAAAAAATTACCATAACATCAGGACTAACGAATGGACTGCATTGTCTGCTCATTAGAACAAAATCCAAAGATGTATACAATAATATCAGCAGATACATGCTGTAACACAGCATGAGGCAAAATTAATCCAATTGCACGCCAACTCAGAATCCATGTGAATATTTATAGAAATCTATTTTTTTAATAAAATAAGTCAGCCTATCTCAAAAATTAAAATAGAGGAGGAAATGGGATTCCAGTTATAAGTTCAGACAGAACAAAATTCCATGAGATTCTCCAATTTCCTTCATAATGAGATACCTAGAACGATAAAAAATAAGCGTTGGTGTGCCTCATAATACATGGAGAACAAATGAAACCAACAAAACTTTGAAACTAGAAAGAAAATTCTAATGATAAATCAAAAACTGATCTTGACCAGCAGCTTACCATATTTGGCAGCTAGGCCCCAGTAGCGAGCAAGCCAACACCTCTTAAGAACAACTTCTTCCTGAAATGCAATATACTGAATAACTGGCTTTCAAATGATTTTAAGAGGCTGGTTGCAACTATTTAAGCACAAACCATTTCTTTCTGAGTCAAAATCATTCTTTGTGTCATTGAGCGAAGGGCTTTCACTTCAGATTCAGCACCTTGAAGCTGTTGTACAACAATTGTAGCTTCCTCTTTTGCACTCTGAATTTAAGCAATAAATTCATGTAAATTTACAAGCAATATCAAAAGTGGCTAAACAAATCAGATAATCTACAACAGAGGGAACTATAAGATAAGGAAATGACATGATGGCATATTTACCTCCACTTCAGACCGAATAGATGCAATTTCCTTATCCACCACATTGTTTTGTCTTGCATCCTTGAGTGCAGCCTGAAGAAATCAGAGTTGAAAAACATAAAAACAATTCCTGCACTTTTACTTTAAAAGTTCTAAATCAAACAGTCATCATGCGCTACAATAAGATGACAAATGTCCTTCCAGTCACAATGCAATCTCTAGATTGAGTATGGACTGAAAATTCAACTCTTTTGGTGGCCTATATACAGGTTTTATCTTGTCAAACTCATTAGGATCTAGAGATGAACTCGAATTATGAGCCAGCACAGGTTGTCAAAAATAACATACTTCAAATCAAATGGGATCATTTATGCCATTTACCTCTCTTTGGCGCAATGCAGCTTCCTTTCTGCAGACCAAAGCACGTGTCAGAATAAAATCATTAGGAAGGAAAATGAAGGCACTAAAGTTCTCAGATTTATAATTTACCTGCTCAACAATTTGGCCTCCAAAGACACCCCTTCACCAAGAGCAGCAACCTAAAAGACCCAGAACAAGCGGTAAAGAGTTCACAGTAAGTCTTCCCATAATTACACCCAAAATTAGTTTTACAAGGAAAAGCAAATGGCCATGGAAACAACAAATTCTGCATTATAATGAGTATAGCAGTCATGAAATTGTTGGAACTCAGCAATTCGGATAAGAAATCAAGCAGCAACATCGCAAAGTGGTGAACTTTAAAAATGTTGCCAACAATGTGAGGAAAAAGCAATGACCTGTTTCTCAAGCTCTCTAACTCTATCCTCTGCTTCCTTACATCTCTCTTCCTCAAGCCTGACCTGTGAAGTGAATTCGGTTTCATTGTGCTAAAATAAGTGAATATGAATATATTCTTACCATAAGAAAATAATCAAAACTAGACCTTCTCAATAATGTTCTCGTTCTCTTCTTGTAGCATATCAAGCTGCAAACATGCACCAATCCCTCAATATTATAAAACCAAAAAGATCCTTCCTTTAGAAAATTAACAAGTATTATTAACACATACTTCATCACGAAGTGCAGAAGCCTCGCGCTGATCCCCCTTATCTTTAGAATTCAACTGTCCCGCATCTGGCAAGAATCTGCAATGATGCCAATTGTTACATCATTAATATACAAATTTTCTAAATAGTCCAAAAGAATAAGCAAAACAACATCTTAGATGTCTATTTTACCTTTTACCGTCTCTCTGGCCATTTCTGGGAGGCTCAATTGGTGGTAAAGAGACCGCAGTCCTGAGTGATCCTTTACTGGGTAGCACTGGCGGAGCTGTTCGAAGAGACATTGAAGGCCTTCCAGCAGATGTTGAGCGAACGGATGCAGTTTCCTCAGCCGTGTTTCGAGCTAACTAAAATTTAAATGAAATGCAAGAAAATCAAATTAAAATCCAAGACATTCACTGGAAAAGTAGAGAAAACCGAACTAGAGCATTCAAAACGGTAAAAGCAAAAGACACATACGGCAGGTGAAGGAGATCTAGTAGTGATACTGCTAGATGGAACTGCAGGTTTACTGTTTCTATTACTCGTAGGAATTGAGTTAAGATTCCTCGAAAGCGAAAGAGGCGGTGGTGCACTGTATCGAAATCCTAGATCCTCGTCTTCTTCCTCGTCGTCGTCAGCTGTTTGGGAAGCCATTACCTGAGCCAGTCGCTGAGCCGCCGCTTTGGCAGCGAAATTCTGGTTTCTCTTGATATTGGAAATTCCGGTAACAGAAGAGGAGCGAGCATGATGGTGACGTCCAGGCGACATTGTCGCCGGAGACGACGGGCCAGTGCCGACGTTGCTGGAGTCGCTGCTCCAATGGCGCGCGTATGCAGTGCTATCGATTTTGCTCCGGTCCATAAAAAAGCAACAGTAAGTAAGTGAAGCAAATGTATATAGCCTGCAGTTATCTCGAAATTATCGAACACCTAAATCTCCGCCGTGAAGCAGAGAACGAAAGGAGAGACAAGCGACGATGTATAAGTATCAACAACTATCAACAGTAGCGGGCAGAAGCTGTAAGCGTGTGACTGTGGAACTGCGCGCGTGTATCGTGTGGCATGGAGCGGAACGGGACGGGACGGGTGAAGTGCCTTTACAGTTTTCACGCTACATTTTCTTTTTAACCTTTTTCTTCTTTTGACTATTAACGTGTATTGCTATGATTGAATTTCAAATTACCTTTTGTTACTCATTTCGGATTAATATTAATCTGCCAAAAGATTGATATATAAATTTTGTTTATTTTAAGATTTAATTAGTAGTTTGACTATTATAGGACAACAATTTGCTACGAAGGTGTAGTCATAGTAATTAACCTAGGGGAGCATCTCGAATAATTCTTTGAACATAAGTCTTGCCATGCAGCATTTGGTTCCTTTTTCTTTTTCATTCATACACAGTATTGAAATAGAAAGAATCGCACTGAACACTTTGAAATTCCAATGCGGGAGCAATAAATGATAGCAAACAATTTTCATCAACCCTGACATATATGGAAAAAGGAAACAAAAAACAAAAACGAAACAGGTGAAGAAGGAAGAGCACTAGGTAGTTAATAAATGATTATAAGGTATTAAACTTGGCAATGCAACTGAGGCTCTTGAGCTTGGAGACGCGAGATTCGCTTCCTTTCATCTCCTGCTCTTTATAACTCTGAAGACAGCAATCCAATGCTCTGTTCTGTTCCATTAATCTAGTGACTTGGTCACGCAGTTGTTTTATCACTTCCCTGTTTTCATCATTTCTTTTTATTAGCTCAAACTGTTGCCTCAGATTATCCTCGATAAGTTCCGATCCCTTTACCATCATTTGGCTCCACGTTTGGAGATTACTCTTTCCGTTCAAATTTTCATCTTTATCTTCTTCCATCTTCAAATTGTTGCTTTCTTTGTTATTTGAAATTATTGGCTCGTTCGACAAATCCCTGACTGCATATCTCAGCTGGTCGTACTTTTCAGCTAAAGAACAATATGACGAGTGCAAGTCCAGCAATATCTTTAAAAGCTCATGTCTTCTCTTGTAGAACGCATGAGCTCTCTCTGCAAATGAATCTCCATCGTCCTGTATAATATTTACCATTGTTTTAATCTTATCATCCAAATCTGCATATTGTCAATCTACCGAGTTAGGACTGTTCAATTGAACAAGAAATAATTAATTCAGGGTAATAGAAAAAGACCTGACAGAGTGGCTTGAAGCCATGGCGATTGATGGGGACGATTATGGCTACCAGACCACCATGAAAAAGAAGCAGGCGAGTCGTCATTCAATTCCTCCATTGGAAAGTTGGGAATACAGAATCTGAAAAGAACCAAGAAATAAGAAAAATGGGATGGGAGAGGGACTCTGACAGCAATTGTTAAACTTAGAGAAGACTGACCAACAATGTGTTAAACTCTTTCTCACTCAAACAAAAAGGGACCTTCCGTTTTCATTTCTTTCTTCGGATTTCAATTTTCAACTGAGTGATACTCGTTAACAAATCAAATGGCATGCCCTGATTTTAGCTTTTCAGATCTCGATCGACTCCTGAAGAATTTTCCACTCCTAATCACAAGGTGATGGATAATATAAATATGCATTATTCTCGTCCATCTGTTAAGTGTTTTTTTTTTTTTTTTTTTTTTTTTTTTTTTTTTTTTTTTAACTCTTAAATTTGAAGATTGTCCTGCGTAATTGTGTATTTAATTATTTATGAGTATTGAGAAGCAATTAAGACAGGCACATCGAGCGTAACTTGTTTTCCTTTTTCAGTCTTCTCATGGTTACATTTTATTTTATTAAAGAAAAATGTAACTCCACAATTTTGTATGAACATAATTATCTCACTTAATATAATAATTTTTTATTAGTTAAATCCCCTTTTCAGGATGATTAAAACTAAGGATAGTCTTTAGTATTAATTACACTGAAACTTCCACCAACAAAAATTATATATTTACACATCCTAAATTCAACCGTTTCATTCTGATGTTTGCTTTATCTTCACGTTTCATTCTGATATTCCTTAATTCGATGTCAACGACTATCAAAGGCTTATGATAAAAGGAAAGGGAGTCCCATGTTGGTGTAATTACCGGAAATGGATGCAAAAACCCGTAAAAATTCCAGACAAATATCAGAGGCAGATAGAAGAAGAAGAAGCACGTGACATAACTCCATTGTCGTTGGCCAAAATCCCCTGGTGCTCTTGAACAATCTGTTTATTCAAACAGGTTTATTAATTTGCGAAACATGGATTCTTTCATTTCAAAATTTGTCAATTTCGGTATTATTTCTATAATCCAGTAATATCCCTTTCTTTCCGCTTTTTGCTAAGTTTTTCTTAAATTATATCACCACCCCACCATCTGTAGCTACTTCCAACAAAACAATATTTAGTGTTTTTCTAATTTTTTTTTCCCCTCAATTTCTCATTTAGAAGAAAAAAGAAAAAAAAGGAAAAAAAAAAAAGATAAGGTTGACTAGCTCCTTCCGACAGATAGGCCACGTCAGCGGTACTGATGTTAAACGGAATCCAGAAAGGCAAAAAATTTAGGTATCACCACCTACGACGGCATTGACAATAACCGCCAATTGAAAATGTTCCACCTTGATTACTTCAATGCTTTTTTTTTTTTTACTTTAAAAGAAAAAAAAATTCATCTTCAATAAATCGCACTCATTTTTACTACTGTGGGTTATCAGCAACCATTTTTTGACTTTCCAATTTCACCTCCTTTCTCACAACCTTTTGTGAGATCAATATCAAATCTGACTTCACTTTTTTCAGCTGTTTTCATTGTTTATTTCACACATTTGGTTCTTCCAAACTTACACTTGGCAATCATCCATGTTTAATTGTTAGCCACAGCGCTTCAACTTTGGTAAACTTCTGCTTATACTGCCGCCACACCTCACTATACACCAATCAGTTTCCATCTCCCTATCACAGCCCATCAAGAATTCAAAATTTCGATTTCAGGACCCTGCAAATCCACAACCTATTTTCAAAATACTGGCATGTCAAAGATTCAATTCTATTGCAGGTTTACTCGTCAGTTATAAAGGGTGCTTAGAATGACTGAAATGGTATAAATTCTGGTCACCAGATTCTGCTCTCTGGTCTACCCCCAAGCCACCCATCAGAACTCAACTCATCTCCAACTTCAGATTATGCTTATCAGGTCTTATGTTTTACCAGAAGTGGGTTAGAATGATCATTGTTATGGTTTAATTGCAAAATCTTGCTCATTTGCCCTCCGATAAAGCAAAGCAGATGCTTCCACCCTGTGTTCAACGTCAGGAATCAAGACATAAGCCATTGGTCAAAGAGAGCCATGAAAAAATAAATATCAGAACAAAATCAAACAGATACAGTAGGTTCTTACCACCCAGGATATACAACAAATCTTCCAGTGGATAGAGCCCAATTCACCTGTTCAAAACAATGAATACAACAAACCAACTTAAAACTAAAACTTAAAGAGAGTTGCTAAAGAATTCACTCCGATCAAGTGCCCACATGCACACTTATATTTTCAAGCAGCTAAATCCCAGTTTACATGGTTGCCAAGCAGGGAGAGAAAACAGTAACAATACCTTATCTGTTCCAAGCGAATTGGCAACTACATGAGTGACCTGTTCGTCTATCTGGTTTGTGCAGACAGCACCAAACTGTTCAGCTGTCTGCCATAGTGGATGTAGATGTGGATTGGCTTCCCCGACTGGAAACACCCTGCTAAATACTATACGGCAGCCAGCTAAAATCTTCCTCTGCTCTGATGCAAGGATATTTCTAACATCTGCATCGTCTAAGGAGGGATGGGTGAAAAAGTGCTGATGTATTTTCTCTATAACCTGTTTCATACAAAGATAAAATTTTTTAGGGCTTGAAAGCTTGATTGATTGTAAGAAAAATCACAGCGTATCTGCCTCACCGCCAAAGAACATGCTAAAGTCCCATCTTCTGGCCTCTCATCATGGTCAATCTCAAGGAGAGAAGGACCTGGAAGCCCAAACTGGCGTCTACTACATGGAAAATATATATACCTGCCACAAATATAAGGTAAATGGATGTAGAAACAAAGGATAACAACCAAACAAAAAACAAAAACATCTAAGGAATTAAGTGGTTATCTTAATGCTTACCTTTCCACAACAATCAGGTTCAATTTGTTGTGAGGCCAGACCCTTACAGAATCATCGATAATAACAACAGCTGATTCCATACCCAAGACCCCCTCGAGATCCTTACTTTTGGGAACCCTCTCATCACTGTCAAAGGAATCTGTATCGTCACCTCTGGAAATAACTCGTCCATTAAACAAAACCCCAGTTGGATCTAGCACTTTTGCCATCTCTGTGGCATACAACTTGTTCCCCATTGTATAAAGATGCAGCTCATACAATTTACTAGCCTAAAATGCAGAAAGAATCAGCATGCTTCACATACAACTTAAGAGCCAAAAGCATTTTATCCAAAAGAGACACACTGACTAAAACTACCTTTTCCAAGAAATTCCATATCCCAGGGCGCAACTTTGTCCACATTCCCATATGCGGAAAGCGAAATAAATGTCTATAGGGTTTTTCACGATCTTGTTCTTCCTTCTTCCGTAAGATCTCATCATGCACAGGATCAACTTCAACAAACTGAAAACAGTAAACAAGAATAACACCAAATCAATAAAAAGAGTACTTTTTCCCCACATATTTAGCCTAAAAATGAGGAGGTGAAAAAAAATTCTATGAAGCAGTAAGAAATTGCCTTGGCAGAATTTAGAAGCGTATGATCTAGATCCAACACAAGGCAGAGCTTGCGTGCAGCAAACATTTTCTTTTGTTCTTCTATCCTCCGTGCCCTCTCTCTCTGTATAGCAGCTTTTTGCTGGTCACTATACCCTTCAAAGAGATGCTCAACATCTCCCCAAGCATCCTGTGGACGAGGACCTACAGGTGCTACACAAGGTGCAGAACCAATCCCAGCTGGCTGCTCAGAATTTGAAACTATAGTTCGTGTAGGTTGAGAGGCAAGATTCTGAGAAACAACAGTTGGACTTGTTGATGCATGGGAAACAGACACAATGTCAGCAATATTTTTCAAACTCTTTGTAAATGGCAACGAAATATCTGGCACCACAAGAGATTGCAAAGGCACTGGCTCAGTTTCTGCTTGACCGTCTTGTTTTTGCACAATTTGATTGTCCTTGGTCCCCTGATCTGTTGGTGGAGAGGTAAGATTAGTTTTGAACTGTTCATAGCCCATGTTTCCATTCTTTTGAAGTGTCTGATAATGTAAAACACGACGAGGATCCCGTGGTTTCATGCGAATTTTTCCCAGTTCCTCCTACAATAAGCATGCAATATAATTTTTTCAGATGCTTAAAAAAGGAATAGCCTGAATATTTTAGCTATTTGATATCATAAAACTTTATACCTCATATTATCCAACTGCAGTATAGAGGAAAAGAAAACTAGTATGTTTTTTGAAAATCTTGATGGAACAAAGATGGGACTTTTTGGACAAACAAATACAGAGTATAACTACAGAAATCCCTTTGTTTTAATATCAAAGGAACAGTCTAAGCATACAGATATATAGAACACAATCACCATCCAAGGTAGATGCTCACTAATAGAAATATGATTAAGGACTCACCACAGCAGCCTGAGGAGGAACCTGAAGTGTTCCTGCTGGTCTTGGCATTACGGAGGGCTGTGGAGGAACAACATTCACCACAGGAACAGATCCCAGTATTGCATTTGCATTTAGTGGATGTTTTGAAGTTTTAGCAGGGTCAGAAGGCTTCTGCTGAGCATCTATTGCTGATCTCTGTTGTTGCCCCATTTTGAGTAAATTGAGCAACATTGTTGGATTCACTGCAATATTTTTCAATAAATCAGGCAGGGAGGCCTCACTAGTACCTGTCATTTGTATCTGTTCACCTTCAGTAATAGCACCAGTTCCTATTACTGGTTTCTGCTCATTTCCACTAATACTCACACTGGATATACCACTAACAGTACTAGGACAAGCCACTCCATTGTCCATTCTCCTGGGATCAGAATTCTCTACCAATTGATTCCTGTTCATAGTTTGAGGTCTGACCATATCAGTGTCCTCCAACCAACCGCCACTTGCAATCATGGTTTTAACATTCCCGACACCTCCAGAATGTTCCAACACATTCCTTTGCCTCTTTAATGAAGGGCCATCCAGGACTGAATCATCAACAGACTTCTGCTTTTTCAAGTTCATTGGTCCTCCAAGATATTCCACTTTAGGTGTATTGTTCACCAGAGGCAAGACATGGTTCTGGTCCAAAGCATTGGCATCAGAATTAACAAATCGAAGCCTAGGGTCCCTGCTCTTTGCAGAGGCTTTCACAGTTAAACTAGAACCAGAACTCACTGGTCCAGCATTTTTAGCAGGTACAACCCCCTGCATATTAGAACTCTCAGGGTGAGGAGAAGTAGAAACAATTGATTGCCCTGAATTGGGTGGATTGGCAGGTCTAAATTGACCAACAGCTGATGAACTGGAAACTTCCCCACCTACATCACCATCCCCATTACCAGATTCTTCTGAAGGAGTTGGACTAGGAAGCCTATCATTCACAGCAAATGAACTGCGATTAAATTTTTGCTGGTAGCTAGAAACAGCTTTAAGTGCATCCGTCTCATATGGATGCATTTTAGTATCTTCATTGTCAAGAGCCACCTTAGGTGTTGATACTCTACGTACAGGTAAAGGAGGTGCTGCTTCCCGTGTAGGCGATGGAAGGCTGTCAGCATCGTGATCTTTGTGGAGGTCTAACAAAGGTAGCAAACCTGCCCTACTCTTAAAAGTAGATACTCCCATTTTTGGAGCTTCTAATGACATGTTTGGTTTATTACTAGCAAAAGAACCAGCAAATGAAGAAAGCTTTTTCGCAGTAGTCAAACTATGACCTGAACTTTTAGCTGACATATCATCTTTTTTATTCCCCTCGTCACTGAATATCAGTGACTCTTTCTCTTTTTCACCAGATATTGAACTTAGAGAGGAAGTCATGACCTCAATCTGTGGAAACAGACATCATTGTTATGTTTCCATAGTGACAAAATTGTCCCAATGACAGTGTACCACAAAAATAAACAAAACAATAACAAAATCTAAGGCTGACGATAAGTTAATCATACCTCCTTGATTAGCTCAGGGGATAAAAGAGAGGGAACGTGGCTATTTACAACAGAAAGAAACCTGCTACAAAAAATGCCACAAGAAAAAATGTTAACGGGTTTCTAATGTGAAAATTTTCACAAAAGCAAATGATGAGCATTACAAAAGTTGAAACCTCGAAAAGCTATCTTTATTTTGTTCCCTCAATTTATGGTTCATGGAGGTAAAAACCTGGAAAGACCAACAACCAGCATCGCAATTAATTCAAGAATATTAAATAGTTGCTTTTGCACAAACTATAAAATCTTTAAGCGTACAAGAACTTGAAGAACTGAAGGGCGCCTCACCGAATTAACAGATTGAACAGCATTAGAGGACAATTGCAAAAGATTGTCTTTTGTGGGAATATTATTTTTCCCAATCACTTCCCGCAAGCTCTTCAACGTATTGCCCAGCATTGAACAAGCTGTCTCAAATGATCTAGAACAGATTAAGCAAACAAAAATGAAATTATCAAAACTTCACCAAGATATTCAACATGGGCAATCCTTTGAGCCACTCTCAAAATGTCACATAATTATTAGAATATCTTACTTGTTAGACTCAGTCACAGTTAAAGCCTCAAGAGCTTCACGGATGAATTTCACTTTCTTCTCCAAGTCTTTGTCTTTGGACTTGGTCTCTGAGACATCAATATCCATTTCATCATTATTCAAAAACCTTTCTTTGCCTTCATCAATAGCTTTCTCAGCTGGGTCTGAATCCAAATCAATCTCACCTTCCTCCAATTCCCCTTCCTCCTTCTCAAAATCCACAATCTTAACATCCATCTCATCGCCACTATCATCAATCACTACTTTTTCCACTTTTTTCTTCTCCTCTTCTTTATTGCTGTTACTATTGCTATTCACAGACGCTACAGAAGACGATGGTGAGGATCGCTTGGAATTCTCATCAGGTTCAACCTCCACAAACAGGTCATTTAGAGGTTTATTCTGTACAGCTTGTGCCCAAGCAAGATTATACAAACCGGAGACGTATCCTCCCCCCATCTGATACTTATACAGATCTTTCATCGTCCAAAACCTACCACTAGAACCATCATTTTCTTTTGGTTTGGACTCTTTTACAACCTTAACTTCCTGTTTATTAAAATCTTCCTCACTGATCTCTTCCACTGACGCCGCATCCGAAATTTCACCTTCCTCCACATCTTCCGCCTTTAAATTCTCATCTTCTTTACCCATAGCTAGGGTTTCTTCTTCAACGTTATTAGTCCTCTCAAAATAATTAGATCCACCACCCACAATAAGCATATATATATAATATAACAAATATAAGAAACAAAATAATGAAAAAATTGAAAACTTTTACTTCCAAAAGATCCTCAGTAGGTTACAAAACAAACATAACAAACTACACTGACTGGCCCAGATTAAGTTAGGGTTTTCTTCCCCTTTCTTTTCTTTTCTCTGAGATCTGATATTAATCCCGATAAATTATAATAAAATTGTATTCTAATTTTCAATTTTGATCTCCGATCCGCGTTACAGAGATGCAGAGATTCAGATCGTGACCCGGTACTTTATTTAATCGCGATCGAAGGATTTTTCTTTCGAGAAAAAATTAGCTTGATTTAGTGGAAGAAAAAAAATTGGAAGATCGACCAAGGATAGGAGTTATAAAGAGAAGCGATGTAATGCGAATCTAGTATACGCATGAAGTTTGAATCTGGGCCGTACACGTCATCGATCCGGTAAAGCAAAATGGTGTTCTCTATTTCTTTTGTATGACGCCACTGAGAACAGGAATTTAATTTACAAGTGGTCCGTGAAGACTCGAAGCAGGTAATCAGTGACGGGTTATCATTCGAAATTTGCAAAATACCCTCGTTTTCAAGGGTTTTTATACCATAAATAATTTTATTTTTTAAAAATAAATTTATGTTTTTTTGCAAATTATTCTGACAAAACATATCAATCAAATGCGTTATAAAACAAGAGACCTAAGTTTATTTGTGCAAATTACAATTAACAACATATTGTTGTTCAAAAACACACGACACATGTCTATACTCTCCACTAACCAATGTAACTTAGAAGAAAATAATACAGAAAATAAAAATTAAGAAAAAAAATATATATATATATATAAGGAAATTACCAAAAATTTTCCAATATTTATTTTCTAAGAGAGTATAATTTTTTAAAATTTCAATTTTGTAAAGAGTTTTCATTTTCTTTTTGATTTTTTCAAAATTCTCTGAAAATATAATAATTTTGTGATAATTACAAATCTATTTTGAATTTATAATCTTCTTCCTCGTTTCTAATTTTACTCTCCTAACTCTCACACTTCTCTTTCAAGATTATCCAAGCACCAATCTTATTTACAATATTATAATTAGAATTTTCACTTTAATAATTTGTATAAAATAAAATTAAAGAAAATTACGGTAGACGAAGAATTAAATCTTGAAATTTCATCTTTCATGAAAAAAAGAGATCAATTGAGTTATAACAATAAATAGTTTAATATAATTGAAATAAATATAGAAATAATTATTACGAAAATACAAATTATAAACTAAAATTTGAACAGGCCTCGAGCAAAGTTGACGCTCCCAGTTGGGTTGCTTAAATCATTCGGCCCACTGGGCTTTAATCCATTTTGACAGAAAGCTAACTGAAATACATTCCAATATCCATAGCCTGTAGTTTGGGTCTACCTGGTTTAAAATTTTGACATGTTTTTTGCATGAACTCAGTGGACTGTCAATACTTTTGAATCATAGGATGATGACAATCTTTTATTTTCCTCTTCAGAAGATAAAGAAAGATGAAATCTTTGTAGCCACATACAAATTAACATCCGCGAAAAACTGTCTCCAATTAAAGTCGTCCATGTATCGGGTGTAAGCAAGAAATTTCTTCAGCGATTTGACATTTGGCTTTTCCTTGCAAACTTAGTGAACTAAATTTTGCAAAGAAGAAATTTAAAAGAAAAAAAAAAGGGTAACCAACAGAATTGCAGACATGTTTCCTGTGTCTCTGTCATGTTGTTGGTCATACTAGCAATTACAGACACACATGTTTCTCTATAGCTAACTAGAGTTTGAATAATTTGTTTGTGATGAGCTAGAATCCAACATTATATTCAAAACAGAAAAGAGTAGTATCATGTGAATCACATCTAATGTTGTTATATATATTATGAATTTTGATTCCATGTATCTGTTGTTAAAGTTGTCTGGTTACTGGACAACCGCGGACTAAAACATAGCTTTTGAACTTAAAACGATTCAAAGTTTGGAAAGGGGGACTTAATTTGTTTGTCGCATTGGGGCACTCATGGCTTGTGAGTCGCGGCCAGTTGCTAAATCCAACGAATCAGAACCCAATATATGTAATGTTTTAAACTATATGGTGTCCGAAATTCGATTAATTCACACTGCTCGTGAAGGAAACGAAATGCTCGTTTCAGGGATTTCATGCTCATTTGGAACTTAAAACTCTAATTACACTTTAAAAAAAAAAAAGTATGTTACAGGACTCAAAGTTGTCTTCTTAATTAAAAAAAAAAATGTCTTCAATACTTTTTGGAACAATTAGCATCGTCCCTTGTGAATGTCTCCTTAACGAGAGTACCATATTTTATAAGAGACGATTTTTAATATATCCTCTCTATATGGAACATCACTCGTTTCCAACTTTATTAACAATAATTGCTTATATCACGTCCTGACTTTAACCACGTAGAGGAAAGTCAATTTTATCCTATTATGGGCAACATCTCAATAAGTCATCTATTCTAAGATTTTCCGCTAATGAGTACGCTTTACCCAAGAGTTTTTCAAACTCTCCGAATCATTCCACCGCACCTTTGATTATTAGTTTCCCTTGTATTAATATATGACTTACTTGTTATGAGTATAAGAGGCAAAAGTTATCACATTCAATATGGTACGTTAGTCCTCTCCAAAATTAATGACAATAATTATTCTTAATATACAAGATGTAAGTTGTATTCTCTACATATATGATATCTATTATCCTCAAAATTGACTACAATAATTGTCCTTCATATATGAAATGCAAGTTGTATCCCTACATAGAACGCCAATCGTCTGCAAAATTTATGACTACTTTTTATTAGTATAGGAGACAAAAGTTATCTCATCTCGTATATGGGAGATCAGTTGTTCCCAAAATTAACGGCAATACTTGTCATTAGTATCAGAGACGTAAATTGTATTTTATTAATGACGCAACTATTATCTTAATTTCTAATTAAAATATGAATAAAATATCGTAATAAACTCAAATTGTCCCATCTGTGTCTTATTATTATAAAAAGGCCTAATTCTAAAGGGTTATGACTTTTAGGGACAAATAATATTCATTGTCCTTGATTCTCGTTCCCTTTTATCGTTTTTTTTTTAATGTTAAGAGAAAATAGTTTTTTGCCTCACAATTCACTTTTTTTTTCTTTTTTCCTCCTAAAATTCTTAATTTGTTGCTGGGATTCCTTTAATTGATTATGCAAATAATATGCTTACCTTATACTCCCTCCATTCCAAAATGTTTATTCGTATTTCTATTTTTGGATGTTCTGAAATATTTGTCCACTCGACTTCATAGATATTTACTTTTCTTTTATATCCCTCATTATAAATGGTTTTAAATTCTAAAAATAATTTTTTTTAAGAGGAAAATATAATTGACGTGACATTATAATTAATGTGTTTTTTAAACTTTGCGCAAAAGTCAACAGGATAAAATATTTTGGAAATGAGGGAGTATATAGGTCAAGGTCAACATACATGGAAGCTTCTTTAACCTTTTCTGTTTTTCTTTTATACTATATGAGTATATGACATCAACCTTAGTGTATGTAGTCTCCTTCTTCAGTTTTATAAGCAGGACAATAATATACGCCTTGGATAACATTTAGTCCTCGTCCTTACATTGCTTTTGTTTTGTGTGTGTGTGTATATATATACAACTTGTGAATTGTTTCATAGCAATACTCTCTCTATTAAAAACCCTTTCCAGCTTTTAGAAATCAAAATGTCACCATTTCTTCATCCTGATCATGCTATTAACTTGTTTCTCGAGATACAGATATTCAGCAATGATACCTCCATTGCTTCACTAGAGAAAGAGAACGTCTTAACATCACCTGAGTATTATTTCCAAGGCATTCCTTTTCAAGAAATAACCAGCCCTTTTGAAAATCAGAACCTACAAGTCCCTTCAATTGATTATGATATAAATCAATCTCAATCCAATCCCGTGACTGCGACTCGAAATTTAACTTTGGATCAAGTTTCTCCAACCATACCATTCGAGCCAAAGAAATGCTCTGGGTTGAGAAAATCAGGGAGGAAAAATAAACTTAAGCCTCGCGCAAGAAAAGAGAAGAAAGTTACTCCTCAACAGCCAGCGACAAGTTATGTTCATGTGAGAGCAAGAAGAGGAGAAGCAACAGACCCCATAGCCTTGCAGAGAGGGTAATTAATTTAATTAACACTGGCTATTAACAATGTCTATTTCTCTTTTCAAATTGAAAAGGTAGGAATCTGCATATGTATAGGTAAGAAGAAAGAAAATCAGTATGAGGATGAAGTTGTTGCAATGTTTGGTTCCTGGATGCGACAAGGTAATTAATTATACATACGTGTGTTTGTGTGTGTGTGTTGAAACTAATTTTAGTGAGAGATTTTAATGAACATGTTCATGATGCTAACTAATGAACAGATAACTGGCAAGGCGCATATACTGATCTAATAAATAGCTATGTTCTAACCCTACAGAATCAAGTAGAGGTAATACAATTTATAAAATTCTTAATTGAGCACTCTTTAATTAATATATATGAAATATATATAAATACTTATGTACGTTTCAAATGTTCAGTTCCTTGCAGCAAAACTTGCTTCTGTAAATGGCAGCAACAACTTTGAAATGAACTGCGCCATGAACAACATACTATTACCAACCCATCAGGTATTAACGCCAAGAATTTTTGAGTATTCAACTATAAAACAATATCTAAATGAGAATGATATTGCATATTCAGCCATAAATTGTTGTGCGGTGCCCACTCAGTGGGACCCACACTTTGTTGAAAATAAATAATGGTAGGTAATCAACCACACGTAGTTGAAAAGAAAAAAAAAAAGAAAGAAGAAAATTGGAGAAAGTCTTTGGTAGGTGATCTGCTGGTAGGTGGATGCGTTAATCACGCATCCATCTCTCCTCTAATCAAGCTTCCACATCTCCTATAAATAGGAGATGGTGCTAGAGCTTCAATGCACCAACACGCAGAGCGACACAGAGTAAGATTGAGAGAGTTTTAAGTTTTAGAATTGGGTTCTAAAACTTGGGTAGTTAAAATAGTGAAGATAATTTAGGGTGTTTTTGGGAAACACGTGTGAGTGCCACTATTTGTATATTACTCTCTTTGTACGCCTACTATTTTTAAATAGTGGAAGAATTATTCGGTTTTTGTCCCGTGGACGTAGCCCTAAACAGTTAAGGGTGAACCACGTAAATATCTGTGTGTCATATTTATTTTTCTGCTGTGTTATTATTCTCGTAATTTTATTGCCGGGGCCTAACAAGTGGTATCAGAGCCGAAGGTTTACCGGATCCGTGCATATATTTTGAAAATAAATATATCACGACGACGAGAAAATTACGCCGAGTCCATTGGTGCAGTCCGTTCAAAAAGACGTTGCAGAATCGACTTAGTGATGAATAGTAAAATAGTAACTCAAAGTTGATGGTGAACAGTACTATTGGCGTTACTGTTGCTGAGTCCGTTTCAAGTCAGCCCAGCACTATTCACGTATAGTACTATTCACGTGTACAGTTACTATTTACGCATACAGGTACTGTTTACGTATACTGTTACTATTCAGTCATACGGTCACTATTCACGTATACTACTATTCACGTATACGGTTTTTATTGGTGATAATATTCTGCACAAGTCAAAATGGACGACAGAACAACAGGCACAATGGTTAGACTCAACTCATCAAACTATGCAGTATGGAAGATATTAATGGAAGATCTTCTATGCTGCAAAGATCTCTTTGAAACGATTGAGTTGAAAGGAGTCAGACCAGCTTCAATAAATGAGAGCGATTGGAAGTCGATTAACAGAAAAGCAGTCGCAACCATCAGGCAGTCTGTTGAAATGAGCGTCATAAATCATATCGCTCATGAGAAAGATGCCTATTCAATTTGGAAGAAGTTGGAGGACATGTACGAGCGGAAGAATGCCCAGAATAAAGCTTTTTTAATTAAAAAGCTTGTAAATCTAAAGTACAGAGATGGCGAAAGTGCTTCAGAACACTTGGGCAAATTTCAAGAAATAGTAAACCAACTGACGACGTCAAAGATAGTGTTTGACGACCAGGTGCAGGCACTATTCTTATTGAGTTCCTTGCCGGACAGTTGGGAGACACTGACTGTTACGCTCAGTAATGTGTCGGAGGGGAATTTGACCTTAACCACAGTTAAGGAAAGCATTCTGAATGAAGAAACCAGACGGAAGGAGAATGCTACGAGTAGCAACTCAGATGCACTCGTTACAGTTACAGAAAGGAGGGGGAGAAGCAGAACAAGATACCCCCAAAATCCAGACAAACGTGACCATTCACGGAGAAGATCCAAGTCAAGAAAAGGAGTCACTTGCTATCATTGTGGCAAGCCCGGTCACGTCCAAAGGCACTGCAGAAAGTGGAAGAAGGAACGAGCCAAAGAAAATGATGAGAAAAAAGACGATATGGAGGTAGCTTCAGTAGCTATTGATGCTGACGCACTTGGTGATGGTAGTGCGTTGATTTCTCATGCTGGTCTTAGTGAGTGTTCCACTAGTCAACAATCTCTATGGATTATTGACTCTGCATGTTCTTATCATATTTCTTCAAAGAAGGAATATTTCTCATCCCTTACCCTCGGAGATTACGGCCATATCAAGACTTTGAATGGCACATATGTGGAAAATTGTGGCATTGGAACAGTATGCATCAAAACCAATGCTGGTTATGATCTCTGGTTGGAAGATGTGAGATACACTCCTACGGCAAACTTCAATCTGATCTCAGTTCATTGTCTTGATGAATTGGGTTATGCAAATCTGTTTGTTAACAGAACGTGGAAGCTTTCCAAAGGTAACTTGGTGTTCGGTCGAGGAAGGAAGTTCAACACCCTCTACTACACTCAGGCTAAAGTTTGCACAGGAGTAGTGAATGCAGTTGAAGATTCATCTGCTGAGTTATGGCACAAACGACTTGGGCATTTGAGTGAGAAAGGAATGGAGACTCTCACCAAGAAGAAAATGTTATCTTTGAAAGGTTTGCCTCTGAAAATATGCACTGATTGTTTGTCTGGTAAACAACATAGAGTTTCCTTTCAAAGATCTCCTTCTCCATCTAGAAAACCTGGTATTCTAGAATTGGTACACACTGATGTTTGCTCAATGGGTGACAAATCCTTGAGTGGCTGCTCATATTATGTTAGCTTTATTGATGACCATTCTAGAAAGGTGTGGGCTTTCCCAATAAAGTCAAAAGACCAGGTGCTGGATATGTTTAAAATCTTCCATGTTAGTGTTGAAAGACAAACGGGAAGAAAGCTAAAATGTGTTAGAGCTGATAATGGTGGTGAGTACAGAGGTCCATTTGAGAAGTACTGCTCAGAACACGGCATCAGACTTCAGAAGACAGTTCCCAAAACTCCACAACAGAATGGAGTTGCAGAGAGAATGAACAGGACCATTGTTGAAAGGATTCGATGTATGCTCTCTCATGCTAAACTTTCAAAAACCTTTTGGGTTGAAGCAATGAATACTGCAGTTTACTTAATCAACCTTTCACCTTCTACCTCCCTCAACGGAGATGTTCCAGAAAAGGTGTGGTCAGGGAAAAATATTTCTTACGATCATCTTAGAATATTTGGCTGCAGGGCTTTTGTTCATATTCCAAAAGATGAAAGATCCAAGATTGATTCGAAGTCAAAACAGTGTATCTTCTTGGGTTATGGAAATGATGATTTTGGGTACAGATTATGGGATCCAGTTGAAAAGAAGCTCATCAGAAGCAGAGATGTCGTATTCTTGGAAGACCAAACCATTGAAGACTTTGAGAAAAATGAAAAGCCAAAGTCTATCAATGAGTTTCCTGTTAGTCTTGATGCAGAACCTGGTGTAGAACCACAAAATGATGAAGATGATGATGATGAACCTATTCAGAATGATGCTGAACCAGCTCCAATAGAAGAACTGCCTCAATTGAGAAGATCTGCGAGAGGCAGGATACCTTCCCAGAGATATTCTCCTAATGAGTATGACTTGTTGACTCAAGGGGGAGAACCAGAGAACTACCAGGAGGCAATGGAAGATAATAAAAAGAATGAGTGGTTGAAAGCCATGCAAGATGAGATGGAGTCCTTGCATGAGAATCATACTTATGAGTTGGTGAAACTGCCTCAAGGTAAGAAAGCACTGAAGAACAAATGGGTATTCAGGTTGAAGACTGAACAGAACAACTCACAGCCAAGGTACAAGGCGAGATTGGTTGTGAAGGGATTTGGTCAGAAGAAAGGAGTTGACTTTGAAGAAATTTTCTCACCCGTTGTCAAGATGTCTTCTATCAGAGTTGTGCTCGGATTAGCAGCTAGCTTGAACTTGGAGATCGAGCAACTTGATGTAAAGACAGCTTTCCTCCATGGTGACTTAGAGGAGGAAATTTATATGGAGCAGCCAGAAGGGTTCAGAGTCAAAGGCAAAGAACACTTGGTGTGTAAATTGCAGAAGAGCTTGTATGGCCTCAAACAAGCTCCCAGACAGTGGTACAAAAAGTTTGACTCTTTCATGATAAATCACGGGTATGAGAAAACTACTTCTGATCATTGTGTGTTTGTGAAAAAGTTCGTGGAAGGCGACTTTATTATTCTCTTGTTATATGTGGATGATATGCTTATTGTGGGCCAAGATGCTAAGAAAATTGAGAGCTTAAAAAGGGAGCTTGGAAAATCCTTTGCCATGAAGGATTTGGGATCGGCAAAACAGATACTCGGAATGAAGATCTCCAGAGACAGGAAAAAGAGAAAGTTGTGGCTGTCTCAAGAAAAGTATATCGAGAAAGTTCTCAGCAGATTCAATATGAGCAATGCGAAACCAGTTTCTACTCCACTTGCAGGTCATTTCAAATTAAGTCTCAGTCAATGTCCTTCAAGTGAGAAAGAAAAAGAAGAATTGAAGAAGATTCCTTATGCATCCGCAGTTGGCAGCTTGATGTACGCCATGGTATGCACAAGACCAGATATTGCTCATGCTGTTGGTGTTGTTAGCCGATTTCTTTCAAATCCAGGTAAAGAACACTGGAATGCAGTAAAGTGGATTCTCAGGTATCTTAAGGGCACTTCCAAAATCTGCTTATGTTTTGGTGATAATAGACCTGTGCTAGATGGTTACACAGATGCAGATATGGGTGGTGATGTTGATTCACGCAAATCAACTTCGGGATATCTAATGACCTTTGCAGGAGCAGCAGTTTCTTGGCAATCGAAATTACAAAAATGTGTTGCACTCTCATCCACTGAGGCGGAATATATCGCCATTACAGAAGCTAGCAAAGAACTCTTGTGGATGAAGAAATTCCTACAAGAATTGGGTGTAGAACAAGAGAAGTACATTCTGCTATGTGATAGCCAAAGCGCGATACATCTCAGTAAGAATTCGACCTTTCATTCAAGGTCAAAACACATTGATGTGAGGTATCATTGGATACGTGATGCGCTGGAGATGAAGTTATTTCAGATTGAAAAGATTCACACTGATAATAATGGCGCTGATATGATGACTAAAGCTTTACCTACGGAGAAACTTGCCACTTGCAGAAAGATAGCTGGTATGACTAACGTCCCCACTTGAGTGTGCAGGGGGAGATTTGTTGTGCGGTGCCCACTCAGTGGGACCCACACTTTGTTGAAAATAAATAATGGTAGGTAATCAACCACACGTAGTTGAAAAGAAAAAAAAAAGAAAGAAGAAAATTGGAGAAAGTCTTTGGTAGGTGATCTGCTGGTAGGTGGATGCGTTAATCACGCATCCATCTCTCCTCTAATCAAGCTTCCACATCTCCTATAAATAGGAGATGGTGCTAGAGCTTCAATGCACCAACACGCAGAGCGACACAGAGTAAGATTGAGAGAGTTTTAAGTTTTAGAATTGGGTTCTAAAACTTGGGTAGTTAAAATAGTGAAGATAATTTAGGGTGTTTTTGGGAAACACGTGTGAGTGCCACTATTTGTATATTACTCTCTTTGTACGCCTACTATTTTTAAATAGTGGAAGAATTATTCGGTTTTTGTCCCGTGGACGTAGCCCTAAACAGTTAAGGGTGAACCACGTAAATATCTGTGTGTCATATTTATTTTTCTGCTGTGTTATTATTCTCGTAATTTTATTGCCGGGGCCTAACATAAATCAACTCATACAAAATTTCTATGTTGATGATTAGACAATGCCATATATATTGTCCATTCTTGTCTTTTTTTTTTTTTTTTTTCTCTTTAACAATTGGAAAATCAATTTGTTGCAGCATGGGTTATTTACGACAAAATTTCAAGAAGCGAGCTCAGGCCAAGCGAGCTCCGGCCAGCTCGTATCTTCCATTGACGAAACACTACTGCATTAATGTTGCATCATCAAAAGGCAACAACTAGATATTCGAATGCTTGATTACATATGATTAGAAATTTTTACATTTTGCTCCATTGTTGGTTTTTGTTTCTTGATTTTTAAGTCATAGCTGATAATTATTGTTCAGAATGTCGTTCAACTAGTAGAATAGCTTCTGTATTTATTTTAATGCGTGTAATGAACTTTGATGCCTGTAATCAACTTTCTATATTTATTTTGATGAGTTGTGACGAAAAACATTAAGTTTGCTTTTGAATAATGGGAAAATGAAAACGGACAAAAAAAATGCAAAAAATATTTAATTACGCCCACCGTGGGGCTCGAACCCACGACCACAAGGTTAAGAGCCTTGCGCTCTACCGACTGAGCTAGACGGGCAATTTTGATAAGATTTTGAGAATATATTTAATGGATCATTGAGGATGAGCTTCGAGTTAGTTGCAAGTTCTGCTGGGCTTTGAAGTTGAGGCCTTTAGATACCATCACCGAGCGTTCGATCAAGAATCAAGTATCAACCCCCGCCATCAGATTTTCATTAAAAAGCCGACATCTCAAACTTTGAGGCTCATCCAACGGTCCAAACTTCATACACGTCACACTTTAGAACCACCAGATTGCCCCATCCGATCCCTTATCCTGCGCACACTTCAGGTAGACTCGCGCATACTCCTCTATCACCTATCACCGTAGATGGCCGCCGAGTTACAGCCACCGGAAGTCCCAATCACCAGTATAGCCACCTCATCAGCCACAGCAATTGCGCCGGTTATAATACCTTCTGAAACCGAGAACGCTGGTCCGCCACCTCCGGCCCCGAAACGGCAACGCCGGCCCAGCGTACGTCTCGGTGAGATCGGCGACCAACCGGCTACTCTCGCATACGAATCGCACATGCGTCGCACCAAGCACGCCTGGCGCATGCCTAAAGACTCCTCTAAATCTGTCAAGGCCCGGTCTTTAACCAATCTCGTTAACGGCAACGATAGCCTTGAAATCCAAGAACCTGAAGGAAACACTCAAAACGGTGAAGTAAATCTCGAGTTCGGGCATCGTAAGAAAGCGAAGAGAGCCACGACAAAGAGAGTAAGATCGAATTGGACATCGAAGGTCGAAGAAGGGGTAGCCGATGGAGATAGTAGAGACGACGGAGACGAAGGATTTAGGGATTTCGATCAGGACTCAGATAGTCCACTAAAGGAACAAAGTCCGGTCCATTCTATGGATAACGTCGCTCTCGATATGTGGCACGGTCATCGGAAAACGGGTACGGGTCGGGTTAGGGTTTCGGAAAGTAGGGAAAATGATACAATGGAAATGGATAATCTCCCGGATTCTGATTCCAGGGACCGAAAGTGCAGTACCAGTGAGGGTGTAAGGACGTGGCTGATTGAATTGGGTTTGAGCCGATACGCACCGGTTTTTGAGGTGCACGAAGTTGATGATGAGGTACTGCCATTGCTAACTTTGGAAGATCTTAAGGATATGGGAATAAATGCTGTGGGTTCTCGGCGGAAACTCTATTCTGCAATTCAGAAGCTTCGCAAGGAGTTTTCTTGAGGTTCTTTTCTTTCTTTTCTTTTCTTTTTTGTTTTTTTACATATTTTTAATTTTGTTATAAAAACTGTAACTTTTTACTCATGAAGTGGAAGAAGAAAAAAACTGGCCTTGTATGAATTGTGATCCTTCTAACTAATAAAGGCAACATAGTTTTGTTACGAGGCTTTAAGCTTTGGTATTTTGTTCTGCCATTTGATGTTGGTGATAGGTATAACAATTGCCTGATTAGTTAAGATTGATGTTAACAGAAAATTTGTTGACAAAGATAGAAAGTTAACAACTTGAAATGACATGTTTTTCATTTATATGCCACTGTTGCACAACTTCATCATTATGTTCCTTCGTAAAGTTTATATTTTTCCAGTTGTCTGCCTTTTTCTATGTGATTCTCAATGTATTTAGTGTTGAATTGCAATCAAAATGTTTTCCTGTTGTATCATATTCTCATTCGAAGATCGACAAGTATTGGTATTTAGGAAATGGTTGGTTATCACTCTCTTTTTATTGTATTAATACTTCTGTTTAAGTTATGACTTTAGTTTGTCTCCTAAACATCTGTAATTTATTATCCTTAGTATTGCTGGTGTTCTTTTCCTGCCAGCTGTGTGTAAATAAAAGTTTAAGTCGACAAGTCGAGAACTAGCATGAGCGTACGATCAATCACATGACTTTTGCTACTGGCTGTTAGTGCTGCTCATATACTGATTTTTTTAGAGCAGCTTTAATATCTAAGATAGCTCAAGTTTTTGATTCACATATTTTTTCTTACTTCTGACCTCTCTCCTTCTTCATCTTTCTTTATGTCTTTCTACCTCATTCTTTACAAATATCAGTCATAACATAATAGGATAGATGCTGTACCCCTTTCTTGCCCTGTTTGAAAGTGGTAAACACTGACATCAAATCCTATTAGTGAAGGTGTTTGTCAAATGTGTAATTGTTATTTGCATCCACATCCGCCATGTTCTCTGCGAGCAGCTGTCTGCTCAACTTTCTGTGACACACTTTCCAATTTATGTCCAGAGAGAACTGATTGTTTTTTGTACTATATTATGTTCCATGTAAATCACTTGTCTACTGTTACATTGATTTAATTATTCCTTAATTTGGTCTAAGGCATGGAAGCAAATCTTCACTGCGGAAAGTTTTAATGTCATCGTTGTTTGTTCCCATTTTCATTCTTATGATTGAGGCTAATAATTGGCTTCTGTGATGCTTTGTGTCTTGTGTGATGAAACTCTAAACGCTTTCAAGTTATCTCTTAAGTCGCAAGTTGATAGTAAATCTTAATTATTGTTTTTTTCTTCACTAGTATTATGGTTCAGTTTATGATCTGTCAAGAATTATGCCTCATAGGATCTATAGTGCGGGAAAGTTATAAATAGAGCTTTAACAAATATAGGTCTGCTTGTTGCTAACATACTGACATCATTTCCTGGAGTACACATTGTAACTGGACAAAGAGAGCTTTATTCAGCATCTTTTTCACATAAATCCTCTTTTTCTTTTTTCTTCAAAATTAGATAATTTTTTTTTAATCTTTTTTAGATGATTTGTTAGAAAAGAACATGCTCACAGCTATTCTGTTGGCAAGTTCAAGTTTTATAATTTTTATTTGCAATATGAATCTAGCATTCACCTGGTAAGTACTTTTGATGTATTCCAGCTTTATTACATTGCGGCATCCATTCTAACGTTGAAGTTGCTTATTTCTTGATCTTCTGAAAAGAGTTGAGCTGTTCTCTGTGAAATAAATTTTGATTGGTTTGTTTTTTGCAGCAAAGTAATTAGCTTTTCTATTGCCTTTTGTTGTTAATTATATTTACATAAATAATTAGGTTAGATGTAATAGGGAGGGCATGCCTTTTAATCCTTTATCTGCATTTTCTTTGGCTTTGATGTTGCTTCCATAACAATAATGAGACGCAGTCGAGCGCAATACAAAACAAAACGATGGACTTGAATTTTGCAAGGTCCATTGTACAAACTCGGGCTAAAGACAGTGGACAGACGCTTTCTTATTTCTTTTGAGTGGGTTAACCTCGACCTTGGTCCAGTTGATCCCATGTACCAATCAAATAACATCTTTAATGCTTTAATTCTATGAATTACATCTTCATTAATCATGCCATCTTTTGAAATCAAAACCTGAGCAAAGGCAAAAAGAAGAGAAACAGACAGGGACAATAAGCTTATTTTCTTATCATAACTTACGATCCATGATCTGAGTCGATCATGTCTTGGCTATAGCGTGACACAGTTTGTCTCTCTAAGTTGAATCATAAGAATGAAATAGGTCCATTAGCTTCCTTTTCCACATTTCAATTTATAACCAATCATATCATATGAATTAATTTTCTTTTACAAATCATTCCTTTGAGAGTCCCATGATAACCTTAGACGTAGCAAAACCCACACTCATTAATTGTTCGTAAAAATATTATACATGATACTTGTCAGGTTTGAAATTTCATGTCATTTCAGAAAATCATTAAATTTTTATAAGTTATAATAAATTATTGAGTAAATTGAATATATTACTCCTAATTTAATACTAATTTTTTTAAAAAGTTATTAAATTGAAGTAATAATTATTGACCATATATAAAGGGTAAACATGAAAAAAAAATATTTATGACTCTTAAAAATCACAAATGTGACAAGTATTTTGAAACAAACTATTTTCTTAGATGTGACAAGTATTATGGAACGGATGTAGTATTAATTGTGAATTAAGTGCGTATATAGTTAGCTAGTGTCCGAACTAATTTAACTAATATATATATATATAGGGAAAAAGAGAAGGTATATTATAATGAAGTTTGGCGTAGTTAATAAAAACAATTAATTCATAGTTAAATATCAAGCTGGCATAAAAGCTTGGATACATGTTGGGTTATGTTATTTTACCCCAAAACCATATACATCGTCGTTTTGGGGCACTCCAAACAATTTTCTCCAATTAGAGAAGTGAATAAGAAAGGAAATGTAAAAATAACAGAGCCCATAAGAAGACAGAAAAGAAAAGAAAAGAAAAGGGTTTTCATAAATTAAAAATAATACAGATCGATGTGATGAGAGGCAAATAAATTATGGGAAATTTGAATATATATAAAATATATATATATATATATATATATATATATATTTGTTATTACTTTTGATGATGATGAGGAGTCCTAGCATAGTGGAGGACCATGACATGATCAGCGGTTGAGGAGTCTGGAAGCAAAGTGAACGCATCTCTTGGGCTCCATATGTTATCTCTTACATGCTGTAACGTCAAGAAAGGTAGAAGCTGTTGCCCTCTACATGTTATCTCTACCTGCTTTTTTTGACCATTTTAACAATCAATATTTCTTTCCATTAGACATTTACCCATATTTGCACTATCATCATCACAATTTCTTTAAATCCAAAAAAAATATCAACGAGTTAGATCAAATTCCTTCCACATTTTCCTTTATTATCAGGTTTCTATAATTATCGGTGTCCGAAAGTCTATTCTGATCATGTTCAATTCGGCTACTACATAGTTTATATGGAAGTAATTTTCATATCTAAAACTCAAAACTCAAACCGTGCGAAAGAGATATCTCATCATGCACTTATGTGTGTAGATCTACCCATGTGAAACCAATCTGCCAAACCCCAACTTGTATATGTAGTCATTATCATGCTCCATACATTAGATGAACATCATAGTGTGGATTCAAAGCTAATTAAATGATCATGTCATGCAGATTTTAAGCGTACGTGATCAAATAATTAATTTCGTTAAACTTAGTATTATTCAATTAATTAAATTCTAAACTTTATTTATAAACTAAATACTTAATTATTCAAGTCATGGTCAGAGAAATTTAAAACTACTTGTAAGTTAATTTTTGCTACCAAAATTTCACTTGGAAGCAACGAAATTATTCATAAATTTTATAATTTATCTAACAAAAAAAGAAGCAAATAATTCATATAAAATTAAACACAAGCAATCGATGAAAATATTATATTAATTAAAAATTTAATTAATTTGAAGTCATGCTTTGTCATAAGCTTACGTGTAGCTGAGGCCATAGCTTTGTAACGTTTACTTCACCCATAAAATTTGTCTGTCTCAACTTTTTCTTTTTACTCCAAAGTTGCGATTTCTTATTGATATTAATTAAGATTTTTACATAATTATTCGAACCTCTAAGAAGCGAAAATGCTTGGGTCAGCGGTCAGCCATGGCTATACACCGTTTAAAGGCTGCCCGCTCCTTCCACGATCTTTAAAAACTGCCCGACTATAATCATTACGGGACCCACCCAGACTTTGCTCCTAAGCCAAAATCATCACCTCGTAGACTATTAAATCTTTTATTTTCATACCTTAAGATTTTTATAATCTCAACAGTAACATTAAAAAATTCAATCATCCTATAATGGATCCAAAAAGTAAATTTCGATTTTCTCTCATATAAGAAATTTTACTTTTAATTAATAATAAGATTCTCTCTACATTATGGATATATGTATATATTATGTGTATGTATGTATGTAAATAAAATATTATATGCATACATCAATCTCATGTCATGCACGTCTCCTTCACGTTATCTTTCCCATCCTTCCATTTGATTAGAATAAAAAAAAAATGAAACCTAATTAATTAAGAAGGTGAAATATTAATTTTTTTTTTTTTTTTTTTGCTTGTTTGGTTTGGTTTTAGTTATTTTAATAAAGAAAAAAAAAATAAATAAATAAGAAATATGCATGCATATGAGCCACCAACTACATAGAATTTAATTTAAAATTTAGAAAATATTGATAAATTCAACAACTTGGAATGATTCTGTTGTGGATTTTATCCTATCCCTATCCCCTCATGCATTGCTTTCCTACAACGTAAAATATATAAATGAGTGAGTGGTGGGTTTTTTTTTTTTTTTTTTTAAATTTCAAAGAGAGATGATGATATGATATTGACAGTGATGGGGTCTTTTATAATCCATCAAAGCGCACCACTTCCACTTATATATACACATATAGCTAGGGTTGCCATTGATGGGTCTTTTTAAGAACGATCGATCCTTTCCTCCGCCATATATATATATATATATATATATATATATATATATATATATATATATATATATATATATAAAGGATAGAGAGACAGAGAGTGGTAAAAAATAAGGAAAAAGAAAAAACCCTGTAAAATTACAAAATTAGCTGTCGGAAAGCTGAGCTTAAAGAAGCGAAAGCGTGACGAAAGGGAGAGATAACGCATGCACAACAAGAGCTCTTTGATTATGACACTGTCCACGTGTGATTTTTCAGGCCCTACGATATCATTTCTTCTCCCTATATTATTAATCATTTTCTTGTTTTATATATATTATAGTTCTTAAGTACATTTTTAATGGGTTAACTTTTTTTTTTTTTTTTTAAAGTCAATGCAAAGAAAGAAAGGGAACCTTCCCACCAGCAATAAATCTTAATTTAGACATCCTATTTTTCATATCTTCGTACAAGAAATTCTTTATCATGCTTTGAAAATAATAATCATTACAAATTCTTTTTTTTTAAGAAAAAAAACGATATTTCCTTAGTATGAAACCAGTTTAGTAAAAGTCAGAATCATCATGTATTTATTTAAGGATGTATAATTATTCATTCACTAAAAAAAGTAAAATATAATTAAGAAAAATAATTATCATCTTCTCTAAAATGTAAATACTACATGACCTTTCATGTTTCACACCCACTTAATTATTTATATATAGCTTACTTTCCTAGAACAAAGTTTTTATGTAACAAGTTATCAATTAGCTATTTAACTAAGAGTCTTCCTGGCCGGTGGATCCAATAAAAATCACTACATTTGGTCAAATCAATCCTGTCAGTTGACCTATAATGATAATAATAATTAAGGCAACCTTAATTAATTAATTAATATATTGATAATTAACATTCCTTCTGTTTATAAAAGCAAACAAGAATTTGATATTAACAATATATAATTTTTATCCTATCCACGTGGCTCGATGACTCACTGCTTTTCTAATATTTAATATATGATTAGATTAGTCGTATGTGTTGTTTTTAGTTTTAATTTATCAACTCAAGAGTAATTATTTGGTTGTTACATATACTTAATTGTCTTTTTCTCTCCTTACTTCATGCCATGCCATGAAGTGCAAGAAAAAGATATATATTTCATATTATTAATATAAAAAATAAATTAAGGCATCCTCCATTCATCTCATAAGGGTTGACCTAATTAACAACATTTTTAATTAGTTAATTACTTAACCAAAATTAACAAAATGGAATGTTTTGATCGTGTCATCGATCTTCATCAACGAAGTCAAGCCATAATAATTAGTATTTTATTTTAATTTTGTAGGTAACGAAGAGAACAATTTCACATACAAATTCATCAATCTTATATCAACTAATCCAAAATTAATTCAACTAAAAACTAGGTTTTATTAGCTGCTTAATCCTTTTCAAACGACAAACTATGTCTTAATTGTTTTTTTTTTTTCCGTCGTTGTTGATGTTTCTGGATATATTATCCTCTCTCTCTTTTTGTTTGTTGCCCTAAAAACATCCTTAAGCATTGCTATAGCTGTACACGACGAGCAATAAATGTATAGTTCTAGATCAACCAATTTGTAAGAGAATGATACTATATATATGCCCAACAAATTCATATTCGATACGAAGCTGTCCGAAACTTAATTTACGTTCTTCCCTGCTCTAGATGCATGTTCATATCAGAAGAAGAAACAAAAAGAATGCTTTTGGGTTTGATTTCCTCCTCCTCTTTTCTAAAACACATAATAATTAAAGATTAATCAAAGAGCATAAGGGTTGTTTAAGGGTAACGAAATCATTTCAATTGTGTCTTGGGCATGCAGAAACCTTGATTGCTTTAGAGCAACACGTGAGTAACCTTATACTCCATAATATGCATGAATTAGGTTTTGTAGGTTTATAATGCTCAATTATTATATATTAAAAAAGAAACTTTAGTTATAATTTACGGTAATAATTACTAAAAATAGAGTGGCATATTGAATGATGAAGTGTGCATGAGAAGCACTGCTCTTTAAATTATGTGAATCTTTATTTATTGCACATATTATCAGCATATAAAACAAATATTTTTTGTCTCTATTAATAAATAATAATTGTGATCAAAATACCAATTTAAACAATTAATTGGATACTTTAATTATTAATTAAAAATCTAAACGTGCATTATGATTGCACCACAGAAAATGCATGAGGAATTATACATATACAAAAGAAAAGGAATTAGGTTCAAAATAATACTAATTATATGTATTTATATATAAAAAAATCAAGGTTCAGTAGGATCTCATGCTTAATAGTAAAACTAGTATAGATAACATTATATTTTTGTAAGCTTAATATACTTTAAAAAAAAAAAAAAAAGTAAATATATGTAACACGATAGATTTCTTATCTTAAAAAGATTAAAAAAAATGTAGTATTTAATGATTATTTTTGTGAGAATGACTTAGTTAGATATGTTCTACATATGACTATATTTGGACCAAACCAATAAAAAATATTTTTTTGTGAAACAGCTATATTTCTCCCTGTTCATCGCGGGAAAGAAAACCCGTCTAGACAAGTTTTTCTTTTTTTTTTTTTTTATTTATTTAATTGGTATCTTAGTAGAATGATAAATTGAAGTGTTTCAATATGAAAAGTATATACCTAATGTAACAATCGATTACAGCTTAGACTTAGTTTTTTTCTACAAGGAAAATTCCTGGAGTAGAACGTGGCTTGCTCCACGAGGAAGGAAAATTCAGACTTATAGAAAAACTAATGACAAATGTGCTAAAATATGTCAGAATCAGATCACGCGGCTTCCTCAATTGAAACAGAAACGAAACCCCATTTTCATTGTCGTTTTTATATGTTTACATTCAAAGTGGAAACAAATTACTAGCTAGCTTGGCTGTTACAGTTTTAATTCTCGTAACTTATGACCCAGAGATAATCGACCAAAGCCTCCTGTGGCTTAGGTTTCTGCGCATGGGTTTGCAAATGAATTGATTGAGTTAACTTTTTATGTACATGAGTGCTTAAATTTTAAAATTTTTAATGTATCGAAACGTTACTTTCATGAATGTTGTTTGGTCTGAAACAGTAAATCCATTGTCCCGAGAACGAAAGGCTATTCTTATTGTATTTATTTTTGTGGGTGATGGAAAAGAGGGTGGTAAGTAGTTTTCTATATTATCTTCTTCTAATTAAGAACCCTACAGGCTACATCCTTTTGTTAATCTCGTCAATATAAACATTTATAACTAACTAAACATCAAGTTTATGACTAATTTAGAAGACAGATTACCTTGATTAGACAAACATTCAGCTTCTAAGACCATCTTTACAAGAATTAAATTATGGCCTGAAAGGCTAATGATATAAAAGGAGAAGATGGGCATATACCTAAGAGAAATATACTTGCTACCTAAAAATTGATATTATCAGACAAAATAAATGCCACTAGAAAAACGCATTTAGTTCTGCTGTTTCTGTCATTTCTCTAACACCAACTATATATTTCTGTATTCGAGTAATTAAATTAAATATTTAGGTTTTAGTTTAATTTCGCTCTTTTGGTTTTTTCCTCAGTGAAAAATGCGCAAAAATGGTTGAAGCAAAAATTATAGCACCATGCATACATATATACTACTCGTTTATGCATTGGAATAGAAAAGGAAATGCAGTTCTGGGTATAAATACCTCTGATTCGCTATCCAGTCTCAGCTTGTTAACCAGATACTTCATTAACAATCGAACTGTCATCCTTCCATCCCTAGACATTTTAGATAAATGAATATATAATTAATAAAGAAAAAAAAAAAAGAAAAGAAAAGAAAAGAAGAGAAGGGAAGATAAAAGCTCATTACTTGATTCTCAGGTAGCTCTTGGATATTTGAGGCAAGAACGGTTCTTGTGCTCTGCATTTACACGCCAACCAATCAAAAACGACAGGAAATTTGCAGAGATTTTTTTTTTTCAAAAGAAAAAACAAGAAAGAAAGAAAATACGAAGAATGGATTAGCTTCCTTTTCTTGCGCTTACTGATTTTGAGATGCCTGTAGAACAAACCAAATGCCAGAATGAGGTCTCCGTGGAGGATCAATAACTCTAAAGTCAGAGCTTGGTCCAGCAACATCTATTCCACTATAGACTTGAAAAGGACGCGAAAAATAGGAACCTCCCATTGGCACGATCAGAGAAGAAGAAGACGACTGAGAATTAGGAGAAGGAGAAGAAGAAGCAATATGAGGCATGTGCCTAAATGCCCAGTTAATCTCTTGATGGTGAGGATAAGTAGTTGAGCTACTTCCTTGTTGATGTTGGTGTTGGTGTTGAAAGAATGAAGAATTAGACATAATTGCAGGCCTTGAAGGAATTCTAAACTCTGCAGGAACATGAAAGATAGGAGCGCTTAATGGTCTTGCTTGGTTTGAACTGCTACCTGGTAATAGATCAAGTTCAATCAATCCTCCTCTTCTAGCCGTTGAATCCACTTGATGATCTTGCTTGCTTTCGTGGCTTATACTGTGGCCGCCTATACTCAATTGAAGCCAACCTTCATCTCTATCGTCTTGAATATTATTATTATCAGTAGTGGTGTTGTTATTATCTTTAGAGCTGGAGCCAGCACCTTCATTAAGACTGTTAGTTCTCGATTCATCTTCTGCCATGGGATTAGCCACTAGATCAGATCCTAAGCAAGCTTCACTAATACAATAGTCATAACCTTCTAATCGACTCATAAGACCGAAACTCTCCGTATTATAGCCACCGCCGCCGCCAAAACCACCATAACCGCCGTAGAAAAGATGAAGTTGTTGCTGCTGCTGCTTAGAGAGGCTTTGAGCAGGAACCATGGTCATATCCTAGAACCCAGAAACCCAAACCGCCAAAAGCGAAGATGATGATTGTTGATCTCAAAGAGAGCCATGGATTGAAAGAGATGGAAAGAGGGAGTTATATTGGAAAAAGAGATCTGTAGTAGTAGTTGGAGCCATAAGCATGTGGTAATATGGAATCAATAGAGAGAGAAATAGAATCAGACACACCCATTAACCAGATAAGGGTTTTAATTATTTGGTTTTTCATCGTAAATATATCCGAGGACAACAAGGAGAATAAACTTTGCAAATCTCACTTTCCATTAATTCTCTTTGTTTGGAAGCTTGTGGAGATGAAATAGCTGCAGGAGAGAGAGACAGAAAGAAAGAAAAAAAAAAAAAAAAAGAAAGAAAGAGAGAAAGGGCAAAAAAAAAAAAAAAAAAAAAAAGAAAAGATGGTGGTCAGTCAGTCAGTTATCTTAAATAATAATTATTATTATTTAATTAGAATATATATATTCTTAGGGTGGTCGAAGGCTAATATTTTTTTGACTTTATTAAGACGAAATATATGTTGTACCTGTTTTGTAATGGGAAAAAGAAAAGAAAAAGGGTCATCCAGCTAACAACTTTAGGGCATGTTCCAAGTAGAAAATGACCATAAAGGCTCTCTCTTTTTACAATATCTCATAAAAGGTCCTTTTTAGCCCTAACTGGGATTAGGAAGCCCTTTTCTATTTCTTTTTTCTTTTTTAAATTTTAGGACAGCTAACTTACAACGACATTATTATTTTGTATTTGTGAGAAATGAGAAATCAGACAGCTAAAAACCGATTCTCGTTTCATTCCTTTTTTTTTTTTTTTTTTTTTTTTTTTTTGCCCCTTTATCTTGAAAGATTCCACGCGTCTCACCACTTTCCAAATATTATTTCTGATGCATCTACACGTATATTCAGTAAGAATATTTTTCTGTAATTGACATAACTATCGAATTACGATTATTAATTAATTTTAAAATTATACTATATAATATAATTACAGTTGACAATTGAATCAAACAACTGTTATAGCTTTAAAATTAATACTATAGACCTAATCAAACAAAATGTTGATCGTGTACATTAATTAAAAAAAATTAAGGATTTTAGTATATTATAATGAAATTATGTGAATAAGTAATTGCTAGTTAAAATTAGGAATTGGGAGTGGAGAAATAGAGGAGTGGCAAGGCATAATGACGTTACCTGTCAATGAAATTAAGAATTTAAGAGAATAATTAATTAAGAGAGATCAGTAATTAGGGTGGTAATTATAAAGAAATAAAAACAAGAACAACTTTGGCATGCATGATGGTGTTTCCCCACAACCCAAGAAATAGAAAAGGCAGCCAGAGGGGACGTGGGTTTTGTAGGACATTCCTTGCATAAGCATGTGCCTCCCACCCTCCCTGCAACGACTGTGCTTGGGGCTTGCTCTCATTTCTCTATTTTTATTTTTCTCTTTCTCAATACCCATGCCTTCTGTCTTCTGTTGCTGTTATTTGTTAATTTGTTTCTTTACATAGTAATTAATTTTAAAAAAAGAATAGAATAATAAGAAAGGAAATTAATGGAGAATGGTGGCTGGCTGGCCCTGGTTCTGGCAGCTGACTGGGTTGCTGAAAAGCTGCTAATTCTCTTTTTCCAGCCCATCAAAGACGGTCTTTCTTTTTTTCTACCTTTTGTTTGGAAAAGAACGAATGGACTTTTTCAAAGAAGGGTCAATCAGCGAATTCTCTCTAACTGAAACTCTGAAACAAGAAGGGTCATACCATTGGAAAAGCTTTTACTTGCGTGCCTATAAAATTCTTTCTCTCTTTCTCAGTGGGAGAGCTCTTCATTCATTCATTCATTCATTGATGAGACAATTCTTTCTTTTTTTCTTTTCTTAAATTATTTGGAAAAGCAAAACATATAGCAGGTGGATTATGCTGCTACAAAGAGTAAAGAGCAGTAGGGCTACCACCTAGGATTTATGATTACAAAAACCAACTAAACGGACTATATATATACAAATCTGACAAATTGACAAACAAGTTGTACTCCTCTCCTTCTCTCTCTCCCTCTCTCAGAACTTTCACATTCAACTCAACTGAATAGCTACACACAACCACCCAATATCCAAATATCATGGGATTTAATATTAATAATGGACGATCGCTGATGAGACGAGGCCTACAAATCATAATAAGGCCCATTGGACTTTTAAGCACTTGTTGAGAGGGCAAATTAATGTAGAATTTAATATATTGTTTGGAGAAATGGGAATCTTTAAGCTAACGACCTCATAAATAAAGAGAGAAAGGGTTATGGAGAAAAATCAAATGTGGAGTGATTCAGGAAGATGAGCCATAGCTAGAAGGGTACGTGACAGACCATGAAACTAAGCAAGGGCTATCTTTTTAGAACATGGACAACTCTCACATTCTTCTATAGTTTTTTTTTTTTTTTTTTTTTTTTTTGGATGAGCAATTGGACTCTTGGCAATGATATCGCATAATTTCTTTTCTTTTTGAAGTTGAACACTGTATATATAAAAGAAGTCTTACAAGTTGACAGTCTATTGGACAGTATGCAAAGGAGTACGAATACGATAATTTTGTACTAATAATTGACGGAGAGGAGAGTAGAGAAACTAACATCAGGGAAGGTATTGACCATATCCAGCTGAGTACCTTGGTGAAAATAGAATAAGAAAAAACTCAACAAGAAGCAAAGATAGAATTTTTTAAACAAGAAAGAAAATTTGACTTGGAAAGGGAAGAATAGGTAAGTATTGGTGTATACGTAATAATCATGCATGGGATCCTTTAACTTCGATGACTTTTGACAGAAAAATCGAGAGAGAGAGAGAGAGAGAGAGAAATTAATTTTAGCACCGTACTAAGCGCGGGGACCAATACATACACTTGTTTTTTTTTTTTTTCTTTCTTTTTATTTAAAAAAGGAAAAAAACAAAAACATTACATGGAAATTATCCCATTAGCATTAGAGAAAGTGGGGGTCCTTTCCTTTCCTTTCCTTTCTTTTTCTTTCCTTCCCCACTAAACGCTAAACAGATCAATTCAAGAAGATAATAAAAGCAATTTTGCTTTAATCTCGTCATCATTCCATCATCAATGCCATCATCATCACCTCTTTGAGAGATTTACATGTGCCCATTACACCATTACCCTCTCTCTCTCTCTCTTTCTCTACTTATTATTTACTGTTATAGTGGTAGAAGTGTGTGTGTATGTGTGTGTGTATATATATATATATATATATATATGTTTGCATGTGCATGTGAAATAATGAGTGCGCATGTCAGTCCATGCATGTGATTATAGCCAAGGGATAAAATAAAAATGAAAACTCAATTTTAAAATTGTCAAGAAGACAGAGTGCATGGCGTAAAGAGGGAGTTTTGTCAGGTTATTGAGCACACAACATAACAGAAGAACAAGAAAAAATGCTTATCTTTCAATGCATGTGCGTACCTTTGCCTTCTGCTATGGCTTAGCTCAATTCTATTTATGTTTCTAATAAATAACCCTACAATTATTCCCTTTATGCAGTACTATAATACTTCTCAAGGACCACATTGCCATTTCAGTAACATTTATGGATCAGGAATTAAGTTAATACCGTTCTTAATTAATTATCCATGTTCTGAAAATATTACTATTAATTGTAATTAATAAAGGGATATGGGCATTTGTTATGTAGGCAGGTGCTGTTTTGAATTCCATATGTAGGGCATTAATCATGAATCATTAGGGACGTATTAGATTGGTCAATCAAGAAATCTGCAATTAATTCTCTTGCCAGGTCCAATTAATCCAAGATTGGTCCTTCTCCTTCATCAAATATAGCATGTACATAGGTCATATTAGGTGTATGACCACTCACTAAATAAGGTAAAGATCTCAATTTGTTATCTATGCTTGAGAAAACTTTGTACTTTTTCAGGAATTGCAGCCATCCTCCTGTATAATTGCCCTCTACAATTAATCATATATATAGCAATAATTAATATTGGGTAGATGATGAACCCTACAATTGTGGGTCAAAAGGACCATACATGTACGTTTATCTGTAAATTTTTAATTGTTTGTAGGGTCAATTTTTGGAGATTTAATTTTCGAGTATTTGTTTTTTTTTTTTTTTTTCCATGCAAGTGGTTAAGAGACAATACAAAAGCTACTTATTAAACCCTAAGCAAGAAAGCGGCATACAAGTTAACAAAAAGTTACAAGCTACCCTAAAAAAGGAGGCCAAGCCATGATGAAGCTGACAAGTGCAAACATATATGCATCAGGAAGCACAATTCACAAACTCAATGAAAATTATATCCTCCTCTAAGCAAGCTATCTGTCTCCTACTGGGAAATTAGCTTCTAAAATTGCAAAGCAATTATGCTAAAAGATTTATATTTATTTAAAGAAAAAAGAGAAATTATAATGAAAGACTACACAATGGATATTAATTTTCTTTTCTTTTATAAGAAGGGAGCTAAAGTTCAGAAGTTATATAAGCAAAAAATATGTTAATATATTTTTCTTTTCATTTTTAAAAGGTTTTGAAAACCATATATATATATATATATATATATATATATATATATATATATCATAAAATAAACTAAAGTTGTAGTGGTAAAACAATGTTTTCAGAACACTGTTTGAAACAAAGAAAGTAGGTATAGGCTATGGCAAATGTCATGAATGATGTGCAAAGGGTATAATGAACTCTCTCTCTCTCGATCTCTTTCCTCCACAAAGCACAAACCCACTTTCTGATTTCAGAAACATGCTTTGTTTTGCAATCTTGTGATAGGACTGGTGTTTGTGTTTAGTTTGATGAGTTGATGGGAAATTAATATGGGATTTTGTAGGATAATTTTGGGATGGGCTCTTGTAATTGTAATAGGATAATAGTGGGGTGTGAGGTGATGCATTAATCCCAGAGAGAAAGTGAAAAGGAGGCCAACTTTCTATAAGTCCTTCCTTTTTGCATTGCATGACATAAATGTGTATGTGTCCCCTTTGAATGCAAGCATAACCCTATCTGATCACTCTCACGTCTATATATATATAGGAATATTCCTCTTTTTACATAATTGTTGTTTTGGGCACTTCTTTTATTAACTGCCCACCAATACATTCACCTGGACTAGATATTCACTTCTCTGGCCCTTTTCTTACTGTGCTCACCAGTTTAGGGGGGTAATGGAGTTCCCAATGAAGTCAATATTGAAATATTATTCGGTTGATTTTACTAAGATGTAATGAAATATAATATTCTTTTATTTGAGTTGGATACCTTTTGACACGTAGTCTCTATCTTCTAAACCATGTCTTTCAAGTTTTGGTAAAAGTGATACTTATCATGGAAGGAAGAGACTTGGTAAAGCCTTTATGAAACTAGAGAGTCCTTGTTACATGGCATAACCTCTACCACTCATCAATTGCACTTTTTTATCGAATCAAGTTTGATTAAAATAGTTGGATTGGATAAGAGTTTTGTTCCTTTCTTTTTTGGGTTAATTTAAATCTGACAACTGCTCAAATGCCAAAACTGATCAGTGCACTTAAGTTCTTTCAAATATGCATCATTTTATAAGATTAAGAAGAAACAAACGAGCAAAAAGAATATGGTTAAAAGCAGTTATGGGGCAGCTCAAATATCAGAAGAGATGGGTATTATTTTTCTTTCGTCTATGAAAACTGAAGCACGCTTTCTTGATTCGATCATAGGACAAATGCATAGAAATTTACGAACCCAATTATCTAATTAACCATATGCATATTTTAATATAACCCGATTAACAGAAAAAAGAAATGCGTACTCTGCATGTCGCCAAACCCTAAATATTCTTTTCCTTCCTTCTTCTTCTTCTTCTTCTTCTTCTTCTTCTTCTTCTTTGCTTTTAACTGAATTAAATTAATTCTGTAATTAAATTATACATGTTTATTGATATAATTAATAAGTCTTTTTCTTGGCCGGCTGCAGTTCTGTGATTACTTTCTTTGCACAAACCTACCACTTTCTTCCGTAATATCATTGTTTACACAAAATTCTTTGATTACCAGTTTTACTACCAAACGGGTTTTTGCAATCACTTCTAATTTGACTTTCAGTTCACCTTTTTCTCTTCCCTTTTCACTCTTCTCCCTCTTTCTATCTTCAGTCGGCTGTTATATATGTAATTTGAATTTTATTCAAACGTAAATAAAAATTGAAACTTTCAATATCAATCACCAACAACAGCAAGTGAGCTTGGAAGGCAATCAAAACTTGCCTCTTTCCTTTCCCCATACTCATGTAAAAGATGATGTATTGTTAATTAATGGTTGGTTGCGGATTCGTAGAATGATATGATAATCAATATCACCGAATGAATAATTAAATTATGAGTTGCAAAGTTAAAAACAACATCATTACTGATTTGAGTGACAAAAATAAGCACAAAATGTGAGAAAAAAAAAATATAATTTTGTACCGATTGATGAACAAAAAGCAAAAGCGCCATAATCATTACCCACGAGTACCGCAATTTCTTTTTCTTTTTTCCTTCATAAATAAGCTGTTATGTTCTCATTAATATTTGGTCAGTTCCCTTAATGGTGGACATTTTATGTTAAATTATTATCATTCTATAATATTTATTTCATCCCCACTGAAAAATTCATCTCACTCTATTCATATTTATGGAATATGAAATAAATAAAAAGTTTCTCAACGATAATATAATTTCAGGTAATATAATTATCCGAACAAATTAAATTAGTAGTCTGTTCATATTATATAATACCAAAATGACTTAGATCCACACATTTTTTTTTAAACTCCTACAACCACAAATAAAGAATTTCTGTATACCTCAAAAGAATAAAAAAGGATTATACAATACACTTACCCTTCCTCAGAACTCAGAAGTTAAGCAGCGACTGTTTTTGTTTTTGGACTTCAAAAATTAATTCAGTACTCTCGAGAGAATATGGACTCTGATTTCCAGGATTATAACAGAAACAGATGATGATGATCATCACCATCAACATCCATTAAATATTTACCAAAACCCAAACTCCCATCAACATCGATCGAATATATATCCCGTATAAATTATAAACAGAATACCTTCAAGTTCCATGAAATTTCCTCGTCTTAATCTATACATAAATGGGTTCATTAAAAAAAAAAAAAAAAAAAAAAGATGGAAAACAAGTGATTTCAAGAAAAAGAAAAGATGTTTGATTTTGCATGGACGTGGGTGGGTGGGACCCTTAAGGGGTTGATTGTGGGGGCCAGGTGCCTGACTGCGCGTGCAAAGCCGGAGTTCATGGGGGGCTCTCAAAGTGGGGCCCAATATTCGTAGAATAATCAAACACGTATTCTCTCTCTTCGCAATTTTCTATTACCATCATCATTATATTTCAGCTAAAATTCTAATCCACAAAGATTAATTATGTCCTGTATTTATGTATGTATGTATGTATGTATTTATGTAGATTTTAATTAGCATTAGTGGGGTTTGATTAATTAATAATTAATATTAGTAAGTAACTTAAGTATGGTATTGGAGGGTCCCATGCATGCATAACATGGTTGAAAAGTATAGAAAAAGACTATGGATTCGTGGGAATATAAGTTTGGCATTATTTTAGTTTTAGGGAGATGGGGTTGGGGTCGGGTTTGGTTTGTCATGGTTGAGTCACGTCGACGTTTCATTTTTCATCAAAAAGTAATCAAACCCACCCATTTTTATTTTTATTTATATTGGAACGTGAATCTTGCAAATGGCATTGCCTCCACACTTTTTAATTATATAATTATTATTTATTATACACACACACACACACACAAAGAGATAGAGAGAGAGAGAGAGAGGGTCACTTTTGACATTGTCTTGTTTATATATATACTACACACCACACCACTATTTATGGATTCTTTGATGAGATGGCTCATCTCTGATTTATATTTCTTCTATGGTCAACAACCCAATGATGTCCATTATGTCTAAATATTCAGCAAAAGATATATATGTCCTCCCTTTTCTTTTTTTTATTTTTTATTTATTGGGATTGGATTTCGAAGGTTAATTTGTGCTTAATTCTCAATTAATGGAATAAAATTAAGATTATGTACATTTTCGTGATTTTAATTGTAATTATACATTTCACGGTCGTCAAGGAATTTGGATTTCTTTATGTATCTTCGCCAGCAATATGATGATGACGACGTCACTTGCGTTGGGGAGAAGAAAAATATTATAAATTAATATAAATGTGTTGTAATGAGTTTGACATTTCTTATACAAAGGTTTGTCACTGTGTTTTCTTTTTTAATCATCAGTAGAGAAGAGAAGGTTTAATAAATTAAAGTAATGCTCGTCTCTCTCTCTTTTCCAAGAACTGATATGGTCTTTTGTTCCTTTGGCCACCAGTATCGTGGGCCTGTTTATTAACCCATGGCCGAAGCCTACCAATAGCAGATCTCAATTCCACCAATGGCCCATCAAATGTTTCTTTGGCAAAATATTTCTATGCAAATGAGATAATTTAACACAGACTTTAGTAACAAGAAATCACAAAGATAGAAAACTAATAACAATCTTGTCATGTCAGTTAGGTCTTACTGATGTTCAAAGTAAAGATGAAGTCATTTTCACGATCAAAAACTCCCCAAAAAGGATAGATTCCTACTTTTATCATTTAGCAAGGTAACTATGGCAAGCAAGACATTTTTAAACAGAAGGAAGAATCCAATCAAGTATGTTTTCAATTCACGAACAAAAAGCCGATTGAAGCTTCCTTCACCATCATGCTCATCTAACAATCAATAGCAATTAAAAATAAGTCAAATGGTAATCATAACAGATTGAAATAAATAACTTAATCCGAATGCTACCAACAATAATGGAACAAGAAAGCTATATGTGCAGGTGGCTAGTCAATTCCATTTGGAAGCAGAAGCTACAAGACAGCAGATTCTATGTTATGTTAGTTTTACTGTTGCTTTCTTAAAGCATTATCAAGCACAACAAGGGCACTAAGAACGTAAATATTTGCAAGTCCTTGAACTATATCCGAAATTTTCCAACCTTCGGAACTGTATGAAGACAGCAGAGAAAAAAAATGGAGAGACACTTGTCATTTCACCGAGGAGCAATTTGATATAATGAACCTCTTATCTTTTTGTATTTTCTCAACACTTGATTTGCTCAAGAGATCTCAAAAATCAAAATATCAATGATTTCAAACTGCTAATTGAGGAAAAGATATCAAGCTAACAACAAAAGATATGTTCACTTGAGTTTTAATGATCAACTTGTGAATAAGGATTAAATAATAAAATCCCCTCGCCCACAATTTTGAATATGGACTCGACAATGTGATAGATGATGTAAAAGTCATGAAACCACATCTTCCACAATAATTCCGCAGACACATTAAGGACTGTTACAAAAAGAAATACCACACCATCATTCAAAGGAATACCATGTAATATTATAATTATTCACCATTCTGATGATAAGGGATAAGACAATTTCAAGCTGAGTCTCCACCACAAGGTCTGCATGTGGCGGCTGGCCTTCTAATTCTTTTATTATTATTTTTTTTCTTTTTTTCTTTAATTCCAATTTTTTGCTCTCTCTTTTCTTCACATCTTCAAATATCTTCCTCATTATTCTATAACTACCATACATTTTTCTTTTTATTTTTTTTATTTATCTTTTTTCTTTAGGAAGGGGTAGCACTCCAAGAAAAATATTAAAAATAATAGTGTGAGGAAATTGGATGTTACAATAGCATATGCTGGTTCCAATTTGTTAATTGGCCACAAAACTGAAAGGCAAATGAATTTACAGGAACATACTAGGAACACTCAGGATTTTTGTTAGGCACAAACATTTTTATACAACTACCAGATAGAACATGTTTTTCTAGGAATCAATGGTTAATACATCATATATTATCAGCCAGGCAAGCATACATACAAAAGTAAATACTGACCATCAAATAAAAACAAAAGCAAGAGAATTCGTGAAGGCTAATAACCACTTTATTAGACAAATCTACAAGTCATACCTTCATGACTCCTGCATTTCATTTTTCTCGGACGGAGAATTGTATTGTCATGTTGAATCACGTGGCTGCACATTATTTGAAGCCAACAGTGAAATTTGTTTCATTTTTGGATACTTGAAGCTGCAAATTTGAAGCAAACAATGAATCATTAATTTTTCATGAGACACAGGAAAAACTCAACGCTCAGTACTTCTCCCAACTATAAACACAAGCATGCAGAGACAATAAATAAAAAGAAATTCATTCAAAAATCAATATGTAGGTAACCTTGAGTACAGTATACCAATTAATGGTAATAAAAGAAATTTTCACTCTATGACATCCATTGAGGCTCATATTCTACAATGTTATACTTCCTGAACTTCAACTAATGTAACCAACTATAAAAGATTGTTTGCCAGTCCTACCTACATGTTAATGTGTTTTAGAAAACAAAACTTTAGTTTTCGTGAAAAGCATCTGTACCACGCATTATATTTTCCAATCCATAGTGGATTCATAAATTTAACAATCCATGCCTTGAATTATCAAATCAGTCTTATTTTCATACAGTTGACATAATTTTTTGTACACGTGTTGATAGGTAAACAAATGAGAGAATGAGAAGCATAAAAGTAGAAGAAATATGATCATTGAACAGACTAACAGCTATTGAAAGAACCATCAAATGATGGTGACACACGATTGCTAGGATTGGCAACAAGAAACAGCCAGCATGTTTGTTTAGAAGTAATATCTTACAATTGAATCCCATAATACACCATTGAACAAAAGTTTGCAGTAGCTATTAACTGCTCATTTATCTTTTCCAGCTAGCAAAGATACAGTAATAGAGCAAATGTTCTCTAGCTTATAGAACTACTGCAATAATTTTTTATGGCTTTAGTAATTACCTAAAAAGCAATGACTTCAGGTCTGCTTCTTATACACGACTAATGAGCTTTTGTCGAGTGGCGGTATAAGATCTCGCCAACTCACCAGTAGTCACTGCATGAGCAAATTCCGTCATGAAAGTGATGGAACCGATTCATATCTCTGATAATTAAATCTCGCTGCACAATCTTGGATATTAATTTTATTGCAGAATGGCAGTCTGTGCATATTCTGAGATTTTTAATGATCCGAATATGGCCTTGTGATGGTGTTCTAATTAGGCCAAAAGCTAAAGCTAGTCTTTCACTGTGTGCCCACAATCGGCGCTTCTTTTCATCATCTTCTGCATCAAATAAAACAGCATTAAGATCAGGAACATAGCCCGCCTTCCTGGTTTTCATGTTCAACCATTCAAGCATCCCATTAATCAATTTCATGTCAGGGTGAGAGGTATCCCCCACAGAAAAATAGTGAACAGCACCCTGGTTCTCAATCCAACTTAAGCCTGGTTCTTTCTTTACTCCTTTCTTTTTCATGGTCTTCCTTACAGAAGCTACGTTTTCCCAACACCTTGCTGTGGCATACATATTTGCAACCAACACGTGACTTGCCTCATCTTGTGGGTCAATCTGAAGAACACGTTCTGCTGATATTCTTCCAAGCTCGACATCATTATGGATGACACAGGCTCCCAGTAAGGCACGCCACACAGTAACACTGGGCTCAACTGGGATTTGTTCAATCAATTTTACTGCCTTATCAAGATGGCCTGATCTCCCTAAAAGCCAGACCATACAAGTATAGTGTTCCATGCATGGTTCAATGCCATAGTCCTCTACCATAGATTTGAAATAAGCTTGTCCTGTATCTAACAATCCTGCACTACTACATGCTGATAGAACACCAACAAAAGTTAACTTGTCTGGTTTAGACTCTGTTTCTTGCATCATCTGAAAAATATTCAGAGCTTCCGCACATAGACCATGTGTGGAATATCCCGAGATCATGGCGTTCCATGAAATTTTATCACATTCACTAAGCATGTCAAAAATTAAGCGTGCATCTTTAATGCTTCCACATTTAGCATACATATCAATTAGAGCATTACCAACCACAATATCCTTATCATAGAGGGTTTTCACTGACAAGGAATGAATTTGAATTCCTGGTTCCATGGCTGCTAAACTAGCACAAGCACGTAATGTGCTAGAGTATGTCACCTCAGTAGCCTGAACCTGGCACTCAAGCATGGTTTTAAATAAACTCAATGCCTTCTCTCCACTGCCTGACTGCACATAGCCAACAATCATTGTGTTCCAAGTCACATCATTTCTGTTTGGCAATTCCACAAATAGCTCCATAGAGTTCTCCACTCTTCCACATTTGGCATAAACATCCATCAAGGCATTAGCAACAAACAAATTAATGTCCAAACCAACCTTAAGTATATGGGAATGTATTTGCCTCCCGAAGTCAAGACTCTCCATAGTTGCACAAGCTTGCAGCACACTAGCAAATGTAAACTGATTAGGAAGGACAAAAGCTTGCCTCATCTGACAAAACAGGTCCACGGCTTCTTTGCTTTGGTTGCTCTGAGCATATCGTGCAATCATGAAACTCCATGGAATCACATCAATTTTAGGCATCTCCTCAAATACTTGCACTGCACCACCGGTGTCACCAGACTTAATATACAAGTCAAGCAAAGAAACACCCACATAAAGGTCTAACTCATAACGGGTTTTTATAGACAAGCCATGGATGCCTTTCCCAACGTCAAAGGCCTCTAGTCCAATACAAGATTTAAGCGCACCAGCAAAAGTGAAATGATTAGGTTTGAAACCAAGCATTCTCATCTGAGAGAAGAGGTGCAAAGAATCTTCAAAATGATCATTCTCAGCGTAGCAAGCGACCATCCCAGTCCAAGAAACCATGTCCTTGTTGGCGATGGAATCGAAAACTTGTCTTGCACTGTCAACGTAACCGCAACCGCAAACAGAATAGGAATCAATTAAAGCAGTCCCAACAAAGGCATCAGAGTCAAGACCAAGCTTAAAAATGCAAGCATGAATACAATAACACAACTCTGCCCACTCCATACAAACTAGTAGCTTCAAAATTGTAGTAAAAACAAAAGGGTTGAGCTCATGACCTTCTCTATGTAACCTAGAAAACAACTCAAGGGCCCCAAACAATTGCAATGACTGTGCATGGCCCTGAATCAGAGTAACAAACGACACAGTATTTCTCTCAGGCATTTCATCGAACAATTTACTCGCATCAGATAATGCATCTGATTTCACATACAAATTCAAAAGAATATTGCTACCAAACAGGTCTAGACAATTACCCTTCTTAATGATCTCGCAGTGAAGTGCCTTTCCCGCAATGTGGTCATCGGTTTGGATACAAGCTCGAAGCATAGCACCATAAGCATAAGGATCGAAGTGTGGAAGAGAAATGCATTCTTGTTGTGAGAATTGGACTGTTTCCGCCAAATACCGACGTCGGAGGGAACATATCGAGTTGTTGTTTTTATAACAATTTGCAAAATTTTCAAGATTTGCAGCTGTTCTGGATAACAATCTGAACATACATGCGCCTTTGCTTTTGATTCAATTAGCAAAAGACACAGAAGGAAAAGAAAAAAAACTTTTGATAGGTTAAAACTGAAGAGGCTAAATAAGTCAAACGTTGCGTTTTGAGATGCATATGGAGCGGCGCACTTCGCCATAGTCGCGCTTAGTAAACGGCGTCGTAGTTACTTGCAATCTGATAATTAGGGTTTCTGAGCTGTCTCCGAGAGCCTATATAATAGAATTTAGCAATGCCAGTTGCTCAAGCGGCGAAGTATAGAGGCAGTCTCTGTAGTGATTAGCGTAATCAGAGATGATCTTCTGTTCTTTCACCTATTTTCTATTCTTTAGCCTTTTATTTTTTGTTTTGACTCATGAGAACTGAGCAGGTGATGAAAGAGATTGAATTTAGAAGATGCTGACTTCCATGAGGCTTTCTAAATCGAGCTTTTTAAAACTGATGCTCAGTTCAATTCTCAAAATTGTTTTCTTTTTTAATTTTATCTTTATGGTTGAATTTCTGATTCAAAGGTGAATAATTGACGTGATTTCGACTCCGAAATCTTTGCTTTTTATGGGGCAAACAGTTATGTGTTTGTAAATCTCAAAGTAAACGTCAAAAACGAATGGTCGGAGATGTTGATGGAGCTTCGGCTTCTCCGTCGACGGCAGGTCTCATATTCCATCGCCTTTGGGAGCGGCGTTGCTGCTATTACCTATTGGGACTGGCCATGAGACATACATTTCTTTACTATTAGTACTTTACTTAACCGGTTAACTTAGTTTTGCAATGTTGCCCATGATGATATCATAACACCAAATAACCATCTTTCGGGACTGAATGGCTTTCAAAGCCTTGCTGTTATTCTGCAATTCTGAGGCACATTGCTTTTAGATCTTTTTCCTATATCTGATTTTGATGTCGAGAATTTGCCGAATCTGTTTTAATTTGATGTTATCATTTGGAAGGTCAAAAAGAAACAAAGAAAAGATTTGATAATGTAAACGGTAGATCGGTAAACATAAAAGTTGCTAATGAAATGAACAGGGTTTCTCTTTAAAAGAGAAGGTCTTTATCGGATATCATCAGGAACTGGGCTTCGCCATAGGGAAGAAAAACGCTTTGCCTGTCAGAACAAAGCTGAACTTTGCTGGCGTCCCCCACAAAATTAACTTGAATACAGAGTAAGAATATTGGCAATAATCAAGCAACCTTATACCTTTGATTTAATGCAATTTTATTTTCTTTTTAGAGAAAGAAATGAAAATTTATTTTAAGAGGCGTTCTACAATTTGTTTTGATTTTAAATTGAACCGACTGTATAAGTCCGCTAGGATTTTATTTCTAATGGGAGAATTGAACCTTATACTCAAATCACACGTGCATGACTATTCCTGTGTGTAAGGAAGAACAATGTAGAAACAAGAAAACACACCAGGAGGGAAGTATTTCAAGTAAGCTAATGAATGAATAGTATAATTGGATTAGATTTTTGAGAGGCCAAGAGAAGAAAAACAGAGGTCTTGAGGACATTTTGGTTTCATATATCAGACACAAGGGAAAACAACCCCTCACAGGAATACTCTTCTGAACCTGTCACGGAGCCAAATACCATATAAGTTTAGCCAAATTCCATATATAAGTTTCTAGGTAGTTTTTCATTCTATTATTAATTATTAATTTATTATATTGTTGTTCGAGTTCAACATTTAAAAAACAGTTTTAAACAATCAAGATTGACTCAACTAACCATATATTTGAACGTAGTGCAGAGACGACATACATAAACATAAAAGGTCACATTCAAACCACCAAAAGAATAAACACTAAACAGTAAAAGAAAAACATGTCTTTACCCGAGTTGAACAGAATACAGAAACTTAAACAACTCGGCTAAAAAACAAAAAGAAAAAAATAAAATATAGGTTAGTATAAAACGTTGCAGATAAAGACTGGCACACTGACCATAGGAAACTGCAACGAAACAGAGAAACGAATATTTTAATCTATTTGCCAAGGACACGTTACTAAAACGTGATTCTGAACCACGAAAATTCCACCAAGTACCCTATTCAAGGCTAAAGCTAAACCCTTTATCTAAAGCATATATTGTCATCTTTAGCTATCCGTCAAACGAGGAAAATGCCAATTAGAAAGCAACCCAACTTCATAAAAAAATTCTGCAGTCAGCTGTGCTTTAGACACAGACTATCAGTTGCGCAACCATAAGGAGAAACTTTAGTCAGCCTGCATAAACAAATCAAAAGCGCGTTTTGTTTATTAGATTACCAAATCAACCCCAGGATACGGAAAATAAGGCTTCAAGAAATATATATATATAAAAAAAAGCTTTGTATAATGTTAATGTTTCTGCTTAGTATAATGGAATTGCCTAATTTTAAGGAGTTGTTGACTGTTCATGGAGTGTCAACTTCTTGCCAGAAATTTCAGTCAACTGGTGTGCTTCTCATTGCTACTTTCGGTGCATTCTTTACTGCTTCTACAAGGGGCTTGAAAATGAAACGATCCAAGAAACAATAGAAAGACAGGTAAAAGTCCACACGGCCAAACCCATTTTGATTCCTCTAAAAATGTTTGGCATATTGGTAAAGGAATTTACCGATTGCTTAATTTTGTACTATAAAGATGCAATCTTTTTTCATTTAGGTGCCATACGTTCTGATCTATTTGATCTGTAAATTACATTATTTCGTTCAAAAGAAAGAGATCAACTAAATTACAACTAACCAGAAAATAAAAGCCAAATTTATAATCAAACATGAGTTCAATAATTGTACAACTACTGTATAAGTTTTTCCTAGTTGGATAATCATATTTGTTAGGTAGACTTATGGATTGCAATTTTAATTAGAACTTAAATATCATATTATAAATGAGAACGTACAAAAGCATGAACAGAAACAGGGCAAGTCATGTTTTTTATACCTTTCGTTGCGTTTCTCCAAAAACCTCTGCAAAGACTTTCTTCGAGCAATTGGCAGATCTGGTTACGATGATAATACATGTGTCATTATTCATAATAGAAAGCAATAAATAATAAACAAATAAAATCCCCCAAAATTTTGACTGACCTCCCTCGAGATTGTCCAGTATCTGTTGTTGATTTATTAATTCAACAGATGTAGAGATTCCATGCTCAGCTAATTTCAAAATGGTTTCTGCCTGCACAATTCATTCCATATGAGAGAGAAGCTAAGGATATTTTTCTTTGTTTTTAAATTTAAAAACAAATTTCCTATTATTACTGCTCGAGAGATTCATCTAAAGATAAATAAATATCTCCACTAACCTTATCTCGAGGAACATCAAAAACCGCAACGGTTCCGTTGTAGAAGATCGTCAAAGGAGCCACTTGAGGAGGATTCTCTAAAACAGGCCTAAAACATAGGAATTTTATCACCGTTAATTAACTGATCCTGAAACATAAAAAAATGCGTGCAAAGAAATAAATAGTGATAATGATAACAATAAGCATTCAAGCACCTTTGAAGAGGAGAATAGACAGGTAAAGGTGGGAATCGGATCGCGTCTTCCTTAGGAGTAGACGGTACCGGAGGCGAAAATGTCTTGCCACTTGCAGGACTGTGCAGCTGATTGGCAGAACCAGAAGCAATCACAGACTTGAGAAGCTCAGGATTGATTTTCGAAATGGCGCTCTGAATATCTGCATAAAAATTACAATAAATTTGAGAAATCGTAAGAGAATATGAGAAAAGAAATTATAGAGAAAAATAAAAAACGTACCTCGAAAGCTCTTCTGGCGACGGAGAAACTTAGGAAAGCGAGACTTGGAAGAGGCAGCTCTCTCCATGCCAAAGAAATCGAGCTCAACAGTGGCTCTCGACATTGTAGATTCTTCACGACAAGTATAGAAGAATTTTGATTAAACTGAGAGAATGTTTTGTAGGTAGAGAACTTAAATGCGAAGGCGGGAGGATGCGAGAAAGTTAAGGGACGTTAATAAAGAGGAGATATGTACATGAAACTGCACGAGTTACATGAGATAAGGAAGGGGTCAAAAAGAGGAAAAAAAAAAGGGAGAAATTTAAAAAAAAAAAAAAAAAAAAGAAAAGAAAAACAATGGCAGATGGCACACATCTTCCACGTGGTGTCCCTGCCAGCAATAAACTGGATACTGTTACAACTACAATCTGGTTGAAGGATTCACCGGTTTGGTGTTTTTTAGTACATATGATCAACTCGTGATTCGACTCACGTGTCAGCAAATCTTTTTTTATTTTAGTATTGGACTCCATATATTTTTCAATCTGGTTTTTTAGGATAAAGTTTATATACACTTTTACTTATCTAGCCCTTTATATTTTTATTAATTACAAGTTTTAGTAGACTAATAAATGCTGTGAAACCATCAACCAAGACCACTTCAAATTAATAGTAATTTATAGGGGCATCAAGTAGTAAATTGCACGGAATTGAAAATTGAAAATAAAAAATGGGAGAAAAAGAAAAGTCACGTGAATTGACTAAATCTGTGCGTCGGTTGTTATGGAAAAAATCGTGTGTAAGTAAGAAATAAAAAGATAATTTTTTTTCGTGCAATTCGGTGGATAGCGTAATTGTCGTGCTTTAACAGGTATCCTTTACCGATAAAAACCAAACAAAAAAAACACGTGATTATATAATGCCGGTTGCCCTGGGCTGCACGCTTTCATATTCAGCTGACCGCCGTGCCCTTCTAGTTCTAGGCCCAGACTGTAAAATTTTCTAATTATCAGGTTCACATTTGATTTCAGAAAATTAAATTATTTTTTGAAAATAGAAAAATATTTTCAAAAATAAATTGATTTTTTTTATTTAATTACAATATTGAAAATCAATTAAATCAAATCTCAACCAATCTCAACCAATGACAATGAGATTAAAAATATTTCTTTTATATTTTTCTTTCATATACTAATAAAAAAAAAAAATCAGAGAGTTGATGAAATGAATTAGTTAGAATAAAGATCGTACAACATGTGAATTAATTCGGGTAACAGTAATTTTTAATATAAAAAAGATGACATTTGATGATCCAATCTGAAAGGGTGGGACCATCGTTGATCAAATCAAATGATCCGTTTCCCCTCGTTTCACGCAAATGCTATAATTTTCTTTTGTTTGCTCCTTTTCCACCCAACACGTAATTTCCACCAAAGACCAATAAAATATTAAAAATACACTTTCTCGATTTTAACGTTTTTTATTTATTCTGCTAGAACTTTCCTTTTTTCCTGTGTAATATATGTCAGTGAGTGTTTGTTTTTTTCACTTTTGAAATTGTTCCAAGTTTGAAGCACAAAAGAAACCTAATTTCCAGCAATCCACTTATTAATTTTAAAATTGATAATCTTACCCTTATCTTTTAAAATTTTAATAAATGGATTTCTAAAATCGTAATTACTGTATGATAAATTCAAAATATTTTAGAGGATAATTACTCTCCACTAATACACGTTTGATAACCGTAAATAGTTTGATGTCTTGAGAGATTTTAGGGATTTTAAGATATTAAAATATTTAATATTATCACTGTCATTATGGCAATAATCCATCTCTGAATTATTTGGTTAACTCAATTAACTACTAAAAGATATGCATTTTCAAAACTACAATCTAATCCATTTGAAAATGAAGTTTATCCGAAAGAACCAATTTTGTTGGGGACTCAACTGCTTCAAGAGGATAATGATTGATTGAATAACTATTATCACAAGGCTGGCAATGACATTTAAACATCCTGGAAAATACGATATTCCCTTTTTTGGATTTGAAATCACCATCAATGTTGAAACAAAAATAAATATATTGTCGCTTCAAAAATTATTCCAATTCATGTGAAATTAATTTCCATATTTTATAATTATTATTAATTACTAAAAAAAACAAAACTTTTGATAATTTAAAATTGATTACTATTTAATAATTTTGATTCATTTTTAATGTTTTAGCCGGACTTGAATCTAAGCAATCTTCAGATGTATACGTATTCAACACAACAGAGGATTAGATAAGAAAACGATGAGTTAGTCCATTTCAATCAAAAAAAACAGTGAACAATGCTCTGTTTTTGCTAGGAGAACCAACTCTCATTCAATTAAAAATATATATATATTAAGAGTCTATCAGTCTATCACAGCTAGCTTTTGATATTCTTCACCAGCAATGGCAGCTTCCATAACTGAGACAGGGTCAATAGCTCCATCTTCATCCAAGAAGAGTTTCATCAAATTTTTAGAAAATCCACTAACCAAAGCCACCCCGTCCTGTGTTGCAGGAACTGGTGTAGCCCTCGAGTCTCTTAAATTCCAAAACACTATCTGTGGTATACAGTTTCCATATCCTTCGGCTGTAAATTTCCTCGCAATCACCTGATAATCAGTTTCCCAACTTCTCGACGATGCTTGATCAAATTCCATGTCACTAAACACAAACAATCTCTTTATCATTTGATCTTCTTTCAATTTTCCCTCAACAGCCACTCTTAGAATAAGGTCAAACACCTTTTGGAAATCAGTGTTCATTCCCCATTCCATTCTTCTCACAAATCTAGTCTTCTCTAAAAGACTATTCCCTGTCACCATTTGCAGAGTTGGATCTGCGCTGAAAGTAATAAGCTTTCCCTTCCATGGATCCTCACTCAGTTCTGAAACTAAAACGCCCAGTGCTACTGATACCTCCATTGGAGTCCCACTCATGCTACCAGAAACATCAGAAATAGCCATGCAATTTCTCAACTTACCTTTTTCAACAAGATCATCGACCATTCTTTTCCACTGTAACTCTGCAACTTGCCCACCATCACCATCATTCAAAGCAGCAATTATCTCATGCGGGAGCAACGCGCCAGCAGCAATTTTGGATTTTCCAGATTTAACGTCCTCCAAATACTTAGAAAATCGCTCTGCATCATGTTTTAAAAATTTCTCCTTGTAAAGCTTCATAGCCACAGAAGCAACCCGATTGTATGGAATTTCACCCCATTTGTTATACCCAATGTAAACCTCTGGTAACTCGAGAACCTTGCGTAGTGGCACCAAAACCTCCTTCCTCAATCGATCACGTATCCTATAAGCGTAATGTGCCTCCTCAATTCCTTCATATTCAGGGTAAGATTCTTTGGGGAATACTTTTCTTGCAATGCTCTCACAAAGTAGAGTTGATTTGTCGAAGGAAGAGTCAATAGATGGGCACCATTTAGCTGCAAGGCTTATCTTCTTAGTTTGCAGAGATTTTAAGTATTCTACATCGGCTTTTAGGCATTCAGCAAAAAAATCTGAAATTCGTTCATATAAAAATCGGAAATCAGGGTCTCTGCTATATCTCCCAAAAACTTTCTTAGCCATGCATATTCTTTTCTGTTTCCTGGACATGCTTGCTTCCTCTTTTTCAATTTTGTTCCTTTCCATTGCGTTTAGGATCCTTATCTCTCTGGTGGCAAGAGGCTTCGACTGCTTCGATCCTTTAGAAAGTTTACTTTGGCCTCGAAACGGACCGCGAAAAGTCCGGTTCCTCGGGCTAAAACGGTTAAAGTTAGAACTTTTTCCTCTGATCCCGAGGCCTCTTTTTCTCTGTTCCCACTCTGCCTTTTGGGTCTTCCTCACCTCAAATCCTTCTAAAAGACGGAAAAGAATCTCAGGCAAGTCCTTAAAATATCCGAAATCCGCCATCGGCGCAACATTGCAAGCAAGCGTCTTAGGGTGGAACTGATGGAGCCAAATCACCGCCGCATAGAACCCTTCTTTATCAGATTTTCCGGTGCCACGCACGCCTCTCAGGTTACAGATGAGTTTGAGAGTGGTTAAAGGGTCTTGCTGCCAGGCTTCGTTGAGCCTCTGCTTGATGGATTCGGGTGGGGTATCAGGTACGACATGAAAGAAGAAATCGAGGCAAGGATTGCCTGATGAGATATAGGTTGCAGAACGATTCTCCGTGTAGCTCATCGGAGGTAGCGGCGAAACAACCGCAGGTTTGTTGAAATTAGCTACCATGAGATCCATGAAAGGATCAGCTTGGGTGGATGTTGGTTGTGGTGATTGTTTTGATAGTAGTGCCGGATTGTGGAGCTCTGGAGGTCCGAGGAGAGATGTTGGTGCCATGATCGCAGTGTTGTTTTTGAATCTAATTAGGGTTTTAGGTTTTGGGTTTTGGATTTGTGTCCCTATTTCAGAGATGAAATCGGTTATAGAGATAGAGCGAGAGGGCATTGGATTGGAATGAGTTTATGCTCATTTGGATGTTGCCACTTATACAGGCAGACGTGCTTCGTGCCCAAGTTCCCTTTTTTTTTTAATTTTATTTTTTACTCAAAAAATTGTAACCGACTTTTATATATATATATATATATATATATAGAATTTAGGAAGGCAGATAAACTTTAGACTGCTTGGTGCCCAAGTTCCCTTTTTTTTTTTTTTAATTTTATTTTTTACTCAAAAATTGTAACCGACTTTTATATATATATAGAATTTAGGAAGGCAGTTAAACTTAGATTCCATTTCCAACATTTAGGAACTATATACATATGAAGTCACCAATTATATATATATATGACACAGACACAGTTCATTCAATAATAATAATAATAATAATAATATAATTAGGTTCACACTTGATATATTGAATGGGCAGAATAACATGTTCAAATTCTGAAGTAGAAGTAAAATTATCAAACACTATCGATATATAAAGATTATATGATGCAGTGCAACGCCTAAAGGCAGCATTCTTCCAACACAAAGCAGCAACAAAGCATAGCCAAACTGCAAGTGCAACAAACATGCAAGGATGAGAAACTAGAACAAAAAGAAAAAAATGGCTAATTAAGCTTGATCTAACTCTGGAATAATATATATATATATATATATATATAAATATATATGGAATGTTGCATAGAATTGAATAAGATCATAAATGTATATAATTCAATTCTTGATTTTGCAGCCTTTAGTTATGTTCAAAAAGCCAAAAAGTAGACAGATATAGCAAAGATCACATACGACATACCATCCCTTAAGAAATGAAAAGCAACCACCGTCCTCCTGGCGGGGCGGGGGTGGAGGCGGAGGAGGAGTAGGAGGTGGTGGTGGAGGGTAGCCTTCATAGAAGTAGCCTTGATAACCAGGTGGAGGTGGGGGAGAATAAGGTGGCACCGGTGGTGGAGGATACCCAGGCGGAGGAGTCCCTGGCGGGGGTGGATATCCAGGCGGAGGAGTCCCTGAAATAATAATTTGCAAGAATTTAATGGAAGAAATGCAGTTCAAGTTGGAGAGATTAAATGAAGATCCAGTTATTTGAGGGAAAAATCGAAATTACCTGGCGGTGGTGGAGGATAGTCAAGCCGCTGGTAACTCATTTTCTTTCTTCCCAATGAAGTTAGAGCAGGATATCAAGAGACAAGGGTTTAGTGCAGAGTGGCAAGTGGCAGCCATAAGTAGCTAACAGAGACGAAGTTTCCCACCAACTTGTCATGGACACGGACACGAGGTTAGTAAATTGGCGTTTTCTATTCCTAACCAACCTTCTAGTCAATTTACAAAGTCAGTACCTAATAAATTCTGTCGCTGTTGCACAAGGAACGATGTCGTTTACGCAGCGATTCTGTTGAGATTGTAGTCGAAAGGGAACGAACGACAGGAAATAACCTATTTGGGAAAATTCCCGATTTCTTCTTCTTTCATCAACAAGTTTTTCAGATAATATCGACCAGTCAACTCTCCTACATTCCTACGTTTACCAAAATACCCCTTCTCGAAAGACCGCGAAAGCTAAGGAAATCTTTCCTTAGTTCCTTGCCAATCCTGGAACTGGAAAATGGATTTGGTGTGTAACGTGTCATTCTTCATAACGAAGAAAACAAAATCTTCGTTATATAAATTATGTAATATTAGGAATTCATCAAAAACAATTCAATATCTGTCTCTTGCACTCATCGAAATTTGATTAAAGCATGGCAAGCACACAATCGCAAGACACGAAAGTAGAGTCCCAGCAAACGGTATCGGAGGAGGAAACCAAGAAATGGGGAACCCACATCATGGGTTCACCGGCGGCCCCTACAGTCCACCCTGATAACCAAAAAGCAGCCTCATGGACCGCCGGTGACCACCAGCAAATTTATCAGCAACCTTACCTTGTTTATTCCCCTACAGACAAGCCTAGCAACAACCCTTTTGAACCTGTAATCCACGCCTTCAACACCTGGAGCGCTAAAGCAGAGACCATTGCCCGTAACATCTGGCATAATCGTAAGTTTCTAACATAACTTGTTCTTTTTATTTTTATTCTTAGTTTTAGTATTAATTGAACATCTGAAAATAAAAATTGCAGTGAAGACGGCGCCGTCTGTATCTGAAGCAGCATGGGGTAAGGTGAACTTGACAGCAAAAGCAATAACAGAGGGTGGATTTGAGTCTCTGTTTAAGCAGATTTTTGAAACAGACCCAAATGAAAAGCTGATAAAGACTTTCGCTTGTTACCTTTCAACATCGACTGGACCTGTTGCTGGAACCATTTATCTATCAACGGCTAGAGTTGGTTTCTGCAGTGATCGTCCTCTTTCCTTTAGAGCTCCTTCAGGACAAGAGACTTGGTGCTATTACAAGCTGATGATACCATTGTCGAAAATTGGACAAGTCAACCCAGTTATTATGAAAGAAAACCCACCAGAAAAGTATATTCATATTGTCACTGTGGATGGCCATGAATTCTGGTTCATGGGCTTTGTTAATTTCGAGAAAGCAGTGCATCATCTCTTAGATTCTGTGTCAAGTGTTGTTCGTTAGATACTGTCAGGTCCTTGAAGCTCCTTCATATTTGTTGAATTTTCATTTGTTTCTTGAATGTAATAGCTAGGTTCTTTCTTGTATTATAAAGTAGTTATTTGGTTTTGTTAATTATTAATCTTCTGTAATACATATATCCTATCCTTTTATTTTATTTTATTTTTTCAAATCTGGATCTTCCCCTTTAGAATGCTATAATGCTATAATTGAAGCTGCTGGTTCTATAAATTGTATTGCCAGCGTCGAGTGAAATAGCCCAATAGACCCATAGGCCTATAAAATTGGATGCAGTCTCATTATCGTTTCATTCCAATTTGAGATCCCAAGCATCCAAACTGGGCTTTGTTACTAAATTATCAAGAGACACATTGAGGCCTCCGGGCTAGACATTACCACAAACACTTTGTAAGATCACTTGAAGCTTATTAGTAAACCTAAATACATGAAATTGTTATTTGCTAAAATCATATTACTATTATGTTCTATTTGTTTGATTTAGATGGATGGACCTACGCCTTAGGTGTAGATGACTTATTCTCAATCAAAATTTAGTTACTGTCATAAGAAGAAATCAAACTAAAAATTTCATAACGGAAGAAACTGTACATAGATCAATATGTTTTACATATAAGGTTTAATAATAAACCACTTATATAAAGAATTATAAAACACAATTTCAATTTGAAATATCTGATCGGATTGACAGAGCAATAGGGGATCGCTTGCTCCAGTTGGTGGCCATTCATGGCTACTGTTCGACTCTATGGTGTTTTCATAAATCTGATATGATTACTTTCAAATTTTTTTTTTTTTCTGCATAACTATGTAAATAACAAAATACTTTAGACAAGAACAATAACTTAAAACTAGATACGAAAATAAAAACATGGTACAAAGCCTCATATCATATGCGTGCCCTGACATGTTTACAAGAGGCAACATGTGCTTTATCTTCTGCCATAACATTTTGATTCTAAATTCCACTGCATATTTGTATCTACCAAGGAGTGTAATTTCCGTCTCGCTGTATAAAGTGGGATCGAATTTATGGTTTTACCTCTTTCTCCCCTCCAATTAAGCACCAACACTTTTCACTTCACTTGGGTTAATTTTTAGCTCTAGTTAGTAAAATGTAAAAATAACCTAGAACCGGGAAAGGAAGAGCAAGTAATTGTACGTGCACAAGCATGGAAATTATGGAAGAAAGACACAAGAACACCAATTAGGTACTAAAACAGACAAACATGCATAAAAGATTCTCTTCACAGAAGCGTTTGAATTATGTAAGGGTAAAATGAAAAAGGCTTTTAAGGAAATGCGGGTCCTTTGACCAATTTTTCACTAAATGCAATATTGGCTGACAAATGGAACAACAACAACAACAACAAGATTTTAATTTTGATTTAGTGGTAATTATATTTAATTAAACACTAATTAATCAGAGTCTATCTCAGTGTCTGACTCTCTCGCTGTCTTACCTTTGTAGCTTCATGTATCCAAAAGTATCTGTTTTTTCTTTCTATATAGACACAGACAGACATTAGTGCACAATGCAAGAACCCTTTAGGTCTTTCTCTCTCTCTCTCTCTCTCACAAGTCACAAAGTGGTTAGATTCTTTTTCTGTGTCAAAGAAAAGCAAAGCAAAGGAAAAGAAAAGAAAAGGTTTCTTTGTTTTCTGCACAGTCCCTACTCCAAGCGAAGCAAGCTATATATATATATATAAGACCTATTGTCTCATCATGGACCATATAATATAACAGTCTGAAGCTAAAGCATCTCCCTTTCTCTGAAACTCGAATCTTTTAGGACGAAAGGGCCTCACCTTCCCTCAGACCAAACAACTGTGCTCTACCAATGTCTTCCCCTTTTTTGCATGCAACCCATCTTTTTACACTTTGTATTTCGAGCTTCATATTGTCAATTTTACCTTTCTGCAATCATTTTTTAAACCTAACTACTCCATTTCTCTTGTATCATTTTAATTTGCAGCTTAATTTCTTGTTTTCAATAATCAAGATTATAAGTAATTGGTGAGTGGTGACCACACAGTCCAACACTTGTCATATACCCAGAGACCCAAGACTGAGAAAAGCTGCTCATAATATTCTTTCTCTTCTTCTGTTGAATGCATATTATATATTTAAATTGCTTGTACGAGTGGCGCAATAAAAGAAGTTTGTCGCTTTTCATATGTAAAACTCCGCTCTATCCATCCCAATCTCACTGTAAAATTTCAAGCAATCTTAAACCTTTCCGCATGAAAATTTTCAACATATTTTAATTATTTAATTAATTAATTAAGCATTTATAAATAGTTCTTTTATGCTACTGGCATAACATCAGACCCATAAAAAAATAAAAATAAAAAGCTCTCAGCGAGGAATTTCTCTATTCATAAAGATTCAAACACGATCTTTCAGCGAAAAATTTCTTAATTCATAAAGATTCAAACTCCAAAATTCTCTATTTTGCTTGAAACATCTTTTTGTATGTTTGTTGTGATATCCAATTTACTCTTTTGCCAAGAAGAGATTCAAGAGCTTATTTCTTAGTGGAATTGAACAACCCAACCAAACATGAAATTTCTAAATTTAATTTTTATTTTTTTAACAAAAAAAAAAAAAAAAAAAAAAAAGGCATTTTGAAGGTAAGCGAAATGAGCTTATTTTTCCATGTCCTCATCCTTATTTTCCGCAATCTCCTTTTCCACTGTCGAGAAGAAAAAAGTACTCTGTGTTCCTGTTATTTTCCACATAATTTTCAACAATCTGTAGATTGTAATTTATCACTTAAAATTCTTGAAATTTATAAGAGTGATTAGATCATCACCTGGGAAGTATATATGCTGTGTATATATTTTATCCAAATTGCATTTTGATAAAGGATTAATATGTATTGTCTCAATTAATCGAAACAACACGAGAGTCTACACAGTTAAATAACCATCTGTTTAATTTAGAAAATAACGTCGGGAGATTTTTTTATTAATGAGCAGATCAAGAAATATAAATTTTTATTGGTATTGACTTATCATTATATATAAAAAAAAAAAAAAAAAAGCTAAAACGCTTTATTAGGATGTGGAAAATCTATTCTTAAATGTAAAAAAAAAAAGGGTTAACATTCAAGAAAGCAATCATGATGAAAGCACTCTTTCTTTTTAATAATTATAATATTTGTTGACCAACACAAGTGCTATTCTGTGCAATTGGACAATGTACATGCACTGATTCGGTCTGACCAAAACCCATTTTTATATTCTTTAAAAAAAAAAAAAAACCCATTTTCATAATTTAAATAATTCAAATATGGTAAATTTTTTATCCAACTTCCCTAAACAAATGTTATTATTTTGTTGCTACTTTATTTCACCTTAACTTTTGTTGCAACAAATTAACGGATATATAGTTTTTTTTTTTTTTTTGAAAGGGTAACGGATATATAGTTGTTCACTAGACATTCATAGAAAAGCAAAACCTATACAAAATTAATGTAATTAAGTCTCCGTTTATTTGTCTATTTGTAATATTAAAAATTAATTAAAAATATTAAAATTTTTAATTCATAAGAACATAATAATAATATAGATTTCGTATTTTAAAATTTTTATTTTTGTTAAATATGAGAAAAATGTAAAAAATGGTAAATTATGAAAATTGCCACGGTAATAAATTTTGGATTTTCTTTTTTTTTTTTTTTTCCATTTTGCCAAAATTTAATGGTTCATTCAAACAATCAACAAAATTTAGAGATTTGTCCACAAAATGATTAATAAGGATTCAAGTGAACCAATCAATACAATATAGAAATTCATTTGGATTTTTTTTTCCTTTTTTATTTTGAGTACCCCAATTATTTATTTAAGTAATTAGTTGTTTGAAATGATTGGTTATTTAACATTTAATATCATAAACTCAAATTCAAAAAATCAAATCCATGCATATCCTAATATAGGCAAATTTTTATCTCAACAGCAACATTCTTAACTTAAAATTAAAAAACATAAAATTTCATTTTCAGAAGAAAAATTCATGCATGTATCTGTCAATGACACCAACATAATATTTGTTTAATGTTAACAAAGGACTAAAAAAACAATTAATTCAAAGAATGATTTAATTCCAGCGTGCAGCTATAAACACTAGTATAAATAAATAAATCAATTTGCAGCTATACAACATGCTAATAATAAATAAAAATAAAAATAAAAATAAAAAACAAGAAGAAGAAGAAGAAGAAGAAGAAGAAGCTATTATGTATTCTGAAAGAGCAAGAATTATCTGATCAGTAACAGCTGAATAAAAAAGAAAAGAAAAGAAAGAAAAGCTACACGTCCCAATCATGACCAAAATATTGTTCTTTCTTCTGCAATGACCTTACCCACTGCCTCTCTCTCTCTCTTTCTATCTAAGCTAAGACTCATTTCAATGGAGTCCTTGATAAATCAAGAAACAAATTTAACAGCAAAGAAAAGAAAAGGAAAATATAAAGTTAATTAAGTAGCTAATTAAATTATGAAAACCCATTCGGCACGCATTTCATGATCATTCCACACTCAGAAAATCTTTGAAGAACACAAATGAGTTGTTTGAATTTAAAACTAGAGAGAGAAAAAAGAGAAAGAAGAAGAAGAAAAAAGAAAAGAAGGGAGGGTTTTCATGGAGAGCCATTTTCAGATCTATCAAAATGGAGAAGTTGGCCATTACATTTGGGACAATCTTCGACCTGTTTTGGGACCATGAAGTACATAAGGCAGCTCTTGCAACCAGCCACAACAAGGACATGGTCTTCTTTCTGCTGCACTCGATAATGCTCTCTTGAAGAAGATGGAGGAGACGACTCTGATGATGACTCTTCACTGTCATATGAGCTGTCGTCTTCTGAGTAAAAATCGCCGTTGTATTCTTGTTTTACTCTTGGATCTTCTTTTGCTTTCATTCCATTCCTCCAGTTTATATAGTAAATCTCCCCTGTCTGCATAGTACACCCAAGTTTCAACTCTACCGATAATTAATCAACACCCTAATTTTTATTAATCTAACACCCTTTCTTTGATGATTACTTTCCTCTTCTGTTTCTTAGGGATATTTGATGATTTCAATATATATTAAAGAAGGAAGAAAGAACACTAAATCACCCCATAGTAAAGAAAAAGGAAAGAAACCATCCAAAAATCCAATTGGTACTAAATCCACCCAAGAAAAGATGAAAACTTTGATAGTGTTGAACAAATTAAATGTTCCCATGAAACAAAATATAACCATAAAACTAACCAAACCCTGTAAATAAAAACCTAAATTTTAAGATATAACATTCAAAGAAACAATTTTTACATGGTGGTCAAACATAGAAATTTCCTATCTTTTAATTGCTTTATGTGAAATGGGAGCCAAAAGGGATAAATTGAAAAAGAGATGAGGCTAAAAGAAAAAAGTATATATGAATTCCCTTTTTAGGGTTTGTTTTTGCGGTCAATAACCTATTCTTAATCTGGGGTAGTATTATAAGTAGGAGAAAGAGAGACCAGAAGCATTAAAAACAAGACAGCAAACCAAAGGGCATTCAAGAACTAAAGACACATATTTCCACAGAAAGTAACAAAAGAAAAAGAGAGAGAAAGAGGGCAAGATCTGCATTTATTGAAGCTATAACAGACGAAATATACTTTTAAATCTAGAAGGGTACCTTTAAATCAAGGCATTGCTCCCAATGGTAAGGGAGAGAGATATGGGAGTTAAGCTCCAAGGTGGTGTCAGAGTTAGGCATATGATTTTGCTCCGTCGGTGCTCCCTCTACCTCTGCATCGTCCGAGCTCGACGACCTCTCTCCTGCCCCTAAAACTCCCCTACTTTGATGATGATTTAGCGAACAGTTCTGAAGAGACCGCTCTAAAGATGCAGTGATTGCGGCCATGTTTGGAGCCGTCATTACTTGTTCTTAATCCGCTGAAATCCTTATACTAATATATACATACAAATTTTCCAAGAGATAAACCTAAACGCAAGAAAGAGATGAGATAGGGACTTTGAGATAAAAGAGAGAGAGTCTGTTAAGTTAAGGGTGGAGATTTTCAAGGGAATAAAAAGAGGAGACCATTAGAAAGAAAGAAAAAGAAAGAGAGAGAGAGAGAGAGGATTATTATTTTCAATTATAAAATAATAGTATACATATACAAATACAAAAACCACGCTCTTCCTATAGGAGCGTGTGAATCTTTCACACAAAGACCCTGGGTGGGCCCAAAGACTGTCAGAGCCAGGAAACCACTGTGGGATACATTTTGTCTTACACCACTGTGTTGGACTCAACTATCACACCCGCAGTCGAGGGTGCGCGTTAGTAACCATAACTATAATTATTAAAATTTATTCATTAAATAAAATAAAATAAAATAAATTGGAGCCTGCAGACTTCGTGGGAGCTTTAAAAAGAGTTTGTTAATTTGTTAGCTGTTTTTAAAAAACAATTTAAAAAAAGAAAAAAAGAAAAGAGAAGGAGAGATCCGGTAAGAACGCGGTTGCCAAAAAGAATGCCGGAACTTTCTTTGACAGTTTTGTGTGGGTTTTGAGAAAGTTGGCGATCTTTATTTTTTATTTTTCACTTTTTATTTTTAAAAAAAAAAGGAGGGACATTCCTTGGACAGCTACGTACTCTCCTCGCCATGTGTTTTTTTCATACATACACATATATTAATATTTTTTTTTAAAGAGAATATTAATTAATATTATCATTTGAATTTAGAATTTAATTTGGGTTTTAGTACTATCCATTCCTCATAGTTGATTTCCAACCAATAATTAGATTAAAATTGTTTATAAAGATTTTAATCGACTACTTATTAATTAATTTATATTTATATTAATTTTATAAAACTAATTTCAACTATTTTTCAACCATAAATACTTATTTATTATTATTATTTTTGGTATATTAACTATAAATACTTTCATTCCAAGTATTGCATAAACATTTTTGTGCATTTTCTTATAATTAAAGATGTAATCTTCTTTACACTATACAGTCTAAATGTTTTTTTACTCTTTCAATAAAATATATTTTTTTTGAAATCGAACTCATATTCTCGTTTCTACAGTTATGGAGATTTTGTTCCTCCCAGCAAAATGCATTTCTAGACGTGCTTGCATAATTTTTTTTCCTTTTAAAAAAAAGCTCTACGTATTAAAAGAAATATGGAAATAAAAAAATAAAAAATAAACGTTAAAGATAGGCAGGGAGTTGAGAGAGTTGAAAGCAACGTTAGTTTGGGTTTTTAAGATTCTGTAATATCACTAACTATAAATTCAAGAGTAGAAAATGGACAAGAAGAAGAAAACAAGCATGCAAATTACTTAGACTAAAGACTAAAGACTCGACAGGCCGAATGTATTGGGGTAGCCGCTTGCCCCGCTCCGCCTGTGGTGGCCTGTGAACCGAAAAAACAAAACAGAGAAAGATGATACAATTACAATTACATATATATATATAAATATATTTCACGAGATGAATATGAATAAAATGGTAATTTCCCACCTTATGGAATCTATTCTGAAGTATTGTCAGTCTCTGACGCCATTCTCTTTCTCTCCCTCTCTATCTATTTGTGTGTGTGTGTGCAGTGTCTCTGCACTAATATTCCCTTCCGGTCAGGCCTTACCAGCTGTGACTCCTTGGGATGTATTACCCTTTTGTATATTATTGGAGAATTGTGTCGCCCATTTTACCGACTTCAATTTCAATTTCTGTAAAAATGAAAATATAAATTCGACTTGGAAATACGTTTATCGGATAAAAAATCATTTTATTTGTTTGAAGAAAAAATATTGTAGAGACAGACAATAACAGTAAGTACTGCATGAAAAGCTTGTCACAATAATCTTAAAAAAAGAAAAAAAAAATTGTCATCAATCATAAGGTGTGAATGCCTTGAAGAAAGGGGAGTAGTGGGCAGTGGCATCCTATAATTGAATGATAAATAATTAAGAAAAGGATGTAGCCCATTGGGTTTGGTGTAGCTTATAAGTATTCCAGAATTGGACCTCCTTCACAAGCCTATCTAGGTATCTCTCTGGCCTGTGATTTAGCCTATTTAGGCATCCTGGATGATCTATACTATTTAATAATTTTGCTTTGCTTTGACTGTATAAATACACTTATTACTTATTGGACTAGGCTTGAGCCCAACAACAATGATTGAACCCATGATGTCAATAAGGTATAGACGTTGAATTGTCAATGGTGTGAACCTTATGAGCAGTTTTTTGTTGATAAATATGTAATGAGAGCCATCTAGAAGTCTACATTGACCCTTTCCTATTTGAATTCAGTAATTTTGTTGCCTACACAAACATATCAAAACTGTTTTTAATTAATCTGATGTACAAGTGAATTCATATGTCGGATATAAATAAATCTTTCTTTAAATTTAAATAATTATTCGTCTGATTTAATTAGTTTTCTCATCTTCTATATAAAAAATATAAATACAGAGAGAGTCGGAGGCCTAGAATTAGAATTCAAACAATAGTTTTGCTACCTATTTGGTTTGGTTAGTTTTTATATCTTCTATAAAAAAAAAAAAAAAAAAAAAAAGTAGAGAGTTGGAAGGCTGGAATTAGAATTCTCTAACCACAGGAGTTCCATGTATAAACCCCTAGTGGTTGGCGAGGGTCTTATTTAGGTTCAAAAGATGAAAATGTAAAAAAAATAAATACTAATGAGAAAGCAAGAAGAAGAAGAAGAAGAAGAAGAAGTAGAAGGAAAGGAAGGTTCCTAGTCAATTCTTCTCTAGAAACAAAGAGACATGTTTTTTGGTCAATCATTTATTTGTATAAACCGCATATTTATCTTTATTTATGGCTTTTCAACGTCAATTACTTTGCTTTCTTATTAAATTAAATTAAAGAGACAAGCTTTCCTTCAAAAAAACCTCAATCGTATTCTTGCTCTCCGTTGGATTTCAAGAACCAATCTTTCTTCCTCTCTTCCTCCAACCGATCGATCTCTAATCAAGAAAAGCTTGACTAAAAGAAAAAATTATGGGGCAAAAAGACGAGCCTGCCCTCGGGGTTCCGTACTACGTCGGCCAGAACCCGTACCAAGCCGGAGCCATCCCACCAAACGCCGTCTTCGGTGATCCGAAAGGAATTCCGATTCAGCAGACGATGTATCGGGACACTCCTGCTCCTTTTAACTGTCCCTTCTGTGGAAGTTCTGGGCTTACTTTCGTAAGGTAAATTTCTGCCTAATTATTTCTTGCTTCTCACCTTGATTGATATTGATATTAGGGTTTCATCGATTTTTGAATAAATTCTCTCTATATGCATAGCAAATGTTAGGCTAATGGTTCGTGGGAATTGGTTTATACAGAGAAAATATGCGATTAAGTTTATTTGTGACAAAATTTTTAGAATAGGTAAGCGATTGCTTTGCTGTAGAGAAATAATCGGACTATAGATTCGTTTTTAGTTCATGGGTTGGGAATAAGTTGGTCGACAATTGAATTTCTTGATCAGTTTCCGGGATATGATCTTCAAAAAGCAAAGTCCTTTTTTTTTTTTTTTTCTTTTTTGTTGTTGTTTTTGCATTGGCTTGATTCTTAATTGCTGCAATTAATGACCAAGTAAGGAATTTGTAGAAGTTATAGGGTTTAAGGTGCAATTGTTATGCTGGAAGAAACGATTAGATACTGTTGAGCTTGTTTTATTCTCCTAGAGAAAGAAATAATGTTTTGAAGGCAGGAGATGTTGGAGAATTGATACCTGCACTGGTAAAAGATAGCAGGAATCTCGCATGTGCATTCTGGACTTCTGTTCTTGACCTATTCTGTTTTATATTCTAGATAAACAACCTGCTCATAAGGATTTATCTTGCCCCTCAATTCATTTGGATTGTTAAAATGCTGTCGTTCTTATCATATTTTTTTGTTGTCAACCAATACCGTCAATGACAATATGGCTTTCAGAAACATATGTTCTGTCATTGCTTCTTTCTTTGATATATGAGGATTTTGAGAACCACCTTATTTCATGAAATCAAATGAACAGTGAAATTACCAGATTCTATGAATTTAGATTCCGTCCTCCTACCTGAATTTCAGGTTGGATTGTGTTGTCAATTCTACTGTCAAACTTGTTTTCTTGTTTTGTCCTTTTCCATCCTATTGTTTTCCTTGTTATATGGACTGACATATTCTCCCTTCATGCATGATACAGATCAAAGCCTAGTTTGGCAGCTGTTGTTGGTTGTATGATGCCATTTATGCTTGGATTTTGCTTTCTTTGCCCTTCAATGGATTGCCTCTGGCATAAATATCACTATTGCCCAAACTGCAATGAGAAAGTAAGAACAATTTCATCTTTCATTTTCTACTGTCCCAGTTGCTTCAACTCAATGTAACTGTTTACTCTTGTTTTTTATAGGTTGCGGACTTTGAGAAAACGGATCCTTGTTTAGTGGTAGATGTTCCTCAATGGACACAGCAGAGCTTTGCACTGCCTGCATGACATGATAAATAGTTGCAGCCCTATTATTATGTGCTATGCTTGGCTGAAAGTGTACGCTCAACTTTGTGCTTTATCGTTTGTTTGCTGGACTTCTTTCAGTATAAAGAGTGATTTATGGTACATATATTTTCAGAATGGTGTGTAATCAACAACGTTTTCTATAAAGTCTTCAACCTACAATTTTTTAAGAAGAGTAAAAAGTAAGTAAATTAGAAGAACAAGTCGAGCATGAAAGATAAGAGCGGGTCTCGGTAGCCAAGGAGACTGCCTGTGGATCACATTCAAATTCTAAATAAAATCTGCGTTAAGGCTACAGGCAAGTCATCCTTGGCTACCAAACAAGGCTCTTCATCTTCATGAACGGTCTCTGTTTTATTATTTTCGTTTTTTTTTTTTTTTAATGATGCGAAACTCCCTCACTCGATTTATAGGCAACCTAGATTAAGTATTTATCCTGGCATATGGAATATATTCATCTTTATTAATTGGCTTCTGCCATGATATAATTTTGCCCCATCAAGATTGAAATGCCCTCTGAAACAATCTGAGAATGTGTGATAAAAAAACCTTAATCAGTCGCTCTCTTGCAAGCAATATCCTCCCTTCTCTTTTCCCCTCCCCTGCCTTATGATGGGTAGATTCCAATGGCAACATCAACTGATAAGGTAGGGTTATTCGTCAACTGAAGAATAACCCACGAGTCAAAATCAATTGGCGCAAAGAAATTTATATCGGCGATTAAAATTCGTAGCTCTATCATTGGTTCCTTGTTTTTGACTTTTCTTCTGGTATTTTTACGATCTTTATGAATCTTTTGCATTCATAAAGAATTCAACATCTTTAGTGTTATTTTCAATTGATGTCATAGAAAGAGTGGACACTAGCTAAGACATTAATTATACCAATCTTCTTTCATAATCAAAGAACAAAGGGAAAAATTCCTAGCATCTGTTTCTTTAAATCATTGGAAATTACGTACATTTCTTGATGAATACATAGCAGCACGTGTCGATCTTATGATCAGAAAAAGTTGCCAATAATCATGTATTTTCAATTGCATAATTGCATCTATCATAATTGAAAAGCATGAATTCTTGTTTAATTAATTTATGGACATGTACCTTCAATTGAATATATCTATCTGTATAATCTCTCTATATCATAAAATAATAGATATAATCAATCACTATATCTAAAGGTGAAGACCCAGTTGATAAATCTAAATTATAAAACAGAGATAATTAACAAATATTTCGTCAGATTAGAAAAGTCGCCCTACATGGATCTTGTAGTATTCGAATCGGATATAGTTTAAATCCAAAGGATTTTCAGACACTTAAATAGTTATAGGGGAAAAAAAAAAAGAAAGGCTATCTGGTGAACCAAGATCTATAAATATGTGCTCTTGTTTTTTTTTTTCCCATATAAGCAACAGTTTCAGAAATGAAAATAAAAAATATGCACTGCTCCTACTGAATTATGCAATGACAGGTTGAAGAATGTAAATACATAAAATTTATTGGTTTTACAGAAGACTGATGACAGGATAAGAAGAGGGTTGAGGAGTCGTAGCCACATAAACATTTTAGTTCGTCCGGAGCAAAAGAAAAAACAGAAAAAAGCCAAAAGTTCTTGAAGTCGGCATAAAAGTTAAAAAGCCCTTCTGCTCGACATTCAAAACGTGAAAAGCGTTCAGCTTTCCGCTGTTAATTAAAGACTCTACTCCTCGTTTTTCCTTTTCTGGTATTAACATAGATATTCTACCCACCGGCAACAATTTTTTTTATTGATTTAACGTATGCAACTATCTTTCCTATCCAAAATCTTTTCCGATCCATCCATTAAAAGGGTAAAACTGCAATTTTGGTCAATAGACACTTAAAAAATAACTTAATTTGTTATTGCTATCGATATAATAATTAAATAGAAATCTTAATAATGGGTTATTAAATGGATAGTGTTAATATAATCCTTTATTTAGTTAAATGGAAATTTATAAATAAGGTTGATTACCGTGAATAGAATAAGCAAGTGTTTACCTTAAAAAAAAAAAAAAAAAAAAAAGAACAAGCGAGTGTTTGTAATAAAAAATATATATATATAATAGAAAGGTAAGAGGAAAGACGTCATGGATGACGACGTTTACCGTCTCGAGAGCAGCAAATTTGCCGTTTCATACGACGATGTATTGTTTAAAGCTCCATTTATCACTTTCCACGTGTTTTTTTTTTTTTTTTTTTTTGTTTAAAGAAAAAACATCTGGATATTGAATTTGCTAATTGCGCTATTGACCCATTTAATATTGAGAATTCAATTCATTAATATCTTGAGAGGGAGATTGTTTGTGTCCGTACTTTTACAATATGGTCCCCACTTACTTTTATATATTCTCATTAAGCCAACTACCTAAGACTTTATGCCAATGTTAGTAGTAATCTCCCTCTTTTATTTTATTTAATTATTCAACTGCTGACTTTATTTAATTATTAACCAAGAAATTGCACATTGTATAATCTCTCTCCTCCCATATTACTTGGATCATTATTTTGTATAAACTTCCTTTTTTTCTTCCTTTTCAATGATAAAAAACATTTAATTTTTTAATTTTCCTTTAAAAATAAGTCATTTTCAAAAATAAATAAAACTTCAATTAAAAATCATTTATAGCCACACGTGTGTTATGATAAAATCATAAAAAGATATCGCCAATGCAAGAAGAATTTAATTAAAAAAATATTTTATAGAAAAAAAGAAGAATGAGACGATGATCGTTGTCTATTATATATAAGGTAAAGTCCTTAAAAAAAAAAAAAAAAAAAAAAGAGAAAAGTGTAGGAATTGTTAATTATGGGAATGACACACCCTAATCCAAATTAAAAAATTTCAGTTGCTAATTACTATAACAAGAAAGCTAAAAGCGTCATGTGAGTTTTATTATTATTACCGATTCAATAACGCTGCAACTGCAACTACCTGCATCCGCCCGCGACTGCGATTTCGCTGACCAGATTATCTGCAATAATTTCCACAACAGCCCTTCTAGTCAACTAATCCGACGGCTAACATCAATCGGGAAACCCGATCGATGCACCGTATTATGTTAAAAGCATTAAATACTAGCTCCGAGGAGAATGAAGATAAAATATGCCAGCTCAGCAAAAAAGGTAAAGATATTTTTGCTCTTTTTCTAAAATGGGCTCCATCTTTTTACAAATTTATCCTTCCATGATAATCTTGTGCTTCATTGCACTCTAACTACTTTCCAAATACAATACCAAAAGGTGAAAAATGTCTCTCTTATTTCATCCCAGAAAGCCACACTGAACAAACCTCTCTGCGTCTTGTCGTTTTTAGCTCTCCATACCATATATAAGCTTTCCCTCTTCTAGGGTTTTTCCAAGCTTAAAGATGGGTAGCCCCAAATCGGAAACCAAACAGAGTGTTCCTTGCGATTTCTGTAGCGAGCAGGTTGCCGTTCTCTACTGCAGAGCTGACTCCGCCAAGCTCTGTCTTTTCTGTGACCAGCATGTGCACTCGGCCAACCTCTTGTCGCGGAAGCATCTCCGATCCCAGATCTGTGATAACTGCGGCTCCGAGCCTGTTTCTTTCCGTTGCGGAACCGACAATTTGGTGCTTTGCCAGGAGTGCGATTGGGATGCCCACGGAAGTTGCCCTGTTTCCGCCTCACATGATCGGACCCCGATCGAAGGGTTCTCAGGTTGTCCCTCAGCGCTGGAGCTGGCCTCAAAGTGGGGATTCGATCTCGACGAGAAGAAATTGGATCACCCGTTGATTCAGAGCTGGAGCGGTGCTGGGACGCAGGATTTGGTGATGCAAATCGAGCCGTGGGCGTTTAAATCTTGTGATGGTATGAGTTTTCAGGATTTGATGGTGCCTAATGACAAAGCCTTCGTTTATGGGAATGTGAATAGTGTAGATATGGTGACTGCCTCGAAGAGGCATCAGAGTCCTTGCTGTGGGAAATACAAGCAAGCGATATACAAGCAGTTGGTGGGATTGTTCAAAAGAAATATGATGAATGGTGACACTGGCGGCGGTGATGGCGGCGGAGAGAGTATGATGCCGGTAACGCCAACCAGGAGTGGTTGGCAGGAGAATGTGGACACAGTTGATTTTGGGAATGGAAATGACGGAGTTATTGACGCTGCCGGTGCTGGTTCTACAATTCCTCAGCAATCGTTTCAGGAACAGACGCCGTACGCCTCCTTGTTTATGTTGCCGTCGCAGATGGATCTGAAACCCAGTGGTCGCGTGGTTCCTGGGGATATAATGTGGGACAGTAATGCCAGTACTCATGGCACTCAGGTAACTTCCTTCGATTTTTTTTTTTCTTTGGGAATCATCATAAATTTCCCGCTTTTTAAAAAACATCCCTTGTACAGTCATTGTATTCCCAATTCGCTCCCAATCGTGGGATTGCTAGGAAAAATGTTTCTTCCTTTTCATGGCATTGGTTTCTCCGCTCTTTGTCTTGTTTGGTCACTTTCACAATATTCAAGTTAAGTTTAAAATTTAAATATATTGTGACCACTTAACCGAAAGTCTGGGGATGGAAATTTTTCAGAAAATTTTTTATAATTGATAAAGCTGCTGTCTTCAGTAATTTGTTGCAAAAGGATAACTCGCATCAGGGATAATCAATAATTCCAGCCCTTGCTTGCAGATATGGGATTTTAATTTAGGACAGTTGAGAACGCATGAAGAATCTGACCAATTGGAAGTTGCATATGATACGAGCAATGCTGGGTTCACTATAAAAAATATTGGCGAATTCATGAAAGAAACTTCATTGAGTAGCGCAAAAATGTTGGGAGATATGTACCAGATCAATTGCCCTATTACACATGATGATATGGCATTATTTAATGTAAGTACTCATTATAACTATACTATTGTTATAAAATCTCTAGTTATAATCTTGTTTTCGACAATTTTTCTGGTAAATGTTCTAGAATATAATTGATGTGGCTTGAGTTAATAGGTGACTTAAAGTGCTTGGGACTACTATTTTTGTTTGTGTATTACAAAACCTTAGAAGTTTTGCAATGCTAAATCAGCAACGGTTTCTTCATATAGTTCTTTTATTTTATTTTCTAACATTTGATTTTAGTTTTCAGTTATGGTGTTATTCAGTATAACTAGAGTGGTTCTTTTTCGAATGAACTGTTTATTCTCTGCAATTATTTAATTAATGTCATGCCTTTTGCTGTTTTGTATATCCTAGTAATCCATGTAAATCATGCAGTTCAATCCCAGTTTTGAATAATGAAAAATATATTTGTTTTCGACTTTTAAGTATGTGATGTTGGTCTGATTATATACTGTTAATTTATTGCCTATTCAACCCAATCTGTGCACAATATGGGTCTCATGTTTGTTCTATCATTGGGTTGCATGAAACTGCAGAACAACACAAATAACCCGACAGCCAGTCAAGGTCCAGAGACATCTGAAAGCAACAATCTACCAGTAGCAAAGGCATCATCAGAATCAACTTTTGGTAAGTTGAAAGGGTCTAGCACATGTAGAGATATCCAGTTCATGGAAGAGAAGATTCTTGTGAGAGGTGACAGCATGAGAACAGTGCCAGCAACCAAGGCTGACATAGAGCTGCTGGCAAAGAACAGAGGCACTGCCATGCAGCGATATAAAGAGAAGAAGAAAACCCGAAGGTATATCTTCATTGGTGCATCTCAGTGCTAAGCATTCATCAAGCATTATATAATTCCCGAAATACTAAAAGTTTGTTTTGTACAGATATGATAAGCACATACGATATGAATCAAGAAAGGCGAGAGCCGATACAAGAAAGCGAGTGAAGGGTCGGTTTGTGAAGGCTAGTGAAGCTCTTGATGGATGAAATCCTGCTTAGATAGAGCTCCTAGCTCTAATTGTAAATAGTTTCAACATTCCTCCCACAGTAAATGTAAAATTCAGTAGTCCCTGTTTCTTTGCATTATCCCTGCGCATGCGTTTGAAGCATGCAACCCCCCCCCCAAAAAAAAATGCAGTTTCATTTGATGTTCTGGCAGTTCTTAAATCATAGCAGCACACATGACGAGGGAGAAGAGCAGGTGGCTTAGGTGAAGGGACTAATCTTTCACCCAGCTAATATCACAGTTAACATGGTGTAACTTATCTATCGATCAGTATAATTAAATTATTTTCCTTTTCCCGAGAGAAACAGACTTGAATAGGTCGAGTTGTTTTTCTTACATGTAAAATAATGTAACCAGGTGATTGCGCTTGGCCATTTTTGATTACGACTTGTTGCTGGTGCTGTGATAGCTCGGAACCAAATTCATAAATCCACCGTTGGCTGTCGCAGTGGGTGTAGATGGGCCGTCGGAATCAATTTTTTATCTTTTTTTCTGCAGTAAAAATCAGTAGCACTCAAATTTGTTTTTCCAAATAGGTGATGGTGGACCATCAAATAACCCTACTTACCATGATTTCAATTGTAGTTGGAATCCGCCAGGTCTTGCCGACCCATGTGCTTGGTCTGGCATCATTAGGGAGTAGTATTATGTGATAAATCTGTCAACTTGTAACTCAAATTGGTCTCTGTACTTTGCATTTGCACTCTAATTGTTGAACAGAACGACTGCCAACAATTTTTTTGTTGGGCTTTATCCATTTTCAAGATATTTTTATGCAGTATTAGTAGCATAAATTGGTCCACAGCCAGCCATTAAGCTCTGTGAACTTGGGCATGCAACACGACAATTGTGCTGTCTTACAGCCCATTTTCACATTTCGAAGCAACCATTGATTATCAAACGAAATAGGTCATTTTAAAGGATTGAAGAAAGATCGCAAACTGTTAATATATTGTGAAAGCAACATGAACATGAACTCATCTACAATTCCTTAGAAACACATAATTAATTCATCAACAATTTCTTGTTTGTATCCTAATGAACTCATCTACTTGTTTATATGCGATATTTCTGATTAAGCTTCTATCCCCACTCAAGACTCGTAGTTCGTCTTTGTTTGTTGCTGTTGCCGTTATAGCAGTAGACTACAACTCAGATTGATATTTATTAATTTAATTTATTATTACTTGTGTTTGGAGTGAGTATCATACACAGTGTATTTAATATTCAAACTTAAAAATTGTATTTGACTCCTAATTTTCCTTTCTGCCAAGTCATTATTATGTCCTTTGTTTTTACACTGTTCTCTTTACTCTTTACAAAAGCTTTTCTTTTCTTTTCTTCTTTTTTTTTCCCTCTCCTTTCTTGTAAAAAACATTGATAAATCATTCATTTTTCAAGATTTTGTTCTCAAGAAAAATATAGAAAGCAAGGGTTTAAATCTTTATTTTTTTTTTTTTCCCCTAATAAATCATTGAATTATAAAAGTCTCAAGTAAGTGAATACAGAATAGTTTTGGTTCACCCACAATATCAGGGTCGAGACCTTTATCAGAATATCATTTTATAAATATGTAAAAACAGTTAATAAACAAATCTTGCATGAAAGGTTAAAAATTGGTCAACCAAATTGATTGCTTTTGCTTGTTTGTTGACAGAGGAGACACATATATATAAATCGAAGAGAAAAAGGATGGTGGGGTTGTGATTATATACTCAGTGATCCATCCGTATGGAAATCTTTTGCTTTTTTTTTTTTTCTGTTTGAAGAAGAAGAACAAAAGGCTTTTTAAGCATTTGTTCCAACTTTTTCCAATTCCATAATGAAAGTAGAAAAGAAGAAATATTAGTGCATGGCTTAGTCAATTCACTCCTTTTAAGGAGTAAGGAAGAAAAAGAAGACAACAGGCTCATCTTAATCTTAATAACATATCCAATCTAATCTAAGATTGATTACAAGTCTGAAAGGTGGTGATGTCTCCACTTTTAATTTTGGTTTTTTCTTCCTTGGAAACAATTTAAATTTAAAATCTCTCACAAAGACTCAGATCATATCTGATTCGTTTCTTTAACTAATCTTTATTAAATGTAAGTTAAAAAAACAAAAAAGACTCAACACAACATAAAACCAATCAACGATGGACCCGTCTTCCACTACTGCTACTCAATTAAGTCCAAGCTTTAAAAGATAAGTGTCACATGACAATACTCATGCTTTCTACCTCATAGTGGGCCTCATCCAACCCAGCCATAGCCATCTCTTCCAACTTTTATCCCACAAACTAAAGTGATTGATTCCATCATTACCGCCATAATTGTCCCTAAAATGGCAAATGTGCATTTTAGAGGTAAATTTGAATGCGATGAGAGGGTTTGTATTTGCAAGACCATGAATTAGGTTTAGAATTAAGACAAAAAAAAAAAAAAAAAAAAGAATGATAACTGAAACTAATTACTACAATTAAGGTATGAAAGGCCAACTATTTGTTATTGAAATACATGTTTTATTAGTGTAAGTTTTGTAATGTTTTGTTTGGTTTTACGTCTTAGGAATTTGTTCGGTAAAATTAATTATTTTAGTTTAACTATTTAACAAGTGTTTCATAAAATGTTAAAGAATAAAATAATAAATACTATATTATCGAACATTATAAATAATAAAAATAATATTCTAATTTAGTCAAGACATTTAAAAAAGTTATATAAAAAACTGTTGCCGAGCTCGTTGGCCTCCCAGACAAATAAAAAAGAAAATGTTTGGAAGTAAGATGTTGCGTAAGATGGAATAATTGGAATATGAATTCCTTCACGCACATAATAGTTGACTTATATATGTTCACTAGAATAATACTACTTCGTTTAAACTGACCTCTAGTGCAGAATCTGAGTACCTATCTTTTATTATTTAAATTAAATAGACAAGGAAAAAATATATATATATATTTTCATGCGAACAAGTAGTGGCAGAGGGATCACGAATTTGGCTTGTATATTATATTAAACCACGCATTTCCAAGTAGTAATGTTCTTGTATTTGAATGGCTGTTTGCGTTCTTTAGGGTTGTCCATATCTCCATTTAAAAATCGCAACAGCAAAGATGCTTACCTTAAATAAAAACAAAGTACATATATATATATATATGTCTGTCTGAGACAAGAAATTAAAATTGAAGCTTTTAAATGGTGCTTGGGGAACATTTCAAACTATGAAATGGACAAGTTTCTGTCTCAAATATTCTCCTCTATCCACTTGTAATATTTCGTTTTTATATATGCATCTTCCATTGTTTTTTTTTTTTTTTTTAAAGCTTTTTGAATGAAAATTGATACAGCAGGAGCATATTCATATCTTTAATTTTGTTTAATATATTGGAATAATCGTTTTTTCAATTTGCAGAAGGAAATGTCATAATCACATGAGTGGTCCTATATGAACAACACTCCTTTAATCTGCTCCATTCTTATTTCTTACAAAGTTACCTGCTTTAGCCAGTAAAAGGGCTGTAAGGAAAATTTTGGTTAAATCATCCAACAACTAAACGATGAAAACTAGTCATGGACTTTCATTCGATTAATAATTATACAATGAAAACGTGATATCACAGGTGAGATATCTTCACTAAAATTAAAAATAAAGGTGAAACTGTAAAATATAAAGATTCTTAGCTCTCGTCGTAAAGTGTGCTTTCGAACTTGTGTTCTTATATTTAGAAGAATTGAGATTGCTTAGCATTCCAATCAACGTATTGTTGGCTGGAGTATTATGTTTATTCGAGCTATAGAGTCTATTTTAATTATCAAGCGTGATAACTGTTTTGCTTTTAGTATTTTTCTTTTTTCTTTTTTCTTTTGTTTTTCCTCCATACAAAACAAACCAGCAATCCTTTTTATGGGCTCTATAAATTCCACCAACATAGGGTTGATTCATTGCTTCCAATCTTTAAGCTCTTTCTCTCTCTTTCTCTCTCTCTGTACGTAAAAGAACAAATAATCATAATATTGACTCTATAGTCTATAGCAACTAAAAATACCTTTTCAACTTCTCTAATGGCGATTTGTACTTTGTTTCATCTCCTCGTTCTTGTTCTTCTATCAATCACTGGAGCACCTATAAATGCAAACATAGAAGGTAACAAATAGAGTTTTTTTTGTGTTATTTGGGTTATTGTCTTTGAACTTATTTTCTGGTTTAATCTATATCTTCTTTCGTGTTTTAATTTATGCATGAACAGGGGATGCTCTGTATGCGTTTAGAGCAGCAGTGAAAGACCCGGAACATGTTCTGCAGAGCTGGGATCCAACCTTGGTAGATCCATGTACTTGGTTTCACGTTACCTGTGATGGTGATAATCGGGTCACCCGATTGTAAGAAACATTTACACATCTCTCTCTTTTTTCTCTTTTCTTGTTTTCTCTTTTCCTATTTTTCTTGTCTGTTTACTTCTGTTTTGTAGTTATTGTTTTGTTTTGTACTTTTACTTCTTTCCTGTCACTCAAGCCTTTGAAGACAACTTCTTGTCTTATCAAAGATTCTGCATAATTATTTTTGCTATAATTATTCAAATATTAATACTCACTATACAGTATTTATAATTTCTCTCTTAACTTCCAAGATTAAATTCTCTTAAACTATAAATAATTATTAGAAAATTAAAAAAAAAAAAAAATTGTCCTTAGTTACACACGTACATGTGCTTGTATGTATGCATTAGGTAGGGAAATATTTTGTTATTAAGATCATATATTATTTTACGTAATTAATTACGTATTATAATTTGGTACATGCAGAGACCTTGGAAATGCAAAGCTGTCGGGCAGTCTAGTGCCTGAGTTGGGGAAACTCGAGCGCCTTCAATATCTGTAAGTATGCAAATTTTTAATCAGTGAATCTTGCATTAACGGTACAGACAAAGTACACAGAAATGGCTAAGAAGAATATTAAAAAACTGATCAATTTGTTTAACTAAAACAACAACATTTATTATGCTTAGCACCTACTCCACCTGCCATGCATGAATCAATTATATTGGTTTTAAATCGCACATGAGAACTGGAACTACTATTTGTTATTGATATAAAGCTTCTCACATGCCTGAAAGCGATAGATAGAGCTGATTGCTGTGTGTAAATATATATATCTGCAACATTTAATAACACCCTGAGATGGTTTTGTTTCTACTGTAAAAGGGAACTGTACATGAATCAACTTGTGGGTGCTATTCCTATGGAGCTTGGAAATCTCAAGAGCCTTATCAGCTTAGATCTTTACCATAATAATCTCACTGGCTCTATCCCATCGTCCCTCTCTAAGCTCTCCAATCTCAATTTCATGTAAGCACTGTTCTTCCTCTTCTAATGAATATTTTTCAAAAGAAAACAGCTTTAACGTCAAATAATTGGGTAATAGTGTCAGTTTCTTAACAGCTTTAACGTGTTATAATGAACCTGGTGTGGATGATGGGTCACGTAATGTCTATGCAGGAGACTTAACAGCAACAGACTGACTGGAAGGATACCGAGGAAACTTACCAAACTTGGAAGCCTAAAGATCCTGTAGGTTATCTGTTTAATCCCCAAAATATCCTTATTGTTTAAGAAAATAATAATAATAATCATAATTAATTGGTTTGTGCAGTGATGTGTCAAATAATGATTTGTGTGGTACCATTCCTACATCTGGTTCATTCTCTAAGTTCTCAGAAGAAAGGTGACTGATTAATCAGAATCACTTAAAGCTTCTTTCTTCTCTGTGTTATAATGTCTTTTAACTGTTTTGTCTATGTGGGTTTTTGCTTTGTTGTTTGGATGCAGTTTTATGAATAATCCTAGACTGGAAGGACCAGAACTAATGGGATTTGTGAGATATGATGTAGGAGGAAGCTGTTAATATGGCACCCAGATGGAATATGTTGTTCTTACCACTTCCATATATTCACTCTTTGTATGGGAAGGGGAAGGATCTTAGAGACTTATTAACTAAAGAATAGAGCCACTTTATGTTAATGTTTTGGCTGTCACTTTCAGCCAGCTGTATTTTTTATTTTTGTCTTATAATTGTAGAGAATATATATATACAGATATTACCTAATCCTTGAGGATCGATTTTTGAGCACCAGTTACTTACACAGAAACAAAGGATGGAAAAATTTATGCCTTTAGTCTTAATTATTACACTAATTAATTTAGATTAATGGTTTTGCTGGAGAAATGAAGCACAACTAGATCCATTATTGGGGCTAAAGATTCTAGATGCTTATTGATTAAATATCTAACCGCTAGAAGATTAAGAAATTATAGAAATTGAATACACGAGAGAGGTAACTGCTTTATTCCTGCCTGGAAATGGTTAAATATGAACAAAACATTCAAAGCTGACAAAGAAATTATACTTCTCAATCAAAATTTGTTTCCAGGGTTAACAAAATAATCAAGGGGAATATTATTGATGCAACAACTAGTTTCCCAAAAACAGGCTAACTCATTAGTGACAGAAAAGTCTGGAACTGTCAAGGCTAAGTACCGAAGCTCGGTGAGAATCCTATGCCGCTTCTATAGGCTGCTCCGCTTGTTAGCTGGGACAAAGCCAATTTCCACAAAGTCATTGCCATGCAAGATCAGAACTAATCTGGAAATTAAACTCTTAGCACCACAAGCACAAGCACATTCTATGAACCCAAAACAACTCTATGCATGAAAAAGTTCTCGATAGAGGAGACTGTGTTAGTTGTAAGCCTCTTGAAGATCTTCAAGCCTGTCTGAAGTGGAGGATTACAATTTACAACATGCCGTTATGGTATCTCTATCATTTCAACTTTGAACCATGACTAATAATCATAATCCACATTGTCGCTTGCAGTTTAACGAGGCAGGCTTCCAACAATTTTGTTCCTTCTAACAGTCTTTTTGAACTGTGCTCCTCCCCGCCAATATGTCAGCTCCAAACACTAGGAATACATAAACTGAGAAAAATGAAGATGAGGGGGCAATCAAATGCAAGGGAATGGAACCCATCAGCATTCTTGGTAACCTCCTAATATGAGAGTCTAAAGTAGATGCTTTATAATGGATCACACTCTTATTGAGAGGAGATCGACACTTCAATAGAAGAGGCATGCATAAGAATCTGCGTTTATGTTACAGGGGAATAGGCCATGAGGATGGATCCCACCGGAAAGAGAGGGGGAGACAGTTTAATTTTTTTTTTTTTTTATTTCATAAGAATCAAAGAATGATACTTGTCACCATCAAAGATCAATTAGAAGGCAACGATCAATTAGAAGGCAACGCAACACTGGTCTCAAATAAAAGGGAAGGAATTTGGCTATTATGGGAAAGTACAAAATTTCTTCACTAATGAAACATCAAGGCAATCAGTTATTTAAATGATGCCAGGTGCTCATCATAAAAATTAAGAAATGGATTAAGAGAGATAAAATGATAAACAAAATGATAGGCAGTATATTTACAGATCTGCAACTGTACCAGATGATGAGAGAATCTTAGAATTTGATGCTGAATTAGGAACAAAATTATTGCCACAAGAAATGAAATCAATCTGCACCTGTATACAAATATGTAATTTAGAATCAGAAAAATATTACATAATCCAAGATACAAAAAGAGCTACAAAGTAGTTGAATAGGACTGACTACAAAGTTAACAGATAAATTCTTGGTTTTCCGTGTTGTGTGTGCATTTGCCCATGCATATTGTGTGTGTATACATTTGTGCACGTATCAAAGATGCCTGCTCTTAAATCCCCCACAAATGAGAGATGATCTAACATATTGAGCAAAAGCCCCAAACAAGTTTCTTCTAATCTTGTAAGGGAATAACAACCCAGAAATACCAATTCAAGATGAACATAGAATGATAAGTTTTATAGGTGCCTTCCCTATATTCAAACACACAATTTTGGTAATTCTCTAGAATAATATCAACAAGTACCCACCATCCCCCTACCCCGCCCAAAACCAGTGCCATAAAGATTTGACTAAAGCATTTTTACATCTGTCATCAAGCCATCGTATGCATTTATGGTCTCTTATTATCTAAGTAGTACATTGCTAATGTTTTACTTTCATTTTCTTCTATTTGAGTATTTTAGGAATCACACCCATTTCATTCCAAAATTAGCCACATTAGGGTAACACGAAGAATCAGAGCAACATTGCCTTGACAGCACACTAAACTGCGATTTTCACATGTAAACCCACATACACTCACGCACTCACATGCACTTACGCACTCACATGCACTTACGCACTCACATGCGCATGATGAAAGAATTTTAACAACAGGAAAGCCGACTTCTCTTCAGATTGGATGGCTATATATGGGTTTCAGCTCACAACACAATTTTCAAAGCCCTCCCAGGTAGTATATTTTCATTTACATTGAACAACCCTAGTAGCACCACAATTCGTGAAAAGTATAGTGTTTAGCTTATGCGCAAGTTAGCCATTTTAATTACCAAAAAAAACCCTCCTCTACAACGATCATAACTTATCTGAAACTAAAATAAAAATACAAAGGTATCAGATACTGAATTACCTCTAATTTGAATAGTCTGATTGACATTCTCAGAAACAGTTAAGGAAGGCCGGATGTTAGATAAAGATATTGGTGTCAAAGGAGGTGAGGACATTTCTTCAGCCATCTCCAAATTCTGAGCAGTTTCCTCTGGCCTATTCAATTCCATTGCTCGAGGACTGTGGGATGGTATGGAGAAACTGCGTGTAATAGCCTGAGAAGGCACAGGCAATGGAGATGCGACCTTAGGCACCAATGTTGTACCTGTATGATGCATTTGACCTTTGTGAACCAAAGGAGCCGAATGACCAACCAAATTCATAGGCCTCGTAGACTTGGAGACTGACTTGGATGGGGGCCTAGGAAGCTCATGAAGCTCATTTATTTTAGGCGACGACAAAAAAGTAGGGGAAGCTGGAGGAGATAATTTTGGAGACACCCTAGGAGATGATGATACCAGTTGCACCCTTGGCTTCTGCAAAGGTCCAGAATACAATCCAGGAGGCTCCGCTGAAAATGGTTGGGAAGGCCATGCCTTACTTGTGATGGGACCGGAAAAGGCATATCTTTTGATTTTCTTGGAATCTGACCGTGAAATTGAGAGTCCCTCAGCCACAGGAGGAGGTAGACGAATGGAAGGAGTAGTCTTGTTGCTTTCCCTAAGTACTGACTTCGCATTCTTAATAGTGGTTAAAGGAAATTTCTCATGCCCTATTAGTTTTTCATATTTCTGTGGTTCTAAAGGGGATGAATGCCACAAATTGCGTCTACTCAAACTTGTGTTAAATGTTTGAGGAACTAGACTGCCCGAAACAGTAGAATTTGAGAACTTTGTATCAACTGGGGTAGGCAGTACATAAGTGTTGAACTTTCTTGTATATGATGGCCTCATCTCTGTTGTCCTTTTAGCTGGATCAGGTTTAGTTTCAGCAAAAAGTGGAGCTGATTGACTGCCTACTCTAGTTTCTCCCCTAAAAGAAAAAGATCTCCTGACATTTTTATCTTGATTTTCCTGCAAATCCAACAGAAACATAAATCTCAATGTTGCAGAAAGGCCCCAATGCTAAAAGATGCTTTAGTGCAGGATATTATCAAGTGGTCTGACAGAGTAAATAAATGCATAAATACGTGCATGAACTAATCCCATTCCAAATTATTTCGTCACAGAAAACTTAGGAAAGATTGATATTATTTTAAATTATGCATTATAGTTTATTTATTTTCTTAATTATTCGTTTAACCTGTAATTAGATTTTCAAGGCAATTCATTTCGTCGTCACCATCAGTTCAAGTACAAGGATGGTAACAAGGAAAGTTCCAGCCTATCCATATCCATTGACAGGTCTCTGTTGAGCAGAACTGCAATGCCCTTTCCGTACCAAACACAAAAAAATTACAGCAATTTCTTTTTACCTTTGCTGCTTCTACTGTTGCAACTTGGGGAAATGTAACATCCATCATATCCAACTGCACAAAATGTCACAGTAAGATGAAGCCCAAATTGTATAGAGTGTGCGCTAAAGAGGTGATGCACCTGGGAACTATAAAGAAAAGCATGCCCAAAAATATGGCACTCGTGCACAAACAACAAATATAAAATGCTAGCAAAGGATTTTTTTTAACTTCTTGATAAAGGTAGCTGTAAGAAAAACGTTATTACTTCTCATTGTTGCTCTCCACAGGTTTATTCAGCTAAAACTTCATTACTACAAATTTATTTAATATATTGTATGACATGTGATACAAGATTCTAAGACTAAAAGATTCAGTATATTGCATCCTTTGCACGAAGCTAAAATTTCTTAAACCTCTGGAATTTCAATATCAACAGGGTAAGACTAAAAGGCTAAACCTAGAATTCTAAATTTGCATGCTAATAACTTTAAGTCTACAAATTTTACTCATCAAAGAGAGAGAGAGAGAGAGAGAGAAAGGTCATCAACTTAAGCAACATTTCTTTTCAAATTTTGTCCACGATATCAAAAATAACACATTATGCATATTATCACATTCGTGCAGAGTTCATTAGAAATAAATGAACCCAAAGGCCTGGTAGCTTCCCTTTAGCAACAATACACTAAACTATTACCTCCATTGAGTTTCTTGATGTAGAAACAGTTTGCTCCTGATCAATCTGTCCATAGTCAAAACTCAGCTCCCCATCATCAGTTCCATCATGGGTGTCATTGTCGTTGTCAACATTGTCATCATCATCCTCTTCATCATCATCATCATCATCGTCATCCCCGTCATCATCTTCAAGTTCACTAAAGAGGTAATCTATATGTTGCTGTTCAGCGACTAATTTTACATGTGGTTCAAGTGATTCAAGGGATTTAAGAGCTTTCTTGAAGAAGCACAACTGTTTTCAGCCAGGAAGAAGCCATATAAACAATTGTTCGTAAGGACAAAAAAAAGTAAGAACAAGAAGAAGAACCTGAGCAGCATGGTGCCGTGCTGCCTGTGTCAGAAGACTTCGAGATTGCCCTTGCTTTAGGGATTTCAGTCGAAAAACAAACAAGGTTGCCTCTTCATCATATTCATCATGAGCTGTTTGTAACTGCTGCATAGCTAAACCATCTGCTTTCCCGCTTCTTCCCCTTCCTTTTTCTCTTTGCCTCATTATCATGTACTCATAAACACTTCTGTAGATCAAACAACAGAATGAGAAGATATCTACATCAATTCTATGCTTGAATATTGTGGGGATCGTGTCGTATGTGAGTTAAGCAGGTGTTATAAAGGTTAGTAAGGACCTTTTCTCATCACATTGTCGCTTCATTTCCTGAATAAGCAGAGAAGACCAAACTTAGCTGAAAATTAATTTGAGCGAGAAAATATGTGCAACGAGGAAAAGTTGGAGCAGTTTCCAAGGATAGAAATTCTAAAAAAGCTTTTGAAAGACAAAGAAGAACACATTCAAACTCCAGTGGGCCTTGAACAATTAAAAATTAAGGGGAAAAGGAGCACTTTCAGATGCTTGAACATTTCACTTTGATAACAAAACCATCAAAATTTCCTATAAGGTTTTCCAAAAAGTCTAAGGAGTCCATAACACCCATAAAGAGTTAACATAATTGTTGGCAAACTTAGGCCAGAGAACATGCCAACATTTCTTTTAGAACTACATGGAACTACGTTCAAAAAATGGAATAAGTAAATTTCAATCACTGATCCAATTCTTTACTCAAAAGTATAGCCCAAATGTAGTTCATTCACTGCCTGAGCCACTCACAACCAATGCTGCCTCTTAATAGCTTTCCTTCAACTAAAAGAAACAAGCCAATAAAGATCGCAAACACATACCAGCCTTCAGAAAATGCATAGATTTCTTTTGTGCTCACTATTTCACATGTTAAAGAATTTCTAATAAATATTTCCACTCAGTGACTAATTTCCCCATAGGAACTAATATCCAGAATTGATATTTTCCACTCTTGAGCTGTCCCAGCAATTCTATAGTTAATCTCAAATTCTAATGTTTACTTAGCAATGAATACATGTGATGAACCCTTAGCCAGATTGTAAAAAAAAAAAAAAAGGAAGCAGAGGCATAAGTTCTGAGAATTTTGAAGAAATGCCAAAAAAGAAGAATAACAAAAGAAAAAAAAAAAAAAAAAGAACATAACAAAATAGAAATGTATGATCACTTGATTACCACATATACAACTGTCACACGATTGACGATTTATAAAAGAACAAACACCATTTTAACTCATATAGACTTATAGGAACAAGTATCAAAGAAATCCAGAAACATACCTCAACATTTCGAAGTTCATTGAGAAGAGACTCTGATGGAATTGTAATCGTCTGGAATATGTGAGAACGCTGAAACATATAAATCCACACTTTGTTACTATGCCCCATAAAGTTAGATGATAAATAATAGCCCACTCATGACAAGAACTCACATAGCTATCGACAAGTTTCTGGAGTTCAAACTGCACTTTTCCCAGCATGATTAATACCCTACCTGCAGAGGACAACAAATCACCATCAATAACAAATCTCTTCTAACACTATCCTGTTTCAGTTTATGGAAGTAATATCATGAAAAATAAATCAGTCCACATTTGAGATGCCAAAGTCTTGGATAAAGCATTTCAAACTTCGCAGCAAAGGTAACTAGAAGCATGCTGGTAAAAGTTTTCATTTAACTTACCACTTTCTTCATCATCATTCAACGCAGTTTTCTCAAGCAGACAAGCACCCATTTCACGCAATGATTCTGAGAATTCTGAGCACAATTGAATTGCATAATATCATTATACTAATGGCAGAACTATAAAAAAAATTACAACTACTATGCTTTAATTCCAAACAAGTTGAAAACGGCTATATGAATCCTTTGTTTCTATTCCATTCAGGTGCTAGATATTTAAACATAATGAAAGAGTTTCCAACCAACAAATAATAATGTAATATGAACTAATACTGAAAGAAATCATCAAAATATCAGTCTTCAGGAAAAGCAAACACCACAAAGACCATGCAAAATATGAGAATTGGAAATGTTAGGAATATATTGGGTTTACCATCCCAACTCATATGGTGCAACATGCACAAAGACCAAGCTTCCACATCTAATTTAAATGCAAGAAAAATTTTAGTTTCAAACAACATAGAGAAATACTCAAACATTAGTATCATGTCACCAATCTTGTGCAACTCTTTGGCTTCAGTTGTATCTTATGCAGGTATAAACAAAAACTCCATCGAAGTTGTTTGTTAACAATTATCAACAGGACAACAACTATGGAGAATGTAATATGTTCAAAAGCCAGAAACTGTGGGTTTTCTTTTTGCCGCTAAATTTGATTTTGTTTCCCTAAATGGTTGTGTAGCTTGCTTAGCTGTTTAACCTTCGTTCATGCACAAAATAATTCTTGCATAAACTACAAAATCCCATGAGCGGTACCACCAGGAGACACGTACACCCATACACAATATTTAAATTTCATATGGTCTTACTTCAAAATAGGAGAACTCCCTCTGTCTCTTTCATTCTCTCTCCTTACATGATAGTGAATTGGTGTGCTAAAATGCAATCACAGCCTTTCCAGTGTTGCCTTTAGATACAACTTGATAATCTAGGCTTTTTAAGACATAGCATTTGTTTCTATATTCAGAATGTTGTCATATAAGGATATTCTATCAAATGAAATTCCATTATTAGGTTCACTAAAAATTCCGAAGCAACATTGGTAACCCATTATTATGCAGACAGCTGCATAAATGGCATCTATCAAGAAGGATAAGTTGGTAAGAGCTTTTGTGCATGCAACAAAAGCATGCAGTTTGCAACATCTTTTTTCTTTTCTTTTTTTTTTTTTTTTTTTTTTTTTTTTTTTTTTTTTTATGGGGCCTAAAGGTGTAAATGAAGAATTAGAAAAATGTTGCTAAATGGGAAACATCAAGAGGAGCGTAATTCTGATAAGTCATTCTGATCTGCAAAGAATAGAAATAGTACCATAGGCACTGTTAGCAGTTGCTGCAGCTGCAGAAAGTAAGCTATCATAGCAATCTCTCATGTCCTCCATGTCCTAAGAAAAAAGAAAATCAGCTAGGTTATTGGCACTGCTTGAGCAGTCAGTACAGTAGAACTACAAAACGCGAGCGACCAAAAAACAGATAATTAATTTTTAATCATCACTAGATACAATAATAAGCCACCAACACACTTCTAGCTAATAGTTCTGAATAATGGTTAATTACAGCAAGCAATCATGACTCTTCCAATTATACCTAGGAAACAAAACCAACGAAATTAGTGAGCAATCAATCATTTCAATACTTTTCATAGCACTGACCAAATTAGAAGTTATCTATTTGAACAAATCATAGAAAAGAGATTAAGCAAAATAAAATTTTTCAAAAACAGAAAAGAATTTTATCAAGCACTAAGAATTCTGTACTCTAACAAGGTCCCTGCTTATACTGAACAAAGAGTGACACGCGAACATCAAGTTTGGTATCTGAGAAATCGCTTCGCTAGAAAATGAAGAAAGCGAGAACAAGAGGTGATGCCTGTTGTTAAAAAATTCAAATCTCTTTTCGTTTGAGCAACCAAACATGGAGATGGAGGTGTACCTGAGAAGCCTTATCAAGCTCGTTGAACAAAGTCAAAGGGCGATATTCTCTTCGGTCCTTGTGGTCACCATGTCGAAGTGCGAATCCTCGCAATTTCCTGAAAGACGTTCTCATTTTCTTTCCTTTCCTTTCCTTTCTCGGAAAGATAAAGAGAATCAGATTGAAATGGAAGAAATGATGGAGAAGCTGAAATTGAAAGGAATTGTTATGAATCAACGAAAAATGGCAATATCTTCCTCAGGCTACATACATTCTCTCTCTCTCTCTCTCTCTCTCCCCCTGGTTACGTCACCAGCAAATATAAGATCCCTGACCCAGCAAATATATAAATCTCACCATATTTTCTCATTTAAATTAAATTTAAAAATTTTTGGACAATTGTTGCTTCTTGACTTCCTTGTTTCTTCCTTCTCTTATCTTCTTCTTCTGCATGTTTTTTCTTTTGCTTTTTCTTTTTCTTGTTTTTTCTTAAAAGTAGTGTGTATATATATATATATATATATATAATTATGGTCCATGGTCGAATTAGAATTCACCACCTCTACTTAGAGGAATGCTATAAGTTACCGACTTACTGCAGTTATTACTACTATTAATGAGAGATCTTAGTGAAACGGTGCGGCATGGATAAGGTTTTGGATTTTTTTTTTTTTTTTTTTTGTGAAATTTTAAAAGTATATTATTGTTTGGCTAAATAAATATTTGAATCTATTTCAAAAAAATAAATAAATATTTAAACATAATATAATTTGTCATAAAATCTAATGTTGATTAAAATTAGAGTAATGTTGGTAATTTTCAAAATCCTTAGGTAATATTTTTTTTTTTTTTTTGTCTTTTTTGAGGGTAGGTAATATAATTTCTTTTTGTCAAAGGCTATTTTCAACATAGATAAAGAAAATCATGAGGGAATATTACCTGTTTTTTTTTTTTTCTTTACTTATAAGTCAAACTAAACATTTTTATAAATATTTCTTACTGTTCATAAAAATTTTACCAATTCGATTATTTAATATAAGAGTTGTCTATATTGTATATATGTTTCACTGTATTATTGTGGTTCCTTGAATTTTTCAATGAATAAAAAATATTGATGCTTAATATATTTGTACAATGACAATTTGATGTGTGGCAAATTTGATATTTTACATATTTTTTTAATATAAATTATTGATTTTTACAATTTTATTAATTAGATAAATGTAATTTATAAATTGGAATATCTAATACATGTAATTTTACAAATAAAATTAATGGTGCTAATATTTAAAAAAAAAAAAACAAAGTTAGGTCAGCTATTAGCGAAGCTAACGTGTAATGTAATTTAATTCATAAGTAACAAAAATAAATTAATGCTGTTTGATCAACAGAACAGAATGAAGAATTGACTTCCTTTTTTTTTTTTTTTTTTTTTTCTTATTGAGTTACAAAATCTCTGACTCGTCCTTTAATAATGGTTTTGGACCTACCAGAACGGTTTTTTTTTTTTTTTTAAATACTAGCAAAGGTATCTTAATAAATCACCATGAATGTTATTAGCCGGTCCATTAAAATTTTCCTCTACGCGTGGTCCCACACATCCTATTCATCCTTACCTATAGTGTTGAAAATTAAATTGGTGATCATGGAATATATATATATACAAACAAACGAATTATAAAAAATAAAGACAACATAATACAATTTTTAAGTTATAGCTTAATCAGGATTATGATGTTTAAATTAATTAGTAAGTAGTAGTATATGATTTATTTTTGTGATTCGAAGAATAAAGATCACATTTAGACATTATTTAATTTGTTTTAAATGCTAAAATAACATTAATTTGTTGAGTTGATTTTTCTTAGTGATTAAAATATGGAGGATTATTGATTAATTTTGTTTGTTTTTGAATTCAAAAGCTTCAAAATTCAGTTGTCGAAATTAACAAAAACGGCAGAAGACCAGACGGAAAATGATAAAAGACCTACACTTTCTCTAGTCCTGAAAACGTGTTTTCCAGCCACTGAAGTAATTTATGTTCACATCATGAAAAGTAATCCTTCCTAGTTAATGCCTCTAACAGTAGGCAATTGTTTTTTTTTTTTTTTTCAATGTTTATTCATTAGCTGGTCAAAGTCAGTTCAAGATGTATAGATTTTTCTTGCTTTTTCTTTTTCCCATTTTTGTCACAAATTCAAATATTGCAGCGTCTGTATTTAGAATTTTTTTCCATTAGTAAATAAATATTGATTTTTATTCCGATATACACATTGCATATCCATGTCTTTTTCATGGAAATATTCATAATGTTAACTTGAATAATTAAGAAAGATGTTTCAATCAAATCAATTATTGATTCAGTTTTTTGTTGAATATTTGTGGGTAAACGCTGGGGTCCATGACCTGAAGAGGTGGCAGAGAAAGCTCTTTTTCTTTATTGTATATTGTCCGTGTATGTATAAATAAATATTAAATATTATGGTTAATTAAAAAGATCATTATAATTTGAATTGAATAATAATTATTCATAAGTACATGTTCCCATGAAGAAAGGCGACTTATCAGAGTATAAAGGCTCTCAGTCAAGAGAAAGATACGAAAAAAGAAGTTTCTGGCGAAAGGAGATGTGGCGTGGGAAAGTTTGAGAAACATACAGAGAATGAAGTTGATCAAATGAGGACAACTCAATTCCAACTTTCGGTAAAGGAAGTCATCGAAATAACAATCAAACAAGCAACCCTGACCACTATCTAAGACTTTCAAACCCTAATTTCCTCAAGTCTCTCCAGACATGCCGTCGGGCTGCATATCAATCGTTGTTCTAACGTAAAAACTCAGACAACAAAAATTGTGTACATGCACATGCATATCAACAGTGAAGATGACCTTACGAAATTTTTTTAATGCTCTTGCTATTGAACGTTCATTCTACTTGATAAATACTTGTCACTGTACGCTGCATCGATTTTTTGCATGTCTAATGACCTAAAGACAGCGTTGCTCCGAGAAGTTAAAGTATCAATCTCAGAACAAAATCGTGTGAATTGAACAACACATCCTTTGAAGATGATCTTCAAAATGCCGACAAACCTCTACAAAAATGAATGCAACATATAAAAAACCAAATGTAAATTTAAATTTTGACTCCGTATAAAACAGGTCTGTATCAGGTAAGCAAATTTGACAAACATAGACCACAAAATTTCAGTAGCCATCAACATTCTCCGAGTTATTCAACAAGGTCTTCCTCCTCAAATGTGTCAAGAAGGGGCAAAAAAATTACATTCCTGGGGAAAAAAGGGCCATATTGCTTACAGTAGAGAAAATTAAATTAAAAGTGAGGGACAGAAAAAGGAAAGAAATGAAAAGATAAAAACAAAGGGAGGGATGGGAAAAGAACATTGCAAAAGCAATTTAAAAAGGATAATACAACAAACTAACCCGGGTTTAACAAGGTTTCTGATCAAAATCAATATGATTAAGCAACTGCAGCCAATGGTACAGCTCTGTAGCAAGCTCTCTTTGCTGCACGGACAATATCCTCAACCTGCAAAGGCCAAAAAGCCAAAAATAAAAAAAATCACCTAAATATATGGCCCTCCTAAATATCTAAAAATAATAAACATAATTACAGCAACAGCAGCTTCAAAGACTAGTTGAATATAAACATTCACAGTGGCAAGCATGTTAATGCAGTAGATGCTCAAACCAAAATAATCAAGATAAAAATTGAACCTGTGGTACAGCCATTCTCTCTAAGTTGGCAGCATAGGGCATTGGAACATCAGCTCCAGCAATTCTTTCAACTGGTGCATCAAGATAACCAAAGCTGTCCTCAATAACAGATGTGCTGTTTGAAAGAAAAAAAAAGATTTCACAGTTATGCACAAGACCACCATGATTCAAATCCAGATGTTAAAGATATTAGAGGAAAGGGGTAAACCAGATTTCAGCCCCAACACCATGCTGAGGGAATCCTTCTTCGACCGTCACCAGTCTGTTGGTCTTCCGGACCGAAGCATTGATTGTGGGTCTATCTAGTGGCCTAATTGAGCGCAAATTTATGACCTGTATCAACAAGATTAGCACTTTCCAGATATAGAACTACAATGATTTATAAGACCATCATTCTCTTTTAGGATCATTTACCTCAGCACTGATTCCTTCCTTTGCAAGTATCTCAGCTGCCTGTGCAACAAACAAACAAATCAGTTTTGTTATAAGAGTCAGTTAGGGAGATCAGTTAGAATGGTCTAGGGAATATAGAATATCATATGAGTTCTGAAGAACTGGTCCAAATCATGACAAGAGAATCCTATTATAGATTTCTTTCACTTCCTTTTCTCCTTACTCCCATTCCCTCCACCTCCCCATCCTCCTATCTTTTTCTGTGATTTTCTTCTAAGGCAAACACTAAAGTTAGGTCTGAAGATTCAGGTCCTAACAACATTTTTGGAAACTGAACACTGAGACTGCCACATCTCGGGCAGTCAATAAGCCTCGCTGATTAAGCCACAGGAATCTCACTAGCTGCTGGAACCCTGTTGCTCAAGCCATATAGAGTTGTGTTCTTTCTACCCATTTTGCCTTTAACAACACAACATAATTAAGTCCTGAGCAAATTTTACTTCAGCTTCTCTTAAAATATGATGCAAATTTTCTAGTGTAGTTCAAATTTAGATTCTGCAAATATATTTTTTTAATCTTCATGATAACAGCTGTGCTTGTGCACCTACCTGCTAAATCTAATTTTCATGAAACATAAATGCAAAATAACAGATGCAAATTATGCACATTCCGTATGAAGAGTTAAAAGAATGGAAACAAACCTTGAGAGCATAGCCCACCATTTTTGAGAAGGCTGTGATGGTTACATCCTTTCCTTCTCTCTCAATCTGAGGAAAGTACACAATTTAGATCTTATGTTGATAGAAGAATAAGCATAATTAAGTCAATGCCTAAGTGTACAGATATTGAGAAGAATAAGCATCAGGATGAGTACCTTGGCTTTTCCTATTGGAAGGCAAAAACTGGAGTCAAGTACTTCAGCTGAAACAGGAAATGATTCGCCATATCTGAAGCATGATACATTTATCAACAGTCGCTTATTAAACATACTCTAAATACATTCAGAAAACACCTGCCATCATTTATGAAAATTGGCTTACAATAACTCATTTTCAAGGAAAACAACAGGATCAGGATCCCTTATGGCAGCTTTCAGAAGTCCACGGGCATCTTCAGATGAGTAAGGAGCTAGCACTTTCAACCCGGGACACGAGGCATACCATGCAGCATAACACTGCAAAACAATCGAGACGATGCATCATCAAATGTCTTTTCATAAACCAAGTACCAACTTTGCCTCTAGAGTTGGGCAAGACAATCTATACTTCAAGCCTTAGGACACCTATGTCAGGTTTTATTTTAATAGGGTAGCAAATTTCTATGAATCAATCATCTGAAGGAACTGGACATGATAATTTTTCATCCCAAGAAAAGTAAGAAGCATACATTAACAAACAAACACACACATGGACGTAAAATTGAAAGATGGAAAAAAATCCTGAGTAAACATACTTGAGAGTGTTGGGCACCAACTCCTGCAGCAGCACCATTAGGTCCTCTGAAAACAATGGGCACATTTATCTGGCCAGCAGACATGTAGTTTGATTTTGCAGCAGAATTAATGATATGATCAATCGCCTGCATTCAAGAGAAGGCAGAGAAAATAAAAATGCATCAACTTCAGAACAGCTACATGATTAAACTATAAATTCTCCTTGCACAAAGCCTTGACAAACTAGATAAATCTAACAGAATGGAACATATTAACCTGCATTGAGAAGTTAAAAGTCATAAACTCAACAACTGGCTTCAGACCATAGTAAGCAGCGCCAACTCCAATACCAGTAAATCCAGCCTAATAAACACAAAAGAAATACAGATGATGGTAAGGAAACAAGTATATCCAAGGAACAAAAACAAAACATCATAAGAATCATAGTAAAATCAAGAAACAAAAGTAACCTCAGTAATTGGTGTATCAAGAACCCTGTCAGGACCATACTTGTCCAGAAGCCCTTTAGATATCTATAAAAAGAAGCAGAAAGCTATTCATCAGAAATGTGAAAAAGCAATTGATGACCTTGACAAACGTTGAAAACCATATCTATATGGTTACTAATGAAAAAGTCCTGACCTTATATGCACCCTGATATTCCCCAACCTGCGATTGATAGACATAAATGTGCATGAGAAACAAAAACCAAAAAAAATACAATACCATTTCTGGTTATCATTATTCTCACCTCTTCTCCCATCAAAAATACTTTAGGATCAGCAGACATTTCCTCATCAAGAGCAGAATTCAGTGCTTCTCTAACTGTCATCTGCATACAGTTAGATTTTCACAAAACGCTAAATCTCATTGTTTCTGGCAAACTGAGACTTGACTTAAATAAAAAAAGGTAATTAAAGGAGATCTAAGCAATTAAGCTAAGCAAAGTCAAATTGAACAAGACAAAATCCAAATGAAACAGAAGAACCTCATTTTTATTTTTATCCTTTTTACCTCTTTTCCGGCGGATGAGTAACCTCTCCATGCTGACGCAGCCGGCCGAATCCTCTGCAGGGACTGCCCAAAAGCCTGCAATAATTTAATCAAAAATCATAGAAAAAAAAGTGAAAACTCAGTAGATATAACTTGAAGTTTCATAAACAACAATAAGCCATAATACCAGAAGCGGATAGCCTCCAGCACTCACTTTTTGCCTTATAATCCCCAACATATTTTTGTTCTTCTTTCACTCAAATACTGCACCAAGCAACAAATCAACAACAATCAAAACCAATACTAACTCCATAATGATAATTAAGAAAAAAAAGTCACAACCTGACGTAGCTATAAAGTTAATCGAGCAACAAATCCGAAAATTAAGTTCTAACATATAAGACTATAAATAAAAATTCCAGTTCCAGAAGACCTAGATTTTGTGGTCGAACAAGAGACGATTATGATGAGAAAAGAGAATCACTAAACATCTAATCAGAGGTTGAAGAGGAACCGAAAAAAAGACATACCTTATTGGAGAGGATCGAATATTGATCGGATCCGATACCGATGTTGAAGTGGCAACCAATTGAACCGAACCACCACTTCTTCAGTTTCACTGATCTTTTTCTTTTTTTTTTATATATATATATATAATATTTATATATATTTATTTTAAAAAAAAGTTGGCATCTTTATTAAAGCTATTATTCCGTGGAGTACAACTGCGACTTGAGGGGAAAGATCCAGTGAAAGCAAAACTAGGGAAGTCCTGTCGTATGGAAAAAAAATGATGGGAGATCGAATGGTTGATGTTTGTTTCTCCAGACTACAATCGAACAGTGTTAAGCGTTAAAAGCGGTGGCCGCGGGGACATGATTGTAATTATAAGGACCTTAAGGTTGAGAAATGTATACAGGCGACATTTTTTTTTTGTTTTTTGAGGACGTTAATACTGTTTGTACTTTGTAGTTGACAAATAAGGTCTTAGAATATTCAATTTTGAATTGCGGTGGAGAACACAGAGCGTGCCCAACTACTACCACAGGTTAGGAAAAGCCAGGGTTGGTAAGTTTGGCCAGTGTATGAATTGTATTCCGAATAGTATACCATATTCAACAATTCTTGTTTTTTTTTCTTTTAAAAAGATAATAATTCGCTTTTCAAAAATATACTAATGGAATAATACATTTTAAAATAAGCAATAAGTATATTTTTTTAATTAAATTTCAATTTACACAATTTATTTCTATAAATAAGTTACAAAAAAAAAAAAAAAAAATACAACTATCTTTGAAGACTATAATTTTTATTTTCTCAATTAATGATCATGAATTCTATCACATAGAAGCAAAGCATATTAGGATAATGTTATTTTCTATCTAACCATAGAAAATTTTAATAATAGTTGATAATAGTAAGTTTTATTATGAACAATTGGAGAAAGAGGAGGAAAGGGCAGGAATGCTGCATGCGGTGTACAAATTATCCCACATCGCCAGGCTTCAATTAACTTCTAGAAATGGAGACTATAGAAAGCAACCCGAGATACTAACCAAAGCATACCTTTCTCGGCCTTTTGGCTAAGATCAAGTGTAGTATCTGTTCTTATCAGTTTAATATCTGATACGTAGGCCAATGGCCTACACGATATTAAATTAATTTTTTATTGGGGAGGGCCCATTACAGTAGCTTGCTATTGGGGTTCTTAAGCGTCGTCCATGCGTTGCACTACAGCAAGGGCCCGGCGCACCCACTAAATCTCACTCCAAGTGTTATTTCGAATAATTAAAAGAGGGCCATAAGCCCAATGATGAACGGGCTCCGGTTGTTGGCCTACTATGGGCCCCAACTAATTTAAATTTCAGTTTCTAAAAAGCAAATTTATTTTTTTAATGAATTTTCTGTCAATTAAAAAATAATAGGACAATAATAAAGAGAAGCTCGTCAAGTTATATCGGGAAAGACTTGCATGTACATGTAAAAAACAGTTGAATATTATAAGGGAATTACATAGCGAAGCCGAAAGCCACTGTTATTCTTATCGGTTTGTTTTGGAAGTTGCTCCATCTGGAAGCTACGAGCTCAGCAAAATTTATGCATTCTCGTAGCTTCTTTGTGGTTTTGGACATGCAGAAACATCAGATTAATTTGGATTGACCTGCACTTTAAAAAATCTCCTACTTGCCACTACAATAATCAAACAACTCAGCTTTTTTTTTTTCTTTATCTCCAAAACAGCAAGATAAATTAGCATAGTGGTACTTCAAATGACTAAATCCGCTGGTTTGAATCGCTGGTTCCACACTGTGCCTGGATTGTTCCAAGTCTATGAATGTGCCATTGGTACTCGTTTATCACTTACTAGTGGGAAAAGCGAAAAACCCAGCTGAAGCTTTTATTAGCTCGATCAACTTCCACAAAATCAATCGATCTTTTCCACTTCCTGTTAAAAAGCATTGGAAATGGGTTAATTTGCATATACTAGATCAAGGTAATGCAGCTAACTAAAACATGAAAGGATGGAAAAGTTTAGCCAGCCACAAAGACAAACAACATAAAAAAAATGAAAAGAGAATATCTAGGAATATATTGTAAGAATTAATATGCAGGAAAGCAATTAGCTAAAGAGGGACAAAAGGAACCAATTCTTGGAAATGCCATGTCCTTCCCCAAATTCCCTTGAATATGGAAATCCCAATTCCTTCTTTATTCAAAGGGCAAGTATTTTAGACGCACTCAGCGTGGCACCATTTACTCCCACCCTATCCAAGTGTTAATGGTGCCACTCCAAGTTGCGTCCAAAACCTTTCCCTTCTTTTCCTCTCACATTTTTTACTCTCAGTTTTATGCACAGTATGATCGTGGAGTGTGAGGATTGCTCTCTATATAATGGCTAACTCCAATAAGATAGCGACGATAGGGAATATAATAATTATATTGAAGAAGTACGTTCTACGTATTATTCTTACAACTCATCCCTTCAATTTCAATAATAATATAAACCACCGTACCATAATTCTATTATTTATTACATCCATTGGAATAAAAATATAAATGAAAAAGAATCATCATGTATGATCTGGTTTTAGTTTAGTGATCATAAAGATTAAAAACTAAAATATGAAATGAGGTATAATATTAATTGTGGTCATATAGCTAAGCGACACCAAGTACTTTGATTACAAAATGGATTTATATATTTAAACGGGAAGTATGAAGACATGAGTGCATGAAATAATTAAATAGTGCAAAACACGATAAGATAAAAAAGAAAGGTGCACCGAAATGAAATAGATAAGGAAAAAGAGTAGCACAAAAATGATATAAGCTGCAAATGTAAAACACATATAGCGGATGAGGTGTTAGCCTGTTATTGGAAAATGGTGGGAACTTGCAGCTTAGATTGTCAGGGACAAGCAATAGATGATGTCCGAATTCGCGTGGGAGCTCAGGGAAGGCGGTGATTTTTGTATTATGGCCTCGAAAGTCCATTAGCCAATTTGTTGGCACTTGTTTTTTGCTTTCTGATCCAGTTTGTGTTGCCAAGTTAAGCCAAGTGGCCTGTGCATATCATAATCGACAAAACTAAGAGTCTCACGGCCAAAGTTCACTCTTTGAATTTTCCACATTCAGATTCTCTTTCACCGAATGCCAAATTATATTTGTAAAACAATTAATTACTCTCTAAACTCGAATTAGGATTAGAGTTTAGACTAATGTATTCTTTTTGGCTACAAGTTTAAGTCTTTTCTGTCATTTGATACAAAACTGGGGTGAAAATTATCCGAAAAGCTGATTTGTGGGTAAATTGTATGTCTTCTTCCATGATGAAATTATGGGCAGGGCTCAATTTCTATCAATGGAGGACGTGGTCAGAAATCCATAAATGAGTCCAAACACAGCCATCCAATTGATTATCTTCATGCATAAGATTACCTAATATAAAGGATTTCAAAATCATCACAAACCTCCCTTTTTCTTTTCTATTGCAATTTCTGGATTATTATATGATGACTGTCAATGCATTGTAGGAAATGCTCATAAATGGATGAACGTGGAACATGTTCTTTCTTTCTTATAAATAAATTAATAACTGATCTGCAGATGGCTTTGAACAGTTATTTTTTCTTATAAATAACTGTGAGTTTCTGTTTCTTACATTACATGGACGAGAAGGAAAAGATTCCGTCCTTTTCCTTTTCAATTGTAATTCAGATAAAAATCTTTTCTACAATGGAAAGTTGGTAACAAAAACCTGCAGTCTGAATAAAAATACCCAACACAAGTAGCGTTCTTTATGCTACTTAAGACAAGCAACTCACAGCATGTCCGCCAAAGCTTCTGAATTTTGAATTAGAAAATGCTGATAAAATCTCAAGAACAAGGAAAGTATCATCTTAAGTAGAATGTATCCAGTAAGATAACCACATGTCGTGTCGTCTATGTTGTTCCATCAATTATAAGGTTACAAGACGTCGTTTTTTTAGTAAACGACCCGTCATTCCATAAGCTGTAAATAGCTTTTTAGTAAATGATATTTGTAGATTGGAAATTCAAGTGGCTAATGTGAACATTATATGGATTGGTTAGAGTCAGTGATTGTGAAGGGCCCTTTTGAATTTGAAAGCTTGATGGAATCTCAACCATTTTTTTCCTACAGGAATCTTTCAATCTTCCAATTAGAAATCGGCAGGATAAAGCTGAATCTTGTTACAAGACATTGTGGTCCATATGGGTCTGAAAAATTGGATAAAAACGTAAAACTCCAAAACCAGCTAAGAAAGAAAGGTTAGAAAATTCCTTCTAGCAGTTGATCTCCCCTTCAGCTTGCTGAAATCAAAAGACTGATTGAAATTCAAATTATTAGAATTTGAGGAATAAGTAAATGAATTTTCTCGAGAAAATATCGCCTCAAGTTTGCTCTTTTACACGCAACTCTCACATGTCTGCCTCCCTGAAAATTCCTCAGTAGTTGTCAATCTTGTAACTAGTACTAACTCATTTGTCTTATACATAACAGTTAATAGGAAAATTTTTTTCCAATTAGTACATTATCATACGGTTCTAGACGTTGAAATGTATTTATTACAAAGTACTTTTACTCTTGTAATTACTGCTGATAGTTGGAAACTACAGCAGTTGTTGTTGGTGGTAGTCTTATCTGTCACTTAGCTCAGCATCGGATACTCTTTTAATGCTCAAAAATGGCAGAAGCCTGTCTCTTCAGGAATATAATTCCTAAAATTGCTGTGGATGAGTTGTTTAATTCACAACTCATAACCCACCTACTTATAAAATTTTTAATTGTTTTAGAGTAGTTTGGCAAAGAATGTTGTTTATAAAATCTTAGGTAGATGGTGAGATTGTCAAAATTTCGGTTCCTATTTAATTGAAATATGAAAGATTGAACATTGATGGCCATATCGGATGGTTGTTGCAGAAGGAAGGCAATTAGCCATAGGATCAGGATTAGGACCCTTTCATTAAAAACAATGGACCCATCTTATTGAAAGTGCATAGCTAAAATAATGCACAAGTCATTGTTGCAGAGATACTAAGCAAACTCTAAAATAACCTCCTTTAAACTTAATTTTGTCCGAACAAAACAGCAATTTAAGAAAAGTGGTTTGGTTTTGGGAACCAGTCAACTTACTTGCATAATTCCCTGTCTGCAAAATGTCAAGATTGCCCATCTTCTTCTATGATTGGTCAGGTACTGCAAGGGATTGACCTACTCAGGTGAGGCTGAGTAACCAAAGGATTTTTTCTACTGTTGTAATTAATTCGGATTCACACCGAACGGTTCTAATTAATTCAGATTTGCACCGAACGGACTCATAAAAAGGATAAAAATATTCATTTTAAGTGTTTAAAGTAACTCCATATCTATAATTAAAAGAAAAAAAAATCCCTATCATCCCCATGTCATGGGAGTTTTTGTAGTTGCCCCTTGGTATTATAGTATGGTCTACCATGACGGGCTGTCCACGTGATTGACAATTTTGAAGCCCCAAGTCAGCAATCCACAAAAACCACAACCCAATCTCCTTTTTTTAAAAAAATCTTTTTAGTCATGAAAATGAAATTTATACATAAAATAAAAATAAAATAAATAAAAAGTGACGTGAAGAACTCCAACAGCCTAAAGATGATTTTGATTCTAAGCCACTGTCACAAGAAACTCTGGTCGGCTTATTTTTATTTCTTATCTTCCGATAATTTAATCTATGCTTCTTCTCTGTTTATTATTTCCTGTTTTGGCATGTTCTTAGCTCAATTATACATAATCACATTGTTTATTATATACCGTCCTTTATCTCTCCCGCCTCCACTCGGCACTCTCTGATAGGTTCTCTGGCCCACTTTTTAGCCTTCATTATCTATTACAATTAGTAACAAACTACCTTGCAAGTTTTGTTTTACTATATTTTTTACAATTTGCATGAAACCTAATCATCAAGTATTGGGGAATTGATTATCATCATTTGATAAGTATTAATTAGTTCTACTATTTTTTTTTTTTTTCTGAAAGTTATAGGTTAATTGATTGAGTCAACTATGAACTGGGTCTCTGCCCTTTGCATGTCTGACATGTGTAGGAGACAAACTTATTTGAATATTATTAGTATTATTACAAGCATAATACATAAGATTAGCAAATGTTTTAACACTTTGATTAAAGTCAAAGCCAAAGAGTAGTTGGATAATAGCAGGAGAATCACATTGTTAAGAAATGCAAAAACTTGAACCAGTATTTTTCTTAATATATACTATATAATCAATAATTTGATCGATATGCTAATCGGATATGATTTGATCGATATTCTCACTAATATAAAGAGTGGTCGAGCTATCGAGCACAAAATTTAGTCTACTTAATCTTAATGGATTTCAAATACTTGCAAGAGGTACATGAAATCACTTATATTAGAAAAACCTTAAACTTAATCAAGAACCTGAAAAAATGCTATAGGAATTAGCTTTATAGCCTTGGACCCCAACCATCTTCATCACATGCATATTGTTCTCTTGCTCAAGATTCCATTATATATATATAGGTTTTAGTCTTTCTACTTTCACCTACCGGTCTTGTAATTTCAAATTTTAGTTAACCATGTTCCCCCACCAAAGAATACCTACTCTCCTTGTTTCTTTATGTATTGTTGTGGAAGTATGACAATTTGCAGCAAATGTCTTGGAAAAAATTTCAAGAATGTCTGTTGTTTTAAAACCCATTTTCCAATGGCATGGATTTGAAGTGTAAGCAAGAAGATTATGGTTTTGATTTTTGGAACATCATTAAAAAAAAAAAGAAAAGGAATCCTTTCCTTTGAGATATGATCCATTTTGACATAGAAGGAATTAGGTTCTGCTAAGTAAAATTTTTTCCTTTCCTTTAAAGTGATCAAACAGAGAAGAACCTGATGTGCAAAGTGTATCCGATATTGCAAAATCTTGAAAAGATCTTTATTCTTATTCTTGTTTAGGTTCTTCTCCCTAAAAAGGATTTTCTTTTCTGCAAAGAATGTATTAAAGATATATATACGTTTTCGCTTTCTTCTTCTTCTGATCTTTCCTTCCTCTTTCCATACCTTTCTTCTTTGCACCTTTCAATGTCAAAACATATTCCCTTCAAAATTAATTTGCCTTTTAGTAAAGAATTAATTAGCTCCGCTTTGTCAATGAAATTGCGAGGATAGTGAAATTGAAGCAGTGATTTTTTTTTTTTTTTTTTTTTTTTTTTTTGGAAAATATACTCTTAGATATGAAAAGAGAGTAATAACTAATATGAAATTCTTGGAGTTTTGATTACCAGATAATCATCAAATGGGACATGATAACAGGTTTAAGCCTTTTTTTTAATGATTCTTTGAGTTTTTTTTCTTTCTTTTTTAGATAAATCTCTTTCTGTTTAGCCATAATCACAGAAAAGAGACAGGAAACCTAATGACAAAAGCATTAGATAACTTAGATGAGTTATTCTGATTTGATAACCAGAAGCAAATTACTGATACAGGAACTTGAAGAGAGGGGAAGAACTAAAAAATACTAAAAACTAAGGAAGAAGATATTTTAGATTCTAGTCATGCTTTTCTTCTGAAAAAAGGAAAACTATTGCAACTACTACTTTCTTCATGATCATCTAATTCATTTGAGGAAACTTCAGTAATTCCACTTGATCCTGAAGATGATGAAGAAGGAGCAAGATTCAAATCAGTTCTTTCCTTTGTCAAGAAATCATAGAACACAGGCTTTGTATTTCTCAGCTTGCGCACTTTATTTTCATTTCCAAATTGGACATTTTCCTCTTCATTTTTTGTGCTTCTTTTCTTCAAAAATATTCGGCAAAGAACCCAACTTTCCATTGGCATCGAAGGACTCTGTTAAACAATGGAACAGAGGAAGTATATCAAAATTAACTCTTAACAATGTCCGTTAGAGCTGAAATTGAACTCAATTTTCTTTTTCTTGAAATGCAACTAAAAAATAAAAAATAATCAAAATTCACCTGAATTATGTTCTTCTTTTGTGGGGAATTGGTTTCAGTGGTCATAAGGCGATATTCATGCATAATCCAATCAGTTCTAGTGCCATGTGGAGGTTTTCCTCTGTAAAAAACTAAAGTTTTCTTCATACCCACGAGCTGATGACCCTTCGAAGTTACAATTTCCTTGTCTATGCCAGTTGCCTTCCAGTACCCGGAAGTTGTAGCTCTATTAGATCTGTTCCCATTAGGGTATTTAGCTTCTCTGGTGCTGAAAAAGTACCTTTCTTGCTCCAAATCCCCTAAAACCCACGAAATAGATAATAAAATAAAACCATTTGTCAAAACAAGGGGAGAAAAAAAAAAAAGCTTTCTATTTGGTAAATTAAATAAAAAAAAAAAAAAAAAGATTCTAACCTGGCAAATCCCAAGGATCAGACTTGCAGACATCAACTTCAGGGATTATAGAAGCAGGTAACGGACAAGCAAACACCTTTCTCTTCAAATACTGAACTACAAGCTCCTCATCTGTTGGGTGGAATCTAAATCCAGGAGGAAGTCTTAACACACCGTTTTTAACAAAATTGAGCTTCTCCATCTTATAAAGATTATATCTTTTACCCCTTATTAGCCCAAAGAAAACAAAAATGAAGCCAGAATTCTCAACTCAAAGTCTAAAAATTCATGTGCAAGATTAATGCTTTAGAGCTCACTTAACAAAGAACAAGAAAAGGTGAGAGCAGAGAGGGTGTGGGTGGCTATTTGGGAGGGAAAGTGTGGTTTCTTTATAGTAATGGGTGTAGAAGGAAATAGGAAGAGAGAGAGAGAGAGAGAGAGAGAGAGAGAGAGAGAGACGAGAAGGGTCCTTGAGAATAAGGACGACCCATTTGGCGTAAACAAGACTCAAACTCTTTCTCTTTTCTTTTGACACTACTTTGTTAATAATAATAATAAAAGCTTAAGACTTTATTAGAGCTGTTAAATTATCTTTTGGGTTTGGACGAAAAGGTTGAAGTTATAAAATTAAACGAAACCTAATGCATCTAAAACTTTAGCTTAGTTGTGTTCGAACTTTGTGTATGGGTATAACCGATACTGTTAAAGCTGTTCTTAGCATTTTATGAACATCACAGGAAGGAAAATTTAAATTTAAATCTATTGTATATTAAATTATATTATTTTCTATTCCTTTCTCCCTCAATTTTTTTTTTTTCTTACCATTTGTTTTCCTTTCATTTTCAATCTATTATGGATTGTGATTTCCATCAAACATTTGGTCATACTTGTACAAGCAACACTCTTCCTAGTATTCTAATGAGTAATAATTAATAAAAATCTCTCATCACATCTCGAGATCATAATCTCCGACACAACCATTTTAAATTAAATTCCAAATGAATTTCAACTTACAATATTATAAATAGAAAGTTAAATTTAAATTCTCTCGAGTGCTTTTAATGTTAACAATTTATTATTCTAATAGGACTTGAATTTATGATTTGATTATATAAGTATTTTTGTTTTGAATGTTGTTAATTAACAAAAGAAATTAAGAAAAGCTATCTTTTATGTTCCAACCCTAATGGAAATCATTGTAAATTGAGGGGTTTTTTCTAATGCAAAAATAATTTTTTGCTCAAAATTAAACTTTATCTCATCTAAAGAGAAAACCTTCGTTTACTAGTTGTTACTGTATATATCTTATATCCAGGATTGTATATTCTTTCTCTTGACCTTTTTAAAAGAATTTATATTAAAATACAATCGGTTGTTGCTAATTAATTATATATTTACAAATTGACAAGTATTTCGATATTATAATACATTTTATTTTGAAGTTACGAAATACATAGTATATACAATTTTCTCATAAATTAGCTTTATGTATAATTATCACCCTAACTTAGTTAATACCAATAAACAAAAAGCCAACTCGTTCTAAAAAAGAATAAGAGAATAATTGTTATTATTTTTTATAAAATAATAATTTATACCTTTAATAGTAAAATTATTATTTTATTTTTTTTTATCTAAAATGAAGCATTTTTATTCATTTGTGCAAAGCTTAGGTGATAACTGATAACAACGTAGAAAGGCAAGTCGAGTACTATTGTAATTTATGGACGGTGGAGGAAGGGCAATTTGGAACTGGGACGCAACGGTAAGGGGTAGTTTGGTCTTAATAGGAGAAAAACAATAAGCGTAAGAAAACACCCAACCCAATCGAAGGAGGTTGCAGCCTCGTAAGGGTGAAGTCAGCTTATGTCATGATGACAGCTGGAGCTCACCAATTGCATTTATGGCTAAAGGTAAAAGTACAAAAAAGTACTCACACGAACTAGAAAAAAAATTCCATCCAAGGCAGGATCTTTTAAGGGGAACATTTTTGGTTAGCCTCCACAGCATCTTCATCATAATTGTCTCCATTTCTATTGCCACCCAATTCAAATATATATATATATACACACTTTAATTTAATAATGAAATATATTTGTATATTTAAATTAGAATAAAAGATTAAATAAATCTCGGTCCGAACATTAAAAAAATAATAATAATAAAAGTAAAAAAAATAAAAATGATAATGTTTGACTCGGTAAAAACTAGTAATTAAATTCTTCAAGCAACAACTAAGCAAATTATGAAATACTTAGTAAAATAAATAAATAAAAATGTATGAGAAAAATCATTTTTTTTATTTTTTGTTTGGACCTAATTAAGTTATAATACTAGAAAGAAGGTAAAAGATTTATAGCGTTATGGGGTGCACGCATTGGATGCGTGTCAAACTAACTTGATAATTTCGTACAAAAGGTATTTATTTGTCCGAAATTGACATTTTATTAGTTTTGATAACAAGATTCCATCCTTCTATTCTTTTTATCTACTTATATATATATATAAATTATATCTAGTTTTTAAATATTCTATACGCCCGCATACATATATTTACTTTTTGATTGTATTATGCATAGTGTGGTTGATCTTTTCATTATATGAAAAATGATATGTATAAATTTGAATTCTCTCGATTATAAAAATTTTTATCAATTTAGTGAATCAAAAAGAGATCTATTCTTATGATATTGTTCGAATGTTATTTCGACTCGTTCTTTCAATAAATTAAAAAAAAAAAAAGTAAGAAAGCTACGTGGTAATTATATCTCCATATCAACTTTACCCGCGGGATGAAAAGATTTTACTTGAAAAACATGCAGATTGGAGTATGGAAACAGGAAAAAAGGGCAAAGAAAGGGTAGAAATGTAATTTAAAAAAGGTGATAGTTGTGACCTTATGGGGATGTGGTGGGTGAAGGGAATAAAGATAAGGGACCTACTTGCCTCCAAAACGACGGGCACCCACGTCGGATTCAAGGCAACTGACAAAAATGCCACCTTCAAGAGATGCCCCATTTCAAGATTTCCTAAATCTTCTTGTCTCACTATCTTGGATCAGATTGAAAATTATGGAGAAATCGTCTCAAGCATCTATTTTTACCAAAAGACAAATCTACCCCTACAAAAGCCATTTCATGTTTTTGCCTTGCCATATATATATATATATATATATATATTGGAAAATTCAAATTTTTGGACGCATCAAATAGAAATTGCCGCTCGTCATTCAATATAATTGCAGACTTCAATTTTAAAATCAACACCTATCGAATTTTTTATATTTAAAATATAAAATTTAAGAGTTTTAAAGCGCGAAAAAATTATTTATCCATCGGATAGTGGATTAATTTATTATAACAATTTAATTATATTATCAAAAACTAATAGAAAGTTTAAAACGATGGCATAAATGTAATAGTGGGAAAATAGCAGGTGTAGTTTCGGAAAATTAAAAATAGAAATGGAGGGTAACGTGGGACAGTTGAGATTTAGTTAAGCTGGAGCCTCAAACATTGACAAATGAAGAAGCCCAATTCCGTAGGGAGATGGGAAACTCCTTTTCCATAAATTATTTAAAAAAAAAAAAAAAGAAAAAAGAAAATCAGTGAGGACTAAATTGGAAAACTAAAAAAATTCAAAAAAGAAAGATTGAGATTCCCACAAGCAAATGCCCAAAGCCCACTTGTGTATAATAGTAAGTATGGAAAGAAAAGTTGGGTTTCTTAAGCCTAATTGCGGCTGTGATTTTTTTTCCTTTCCTTTTTATTATTATTATTATTATTATTATTATTATTATTTTTAATTTTGTTTGAGAGTCAAAGGAGTTTGCGTGTGGGTGTTGAATATGTTTTTAAGGAGAAAGAGAGAAACGTCAAAGCCTGCAATTATTGTCTTTTGAGTAAAATATGTTCTTCTCTTTAAAATGTTTTTCTGCTTCTTTAATCCTTTTTTATTATTATTATTATTTATATATATATTTATTTCTTGCTAGAAATACTGCAATACAATAATTTATTTTACAACATTTACAATTATAGTTTATTTTATTTTCTTTTTTAGCTCTATTATTCATTGTTATTTGTTTTGTGGGTTACCCTTTTTGAGAAGTATTTGAATACCCTATAATTGAATTTCACATTCCAAATGTTCACATCTATGATTGAAGAGACAAGTAGAGTTTAAAAGAAGTTGGATTTCTAGTTTTCAAATAACTTATAAGATTTGGAGAAATTTATGAGAATGTTTGAAATGTAATTATTTAATTTGAATCAACAAAATTGAAACCTAACCTTATCATATAATTATTACATGAAAAAGAGGTGAAATAAGTAAATAGGAAGTTGGGGATTCAAGAATTAGTGCTTAGTGCTTTATCCCAATCATTTCTATATCATGCCCCCTTTGTCTTTGTGTTTGTGTGTTGTATATATAATATATATTCCTTTAATTAGGCATCATGTACCATTTTTAAAGTGGAGCATTCATAGTCACAATCTTTCTCAAATAATAAAAAAATTGAATGATATCATTAATAAAAGGAAAATAAATAAAAAAAAAAAAAAAAAAAAGCATATGGACAACCACAAAGCCATTTGTAATGATATAAATTGAATAAACATTTGAACAAAAGCAATATGTAGAAGATGAACAAGCAAATAAGCATCCAATGAAAATGAATTTCTAGAACTAAAAGGTGGAGAAATTCAAAAGTGGACATGGATTTCAAAGTTGACCCAAATACTCTTCTATAGTTTAATCATGTTCATGCCTTTTAAAAGGTCATTACTTGTTTATAGGGTATTTGAGCTTCCAATTTCTTCAATTTTAAGCTAATTATAGATATTTGTCAAATCACCTTAAAATAAAATATAATAAAAAAAAAAAAAAAAAAAAAAGAAGATAGACATGTAAACATCATGATAACCAAAGAATTGTATGCATAACTCATATAATTAACCCCACATGCAAGTAAATGAAGTATGAATTAGATCATAAAGATAAATTTTTTTACTTTTGAAGTGCATAATATAATTCCATCATTTCCTTTTTTATTTATATCTTCATTTATTTTGATTTTTGACCTTTTTAATTTCTAAACTTGCTAATTACTTCTATTCAACTAATATAAATCCATTGTAGTACTTATTAAAGGAATAAGATTAATCAACAGATGATTAGATAAGTATAAAAAGATTATATTTTTTACATAGTTATTACTGAAATGTGAAAATACGTTATTATTATTAAATTCGTGTAAAGTATAGGCAGTCACAGAAAAAATCGATTAAAGTTGAGGGTTAAATTTATGGAAAAAAGGAAGAGTAAAATGAAAATTCGTTTCTTGCCAAGGAGGGTAAGACAGGATTCTTGGGCATCAAAGACATTTAAAGACAAGACATTAAAGGACCACAAAAGTTAAGGTGATGGCTGTAACAACCTATACCGCTTGTCTACGTAAGATTGAGAATCAGACTGGTGAGCCCAAGGGTTGCGACATATAATTACAGGTTCCTTCCAATTTAGCGACTGTCGGGTTCGACCCAGCAACTTGCAAAAACCCTTTAAATGAATTTGCTTTTCTTACGAACGAAACTCAACTTTCTCTTCGCTGTCCACATTTCTTACACGGAACATAACCTATACAATCCTTATCTTTTTGTTCCTTCCCAATAAATACATTTTCATGTACGTAGACATCGTATATGTATATTTATATGTACGTACGTCAATGGTACCCTTTTTTTTTTTTTTTTACCAGTTTATAAGTTTGTTTTAACTATCGAATAAAAGAAAGTAGCTTTCTATGGAATCAAAACCAACATTCTTCAAAGAAACTTCCTCTAATAATAGCAACAAAGATTGGTTGGTTTGGGCATGTGAACCAACTGGCTTCACTTGCTTTCTTCTCCAAGCAAAAGATACCCATAATCCCCTTCATTGCTACGAACTCCAACTTTCAAACCATAAAATTACATTTCTCTTTAGCTTTTTCTCTGCTTTCATGGGATGCTTATGCTTGCACACTTTTTTCCCCTTTTTGTGTGTGCATGTGTGTGTGCACGAGACGCCCATGGAACTTATTATGTAATCTTCCATAAAAATTACTAATTTCAGTTTGATTTGTGCATTTTTTTATTTTTTTTTTTAAGTGATGGGGGAATTTTGAATTATGCTAACTTTGTCTGTTATTAACTCTAAAGCATTTATCAGTTTTTTCAAAAATAATTGTGATGGTAAAAGTTCTATCAGTTTTTAATCTTTTAATATTAATAAGATATATGAATTACAATCGACTCAAATGGTATGGCAAGGTAAGATGTTCGATCTATAGAAAAAGAACTTATGAGGAAGGATAATTATGAATTTCTAATCGAGAATAATTTTATTAACCAAAGAAGATACGAGAATACTCGTAGAATACATGCTATACATAGAGAGAGATAGAGAGTTAGAGTTGACTGATGCCGCAGTTTAAGTTGTTTGGGACGATTGGGCTTGCAATAAAATGAGCTGAATAGGTTCATCAGGCAAAAGTAGCTTCTGGCCCAACCACGATTTCCAGCTTCAGGGTGAAGAAATTGTATGGTACCTTCATAGAAGGTACAAGTTTGAATAAAGAAAAAGGGCCTAATTCATATAGCTCCCGCAGGATAAGTCAAAAAAAAAAAAAAAAAAAACAAAGACAAATTTTGGGCAATTCTATAGATTCCCACTCTATGCTGTATAACAGCAGTAAAAACTTCAAAAATGATCTATGCTTCCAAAATAACCTAAACTCAATTTAGCACAAGGCAAATTTGAGATGTAAAATATGCCATTGGCAGTTTTTCTGTTTAAGATCATCCATCCCTACAGAGGAACACAATAGCTGTCAGATATTCTTTTTTAAGAAAAGAAAAGAAAAAATACGATCAAACCAACAATAATAATGTTGACTATGTTGGCCTGTGCCACTAAAATAAGGCCCTCCAATAGGTATACAAAGAAAACCTAACCATAACCATTTTCAAGACTCAAAACAATTGGCAATAATATCCCTTCTTAAATTTTGCAGGCAGCTTTTAAGAGCATTCAATCAAATAACTGCAATATCTACCCGCAAAGTACAAGCAGATATATAAGCCGCCACAGTTGACCATAAGTATAAACTGTAACTGTTCCATAATAATGTTTCGCAACAGCATAGTAAGTTCAAAATTTAGAAAGGTTTAAGAACCAAATTGCATAACCAGAACATGTTTTAAGTACCAAAAGGCATAGCCAAAGCACAAGCTAGAAGAGACATTCTTCAAGGCTAGCTATCACAATCCAGAAAAAAAAAAAATACATGCAAGTAACAAACTTAAAAACCACCATGAAGGCGAAGGACACGGTGGATTCTTTCTGGATGTTGTAATCAGCCAAGGTGCGTCCATCCTCCAACTGCTTCCCAGCAAAGATCAGCCTTTGCTGGTCTGGTGGAATCCCTCCTTGTCTTGGATCTTGGCCTTCACATTGTCAATAGCATCTGAGCTATCAACCTCCAAGGTTATGGTCTTTCTAGCAAGAGTCTTGACAAAAATCTAAATGCCACCACGAAGGCGAAGCACCAAGTGGAGGGTGGACTCTTTCTGAATGTTATAGTCAGCATGAGTACGACCGTCCTCAAGCTGTTTCCCTGCAAAAATCAACCTCTGCTGGTCTGGGGGGATGCCCTCCTTGTCTTGAATTTTGGCTTTAACATTGTCAATGGTGTCAGAGCTCTCTACTTCCAAAGTAATGGTCTTCCCTGTGAGGGTCTTCACAAAAATCTGCATGCCACCTCGGAGTCGAAGCACCAAGTGGAGGGTGGATTCCTTCTGGATATTGTAGTCAGCAAGTGTGCGGCCATCCTCTAGCTGTTTTCCAGCAAAAATCAGCCTCTGCTGGTCGGGGGGAATGCCTTCCTTATCCTGGATCTTAGCCTTGACATTGTCTATGGTGTCAGAGCTCTCCACTTCCAGTGTGATTGTCTTGCCAGTGAGGGTCTTTACAAATATCTGCATGCCATCCCTCAAACGAAGCACCAAGTGGAGGGTGGATTCCTTTTGGATGTTGTAATCAGCAAGTGTGCGGCCATCCTCAAGTTGCTTTCCAGCAAAGATAAGCCTTTGCTGGTCAGGTGGGATTCCTTCCTTATCCTGGATCTGGCTTTCACATTGTCGATAGTATCTGAACTTTCCACCTCAAGTGTGATGGTTTTCCCAGTAAGTGTCTTCACAAAGATCTGCATCTGCTCGGTGAAATAAAGATCAAATAAGAGACAATAAAATAAGCGAATTACATGAAAATATTATACAGCCCCGTTACAACATTGAGAACAAAACAATCATTAGGGATCCAATAGCTCATAAACAAAACAGGTAAAAACTAATGGAAGATATCTCTACCTATATTGGCAACCTTAATTCAAGACATTAAGCTTAGAACTAGGCAAAAGTACCCCAAGAAACCTCTAATTACTACAAAATTTGACACACTTGATCATACAATCAAAGTCGATAAAAAAAATTATTACATAAAAAGTGGCCCGAATAGCGATATTAAAAATGATAATTAAGATGAGAAACCAACATATTTATTCAGACGTGCCATAATGATGCAAAAGATCATCAAAATAGACCAATTCATTAATATATCAGGAGCAAACAATCAATATCTGTCAATAAATAAAAAATCATCTAAGAATTCAACTTATTTCAAGACATCTATCAAAGATTCAACATAGCTTTCATCCCAAAACAATATTTACAATATCAGATAAATTTGCTAAAACATAAATCATTACTTTAAACATATTAAAGCCCAATGATATCAGAATGCTAAAATTTGTTAAACGAGGATCCCAAATAAACAATCAAACCGCAAATAAAATAATTCAAAACAAATTTAAATTAGACGATCTCAAATCTAATTAAAAAGAAAATTGACCGGTATCATATATTGAATATACACGGTAACGTAGAACCAGAGAGAAATTAGACATACTTTGGAAGATCGCGAGAGAGAATTGAAATCAGAACAGAATTATTGTAGTTTGTGAATTAGTTTAGGGCTGGGTTGTGGTTGGAGTTTCGTTTTATATTGGAAACGATAACAAATTGAGAAAAACATCGGAAGCGGCAACCAACAGGATATCGCCACGTCTTAATATGACCGCGTTTCCCTCCCCGTAGATAGGCCCAGCCCAGATCTTGTTTCGGTTTTGGATATCAGCCCAGATCTAGTAAAATATTTAATTAGGTGGTGGCGTAAAAGGGAAAATTATTAATTTTGAGGATTTAATTTTGAAATGCATGAATTCATCTGAATATATCTCTAATTATAAATTAAATAAAAATATAAGAATTTTTAAATATTGAAAAAAAAGGGCTATATTAAATTATATTTTAAAAGCTCTTTTAATGTGAAAACTATTTTATGAAATACCTTTAAATAAATTAAAGCTTATTTATTAATTATAATTTAAAAATTTTTGTTTGTTACATGATTTAGATGGATTTCTTTTTATTTTATTTTATTTTCTTTTCTTTTCATTTTGATCATCGTGCGGTATTTGTAGTGGTGGAGTCGATAAGTCCTTTTACAAGGGGTCAAACTCAAATTATGAAAGTATAGGAGCATGAAATATTGAAACGTGCTCTCCATCTCTTCCCATCATTCACTTCTCATTTGTGACCGTGACAAATTGCCCCAGCCATCGGCAAAAGTTTAAATGGTTGATAGGAACGTTATATACAGGGATCGAGCCCAACATGTCCTTGTGAATTTTGAACCATTAATTCATTAAATATTTATTTAAAAATCCGTTTGAAATTTTATTATTCATAATGATTATAGATCCATTTAAACTATCACTTACACGGATAACGTATATGTAAATTTAAAACTGTCGATATGTGAATATATTTAAAACACAGTAGGTAAGATATTTGTGAATATCCATGATTAACTTAACTTGATATAAAATATTTAGAAGTGTATACTTGTATGTTATTTATATCGGTAATAATTTCACAAATATTCTGTTCTTTAAACTATTTTGAAATTTATCACATAAAAATGAAAAATAAAAAGTATTTTATATTATAATATTAGCTGTTTTAATAATTGTTAATTAATATAATATCGATTAACACACGTCTTTTGCATCAACGTAATGCTTTTAATAATATTATTTTTAAAAAGTTGAATTTTAATTGATGAAAAATAAAGTTTAAAATATTTATTAACTAAATTATTATGCAATTTTTGCACGTGAAACGGGTGTGGATGCAAGTGTATAAGCCAGCCACTAGCAAGATGAGTGCATCAGAATCCAATGGTGTGGTTCCATGTGTAGAACCCACATCCGTTCTTTATTTTTTATTTCCTTTAAGAAGCCAAAAAGAAAGGAAAGAAGGCTTTGGGTTTGGGGTCCCATTCCAATCTCTGGTTAGTGCGTGGAGGAGATAAACGGGATCCTCGTGTCGCGTTCTCACCACAAATGCCTACTTCCCTTCGATGCCTCCAAATTTCACTTTTCGCTACTTCCACACATTATTTCCATTTTTTTTTTATTTTCTCAAAAAAAGAAAAATTAATATTCAAATAAATAAAAATTTAGCACCACTCGCAAGATTAAGAAAAATCATATATTTTCTTTTATTATTTTAATAGCTATTAACTATTTTAATACTATTTTAACGGCGGATTAAGAAAATTTTATGATAATGACATAAAAGTTTACTAAAATTTTAAACATAGGAATTACACTATTAGAATATGAGATTAGGACACTAAACCTTCTGAAATAATGGGATTATCAGAAAATAGGTAAAGAGTAGATGGACTGAAAACATTTTCAAGCCACCTAATTATTATATTTAAAAAGTTTTAGATTATGATATAAAATAATTAAGATTTATGTGTTTATCATCTTAGTCCGATTGACGTGGAGACTAATTTATAATATTTTGAATAAATTGCAGAGCTTCGGATCATGGTTTCACTCTAATAAAAATATTTTTTTTGAAAACGAGATTATTTTCGACTATTTACTAAAAAAAAGACAAAATGAAGTAAGAAAAATTTTAATGTCGTTGATTTAATTCATTCTATATAATGGTGTACAAAATCACTAACTGAATTGACATCGTAAAAACTGATTAAAACTGGAGAAATTAATTGATTCGATTCGATTTGGTTCAAATATCAATTTTTATTTGATCTGTTGTCGAAGAACTTCATTTTATTTTTTATTTTTTTGACCTTAGTCCGGTTTGGTTTAAATCAAACCGATGGTTTGCACTCTAATTTTATATTTATAAAGGAGTTCTAGACAAGTAAACATACTTTACAATGGAATGCTAGAAAGAGTAAATTATATGTCCATTAAATGCTAAAACATCACGCCTAGCTAGGTGGTCCCATGCTGATACACTTTAAACAATTCCTTAAAAATTACCAGACAAAAATTGTTATAGTAAATTATGAGGTATGTTTGAAATTTTTGTAAGACTCTTGTTTGTACGAATTCCTTTTAACACTTGCATATTTTACGGATTTAGGAACCTTCTAAATCCACGTTTGGATGCTTGATGTTGTCTTCCTGATTTCCAAGATTAAATAGTATTTTAAACCGAGAAGAAAAACAAACTATAGGATTTTTTTTTTCAATGATTAAAAAAAAAATAAAAAAGATAAACAAAATATTTTCTAACTATTTTACCTTAATTATTTTCTTGCCTTTGTCAACAAACATAAATACGAAATATCCCTTTAACTTCATTTAAAAAACAAAATTGTATCCCCATTTAAAAAAAATAAGTTGTTTACTACCTCAACTAACATAAAGATGAGATCACAAGTTTAATTATCGGAAAGTGCATTTTGCTAAAAGGGCAAAAAATAATTACGTTTTATGGCCCGAGGGAAAATTACACTTCTTGGTTATACTAAAAAAATAAGAGCATCTTTAATGCTAATGTGGACTGTGGCTGATGTGTCGTGTGAAATAGGAGTTGTGAATAATGATGTGGTTGAATGTCTATTTATAGACAATGAATTTTAAAAACTTTCTCTAATATATTAGTTTTAAATCCTCTTTCATTCTCTTTTTTCTCTGTTTTCTGGTCTTACAATTTAATATGCAACCAATCACCAAACAACAATAAATATAACATTATCTAAAGGACCTTATAGAAATAGAAGGTGTAATAGACAATATCTATTATTTTTTTATATATCAGCTTGATATCCTAAATAGATATTAGTATTACAAAATATTTTTTAAAAAGTCTTTCTATTTTTTTTATATAATAATTAAATAAGAGCATTTCACATTTGCATTGAAGCTGTGGTTAAATTATCCTTAACTTGTAGTACGTGTACATAGGCGTAGTAGCTAGTAGGCAAATGGGCTCAATCATGTGATGCGTATCTTTCAATATTGTATTTGTATTGACAATATGAACAAATCAATTAAAAAACGACATTATATTATATAAATCAAAAGGCATTTAGATACCAAACATATAAAGTATTAGATACCCAAACAAATGTCTAACTAGAAAATTATTTTTCACATGCACACTTATTATAGCAAACATTAATTATACATACATTATTTTTTAAAAAACGCTAATTGATTTGCCAACAAAACTTATTTTTGAAAACATTCATATTTCCCCCTAAACTTACATATAATTTTTAAAAATATCCATATTGGTCCGTAATTTCGCTTTCAATTTTTTTTATTTTTATTTTTGGCCGCTAACTCGATATATTGTAATTTTGTCCTAGAAATAGAGTCAATAGAAAATAATAATTAGTGATTCAAACTACAGCATTATGGAGAAATATGCTTTTTTTTTTTTTTTTTTTGGTAAATCAGAAATTATTACAACATTTTGTCCTAATAAAAGATTAATAAAAAAATAAATTAAGGCGGAGAATATAAAAGGGAAACAGCGCAACTGAAACAGAGCATAGTTGATGGAGAATATAAAGAAATAACCTGGAAATAGTAAAAGCAGTTATAAGAAGCGGTCCGAAATCCAGGTATAGAGTTTAATTCCATCAGTACTCTCACATTCATACAAACGTAACACTCGCACTGTTTTTCCACCACGTGTCATATTTAACATTATATCATCGTTGACGTCAATCGTAAAAGCCAAAGTATCAATAAAGAAAGACCCCAAAATAAAGATACCGATACGTGGCCGGATTAGAAAGAGAGTAGAGAAAAATTCGTACTCGAGGAGAATGAGGGAGGGAATTGGTGGTTCGTTTCAGTGTAAAAACGCGGGTGGAAAAGCGAAAACAAGAGATGACTGAGAGAGGGGGCTGTCTGGTTTGGATGGTTGGTTTTTATTCGCTTCTCTACTTCTCTCTCAAAATTTTCTTTTTTCCTTTTTTTCATTTTTTGTGTGGAGAGGAATAGACAACGCCCTCTTCTCTCTCTCGTTCGCTAACCAAAACGAGAAAAGAAAAAAAAAAAAAAAAAGAAAAAAGAAAGAAAGAAAATAAGCTCTCTCTCTAAAAAAAACTCTCGCAAACGCTAAAATTGAACTCTCTCTCTATTTCTCTATCCAATCTCAAACAGAGCTGCTTGTTTTGTTGATTTGTTCTTTCCAGTTCCTGGAGAGAAGGTTGATACAGTGACCGCGGGATTGGGGGAATGGGGATTCCCGCGGGGAGTGGTACAGTCACAGTTTGGTGATGGAGGACTATCATAACTGTTCTTATTCTCAATGGATTTTGATGCCGGAATATCGATGTCCCGAACTGCTCCACCATCTGTGACTGACGGACCCTCTCTGTCACCGTCGATGAACGAAGGTCCTCTTCTTATTTTCTCTTTTTCTTTCAAAAATGCAATACGATGGTTTTTTCGTTCGGGTTATTTTAAGTAAACTCTCATACTAATGCAATTTACATGATCCGGTGTCGGTTAAATTTTTGCGAATTGTCTCTTTTACCCTTTAACGCGGTTAATTTTGCTTGATCGTTTGTGGAATCGTATTGGTTTTATTAATTTAGGATTTATTTTGCTTTTGTTTTTCTTTTTTAATGTTGAAGCTGCAATAATTTGAAAGTAGGAAATGCAACTAAAAAAATTGTGTTTAAGGTGGTTTCTTGCCGTGAATTGTCATTTTTGCCCTCATCTGTTTCTGAAATTCGACTTGATCGGCGGTTAAGGTTTAGGTCAATCATGGTTTAATTTCTGTTCTTTATTTACGTTGTTTCAAGACAGAGAAAAGAGACACTGATTCCTTAAAAAGCGGTCCCATGTTGTTTTGGTTATGTCTCTAATGAGGTTGCTTTGATCATTGCTGAATCATGACTTTGTCAATCTTTAGTAAGTCATGATGATTTTCTAAATTAGTTTTTTCTTTTGTCTGTTTTTTTTTTTTTACCGTCAGTAGTTGTTTTCTTTCAAACGCTTGAATAATTTGCGATGTTTTACGTAGATTTTGAACTTTTGTTGTGATTTAAAAAATTAATTCATCAGTAAGGTTGGCATGTTATGCTGCTGCTTTTTTTATGGGGGAAATTGGAGTTGGAAAATTATTCTTCATATTATTTGGACATAGCTTTGCGATAACTGTTTAAACTTGGTTATCTAATGTCATCTCAGATGCAATGTGGCAAATGAACTTAAGATCAGGTGAACCAATGGAGTCTGGGCCCTATCCTGAGCGTCCTGGAGAGCCGGATTGTTCTTATTACATCAGAACAGGGCTTTGTAGATTTGGGGCTACATGCCGATTTAATCATCCTCCTAACAGAAAGCTGGTATGTGCTGCAGCGTGTTTAGACAAATTCTTGGAGCACAATATCTGAACTTTTTGTCTGTTCCCATATTTATTTGTTATGTGCTCTCTCTCTCTCTCTCTCTCTCTCTCTCTCATGCACATGTGCATATCGCACTTACATACTTGTGTATTTTCATGTTTATACTCTAGAATCAGTAAGCCATTGGGATTCATTTTTTTTTCTACTAAATTTTGTTGAGTTCTAGGCTATAGCTGCTGCAAGGATGAAAGGGGAATTTCCAGAAAGGATAGGACAACCTGAATGCCAGGTGATATTTTTTTGCTTCCATGTGTATAGTACTGTAACTGGTTATTGATAGAAATTAGAGAAGCAATGTAATATCATCATTGCATTTTCACCTTCTCCTCCTTTTGACATCTGATTTTTGCTGTTATAGCAGAAAAGGAAATAACTATGAGGAACTTTTGGTTCTCTCTTGTTGAAAAAACCATCTCTTGTGCAGAGCACAGATGAAGTGCAGGGATTGCAAGTTTGCAACACCTAGTGTGATTGGAATTGCCACAATGCCCCCTAAATATTTGAGCTTTTTGAAAATTTGTGTTAAGTTGTTTCATATGTTTTCATTTGCCTTCTATATATTGCATGTTTTCTGTGTTGATCTTCAGAGTGGACATACAACTGTATTGAAAAGTTAAAATGTGAATTGGTGCTTCAGCATTTCAAGAAAAGTTCCATGAGCCTTTTACTGCAACTATTTTTGGGATGTATTTGACTGAATATTTCAAGGGACTTAATGTGAATTTTAATTTTGACAATTTATACTCTTATACTCTGTTTAAGAATATGTTTTGGCAACATAATTGAAAATCCATGATAATTCTCATGAATTGGTCCACTAGAAAAGCTAGAATTCAAAAATTAAAAGTTCTGGAAATTTGAGAATGGAATATATGTCATACTAATATCATGTTTAACTGTGCTCCAGTACTACCTAAAGACAGGAACTTGCAAGTTTGGAGCCACATGCAAATTTCATCATCCTAAAGACAAGGCTGGGATTGCTGGAAGAGTATCCTTAAATATTATGGGGTATCCACTTCGACCGGTATGGATTTTGTTCCTTCTTTTTTTTTTTTCTCCATCATCCAATTTAGTCAAATGTATTTTTTGTTTATCTGATATATTTGGTCATCAATATCTGGCATGTTCTGATGTCTGTGAAAGGTTTTCTGATTGATTGATTTCTACCATATGTACTGCATGGGACCAGAAAGGCTGGCAATAATATTTTTACCTGTTATATCATAAACAAGTTAGCATTCAGGCATCACACTATAACATCTGTAGTTATTTCCATAATTGCCTAATTGATTGGAAGCACAAATTTACATCTGGCATTACACATTTCATACTTCTGACTGTCAAAAATAAAAAGGCAATTGATTGAATCTAAAACTGTAAAAATATTTATTAGATGACAGGAATATGCATGGATAAGGGGGAAGAAGGAAAACATGTAGAATGTGATTGTGGGGATGGATAAGTACTTTTAAGTGGCATTTTGAAGGAGTTTGCTTGGACTCATTGTTGACATCCAAATTGTTAAACTTGTTATATTGGTTTATCCTTTATTCACCTGATATCTACGCTCTAAGGACTTTTATGGGATGAATGGACAATAATTGTGATTACCAAGTATATTTGAGATTTATCAGTAGCAATACTGTTTTGCTTTGTCTTACTCACATTTAAATTTATTTTGAATTTTGATAATGAAAATAAATATAATTGGTCTTTGTTCATGTACTCAGGCCTGGCTTTTCTTTGCAAATCTCTGGTGTCTTCCTGCCTTTCTGTGGTTGTGCGTGCACTTTTGAGGGAAGACTTGCCAACTATTAATCTTTTTCATTTTCTTTCCTGCAGAATGAGATTGAGTGTGCCTACTACTTACGAACTGGACAGTGCAAGTTTGGAAGCACTTGCAAATTCCACCATCCTCAACCAACTAACGTGATGGTTCCATTGCGTGGTTCCCCTGTTTATCCTAATGTCCAGTCTCCAACTACTCCTGGTCAGCAATCCTACGCAGGGGGGCTTACAAACTGGTCAAGAGCATCATTTATGACCAGCCCACGGTGGCAAGCCCCTTCAAGCTATACACCTCTGATTTTACCTCAAGGAGTAGTATCTGTTCCAGGCTGGAATGCATACAGTGTAACTTATCTATAGCTTTTGTTTGAATATGCAATGGAATGCATTTAACAGGTTGTATTGTATATGCAGACAAAAGGCTAGTTGTTCACTAAAGCAGCTTAAATTTGTGCTTTTTTAAGCACTTCCTGATGCTTAAAAATATTTGAAGAGTCTTGTCTGACCACTTAATTTTTTTCTTTGCATTTATAAGTACATTTGTTGTGCATATTCATGAAAAATATCATATGATGCCAAAATCCTTTCAACTAGGAGCCAAGGGGGTTTAGGTCTATAATTCTAAGGATATACCGGTTCTGTTAAAGAGGCCTTTTCCTAGAGGAAAACTGTATTGCTACCCCATGGTTTACAGCTGAAAATACCTCTAGGGTGGCCCAAGATCCAAATTTATATGGAAAAGGACTTATGCATGATCAAATGGCACCCACCATGGATTTCCTTACATAAAATCTTCTCTTTTCTTTTCATTTAATTTTATTCAACTCTACTTGCAAGAGAACGGTTGCATGGCATTCATGTCTGACAGTCTTTGATGCATAATGCTTATTAGAATCCTCTTTTTCAGCCTTGGAGATGTGTGTTTGTATATTTTTTTTCCTGAAATTTTTGATAATTTTATGTATTGTTCCGGTACTTAGAATCATTTCAAATGTGTATGGCTTGGGTACTCCTTTGTTACTCTAGCTGTTGAGTCAGAGTTAAAGCTTAGTAAAAACTTTGGAGTTGGTTGGTGATGACAACTAGAGTGCCAGTTCTGATGGTGATGGTGGAGTGAGCTACTTACTTGGATTAAGATGCTTATGGGTGGTTTTAAGGTAGGTGTTTGTGGTATGGTGCTGTTGGTTTGATGTTGTGGATGTGTTTGTGGAGACTCTGGGAAAGACAACTGAGCCTAAGATTGCAATTAGAATGTGCCAACTTGGAGAATTTGCTTTTCTTTTAGAATTGAATGCAGGTGCCAATTTTTTGGTTCAAATGGGTATGAGCTAAATTGGAAGTTATGCATGAGAATAACCCATTTATTGGATGGCAATTGGCAAGGTTTTGGAATCTTCTGGAATCTGATTGCGGTCACAAAAGTGTCTCTGTGTATGTTGAATTTTTTTAAAAATACAGTCTTTACAATTTCTTAACATCTAATTAACATTTTCTGCTTGAGTATGGTCAGTCCTTTATCTAATCTTTGAACTTAACCGATTATTCTGCTTTTATTTATGGTATAAGGATATCTGGAAATGATTCTCTCAACCTGCAAGGTTTTTTCTTCCTATTATCTATTTCTTTAGATGCAATGACAGGCGCAATATCTTGTTCTTTTTTGTTTTCTTGTTGGGGTAGTCCTACACTGTGTTTTGGTTGACAATACTTTCTAAGCTAGAACATATTAGCCCTCTCATATTCAAGTTAATTCTTTTTGTGCTTTATGAAACGTGTGAGGATTGAGAAGGGTGACAAGGTTATGGGATGCTAATTTTGCAGGGTCAGCTAGGATCAGTTTCATCTCCAGAGGGTCAGCAACAAACAGGAAATGGTCAGATATATGGAACTTCCCGCCAGAGCGAATCATTGAATACAGGATCTCAAGGGGCACTTTCTCCATATCGTTCTGGCTCTGTCCCAGTAGGATTTTATGCATTGCAAACGGAGAATGCTTTTCCTGAGAGACCTGGTCAGCCTGAATGCCAGTTTTACATGAAGACTGGGGACTGTAAGTTTGGTGCAGTTTGTCGGTTTCATCACCCAAGAGAACGACTAATTCCTGCTCCAGACTGTGTCTTGAGTCCCATAGGCCTCCCTTTACGTCCGGTGAGTTCTACTCTTGTTGATCAGTTCTTTTTTTCCATCTCATTTTAATTATCAGCTGTGCAACTTGGAATGAAATTTTACTTGTCATTTTGACAATTTGCTTTAACCCATTCCTTTAATGTTTGGTTGTTTTCTCTAAATTGCTGAAAAAGTGTGGCAAATTCTCATGAACTTCCTTTTTTTCATTTCTTCCTCCAATTGCTACTCAGAAATTACTTAAGCCCCCTGTTTAGTCACATTGACTGGATGATCGCTGTCCATTCCTTAGAGTTGATTAAAAAATTAATTCAGAAATACTCTCGTATCCTTACTTATACCCAGTGACCAAAATTAATTGTCCCCTGCACTAACAAGCCATGAAAAATTGTTGAAGGTAGCTACTCTTTCTGAAGTTGTTGCTAGTTTGTGCAGAGTTTCTCCTTACCTCCTTAAGAATAACAATGACAAACTTAGTTATCCTCTCTGCCAAGAAGGCATGAAACTGGTTCTCTCGTGAAGTGGTTGCGGTACTCAGAACTTCCAGCTCGCCCTCACTTGTATATCCCATGAAAGAAATTAGTTGTTTTCTCCCATGAGGCATAAAAAATTAGTTGAAATATTGATACACGCCGATAATTGGAGGAAAATAGAAAAGGAGATTTGGTAAATATATCTGATTCTGATAGAGGTTTACAAATAAAAATTATATAATTTTATAAAAGAAAAGCTTCTCTATCATACACATGATATGCATGAACACTTTCTCTGTTTATGTGCATCACATGCCTAAATATTTTAATATGCAGTATTAAGCTATCAAGTTTCAATTTAATTCTTTCATTTATGGAGTAGATTTATGGAGCTCTTATCTTATCTATAACAGGGAGAACCTTTGTGCATCTTCTACTCTCGTTATGGTGTTTGCAAGTTTGGTCCAAGTTGCAAGTATGACCATCCTATGGGAATTTTCACGTATAATCTCTCGGCATCTTCTTCGACTGATACCCCAGTTCGACGTTTACTGGGGTCATCATCAGCATCTGCTGCATTAACTTTATCACCAGAAGGGCTTGTTGAAGCTGGCTCAACAAAGCCCAGGAGACTTTCATTGTCAGAGCCTAGACAGATGCCTTCTGGTGATGATAATATTGACACAGAAGGATAAATGCTACCTCAAGATTTACTGTTTACAATCTTTTGGTCGATAAACAAGTGTTGTCTGTAAATTCATTTCCCATTGCTGGAGATGTACAGAGTTCATTGCCAAGCTGAAAAAGCAATTCAGTTGACAGACTTGTCTTTTCTGAATTTCATATTGCTCCATTGTATAATCTGCAAAATATTGTCACATTTGGTAAAACCTGTGTGAACATTTCATCTCTCTGAAGGCCCAATTTTCTGATTTTGTGTTAAAATTTTCTTCCAATTTGTTGTATAAACCTTTTGCTTTTGCAAGTGCCTCTGTCTGGCTTTTGGAATCTTCATCATCGGTTCCTGCTTTCAAGTGTCCGCCTTAAGGACCTGCCTCTCATAAAAGTTGAACAGTGCTGCTTGTTCTGCTTGCATGTGGAATGGTCATAATTCACATCATTGACAGTGTCTTCTTCATCTTCATATTCTTCTTCTTTCTCTATTGCTAATTTGTGCCACTAGGAACAACCGGAGGCCTCACCTGGAACTTTCAGGGATTGTTCAATTTTGATCAGTCTTGTAGCAGTTCTGGCTCCTTATCCCTTTAGTATTCAGTGACATCGTTAATTTAGGGTAATGATTATTGCTGTACAATGTAATTTTTCATTGCCAACTCTTAATTATTTTGTGAGATAGGTTTCTTCTTGCAGAATTTTGTGGGTGAATTTGGTTTGAATAATAAAGCTTTTGGTGGTAGCAAGCTGGAGTGGAATGTTGTTGATTATTGTCTCGTCAGCACTTGCATATATGACAGGTGAACTTCTTCTTGTTAGATAAGGTCTTGTTGCCCTTGTAGTTTAGTGTGGTGGCTCATTGATTTTCATTTTCCAGGAGGCTTTTTAAAATGTCAGGCAATCAGTATCAGAATGCACAAATCACCCTGCATCTCTGCAAGACTTGTGCAATTAACCCCTGTAATCATATCAGGTATTCAAGTGAACATGTTTCTTGACATCATTGGTACTCAATATAAGGATGTGAAACCTAAGGAACTTGTTGGAATTATGGAGGCTTGTCCAATTTATTTCAAGAGTTTTACATATTATGAAATTTACTTTTCTTGTAATGCCAATTTGCTTGAAGCATTTTTATTAGAAAAAAGAAAAAATCTTTAGCATCTTAACATTCTGTATGCTATCATATTCTTAATTTCCTAAAAAATTTGCATAAACTGTACAAGGAGATTTCATTTCCATACTTGTGAAAGTCCTGATTCTGGTAACATTCTTGGAATGGACAATCGACTTGCAGAAGAGTATATGCTTGAGAACTGTTTGAATTCATATATTTTCCTACATTATGCAGGGTGGTGGTCTGAATTTCTTATAGGTTTAATGTTGATTCTGATTGCTGTTAAGTTTGTAAGCAGTTACTCCTGCGCATATCACTCGATGAAAATGGGCTCTCTGGTTCTGCTTGCTCCCTATCCTCCTCCGGGCATATGCCCCACCTTCCACCTAATACACTGTCTAGGTATTTTGGATGAAACTTTATGTACCAACTTATTTGGATCTTGTAAAGGAAAATCAAGAATCAGGTGCTGGATAAAGAACCTGGCTGCCGAGATCAATCTTTTTATTATTATCATCATATTGGTTTTCATGAAACAACAGATGAGAGAGCATGGGATGTATGATTTTTTTTGCTTATTTTGATGGTTCAATTATGTTGGGAGCTGCTTTTTCTATCAATAAATATTTATATATCGAGTAATAAATTTTTTTTTTTTCAATTTTACCATTATGATGCAAGAAAAAAATAATTAGTCTTAGTTCATCCTTCAAGTTCAAAAGAAATAAGTATTTCTGACAGAAAAGAGAGAAAATTGAGCAAAGCTTCAATCACAATAATTTATAAAATTCAGGGGAAAAGGTCAACATTTCTATTGTATGGAATTTAATCTAGCTACAATAACTGGCGTTGGATGAAATTATTCCAATTGAAAACTAAAGAAAAAATAAAACTTTCTCCTGATGCTCAGCTATTAATGAACGAAATCACAGATTCGGCATGAGGTTAAAATCTCCCGAGCAAACATTCAAACCTGAAATTCAGATACAATTGCTTAGAAGTGTCCTGCACTCAAAATTCATTCTCTCCCAGTTTGGATTTGCTTCTTCTTAGCCGCATCAACGCTATCAATGGGAGGCAATTTCTGTGCACAAAATCAGAAATTCAGTGACTGAGACATTTCATCAAACAGGTTATAGGCATGGAAACTAATATCAGGAAACAAAAGGTGCAAACGAATTATTACAAGGTCGGGTTTATAGATGTTATGGACAATAGAGGCGCCAGTAAGAAGTGAAACGATGACAACAACGCATGACCAACCCAGTGAAGGAGTGCCAGTAGGCTGCTTCCCTGCTCCGAACTTATTATTCATTCTCTAAACCAAACCTCGATTTCAAACTGAACAAGGCAGAGCGGAGGAGGAGAATTCAGAATATGACCGCGGCGGTTTAGAGACTGTTTTGAATGTTTCATGGGCTCAACAGCCCAATAGAGGATTAAATTGGGCCAGAAAAGGGTTGAGCCGAGGCTGGGCAACAAAAATGAAAAACACTAACAAACATCTTTAATTACATTTTTATATTTTCAATGGGACAATAGATTAAACATAGTTTAAGAATATAAAAATATTTCCTTTTCAAAAAAGAATATGAAAATATTTATAAGACTATTTTACTCTTTTCGTCCTAAAATTTAAATCGTTTTAGAATAATTATTTTGTTTTAAAATATAAACCGAATACTTTAAAAAGTAATAAAAGAGATTTTTCCTATTGTATCTCTATTTATATTAAGTATAATAACATATTATCAAGTTATTTTTTATTTTATTATAATTTTAAAAAATTGATTATTCTCTTAATTTTCATTTAAAAATTTTAATTGAATTATATTTTGGGAAGGAGGGAAAATTGCGTTGCTTAAACAGATGATAAACGTAGACACTACCGCACTGGACATAGTTGAACTGAATGTAGAAATGAGGCGTGGCAGAAAGTCAGAAACAAGCAGAGCGGCGTATAGTCAAAAGAGGTTACAATAATTAAAAACATTCAAACAGAAAAAAGAAAACTGGACCAAAACCAAATAACCCTTTTTCCTTTCTCCTCCAAATGAACTCTTATCTCCCACAATGTCACATTCAGGAAGCCCTTAAAACCCACTCTTTCACTCTCTCTAACCCCAACAATACGCAAAATGACCCAATTATTGCTCTCTCTTTAATTCCACCCTACTAAGCAGTTCAAAATCCATCAACCAAACTAAATTTGCATTTATATATATATATTATGATCCACCAAATCAATCAATTCCTCTCCACAATAGATCAAATCAAAACCCATAACCCAATTATCATTTCCCACTTATTTTAGCTCAAAAATAACCCAGAACCCACATTCCATCTTGAAATATGGGAAAGAAAACATCTTTCGTGTCTGCTTATGGGGTCACCCACCTTCCTCTGTTGCTCCTCCTCTTCCTGCTTTTTTTGCTTAATGTCGTCAGTTACAGTGATGCAAGTACAAATGTAGCCCAAGTGAGTGTTTTCTTTTTCTCTCTTCTTTTATATCTCTCTTTCAGTTATACCCACATTTTTTGTTTATTAAAAAGAAAAAAAAAATCTTAGATCCCTTTTCATTTCTTGTCAAATTGGTCATGATTTCATGTGGTCATTTAGTGGATTGAAATGTTTATCTGTTGATTTGGAGGCTAATGGGTCTGCTACGAGTAATGAGATGGTGCCTTTAATGGAGCCACAGAAAGTGGTGGAGATGAGATTGATGTTGAATGAGAGCAGGAGGAGATTGAGTGGCTTTCAGATATGTGCACTTTGCACTTGCTGTGGAGGTGCTAAAGGTGTTTGCTTGCCCTCTCCTTGTTGCTATGCTATCAATTGCAATATTCCTAACAGGCCCTTTGGTTTCTGTTCTTTCACTCCCAAGACCTGTAATTGCTTTGGATGCCATATTTAATTCTTCTTCATATTTTTCTTTAGTTTATTTCTGGAGGGGTTATCTTCTTGATTCTGTTGAGAGAGTGTGAATGGGAAGAACTACGAAGAATATCTGTTCTTCTTTTGTTTGTTTATAATTTTATTAGTATTATTGTTTAGTGAGATTTGCTATTTCCAAGTAATGTTTTGCTATTTCCAGAGGGAATTGTGTATAAATTTTTACGGAAGTAGCAGTGCCTCAAGATAGTGGCAGGGGTAGGATTAGCATTATATGAATATTTGGGGAAACCATTGTTATTTGTTTATTAAGCTATTTCTGCTTGTGATAATTTAATTAGTTGTTTGAAGAATATATTTTATTATTATATGCTAGTGCTCAAGTGGTAGTGCTAAATAAGGCTGGTGTGCTTACTCATGACAAAGATTAAGATTCATGTTATTTTAATCTTGTCTTCTTATTTATTTATTCTACCACTGGATGTATTGCAGATTGCAAGATTAAGAGACTATATTTTAATACTAATTGGGTATCTTTATTTGCATTTATATGTTTTTCTTGTAACATGTTGGGGATTTCTTTTGTCAATACGGTTGTCTTTATTCCAGCTTTTTCTATTGCTTCTTCCACTGTCATCTCTACTTATTCTTTTATATAAATTATAATATTTGGCAGAAAGCAAAGTTTTGTTTGTTTTTTGTTCAATATAGGGTTAAGAGTAAGACTCCCCTTGTCATAATCCCAGTCTCAGTTTAAGCTTTGATATATCAAACCTTCACCTCTAGGATTAATACAAAGCAGAAATTAGCATAGCTACGCAACATTTTCGTGCAACAAGACTTAGAAGTTAGAACAATTAATTGATCAAGTAGCTTAATTGCTCTGGCTATGGTGCTTCTTTGGTCTTGTGGGGTGGGGCTAAGAAAGCCAAAGTCAACCTGTATATTCTATGCATGCAATGCAATGTCCTGCCAAGTTCCAACAGATCATATGTTTTGATGTGTGGTCCCTTTTTTTTCTTATTTTGATAAATGGCATCCTCCAGCACACACATACCAAAATCATCAAAAGATATACAAAGAGACAGAGAGAGAGAAAGAGAGGCTTGCTCTGAATGACCTTAAATTGATGAGTGCTAATTGCTGGTGTAGAAGCCTTTTGATTGATGAGATGTTATTGCTGGGAGATGAGATAGAGAGGTGATGATATTAATGCTTGCAGGTGTAGCCAACCCAGATATTAAGGTGGGTGGAAGTTGGGTAAGGACAATTAAGCCTAGCTACTACTTCCTAAAGTTGTAAGGTGGTAGTTTTATATCTCTTGAAAGATCAAATTAAATGTAATACTTCAATAGTTTATATTTTTATGTTACTTCTATTCATTACACAAGGGATACACATGATACCTTCTTTTCTTTTTTTTTTTAAAAAAAAAAAGTCTTTTTTGAATATCTATAATACATTAGATCTTATAGATTCTATGTTTTGTATTTGATTTTCCTGTGGTAGATTCCTTGTCTAGTTGTGAGACGTATTTTGTCCTAAGAATCTTTATGTACAATTTGCCTTTCTAGTTGATTTTGTCTTCTTTTTCTATAATTTATAAGCATATGATATTAATAATGCAATTCAAAATGTTTCTTTTGTTCCTTTGAGCAAGAGATTGAAACTCGCTTAATTCTGAAGCTGTGAAGTTGTGAACACAGTGATTATTACCCCTTTTGGGAGGAAATGCAGTGATTTTTAACAGTTAGAGCTCATAAGGATATGGACATGGCAATAGGGTTTATATTTACAGTGGCATCTGCCTTTGGAGTCTTGATAAGAGTGTTTGGGGAATCTCCTTGACCTCATTTCTAATGAAAGTGTTCAACAACCCATGTGCTGTTATATGGGCATGTACCAATCAAATGGTTGGTGTTCTCATTATACCCTTTAAAAAATAAAAATAAGAACAAAAACAAAAAGAATTGTTTGAAGTGTACATTTCTCTTGCTGGGATCATGTGTATGCTCAGAGGGAAGCTAGGACAATTATTTTGGGGAAGTTAAATGACATTTTTAAAATTTTAAGGGTTCTAAATATAATTTTTTATGTTTTTGAAGGATTAAAATGTAAATTTTTATGAAGAATTTAAAAGAACGAAAAAATCTTGGGGAGCCATGGCTCCATCAAACTCCACAATAGCTATGCCCCTGTGCATGTTGATGTTATATAGTTACAGTAAGCAGCTACCGTTAAAAACTTATTCGCATGTTTTCGTGTTCTTTCTTTTACTCAGACAAAAAGTGATGGATTTTGCAGGAAGCCACGCATTTCTTAGAATCTCTGGATCCCATCAAGATAGAATAGATATTCTCTCTGTTCATAGATATAAGTCATTTTAAATAATTTTTTTTTATCTATAAATATAAATGGTTTTGAGGACATTAAAAAATAACTAGCGAATTTTTTTTTTTTCAATTTTATCCTTATATGTACCGAGCGAATTAATTATTAGTGATGTGAGATAAAAAATAATTTAATCAAATTAATGAACTTTTTGTTATAATTGAGAGAATTAATGGTTTTCTTAATTATCATTAAAGACTTGTATTCATGGACATTTCAGAGATTTTATTTTAAAGAATACAAGGTACAACAAGATAGGAAATAGATTAATGGTTTATTAGACGAAGAATTAGAATATTAATAATACAAAGATGGAACATAAATATAATATCTTTGAGACTATTAATACCAATACCATCATTAACAAAAAGAAAGTACGTTTAAGCAGCTAAGAACAGCAAGAACCAACACCAATGAACTTCCACATCTTAATACAACAAATGTATTGTACATTTATATAATTCTTAAAATTTGCAGTGTTCTTTCTGTTTGTCTGTCCCATAGCATTTCCCATCAAAGCCAACATTGCTATGAGCAGAACCAGAATCAACTTTTGCATTCTTGATTCTAACCCCATCTCAGATCCAAAACCTACCCAAATTTTAATTCAGACAAAAATATAAGGTTTTTGTAGACTTATAATTGTCCTTGCCAATCTGGCTCTAGCATTTTGTGGTGCAAGTTTTAGGATGGCAAAAGTTATTTTCTTCCTTGTGTATAGGGAATCATTGTTTCTCTTTTGCTTGCCTATCTGTCTTTGCTTAAATACATAATTTTATTCTATTAATAAGCACAAAATATAAACTTTAACTCAATTATCATACAATCATTTATTAGGAAATAGCTAATAATAACAGCAACAAGAACCAATAATATATATATATATATATATATATATATATATAATTTTGGATGGATTATAAGTATCATTAATGTATGCTCGAAAATTAGAATAACCAAATTTACACATTGATTTCTAAGAATTAGCAACACAAAATAAATTTTTACTTAGTGATCAAATTGTTGCGTTTTGCTTTCAATTCATTGGGAGGTCCGATAGGTCGAAACAACACTATCAAATATATAATTTGAGGTAGTTCTTCTTGATTCACTCGAGACTTGGGTGCATTTTGTTATTGAATTGATAAATTGCATAATTTATGAAAAAAATTGGAAAATTGAGGATTTTTATATTGTTTAAGAAAGTGATTAAGCCTACTGTTGAGATGATACTTATGATTTAATTGAAACAAAACCGATCGATGCATTAAGTAAATCACTTGATCACATCAAATAAAGATATGTAATCATCACTATGATAATTGGAATTATTTTGTTTTCCCCTTTCTTGACGACAGCTTAATTATTTTTGAAAAGGACTCGCACTCACAAATCTAACATAACTTTTGGGTGCAAGCTGTCATCTTTTATCGATCTCATAAGAACAGCACTTCATCAAACTTGGACCCATTAATGGCGACGGCTAGTTATTTTGTGGGTCGGATTATCTAACTACAGTTTTAACTTTTAATGTATCAACCGACAGACAACTTTTTCCTATCGAGGTGACAGGAAGAGCAGGTATCTTTGACTTTGTTAGCTTATCTCCCTGTCCCTGCTGTATTTTTGCTATGCAGGCTGGCTGATAAAAATTGCAAGTTTTTCATATTACCTATCATGGCCGGAGAATCCAACGAAGCGAAAGATTCTAATCAGGCAATCGTAGAGTAAGTTGGTGTAAATGAGCTGAGTCCGTCCGAGAAAAGTTGAAAAAAAATTTCGGCTTGGCTGGTTAGCAAACGAAATGAATTTAATTGTAATGTATTCAGATCAAAAACTCGTCTGAGTCTTATCATGTCCTATATATATATATATATAATATTTATTAAAACTTATTGGAGCCTCAGCCGGAGAAGCAGAAGCAAAATTAATTGGTAAAACTTTAGAACTTTCATCAGCATGATATGACCCGTAACAAGCTTTTTCTTTGACTCGGTGAGTTGTAAAGACATTTTTCGCTGGAATCATTATTTCATTACCTTCAATTTCAGAATCTAATTCCCTCGATATTTTGAAAGTTACTGTGTACCGATAAAGAGAAGAAAGAAAAGCCTCAAGTCAAAATAAATACTCGAGAAATTTTTATTGCTGAACAGGTATATAGATTATCACATCAGTGTGAGCCTTTCTTTCCCCCTTAATGCTCCTTTCAACTATTCCTGGTCTTCTCTATCTATATATCACTGCATTTTCCTTATTGAGGAAAGAATGATATAATTACAAGACCTGAAATTACAATATGTACAAACAAGGATGTTCCATTTAATGTATAAACAAGGTCTTTTCTATCTTATGTCTGTTGTAACATAAGGATGTCCATTTGATGCTTCAAATATTCTTTGACTTCACAGTCTCAGATCTCTGCATAACTCTTCTCCATTGCTGCACCTTGTTCTGTCCTCTTTACATTTGTTGGTGGAAGCATCAAAGATTCAAAAATGTAAATGGTTCATCATTTACACGGCTCTGGGAGATAAGTGAAAGCTGGGCATGCTTTGTTTATCTGCATCTTTGTACGGATCCATCCAACATTTGTCATCCCTTGCAGCATTTTCCCATCGTCTGAAAAAAATTTTGAATTCGCGGTAAGATTGCCTCCTTACCTGAAATAACATCAAGCATATGAGATTTTCAAGCAAGTATATAATGATCATTTTAGAAGATTAGCTTTTAGCTGTACTTTCTAGATTATCTAACAATGACTAAGAACAATGATCAGTTGTTTCGGTTTTTTGGTTAAACCAACCAACCGAACCAAATGCTTACAATCATTAATTGCAATTTGTTCTTAAGATGCTCACTACTCTAATTTATTATTTTCTACTTTCAACAGTAAGCTCAACCCCAACCTTGATGAACCCTTTTCTATATATAAGCATGACAGCTTCCTAAATAGGTTTTTACTACAATGGGTTTCCTTAGTGGACTCTGTACTCTAGTACCCTATTGTGGAATTTTTTATGCATCTAGTTGCATGTTAAATGTCATAACCTCAGTGTAGGACGTCTAAAATCAGCTAGGCTGGCAGCTTTAAACAAAATCAGTATTTATGAGAAAAAGATGCGAGGAAATATAGAGAAAAAAGAAAAGGTAAACTCAAGTAGCCCGGTCTAGGATCTATTTTGCACTGATACTTACTTCCAGTCTAGGATCCTTTTTGTTTGGATGAGATGACGCCTGCAAAACAGAGAGCCAAATACTCAGCTACAGTGGAACATTAAATGAGATGAGAATCAACAGAACAAGTTCTATGCAACTCAGATAATGAACGGAAGCTTTTACTGACACAGTAATACTTACTTCCAGGCTAGGATCCTTTGCATTTGATTGAGATGATTCCTGCAAAAACGAGCAGCCAAGACTTAGCTTCAGTAAAAGAAATGAGACAAGCTGAGAATCTACAGAACAAGTTCTCCACAGCCTATAGATTGTGGACCAGAAGCATCAAAATCTTGAAGAACACCTCAAACTTACAAATCTACCTTATATTCATCTGTGCCCCCGAGTGTAGGACGACCATAATGAACTATATACTCAGCATCCACAACGCCAATATTTTTTAGCCGATCGCCCTATAAAAAAATGGTTTATCAAATTTTAGGAATGCAAGCATAGAAGAGACATGACCAAACATAACACTAGGAAAACTAGGAGGAGCTTACCTGTGCACAGTAACCAAGGCGATAATCAAGACCCCAAGCATGGATCAAGTCATTCTGAAAAGGAAAATATCAAGCAGAAAGATGGAGAACAGGTTAACTAAAGCTCCTTAACACATACACAGTAGCAGCAGGCTACTACTAGCCACTAACAGCAATTAAATAACAGCTAGCCACTAGTGAAATAACAGAAAGTAATCAATCGTCATTCCATTTCCAGGTGAACTCCTGCCCATCAACCATTGCTTTATTCTTTCTTAGCAACATGCATTAGCTTAGATTGACTGTCTCCACATACAATCTGTCATGACTGTATCCATGTGGAGACCCTATCCAACCACACCCAAAATCCCAGAAGAAAGGAGGCTAGAGAAGTGAAATAACAAAAGAACTGGTGCAGTGCAATGGACATGCCTGGATCAGATACCATACACAACGCCATGCAGCTCTTGAGAAAACAGGGGCCATCATTTCTACCCACCTATAATCAGAGATTAGGATTAGTTGCATCTAGAAAGTAAAATAATTAACAACTGCTATAATGTCTTTTCTTAAGTAAATTAAAAAAAATAAAAAAATAAACTATACCAAGTCACGAAAAAATTTTACCCTGTGCATGGAGGAGCTGTACTATTGCGATCACAAAGACCAGGCTTGAAAGTTCTTCTGCTTACAATGAAACAAAAACAGTAGCAGAGTTAGCAACTGGATTGAAGCAGCGTAGATGATTATTGTGTCAGTTTGAAACCTCAAAGTTTTTCCCAAGAGTAGAATATTGGTTAAGCAGGAAAAAGGCAACAAAAAAACTTGAATAAGAGAACAAAGGACACCCTTGACCAAATAAAGAAATTAAGATAATTAAGCACAATTACATGTGCTATCAAACCAGCATTGCATTTAAATAGTACTAATTTGCTAGACAAATTGTAAATGCTGTTTGCTGAATTGGAATGATAAAAATTTTTCCTGATAAAAGAACAAATATTATCATTAGAGAAGAAAGAAGCTGCATAAGAACCTGTGAACAAGTGATTTCCTCATACGTGCAGTAATTTGCTGGTGTATCTCTGATTTACCGATGTCAAGAGCTGGCTGTGATATCTCAAGCCCTTTGCTTTTAACGATCGACACATACCTAGCAGTGTCAAGTAAGTGGAAAAAAAATTCACTTTTAAGCATTGGTAACATATAAGATACCACAACCATGAAGCGATAAGTTAGTTTTTGCAATTTTCACAACCCCGCTTTGTGCAAGTTTCAAACTTTTCTTGAGGGTCTATATCTCTGTTAAACAGAAAATTAAAAGGTTGAGCCATTTGACATGAAAATATCACAATATTACATTTGCTAAGAACCAGCCAAGCCTGAGCAAGTTATCTTTTTTCTCTCACCAGCTTTTTCTCTCTTGTTGAGGGAGCATACAACATATACATATTAAGTGGAAAAATTGTTAAACATCTCATCAATACAGGGAGGAAATGTTTCTCAATAACTTTCGTATTCTTACTGTCCAAGATGACCATTTTATCTCAAATCAGTGCCTATCTTAAAAACAAAGAATGAAGAGAGTAGTTTTATTGACAAGATGTAGCATTTTCTTCCAGTCAGAAACTGACCGAATATTATGCAGAAAAGAAAATTTTATGACAGCATTATATCCTGTTTAAATTTCTAGCTTCAATGTGTTTGCCTAAAATTGAAACGGGTTCGGCAGTTCACATACTGTTGAGGGTTGAAATTTTCAACTCCGAGGTCCTCATCCCAGAGAAAAATATAACCGTATTCTGCAACTATATCAGGGTGCAGGAAACGTTTTGCAAACCACCTAGCAAAAAACCAAAACTCAGGTAAAGGATACTTACAAGAATGACTGTCTATTAGCAAGCATGGAAGGATCGAAGAATATGCAACTTACCATTTAGTTTGATTACGTGCAGAAACATGTATAACATGATCATTCCACTCATAATCCTTCCATTCATCAACGATACCATCATAGTGCAATAGCATTATAGTAAAATTACTTGATAGAAACTGCAAATAAAACGAGTAATGAGAATACCTAAAGCAAAACGATAGTATAGATGGTAGTTGCCATGCATACATGAATACCTTTGTGACCATTTTATCAATAAGATCTCGTTGCTTTATTCCAACAGCAACTGCAAATAAGTTCCTCGAATTTTCATCCATCTGTCAAAATCATACCCTAGTTAATATCTTACTAAAACAAAGAAAACAGAAAACACAAATATGTTAACCAAGTTTATTGCGGAAGCATAGTGAATGGAAGTAAAATCAGCAGCATGATAAAATTGACACTAAGTTATTCCAGTTCAGTCAGCAATGTCATATTCCAAATGATCCCGGATTCCGTCATTAAAAAAATGAAGATCAAGTCTATCATCTGTGGTAATCATATTTATATATATGCCACGATAATTGTTTGTTCTAGAAGGCTAATAATTGCTTTGAAAACATGGTAAGCGCATATAAATCTAAAAATTTCACATCTACAGAAACAGAACACTTATCAAATGCTTACTCATATAATAATTGGCTTAAACGACAAACTTTAAGCAATTTCTACACTTTTTTTATTTGGACTCATAAACTGACAAATTCATGAAAAAACCATTAAAGCTTTCCACATGAATGCAATCCATAAGGACAGCAGCCGCAGCGCAATCTTAGAAGCAGTCGCTTAAGATTAATGCTGGCATACAAAATATTCTTAAACATCTTTAATACTGCAAGATTGAAACTTCCATCATTCTTACCTTTGGAAATCCCCATAATGGTCTCATTTGCAAGTTAGAAGTCTTTGACAGAATGCCCTCAGGTAAGGCCTCGGTTCCAGGAGGACTGCATTGATTCTAAAACAGATAAACACACATTAGCAATAAGTGACCGTAATTTGATCACATGAAACAAATAATTTTCATGATTAAATGATTGAAACTTTCCAGCAAGCAAACAAACCTTACAAGTGCCAAATTTAAAATTTTGGAAATTATCAGCTATTCTCCATCTTGATACTTTCTGTACAAGAGACTTAAAATTATTCTAAATTTCCTAGTAGCTTAATAACACCTTGTATAGTAAAAAAAAAAACTCAAAATATTTCTCCTTTTTTTTTTTTTTTCCTGGGCATACATAAAAATTTATACCTCCCTGTAATCTGGAACTAAAAATGCACTCCCTATGAAGAAAAGTAGAAAAAGAAAAGAAGCAGCTGGAAGAATGCTACAAAGACATGATCTCCTACTCTTTGAATCTACAGGCAAAGGTACCTGAAAAAGTCAAAAGAACAAGGAAAAAATAACATTAACTTAAAAGCATAAAAATTTCACTAGCTTCTACTATAAAAATGTATCGATACATACATTAGTTGTCCTAGTAAAGGTAACAACCATAAAAAAAAGACCAAACAGACTGGATAATTTCAATTGAATCACCATTAACAAGGAACAGGATCAATCAGTTTGAGCTAAAGCACGAGAAAAATCAAATTAACCACTAATTTGCACAAAAACTAATTGCATTTAGTTAATTATTTGACTCAGGTAGTTATCAAAATCAGAATTAAGATAAAAAGGACAAAAAAAAAAAGGCAGAAAACTTTACTCCTTTTGCTTTTATTCTTTTTACGCTTTTAATGGTTTTTTATAGCAACTTCAGAAAAATACAATCAATGCATTTAATCACGTAACACAAAGAATCTATTTCATGTGAATAGAATACAACTTACAGGATTGGGTGACTTCATATCACATGAACCTGAAAGCAGCCCAAGCGTTTCACGAACGACGGCGACGCTATGTTCAGCCTCCGTATGCGTCGACGCAGAAGTTTTTATCGGAGGATGAAGGATTAAGAACAGTATATGGGATATATATCAAACAGAAAAAAATGGAAGTTATCCGAAAATCAAATTAACAAGGACAGGAACAGAACAGAGAGGAAGAAGGAGGAGCACAAAATTCAAGCCCACCCGAAGAGCACGGCTCCTGGTGGGATATTTGTGTTTTAGGATGAACTGGAAGAGAGGATTGCTAGCGTCGTTTGCTCGATGAGGTGTTAATTACACTCGCTACAAAAAATCAACACGTGCAATTCTCATATTCAATTTTTTTTTATCTTCCTAATGCTGCTCCGCCACGCTCTTACTAAGAGAGTGATATAATTTTTCATTGGGAGCGTTTAAGAACAACATTTTTCTCATTAATTTAATTAACCAGTAATTAATTAAAAACTTAAGAAAGATACCGCCACGCCCGAAAGCGATGCAAGTGCTTCTGCCAGTATTTTTTTCATATGTTCTTCTATTTTCTTTTTTGTTTATTCGTTTTTTTATTTGATAATTAATTATAGGAAAAATCAGTCTACGGAAGGAAGTAGGTTATGGCCTTTTGCTTTTAAAGAAATTATAGGAGGCACCCAGCCAAATGCATTAGTGCTTCTCAATAATGTGCATACAATTGAATTTCGACATAAAAGTTTTCATCATAGTTATTAAATCGGCTCAATTGGATAGTTCAATCAAGATAATTGATGAACCGCTCTCAAAATTAAATCAATTTTATTTTAAAATCATTTAATATAAAGAATCAAATTGAATTAACTAACTTGTAATTAAATTGATCTATTTATACATACCCAATTGAGCCAAATCTAATTACCGAATTAATGTTCAAGTAGGGTTAACAACACTGGTTTTGTATATATACATGTTTGCCATGCTTTTCTTTACCTATAAGAGAAGAAAATCGAAAAATATTTTATATATACTCGAAACATTCAATATTTACACTTTGCTTGTGTCTTGTGATTCCGTTTAGGCAAGAATGGACGGTTCAAAAAAATATTTGGAGTGAATTTAGATCGATTCTTGCTTCAGGATTTACCCATAATTATTTTCCTTGCAAAAAAAAAAAAAGTGATTTTAGTTTTAATTTTGCATATTTTTCTAAAATAAATATAAATTCGAGGGTTGATCAAAATTGTCTTCCCTTTTTTTTTTTAAATTATTATCTTTCCATATTTGATTATTTATTCAATTTATAAATCAAATAGAATTGTCTTCCATGCTAATTAAAAATGAAAATTTTAGTGGTAATAATAATAATTTTATTATAGACATCCACATTCAATAAAGATAACTATAAATAATTTAAAAATAAAATTTTATAGAAAATAAATAAAATTATAATTTGAGATGGATGAAAAATAAAATAAAAAAGAATATGAGACGTTACAAATGAAACAGTCTCTCTGACGTCCATTTTGCTGCCGGTTGGGTTGTTGTCTCAAATGAATGAAAGTACTTGTTTTTAATACTAATAATAAAATAAAAATAATAATTTAACGTATGGAAGACAATTATTTCATTTTTTTTTTAAAAGAAAAATTTGCATTCAACTATGTATATTATATATTTTTCACTTTGTTAGGTAGAATGTCAATTTGCCATTTTCGACAATGCTTCTTTTTTTTTTTTTTTAGCCAAAAAGTTCCTAATTGAAGATCCAAATACTATTATTATAAAACCAGGAAAAATTTAATAAGAAGATCCAAATAAATAAACCAATAGATTCATCTTCTATAAACTTAAGATCTTAATATCAAGTGAAAAAAATCTGAAAGAGTAATATCGAAATTAAGAATAAATAAAATCAATTGAGGAGCATCCCTCCAAATAGTCGGACAAGCATATGAAATAGCCACTCGAGCAAGAGAATGAGACACCATATTAATTTGCCGATGAACCCACTAGATTTGAAAGATCTTTCCCTTCACAAATACGAGATTTACAATTCCTGATAAAATTACCATACTCATTACTGAAAACACTTAAAGATGATAAACTACACCACTATTCCCTACGATAACTACTTGAAAATGCAAAATGATAATATAAAATTAATTTTTTTAAAAACAAAAATATTAGAAATTCCATTGGACTGAAATAACGTAACATTTTATTTAACTCAGTTAAATTAATGAAAAACATTTATGATTAATAAAAATCAAACCCGAAACTTTTTAGTCCTGTGTAAATAAAGACCAATCATGTTACATTTTATTGACAATTATATTAAATTAAGTTATGGTGCGTTGGTTGTATTGATTATATAAAATAATCAATAATTAAGCAGACGTGGAGCTTAGTGGAATGTGTTAGATAAAACCATTTGCAAACTTGTTTTTTTTTTTATTATTTTTTTTAATTGGACGAACGTGTTTGATTTTGATATATATAGATTATGAATATACCCACTTACATATTAATTTTCCCACGTTAAATTATTATTATTATTTTAAAAAAAAGTACTTTCATTCATTTGACGACAGCAACCCAACCGGCTGCAAAAAGGACGTCAGAGAGATCGTTTCATTTGTCGCGTCTCATATTCTTTTTTATTTTATTTTTCATCCATCTCAAATTACAATTTTATTTATTTTCTAGGAAAAATTATTTTAAAATTATTTATAGTTATCTTTATTGAATGTGGATGTCTATAATAAAATTATTATTATTACCACTAAAATTTTCATTTTTAATTAATATGGAAGACAATTCTATTTGATTTATAAATTGAATAAATAATCAAATATGGAAAGATAATATTAAAAAAAAAAGGAAAGACAATTTTGATCAACCCTCGAATAACTTCCATTTTTTGCTCCTCCTTCTTCCTCTCTGTTCTGTTCCTGTCCTTGTTAATTTGATTTTCAGATAACTTCCATTTTTTTTCTCTTTGATATATATACCCATACTGTTCTTAATCCTTCATCCTCCGATAAAAACTTCTGCGTCGACGCATACGGAGGCCGAACATAGCGTCGCCGTCGTTCATGAAACGCTTGGGCTGCTTTCAGGTTCATGTGATATGAAGTCACTCAATCCTGTAAGTTGTATTCTATTTACATGAATAGATTCTTTGTGTTACGTGATTAAATGCATTGATTGTATGTTTCTAAAGTTGCGGATTTTCAGGTATATCCTTATCTCACCAATCTTCTTCTACACAGTCCAGTTCCATCACAAACACTATCCCTTCTCTTTTTAACGTCTCTCCAACTCACACAAACAATAATCTCACTCTCCACCAAATCAAATCATACCATATGTGCCTCCTACCTAATCAAATCATACCATATGTGCCTCCTACCTGCTCTTGATTTAGTAGTTGATATGTGCCAAAATTCTCGTCTTCAATTCCTCAACTTTTCATGCATATAAATTCTTAACCTTACTACACTTTGTCTCCTAAAACATTCTTAATCTCCACAAAGGTGGTACCTAGGCAGGAAAAATGATAGGATGGGAAGATGTTTACAAGGTGGCGGTGGCGGTGGCTATGGTGCCACTGTATGTTGCCCTAATTTTAGTATATGGGTCAGTAAAATGGTGAAAAATTTTTACACCTGAACAGTGTGGAGCAGTAAACAGATTAGTTTGCTATTTTACACTTCCTCTTTACATTTGAGTTTACTGCTCATATTGATCCGTTCAAAATGAATTATCTATTCATTGGAGCTGATGCTATATCCAAGTTAATTATTGTGGCATTTCTTGCTTTCTGGGCTAAGTTTAGTAGCAAAGGGAGCTACACATGGTCCATTACAAGTTTTCCTTTATGTACCTTAACTAATTCTTTAGTTGTAGGGGTGCCCTTGTAGGGGCTATGTATGGGCAAATCTTTGTTGGGACCGCGTGTACCATCCAACCCCGAATTAGTCCGCTTTGGGCCAAGCCCTCACGGATTTATTTTTGGGCACCTCCCAAAAGGCCTCATACTAATGGGTTGGGTTTGAACCATTATATTTTGGTTCCATTTCTCCTCTTTATCCGATGTGGGACTTGGGAGGATATCCCAACAAACCTCCCCTCCAACCAAGGACCACACAAATCGTGACCTCCCCTCCAGGGATAATCTGCCCACCATCTCTTGTACCGCCGCTACAATTTTGCGGGACACGCCGCCCAACCTCCTTTTGTCGGGAAGACTTTCGACACAAGGCACCACTTGCAGATCTTCTGGTCTTGGTCCTGTTGTTACACCGTCACACCGAGATTTTCTCACACTGCGCAGTCCGCTGTTCACACCCGTTCCGAACCAGGGCTCTGATACCACTTGTTGGGACCGCGTGTACCATCCAACCCCGAATTAGTATGATATTGTCCGCTTTGGGCCAAGCCCTCACGGATTTGTTTTTGGGCACCTCCCAAAAGGCCTCATACTAATGGGTTGGGTTTGAACCATTATATTTTGGTTCCATTTCTCCTCTTTATCCGATGTGGGACTTGGGAGGATATCCCAACAATCTTGTGGTTCAGTCTTCCGTTATTCAAGCTATCATTTGGCTTACTATTTTACTGTTTGTTTTAGAGTTCAGAAGAGCAAATCTTGATATCTCTTCTAACACAAATGGTAGTGATGAAAAGGATTTAGAAGGAAGTAATGTTAATGCTATAGATAACGTTAGGCCTTCTTTCTGGACTTTGACGAGAGTGGTGTGGATCAAACTGGCTATGAACCCTAATTCTTATGCTTGTATTATTGGGCTTGTTTGAGCTTAGGTATACAAATGTTGTTGTTGTTATTATTATTATTGTAATTATGATTAACACTGGGATTAATTGTGTTCTTGAATACTGGTAGGTGGCATTTTGAAATGCCAAGCATCATGGAAGGATCCATATTAATTATGTCAAAGGCTGGCACTGGCACTGCTATGTTTAGCATGGGTGAGTGCATTCCTGGAATGACAATAGCAATAATAAAACTGCTAAAAGGTTTTTCAAGGGCATTACAGTCTTTTTATGAATTTGCATTGTGGTTGTGTCTGGCGGAAATTCCGTATATTAATTTTCTTATTTATTTTTTTATAGCAACCTCGTTTTATGAGTTAATATTATATTATATATTTATGTGCAGGAATCTTCATGGCTTTGCAAGAAAAGGTAATTTCATGTGGTGCAGGACTCGCTGTGATTGGGATGATCCTAAGGTTCATTGCTGGCCCTGCAGCCATGGCGATTGGGTCTATTGCTGTGGGCTTGCGTGGTAATGTTTTACTTGTTGCTATTATTCAGGTAAATTTGTTATATTATAAAAAAAAATGATCATTAAAAATAGTATTATAACAAACTATATTTATCGGAGCGGTAAGCGATTTCAATTTTCATAAGATTGAAAACACAAATTCGATTTTCGGAAAAAAACACTTTGTTAGGAGGACAAAAAACAAATATTTACGTTCTACAGTGATCTGAAATACACTTTGTTGTTATCTACTGCAATTTAAAGAGATTGTATATGACGCTAATAAAAAATAATATTATAAAAATTTTAATTAATATTGTTTTTACAGGCAGCATTACCACAATCAATTACATCCTACTATTTGGAGGGATGCTCCTCAATTGATTTTACTTATTCTTAATTTCGATAGTACTCTTTCAGGTTTTTTTCACTTGATATTAAGATCCTAAGTTTATATAAGATGAATCTGTTGGTCTAATTATTTGGATCTTCTTATTAAATTTTTCCTGGTTTTATAATAATAATATTTGGACCTTCAATTAGGAACTTCTTGGCTAAGAAATCTCACTGACATTTAAAAAAAAAAAAAAAAAAAGTCGAAAATGGCAAATTGACATCCCACCCAACAAAGTGAAAAATATATAATATACACAGTTGAATGCAAAATTTTTTTTCCTAGTTACCATTAAACCCTTTAAAAAAAATGAAATAATTCAATTATCATACAAGAAAAGATTCAAATCCAAGATGTCGGTATCATAGTTATTCAATTATTATTATTTTTGGTTTATTCAATTATTTCACTTGGGCTTGGCTATCTAAATTGGACCAATCGAGGAACTGAAATTTAGTTAAGATATTATAAGTAATAATCCAACAATTCCCTTTTTTTCCCTTACAGTATCTTATTACAAAAATGTGTGGACCGTAAATGTTTAACTAATGCACAAACTCTAAAATTGCATAATAAGCAATTAACAATGGAAGCGACACGATCATACCGAAGATCACACTGCAAAAAAGAAAATTAATAATTAATATCATAATAATCATGAACTAATTTGATTTTCTTAATTTTAATTGATGAAATTTACACTTACGCTGTGCTTAGAACCTCAGCATGCAATCCATATTCTTTCGCGTAAATGAAGGATGTAATCGATTGTGGTAATGCTGCCTGTAAAAACAATTAATTAAAATTTTTAGAATATTATTTTTATAAGCATGATATATAATCTCTTTAAATTGCAGTAGATAACAAATAGTATTTCAGATTACTGTATAACGTAAATGTTTTTTGTCCTTATAACAAAATATTTTTTTCTAAGATCGAATTTGTGTTCTCAATCTTATAGGATTGAGATCGCTTACCACCCAATCAAAATAGTTTTGTATAATACTATTTTTAATGATCATTTTTTTATAATATAACAAATTTACCTGAATAATAGCAACACGTAAAACATCACCACGCAAGCCCACAGCAATAGACCCAATAGCCATAGCTGCAGGCCCAGCAATGAACCTTAGGATCATCCCAATCACAGTGAGTCCTGCACCACAGGAAATTACCTTTTCTTGCAAAGCCATGAAGATTCCTGCACATACATACAATATTAACTCATAAAACGAGGTTGCTATAAAAAAATAAATAAGAAAATTAATATACGGAATTTCCGCCAGACACAACCACAAAGCAAATTGATAAAAAGACTGTAATGACCTTGAAAAACTTTTTAGCAGTTTTAATATTGCTACTGTCATCCCAGGAATGTACTCACCCATGCTAAACATAGCAGTGCCAGTGCCAGCCTTTGACATAATTAATATGGATCCTTCCATGATGCTTGGCATTTCAAAATGCCACCTACCAGTATTCAAGAAAACAATTAATCCCACCGTTAATCATAATTACAATAATAATAATAACAACAACAACATTTGTATACCTGTTTGCAATAAAAGCCCAAACAATCCCAATAATACAAGCATAAGAATTAGGGTTCATAGCCAGTTTGATCCACACCACTCTCATCAAAGTCCAGAAAGAAGGCCTAACGTTATCTATAGCATTAACGTTACTTCCTTCTAAATCCTTTCCATCGCTACCATTTGTGTTAGAAGAGATATCAAGATTTGCTCTTCTGAACTCTAAAACAAACAGTAAAATAGTAAGCCAAATGATAGCTTGAATAACGGAAGACTGAACCACAAGATCAACTGCCATTTGCCCATACATAGCCCCTATTAAGGGCACCCCTACAACTAAAGAATTAGTTAAGGTACATAAAGAAAAACTTGTAATGGACCATGTGTAGCTCCCTTTGCTACTAAACTTAGCCCAGAAAGCAAGAACTGCCACGATAATTAACTTGGATATAGCATCAGCTCCAATGAATAGATAATTCATTTTGAACGGATCAATATGAGCAGTAAACTCAAACGTAAAAAGAGGAAGTGTAAAATAGCAAACTAATCTGTTTACTGCTCCACACTGTTCAGGTGTAAAAATTTTCCACCATTTTACTGACCCATATCCTAAAATTAGGGCAACATACAGTGGCACCATAGCCACCACCACCTTGTAAACATCTTCCCATCCTATCATTTTTCCTGCCTAGGTACCACCTTGTGGAGATTAAGAATGTTTTAGGAGACAAACTGTAGTAAGGTTAAGAATTTATATGCATGAAAAGTTGAGGAATTGAAGACGAGAATTTTGGCATATTTTTGTATTATTATAGTAGAGATAGATAGATTTTTATTTTATTGTATTCTTTTAGGGTTTGGTGGGTGTATGGGATTCTATGCTGTGGATTATTGAAGGTGAGTGACCTAATAAGAGGATTATAGTGCATGGAAGTGTGAAGTTGCTTTCATCAATGGGGTTTTTTATGGTCAGCAATTAAGCCTTGTGTTTGTGCCTACAGAATAAGGAATGAGGTCCAGCGATTATTCCACCCAACTTTGCAAATAGGGTTCTTAAATTTTTATGAAAAATATTTTTTTTATTCTCTTTATTATTTATATGCCAAAGCAGTGGAGTTTTTTAAGCATATATACAACTCCCATGCTTCCTTACAACGTATGAGATTGTGACTTGGACACCATGCAAGAAATTAATGTTTTTTGTATAATTTTCTGTTGTTTTTGTTGTCTATTAGAATATTTACAAAGTTGGTAAGTCGAAAGCCATTTCATAGGATTAAAGAATACCACAGATTAAAGGATCGCAGTATTTATTTTTTAAAGCTTATGAAAGCAAAATTTTGCTTGTCTTCTTCTATATATTGAGATTAGAATAAGAATGAACTGCGTCTTATAGTGCTAATTAATTATTAATTAATACAAGTTGTGTTTCATCATCATGTTAATATTGACTTTGTAAAATAATCAAAGCCACTATGATGCAGGTGCTAAAAGGTTTGAATTACTAAATTTCTCCTCTTGCTTCATTTCTTAACCTTTGTTTGGGTCGGAGTATATTTTTTTCTTTTAAAAAAATAATTATAGGAAAGTATCTAGTGAAAAATATTTTCTCTTGTGTAGAAAATGGGAGAAAAATATTAATAAAAGTAATATTTCACTTATTTTTCACCCGAGTCCACATGTTTTGAATCTCTCCATAAATTTATTGGAGAGAAAGTATCGGCAAAAAATGACAATTTCACTTATTTTTATAAAATTATTTTTATTAAAGTACTTTCCATTCGATGAATAAATTTTCTGGCTGAAGTATTACTAGTGGTTCCAATCACAAGTATTGATAATTGTTAATTTTCTAATAATAATATTTATTTCCTTCAAAATTTTACTTTTTTCTAAATAAAGGAAAATAAATTATTTTATTTCCTTCATTATATCCAACTACATGGGTGGAAAATAACTATATATATATATATATATATATATATATATATATATATAAAATCTACAATTTGTCATTATTTTCCTTGATTGTTTTCTTTCCTCTCCTTAATTTCTAAACAAAGCCAAAAGTAGTAACATCTAGTCGATAATATTGGATATGGTAAGCATAAATAATTTAACAGAATAAGTTCCATTCCTCAGATCATCATCATCATCATCTTGTATGCTGGGTAGCTTTTAATGCAACCTTAACCCATACGTTAACTTGAAAAATCTATCATTTGCATTTTGAATTTAAATCAAAAAAAAAAAAAAAAAAAAGGAAGAAGAAACCACACACTTATATTCTCTCTGTAATGCAATATTGTTGTTCGATGGGATGTGAAATTCCATATATTTGCGTGGCAAGAATTTCAATTCTCTGGAGCCAGTTGATTGAGTTGATGGATCTTTCCTTTTTAATTATTTTTTTTAATCTAAATAGTTAATGGCTTTGTCTTGCCTGTATACGAAATTGGATGGTTTTGAGATCAAAAGGTTTCATATCATGTCTCGAATATTTTCATCTCTATCGAATTGAACTATTCTGTCTGTGCATGAAATGTACGTAACATATATATGAACAGTTCCTTTTTTTTTTTTTTTTCCAATTAATCGAGGAATTCCAAAATTTATAGAAACAAAAAGTAGCTTTTATTTTTAGATATTCCACTTGATTAATAGGATATAAATAATATATATATATATATATATATATATATATATATATATTCTCTCCTTTTCAGTTTCTGTATATATTAATTAATTAATAGGATATAAAATAATATAAAAGTTTTGTTGCTTAATATTTTAAAACAACCCACTTCGTAAATATTTAATTTTGTTTTTTATTTTAATATTTCTATTGACCTTAATTTGATTTTCTTTTGAAAATATGTAGAACTTAGTTTGATTTTAAAAACATGGGTATGACGGTGGGGAGTTTCTTTTTCTTCCCATTTTCAAATTTGAGTGAGTCGACATGCCATTTTGAGTGCTCAAAAATTTGGCTGTCTAACACAAAAAAGCTTTTCTTTTTAATGACCTAAACAAATCATATATGTCGAAAAGATTGTTTAATGATGTTCTTGCAAATGAAGCTTTGAAGAGAAATTGAGGTTGCATGTGTCGGAGAAGGAAAGGTTAATGGTAGCTCAAGTGGAGAGTGATGACAGGGCAACAAAAACAACTCTTAACTCTGTTGTTTTTCTTGTCTCTATTGTTGATATGCCAACGTGTACATGGTGGTGGCTGACTCATAATATAATGAAGTTAATTGGTAATTAAGTGGTTAATGATTTATATTAATTGTGGAGAAGTTTTCTTATAATACGTGGATTAAGATAAAATTAGCAATTTTTTATATTTTGTTCTACAAATAATTGTCTGTAGATCAAATGGGATGATTTTTTCTTCTGATAATAAAACTTATGTTTATATCATCATGTATTTCTAATTTATTAGATTATTACTAATCTAGTTTATACCACATCAAGCGCATAAGGGAGAAGCGCTCCCAACGGAGATTTTCTCAATTCACAATGATTAAACACTCAATCTCTTGATTAAAGAACATAAATCATTTGTATTCGGACCAACCTTCGTTAATAGTCTGTGACATTACTTTATGATAAGATTATATATATATATATATATATATATGAATTTGCATATTCTCCTGTTATTCTGCCTTTTGTATTATATAACTTATTACTATATAATTTATGTGATTTCACCAGCACACATACACAATCTCCATTATTTTTCACAACTAGGCTATTTGTCCATGGAACAGATTCCAATTGCTTGGTTGCAAAACATTCCATATTTTCCAATTAAATCAACATCAAGCATTTCTTGTTAAAACAATAAATTTCCTTGCTCATGCACAAGCCAGAGCACCCGATTGCTTTTGCTAGTGTATATTTACAAAATATGTGAAAATCCCATGTGCAAAATTTCAAAGCCATGTTTAATGAAAAAAAAAAAAAAAGAAAAGAGAACCATCAGAATAACTCCTGAAGATAGCATTAATTCTAACATACAACTGGGATTTTGGATCCTGTAATGCTGCTATTAGCACCACAGGAGAAAGATATTGAAAGAAAGCTTGTAGGACCTGCTCTGCTCATCTACTTCATTGGACCAGCATTGCAATATGTGGAAAAACTGTCTGATGGAACCTTTAGAATGAGGTTGAAAAACCATTATTGGTCAAGTGACGTAAAATGAATTTATTCGAGAATTTCACATCATTTTTCTAAATGTGTGGAGGAGGAGACACGATCTTTGTAATCTCCACCTCTGAACCTGAAGATTTTTGCATTGTTCAAGGTCTAATAAGAGAAAACAGGAAGAAAGTTAAGGTCTAACAAATTGCATTATGATATTATTTTAATTATCACAGTATGACAAAACTCATGGAAAAACTTACAAGAAACCCCACAAAAACCGACATCTCAAACATCCAAAATTGCTCAAGCATATTACCTATCGATTACAGAAGAAATACACATAAAATAAATAGAATTTTTCAGTTTTGAATTTCATTTATAAAACCTTCTGCAGATGGATTAAGGGGAATAAAGGATGCAGGTGGTTTGGTTACAGCAAATAGAATGTCTGCATAACCAACCACCCCGACTAAAACATCATCGTTGTCATCTTCCGTCACCCATACATGAGTTGCCCTGTGGGACAGCATCTGAGCCATGACTGCAGCTAGGGAACTTGTAGTTTTACATGTTAGGGGTGCACTTCTGCCCCTATACATGCTCCTGCCAATTCCAAAACTTGAGCTTCCTGGATTAAAGCCAATGCTCCGGCTGCTGAATGTCCTTGCTCTTGTTAATCCACCACCATTAACCATGTTGTTATCGCCAACCGTTGAGTTGACTGTCAAGTCAGGGAGTGATCTTGGAGTCAAATTATCTTCAACTCCCATCACAAACTGCCCTGCTGACAGATTGGCTAAAGCCCATGCTGCAGCCAAATAATCACATTTCCATAACCTGGAGGCTGATATTTCCCCTATAATCTTACCTTGTCCATCTGGCATGGGCTCCACAACGGCAACTGCACAGGGATCTTTCGGTTGCACTTCTGTAGCTTTGAGGGCTGGAAGAGAAGCCTCAATTGAACAGTAGTTCAAGTTAATGGCTCCAAGGGAAGAGATGGGTGAAAGAGGGAGTGGAGCAAGAGCACCGAGGCAGCCAATCACAAAACGGATGACATCTTCTCTAGAGAGACAGCAGAATTTGTCATGGCTAGAAGTTGTGGAAGATGTGGAAGGACGGTTGGTGTTGATACTGAGGCTGTTGCTGTTGATGCTGAGGCTGTTGCTGCTGGTATTGGTACTGAGGTTGTTGCTGCTGCTGTTGGCAGAATCAGCATTCTTAAGCCACTTGCCATTATAGAGAATTGAGAATCGTTTGCTCATGCCTTTCCATGCCGTGCCCTTGGTGACAAGAAGACGCCTAACACCTTGCTTCATCATCTCCAATGCATCAATCAATCTATAGGAAAACCAATATATATCATGAATTATATGTTAAAGAATCTCATACTCGAACAGCTTTTTTATCTTGTACAATACAGCATTGGATAGAACAGTAATCCGAAGGGGTATTAATTTACAGAGTTTAACAATAACTAAACCAACTATTATTATATACAAACGAATTCTATACTTCAAATTCATTCATACTAAACGAGGGGCAAAGCCATTTGCACATCTCATACTTGATATTTTGTATGTTGTCATGTCAAATAAGATCCAAAATATTTACAAACCTCATACCATTCCTAGTTTACCAGTTGCATGTGTCGAAGCATAACCAACCATACATATCACACGAGACAGTATGAGCTAATTGAAAATATCTGACTCTCCATAACCTCATCCCTATCCCTTTCACCACATGGATGTTGATTGGAACTGCATGATTCCCTATTTCAGAAACATTTGTTAAATTATGCTTCCTACTCTACATTCAGTTTCAGTCAGCATATCCAACTATTACTCATGGGAAATGAGGGGACTGTTACCACAAAGGCCAATAAGTAACAGGTCCAAAAAACTGCAATAGTGACAGCTATTAGCTAGTATAATAGCTTGCTATCTTTGGCTGCCAAGCCAGTCTCTTCCCTTGCTTCTGCAGCCACCGATCGTCCCTCTTCTTTTTACCCTACATCAACTCATATCACCCAGAACAGTTAATAAATGAAATTTTGAGACATCCTTTAAGACTCTCCTAGACACTTTTTTGGTATTGATAATTTAGGATCTTTGATCTTCTTCTTTATTTTTTATTCTTTTATACTAGTTATTGAAGTTGATCGTGGATAATGAACAAATCATGCATTCAACATCTTTATTTGCATCATGTTCATTGGTTAGTTGCAATTTCTCAAATTACATTCAACTCCTTGAATATAAATTAATGCAATTATCAAATTTTTTTTTTAAAATATAAAGTGAATCTACAATGCCACCTAAATGGGATCCACGCAAATAATAGCAAGATACAGAAGATGAGTACTATGGGTGTGCTGGCATGACAGAGTATGGAGTGAAAAAGTAAATTAATGAATTGGATTATCTATTATAATATTGGACTAAAAATGAATAATTGGCTTTATATACTTCTTAGAAAATCAAGAGATCAAAGGGAAGCAAAGGCATCATTATTTCATTAGTCAACATGGAGGTGACATTAACAGTTTGGTTAGTCTGACCAACAATGTGATATAAGTATGATTTTGTGATACCACGCTGGACAGGAAAGGATATCACTAACATCTCACTAATAGGAGGGGAGTTTACTTATGGCAAAACCCCTCTAAATGTAATTTAGCTGATATAATTGTAATATGTGCAAAAAGATAGAAATGTGAAGATAAGAAAAGCCTAAAATCATGTAATTTAATAAGCCTCTCTGCAACAATCAACTAGCAAAAGATAGTTCAAAGAGGAATTCAAGAGTTTTATGGGCCTATACTATCCGTAAAAATTATTAGCATTTATCAAGACTTGAATTGCCAAACTTCAGCCTCAACAAGGAAAGGCGTTCAAAAAACTTGCAATAATTGCTGGCCCATTCTTTATTTATCAAGTAACATCCCCATATCCCAACACCAAATTATGCAAAAGAACTAGGTAAGTAGACATATTGTAGGATAGTCGAAGGTTTTAAGAGTAGAAAAATATTGTAGCATAAAGAAAACAAGGTAAAATTTTCACAAATTCTCAGAGCAGAATCATAATCTATACACAATTTGAAAAATTAGCCCCATTGCAAACATGGATTTTTCATTGAGATAACAACAAGAAAGACAAGTCAGCAATATTCCATCTCAAATTATCAAATCCGTGAAATGACAATATGAATAAATCAAAGCAACAAGCGTATCATGACCACAAATGCCAACTATTCAAGTTTCACAATTTGAGAGCTGACCTTGTAGCAGGATCAACCTGTTTCAATAGAGAGTTATTAGGAATAACCACCTCAGAGACAGGCGTATTCATGGCCTTCTCCTGATCCTCCAAGCACTGAGCTTTAGCTAAAAAGGCCACAATATCAAGAGAATTAAGGATACCCACAAACCTCTGTTGCCTCATTTCGCTATTCTCGATCATACCCACATGAGTTCTCCTCTTCCAAACAGGAATACCGCACTCCGTCGACTCTCCAATTGCCCGAATCGCAGATTCGACCGTCCCAGTCTCGTAAAATTCCATCATTTCCGGCTTCCCCACCGTTAGATCTCCCACGACATGATATAAAAACACCGATGCCATCGAAATTCTAACAAATATAACATTAAAAATTATAAAACAAATATCCCCATTGGACTATCACGAGAAATAAAGATGAAATACAGACTTACCTCGATAGGGTAAAATTTAAGGATTCTTGAATATTCAAAGTGGAATTCTTTTTTATTGATGCCCACTTGTTCCCACCAAACAGAATATGGGAAAATACTTTTTATCAGGAGAGAGTTATAGAAAAATTTGGATTTATCTATTTTTATTAAAGCAAAAGCTGTCCTATGTCAAAGCTAATGAGAAAAAGTTCTTATCCTCCAGAAAATTGGAGAAAGAAGACTGCGGGAACAGATTTCCAAAAGAAACAATCAGAAAAAGAAACTGAGATACCGGGATAACCGGCAAGGTAATGAAAGTTATAAGAGAGAATGGAGGAAGATAAGGAGAAGATGAAGCCCAGTAATGGGCAAACGATGGAGAATCAGAAGAAGAAGATGGGTGCTAGTATTGATGATAGGTATGGATATGAGGCAGAGAGAATTTGCCATTGAAGAACAGAAAGGTTAAGGCCCATGAAAGAAAGATTCCTTCTTTCTGTTTCTCTAAATCACTGAGTTTGAGTCTGTGTTCTGACTCTGACGCCGGTGCGTGTGTCATCAAGATCGTGAACATTGGGCCGTTTTATTTATGCAGAGAAGAGATGGATCTCTGTTATAGAAAGAGAAGAGGATGAGACTAAGCAAACAGTAAAATAATGCTCCATTCAGAAAAATAAAAATAAAAAAAATAAAACGGAAAAAACAAAATAATGGCGAATTATTGAAGTGGTCTGTTTCGTAATCATTACTTCGTCAGCACCTGTGTTTTTTTTTTTTTTTTTTCTTCCACATACATCGGATCCGACGATACTATATAGGGTCATTTATACCTGAAGATTTGAATACATTAATTTTTCTATGTATTTTAGTATTTAAATGAAAAAATTACCATAATTCATTATTTAAATTTATTAATTTTAATATAATTAAGTGCATCTAATCATAATTTGCAATTGAATAAATTATTTTAACACTATTTTAATTTATTGCTTTAAATTACAAGGAATTTTTAAAATTTATTTTTTAAAATAGGTTAGTTTCTCGCTTATACGACGGTTGCGAAATTTCAAATTTAACCCTTATCAATCAAAATTTTACAAAATTCATTTGAAAAATCATATTTTTATGTTTAAATGAAAAATAAGTAAATTTTGATTTTATGAATTCAATTTTATAGAATTGGAAATAATTAAATAAAATTATATAAAAATAGGTGAAATTCCTATTTTTAAATAAATTTCACAAAATTAAATAACTCAACTTTTTATGATAAAATTACCTTTCTCTTCATGCAAAGTAAATTTTTGCTCATTTAACTTATTATTTTTTTTTTGAAAAATTAAACTTATTATTTTTATCAAAGCTCTATCAAAACCATTTGAAATTTATTTTTTTAAGAAAATGTAAATACAGTCATAGTTTATTATTAAAAAAAAAAAGAAAAATTCCTTGAAAAACAATATTTCTCTATACCGCGCAAAAAAATTAACAAATGTCATGGATTTAATATATCGATTAAACTTAATTAAATTTATTAATTGTGCCCTAATAAATTATCATATATTAAATTTATACTCTGCATCATATATTTAACTTATTAAAATTATTTTCCAGTTCTGAAGAAAGTTCTGAATCTGATGAAAACTTGTCAGATGGGTAAAGAATTCTTTTACTACTTATCATATATATAATTATTAATTAATTATGGTGGAATTTGAGTGTATTAATTTATATGAATTTTATTATTTATATTTGAATGAAAAAACAATAAGATTGTTGTAATGGATATAATAAATATAACCGGTGTTTGTTATTGTTTTTGTTAAATTATTATGTCATGCTTATTATTTTAGAAATAAAAACAAATGGATTATAGATAATTCTTGATTATAGATAAAAACAAATGGATTATAGATAATTTTTGTTAAATTATTGTTTATATTCAATAAATAATTCTTGATTAAAAAAATACTATAATGTCATAAATAAATAAATAAACCATATATTATAGATATCGTTTATATATAATATCTGATGGAAAAAAGAACTCCACCAATTTAGATAAAAGGATTAATCTCTGCCATATGAATAATTAAATTAAAGATAAGATTAGTCAAATTGATTGTAACATGATTGTCACGACCCGATTCCATGGGCCGGACCGGCACTAGGGCCCAGGTAAGCTTAAGGCCCCCGAGGCCCGTAGTAAGCCTGAAACACTAAAAATTTACTATCTCAATATAATTTTAAACATTTAGCCCATATTTATCAGTTACAACATTCCATAAATCGGGCTCAATTAACATTTCATCACATTTTTAATATGGCTCACATAATAATATCGTCTATGATAATACCCGACTAAATGTAAGTAAATTCTACAACTGCGGAGTCACTAACTATTTGGTATACATAGCTTTTTATACATATAATTACATAGTAAAATAATTATAGAATTAGGAAAAATTTCTCTATTGCCCTGCGCCGAAGGAACATATCCTAAATCGTATTAAAGAAGGACTTACTTCCTGAAACATCAAACAAAACATGTGAGTTTTCTAAGGAGTAATAATTATTACACAATACACGCAGTCACACAAATGTGTAAACATATCAATCTAGTCATCCGACTAGTTATATGCTCACGCAGCCAGTCACACAAATGGCAAATCACCAGCACTCACAATCATTTACATCTTCATATAATCACATCACGTGGAAATTAGTCAGTGGAGTCACCGAACCCCCGATGAGCCGTCCTCCCACATGGCTCATCCTCTCACATGTGCACCAGGGAGCCGATCCCCCATACTGGCCGACCGGTCTAATCCTCACTTGACCAGCCCTCTCATTGTTTTTCCATTCTCTCTTTTCTTTTTCATACCAACAGGAGGCAACCCGGTCGTCTCCATCAAATCTAGATCATCAGGCGCTCACAACAGGAGGCCACCCTGCGGGCTGCGATCAAATCTAGATTATCAGGTGCGCCCAATAAAGAAGCCGACCTGTGGTTAACAGTAACAGTAACAGTAGGTGCACACGGGGGCGCCGATCTCCCATTTACCCGGCTAACAGAAACAGAATCGGGATCCATATAACAGAATCAGAATATAACAGAAATCAGAATCAGGATCCGTATAACAGAAACAGTCTCACAAACCCATGGTGACCCACTTCATCCTAATTCCACACAAACAAAGCACAGCAATATCACAACACAATTAATCAAGTATTGCAATTAAATGCAAGCATATTAATCAATTAAACATCATAATGCAATGCAAATAACCAAATAAATAAATAGTATTAACAATAATAATGGAAATAAATAAATAAATATGTAAATCATTAAATGAGTAGTAAAGATAATAAATAATCAGAGCACTATATTTATTATGTACCAAGTTATAGAACTAATCTAACTAAACTTATTAATTATGTTGTTAATTAAAATTAATCTAAGTTCTATCGAAATTTCGGCAGCATTTCCCCTAAAAATTGGACTATCCACCTGTTTAAATATCAAAAATTTCATTCAATATTAACTCAATCCACACAGCCCATCCGTCGGGCAATCAATCAAATCAAATACCCATCCGCCTTCAATAATATATCACCAATCAACCATAATTTACAAATTAAAAGACCTTCAACTATTCTGGGAATATTATCAATAATTCTTTCATCTACTCTTTCTCCTTTCAGTACAAGTATGTCAACGTTCACCAAATAAATCTACAAATTATATTCTAAGCAACTCATATCATCCAATTAACAATATCATATATCAAACAAATTACACTAATCCTTAATTAACATTCAAATACATATTACTTAATAATATTAACCCTTATTAGTATTAACTTCATAGAAACTAAAACATCCTAATTATTATAAAATTCATCCATATAACTTATTTTGAATACTAACCAAATTTAATTACTTTGCTAACTAGCTAATTAAACCTTTCTAAAAGATCGTATAGTTCTTGTTTATCGACTTCCTTAATTTTTCAGCCTGAAGCCTAATTTCTAAATATACGTCAATCCACAGATCAATATCAGTTGATGTCAGATGTTAAAACTAATTATATATTCATACTCTACACGAAAAATGCAATATCCTGCCTCTTGGGAACTCCGGTCACCGGAACCACCGCTGTCGCCGCCGTCTATGGTGGCTGGAGGGGTGGTGGTTCTAAAATTCACCAATCAACGCCAAATCCTGTTGCAAATCCCAACTAAATCGCGATTTTATAGTCATTTTCTACCAATTATGTCATTATCTATCAAAATCCCAATTTATAAACCAATTAAAACCAAAGTTCAATTTTTCCTAAAACTTCCGATTAATTGCAAATTAATCAAACAAATGATTTGTAAAGGAATTAGAATGGGATAGTCAACCGACCTTGTTGGTGTCAGTCACCGGAATCGTTCGAGGTGGCCGGATTTGATCATCGCAACCTCTCTGTCTCCCTCTCTCTTTCCGTCGTGCGAGAAGTAGGCCAAGAGCATGAAATGGGTCGGATGGTTGTAATGGTAGGGACTAAAGGCGAGGTCCAGGTGGTGCGAATGAAGCTCCTTGCCGTTGATCGGTCGAAAAATGCGGGAGGAGGGGCTGAGGGTGCTGCGATCGCAGCTTCCTGCGACAGCCGCGCTAGCTACGCTAGCCTGAGACAACAGAGGTGAGGGTGAAGGAGAGCGGCACGGGAACGGCAGCGGGAGGCGATGGGAATGGCGTTGGCTTCAGGTGACCGGAAAGGCAAAAGGGAAAGGGGAAGGGGGTGTCGCGCGCATGGCGCTGGCGCCAGGAAGGAGAAGGGAAAAGAGAAAAGAAGAAAAAAAAAAGAAAAAAAAAGAAAAAGAAAAGAAAAAAAAGAAAAGAGAAAAATCTTGGGCTTCTAGACCATTCCGGTTCGATTCGAACCGGTTTGGTCTAATTTCAATGATTCGGCTCGATTTTGTTCGGTTTGCAAGTTTTTTCACTTGGTTTTCAAATTATTCGTGTGGTTTTTGAAAAATCAATTCGCGTTTCGAGTCCGGTTCAATTTATTTTAATTATTTTAATTAGGTTTCATAACATTCCTCCATTAACTAAATAAAATAAAAATATAATTAGTAATCATATTTGATTTTTAGGAAAATTAATTTATATATATATATAATAGATCAATTGCTGGACTTTTATTTTATTATTCGAAAATTTAACTGTTCTCGATTCAAAATTTTTGACATTATATTTGGGCTTGGGCCCAATTTGCAAAAACTTGAATTCAAATTAAAATTGTTCACTATGTACGGCCCATATTGTCAAAAATAGAAATTTTTGATTTAATAAAAATTCAAAGGTTTCGAAAATAAAAATTCGGGGTATTTCAATCTCCCCCCCTTAAGACAATTCGTCCTCGAATTGGAATCTAGTAGGAGAGAGTAAGAATGGACACACACAGAGAATTTCAAAGTCATAAGAAATTCCTTCCAACACCAAGGACACAGCTCAAAAGTGGATAATATGAACCTAGGAAAGAAAAGAGTCAAGTATCCTAATTGTATTTCTATTGCCAACCATCCTATTTAGTGCCAATTGGTTGAAGTTTACAAGAAACTTAAGCTTATTGTCTACATCCCCAATTACTATCTTCAGACAGCTACTGAAATCTTTAGAAAATCTTTCTTTGAATAAAACTTTTATAATAAAACCGTATTTATCAAGAAGATGCATAATATATGTCGTATATGTTTCTCAAAATTATATAATTTCTTTTGAAAATTTAAATTTTCACTAAGCATTCCTTCATGAAAACCTAACATATAGTTTACAAACGCAAAACGACTGAAATTTAATTTACTTATAATAATAAGAATTAACTCGTTTAATTTACATATATTATTACTAAAACTTTTCTTTAATCAAAAGTTCAGAAACTATTACTTTAATCCAAAACTTTAAGAAAAAAAAATGTCTTGTAATTTTTGTTGTCTATAGTATCACAGGGCAATTCAAGTTCATTCTCTTGGTTCTTATCTATACAAATCCTATTCTCCTCATAACATCTTTACCATACACTAGTACATCTATTAGATGGTTCCTAAACTAAGGATATCATTGTGCTCTATAGCTATCTTACCTATACAAAGATTTTTAATATCTCTCCTGTTTAACCATCAGTTTCTCTTTAATACTTAATCTATCAAGTTACCCTAAAACTTATCATCAAATGGGCTTTCATAATAACTCCTTTCATCTCTCCTAGCTCTTATATTTTTAATAACTTTCATTCTACCAATATTGCTATTAGTTCATCCTAAGGATATTAAATATTCTTATTAATTATTTATCCACTTGGTTTCTTTCATACTATTAATCATCATTATTCATGTCTTACCTAATCACTAACATTTTAATTTGTCTCACTTAACCAAGTATTAGGTACCATATGTGGAACTATTAACTTAAAATTAGCATCTATCTATTACTCACTTATATCAAATTTTGATTCAATTTACCTGTCTCACCTATGTAAAACTAAACAACCTTTTTCAAGTCTCCTCATATTTTATTCCTTTAAATTTTTTTTTTTTTTTTTTTTTTTTTTTTTTTTTTACCACATGCTCCTAACATATATTACAACTTGTTATATATATCATTTATATACCCTTAAATCATTTCAATCCATTTCTAATGTTATTTCTCCCATTTATTACATTAAACAGTCCTACACTCTAACTCTGGTTGCAATCTAGCTTCTAAACTAAAATTGTCTCCTCAAACCTTTCCAATGTTTATGTTCTTACTTAGCTACTAAGTGTCTACTTACTTAATATCATCATCACCACTTGTCTTATTCTTCTTTTCCAAATCTTCTTTAAAATTTTATTATCCTCGCAATCATTTCATTTTATGATCTAGTCCAATTGGCCCCGTGATATAAATAGACAACTTTCGAAAATAATTTTCTATATAAATAATCAATTTCAAATTATTTATCATAACACAATTTTGAATTCAAAATTAAAATTGGGTTTTAAATTTAAATATCAAATATCAAGTAAATAAAACAATAAAAAGATTATCTTTTGAATAAATTCTAAAAAAATTCAGTAGCCGAGCTGAATACTAAAATACTAATTCCTAATCATCCAAAGTTCATCAATGCGCCATACAAATGAAAAACCTATTTATTCTCTATACTATCCTATTCACTGATAGGAATAGAGCTCACATGAAAAGTAGTGTACTGGGTGATCAGGCCAATCCACCACCATCAGGTATTACTCTATTCCCTAGCCTAAGGGTTGATACCAACTCTAGCCCCTATAGGTATTGCGATGGATTTATCTTATTGTCTACTGTCACTTCAAACCTCTAATTACTTCCTCCGAAATCATAGATCTACGCAATAAGTGTGGATTTTCCTACCTCATAGGGTCTAGTGCGTCCACCACCCCTAGAGAGGAAAAAATCACACAGTTTCTTTCCTTATGTTGGTTACGGCCGATCCCAACATAAAGAAATTTCCTATACTCCGCAGTTGTGTCCTAAAACCCTAACCTAGGCTCTGATACCAACTTTGTCACGACCCGATTCCATGGGCCGGACCGGCACTAGGGCCCAGGTAAGCTTAAGGCCCCCGAGGCCCGTAGTAAGCCTGAAACACTAAAAATTTACTATCTCAATATAATTTTAAACATTTAGCCCATATTTATCAGTTACAACATTCCATAAATCGGGCTCAATTAACATTTCATCACATTTTTAATATGGCTCACATAATAATATCGTCTATGATAATACCCGACTAAATGTAAGTAAATTCTACAACTGCGGAGTCACTAACTATTTGGTATACATAGCTTTTTATACATATAATTACATAGTAAAATAATTATAGAATTAGGAAAAATTTCTCTATTGCCCTGCGCCGAAGGAACATATCCTAAATCGTATTAAAGAAGGACTTACTTCCTGAAACATCAAACAAAACATGTGAGTTTTCTAAGGAGTAATAATTATTACACAATACACGCAGTCACACAAATGTGTAAACATATCAATCTAGTCATCCGACTAGTTATATGCTCACGCAGCCAGTCACACAAATGGCAAATCACCAGCACTCACAATCATTTACATCTTCATATAATCACATCACGTGGAAATTAGTCAGTGGAGTCACCGAACCCCCGATGAGCCGTCCTCCCACATGGCTCATCCTCTCACATGTGCACCAGGGAGCCGATCCCCCATACTGGCCGACCGGTCTAATCCTCACTTGACCAGCCCTCTCATTGTTTTTCCATTCTCTCTTTTCTTTTTCATACCAACAGGAGGCAACCCGGTCGTCTCCATCAAATCTAGATCATCAGGCGCTCACAACAGGAGGCCACCCTGCGGGCTGCGATCAAATCTAGATTATCAGGTGCGCCCAATAAAGAAGCCGACCTGTGGTTAACAGTAACAGTAACAGTAGGTGCACACGGGGGCGCCGATCTCCCATTTACCCGGCTAACAGAAACAGAATCGGGATCCATATAACAGAATCAGAATATAACAGAAATCAGAATCAGGATCCGTATAACAGAAACAGTCTCACAAACCCATGGTGACCCACTTCATCCTAATTCCACACAAACAAAGCACAGCAATATCACAACACAATTAATCAAGTATTGCAATTAAATGCAAGCATATTAATCAATTAAACATCATAATGCAATGCAAATAACCAAATAAATAAATAGTATTAACAATAATAATGGAAATAAATAAATAAATATGTAAATCATTAAATGAGTAGTAAAGATAATAAATAATCAGAGCACTATATTTATTATGTACCAAGTTATAGAACTAATCTAACTAAACTTATTAATTATGTTGTTAATTAAAATTAATCTAAGTTCTATCGAAATTTCGGCAGCATTTCCCCTAAAAATTGGACTATCCACCTGTTTAAATATCAAAAATTTCATTCAATATTAACTCAATCCACACAGCCCATCCGTCGGGCAATCAATCAAATCAAATACCCATCCGCCTTCAATAATATATCACCAATCAACCATAATTTACAAATTAAAAGACCTTCAACTATTCTGGGAATATTATCAATAATTCTTTCATCTACTCTTTCTCCTTTCAGTACAAGTATGTCAACGTTCACCAAATAAATCTACAAATTATATTCTAAGCAACTCATATCATCCAATTAACAATATCATATATCAAACAAATTACACTAATCCTTAATTAACATTCAAATACATATTACTTAATAATATTAACCCTTATTAGTATTAACTTCATAGAAACTAAAACATCCTAATTATTATAAAATTCATCCATATAACTTATTTTGAATACTAACCAAATTTAATTACTTTGCTAACTAGCTAATTAAACCTTTCTAAAAGATCGTATAGTTCTTGTTTATCGACTTCCTTAATTTTTCAGCCTGAAGCCTAATTTCTAAATATACGTCAATCCACAGATCAATATCAGTTGATGTCAGATGTTAAAACTAATTATATATTCATACTCTACACGAAAAATGCAATATCCTGCCTCTTGGGAACTCCGGTCACCGGAACCACCGCTGTCGCCGCCGTCTATGGTGGCTGGAGGGGTGGTGGTTCTAAAATTCACCAATCAACGCCAAATCCTGTTGCAAATCCCAACTAAATCGCGATTTTATAGTCATTTTCTACCAATTATGTCAGTATCTATCAAAATCCCAATTTATAAACCAATTAAAACCAAAGTTCAATTTTTCCTAAAACTTCCGATTAATTGCAAATTAATCAAACAAATGATTTGTAAAGGAATTAGAATGGGATAGTCAACCGACCTTGTTGGTGTCAGTCACCGGAATCGTTCGAGGTGGCCGGATTTGATCATCGCAACCTCTCTGTCTCCCTCTCTCTTTCCGTCGTGCGAGAAGTAGGCCAAGAGCATGAAATGGGTCGGATGGTTGTAATGGTAGGGACTAAAGGCGAGGTCCAGGTGGTGCGAATGAAGCTCCTTGCCGTTGATCGGTCGAAAAATGCGGGAGGAGGGGCTGAGGGTGCTGCGATCGCAGCTTCCTGCGACAGCCGCGCTAGCTACGCTAGCCTGAGACAACAGAGGTGAGGGTGAAGGAGAGCGGCACGGGAACGGCAGCGGGAGGCGATGGGAATGGCGTTGGCTTCAGGTGACCGGAAAGGCAAAAGGGAAAGGGGAAGGGGGTGTCGCGCGCATGGCGCTGGCGCCAGGAAGGAGAAGGGAAAAGAGAAAAGAAGAAAAAAAAAAAGAAAAAAAAAGAAAAAGAAAAGAAAAAAAAGAAAAGAGAAAAATCTTGGGCTTCTAGACCATTCCGGTTCGATTCGAACCGGTTTGGTCTAATTTCAATGATTCGGCTCGATTTTGTTCGGTTTACAAGTTTTTCACTTGGTTTTCAAATTATTCGTGTGGTTTTTGAAAAATCAATTCGCGTTTCGAGTCCGGTTCAATTTATTTTAATTATTTTAATTAGGTTTCATAACATTCCTCCATTAACTAAATAAAATAAAAATATAATTAGTAATCATATTTGATTTTTAGGAAAATTAATTTATATATATATATAATAGATCAATTGCTGGACTTTTATTTTATTATTCGAAAATTTAACTGTTCTCGATTCAAAATTTTTGACATTATATTTGGGCTTGGGCCCAATTTGCAAAAACTTGAATTCAAATTAAAATTGTTCACTATGTACGGCCCATATTGTCAAAAATAGAAATTTTTGATTTAATAAAAATTCAAAGGTTTCGAAAATAAAAATTCGGGGTATTTCAATGATAATATGAGAAATCTTGCAATTTATAAAGTAATCACGTGGGTCCAACCAATCAATGTTTAATCAATGGATAATTGCACCCTTTTTTTTTTTTATAAAATGATTTTATGATTTATAAATTTTACGTTTCTTTTTTATAAAATAATTCTTTATAAAATGATTTTTTTTTCTTAATTAAATTTTATATTTTAAAATATTATCGCAATACCTCTGATATTATACATAAAGATACCAACTGTGAAAGGGAACAAACAAAAGTGCTTTTCACTTTACACTTCAATATTTCAAAGGATATAGATAGTAAACAAGAGTTTTAATGGCGCATTTTTTGGTAAAGAGGAACGCAGAATGAGAATGTCTCGTATTCCTCGATAAGAACTCAACATCATATCTCTAGTGAGTTTCCCTTCACTCTCTCTCTCTCTCTCTCTCTCAACGTTCCCATAAGTTTCATCCTTCAAGTTTTGATTTTTAGCAACTTTGTTGTCTGTATTCATTCTGTTTAGTCAAATTCGATTCCTTAAAGCAAGATGGGATTCAGATTTTATTTCCTATGCTGCTACTGAACTGAACCTCTCTGTTTAAAGTTCTTTAATTTGCGTTATCAGTTCATAGCTCATCATAATCTTCCTCTTGCCCAATTTTTAACTCAAGGAATATGGGTATGTTCATTTTACCCCTCTAACGTTTTTAATTTACAGTTATTGCCATTGAACCTTGTGTATGTCCCTCCGACAGCCAATTTCTAACTGTTATCCACCGAAGAAGATGGCTTTTTGCTTTCCATAACAGCCATCTCTAATCTTATTTTGCTATTTTTGCTTCAATTGATTTTTTTTTTCCGGTTCTATTATTTGAAAAATTTCAGCTTTAATTTTGCATACTTGTTGTCACAAATGGAATTAAAATTGGTTCCGGCTATTGAACAGTGGACTCTTAGAGTACACTCACTGCTACTCTTGGTTTTGGCACTTCTGTGTTCATACCAGTCACATTCTGTTGATCTTAATCCAGACGACAAGGTTTCACTGGTGCTGTTTCGGTCATGGTTAGACCAAAACCCTTTCCTGGCAACCTGGGTTGGGTCTAACTGCACAAACTGGACAGGAATTACCTGTCAGAATCAGACTGGCCGGGTAATTTCAATCAACTTGACCAACATGAATTTGTCAGGTCATATCCATCCTAATTTGTGCAAGGTTGCGTCTCTTGAGTCCTTGGTTTTGTCTGATAATAACTTCATAGGCGAAATCCCGTCATGCTTTGGTTGGTTGCAAAATCTCAAAAGCCTTGATCTTAGTAACAATAGATTTGGTGGTCTTGTCCTTGACACTCTCATGGGGCTTATGCAACTGAAAGAACTTGTTTTGAAAGGGAATCGTGATTTGGGAGGTATACTTCCTTGGTGGGTTGGTAATTTCTCATCAAATTTGGAAAAACTTGACATGAGTTTCAATTCGTTTCGAGGGGAAATACCTGAGAGCTTGTTTCATTTGAGCTCTTTGAAGTATTTGGATCTTGGAAATAATTACATGTCGGGTGATCTTCATGACTTCTCTGAGTCTTTAGTTTTTCTCAATCTTGAGTCTAATTTGTTTTCAGGTACTTTGCCTTGTTTTTCTGCTTCTGCTCAGTCTCTGAGTGTTTTGAATTTAGCTAATAATTCTATTGTGGGGGGTATTCCTACATGCATTTCTTCTTTAAAACAACTGAAACATTTAAATTTGTCATATAATCACTTGAATCATGCAATATCTCCAAGACTAGTCTTTTCGGAGGAGCTTCTTGTGTTGGACTTGAGTTTTAATGATTTATCTGGCCCACTTCCGACCAAGATTGCAGAGACTACAGATAAATCAGGGCTTGTTCTTCTTGATCTATCTCATAATCACTTCTCTGGAGGTATCCCATTGAAGATAACAGAGCTGAAAAGCTTGCAAGCATTATTTCTCTCTCACAATTTTCTTAGTGGGGAAATCCCAGCAAGGATTGGAAATTTGACTTATCTTCAAGTGATAGATCTTTCTCACAACTCGTTGTCAGGATCCATTCCGTTAAATATTGTTGGATGCTTTCAGCTGCTTGCTTTGGTGCTTAATAACAATAATCTTTCTGGTGAAATTCAACCAGAACTTGATGCTTTGGATAGCTTGAAGATATTGGATATCAGTAACAATAAGATTTCTGGTGAGATTCCACTGACCTTGGCAGGGTGTAAATCACTCGAAGTAGTAGATTTGAGCTCCAACAATCTCTCTGGGAATCTGAATGATGCAATTACTAAATGGTCAAACCTTAGATATCTCTCCCTGGCTCGGAACAAATTCAGTGGAAATCTACCAAGTTGGCTGTTCACATTTGGAGCAATTCAAATGATGGATTTTTCGAGCAATAAATTCTCTGGCTTCATACCAGATGGGAACTTCAACAGTAGCTTGAATTTCAATAATGGAGAAATTGTTAGAAGATTGCATACAGAGCTATTTGTTGTGATGCAAAATGTGGAGATTGAAATATCAGTGTTGGTTACTAATAGTAATGAATTAAGCTTCAACTACCATCTGTCTTCAGCCGTTGGAATTGATTTGTCTGATAATATGTTACATGGGGAGATTCCAGAGGGCCTATTCGGATTGCAAGGTTTGGAGTACCTTAATTTATCATACAATTTTCTTGATGGTGAGGTTCCAGATTTAGAGAAGATGTCAAGTTTAAGAGCGTTGGATTTGTCACATAATTCATTGTCAGGTCAAATCCCAGGGAACATCTCCAGCCTTAAAGGTCTTACTCTCTTGAACCTGTCATATAACAGTTTCTCTGGATTTGTTCCAAAGAAAGAGGGCTATCGAAGGTTTCCAGGAGCATTTGCCGGGAATCCAAATTTGTGTTTGGAGTCCTCTGAAGCAGGGTGCAACACACCCAGCCTTCCAGCGGTGCCTGGGAAATCATCGGAAGAAATGGAAGGTCCAATTTCTGTTTGGGTTTTTTGCTTAAGTGCCTTTGTTAGTTTCTATTCTGGTATTATGGTTCTATGTTGTTCGACCCGAGCAAGAAGTTACATTCTCCACACGAAAGTTTAACCCAGTCTACACGGCGGATGAGCTATTGTACATTCTTGTCTCTGATGTAGTGGTATAGTACTCTTGACCTGAGATTAATCCAATGTGCTTTGCTGTTGTATACTGATGAGTGTTTGTTAGTCTAATGTGGTAATGAAATGCAACTATTGATTTGTTATCTCCTCATCGTGATGGCCATTGGTTTTCTTATTTCAACTTTTCTGGAGAAAATGATTTGATGTTATTATGAAAGATTGGTAATGATGGAAGATTTGTTTGCCATCTGAGGGTGAAAATATTTGCAATCTCAATCATCCTGCATAAGCTTAATTTTGCCCATCTCATATTTGATTCGTGCCTTTGGATATAAAACAAAACAATACATGCCCCTAACTATAATAAAAGTCTCTGAGGAGAGAATGAACACATCTTATTCTATAAATTGGGAAATTGTTACACTTCAGAAAGTAATGCCCTTACCTTGCCTACAACTAGAACGGATCCAGCAGAACTGACCCAATATAACATTATAAATTAATTTAGAAATCAAAAGGGAAAAATGGACTAAAATGCAAAGATTATAGAAGCATGTTCTTGTAAATCAAGGTGCACATCTCCCTTGACTGGTTTAATTTCTAAAGCCAAGAGTTTGTGTCAGCTCCAAGATGATTGCAAAAGTCCAGATCAGGAGGGAAGCAGCAAAATTTGCTTGTAAATGTTCTCTAAAGTTCTTATCTTGGAATTCCATCTTATAAAAACCATGGTTCGTGTCCTAATATCTGATAGGGCCATCCAGGCTACCTGATGCAAACTGAAAGCACAAGGCAAGAACTCATTAGGATCAATATAAAATCTCTCTCGTTAGCTTATAGTTTGATGGTATATTGAAACTAAAGATTTCACAAACAACTTGTTACCTGTCGAACAATTGGATTGTTTGATGTCGTGAATTCATGAGTCATCCCTTGCCAAACAATCTTTCCTTTGTAGAGGAATATTAACCTAAACACAGAATAATTAAAATATAGGAAATATAAAGAGATCACAGAAGTTCAGGATGCAGCTAACCTGTCAACAGCCCTCTTGATGGTACTATGTTGATGTGTAACAACCACATAAGATGCAATTTTTCCTGGCTTCCCATGAAAATCCTCATCCTCCTTTGTATGGACAGAACGGATGAGATCTTCTACTACAGTAGAAGCGATTGGATCAAGTCCAGCAGTTGGTTCATCATATAAAAGCACCTGTTCGGAAATGAGAAAGACTCAGGAATAAGGTAAAAACTAAGCATAGAAAACAAAATATGCAGATTATGTTTATTCTGTGAGTCATATAATGGAGAATGATGTGGGAAAATCATTTTCTTTAATAAACAATGTTTACCAGTTGGACAGCAATTTCAATGCAGCAATGGCCCACTTTTAAAGACAATAAGCAATAACAGAAATTTCCTTCAAGAAAATAAATACAGATATTTATCGACTCGCTTAACAGACCTCTGGCTCTATGGATTCTTTTGTGATATCGAAAATTATGGATCGAGCTAAGGCAACTCTTTTCTTCATCCCACCAGACAACTCAGAAGGTAATCGATCCTCAACTCCCTGAAGAAAATTATATAAGAACTTTCATCAATTAAACCTGAAGGATTCTGCACTCAAAACATAAGTATTAGGATAAGAGAGGAGGAAAATGGGGGGTAAGGATATATGGTGTCAAGCATTACTTAACGTCAAGAATAAAGATGGTTTCTGAGCTTCTGGCGGAAATCAAAGTTCATTGCTTGACACAACCACAAAGAAAAATTACTGCATTTGAAGAAAAAAATCACAACCCCTATGTGTTGCCTTAACCTATTAAATTGAGCACAAAGTAGCATAAAGTTGACCAAAATGTATAAAGGTGTAAATGCAATCATCAGATTATGTACGAACTACAACTTTAAATTTACAATCCAACCTTACCTTCAAACCCACAGCAGCCAATGTTTCCTTCACAAGCTCTGAGATTTGTTCTTCTCCCAGGGTTGAGTTCTCATATCTGAGCAATTCAAAACATTAAGCAATTCAGGCATTCTTTCTCCCAAATGGGATTTTATTGAAACTATGCTTTCAATCCAAAATGCTAAAGACAGAGAAACGATGAATGTTTCTTACAAAAGAAAACCAACATTTTCACGTACGGTCAAAGAGTCAAATAGTGCTGCACTTTGAAACACCTATAATAAACATAAATAATAAATAAAATTACTATAATAACAGCTCAAGCGAATTCATATTGCTTATTAGCAACTTCATAAAAATTACCAATCCAATTCGAACCCCTGATAAATCCTGATCCTGATCACTGATTAAACCATCTCTCCTTCTACCTCGTATATAAACCTCACCCTGTTCATCAGAAAATTAGATATATAGGCTACAAAATAGCGTCTAAAGAACAAAAGTAACATACCTCATAATTACTCATTATGTACCAAGGTAATAATACAATGAAGAGCATATGAAACTGAACTTGATTATTTACCTTATCTAACTAATGCACCTTATACTTACTTCATTTTACTTGATTATTTACCTTATCTAACTAATGCACCTTATAACTTCTTTATTATGTACCAGGTTAACAATACAATCAAGAGCATATGAAACTGCTTGATTATTTACCTTATCTGGAGCAAGAAGCCCTGCAATAATCTTCAATATAGTTGATTTCCCAGTCCCTGAAGGTCCTATTATACCAATAGCTTCACCATGCCTAATCTATACAAGTGAAAAGAAAAAACTTAGGGGATGCAAAGAAAGAGGGGAATCCAAACATGAAGCAGAAGGTAGAGGATTCAGATTTATTTTTGGTAATCAGAAACTTAGAAAACCTGAGATTTAACTGATTAAAAAAACATTTTCTAATAGTGGTTCTAGTACAGTATTCGAAAACAATACAAATTTGAAGTTACGCCGCATTAGTCTAGTTAAGGACTAACTGTTCCATAAACATCAAAAACCAAATTAACATCAAAGAAATATTAAGAAGAGCTGGACATAACACAGAATTATTTCACAAGGCCAAACACAATGATACAGCCATTAACAAAATGCATAAGTTTTCCACTCAACCAATACAGTCCAAAGAATTGGTTCCTTAAGGGTTGAATTATTAGACAACAATTCAAAAGGTAAACTCTAGCAGGAAATGTTTGGTACCTAAACCTTTGGTACCCTTCAGCATGTCAGGTAATTTATTTGGTAAATCTAGAGCATCAAGGCCTTAGCTCAACAAAACAAACACAAGGTGTTACTGTAAGTTCTTGTATATTGTTTGGTCCAATAACAAATCACAAACAGATGAAGCGAAAGAATAGTTCAATGTCACTAAGGATGGTTCAATGGCATTCCATAAGAACGATATCAATGAGTTATAGTAATTTTAACGGTAGCATCATCAGCATAGAAGTAATGTTAAAATAAAAGAGAACAGTATGAAGTTAAAACAAATTCACCTGGAAGCTCACACCTCTCAGTATATGCTTCGTCCCAAATGACTTGTAGACGTCTTTACATTCAATAAGGACATCAGAATCAGCTTTTGGTTCCGACACAGTACCTATTTGCCCTGATTTATGTGAATCCTATTTACATCCGTAACGAGAACATCATAAGGCACTAACTCAAATAAAAAATTTAAGGACAAATGAAAGAAGCATTTTATTCTGGGAAAGTTCACAATTTTAAGCACAAAGGAAATAAGAACCGAGAAAAAAAAATCGAGTGAACAAAACAATAAAAGAAAAGAAAAATTAAGCTGAGAAGAATGCAAACTATATAAAATACTTGGTGCAAGCGTTTTACATTGAATTTGATTGCAGGATATTCATCGCTCCCTATGTCCCGCGGAGGTGCCATACAAGCAAAGACAACCTTTCTTTGATACTTTCTCTGCTTATAACATAACGAACTGATCATGTCTGTGCCCCAAATAGAGAATCTAGAGGAACGAGTAGAACTATGGGGTATACTAGCTGGAAATAGCATCGAAACGGACAAAACAACCATAATGCTACCGATTCTGAACCAAAACCAGGTCGACCTTTAGCCCAATAATTACAAAAATAAAAAGAAAATAATAATCAACGGATTCTGCGTAATGGAAATTGTTATTTTGAAGCAAACCTAGAAGCAGTTTAGGCACAAGATTTCACAAAGAAATCGAATTTCACCATTGAAGTGAAATTCGAGATTGATTGGGTGAACAAATTTGAATTTTTGAGATTAAACGGTAAATAACCCCCAAAATCAATCAAATTTCACAGAAGAGGCCGATCCGAGATGACACAATAGAAGCAACAACGAACAGATAAACAAGAAAAGACAGTGAAGAAGAAAAAAGGTGAACAGATATTAATACAAGGTTGAAAAACTTAAACTAGACCCACAAAAACACGTTTCAATCGTGAATTTATTTTCTTTCCTTATGCAATGATGTTTGGGTTTAGGTGTAAGCATAGTCAGGATGGTCCTACTTATTCTTCGCTTCTTTCTGAGAAACTCTCAATTCTACTCGGGAAGAGGACGAGGAGAGAGAGAGACAGTGGAGCTTCGGAAAATGGATCTTATGATCCACCCGACCCGACTTGACGATGCGTAGACTGGGCTGCATTTTGGGGTAGATATACGTCGTCGTTTATTGGACAAAGGTATCGTTGACTTGACTGATGTCGGTGACGCGACGAATCAAGAAAAGAAAACGACGACGTAGAATTCATCGTTGAAATTGGACCTGAAGATGTCCTTAATCCTTATTCTCGCGGATCTTCCTTTCATGTTCAACTAACTCTCTCTCATACCACAAATTTCTCATCTTTGTTTTCTATTATTACTATTATTGATTCAAGTATGAGCGTCACACAATTTGCCATGGTAAATTCCATTCGCTACCGCTCCAAATTTTTAAGCTTTCTGTTTTATTCTCTTATTCGGCTGGAATTTTCACGATTTATTTCTGTAATTGGGTAATGGATTCTATTTATTTCAGTATTTTTTTTTATTGTACTTTAGGGGAATTTGAGTTTTAATTGCGTAAAAATATCATAAATTTCTTTTATTTAATGAGATAAATTTGAAGTTGAGTATTAGAATTTAGGACTTAGAAGCCATGCATTGGTGGAATGCAGGTGGAGGAATTGGCGTTTCTTGTGAGGGATAATCTTCCTTGCAAACATCTCGTGCTCTCCATGGAAGAAGCTTTGGTTAACTTCCTTCAGGATGATACGAGGTAGCTTTGTGTTAATGTCATCTCTTATTTTGAATATATGCTTGTTCAAATAGAGTGCTGAGGGTAATATGGATTGCAGCACAGATGGAATCCTAGAGTTGGAGCCAATGGATTCATATAACCGCCGTCTCCTGCATCGTCTTGCGGATATATTTGGGTATTTTCATATTTTTGAAATTAGTAGGGATGGAAAGTTTGAATTAAGTGGTGGTTTTCATCCATTAATGTTAATGAGTATTTCTTTGGTGCTAGATTCGCTCATGTTTCTATTGGTGAAGGAGATGAACGGCATTTAATCTTAGAGCGATGCCCAGAGGCATCAGTGTATGTGAATACAACAGAAATTCTATTCTCTTATTTTTTGTGACAAAAGATTCAATTTTTTAGTTTTGTTTATGTGTCATGCCCTTTTTTTCTTTTTTTGTGTGTGGTGGACGTAATGAGCCTTTTGTAGGATGTATATGCTGTGTTATCGAGGTGTTATTATGAAATCCCTTGCATTTTCAGATCATGATTTTTTTTTTCATCCTCATTAATGATAGTTGTCTCTATGTGATTCTACTACAGATATTCCTTTTGATTTAATTTCCAAAAGAATATAATATATGGTGTTCATATGTATATTTGCATGCTTAATTGTCATTCCATTCTGTATTTATTCTTTCTCAAGCTTGTGATGATCTTCTGCAGGCCCTGAACCTTTCACCTGGTGGGTAATTGTGTTGTCTTATGTGGTGTATATCTATCTATCTAATGGCTTTAGCTTTTGAACGGGATAACATTTTGTTGCTGGCAACATTTTGTTGCTGGCACTTATACAAGTTGATTGTTAACCCAAAAGTTTGATGAGGCATTTAACAATTTAAAGCCATTATTTTTCTTTGAAAACTCTAGTCACACGTTTCCTTCTTTAGATAATCTGTCTTTTGTTTTGCAGGCCTTCCATCCTTGTTAGTGACATCTTGTTTCAGTATGATGAATCCCAGCCTCTTACAACATCACACCAATTATTGAGAAGAAATGATGCTCCTCCAGGTAAAATATTTCCTGTCCTTTCTTTTAAATCATTGCATTTATTATGATTATCCTGTTTCCAGCATGATATATGCCATTATTGAGTGGTTGAAACTATTGGCCTCTCTTTTTTCTTTTTGATGAAAGGAGAAATTCTTTTAGGAAAGACTAATATTCGGTGGGAGATGGAGGAAAAAGTTTATTGCTAACAACTATGCAGAAAGAAATGAAACTACAGTTTAGTATACATTAGAATCATTTGAGATACTCTCTTAGTTGAAAGAAACTTTTTCATTTCCCCACTGGGTTTTCTTAGATTTCTTTGTGTTTATTACAGGTTAGTGTATCCATCCAGGTACCCTGAATGTTGGACCTGATATTTGCTTTTGCTTGTTTCAGTATTGAAGTCAAAGTCGCCTTCTTTTCTTTCACTTGAAGAGAGAGAAGCTGCTTATTTAGCGGCTCGTGAACGGATCTTTTCAATGGATGTGGGAGAGATGAAAGAACCTCAGAGGCAGAAGCCAAAGAGTGTTCCTGTGGTTGCCCGACGAATGATAGCTCATGCTTTGGGCCAAAAGATTAGACCATGGAATCAAGACGCTTCTGTTAGGAATTGTAAAGAATATGAAGCCCAAACTGCTAAGTGGAATATTCAAGAGAAGGATAAAATTGATGCCAATTCTAGCTTTGAAGATTTTCAGGAAACCATTGTCCAGCCTCAGAAAAATATGGATTCACTTGTTAAAGCAAAGAGCTATAACAATGATTACAGTGCATCATCACCTGGTCAAACGAATTCTCCCCTCGAACCAGCTAGAAACAGCTCTATTAATACTAGTATATCTCATAATAGATCAAGTAGAAACCGTGTCAAGGAATACTCAAAAGAGGAACACATAGGAGCTGCAAAGAGGATGTTTTCTCATGCTTTGGGACTACAAGCGACCAGGGGTAGTCTGGCAAGACGCAGGGAGGCAAAGCAAGCGGACATAGTGTGAGGATTGAATCATCTATCAATTTAAGGAATTGGTTTATTTTCCTTTCTGTTGGATCCATGCAGGAGCTCTCCAGTTATCCACATTAATCTCCTGCTTGTTGATGGCATTAAGTGCAAGAACCTAGCTGAAATGTGTTGAAATAACTACAGAACAAAATTATCAAGAGATAACAGTTGCCTACTTGCATCTGCATTTGATTGTCTGCTGGTAGCTCAATTGCTAGCCCATGGGGATCTCTGTTCCAGGAGAGTGGTTTTTGGAATTGTCGATATGGCACACAGCACAACGTGGTTTATTAAGTGACAGTGGAAGGAGCCTTGTGGGCTGACACTAGAGCTGCTTTCAATTTATTTGGTTTCTAACCTAATATGAGATCTTCACACGTGAATTATATTCAGTAATTACTGTGTTATTTGTATGTGCAAGTCACCAGAAATAAACGAGCCTATGTAAAAGTGCATATAAAATATTTGATGACTATCGTGACCTGTTAAAATATTCCGGTTGATGTTAATGGCTGTGCTAATCCCTTTAAAGGGCATATGGTCCGCAGCTACTAGTGTGATTACAATTTCAGTTTCTTCCTTTCTGCATTTAGGATGATAAATGGAAGATGAATGTTCGACTTGGTGAAGGACCGGAGACTATTTTAGAACATGCATGTCCTAATCAAAAAACAGATGTCGATTTTGTTGGTACGCTATAAGCAAAAAGTAATTTATCCAAAAGCTAAGAATGCTTTATTGTGGTAAACAGAATAAGAACAACAATATTTTAAAGAATGAAAAACTCAATTTGTCAAAGAATATGCACCAAGCAAAAACCTTCTCCATTACAAAATACTGCACACCAGGCTATTACCCCTCCCTTCTCTCTCACATGTACAAGAAGGCACCATTTCAAGTTCTTGCAGTTTGACAACTAAAACGAAGTGCCCATGAATCCTTCAATAAATTTCAAAAATAATAATTACAAAAAAAAACAACCCGAAAACCCTTCTCCCAAAGAATGCAAACCTTCCGCGTTCGACAAACTCCATTCAGGTACCATATGAAGGTTTCAAGCTTTGCCCTATGGGTAAATATGAAGGACCTGATGGTCAAGTGCAAATTTCTTTTTCTGAGGATAGAATCTGCATGTATTTCCAAACACACTTTAATGAACTCTGATGGTAATCTCTATTGATAATCTGAGTAGGGTGGAGAAACTTGTTGTCTAACTTAAGCGTGTTATGTTTGGCTCTCTGATAAGGAAGTTGAAGATTTTGATGCCATATTATGAAGCAATGTTTGAGTAGCAAGAAGTTTTTCCCTCAGAACGACATTGTAGTTGTACAAATTCTGGAGGTTCTTCTGGATATCAGAAATATCGACTTCAGATCCACCCTTAAATTCTACAATAAGAAAGCAATAGCATTTACATTAAGAAGTAATTAGAAAGTGGCAGAACCAAGAGGCTAGGATTCTGTAAAACCATTATACTCCACATTTTAAGTTCTGTATTAGTCAGACATAAGATTTCGCGGATCTATGAATTGTTTTCATGCAACTAGGTGCCAAGTTACAGCATGATACAAGATAACCATGTGGCTATATCATTTTACGTGGGGATCTTTCTTTCTGTCTACCATTCAATCTGTACTCTTTGTTGGTCGTATAACATTTTCTTAAGGCAAATTTTGTTGCTATTTTTTTATTCCTTCTCTTTTTGATGAAAGAGCCATTTTATTAAGGTAAACCATAAACACGTTCAAAGCGCTCAAAAGGCTCAAATTCAATCATTACTGGTCAAACTAGCTAGTAAGTTTCGTGAATTTGAGCCTTTTGAGAGCGTCTGAAGTTTTTGTTGCTTTGCCTTTTAATTTTTAATTAACTTTTCAAACCCAAATAGATTGCTTCTACCCCTGACAGAAAATGTAACAAGAAGGACATAAACCAAAAATATGAAAAGGAAAAATACCTATATTAGCTAGAGATGGTGGCAAAGGAATAACATTATCATTGGTCAGTGAATGTTCTTGAGACTCGAAGGCATCTCCCTCGCACAAAGCAACTGAATGCTGTGTTCCATTATTTGTAGAGCCAGGCAACTTAGGAGAGAGAAAAAAGGAAGAAAACTCAGTTATGATTAAATGCAAAGTAAGCAACTAAATATGAAATATCAGAGTTATAAATTTAGTTGGGTCAAATCATCAAAACCAGATAGAAAATGAAGTAGAAACAGAAAAGAGGTGAGAAAGTATCTCTCTTAAAAGCTCTATTGGCATTATGCATGCAAGAGAATCACATCTTATAATGAAGGAAACAGGAAGTCAACATACATGTTTTCCCCCTGAATCAGATAACCTCCCTTCAATGTCCAATGTAGATCCTGCCATAGAAGATTTGACTCCTTGCATATGAATGTTTCTTTGTATTACATTCTTCACGAGAAAAAAATAGGTGATTTAGGAAGGGTGGGTAAAAGAGAAGCTCCAAAATCCAAATGAGGATTCAGACTCAAATTCTTGGTGCAGATTACAAAAACGCAAACAGTAATGCATTACCTTTTCACTAGGTATGCTTTCTCTTCTGTTTAAACGGATACTATCTATTCTATGTTGTGACGCTCTCTTCCGCAATGAATCACTGCCACGAACTGAAGGTGCCTTGAGAAAACTGCAACCAGATCCCCATTTGCTGCTCTTGAGGTCCTCATCCAATTTGCTTCTACCCCATGTGTAAGTCACATATTTCCTCAACTAGTTATCAGAAGAATGTATAATCAGTCAGCTAATTACAGGATCCAAAAATAAAAATTTAAGCTCAATGTAAAAAAGTAGCTAGAGTCCAATATGAGCTGCTTCCTTGGAAAGGAACTTACTTTATCCCAATGATTTTGAGCTTTTAGCCGGTTTCTTATGCTTCTCATGGTGCTATCTTCATTGCGGAGTTTTTTTATTCTGTACTCACTCTGTACCAAACAAATAATAAATTTAATAAAAAAAGATAATTATATCACTTTGGTGACATCTGTTTTTGTCACAAGTTGGTTAAAGTCAGCTGCATATTAACATCAAATAACTTATTTTTACATTTTCAAATATCTTATTCTATCTTGGCATTCGCACCTACTATGAAAATTGTTCTTCGAAATTATCATAAGTATTACCACAAAATCTTCAGAGGTATGCAAAACAAAAAAACTTGTTTGAGCCTCTTTCCTGATTCTTTGGACTATAAGCCTATTCAAAATCTTTTACATAATTATCACCACCCATCACGCCTATCAGAATGCTGCAATAGAACTACCACCAGAACCACTTTTTCAACTTCCAAAATTATTACAGCACAACACTCTTTGCATGTGTGCTTTGCCAATAGCAGACAAAGAATGGGCTTAACAAGCTCTTATTTTCAAAAGGATTTAATTTAATATATAGCATTTTGTTGAAATCTCTTCCCTCAACTCTTTGAAGGTCAAATCCTCACAACTCCTCATGATGCTTGCTTTACCTTCCTAATTTAGACATACACAAATACCTTTATTTATTGAAAAACAATATTTCTTCTTCCACGGTTCCACCTCATTTCTTAATTTCTCATCAAAACAGAAGAGTCAAAAGGAAGCAAAAGAACAGCTTCCAAAGGGACAAGAATCATACTTGCACCAAGAAGTAGAAAAATATACCGATGCTAAAGCAATACAGTCCACCAAGATCTGCAAGGAAGCTCACTGCATTGCAAACAGGGTGAAATAAGATTGCCGAATGTAGCATATATTGTATAAACAAAACTAGATTTAGTAAAGTAGAACACTAAACTCAAGGCAACCAAGAGTCATAGCAGCTAACTCAATATACAAATTTATTTTACTAAAGCTGCTATAGAAGCTGAGGGACATGCATATACAAACACCACCATATATGATCTTCCTCTTACTGAGACTACTTATGACCATAATCTCCCAATAGTCATTGTTCAGCAAACCAATTGCCAACCTTGGTACTTTGTCTCACACCAAATACTAGGGGTGAGAAGTATATAGTTCAAACCAAAAAAACCAACCAAACTAATGATTTCCATTTTTTGCAGTTTGATTTTTTTAAAAATTTTGCTTTGGTTCATTTTTTTTTTTTTTTTTTTTTTTCATAAAATTCGGTTATATCTATTTTTCATGTACAGAAGGAAAAGGAGGGCAATTTTAGGAACATAGTAGGTCCAAAATCCCTTGCTTCCTTGATAAAAGATCTAAATGAGATTCAAGTCTACAAAACTAATTCAGGCATGTTTTGGCTGAGCATGTGTCCACATGTGTGCTGTTGAGAAATAGGAACTCATGCTGAATTGTAAAAGTAAATTTTCATTGTGATCACAAGATGTAGGCAATCATCAAAGATGCATGCAGCAGTGCAATCATAAGAAAGTCAAAGTAAAGAAGCAACCAAGGTTACAAATTATCAAAATTGCCGCTGCAGATTCTAGGTAGAAGATAATCAAATAGCAGAATGATAAACACAGGTAAATCAGATTACCTACCAGGGCCCATTATGTTTTGATTTTCAATCTCAACAACATATGCAGAGAGGTAATTGATGTACAGCGTAGTGTTGATGAGACCATCACGTGAAGTTTGAAGGGAGGTTTGGAACTGATTTATATCGCGATAAAATGAACCAGGAATAAACTCATGGAATAGAGGTTGGAGGAGCCTTAGATCATTTAGATTATGGTATAGTCGAGGAAATAGATTAAATTTCAATATATTTGTATCCATCCCTCTAAATGTAACTGGTCTATCATCAAAAGCGCTTGCATTCTTTAGTGTACCACTAACAAAACTCATGTGCCTTCTATCAGCATGATTTCTTGTGGTAAGATTGAACTGAAAACCAACAGCACCGGCAGGAGCATTAGGAAGATCAACAAACTGCCATGAAATAAACATATAATCTTGACTGAAGTGGCAGTCGGTACATTTAAAAGTTAGAGTTGGCCCAATAGATGTGTTGTGGCAGGTGTAGTTCACTAAATCTCTAAGACTGGCAACCCTATGCTCCATAAGGCCAGGATTCCCAATAACTAAAGTACCCAGCCCACGCAAGTTTGAACAGCTCATGCTAGAAACGGTGGTTACATTAAATTCCATGTCATTGACAAAAGAAGCCAAATCAGGTGCATTTATTGGTTTGATATTATGCACCTCGATGGTTCTTTTTGATATGATTTGGTAAAGCAACCTGAGGAAAACTAAAAACCAAGTCAATGTAAATTCACAAAAGAATAGACTCCAAATTCTGAAATTATTCATATCATAGTGTACAATAGCATCAAGAAATGGAAACTGCTTGCTTAAACAAGGAACGTCACATATATACTTACGCAGCAAACAAGCCAATGAAAAGTATCCAACTTGCAACTGAGAAAGTTCCACCGAGTTCTGTTTTTCGCTTCACAACCTTCTGCTGATCATCCTTTAAGAGGGAAAAAAAAAAGAGCAACAGTTAAAAGCTCACATTGCAATATTCAAAAGCAAAAGGTACTTGCTAGGTCACTTTTTCCTGAAAAATGGTAGCATCAAATGATATACAACCCGATTAAAGGAAGAAGTTGGCATGACTAGAAACTAAGCGTAAAAATCATTTAGAGAGCTTGGAAGTCACCTTCTTTCGCCAAAACAAAATATATGAAGCTAAAAGAGAAGCAGTAAGAGTAAAGTTCCAATTGTACCAAAAACATCTGGTTAGCATATACAATCCACAAATAAGTAGTCAATCTAGTCCTTCAAGATTGGTAGAAAAGAATGCTTATTTACGATTAAGATAGTAATTTCTGAAACAACCATCGAGCAAATACCGGCCAAAGTAGCTATACATTATTAATCTCCAGTAATGTCACTAGCAGCTAATAAGAAATTTATGTATCCAATTTAAAACCCGGACAACAAATGTGAAGAGAAAGCAACCAGTGAGAAATAGCCCCATTAAATCTTTAAAAAAAAAACTGCACAAAAGGACATTACATTTGAAACCCGTATAAAAACAAGAGAGAAATTAACCGAGGGGCAGAAAATTACCAGCCAATGCCTAGTAGCAAAGCAAATATCCAAACGACTAACCCACCACCTAATTTTGAACCAAATATTTCTTCCATCGCCAAGCTTCATAAACCTCAAAAAGATGCAAAACAAAAGCCAAGAAATTAACACAACTAGAGTGGCCTCCAAGAAAACCGCCTGCGACTGAGTAAACTTCTTGATAGAATCAAAAGAGAAGATAGTCTCCGGAAACGTCACAGTATCAGCAATTCCTATGTCGTTGTAGATAGCAGAGCCAACGGTGAAAAAGGAGCAGCTGTTGGTGGTGCGGTTGAGGAAGCGCCCCGGCGGACACGCGCAGAAGGTAGCGTTGTAGGTGATAAAGCCTTGAGGACAGGCTGTCATTTTAGTTGGTTGAAGATCAGAAGGAGATGCTTGTTGTTGGTTGTTTGCACAGGAGAACACAGGACCAAAGATGTTAGAATTCCCTTTTTTCTTCCAGAGAATCCTTATGACACCCTGTTTAGAGGGAGAAGAAAAGAAAAGAAAGGAATGTTCACATGGTATGACTTCGTAGACAAAGACCAGAAAGCAAACATTTTTATTATCAAATTCATTTAGGTTTATTGGGTTCAAATAGAGTCTTAATTTGGTGATTACTATATTATTAATTTATAGTTAATCCAAAAAGCAGGCAATTGTATCTCTCAAGTGAAATTCGCTCCTAAATAATTAAACTGTGAATAATTATTTGAATTATTGGAATTTATGCAATAGGGTAATTCCCTGGTACCTTATGTTACATGTCCAATTCTTATATAATTGATTCCTATATAATAAGTTTTTTTTTTGAATATATTAAAAAGAAGTATTTTTTTTTAAGCTATCTAATAATAAGTATTAGAAATACTTTTTTATATAAATTTATTAATTCATAGATTGTGATTTTTTTTTTAATAAAAAATAGAGTATTGGGTGTATGAATGTCAATTTTGTATGACAAATATTGGAGTTTTGTTGGGTTGTAAAACACATGGCAAATTGAGTTTGTCATTTTTTTTCTTTTTTTTATTCAAGTTTCTTGGATAAAATATTATCGTAAGCTGATAGACATATACATTGATTTTTCTGGCTTCATCATTGAAATGATGACATAGTTGGACATTGAACTTGAGATATATAAAAGAGTCAATGGACAACCTCTTCTGGTTAAGCCACCTGATGAACTATCGGGCTTCCCTGCAAAACCAAACAGATAATACAATTGTGAATCTGCAAGAAGAGGGTGAGAAGACATTGCCAAAATAAGCAGAAACTTTTCCAACTGAAAGGCAAATCATCAGAAATTATGGGGAAAACAAGAATGAAAAATACCTAATTTTAATTGATTCTAGATGTTCACATGTCTTAGACACCACCTAAAATATTAAAGCCATGATCTTCTTTTCAATTGGACAACTAAAACACAAATTTCATCGATACACCTACAACTGGATCATAGATTCAACATCCAAGTCTTCCCCTCAAACACCAAAACAAAAAACAAAAGCAAATACTAGAACTCCAACATACCTAAATGCAACGAAAAAGAAAAAAAAGAAGACCATAATATTCATTCAATGGAGTAACCCTAATCAATTATCAAGATAAGTTGTTGCAATTTTGTCCATTATATTTCCTAGGACAGTCTTGGACTCTCCAAGCAACTTGATGCGCAAGTTCAGCTTCTCACGCTTACTGGCAATAGAATGTGATTCTTCCAGCATTCTTTTTAGCCCACCACCGCACCCACCCATCAACTCGCTAATAATTTCCTTTTCAAGTTCTATGTTCACAAGGTTTTGAATACTAAACTGCAAATGCAAAGCCATAGAATCAATCAGCCTTCTCAATACAATCTTCCAATAAGCAGTCATTCTCATCTCCAGGTCGAAAGCTTGTGGAACAACATTATCCTGATACCCAAAACTTCAATGTTTCCAATGCCTTCAATCCATGTAGCATTTTGGCTAGTTGTTTAGATTTGTTTCTTGAATGTATCATATTCACCCATCAGCTTATTCCACTCGCTCATGTATTCAGGATTGCAAGTGTAATCTATCACCTCCATTTGAACAATTTCCATAACCTAACTAATCGACTGATCTTTCATTTTGGATATAAGCTTACGGCCTGTCCGTCTAGTAGATAAATGAAGCTAATGGTAATTCTCAGAGTGACGCATTAAAACAGAAAGTACCACATTTTCAATGTAAGTCCACACTTTTTCCACGAAATCAATTGATATTCTTGATATCCATTCAACCTTCTTCTCTAGAATAGATAGGAAGGTTGTGCGAGGTAGGAAATTTGGGAGTTCAATCCCTCTTGATTCTTCAAGGATACGAATCTCCCTCATCAAGAAGTTTCTTCTAGGATCACTTTTGGGGATCCTTTGAGTATTTGTTGAGCATTTCAACCTTCTTCTGCAGCATAGACAGGAAGGCTGTGCGAGGCAGGAAATTTGGGAGTTCAATCCCTCTTGATTCTTCCAGAATATAAATCTCCTCCATCAAGAAGTTTCTTCTAGGATCACTTTCAGGGCAATTATGGAGATCATTTGAGTATTCATTTAGCATTTCAACCAATCTAGTAGTGCAATGCATATCATAATCATCCGAGTACTCATCACACTCTCCTCTTATAAGGATCTTCCTAAGAGACTCTCTAGCTGATCCCACAATGCCCAAGAAAGCAGTCATGGCATCAGCAGGTGATGACAGAGTCTTAGGCATCCTATTCAACTCTGAAATGCTTGCATTTAGTTTCTCATTAATCTTGCTAAATATATCAGGCAAGCATCTGGCTATTATGGGTGCTTGAATTTGAGTCAATTTTTGAGCAAGAGTCGGAATACCCACCATGGATTTATCAATCTTGGACATAAGAGGATGATTTTCAAAGAGTGCAGCTCTTGTTTTCTAACTTCATCATAAGACTCATCATCAATTCTATTCCTAACGCAAACATAACCTAACCTATATTGACATCATCTCCAGCAACTTTCTCAACCAACCCTTCAAGAGCCTTATCAGACTTGGTGACAACAGCAAGAGTTCTCTCACTAGTCCTATCTACTTGTCGTGACATTCTAATTGTTTCACAAGTAGGAAAATCAATCGTTATCGATAAAACATTAAGAATAATACTTTCTTTAGGACTTATACACTCCATGATAATACCTGCAATTTGCTCATAAATATTGTCAGGCTGACCAAGAACGGGCACCCTAGTGATTCCGGGTAAATCAATCATCGTAAGATCATGAACACCATTCTTTTTCACTATCAAAGTTAATGGAGTGTTGGAAATGCATTTACCAATGCCAGCAATTTCATCTGTAATAAGATTAATGGCATTTGCAACATGGGTTTCATCGATTGGCACCGTTTTGTCATTAAACTCTAAGAAAAGCTCAGGTGTTGCAATTTGCAAAATGATGACGACCGATGAAACCCATGTTGCAAATGCCATTAATCTTATTTACAGATGAAATTGTTGGCATTGGTAAAGGCATTTCCCACACTCCATTAACTTTGATAGTGAAAAAGAATGGTGTTCATGATCTTACGATGATTGATTTACCAGAAATTACTAGGGTGCACGTTCTTCGTCAGCCTGACAACATTTATGAGCAAATTGCAAATATTATAATGGAGTATATATGTTCTGAAGAAAGTATTATTCTTAATGTTTTATCAGCAACTATTGATTTTCCTACTTGTGAATCAATTAGAATGTCACGACAAGTAGATAGGACTGGTGAGAGAACTCTTGCTATTGTCACCAAGTCTAATAAGGCACCTGAAGGGTTGCTTGAGAAAGTTACTGGAGATGATGTCAATATAGGGTTAGGTTATGTTTGTGTTAGGAATAGAATTGGTGATAAGTCTTATGATGAAGCCAGAAAACAAGAAGTTGTACTCTTTGAAAATCATCCTCTTCTGTCCAAGATTGATAAATCCATGGTGGGTATTCCGATTCTTGCTCAAAAATTGACTCAAATTCAAGCAACCATAATAGCCAGACGCTTACCTGATATATTTAGCAAGATTAATGAGAAACTAAATGCAAGCATTTCAGAGCTGAATAGGATGCTTAAGACTTTGTCATCACCTGCTGATGCCATGATTGCTTTCTTGGGCATTGTTGGATCAGCTAGAGAGTCTCTTAGGAAGATCCTTGTAAGAGGAGAGTATGATGAGTACTCAAATGATCATGATATGCATTGCACTACTAGATTGGTTTAAATGCTCAATGAATACTCAAATGATCTTCATAATTGCCCTGAAAGTGATCCTAAAAGAAACTTCTTGATGGAGGAGATTCATATTCTGGAACAATCAAGAGGGATTGAACTCCCAAATTTCTTGCCTCGCATAGCCTTCCTGTCTATGCTGCAGAAGAAGGTTGAAATGCTCAACAAATACTCAAATGATCTCCATAATTGCCCCGAAAGTGATCCATTAGACATATCTTGGAAATACAACAACAACAAACATTTCATTTTACATACAACTGAAATCTCGTGAAAACAGCTTCACAATAAAAAGAACTCACATAAATAGAGTAAGATTAATTGCATTTCATAAATCATACATTTAGAAAATAATTTATTGTTTTTTTTAACTGGAAAAAAAAAATAATTGTTAGCTCTTAAAAAGAACACACACAAATTGTTAGGATCTCATACCTAATGAGATTTATTAAACTGAAAAATTTCATGAAATCTTTAATTTTACACTCCACAATTTCATTATACATATTGTTATACAATTTATATAATATAAAGACGAAAGTTCAACTTGAACAGCTATCTATTGCTTTGTTGGGTATATAAATAAGGTTGAACTTAACATATTATACAACTGCCGATGCCAGCAGATAAATATTAGTACATATACCTCTATTACATCTCAATGTCTTCTAGGTCTGGTAGAGGAAATCGAAGGATTGCAGCAATGCCAGTCAATTGTGCCAATTCTGTTTTGGAGAGAAAAGCGATGGATTCAAAATTTATGCCAACTTAGATTGGACCATTGAAAAACTATTCAGTCTACGAAAATATCGTATTTGGTTTATGAATGCTTAAAGTAAAGTGAAATGGTACTCACGCTCTCCTGAGACATGCATAGATGAAAATATGTGAACATTGCCTCCTGAATCCTTCACTGAGTTGACTAAATTGACATACTTCTGCCTTGTTGGTATATCAGCATTTCTGAAATCCAGACAATAACAGTAAATTCATAATATTGATCTCGCATAAAGGTATTATACTTCTGTCATGAACAATATTGGGATCCTAGATCAAGGTTTGATCATTGATGAGATAATAAGAAAAACAGATGATGCAAACTGCAAATGTTAGTTGACTAAATGACATTCTCTTAATGCTTCTCTTACTTAGCTAATAGTAGTAGTAATGTTTATAGTAGTTACCGTTGAAAGTTTAGAAGTAATCTAATCACACTAACCTGAATAGATCATCTGTGATGAGAAGAGTTTGGACAGCCATTCGTTCATGGGCAACCTCCACATGCTTCGGTCCATAGCATGCTCGAGCTGGATCCTATCAAAAAAACCCACACTCAAAGCACATTTTAAGAATTTATTTGGGACTCACGAGTTATCTTAAGTGACATTTTAAGAATTTACCTGGGATTCGAGTTATCTCATAAATATAAGCATATTAAAAGAGCTAATCTATAAGTAATATTACCATCAATCATATGTTAAGATTGAATGGCTCATAGAGTTGAACTTAGGTTCATTGTGTTCTAGTGTCCAACCTTATCCTTGAGTTTCTGTGATTCGTTATCGACATATAGAAAGCCAGGCAAGGAAAGCAAACTTTACAATTAAAGCCGAAATCCACTCATTTTGAGAACAGAACTTACATTGGAAAGCATGTCAAAGAAATCATCCAGTGCTCGGACCTGTAAAAGAAGAACAATATGTTGTCACATTTGGTTAGATGTTGGACACAATATGCTTCTACAAACACAAGTAGGCATCAGCTAGTACTAGGACAAGGAAAGAATTGTCAAGCAAAGCAAAAATGAGAAAATATTGGCCCACTGGGATTTGTCTAAAATTACCTCTTGTGCAGCCTTAGTGTCTTTTATCATGTTCATAACATTTGGAGCATCAAGAACCTCTCTCAAGCTATGCCTGCACACCAAATGTTAATGTTCAGTAATTAATAAAAGCATGACAGAATGAACTTTAAAAAATAACATCAAAACAAGCAGTGGCAAAGCTTATAATATGCTAGCTCAAAGGTTGACTGCTGAGCCTAAATCATTCTACCAGAATACTAAGCCTAAACTAATTTATACAGCTCATCAAATTGAAAGGACAAGACAAGTTTTGTTATATTCTAATAGAGCTTCCCAAATATCAGTGTAGAATGATATTTCTTCTCCTTTTGATATCTATTCTTCAAACAACAAAAACATGAATACGGAATAAGTTATAAAGAAACTTCAGGGTGCTGTACAAAATGAAAAGGCAGGAGCAAATTTCTATGATTTACAATTAAGCACAATGACCCAACAATTTTATTTGGCTAAGATGAGAATTAAAATAGGACACACAGGAAGAGCAGAGCAAGCTGAATGCAAGGCATTAACAGAAAAGGAAATGTGGAAGGAGACACTGTCTCACACATGCTCAAATACTTATGCTAAACCTAGTCACCATCGCAAAATTTCATTACTTTTCTCAGTGCTGTAAGTACTAGAAGCGCAGATAAAAGCAACATACTTGTATCCTGAGCTTGCATGAACAAGAACTATGCGTGATTTGTTCTCAATAATGGATCTCAGTTGTCTCCTCTCTGCCTCCAACAGTAAATAACGATGAAACTGATCCTGGAATATGTTAGAAGAAACCTCTCAGGTATCACATACACTGCTCAAGGAAATATGGCAAGATAAGAGATTATAAGTCTAAACAACCGAGTAGATATTGGATGAAAACATAATCAATAATAGATATCATTTCATTTTAAAAATTGGCGAAAAAAGGCAATTTATATGACCTTTGTGAAACCAGGGCTTGCAATCACAGCACACCGAATAGCTTTGAAATCAATATGCTTTAGAAAAGCCTACACAAGAACAAAACCCATCAAAAATAGGGGCATGTACTTAAGGCATTTAATATGAGTAAAACCATCTGCTACAAGTCAAATAATGCAAATAATGCTCACTTGTAAAACGTGCTCAAAGAACTTATTCAATGCCTGTACGAGGAAGAAAGAGATAGTGTTAAACAGAAAGATTTAAACTTCTCCAAATAAACTGATGAATCCTTAGAAGACATAAAAAAGAACTAGAACCATAAAAGCAAAATCCATAATAGTCAACAAAATAACAACTTAAATATGTCCTTGGATTCCAATTCTCAATTTAAAAAAAATAAAAAATAAATAAATAAAACTTACTGACTCGTAACCAGCAATAGCAGGCCCATGCTTTCGAGGAATTGAAGTTTCTATCCTCGATCGAGTAGTTGTCATGCTGCAATACATCAGCCACAGCACCATTGCAAAATCATCAAAACACAATTAAGAACAAAGAGCAACAGCCTAAAAAAGGGCAATAAAAATAGATATTTCTAAAAAGGTGGAGATCATCAAAATACAATCAAACTAAAAGTAGTGCTAAAAAGAGGACGGGGGAAAAAAAAAAGATCACAGAAAATAAGGCAGGAAGACGATCATCTTAATGACTTTCATCATGCACAAGCATCATATTAGTCCAAAATCCAAATGCAAGACTCTGCTAGACCAGCCTGCTTAAACATTCAAGATTTTCCTTAATATCCAAATAAAACCATGAAGATACAATCTATTTGGATTTATACTGAACCCTAGCATAGTATATTTCAACCATAATTCTCCTCTTCCAAGCTTCCATTACAGATTTACAAATATGATATCACCACGAAATAGAGAACCCAGATATTCCTCCCTCCCATAGTGCTCACATAAAATTGATTTTTTCCATTCTATTGTCTGACCTTGAAGTTAAAACTTAAGGAACAACAAAATGTCGAACAGCCACAAAGAATGATGCTTGTATACCAATTTGCTATGGGCACATTTCAGCCAATGGCAGTGCCATGCCACCCAGGCCAGCAGATGCATCATGGAGCATTCTTACATCAACAGCCCCACATACATAAGATCTTGTACCAACATTATGAGCATCTACATGTTCACCTAGCAATCAACCTAGAGAGGCACTACAAGTGCAAGTATTTCTATGGTTCGGCCTTCACTTTCAACAGGAAATAGGGTGAAAACAATTCCCTAGTGGCTTTGATGAGGTCAACCGAAAGTCAAACCAATCACCTAAACCAATCCTTCTGCCCCTAGCACTTTAACACCAACCTAGATAGCATCCTTCCACCCTTAGACAAAGGGAAGGTGCACCCTGACATGGCATTGGCTTGGAGAAGACAGAGAGTAACCCCTCCCAATCTTTTTCAATTCAGATAAAGGGGAATAGAAGGGTGCAGAAGAAAATGACAACAGAAAAGTGAATTCATTTTTTTACAATACCTGACATGGAACATTAAAAATAATTTTACGCTTTAATGAGAGGTCAAAACGGGCAGGAGATATTATTGGCTAGATTGGTTTTTGCACTTAAACTTGTATGATAACCATTTAATTGTCTAACCAGACTGACATTATTGCTTCATGTTATGTGATTAATCGTTATTTTTATTTTATTACTTTTATCATTGAACTTCAAATGCTCAAAGGATCATCTTACCTTTTACCGATAAGTAAGATGTGTGCTAGTCCTTCTTGCATTAAAACCACAGCAAGATCAGCACTTGCACTAGGATCTGAATTATAGGGATAAAAAAATTGATGACAAAGTAATTATATTAGCCTATGCATGTGTATTTTAAAAAATATAACATCTTGCAATGAACTAAGACTAGGAAATGCTATTTAAAAAATATCAAAAAAGCTCATAAGTCATAAACAACCACATTGAATAGGTGGAACACTCGCATGCAGCATCAGCCGCAAAGTAAGAACTGCCAGCAAATTAATGTTCAAGGTACAAAAATAAAAAAACCAAGATTGGGATACAAAGTTTTGCAAGCTGCTTTATGCACCATATAGAAATTTCTTTTTGCTACTCACCTACTTAGACATGGAGGAAAACTTCCTCTCTAAGTTCTTTTCTCCAATTTTGCTCTAAGTTCTAAGTGCATTATTTGTTATTGCTAGCATTTATATCCTAATTAGGCAGAACATTTCAAAGGTAAGCAACCAATTTTTAGTTTTCATTCCTAATTTTGCTGTGTTACGTTTAAGCCTCCTATTTGTTGAGCACTAAACTACTTTGTATGGATGAGTACATGCACGGCTCATGTTTTTTTGTCTACAAAAGTCTACAAAAGTATTGAATTGCATGAAATTGCAGTGACATGTCAACATTACTTAAATGAAGGTCCCTCACCATTAACCAATGCTACCAATTGAGCGATACTCACTATTCCAACTTAAATAAAGCATGCAACTTACAATAGCAAGATTTTATTAATGGTTGATGTAACCCTTAGAAACTTGAGTAAATGACAATGAAAAAAACTTGGAAAATGCATGAGGTTGATGATAACACCTTCTATACCCTCAGAAAATAATTATCAAAGAACAGCAAGACCGGCAAGAAATTCGTAAATGAAGATGACATACCAGAGGCTTGATTGAGCACATTTAAAGCCATCGAGTCCCAAATATCCTAACATATATTACAGTTTATGAGCCAAACGTACACATGCAGAAGACAAAAGCAACAAACTTTTATGAAACACAAAAGCATTGACAACAGTTAAAAGAAAAAAAAAAAAAAACTCTCCATGGTGTTCAGGATTAGGATTAGAAAAAAATAAAAGAAGAAAACAAGAAGTGGTGTACCTTTCTCAAGACAAAAGGTCTATGCAGCTCTAGTTCTAAGGTATGAAACGCTCCAATCTGCATCAAAACTAACATGAGTTGCCCGTAAGACAAAACTTGTCCATTTTGTCAAATCTGAGTTTAACACGATGCTACCATTACCTTCACATATTCATTCTCCAAAATGTTCTTTCCACGAATTCGTAAGACAGACCCTACTTTATCATAATCTATGGCCTTAAAAAGAAAAAGGGAAAATAATTGTTATAACTAGAAAGCATCCTCAAACAAATAGCAAGGAGAACACATAAACTCAAGTATCTACTTGTTCTTTATAATTCTCATACCTCAACTTTTATTTCCAATTTCAGCTTAACTCTTTCTGCATCTCTCCCCCCAGACGCAGCTTCTCTTAAAACTTTCCTATTGCACAATTAAACCAATACTCATCAAATTGTAGTACTCACCTAACATTAACAACTTATTCAAATTACAGTACTCACCTAACAGTAACAGCCATAATGTTATCGCCAGGAGCTATCAAATTGTAAGCGAACCAGAGATCATCTGCATCAGTTGGCGTCATCTAAAAAAAGCATTTAGTAATTAGATGAATAAACAAATAAAATACTATTTCAATGACAAAGGCATTCAAATGCAAAGGCAAGTAAACAATTGAAGAATCAATATGAACTTATACCTTGACACTACCAGGGCCGTCCGGTACAATATCTCTTCTGGTAATCTTCATCGTTACAAATATGTCTACCAAATTTCTCTGTATTGCTGCATAGGTGGAACATTAGGGCCGCGGCCAATTAACAAAGAGATCTCAAATAGAGCACACAAATACAAAAAGGTTGTGTTCATGATATCAAATCGAGAGTCGCAAGCAAAATTGATGTACCTGTCACCTGTACCGATCGTGTATAATAGTGGACACTACGAACGGTCTTCTTATCTCCGGCAGAAAAAGAGGAGGGTAAAATCAGTAGCAACGGAACTCGAGTTTCGATGCCGAGCCGTGAGCAAAAATGAACGAAAATTTGGTTGATATGTATGCTTGGGTGGGTCCGGTTTGGTTCCAATGAATTAACAAAAAAGTGGTAGAATTAATTGAATTTCATTTTTTTTCGGTTAAAAAAAAAAAACTCAAATTTTATCATAATTGATATTCCCGTGGTTATACTTTAAAAGCAACATTTAATATTTTTACAAGTATAAAAAAATAATTAAAATATATAGTAGGATTATAAATTGTCCTTTTAAAATTAAAAACTCCCTATTAATTTTGCTACAAAATATTAATAAATAAAGATAAAATTGAAAAAAAATTAATATATTCTCAAAATTTTAAATGGACACTTAAAATGAAACATAAAATGCTCATTTATTGCTATTAAGTGGAATGAAGAGATTATAATTTAAAATTTCAACTCGAAATATTCCGCATTTAAAGATGGTAAAAATCTTGTATGAACTCTCATTTGAGATCTCACACTCCTCTTATTAGTAAAAAGATCAACCAAATTACACCTAATTATCATATTTTTATGTATTAATAAAGTTGCACATGATTTACGTTTTATTATTAGTTAAATTTTGTATTTTAAATGATATTATATTTTGATTCATAAAAAGGCCTAATAGGTCAACATAACACTAGAAATTAGAGGATAATCATATTTTTAACTCAACAAATTGGTCAAAATTATTGTAATCAATAAATTTTTTTATTTTTTATTTTTTTTCAGTTCAGAAAAAACAATAAAAATTTATTTTTTAAATGTCAACCACAAAAATTTATTTCTAATTATTTATAGTTCATTATAAATAAGTCTCACATCTTACATGGGCTAGGATTGTAGTTTTCTTTTCCTCTTTGGGTTTAATTTATCCAACCCGAAAGGATGGCCCAATCACTAGTTGTCCAGAAAGATATCGGCCCAAATATTTAACCCAGTTATCACGAAACACCAATTTAACTAAAAACTAAACGGCTAGTCGTTTCTGCCGAAATCGGCTTTACGTGGGACTGAAAGGATGTGTGACAGTAGTGGACTCGGTAGTCGATAACTCGAAATGCACACACGGACGCAAGCGAAATGATGAGATCTTGCATTGGGCTTTGCTCTCTGTTTTGGTGTGTCTTTATGCACAGCAGACCAGAGAGAGATAAGTGGCGATGGTGATCATCGGCCACGTTGAAATGCGCAACCATATCCATCTAACCACCTGCATTTCTCATGCAGTCAACGACACATCTATCTTCATTTCTCTCCAACGCGTGTCAAAAAGTAACCCAAAACCGCCCACCTTCCTTACAATGGACGGACTCGATCGCACCCACTAATTTAGAATCAAGAACCCAACAACTAAAGCCGCACTTGCTGATTTCTACTTTCTGCACCTTCAAGATTATCCATTTTATGGGATCGATTGAGTTGCACGGCCTATAAAGCTCCATTATCAGGTAGAGGCTCGCGTCTTCCTGTTGTTTCTCATTTACATGACAAGTTCATAGCAATACTTGGTTCTTGGAAGCTTTTAGCATCAACTTTGTGTTATTTATATGTAAGTCATTTGTATTTTGCCTTATTTTTAATAGTTTCAGCTCTATGATTTAGAATTATTGTCTAAAGATGAATCTTTTCTTTTAGTTGGTAAACTTAGTTAAATGCTTATATTGTGTTTCACCTCTATATAAGATCCTACAAGAGTTACCTTACCTGTATGATCAGTCGATTCTGGTACACACAAAACAAAGTGAAAGTTTTAATTAATGACTCTTGCACACACAAAGGAAGGAATAATTGATTTTAATTTGTCTCTTTGTTTTCTAGCAATCAAGAACAAAGAATGAGCTGTGTGTATATCTATATAATAGCTGGCTTGTTTTGAGTTTAAGGTAAATAACTTGATCATATTACAGAATGGAAGACCAGATAATGGAGGAGGAGAATCAGAGATATGAAGAAAACAGTGGAAAGATGAACTGGATTTTGGATAAAGGATTGGCATTGGGAAAGAGAATTTTAGTTACTGGTTTTGTCATATCTTCTGCACCCGTGATTGTTCCTCCACTTATGGTTATCTCAGCACTTGGGTTTGCTTGTTCAGTCCCATATGGGATTTTCTTAGCAAGCTATGCTTGCACTGAGAAACTCATGAGTAAGTTGCTTCCAAGTCCTACGACTACTTCTGTTGAGGACTACAGAATAGAACAGGAAGAAAAATATGGAGGAGAAAATGCTGATAAAGAATTAGTGTATGGTAAGGACGAAGTTGTGGAGAAGAATGGATATGAAGAAGATGTCGATAAGGATGCAGACAAAGAAGAAGAAAAAGCATCAAAGGAGAATGATATGCAAATTGAAGGAATGGGAGGAAAGAATGAAGAAGAACCAGTGATAGGAAATGAAAAGGATGCAAGAGAAGAGATACATGCTGTTATGGTTGTGATTGAGGGAGAGGAGAAAAGTGGCAGTGATGTTAGAGAGGCGGAGGCGCCATTTGAAGTGACAGATGTGGCTGTAGAATTATGTCAGGGAGGGGATAATGAAGACAATAAATTGGTGATGGAGACCAGAAAATTGATAGAAAAAATTAAGGATGAGGTGGAGACCAGAGAATTGATAGAAAAAATTAAGGATGAGGTTGAAGCTACTAAATTAGTGGCTGAAGACAAGCAGAGTGCAGAGGAAGGACTTGAGAAAACTGATATAAATGTTGAAGAAACTGTAACAGAGACACTAGCTAGAAATGCCAATGGCCATGTTGTCATAGAGACCAGGACAATCGTCGAAAAAATAGAAGAAAATTGTGACAAAGGAGAGCCAGTTGAAAGTGTAGAGCTGAAAGAAATGGGAACTATAGAAAGTGTACCTGCTGTCTCTAAGGAAATTGCAATAACCTCAAATGCAGATGAAAGTGGATCTGAATTGGCCAGAGTTAAAAATGGAGCTCAGACGCAATACTCCTCTAGAGAAGGTAAAGCTTTATAATCAACTCTCTGGACTTCATATTTTAGCCGGTTTTCGTTGTCATTATGCTAATTCTTTCTTAGTCCCTTGATTCATTTGCAGGGATTGAGCAGTCTAGTCACACAGCCCCAAAAAATTTTGATTCCTTGGAAAGGGCAAGTGAACCTGAACGAGGTGGAGTTCCCTCTGAGAATGACCCTGGAATGGCTTCTAACGAGGTATGATTTCCAATCAATGAGGTACGACTTACTGCAAATTATATTTTCAAATCAATTTCTTTCTTCATTGATTTGGTAATGATAAGTTGCGCAAATGATGTACTGTTCTTGTAGTATCTCAAACACTCAAGACAGGATCTTCAAAATAACTATTCTTAGGATCTCAAACCTTGCTGAATATCTTCATACATTAGTTGCATTTTCTTTTATGTCACCAATATCTCGAACCTTGCTGAATATTTTAAACCCCATTGTTGTTTGCTCTTTCTGAAACAAAGTACTGCATTTGAAGGGAAGCAAATGATATACATGCAAAACTGCTAGTAATGCTACTATGGGAATTTGAATACTGCTGTGGGTATGAAAGGGAAATCAATCAAACTGAAGCTAATTAAATGAAGTAAATTATGGAATGAGAAGCCATCATGCATCTAATTGGATTGAAAATAAATCTTGTTTTCTGATATTATTCTGCCTTAGGTACTTTACAGTGAGAAGACAATATGGAAAAAGATCAATGCAATGCGCAAAATAGTAGGATATACAACTGCACGGCATGGGACGTGTATCGAGGAGCTTAAAGCTCTCTATGTTTTCACTGGCGTTGAGCCACCTGCTTCATTCAAGGAAACATCTGATCTGGTTGAAGTGAATGATAAGCTTAGGTTTCTGATGTCTATTGTTGGAGTAAAATAGACACTTGGTTTTCATATAGGACTTGATTTCAAATCTTTTAGCAGTATCTTCTTCCTAATAATTAATGTGAATACTGTTGTGTTTTTGCAATTCTGTATGCATTTGGACATGATGATTAGTACTGGTGCATTGTGGAGTGGCATTTATAATAGTTGACAAGTTCCTGAAAGCTACTTGGAATGTGATGGATCTCATGCTTATGGTTGCAATACAAAAGTGGAAGCAGCATAAATCACCTGGATGGATCTCATGCTTGTGAGATGATCCAGTTATTGCTGTTGAAAATATTAGTTAAAATTAGATTTAACATAAGTGATCCAGTTATACTCTTTTATTTTTATTTTTTTTATTATTATCAAAAGGGGAGGGTGGAAGCCCCAATTACGCATGAACAGCTCCAGGCAAGAAGCCTACAAGTCTCCAGCGTTATCGCCTCCGATCAACCTCTAGACCGCCATGGACGGTTGCTTCAAAACATGAACATCATGGACTATTTATGTATTTTATTTACTTGCATAAAATGATGAAATCGAAGTAACTAGTAAATATAATTGGTTAAATTCATAAACTGACATTTGAATTTTATAAAAAGAAATTTTGTAATACTGTCCATTTTTATATTGATTAAATAAATTGTTCATTATGAAATTACATCCGTTAAATAGTTAAATATTTCAACGTCATGAACTTGCACATATTGAATATATATTGAATACTAATCAAACAATTTGTTTGATATGAAAATTATTATTTAATAATTTGATTATAATCGTATTGAGTTGTTGAAAAAGAATGTATATTTAGTAATTAAAAAATTGTAAATTTGTATTTAATTTATGTGATTTATCAATTTAAGTATTTAATAGAATAATTTTACAATTCGGGAAGAATTTTTTTTTCTTTTTTTAGAAAATGAAGGATTTAATGAGATAATTAAAAAGTTTATTTTCGAAAAATAATGAATTAATTAAAAAATTTATTATAAATCATAAAAACATGAATTTTTAATTTATATTTATAATTTTTTGTTAATATATGTTCAAAATATCATCCTTTCAACAAAATATATTTTCTATGGATTGGTAGATGGATCTGGCTATGAATTCGGTTCCAAGCAAGTCAAATCCCTTTATACATCGACCAATTATTACCCTTTGTACATGTAATATTATAAAGCCATTAGATTCTATTAATCAGAATATTAAGTACAATTAGAGCTAATGAAACAGAAAACAATAGTATTAACCAGAAACTAGAGGGGGTCAACTGATACGTGTACAAATCAAGTGGCGGGTGCGTGATCATCCTATTCTTATTACTGATCAACACCATTGACGGAGATCACATTGCTCCCCCCTTCAATTTCGGGACAAAGCTTAGACTAATTCCCTCTCTCTCTTCGCCAATTGCTCCTGTCTCTGCATTAGGGAGAGCAACTCAAAGATGATGATGTTGCTTTAACCTATACACTATCCCTTATATATATATGTAGCAGATGAGCGAGTGAATGAGAACCTCGCCTTCGTTGCTCTCCCTGGCTATAGACACAGCCGTTCTTCATCTTTCTCACTTCTCCGATCTCTCTCCCCTTCCTGACCACATCCTCCTCGATCTCTTTGCGGTACCCTTCTCACTTTCTAGTGTTTCTTGAGGTTTTTTCTTTTTCATTTTTTCACTGTAGATAAAGTTTATATATTTTTTTTTTTTGAAGGGAATTCTAATCTTAGATATTTTGATGAATTTCTTTGCATTTTTTACGTTTTTGCCTAGATTATGGAAACTACCAACTGGGAGGATATCTTCTCGTTTATTTGGTTGAACTTTGTTGCCTGAATTTTGTTATAAAAATGGATAGCCTTGGCAATTTGTTGGTTTGTTAGTTTTTCTATTGTCAAGTTTGCAGCTTTTTGTTGTGATGTCTTTTCCTGAGAATGAACACATGCCACTGGGAGTTAGATCCATGGGCTAAATTGTGAAAGTTAGGATGTCTAGAATTACTAAACGTTTTGGTTAGGTAATTATTTAGGTCACATGAGATTTTCTTAAGCTGAATGCCAGAACATCATATGTGGATGCAAAACCATTGAATTGAATTAAAATTTGTTTTCCTAATTGAATAAGTGAAAGTCTACCATTTTCATCTTTTTCTCAATGGAAACAAAAAAGAAAGATTTAGTTGAACTCTTATGATTTTCTTCAGATAATTACATAACATAATTAAGGCATAACATTAACTATAGAAATTAAAGAACAAGGCAGAAGGCTTATTACATTATCTATAGATTACCGCATGAATATAAGGGCTTCTTATGCCCAAGAAACATTTACTCCATATGCTAACATTGTCTTTTATGTTTGTTGATTGTTTAAAATATTAATACATGCATTTAAGGAATGAAGTATGTCCTGTTAGTGTGATAGTTTTTGGGATCTTAAGCAAATGAAGTAGTTACATGCAGAAAAGATCAAATTAGAGGTATCTGTTCACATGATAATCTTTACAGGTCATACACATTTAATGTTCATTTTGAAATTAATGGTTGCCTGGAAACTTGAGGGAGTAGGACATATGTATGTTAGATAAAATTCTGTTTATACAGTCCCCATGCGAAAGAACTGTGGTATGGACACATTGATTAGATTTTTGAAGTCTTCTTGGATTTAGACAGGTTGTACTTGATTTGGTTAATCAACTTGCTACCAAATTATATGTTTGGATGCCCTCTCTTGTCCCTCATATGTGCCTCAGATGCAAATTACTTAAAGCATCATGACTTGAATATTGTGTTTCCGCCATGGTAATTCTATAGTTTTCATATCAATGTGCATCACCTAGCTGTGCTCGTTGTACCATGAAGTGCTTATTCTCCGGCTTTTGCTTTGCCTATTATGATTTGTCCTTTTCCTTTATCCTAACACAAGTAAAGGATTTTCATGGTCACAGAAGGATTAGGACCCCATACATGATTGTGCAGTTAAATATATTCATAGATTTGTTGCATTTAATGTTCTAGTCTTCTTTCTATTCTCACTTCTAGTCACCATTTAGCTTTTAACCTTCTAAACTTTTCAGTGTTGTTTGGTCTTGCAATCTATCTTTGTAGTAATGCTGATTTTCATGTTTTATAGAGAACATTGAAAGCTGGAAAGCTGAATGAGAAAGTTCTGAAGCTATTCATGGCAACTGGAAAAGATGAAGTCCTCTCAGTTATCGAGGCACTTAATATCCAGTACGTGCTCACCCCCGTCCTTCCTACGAGTGAGTTATATTTGAATACTTCTCATCCTATTCTTCCAGGAAGTTTTGAGCAGAATTCAGTTGGTTTTCTTCTGACATGTTGTCTTTCTCTTGATAGGATGTTCTGAGAAATTCTAAGAAATAATTGTGTGAGCCCACTCAATTATATTTTGAGACAAACGGCACTTGCTTTTAAGGGGCCAAACAGATTCTTGAATTTGGATTGTTTTCATTTAGTTTAGAAGATGTCTGTAACTAACATCAAGGACAATGATGTCGATATTATAATAGGAGCACTCAATTCAGACCTCACATCATTCTTCAATGAATGGAGACCGATATTCTCTCGATTCGACTTGATAATTGTCAAAGACCCTGATCTGAATGAGGAACTCAAGATACCAGAAGGATTTAACCTCAATGTCTATACTAAGTCTCATATAGACCAAGTCGTGGGCCCTTCCAATTCTATTCTCTTCTCTGGATATTCGTGCAGGTATTTTGGCTTTCTCATGTCTCGGAAAAAGTACATCATCTCAGTTGATGATGACTGTTTCCCAGCTAAGGATGAAAAGGATTTCTTAGTAAACGCTGTGGACCAGCATATTATGAACTTGACAGCTCCTGCTACTCCTTACTTCTTTAATACCCTGTATGACCCTTATCGTGAGGGAGCAGATTTTGTTCGTGGATACCCATTTAGTCTTCGAAATGGGGTCGCATGTGCTTTGTCATGTGGACTCTGGCTTAATTTAGCCGACTTTGATGCTCCTACGCAAGCTCTGAAGCCTGGACAGAGAAACTCTCGATATGTTGATGCAGTGATGACTGTTCCTGCTAGGGCCATGATGCCCATTAGTGGAATCAACATTGCTTTTGATCGCGAGCTGGTGGGCCCTGCTTTGTTGCCAGCTTTGAAGTTAGCTGGGGAAGGAAAGTTGAGGTGGGAAACAATGGAAGATATCTGGAGTGGAATGTGTGTTAAGGTTGTATGTGACCACCTTGGGCTTGGCGTGAAAAGTGGGCTCCCCTATGTGTGGAGAAAGGATCGAGGTAATGCGATTGACAGCTTGAAAAAAGAGTGGGAAGGCATGAAGCTCATGGAGGAAGTTGTCCCTTTCTTTCAGTCAGTGAGGTTGCCACGGACAGCAGCCACAGCAGAAGATTGTGTGATTGAGATTGCAACAGCAGTGAAGCAACAATTGGGACCATTAGATCCTGTTTTTACTCGTGCTGGTGAAGCCATGTTCGAATGGATCAAGATTTGGAAGGCTCATGGGTCTCCAGTGTAGGAGTTGGCTTCTGTTTTGTCCCTCTTTAAGACATTGAAATCATTTTATTTGCTTGCATTTTCGTTTTAAACTTTTAAGTTTCTTATTGTTTACTAACTCATACCCTGTAATATCATATGAGGTGTGAGGGCAGGAATAAAAGATTTCTAGTGTACTTCTTAACCCCTTTTGGTTTGCTTCATTATATGTAAAGCATGGGCACAATTTAGACTGGTATTATCATGAATATTTTGAATTCCTTAACCACATTATTTGGAAAGCAACACCTCTTTCCTTTTAGTTTTTGGCTATAAGTTGTCCATACAGAAGATCTGTTACAATTAATTGTGATGTGGACTGGTGATCAAATAGCCATAAAACTGAAGGCTTTTGATTCTTGCCTATTCTGCTCTTTTGTTCTTTTCGGAATTTGAGTTGCTTATGATATGAAGGATTCTTTTGTCACAAAGAGGGCTCTTCCAATCTTGTGGGATTCTTGATGGGTCCAAAAGGTAAATTATGGAATAAGAAGGATCAATGTAGTGAGCCACTGTGGTGGGTTTTATGCAATGGTAATGAAGGACATTTAGTGCTTTGTATGAGCATCTCTTGATTATTGATTCCGTTGTTATTAAGGATCATATATTTTATTGAAAGCTACAAATAGAAAAGAGAAAGGGAGAATAACGAGAGCTTAATGTTGACTTGTTGCTCTTTTTTTATGTCAAGCTTTCTTCAATTTGACGAAAAAATAGAGGAACAAGGTTAAAGGATTTATTGTATTAGCATTGAAAACAATTTTAACACAAGTAGTCAAAATAATTTTTATTATTAAATAAAAAAATTTAAAATATTATCTTGTGTTAAGTTTAAAACTTGGTATAGTTAACATGTAGTTAATAAATTTATATTTTTTGAGAATTAAATTTATATTTTCTGAGAATTATTATGGTCTGATTGGTCTTTTTATCTCTTTTAGAAAATTATTAAAATAAATTTTATTTCGCCTTTCTTTAAAATTTAATTTATTTAGCGACTTGTTCGAATTTTTCTTTATTGTTTAATTTAACCCAAGTGCTACTTTCTTTCTAACTCTAGCCTAACGATTCCTACTTTTGTATCCATGCATATTTAAGATAATAGTTTCCAACGACAATGTCATAATGTCACATAAATTAAATTAAAACCAATAAATTTAAGTTATTTAGGTTGATATTCTTGAAAATAGTATTCATTAAAAGGTTGAATAGAGCTATACATCTGGATTAGTTAATCTCTAATTCAATAAATTAATGAATTTTCGCAATGTGGAGAACTCGAGACCTACCTTTCACTCTTTAAATTAGTTAGAGAACAATTCACACCACATGGTTGGGAAAGAAAAAAATCTATCTATTTAATGTTTGGTATCTGGAGCAAATGCAAGAAGCAATTTGAAAGATTCCAATTCTGTTTTTTAACAGTTAGTACCACGCCATAGAGACTGCCAAACTGGTTGCAGAGGCTGCATTATCATGTACGTCTGTAGCTAAAACAAACACATCATCCACTACTCTCTCTCTCTCTCTCTTTTCACCTTTTCAGTGATGATCTTAATTAACTTGTAATTCATCTGTGCAACCTTGTAAACCAAAAGGGCAGCTCATAATGGCTGCCAAACTTTCTCTCCTTCAAGTCCCATCTTCCATCTCTACCCAGCACCACTCTTTTCATACCAAACTTCAAGTGAAAAGATTTAAACCCATCAGTCCATCTTCATTTTCTGCTATAGAAAATGGTCTGTTCCTGCATACTGATTTCTTTTACTTAGTTCGTGGAGAAGTTAATTGCTTGTACATAAAGTAGTGATCTTTTTATACCTTTTGTTTCAGGGAAATGTAAATTTGCTGTTATTTCATGTGCTTCTTCGAATGGGAGAGAGCCTGCGTCACCAGAGGATGGGGTTAAGAGTTTAGAGAAGATTCTTGAAGAGAAACGACGTGCCGAATTGTCTTCTAGGATTGCTTCTGGAGAATTCACTGTACAGAAATCTGGGTATGTCGCCTTTTCTTTTTTTGTGAGTTCCATTTCTTGTTTAGGTTCTACTTTGGTGGATTTTGTATTGACTATTTGTTTCCGTTTTGGTTTCACACATAAATAAGTTTTCCATCTGTATTGAGGAATGGTTTGTCAAAATTGGGGGTTCCAAATGATATTTTGGAATTTTTGTTCAAGTGGGTTGATGCCGGTGAAGATTATCCAAAGATTCCAGAAGCAAAAGGAGCAATTAGCGCCATTAGGAGCGAGGCATTCTTCATACCCTTATACGAACTCTATCTCACTTATGGTGGGATTTTTAGATTGACTTTTGGACCTAAGGTTTGTGTTTTTCTATTTCTATGCAAATTAGTTATTTTTTATCGTAGCTGAAATTAGATATCTTTGATTACTTGAGGGAATTTCGATAATGGGTTTTGGTTAACTGTTTCTTCGTTTTGCTTGCAGTCTTTTCTAATTGTTTCTGATCCTTCTATTGCCAAACATATACTGAAGAATAATTCAAAGGCTTATTCAAAGGTAAAGTTATTCACACCATTTTTCCCCTGGACTTTGGTATTTGCTATGCATTTTCCCTTAAGTTACATTTTACTCAATGCAGGGTATTTTGGCAGAAATTCTGGATTTTGTGATGGGGAAAGGACTCATTCCAGCTGATGGAGAAATATGGCGTGTTAGGCGACGGGCTATAGTCCCAGCATTGCATCAGAAGGTGAGTTATCATCACTGATTTACATGTTCAAACATTATGTTGTTTTCTTTCACTTGTATCCTGATATTGTGGGTTGTTATTACATTTACCTAAATATGACTGGAAAACCTGAGGTGGTCTACTATTTGTTGGAATTTTCTTCCACCAACTTCTAGAAGCAGAAATTTGTGGAAATGTTTTTTTTTTTCCTACTAAAGTAAATCTTGTGCTCTATATGATCTATATCTGTGACAATATGACCAAAACTGAAAAGAAAGATGAATTGAGAAAATGTCACACATCGTAGTTAATTTTGGACCTATAAACGGAAGAGAGCATGCTATTGAGAATATCTAGCATATACTAAGGTTCTCTAAGAATTTAACTGCTGACTGGATGAGTACACCTAATTACTTAGGACTAAATGTGGAAACGATAAAAAGACGAAAGTACTTGGCAATGCCTTAACTCGTGATGCATATAACTTGCTCTGTTAATTTCATTCCTTATTTATCTGTAGTATGTAGCAGCCATGATTAGCTTGTTTGGCCAAGCAACAGATAGGCTCTGCTCGAAATTAGATGCTGCTGCATCTGATGGGGAAGATGTAGAGATGGAATCCCTTTTTTCTCGCTTGACATTGGATATCATTGGGAAGGCAGTATTTAATTATGAGTTTGACTCGCTCACAAATGACACTGGAATAGTTGAGGTACTTTATTTTTCTCTAATTCCTAACCTCAGTACATCATATATTTGACTGATCTACCTTTATATTTCATGAAGTTACTTCTGTAAAAATATATAGCTGCACATATTGATTTATCTTTATTTTGGCTAGAGTAGGCTGTTTACACAGTTCTAAGAGAAGCAGAAGATCGAAGTGTTGCACCAATTCCAGTATGGGAGATCCCAGTTTGGAAAGACATTTCACCACGTCAAAGGAAAGTTTCAGCAGCCCTCAAGTTGATCAATGATATACTTGATGATCTAATAGCAATATGCAAGGTAACGTTGCCAATTTTTTGATCCACAGAAAATTGTGCTTTCCTATTTACTTCATTATACATATGCAAGCTAACATTGCCAATTTCCACGAAGATGATAGTACTGTGCCCTGCTAAATTTTATGTCTAATGGTGCACGTGTCTTATTCTGAAGCAGTAGAGATAAGAAAAACTGGAGAGATCCGTAACGATTCATTTAAGTCTTTCAGTACTTGGACTGGTTTGCAGGCTACTAGTTGATCAAAAAATTTACTGCTATTGATTTCAAAGTTGAAATTTCTAAAAGCAAGAATTTCTCTTAACTCGCTCTCCTTAAAATATCATTTTCGCTGACTAAAATGTTCTTTCTCATATTAAGCTGATTCAAAAATAAATCTGCATGTTATCTTTCACATGAATATGCACAGTAGTGAGTTCAGATAGGATTCAACTCAACTTTGTCATGAAAATGATTTTTTTGGAAGCTGTGGAGAATGTTATGGAAAAGTTCATTGATCACCAAAATAAGTTGTTTACATTCTTGTAATTGCCATTTTATTAACTTACAGAGTTTTCTTTGCATTCCTTGTAATGATGTCTATTTGCCCATTTGCAGAGGATGGTAGATGAAGAAGAGCTACTATTTCATGAGGAATATATGAATGACCAAGATCCTAGTATTCTCCACTTCCTGTTGGCATCGGGAGATGATGTATGTATTTAGTTGCCAAATTATTCAATGCTATGTAGTTCAAATGAAGGCAAATTGTCTTACTACAATTTGCAGGTGTCTAGCAAGCAACTCCGGGATGACCTGATGACAATGCTTATAGCTGGACATGAGACATCAGCTGCAGTCCTAACATGGACATTTTATCTTTTATCCAAGGTAAAGCAGTGTCAGCTTTCACAATTGCAGAAACTATTTTAACTCAGATTTATGCAATTTAGCGGATATGCAAGACTTCACTTTCTTAATTCTTTCTCCTTATGATAGCATATACAACTAATTTGAGGATGTGATTTCCACTTTCATTGTGTTGCTCATTTTCTCTAGCATTTTTAATAAATGTATAATGTATGGATAATATCTCAAAAAGAATCAATATAGTATTCTAGCTGCAGATGTATGTACTAATATTCATATATCTGCAGATCATTTCTTGAAAACACTACTCGATATATAGATTATTTATTTTCATTTTTAATGGCTGCAGGAGCCAAGTGTTTTGTCCAAGCTCCAAGATGAGGTAACTTAAAAGTTTTAGCCATCATATGCGTTCAAAATGTTGGACCATGTTTTAGTTTTGTAGTCTCTCATTGTCATTTAACTTTTTATTTTCTACTCACATTCTTCTCTCAGGTTGATTCTGTTCTAGGAGATCGATTTCCAACAATAGAAGACATGAAGAGACTCAAGTACACAACTCGAGTAATTAATGAAGTAAGAACACAAGCATTTTTTTCCCTTTTTCCCCATAATCCCAAGTAAATAGTTTAGAACAATGGATTAATGGTTGTAAATTCTTATTTCCAATCTCTTTGCAGTCTTTGAGGCTATATCCACAACCACCTGTTTTAATTCGCCGTTCTCTAGAGGATGACATGCTTGGAAAGTACCCTATAAAAAGGTTATCCAATAAAGTTCTTGTCAATACTGTCTCACTTCCAGTTAAATAAACTATGACAAATGATCACATGGATTTTTCATTTTTTATATAGAATTTAGTTGTAAGAATACATCTTCAAAGTTAATTTATTTCCAATGTTGCTGTTTATGTTTTATCATCTCTTAGCGTCAGTGTTCCTGTTCTCATCATATGTCTCGATCTCGATGAAGCTTTCCTTTGTATTTTTCTCCGAGTCATTTGTCTTCATTATTATTTTAGTATCACATTTCATGCATCTGATTCTATCTCGTTAGCGTGTATTTTTTTTAATTTGTTTGCCGTCGTGGTACAGTAGCGAGCAATAACTTGGATTATGCAAATGATAAACCCATATATGTACAGGGGAGAAGATATATTTATTTCTGTATGGAATCTGCATCACAGTCCACATCTATGGGATAATGCAGAAAAGTTCAATCCTGAGAGATGGCCTTTAGATGGGCCTAATCCAAATGAGACCAACCAAAATTTCTGGTATGTTGCCTACAGCTAGAGTATTGCTTATCTTAATTTCTTTTTTCTTTTAAATTGATATCTTTGTCCAATATGCTTACTTATCATTGCTTTTTTAGCTAAATCACAATTTGTAAGACTTTATAGATGTAAAGCAAAAAATTAAAAAACAGCCCAAGTGTATTTCATGCCTGATTTTTACTTAAATTTCAGTGGTAACTTAATATTTTTGGTGGATTCTGATAAGAATCCCAAAATTTTAACCAACTTATAGAAATGTATAACACTGGGCACTTCACATTATTATTAGTATTTTTGTCCTTTGACATATTTAATGCCTTTTGCAACTTAGTAACAGCAGTAAGCCTTGTTTTTCAGTTATTTGCCCTTTGGTGGAGGACCGCGAAAATGTGTAGGGGACATGTTTGCTACATTTGAGGTAACTTATTGTTGGATGCTAATTCACTGTCATAATTCTGGGATCTGGGGATGCTCGTTACTGAACTATTTGGCTTTCTGCTATAAGACTAACCTTTAGTCATGCTAATTTACAGACTGTTGTTGCTGTTGCAATGCTTGTTCGAAGATTCAACTTTCAAATCGCTCTTGGAGCACCTCCAGTGAGTTATATACTATTATATGTTTTTTTTTTTACTTTTGTTATACCAGAGATGGAAATGGATAATTTTGTGATATTCAATATTTTACTGAATGCAGGTTAAAATGACAACAGGAGCAACGATTCACACAACTGAAGGATTGAAGATGACAATCACAAGAAGAACAAAACCTCCTATAATACCAAATCTAGATATGCCAGCAGTGAAAGTGGATGCACCTGTAAATGTTTCCGGCGGGGAACCTCAGGTTGGTCAGAAAGGTGAAGTTTCTCCTGCTCATTCCTGATTGTAGTTCAACAGTACATCCATTAATGATAGGTAAACAATTACAAAATGACTAAACAAAGAAGAAAAAGAAAATACAAAACAATCAAAGGTGTTCCATTTATGATTATCTTCTATCTTTCAGTTCGTTTTGTCAGGTTCTCCAAAGTCGTCTGAACTCAATTCTTCTCCCTCTTTTACATAATTTTTGACAATTTCGTCTTCAATCTTAAATATAGCCATAGGACAATCAATCAAGTACAGCCATATCAACAAATTCAAGCCTTCAGATCGAACTCAGAAATTTGTGGTTCTTTAATATTTATTTATATATATTTTTTTTCCATTATTCTGGGATGACGATCTTGATTCTGAATGGCGGAGGGCTTGAGGAATTGGGAGACGGTGGACATATTAAGGAGTGCATCGAATTGTTTAAGGTGTTGTCCAACGACAGGTCGTAAAGTCCCTCGATGGTCCAATAGAATAGCCATCGGTTATTTGTAAATTGTATCCAAACTACGATAGGGTAAAAAAGTAAATTGCATCAAACTGAATAAATCATAATTTTTTATAATAAAAAAAAAAAAATCAAATTAGATCGGATTCATAATGAAATTAAATCAAATTGAACCTATAGGTGGTACATCAAAATTTTCCAATTTTGTGATATAATTCAAATTGATCCAATTTGAATTAAAACTTCAATAAAAATAATCAACCCAGTCCAAAATAATTGAAAAACCAACAATTTTCAATAGACCGAATCGAATTTTTGAATTAAGACCATCGGGTTGGAGTTTTGAATAGTGCTTACCCACGCTTGGCGGCTCAAATAACTGTCAGGGCAGTCGTCGAATCGAACCACATTTCCTTAGGTCATCCAGCTTCTCATATGTTGTTGAACATGAACATTAACAATTTCGCACATTTTCCGGAGAAAAAAACGCGGATTTCTTGCAGTAGCATAAAAAATATAAAAACAGAAAACCCCTATCAAATGTATGAAGCTTTTAAGTTGTCCGATTCAATTCGTATCCCCCAGATCCTGGGGAAATGTTTCTCGATTTTCAATTAATCCTATTTCCAATTTGCAATTAGTACGCAGGAACCGCAGAAAAAATGGAAATTAGTACGCAGGAGCCCCAAAGAGTCTTACCTCGGGTGCTTTGTCAGTACGGAAAGATGAAGCAAAGCGACGTTGTTTCAACACAGTATCCTCTTTCTCAGATATAATATATATGGCTATTTCATCATTGTTCAGAACAACAATATAAAAGATCGTTACAACATTTTCCATAGTAACCTCTTATCGCCATTGTCAAAATAAACCTCCATTGCCGCTTGTGTAGTTAATATATCACGTGTAAAAGCCAAAGCCAGAAAACCAACTAGAATTCCTAAGTATGAAAATTCCTGTAGTTTGTGTCAATTGCTGCAACCAAAACATCTTCTCATGGAAGAAAATTTCTTACGTGCATGCTTGGGCTCAGGTACTTCCGATCCCAACATTTTGCGAGGATAATGTTTATAGAAAGCCTTTACTGCACCTTTTACTCCATCCTCATTCTCCATGGCCTTGGCCAATTCAATAGCGCGCTGCTTCACCTGCATTGAGCCATCAAGGGACGCAATCACATTGTTCTATCATTAATAAAAAGATAAAACTTGAATATCAAAGCTGACTTCGACAGGAAATTCATGCCTACCTCAGGATCTAGCATGAAGCGTATTGCATCAACCAATTTTTCAAGTGAAAACTCATCAACTGGGATAGGTGCTGGACCCACTCCTCGTGCATGAACCCTCTCTCCCCAGAAAGGCTGATCCCCGAAGAATGGTACGATGGTTGTAGGACACTGTTGCAGAAATCATCACCAACCATAAGTTTGTATGTGATTTATTTACAAGAACATTTGTTGTCAAGAAAAGAGCATCAATTTACCGCAGCTCTAAGGCCAGCAGCTGTGGTTCCAGCACCCCCGTGATGCACCTGAAAAGAAAAGGTTCCAAGATTATGTAACCAAAGAGCTTAAAATGAAAGAAAAAAAACAATCTCTCAGTTGCAGTAGCTTAAAATACATTTACTAAATCGACAAGGGAATCAGAAAAACCAACAATTTGCTTAAAATTCAATGTGAAAGAGTGGTGTGAAGTGAACAAATTTTAACCATGAATTCAATTCTAACGCTATATATATTACTTCAACTAAACTAAAATAACCGAACAGAGAAGCTTTACCACAGCCTTGCATCTTGAGAACAGCCAGTCATGAGGGCAGTTGTCCAATAAATACACAAACTCCTTCGGTTCTGCCACTGAAAGGAAATAAATAAGTATACGCTATGGAAATTCAAAGCTTAAACATCCATTAGATATCATAACTATCAGATGCTTACATATAAGACTTACAATTGCCAAGACCACCCCAGCCCTTGTTAACTATGCCCCTTTGACCAGTCTCTTCCAAAGCTTTAACTATAATCTGGGTCATCTTCTCTGGTTCTTCAAGAGGCTGTAGCAAATTTGAGATAAATGACTAAATCAAATAAGAAAAGTTGATACGCATGTGTGTGTATATATATATATATATGTATATAGTTGGAAATGCAAGAGAATTCGGAAATACAAACATCAAAATTCAAAGGAATAGCCGATGAGGAAATGAATTAGATTGTAGCTTTAAGAGTATTAAGGTGCAAGCATTCTCCCTGTTACACGACTGGACTAGTTACTAAGTCTATATTAGAATTTCCTGATTGCTCCATTTAATTAAGGAACCACAGCCAGTCAAATCTTCACAAAAGTATGATATTTCAAAAGCCATAAATGAGGCAGAGGATAGGGGGCTCCTCCCAATACAAAGTATATCACTCAAATGACTGGTTTATGTGCAATGATTTATTATCTTTATCACTCAAAATATACAGAAGCATAAATAAGTACACACTTCAGATGATGAACCTAGGGCTAAATGTTGTCAAGTTTTATACCATTTTTCCACCTTCACAATTATCAATTTATTTTGCCATGTTCAGTCCGCCAATTACCCATTCTCATCCAGATTATCCTCTGCTTTATGATAAGTACTTATCAACAAATGAACAGCAAAAGAAAAAAAGGGAATCCCAGTAATAGCTCATTGCGTTTAATAATTTTTGTTTTTTTTGGTTGTTAATTAAATAGATACAAAACCTAGTTCACATAATAGGGGGAAGAAACTCACAAGGCTACCAAAACCAATATAGATAGGTGGATCACGACCTTCTAGCCATGTCAGAAGTGAATCTGGAGGTTCATAATTTGATGCAAGGTCAAGGAAGCAAAACCCAACAACATCAATTTTTGGTCCCCAGTCTGCAAAAGGTAGAGAAAAAATATCCTCCAAGAAGTAAGAAACAACAAAATAAATAAGTAAACAGAAACCTGTATAATCTTTCATAGGACTACCCTTAAAGATCAAACCTATCGCAATAGGAAATAGCTTCAATGCATAATATAATTCTAGGGAATTCTCAAGTTATTAGCACAACTACACGACCTTTTGGTTTGGGAACAAGGTGAGGACTCCATATATATCCATAAGGCACATCAGAAGGAGAGCTATAATTTCCACTTAAATATGTGACAGGTCTCAACTTCAGTTGTTTCTTCCTAAACTCATTAATCATGTCTCGTATTCCAAGCCAAATCATTGCATCAACAATTTGATATGACAGCTGCAGCAATAGGATAATATTATTAAAATATGAAATTACTAGTCATACATTAGTTCACAAGAACCAAAGCAAATAAAATGAAAACGAAAAAAATAAAAATAATACTCACTTTATAAGCTACTGGCTGCTTAACACGAGACAGAGGATGCGGAAATTCACTAGTAGGCCTGACAAGGGTAATAAATATCACCTTGTAGTTCAATTTAAATCAGAAACATGTAGTCCATGTGCAGGAATAGATCAAATCAGGTCAAAAATAGCCACCTCAAATTAATTTCATTTCTCAAGGATAGGCGTAATGTAATAATTTAAAAAATAATTCATGCAATTGTAACACAGAACCTTTTCATCCAAAATTGTTGATAACATTGAGAATATCACAATAAAATAAGACTCACGTCCATGGCATCGTGAAGAATATATGAATTGGTACTTTTAGCTTCTCTGCGACATGTGTATGTCCTGTGCAATTATTTGCAAGTTAGATATGTAAAAACAAAGACAAGACAGTACAAACTCAAAAAGAGATGATTTTGAGTACAATAGCATATTAAACTCAGACTAAATTAAACCTCAATCTCAAACTATTTGGAGGTGGCTGTATGGATATAATTTCTCTTCCACTCAGTTTAGAATTACACCTTGAAAGATAGCGACATCAACTGAGTCCAAAATAATCCAACTCTATTTATTATTTTGCTGTGTTTCTAATGAGGATATATGCCAATACTTCTTACTTTCTTAGCGACTGCTCCAAGTAATTCTTTCGCTTGGTACCCGACAAGCAAATAATAAAAAATTTCTAAATATATATTAAAGTGTAAATGGACCTTGTTATAAAGTTCCTCAAGGAAATAAATAAAGATATTACATATAGCCAATAAGAAGTTTTCCAGTTAGAGTTTTAGAGAAAATTACAACTCTCAACATATCCACTCATCCTTTGATTTACCTCTCTTATCTTCTCACTCTAGGTTCTGAAATCTTATCTTCTAATGTTTCATACACTGATTTCATCATTCTAATCAATGAGAATCATTTTAAATCCACAGTTACATAAAAATAGAGCCAAACAAAAGGCACCTTTAGAGGAGATACTGAGTATCCAAAGGAGAAAAGAAAGGGAAAAGTCACAAGAATTAACCATATGCGGGAGGGTTGGCAATAATTGCTTCTGCTTTAAATGGAACATTTGTATCAGGATCAGGATCCTGGCATGCAGGAAGTAAAGAGAATATGATGTCTCTTATTTGATGCCTCTGAGTAGGTATTTCTGAAGGAACAGATGGCAAGAAACCTTTATTCTTGACCATATCTGCAGAAAACAAAATAAGTTGTAACTGTTTTTAGCACATTCAAGAAGGGTAAAGATTAAAGGTTTGTATTCTCGATCAAATTGTTAAAAGTCATTCAACTTTCTTGCAGTACATAACAGAAGAATCAGATAAAAGTTGGGGAACATAAGAAAACGTTGTAGAAAGAAAAATATGAAGACTCACAGCCAGCAAGAACTTTTGGATCTCCACCTAGAGGAAAAAATTCCAATCCAGCAGTCAATACAAAATCTTTGAAATTTGAGTGAGTTGCTAATCTAACCCTGTGACCATATTCCTGCAAGCAAGTGTTTATCTCCATCAGCTCAAATTGTTTATGCTTGATGTTATTAGGACATTTTCAGAATAAGAGAGACAGAGAAGTTTCAGAACATCATAACTCAGTAATTTAAGTTGTTAAGAAAAACATAAATCAGTAACAAGCATACAAGATGTTTTCAAAAAAGATGATGCTCGTGAAGAAAAAGAAAAAAAATAAGAAGAAGAGTTCTGATCATGTTGAGCCCAAATTTTCCACATCATTGGTGTGAACTATGACATTAGCAGCAATTTGAAACACCTCTGATTGCATTTTCATGTACCTATACTTGTTTCACATCTCCAACACGTCTTATTGAAGCATGTTTTAGTCCACCAAGAGGAGAATTCAAACTATAAAATTATGGGAGAATACAATAGATGAAAACCCATAAATAGAAGAACTGAATGTACCAGAATACTATTCAGTTGTAAAAGGTGAAGGAAAGCATAAAAGAATGAAGAAAAATGGTTAATACTGATGAGAGAATCATGCATCTCCTAGGGTTATCTCTCCTCTTATTATACTAGATTTCTTATCATAAATGCCTCAGACAGACAAAAAAAACTTAGCAGTGTCAATCACATGTACTCACAAGAAGTAGACATGCATTAGGCATGCTGCTCAATATTGGGGAATGAGTAGTTATGGAACTTTCTTAGAAGACTCTGCAAAACAATAGAATGAAAGTAAACCTGCAAACGTTTTCCAATGGCAATAAATGGTTGTACATCTCCTCGTGTTCCAACAATAAGCATAACTATTTGCAAGGGTGGTATATCTGGAAGCTCATCTGTATCACAGAATTCCTCATTAGTATACCCATTATGAATTGCAGGTACTATATCCAGAGTATGTGTCTTGATATCTCCGGGCACTTCTAATTGTACAGTTCCATCATCTTTGACATTTGCAAATCGATGAAGCAATTTGAGCTGCAATTTTTTATATTCAAAAGAGAAATTATTAAACATCCAGACAGTTAATTACAAGGGATAAGAACAAAAAAGGAAAGAAAGAAGTCAAAACATTATCAGTAAAGAATTCATAACATAACATGATCATATCAATTGAACCTAAAAACAAAATCTCTTCCAATAATTAAACTTATCGTGATGCTACACAACAATAAGTAAAATACTCCAACTTCAGAAATCTAGTAGCAAAAAAAAAGGTTACTTAGTGTAAACAAAATGCCAGACGCATATCTGTGGCACAGCCTCTGATTCACTGGAATTCATTAAAAATAACCGATAAGACAAATGGGTCCCTGTCCAAACAAATTGTTGACTTTCAATTAAGTGAAGAGTCCATCACAAAACTTACATCAATCACATTACACAAATACAACCAATTTCATATCCTCTGATTCAACTCAATTAACAATATAGACAAAACAAATAACAATTATTTAAATTTACCAAAGTAATTGTGCTATGATCAAACCTTCTTTCTAAAAGGAACTCTATCATCGAATAGTTTCGTTGCAAGTATTGCCAGTTTATAACTGTCACGATGTTGATGTTGACCGAATTTTCTTCGCTGGCTGGACCCTGGATCTGATTTTCCAGTAGTTTGTGCTTCATCAGGCATGCTATGTTGCGAGAAATTACTGTCAATAACCCCTGAGTGGAGCAGATAAAGAAATAAAATACCACATGGTTACTTGAACTAGCAAACTAACATGATAAATGTCACTGCACAAGAACAACTAAAAAGAAGCACCTACATATTTTAAAAACAATCAAAGAGAAGACATGTATGTACATAATTAACAATAACAATTCCGGGCACTTCTTAACTATCATCCACCTATCAGCATTTAGCTCTGCAAATTAAGAAATCTAATATTCTTGACAAATAAATATGATTAGAAATTTTGAATTCTTGGTTCTACATGCAAATCCGCTAAATTATGTTGACACGGGAAAATCATATATCTTACTGAACTTTCTAATTGTCTGTTGTTTAGTGCACATTTCGACGCCTTAAAACGGTAATGATCATTACTCTACATAATTAAACTAGTAGTTATTGTCATTCCTAGAGCGTCCGCTCACCAAAAAGTCCGAAACTTTTACAGGAATACAAGGAAGAAGAAAAAGGAGAAGAGAAGAAGATAAACCAGGAGAACAGGAGGTAATGCCATTTTCACCAGCGGTTTCAAAATTTCCGAAATCAACCGAAATGTCTGAAGAACTGTATCGATGATGATTATTATCCGGCAACTCTGCCATCTTGCTCTAATGAAAGAGAGACGGAGAGTGCAAATAAAGGTTCTAGAACAAGGGAAAGGAAAAGGAAGAGAGGAGAAATGGCGGCAGAATATTGGTATCCTATCCCCTCCCCCGTGGAAGACAGGTAGAGAGAGAGGATAGGTTTATAGAAGCAAATGGGAAAGGTATCTCTGTCTGTGTTGTTGTTTACTGTTTTTGAGGTTTTGGTTATCAGAAAAAAAAATATTAAGACCGAGAAGAGAAGGCAACAGTCGGTGGACGAAACAAGAATCGAAAAAAAAGCTACGAGACAGGCGCAGGAAAGGAAGCCAGACAGAGACAGAAAGAGAGGCGTTTTCTAAAAAAAAAAAAAAAAAAAAAGAAAAAGAAAAAGAAAAAGGCCACGTGGAACGACGAGGGGCCGTTGGAACACACGTCCTTTTACTTTTCTGTTTTATTGGTTAAGAAATAGAAAAAACAAATTCAGTTTTATATATATATCGTCGTTGCGATCTGTGTCACTAGATCAGATTGATACGACAACTTCATAACTGTTGGACCTATCGTTTTGATGTTCACCTCCAAATTAGGTGAACGATAACTTAACCGATTTGGTGTTATTGGTCTGTCGTGTAAGTACTCTTATGGTCCTAACTACACGTAATTTCCTTTAATGCTCCAACCATAAACTTTCCCAAAAAGCTTTACCTTTATTATTAAGTTAATTTTCTGTCAAATAGTAATGAATAAAAAATTTTCACAAATGATGAACATTTTCATAATAGGACTACAGATATAATTATTCAATTAAACACTCTTCTTCTTTAACCAATATTGAAAGTTCCACTATGGAATAAATATTCATTTATAACACTTTATCCTTTAGTGACTGACCGTGAGTAAAATCTAGTCTTTAACCCAACGGGCTGAGGATATATATTATTAATACTAAAAAAAATAATTAGCCTAGGCCGACTTGAACCCAAAGCTCGAGCCCATAACATCAAGAGATGTAGAAGAGTGGAGACCAAAGCTCCAGCCCAACCAGCCAACCCAAAGCGCTATCAAAATCATCAGTCCATCATCTATCATTCCATAGTCACGGACCTGACCTGACTGAGCGACACCCCCTGCTCCGTGTGGTTTCAGTTAAGTAGGACCCCACTTACCACTTTACTATTCATACATGGGACCCACTCAAGAAAACCATTAAACGATACTCCCTGACGTTGCAAACCGATGTCTGATTGTTTTTCCTAACGCTCATTCCTCGAGCGTGTAATTCAAAAATATCTGTGTCTGGTTGACATGGCGCAAAAAACAGTCCACTTACGTGCGGGTGTCCGTCACACCTTGCCAAATCATCTCCCTAGGTGGTAAAATTTCACACCTATAATCAATGTGTCTTCGCACGAGTGGTTTTACGCCTTCTTTTTTTAGGTGAGGTCGATAATTTTATCTTTATAAATAAAATATTTACTTTCTAAAAACACTTTATTCTTTTATAGACCGACTTAAAGCCGGTTATAATCTAATTATAGAGTTGACCCAAAACGATTAGGATGTAATTATAGCAAGCCGTAGCACCTATCTCAACTTTAATGCACATAGGGATGTAAACGAACCAAGTTCGAACTCGGTTAAAAAATTAACGAGTTTGAATATTTTAAGTTCATGATAAACTTGGGATCAGCTCGAGATTTGAGACTCCAGTAAATTTAAATAAACATTACATACACACACGTGTGTGTATATATATATTTATAAATTTGACAAATGTTCCATATGAATATCATTAAGTTCAAATTTATATTGGGCTTAATTTAAGTTGAATTTTTTTGAAATCGAGCTTGAAAAGCTTGTGCGCCAGCTGATTTATGCCCCCCTAAGCGCACATATAAGTTTTTGAAGAGATTGGAATTATTTCCCCATCCCTCCCTTGAATGTTGAGTGTTTAACGTAACTATAAGTAGGCTTTCGAAGTGACCAACTCATAGTGCTAGCGGGGCACCACTTGCCATGTGTTATTCCTTATCGAGAGGGCGAGCGAGCGAAGGAAAAGGTGGGCCAGAGTAGCAATGCAAGCCTTTCCTAGATAAATGACAGAGAGGGAGAGTGGAAAGAAACGTTTCATTCAGTCGCTGACAATTAAATGCTTCTCTCTCATTAGTAACGACAGAAACTAGCAAAAAGAAAAGCTCACAGTTACTTTAATTCTCTCTTTTCTTTTTGTAATTTTTTTATCACCATTTTTCTAGATAGAGTAAGAGAAGACGGAAGACAGAAGTGTTTTTGAAATTCTTTTCTTTTCGTTTGGAGAGTTAGGAGGAGAGAACCGATTCACCGGTGGCCACCGCTACGCTGTCGTTTTCGCTAAGCACCGTCACCGGCATTTTCTGGTTCGTTCATTCTTTATTAGTTTGTTTCTTAGTTTCAGTAGTCTTTGTCAGATATTCACTGACTATTTCATGAATGTATATCTATGTAGCTCTTTCGTTCTTGCTGTTTTTATTCTTTTATCTGTTTCCTTCTCTGATTGGAGAGGAATTTGAAAAAACAAAAAATCAATCTAAAGTGCTGATTAAACTGAAAAAAACAGCAGATCATAAAAGATTCCGTGAAAAGATAAATTCTCAGGAAGGAAGACTTGGCAGAGATTATCGGAAAAGTTTGTTATTTTACTTTCTTTTTTTGTTCACATTGCTCAAGTCTCTCTCTCTCTCTCTCTCTCTCTCTCTTTTTGGGTCCTTAATCACTTCTAGATTCATAGGTTAAAAATTGAATATTTACAGATGAACGTGAAATGAAAGTATGACTAATAGTGGACTCGGTTGTTTTGTTCACAAGTGAACAAAGTGAATTCTCTGAAATTTCTACCATTACAAGACTTATTTTCAGCATTGCAACTAGTTGCTTCAGTGACAGCTTGAATGCCTAGTAGCAAGGTTTATCTGACATACAAGCGAAAGCTGCCATCATCAAGAATTGGCATTGCCAGTGAAAAGGGTTATCATGATTCATTTTCTGAAAGACCAAGTGATACTTCTATGACTGGACCAGACAAGTGTGATAGGCTAAGTGAGGAGCATAAATCAGAAAACGAGCAAAAAATTTCACCGGTGAGTTTGCCTAGGATTGATAAGTTTTTTCTGTTGCTTTTAAATCAATTTCCTGAAATGCAGTTTGCTGTTAAAGGATTACAAGTTCTTTACTCACATAAGCTAATTATGGCCTTTACAAGGTATGCTTTCTACTAGCTGCTTCAAATGGCATGCAGAAAAAGGACCTTGATGATCCATATTAAGTTTCCGAAATATATTTTATTGTGACCATGCTATTAATAACATCCATTAGATTCTCTCTCCCCTCTCTCTTTTAATTTAATCAGATACTAACAAAAACAGAAACTTGAATTAAGCTGCTAAGCCTGCGTCATTTTCCTCTATTTATTTGATAAGTTCTTGTTTTAAGCTTGAAAATATTGATCAATGTATATATTATTAAATATTTAAAGTTTTTTAATTTCTGTGAAGATGTATTCTTCTTCTACTCTTGACAAATATCAATTTCTTTTTCCTTATCTCATGTCTTCTCTGTACACAATCCCAACTTTCATGCAGATATTTCCTGGATGTGTTATATGTGGCATCAGAGGCAACCTGCTGCGATGCAAAGACTGCCATCAACCTTATCATCATCAGTGTCTTGATAGGGCCCTCGAGGTATTAAATTTTACTGAGGAGAAAGAAGAAAAAAAATCTTGGCATTAGCTTTCAGTTAACAGCATAAATTTTCCTATTATCTAATGAAATATTCTCTTCCTCCTTCCCTTCCCTTCCCTTCTCTTTTCCTCTCCCCCATTCTTCCCTCTGTTTCTCATACATGCACAACCCATAGCCAAAGCATATGCTCAACAGGGAAAGACCGAGCTGCGGTTGTAAACTACAAGATTCTTCTGCACTTCAGCCACTGCAACAGCTAAGCAGACTGGAAGCGATGAAACCCGTTGAAGGATCTGATATGAAAATAATGACTGTCAGCTTCTCTAAATCATCTGTGAAAGGGAGTCCTGGTGAGGGCACCTCTGGAAAGTATATGAAGTCACCTCCTTATCTGGATATATCCATGAAAAGTATATCAACTCCTATGGAAGTTAGTCCTTGTTCAGCAACAAACATGGATTCTGAAGGGAAATTTATTTCTCAGTCAACTGGAATGAACACTGGAAAGAGATTTAGTAGCTCAAAATCAGCCACTGAAGGATGTCACGTCTCTGTATGTGATGCTGGTTCTTGTTTGCTGGAAGCGCCCAGCTTTGGAGGCACTAAATCATTCTTAAAAGGTAATTGCACTGACTGCCCTGGCAATTCACTTGGGCAAACTAAGTTGACTACTCCATTAATTACTTTTAGTCGAAGATGTAAAAGAAGAAAAGAAGATAATGAGGCTCATGTTAATAGTTCGTACCTTGGGGAGACTGCTGATAGTGCAGCATCTCTTAAACTTTGCTTGGGAGATAATTCAACAGCTTTGGGGCTACCTAGGGAGGATACAGATTCAAGGCATAAGTTTCATCAAAAACAAAAAATTGTATGTCAACTTCTTTTTCTGCAAAATTCCTTTTGTTTCTTGAACTGTTTTATGATACTGAATTGTCAAATCGTAAAGTTAATTAGTAATTCAACGTTGTTACGATGACTGTATTTTCAACCATTTCTTCACATGCATTTCATTGCTTTGAAAGGAGGGATAAAACTTGTTTTTGATTGATTAAACATACTAAAATGTCTGTTTATGTTGTTTTTGCATTCTGTGCTCAAATGCAAGTATGAAAAATCTACAGTGTAGTAGAACTGAATCACAACTTGGAAACTGTAATTTTCTTGGATGAGTTTGTGTGTACGTGGTCTTTTTAATTTCTTAACATGCATAGTAGTAGTAATGTGTACAAACTAATTGAATGATTCTCAGGCTTTTTGTTAGTTTGGGAAAAAAAATCCTTTATTAGGACTAAACACTATGTAGCAACTAGTAATGGAATAAACTCAGTGATGCTGTTTCCTCAGGTTTAACATGAAGTCTAGATACAACAAATCTAATCCTTTTGGTAGATGCTGGTTGTCTGTGTTTCATCGTTTAGGCGTTAATGTATGCTGAAACCTTCTTATAGGTTTCTCTCTATGGCTATCACTCACACATTTAGATGATATATTACAGATAAAGGGTGTTGATTCTGCATCCGTGCATGTAGGATCTGCTCTAGAAGCTAAGACGTAAGTGCAATGTTAACTTAAGTGAATTATTACTCAAATTGGAACTTGAGTTCTAAGTTTTAACAGATTGAATATTTTTGAAGCAGTTTGATATATGAGGGAGAACCATCTAATGTTTCTAAAAGCATGCATAAGGATGGACCGGCTATCAATGGACAAGGACAGATTGCAAAAGTTTCAATGGACACTGAAGAAGCGCTTCTAGACAATTTGCAGATCTCATTAAATGATGCTACTAAAGATCCATGTGAAGCCATAGTCGTAGACACCGAGTTGGAAAACACTAAATATCAAGACAAACCTGAAAATCTGTCAAGCGATGGTGGGAAATCAACAATCATTCCTGACTACAAAAAAGAAGGATTGCAACCTTATTTGGATCTGTCTGTTACTCCTGGTATATTTTGTTAACTTGTCTCTTAAAAATGCTAGACAAGGGCATAAGCTGGTACTTTCATCTTTTCATGTTCAAATTACAGTGCAATTTATCCAGTTTGCTCCTTTGTAGATTCCTGTGGTACATCGGACAATGATATCAATTTGGATTTGGAATGTCAAAAGGAGGCTGTTGATGCCACTTCAGAATCCCTTCGAGACTCAGTGGACTCGACAAGCAGAAGTCATGCCACTGTTTTAGATCAAGTGTCCCCTTGGGAATCATTGCAAGGCACGAGTAAGGGACTTGTAGAAGCTTCACAAATTCATTCAAGCAGGGATCTTAGTGATGCATCTAATTCTGTGGAAGAAGTTGGTGCTAACTTGAAAGATAATGATGAAGCTTGTCCTGGACCCTCCTTGGACAATGCATCAAGAAATGAATGCCTGCAGGCAAGTTGTAGCTCATTGTATGCATATATCTATTCTGGTTGTTGACTATTTCCAGTAATTCTTGTTCTGTATTAGCTTCCTTCTTCTCTTCAAGAATTAAAATTTTGTTATTTGGTACTTCCTGTGCTTGATATGACTTCCTATTTAATATGTTTCTCTGTGAAATTAATTCCAGCTATTTTCTGAAGAAAAGGGCAACAGTTTCATTCAAACAATTAGAAAGCCAGAAGTTACTGCTTGCACGGTCTTGGAAGAAAGTAAATCTCTTCATTTGGGAAGTGACAGTAATCAGATGAGACAAAATTCATGTGGTTCTCCATTAGAATTGAGTTTATCACTCCCTACAGAGTCTGATATGGGTAATTATTCATCTAAAAAAGACCCGATCACATCACAATTCTGGAACTCTGACAGTGAAATCAGAGACTTTTTTCGGGATGCAGTGCCTCAGTCTTCACCTAACCAGGCAGCTCCATTGCTGAGACATAAGCTGATGCTTGACAGAATTGTAATTCGAGCAAGTGGTTTAAATGCAAAGAGTGGTTTTAACGAGAAGTTTAAGCCATATGCTACATTATGGTCGGAAGAAGAACTGGATTCTCTTTGGATAGGAGTGAGAAGACATGGAAGGGACAATTGGCATGCCATGTTAAGGAATCCAAGACTCCACTTTTCTTCATGGAGGACAGCAAGGGACCTTGCTGAGCAGTGGGAAGAGGAACAAGCAAAACTGCTGAATGACACTCATGTTTTACGATTTAAGTCTCCAGTAACACATGAATTTTCCGTAGACAATAATGGTGGCTTCATGTGCCCGAAGACAGGATTTTGGAGAGAAAATGCTCCTGAGGAAACTAGGCTCTCCCTAGGAGATATTTATTCTCATAGAACTGCTAATGTCTCAAAGAGACGGCGTTTCAACTTCTTTGGTGTTGAAAGAAATGAAATGGAACAGCTGTGCCGGCCTGCTGCTTACTCAAGAAGTTATTCTGACTTTCAGGGTGAGATATATGGCAAGGGACCATATGATCATATGGGTTGCGCGACTGTGCCAAGGTGTGATCCCTTATTTGTTAATTGCTCTTTCACTGCTTTGGCACCAAAAGGAGGCAATTTGCCTCATTGGCTAAGGGAAGTAGTAAGCACTCCTCCTCCGAGGCCAATGGAGGCAACTCTACACCCTGGTTTTTCACCTATTGCTCATTTAGGGAAGATGCGAGTTATGAGACCATATCAAGATCCTAGCGAGCTACATTTTAGTGGACTGAGGAATAGGATAGATAGCGAGTTTGGTGATATAAGAGCCAATGGGCTGCAGCCATCTGGTAATGGTCATCACTCCTATGTCACCTTGGGAATGAGACATGGGAAATCTGGAGTAAGTCGGAGTTCTGCACGTCTTGCCAATAAACAGGACAACTTAATTGTTATCGATAGCGATGCATCTTCTGAGGAAACAATATCTGATGATCATAGTGCTAGGCCCTAGCATTGAGGAGGTTATGTAAGCGAGACTCTTTCTTTAGTTATCTAAAATGTGTTCATTATGTGTTGTGCAGTTTTGTAGTTTAGCAATTTGTAAATAAAAATTTTCACCAATTTCTATGTCAATTTTAGACCCATTGGTGCATGTACTGGTGCTGTCTGATAATTTCTAGCTGCTAGCAATATCTTGAAAAATCTATGGGTTTCATGACGTTAGGAATATACCACTAACATATCTGCATACTGAGCCTTAATTTGAGTAGACCAGAAGGTATTACTGCGAAATTGGACCTTTGTTTTTTCTGGTTTGTTTAGCCACTAGGCAGCAGAGCAATAAGTTAATAATATCTGCTCTACTCTAAAAGTTTGAAAAAAAAAAAAAAAAAAGGTGAAAATCATGTAATGGGATGTTAGGTATGTTGTTCATGGTATAAATAATGTAAGTTTCTTAATTTTTCTGAATGTAGCTTAGTTTAAGTAGAAATCAATATTTATTTTGTCTCTAATTTCTGAAATCTTAGAATAGACAAGGCTAGCCTCCCCCTTTCCAAGAAAAAAAAAAAAAGAAAAGAAAAGAAGGGGAAGATTCACCAGCCAAATGATTGAATGGCTGACGTCAGATGTGAAGGATTCTAAAATGTTGCATCTTCTTTTTTTCCTTAAATAATACAATTTCAAGAAAATTCCATGCGAGGATAGCAAAAATACAATTTCCAAAGTTTCCTTGATGTTATCAAATTAACATGATTCACCATTGTAGAATGAAAATTCCAAGGTTTATTTTTGCCCAAGATCCTTTGCATAGGACTTCCCTCCATCTAAATTTGTCAGTTATTAGAAGCTAGGACTTTTTAAGTAATTGTTCTGTCTTCCCCCTCCTTTCCCTCTGTTTCAAAACATTTGCAGTTGCAATGAGGATGGTTAAAGATTCTAAGAATTGTAGGGTCCTTAAACTGGTGCACCCTGGAGGCTTTGTTGAGATTCATCAGAATCCTATAACAGCTGATGAGATCATGAAAAAGAACCCTAGACACTGTGTTACGCGCCCAGATGTTTTCAAGTTTCCATGGATTGTGGTTAGGCCTGAGTCTGTTTTGAAGCCTGGTGCTGTCTTCTACATTGTTCCATTTCATACTATTCATATCTTGCTGAAAAAGAACAGGCACCAGTATCAGGACCCTCTGCTGCTGCACCTGCAACATGATTTGGTGGACTCTGTTGAGGTAACATACTTTCATCATCTTATGGAGAAGCAGTCCCTTAATATATTGCGCACCCGAATTAAAGTAGACTGCAAGATTGAAGATTGGCCTGATGATTCCATTTTTCCTAATTGTCTACTTAGAAATAAGAAGGTCCTTGATGCATCCCACAGCCAGGAATCGTTAGTCAAGTCTCACTTTGAACTCGAACATTTTGATGATTCTCTTAATACAGCTTTTGATTACAAAAATCACCAAGAACCTAAGCAGCTAGATGGAGTTGATTCTTCTGTCAAGTCAAGATCTTCGTTTTCATCAGATGATGCTTCAAACACTTCTCGCATTGAGGGTGCAGTTCCTAAAGTTGATTGTGTGATGGAACCTAACAGTTGTCGAGAGAAGGCATTGAAATCTTGCTTGAGGAAGAGCAACCAACCTAGATCACTTGGTCTCAGGGTAAAATTTTCTCTTCCAGATGAGGAAACTTGAATATTTCAGATCATGCACTGAGCTAGGATACCATGGTTGGAGTTTTCTTCATAGAATTAGCATCAGTTAGGAATACTTAATAGCATGAGATAATGAATGTTTAGAGGCTACTATATCAGACAGGTAACAAAATGGTTGTGGATCATCTCTAGAATGTCCACAGTCTCTCTCTCTCTCTCTCTCTCTCTCTCTCTCTATATATATATATATATATATATATTGGTGTGTCGTCTGATAAGGTATTAAAACTGAATGTACTCGTAATAAATAGTTAATAATATTCTTGTTCTTGTTATAAAATGTTAAATAATGTTCTTGTTCAGACTTCAGCCCAGAAGTGGCTACAGTTAATCATAATAAATAGTTTCTTTTTTTTCTATTTTCTTTGGAAATCATTTGAAATTAACATCAACTTTCGTGCATAATGTTCAAGTTATCAGAATATAAGCTTATATTTTGCAAGGCCTCTGTTATTGAAGCACAGGCATGGAAATGCATATGTCAGGATTAATCTCCTTGGCTATTCATAGGTTTCGAAGCACATTAAGTGCAGGGTTTCCACAAAGCTGCTGATAAATTTTCAGGTTATAACAGCAACACTGCTGATACGTAGATGGAAAGAATATAATGTCATCTTCAGTTCAATATGGACAGAGGTTTCATATATTAAAAACACGAAAAGTTTTGAAATTAAACATACATAAAAAGCTAATTAAGAGAAAAGGAACCTCCATGGAAATCTATCTTTCGCCTGTAGTCTTTCCCCCACAAAAAAGAATATTTTCTTTCAACTCCCACCCTAAAAATTATGCTAGGGACTCATTTGTTTATGTGCAGAAGATGATGTTATGGTGATCTGATTGAGATCATCTTGATGAATAAAAAAGTTCCTCCTCTGATCTCCCGCTATTGGTGTGATCTATAAAGAACACTTTCCATTTTTAATTCCCTGCTACTCTTATAGATAGATGAAATGCTAAAATGATCCATTTCTATTGCGTGAATCAATGCTATTCTTCTTCTTCATCTTTTTCTTTTTCTTCTTCTTCTTCTTCTTCTTCCTCCTCTTCTCCTTCTTCTTCTTCTTCATCAGAATCCTTCGAGTTTCTTCTGCTCAAATGCCCTGAAGTAACACTTCCATAATTTGATTCACTGCCAGTCTTGCGGCTTGAAGAACCATTTTTATTTCGCATTCTTCTGCTGCTCTTATGGCTTGAAGAAACAGCATCTTCTTTATGATCATCATCATCTGATGATGATGATGACCGGCTACTCTTGTCATCGTCATCTGATGAACTTTCTTCACCTTCTTGTTTTTTTTGCTCATGATTAATTACTTCCTCTGAAGGTGGAGTTGAAGGACTTGGAGGAGAAGGAATGCTTCCATCCGAAGACGTAGAAAGAAAACTTAAAGTTGTTACAACATCACTCATCAAGGGACGAGCTCCTGCTTCCTCTTGCAGACACATTGCTGCAATTGCAACTGCCTGATTTAAATCTTTTTCTGGGAATCTCTTCTTAAGAAGTGGATCTGCCATATCAGGAAACCTTTTTGGATCCCGAAATATGGGTTGTGCCTGTTTGATCACAAGGGAAAAAAAAAAGTCTCTAATGACATGTCTGTGTTTTATCTCTCTAGTAATGAAAATTTCAAATGTAATTCATAATAATAAAGTGAATACTACTTACCCAAGCAACTAAATTTTGCTCATCGATCGGTTTCGTTGTGTCTATGGCTTTCCTTCCAGTGATGAGCTCTAGCAAAATAACACCAAAACTGTATACATCTGACTTCAATGTTAGTTCACCACCTCTTGAATATTCTGGAGCACTATAACCATAAGTTCCCATCAGCCTAGATGGTACATTCATCTTGTCTCCAGAAGGGCCAAGCTTAACGAGTCCGAAATCGGAAAGCTTTGGGTTATATTCTTCATCCAACAAGATGTTTGATGGTTTCATATCTCCATATATAACAGGAGGATTTGCCTTATCATGCAAGTACTCTAAACCTTGAGCAGCACCAAATGCTATCTTCATTCTGGTAAACCAATCTAACGGCTTCGTTTCTGAAGCTAACTCTGCCAATTAAATTAAGTGATTCATGGAACACTATCAATCTTGTACTGGAAAAAAGGAAAAAGGAAAAAGGAAAAAACTTGACAGAAAGCAGCTGAACAGGACAAAAAATGTTGCTTATAATAAAAATAAGGATTTGAGCTTTTTAATGAAGAGTGAATTTAACATGTCATGCTCATAGTTATAAACACTCCCTGAAAACAGCATTGTCTGAGAAGCAAATTTCACCTCAGTGCCAAACAATGTCTAAATAATTTGAGCTTTTAGTAGTGAGTAAAAGATTACCAAGGAGATGCTGTTGTAAAGAACCTCCATTTATAAACTCATAAACCAAAACCCTCTGATCTCCATCAGCACAGTATCCGACAAGTTCAACAAGATTTGGATGGTGTAAAAGACTTAACATAAGAACCTCAACGAGAAATTCCTTGTTCTCTTGTAGTCCACTCCTGTCAAGTTGTTTTACAGCTACAACCTGAGCAAAATAAGTTTCTGCTAATTAATTCAACTATAATTTACAAAGAAAGCTTGAACAAACAAGTTGAAAGATTCTATAAGACCTGTCCTGTTGAGGCTAATGTGCCTTTAAAAACTCTTCCAAATCCCCCTTCACCTAACAGACATTCCTGACGGAAGTTCTTTGTTGCAGTACATATCTCCCGAAAGTTGAATGCTTGTGCTGCAATATTTTCATTATCAACGTTGGGTTCTTCTCCTTCCTCTCCAGGTTTTTGCTTCTTATTCTCTGCACAGACATTCTTGTCCAAATCAATTTGTGTAATACTAACACTAACAAATAATCAAGGTAAACAAACATGCATACCAGGTGATTTTGAATCAGTAGCTTCTCTAGGACTAGAAGGAGAACCGTGCTCTCTCTTGCTAAATGATTTCTTGCTTTTCTGCGATTGAAAGCACGAAAAGCAATTCATTTCTTTTTCTTATTTTCTTATTAAACAACCACACTTTGATCAAGAAACAATTGCCCTCTCTCTCTATATAATAATAATAATACAACTTCTCCTCGAAATTGATCAAGGAACGATTTTTACACTCTCTAAATATAAAATGTAAAACACCAAGATCAAAACTTGGGACAATATAACTTTGCCTTGAAATGTAGAAGGCAAAGCTAAAAGCTTTGAAAAGGAAACAAAGAGAGGGTCCTTCAAGCTTTGAAGGACCCTATGAGAGAAAGGATAGAATCAAAGAAAAAAAAGAAATGGTTGAAAGAAGCCATAATTTTTTGGAGGGTGAAGAGAAAATGAGAGATATTTCCTCAGAACTGTCGGAGAAAAAGGAGGAGAGTTGTTTGGAGATTTTGTCTTATTTTAAAAGACACCCATTTTTGTGGAGGTTTCAGGGCAGCTGCCTTTCCAGCCGTTCAAACTCTAAGGATGGAATTACATTACATTACATTTCATTAGTTTCCTTTTTATAATTAGACATAACATAACCACATCTAAAACCGGATAATTTGTTTTCAAATTCAAACTATAAATTTACCTAATTTTTATATAGGATTTTATGCTAATCATATAACTTACATAGTTACAAATATATATAAAAAATGTCTTCTTCTCACCAAACATAATTATAATGCTGTTTCTGTCACCCGCATTGCATTGCATGTATTACTGGTCTCCTCCTATTCTCAAATTGCAGTTCCAATTGGGCCAACGAGCATTGGGCCTACGAGCATTTGGCATAGATATAAAAGGCCACGTTTCGAAAAAGTTTGTAACGCGTAATCTGATTAGTTTTTTTACTGATACGAAAAGTGAAAAGTTCAAATTCAATTTTTATTCGACTGTGAAAGTTTTTATTAATTTAATGAGCTAAGAGAAATATTACTCCAATATAATTCATATTATTGTTTCGACTTATTGAGTCTCTCAACGAATGAAAAATATATATTTTGCTAATTTTTCAATATTTCTTCAATCTAATTTCCTAAATATATATTCTTCGAAAATAATATTTAAAAATTTTTTTTTTTTTTTGGAAAATGGATAGATTGAAATAATAATGTAACAATAATAATATAATAATAATGAAAAAAATATATGGAAAAATACCCAATGGACCCAAAAACGATAGAGCAAATGCAAGAAAGCTAAGAAAAAAACACAAACACATGCAAACCAATTAGAAGCCACATCATAAAGTATTAACTCTTAAGTATCAAAGTTCACTTTCCGACGTGTTCCCAACTTTTCTTTTTTGCTTCCACCATTTTTTTTTTTTTTCTCATGCACGTTCTTTTTAGTTTTCAATATTGCTAACACTTTCTTCTTTCTCCCACTACCATATATATATATATATATAACAGTTTAAATTAAAAGTATTTAATAAAAATAGTTATTCAATGACAAAAAAATTTTATTAATTATTTAATTAGTTGAATTCAAAGAAAAAAATATTACATAACTTTTTTTCTTTTACTTGTGCTCGTATTTTTATACCCAGATCAAATTAATATTTAGATATAATTTTTCATGATGAAATTAAAAATTTTAGTTAATTGGAAAAAAGTAAAATATATAAAACAGAAACACCCTTGTTTTTCTTCTTTGTCTGTATTAATTTCATATAATATATTGTTGTCATTAATAAATAAAGACTGTATTAATTTCATATAATTTGTGATGCATTGATGATTTTGTCATATAGACATATTGCAAATGGAAAGTAGAAACGACACATTTAAAAATTTACAGGCGTCGTTTAAAAAGTTGACATTCCCGCCCATCGCTGACACGTCACCTGTTCGGCTGTTATTTTTGTTAGCGGTTCAAATAAGAAGAGTACAGATGGGGTGTAACATCTAACACGTGCATGCCCACGTCCTACTTGACCAAAGTTTTGGCTTCAATATGTTCGAAATAAAAAAAAAAAAGTTTTGGCTACAATTTTTTTCAATTTTATTTATAACCGAACAATTTGATATATGTACACTATTTTATTATTATATATATAAACAAGATTTGAATTTCATTTTCGATGCTAAAAAAAATTTTATATATATATATATATATATAATTATTATCCTATTTTAAATATCTTTATTTATTTTATTTACAATATATCATATATATATATATATATATATATATATATATATATATGGATTGATGTGATTAATTTTATAATAATCAATTCACATGAAATATAAATATGAAAAAAATTACTTAATAAATATGACTTATTAATCAATTGACATATGTGATCCTATAAATTTATAGTACATAAAAAATTATATTTATCCTAATATTTGATAATTAAAGGTATTAATATAATATATTTTAACAATATCTTATTTTTAATAGAAATTTAAATTTTTGGTAATTTAGATATGAAAAAAATTATAATATAAATTTTCTAAAAAATTAAATTTACATACCAATTAAACAATAAAATCTTACTTAGTGAATCATAATATAATAATAATAATTTTTTTGAATAGTTAAATATAAAAAAATACAATGTATGTAACATGACATTTACTCTTTCATAAAGTCATGGCAATTTTAATATGAATAGAATATAATAATTAAAAAAAAAGAATTTGGCTTTTCTTTTATTTCCTTTTGTGGTGTGGCCAGTATATATTTGGATTATTGAAAAACTTTATTCAAGAATAAAATACTTTAACCACTGTGTTAAGTGTATGCTCACTTCTATAAAGGAAAGTTGAAAGTACATTCTTGAGGTGGGTCTTTTTCCATGCATGCCACTATGCCTTTTTTTTCTAAAAGAAAAAAAAAATCTATCTTGAAATTTATTCATCTAATTAATTAATTCGGATTCATATCAAATAAATCTATAAAAAAATAAAATATTTTCTTTTAAATAGCAATGTGCAAATTTATAAGAGTGAGGTAAAATATTAATTTTTTTTTAGCATTTTAGATAATAGTTATTCTTTTTAAGATTTTTTTTTATTTATATGCTTTAATTTTTATGTAAAAAGGAATAATAAAACATAAAAGAAAATTCCAACTCTAGCTTTTTATAAACCGTTCAAATATGAATAAAAAAAAAAATAAGGGTCCATCCGGAAGGAATAATTAATTGAAATAAAAACTATAAATAATAATAAAAAAAAAAAACCTTAGCCGCTAAGACTTCCTCCTATTTCCGTCTGTATCCTCTCTTCTCGGAGTATATATAGAGGTCAGTTGGCCAGAAAGGGTTTCATCGTCCTCCGTCGCGACAGGGAAATGAACTTAAAAAAATGGAAGAGAAACGTGGAGGAGATTTATGCGTACTACCGGAAGGCTGCATAGCAAACGTCCTGTCATTTACTGGTCCTCGCGATGTGGGCAGATTGTCTGTACTTTCTTCCACATTCAGGTCGGCAGCGGAATCCGACGCCGTTTGGGAGAGTTTTCTACCTCCTGAATACCAGTCTATTATCTCCGGATCCCCTGATTCTTCGCTCTTGGTCTGTTCTCCTTCTAAGAAAGACATATATCTCCGTCTCTGCGACAATCCTATTCTCATTGACGGCGGCAAGAAGGTAATGTTCTTATCCTTTTCTCTTTCCACCGTTTCCATCGGATGGCTGACAATTCATGTCCTGTGGCATCCAACTGTGAATGCCAAACCCGTATGACATCACCATCTGTACTTCCACCGCCATTATTCTTTTGGAATCCGTATAAAAAGTTCTATCCTTTTTGTATTTTATTATTATATCAGGTCAAATGATTCTTTCTTTAGGAATATCAATGTCGGTATAATAGCAATTACTCTTATTTGCATTGCAGTTCCCCTCCAAATTTGAGGCTACCCACGCATCTTCTTTTCTTTATTCTACTGCGACTCTTTAAAATTGTGCCTTGTTTGTGATTTTCTTATGCTTTTGGATACTGAAGTGCATCCTCTGCATGAACAGAGCTTTCAACTGGACAAATGGAGTGGAAAAAAATGTTTTATGATTTCTGCTAGGGACCTTTTGATTGTATGGGGTGATACGCCTAGATATTGGAGATGGACTTCTGAACTTGACTCCAGGTCTGTCAATTACTCTTTTCTTGCAAACACACACATGATTTTCAATGTAAGAAAAAAAAAAAGAAGATCTTTTTGGGTTTGGAATAAATTTTTGTTTTTTAGTTAATTTGGCTCTAACTGGGGTTCAAAAATGTAAGATTTCTATCTAATTGTTGGGTATGGAATATGAACAGGTTTGCAGAAGTGGCTGAGCTTATTGGTGTATGCTGGCTTGAAATCCGCGGCAAAATAAATGTTTGTATGCTATCAACAAATACACTGTATGGAGTTTACCTTGTATATAAGACAACAGCAGGAGCCTATGGATTTGAACGTCAGCCTGTGGTTGTGAAAGTAGGAGGCCATAAGAGAAGTGTTTATTTGGATGCAGAAACAGAGAGTCAGCTGCCATATCCAACTGTGGGAAGGCATACGGGTGGGTTATTCATCAACAGACGTGCATTGGGGTTGCAAGGGCCTGTAGCAACTAGAGATAGAGATAGTAATAATCCACAGGGGGGAGAAGATGGTTCGTTGGGTGCAGGAAGAGAGAGGCAACAGCGATACCGATCAATGGGAAGGCTGCCGAGTGGGTTGTATATCCGCAGCCGTGGAGTGGGTTTGCAAGTGCCTGTAGAAACTAGAGAAAGAGAGTTTAATAGTCCACAGGAAAGAGAAGATGGCTGGTCAGATAGGTTATTCAACCGCAGCCCTGCAAGTGGAGAAAGAGATGTTAATAATTCACAGGAGAGAGAAGATGGGTGGTTGGAGATTGAATTGGGAGAGTATTTTAACAAAGAAGGTGATGATGGAGAACTGGAAATTAGCATTGAGGAGATGGAAGGTGGTCATTGGAAAGGTGGGCTTATTGTTCAAGGAATAGAGATTAGGCCAAAAGAGAGTAAAATGAAAAGAAACAAGTTAAAAAGCAGTGAAAAGCCTATTTTCTAATTTGGATTTTGAAATCTTACTCTCTCTCTCTCTCTCTCTCTCTCTCTCTCTCTCTATATATATATATATATATATATATATATATATATTGGATATGAAGCAATAAGATTGTCACCTGCTTATATTTATTGGACATGGAGCAATATATATATTTTTATATTTTGGATTTTAATTTTTGGCAAATGCTTGTGCTGGCTGGTGCTATTATTTAATTTTGAAGTTTGTTTTTGTAATTTTTTTTTCTAATTTCCAGTTATATGGTATTATTATATTATATAAAAAATCAACATCTCATTACCTATTTATTGATTTTTGATATTTTAATATATGTTCACTTATTTCTTTATCAGAAAGAAAAAATGTTATTTAACAATAGGCATCATCAAATAAATAAAGAAGGAAAATGGAAATTTCAGTGAACAGACCTAATGAAAAGGACAGAAGAAAAAGAAGAGCCCTCGACTAGACAAAGCAGAGTCATCAGTCGGAACAGATCTAAACATCCATCTTCTTTGTAGACAATCCTTTGATATCTCATATTCAATTTTATCCTTAGTAATTTGATTTCCTTATAATTTGAAGGAATTAATTGTTTTTTTTCAAAAACTTTAAACAATTTATATTTTAAAAAAAATGAATAATTTTTATCTTGATCTATTAAATCATTAGATTGCAAAATTATATTTATTAAATATTTCAATTTATAAAATTCAGCTATTAAATATTTTTACGTATAAAATATATTATATTTTGTTTTGTCTAAAAAGATGCATTAAATTTATTGGTGAAAATGATTTTATCAATTAAAGTGTTTTCATTTAAAAAAAAATTTAAAGCGTTTAAGAGATGTTATTATATTAGCTCAATTTTTTAATAAGTTAATCTAAATGTAGAGAATCTTATTAAATTATTATTTTTTTAATTCAGCAATTAATTTATGTATTTGGTCCTGATTTTTTTCAGGACTCTTCTCCTAATCTATCATATAAGGTTCTGATATATTCATGTTACGCAATAGGTCATCTTCCAATTGAAATTGAAATTTTACCTGAAAACTTTTTTTTTCTCAATTTTTAAATTTTTGAATACAGATTTTTCAATAATTGAGAGTTATGTAATAATGTCTTTAAAATAAATTTTAAAAGACTTAAAAAAAAGAAATTTTGTATGTTGGAATTTAAGTTTCCAATCCACCAGCGCTTAAAGATATAAATAAAAATTACAAAATGTATAAAAAAAAAACCCTAAAATAAGTTCGCCTAAATTCAATGCAGAATTTGATAACCTAAATTCGTGCCCTTTTGTGGGGCTTAATTGTAATTAAAAATAATAGAAGAAAAAACCCATTTTATAATATCGAAACGTTAAGAGTAAATAATGCAAATAAGTGGAAGTTAAATTCATAACAAAACTGAAAAAAAAAAAAAGAAAAAAAAAAAGAAGAAGAATTAAGATAATCGGAGAACACAATCTCTTGAAGGCTTTCTGTTGGGTTTTGGTCCACCACCTCCGTCAATTGCCTAAGCTGTTATACATAAACAAGCAAGACAAAGAAGAAAGGTATACAAAGAAACCAACAAGACGTAGAAGAAAGGTATAACGCACAAGGAAACGAAGCAACAGAGAAACAAACGACCCAACCCTTTACTACCTCCTCAGGTGCTTCTTCTTCTTCTTCCTCTCTTCGATACGACTGCTTCTTTTCGGAGATTTTGGGGTTATAGCTTGGGTTTTTGAAATTTGACTCTGCCAATTCATTTGGCTGCTCGGATCCGCTTTGAGAATGCCGATTCCCTTCGCATTCTTGGTTTTTATCATACCATTAATTTTTTTTTTTTTGTCTAATTTAGATTGTTTATTGGTTTTATTCATAATTTGGCTTTGATTTTACAATTGCATTTTTCCTTCTATAAAGCTGTATTTAGTAGTAACGAAATGCAGTGCACTCAAATGGAGAATTAAACCGTTCATTTAGCGGATTTATCTTAGGGATACTGGTGAGAAGTTGTTGCTAAGACTTAGATAGGCCATTGCAGTCAGTCTGGAAAGTCCCTAGCGTCAGAAGGGTTTTTGCATTTTCGCTTCTTGAGGGAGTGTTCACTCTTCAACGAAGTCCAAAACTTTCTGGAGGTGCATTCTTGGAATGTATGAACGGGTCCCTCGTTTGTGTAGCTGCCAAAGTGAATGGCATAAGAAACTGAGGAGGTTTGTTAATAGTGATCCATAAGTATAATGGGTGCTATTATGAGATTACTTTTCTGATTTTAGCAAGGATATGTGAATTCTTAGACTTATTGAAGGATGTTCTCAGTTAAGTAACTGGAAGAAGATTGTGCAATAGGTTAAGAGTCTTCACCAATCTACCAATCAATTATGGTAGCATTCTAAGTTTGACTCTTCAGATTATGAGATTCAGCTAACACTTGTTGATTTGAATTTCCAACCAATATGTGCAAGAAAGGCTGCATAAGGATGGCAATTTCGGCTATGACTTATACACGCTGCTATAAAGCTTGATAGCAAGGCTCCTTTATTGGCATTGTATTTGATCATTGAAATTCTTCTGTTTTGAAAGTGACGAGAAGGTGAATTTATCAGATACAGGAAATTTGATGCAATTTAAACTAGTTCTTTGAAAAATTGGGGGAAGATGTAAAAACCAGTTGTCACTTGGATAAGAATTCCGTTTAAACTTCCAACTAACCAATAAATTTTCTGTAGTGTTCCAACAGCAATAAGCCATCTTTTGATTGACAGTAGTAGAGAATAGCAGGCAACATTTCTTTTGATTGCAGTATATTTAAAAATCATAACATTTGATTTTGGGATGAGAATTTCCTGAGCTGACAAGTTGGAAAACAACTTAATATAGCTGTAAGATTGGGGAACAAAGTTTCCTGGCTAGAGTAATTTAGATTATCAATACTTTTTTATTTTTTAATTTGATGATTACACACAACTGAGTTAGATAAAGCCAGTGGCTATAATTTATTATTCTTAAATTTGGGTTAGTCGCTTATAATCACTGTTATTGCTTTTGATCGTTGGTTGAATACGGGCTTTGGCTCCTTGGCAACTTTTCTTTCTTATGATTTGCTTCTCTCTTTATGGGTATATTGTTAAGGTAGGGAATAGACAAGGAAATAAACTCCTTTTACATTAACTAAAGCACACCCTTTTCTGTATTTTTTTTTTTTTTTTTTTTTTTGTCATATCCCAAATGCCTTTGCTTTTAATTCCCAATTCATGGGTCTCTCTAGTCTCGAGCTTTTGAATTAGAGTTTAGGTTGATACTTTCTTACTATGACATGTCTTTGGGAAACTTTGACTTCATTGGTTTATCATGAATCTTAAGGCTGCTTTTTCTTGTAAATGGATATTTTAAAGTTCCAGTTAATGATACCTTTTCTTATAAGTAGAATTCCCTCTCTATCTATGTGGAGTGTTTGTTAATTGAATCTGGGGAACTTTCACTTTTGAATATACCCATATTCTTCTTCTTTGAGTTGGGCCTGCAATCATGATTATATAGCGTCAATTCAAATTCTGTTCCTCTAGTTATAAAATGGCCCATCTATGCTCATCACTACTTCCCAAGATGTTCACTTTTTAGTGTTTGGTGTTGGAACAGATACGTTTGAATTTCCGAAAGCATAAAGAAAGAATGTGAATGAAATTTCGTTCTTTAGCCTTTGTTGCTTTTTCTAGTTGAATTTCCTTTCCGTTTTGTTCATTTTTAGGGATTTGTTTATTTTGGTTCAGTAAAATACATGCACCTACCAACTAAATTGACTGATTGCTTGGTATATACAGTTGTTGGAAGCAGATAATTGTGCAGTTTTTACTATTTGCTGATGCCCTGCTGTGCCCCACCCCAATCCCTTCTCTCTCTCTCTCTCCCCTTCTTCTGTCTCTGTGACATGCAGGCTTCACACTGTTAAAAATACCTGAAGTTTTGCTGATTTTTTCCATCGGTCAAGTGCTTTGTCCTCGGGAAAAAAAAAAATCTATTACCAGTTAATTCAATGGCAATGATATTATTCCATCGAGATGTTCCCTTCCAGTTCAATGTTCATTAATTGAACCAGGTACATTCTTCAGTTTGGATGCTTTTGTCTGGTGTTCTATTTTTATTTTATTTGTTTCCTTACTTTTATATCTTTTATTGCAGTTATCTGATTGAGTTTTTGCGGTATCTGTGTTCTGAAAATCCTAGAATCTGGTTCCATTCTGTATGCAGCACAAGAGGAAGTGGGTAAATCACATAAAAAAGCTCCTAGTCATTTTGGTGGATTCATGGCTGATCGAGCTCTAATTGTGCCTGATGCTTCTCTTGCTTTAGCAGAACAAAGTTTAGTTATTGGACAAGAATTTCCTAATGTCGAAACTTGCAGAAGAACATTGAAAGATATTGCTATAGCCCTGCATTTTGATCTTCGGATTGTAAAATCAGATCGAAGCCGGTTTATAGCCAAGTGTTCCAAAGAAGGCTGCCCATGGCGTGTCCATGTTGCAAAATGCCCTGGAGTTCCAACCTTTACGATTAGAACCTTACATGGAGAGCATACTTGTGAAGGAGTCCGCAACCTCCACCATCAGCAAGCATCAGTAGGTTGGGTAGCTAGATCTGTAGAAGCCCGCATTCGGGACAATCCACAATACAAACCAAAAGAAATCCTGCAAGATATCCGTGACCAACATGGGGTTGCAGTGTCTTATATGCAAGCTTGGCGTGGAAAGGAGCGCAGTATGGCTGCACTGCATGGAACTTTTGAAGAAGGGTACCGTCTTCTTCCTGCATACTGTGAGCAAATAAGGAAAACAAACCCAGGGAGCATTGCTTCAGTTTTCGCTACTGGGCAAGAAAACTCTTTCCAGCGCCTTTTTATTTCTTACCGTGCATGTATTTATGGGTTTATCAATGCTTGTAGGCCACTTTTGGAACTTGACAAAGCTCATCTTAAAGGAAAATACTTAGGTACATTACTTTGTGCTGCAGCTGTTGATGCTGATGATGTATTATTTCCTCTAGCCATTGCTATTGTTGATACAGAGAGCGATGAAAATTGGATGTGGTTCATGTCAGAATTGCGGAAGCTTCTTGGAGTAAATACTGATAACATGCCTAGGCTTACAGTGCTGTCTGAAAGGCAAAGGGGCATAGTAGAGGCAGTTGAAACACACTTTCCCAGTGCTTTTCATGGATTCTGTTTACGTTATGTTAGTGAAAACTTTCGTGACACATTTAAGAATACAAAGCTAGTGAATATCTTCTGGAATGCTGTTTATGCCCTTACAACAGCTGAATTTGAAAGCAAGATATCTGAGATGGTAGAGATCTCACAAGATGTTATAACATGGTTTCAACATTTTCCTCCTCAGCTTTGGGCAGTAGCATATTTTGAGGGCATGCGATATGGCCATTTTACATTGGGGGTAACAGAGTTGTTGTATAACTGGGCCCTTGAATGTCATGAGCTTCCAATTGTGCAAATGATGGAACATATTCGCAATCAGTTGGCATCTTGGTTTAATGATCGCCGTGATATAGGCATGAGGTGGACCTCAATTCTTGTACCATCTGCTGAGAAGCGGATTCTTGAGGCAATTGCAGATGCTCGTTGCTATCAAGTGCTACGTGCAAATGAAATTGAGTTTGAGATTGTGTCAACTGAGCGGACGAATATTGTGGATATAAGAAGTCGTGTGTGCTCATGTCGCCGTTGGCAGCTCTATGGTTTACCTTGTGCACATGCTGCTGCTGCACTTATTTCTTGTGGGCAAAACGCCCACCTATTTGCTGAACCTTGTTTCACAGTCGTAAGTTACCGAGAGACTTACTCACAGATGATAAATCCTATTCCAGATAAAAGCTTATGGAAGGAACCAGGTGAGGGAATTGAAGGTGGAGGTGCTAAGGTTGACATCGTAATACGCCCGCCTAAAACTCGGCGGCCACCAGGAAGACCAAAAAAGAAGGTTCTTCGTGTAGAAAACTTTAAGCGTCCAAAGAGAGTGGTTCAATGTGGGCGCTGTCATTTGTTAGGACATTCTCAAAAGAAATGCACAATGCCAATATGACTAGGATTTAGCTTCTTGACTTTTCTTTCATTTGTTATTCTGAAATTGTAGAATCCTTGGTGTGTGTAATCTGATGTATGCTTTAACTGTCATAGAAGAATAAGGATCTAATCCCTTTTGGTATAGTTCTATCTATGTGCATATGGTAGAAGCATGTTTGTGTTTCTTACCTATAGTTTTGATAGCAATGGTTTGCTTACTATAAACAGTAATAGATCAGAAATATAGTTAATGCATTTCTTTCCACGTAACATTGCATTTATTATGCAGGGAATAAATTGCATAGACAAATTCTGATCAATACTCTCTGCAATGATGTTTTGAATGGAATGCTAGAAGCACATTTATAGGCTGAAGGAAAAACAAATATCCAACCAAGGATGTTTTGAATGGGAAAGGTAGAGCATACTTATAATTTCCAATTCTCACTCCATTTTTTATTTGTAATGCTAAACTGCTCACCAACACACTCTTTCAATTTCTGACAGGATCACTGCGAGTAGATGTCTGGAAGAAGAATGGATCACTGCCTGGCCAACCGGTTGAATACTTTTTCAGTGTCGCAGTAATAATATTTGGATTGCATAATAAATTTATCAGACTGACTTGTCTTCAGGTTTATGTTAATTAATTAGAAAGCCTGTATGTGATTTGGCAAACTGAAGTATTCTGTTCAGAGTTCCTGATCATGGTTAGGCACCTCTTTTGATAAAAAGGTAATAGAATATTAGAGTTCTAGCTTATAAGAAATTGTAGCCTATAATTTAAGAACTTGGCAAATTGAAAGCAGCATTTGTCTTTGTATGGAGAAGAGATACTCTGTGATAATCCATATTCTGTTTAAAGACACTATCTTTTGCCATATTACATATCTGCCTTTAATTTACTTGGATGGGAGACACAAATGATTTATTTATTCTTCTGTTAACATTATTTTAGCAAGTTGGTAGGTCGACATCAGTTTCCTGCCTCTCACTGCTCCCTCGTCACAAGATTGTGCTTGTATTGAAATAGCTCGAAGAATCCATTGTTAGTGCTTCCGAATTTATATTGAGGATCAGCATTTGTGATTACATAATTGGTAATAGATGACCATCCATATATTCATAATAAAAGGAGTTACATAGTTTAAATTCCCCCCTTGGGAAATATGATTGGAAGAGAGCAAAAGAAATAAATTCCATTTACCCTTTCAATCAGCAGGGGCTAATAATTCCAGCATCAAAGTTTCCACCACATATTGGCAAGGGGGAGGAAGAGGAGAGAGAGAACAAATGAAAATCAATTCCTCCAGCTCTTTCCTTGAGGCTTTATGGTTGCAAACAAAGAAGTGGCACAGGAATTCCCAGCAGCGGCACCAACCCATGACTTGTTTGGAAAGCTAAAAACTCAATCTAGAAGGGACGCAACTAAAAGTCTGCCTTGTTAGGACAATCTGATGCTCTGTGTCCAGGCCTCCCGCAGTTAAAACAAGAGCCTCCGAATCTGTTATGCACAGAGAAAATGCCATTAGTTTCTTGGTATATCTGTCTATCTATCATGAATGATCGACCAAAACTAACTTGTTTGAGGATAGAAGTTTATTGCTGGTTAAGATCACACATATCACAGATATCAATCCCTTTGAAAGTCATTGACGCTCTGCTTGAAAACATTGTGTACTAGCTAAACACAACTCCTTTCCCTAATAATTAACCAAATAATGAATTACATACCTGTCTTGGGACGAAGACCGGCCCCAGGATGAAGACCTGTCCCGGGGTGAAGATCTGCTTGACCTTCTACCACTTATCAGCCAATCATCACCACTATTTCTTGAATAGCTTCGGCCACCACGCCTAAATGTATCCTCGTCATTAGAATCTCGACCACCACCCCAACCCCGAGAGGCTCTGGAACCTCTCTGGCCTCCCCTACCTCCTCTAGGAGGTCCATCTCTGCTAGAAAACCTACCATAGTAATCACTCGGAGGCCCGTCATCTTGCAACGAAGGCAACTGCAAGGAAGTCAATACAAATGTGCGATACTTTATCAGGTGAAGTAACATGCAGATTTTAGTGATTACATGATAGCCACTTGAGCAGCATGTTTTGCAAAGAACATGATAATGAGAGTGTGACTAAAATCTACACACACACACAAAAAAAAAAAAAAGACCTTCGTGATCTTGGAAATAGTGTTGCCAGGTGGTAATTGTTTATTCAGTAACTCTTTTGCAATCTCCTCTGGAAGATCAAAAACTGCCCCTTGAACCTGATAAAAGAAATCACTTACTCATTTTTGAAGAAGCCAATTCATCAATCAATCAACAGTCAAACTCAGAAATGTTTAAACGATTATGCTAAATCATACTCTTTCATCTGCAATCAAGTGTATTTTTCCAACTTCATCGGCTGCAGCAGTATAAACATCTGACAGAAAACCAGTGACAGATCTAGCAGACAGATAGCCTCTGGAAAGAGTTGGATCCCGTGTCAACTGCAATGTTATCCATCCCTGAAACAGAAGCATCCAAGATCAAGATACTTGGAGGAGACTACAAACAATGACTAGAAGATTGTAACCAAACCTAATAAAGAAAAAGGAACAAGTACCGCCCAAGGAATATCAGAATAAAAAACATGCAAACAAATTATCCAATGGGTCATGCATTGATTATTTCCAGAGAAGCTGCAAGACACCCTACAAGCAAGCTGGCTGAAAGGAAAAATGCTTCAGGAGCACTCAATTCAACCAAACCTTAATGCTTCTAGAGAAGCCCAAGAGACACCTTAGATGATACCACTTGAAAGGTTCGCAGGATATATTTCTGTAGTGGCCCAACAAAAATTTTGGCTTGATATCTTAGTTTAAATTATCTCAATGGTGCTTATAATCTATGGCTGCATAGATTCAGTATGGAGATTGATAAATGAGAATGGATGAGAACTTGTTTAATACTGGTTAAAAATTTGTAATTTCAAATTCACACTTTAAGATTTACTTGAAGCATGCTTTTCCCCCACTTTTACAAGTCCAACACAATTTGAACCAAGAACTCAAACTTAAACTCTTGAAACTTGGATTCCCTATCCAGACATCGTATATGACCTTCGGAAAACTAAACTATCATTGCATGTGATATTACATAATAAGTTAAATTCAGATTTCACAAGGATCACTTACCAAAAAGATAAGGACTTGCAAAATAAAACTTGAAATTTGATGGTGGCCGGAGGTTTACCTGCTCATGGCTAATAAGAGACCGAGATGAAGGAGGCCGGGAAAATCCACTCAACTGTGCAAGTGCAGCAGCAAGAGCACTTGTGCCTTGTTCTTCAATCAATCTTTGTGCAGTTGGAGTGAAAAATTCGACAGACTCAGGATGAACCCCATTCAGAGTAGCAATCACTTGCTCAGCTGATGACTCCAAAACCTCTTCAGTAGCTGGTGGACTAACAAATTCAAAGTGGCATCCCACATCACGCTCCAGGGATCTGACTGTCCTCCTTTGGCTGCTAGTGTACATCAGAATGGCAGTACCTTCCTTGCCTGCACGTCCAGTACGACCAGATCGGTGCACAAAAGTTTCAGGATCATTGGGAAGTTCATAATGGATGACCTGGGAAAAAGTGTATATCAGGATAAAGTTTCTCAGGACTTGATAGTTGGAATGGAAATTAGAGCAAATAGAAAATAGTCTACAGAAATGGTCTTATATATTGGGAAAAATAATAGAAAACTAGAGACGCAGATATCATAGTTCAGGAACATGAACACATATATCTCATGATTAAACATTCCTTCCAATTCTCAAACTTCGGAATAATAAACTCAATGGGTACTTAATTGATGCAAAGAAATGTCACATTCTTCAAGCTCTGCCATAGATATAATTTGGCCTTTAGCAACTCTTATAAGTAGATATACTACTTATAAGAGTATATCTATTGTACAAGAGGACAATAGATATATGCAAGAAGCTCCTGCTATATGCAGGCCAGAGAGGGATCATACCACATTGGGTCTATTGTAGACAACCTTAACCTGTATTTTCACAAGAGGACATTTCCATGAATGGAACATGTGACCTCCAAGCAACAACTCTAGCATTGCACCAAGGCTCCCTTTCTAGAATATTCTAGAGAAAACATTTTTAATAAAGAAAGCTGTTCTTGTATATCCCAATATTAATAATTTGCGAAAATAATATAGAGAGGTCTTAGTATAAGGATTATTAAAGCAATTCCATGACCTTACCAAATCAACATTTGGAATATCAAGCCCACGAGAAGCAACATCTGTGGCAACAAGCACTGTGAATTTTCCTTGCCGAAAACCATTTAAGGTTCTCTCTCGCTGATGCTGAGATATATCTCCATGCAATGCCTCAGAAGCAATACTGTTTGTTAAAGATATTGAGACCTCATCAGCATCTCGTTTAGTCTGAGTGAATATAATAGTCTTTCCACCTTTTGCATAGACCTGAGCATAACAGCAATATTCAGTGATTTAACACATTGATTTGTTAGGCACTAACATAAGTGGGTTTATAGTATACAAGAAAAGAACAATAGTACAAATTTGAACATTTGCACTTTTCTAGCAACAGAAAATCAAGTCTACAATCAATGTTTAATTGTTTAAACCATGGTCCACCAAAAGGAAATAGGAAATATAAATAAGAACCACAAAGTGTATTTACAGTTTCTGAGTAAATCCCAGAAGCATCTGACTCTATACATTGATGATATTAATGTTAAAGTACATGACCATGATATAGCAAGCATTATTTTCCATAAGCATAATTCCACAAGTCCAATTTCTCAAAGTTCATTCCTGAATCATCACTGTCCATGGCATTCTCTCAATCTTCAGCAGATACAAAATCAACTTAAGCCAACATATAATTTCTCCAACCACTCTTAACCATCTATAGGTACCCAGGGAAATTAACTCTGAACAAGCATTTATTATGCTGTGGACAGGCAAAATCCTCCATAAAATTATCAGGAAATGTGTATGACTCTCCTCAGACTAACAGAAACTCATACCTATACCTTTCATAGGAAATGCAATCACTAATGATAGAAATAGATTAAAATGGTGGGCCCACTGACTCCTACCGTTACAAGATCACTAAGAATGCTCCGCTTTGAAGTTGCAGTGGTTGATACGGCATAAAGTTTGATTCCTTCTGCCAACTTTTCCTCCTGGTCACCAACCTGAAGAAGATATCAACAAAAAGTTACCAGATTAAGAAACTTTACACATCCAAAATGCAATATTTAATCTGTCTTCTGAGAAAAAAAACTTGCAGAAAGGCAAGCGATGTTACAAAGAAAGGTAGCCATCTAAGCAGGAAATACCACATGATGATCCATACTTCACTAATTACTTCATAATAAGGTGGTACATACATGGTTAACTATTTCTACTACTTACATTTCACCACATTCCATCTCCTTTCTAGACAGAGTGCATCTAAGACTTGAAAACATACTTCAAGGGAAAGGTTTAATATAGTCAAAACCATGATCTACAAATCTGAATCCTTATGGACCTTTGAATCGAAGCATATGTAAATCTCAAATTAATAAGTAATGACAGCCTAAGAACATGCAAAATTTAAAAAGAAGAAGATAAGTAAGGAATTTTACCAAATCAATTTGAAGCGGGTTGTCCAGATATTTCCTTGACAATTTTTTTACCCAACTAGGCATAGTTGCAGAGAAAAGCATGCTTTGCCGTTTCGATGGAAGATCTTCTAAAATTACTTCCACATCCTCCTCAAATCCAAAAGAAAGCATCTGATCAGCTTCATCAAGGACCAAATATTGAACTTCTCCCAACTTGAGGCTATTACTTTTAATCAAGTCAATGATTCGACCTGGGGTTCCAACCACAACATCAACCCCACGAGAAAGAGCATTTCGTTGAGTAATATATGAAACCCCTCCATAAACACAAACAGTGTTCAAGTAAGGTGCAGAGTCATTAATCTCTTTCTCTACTTGCTTAGCCAATTCACGAGTAGGTGCTAGGACCAAAACTTTAGGAAGCCGACCAGTTCGTCTGTAAAAACCAAAGAAATGCATTACACTCATAGAACAGAATTAAAGGTCAAATTGATGTCCTTGCACTAAGCATTTAATCATTGGACTTCATTAGTACCTTTGCGAGCCTGTATCTTCAGTGATTTGCTTAATTATGGGGATTCCAAAAGCTAATGTTTTGCCAGTTCCAGTCTTCGCACGGGCAATGATATCTCGACCTTCTAGTGCCGGAATTAAAACAGCCCTCTTTATCATTGAAAAGGAACAGTTAGAAAAAAAAAATCAGCTCAACTTTCTAGCATACTAAACAGAAATTGAGATGAACAATGATTAGCCATCAACTACCAACTTTTCAAACATGAATCTACTTAGCCGTTTGCCATTCTCATCGAACTTATGCAAAGTTCATCTAACGAAATTTAGTTCACAGTAGGTAAAACATCAATATGATTTAGCGCAAAATAAAATTGTATAAAAATGAAAACTATATACATATACAAAATAAGAAGAGTAGCTTGAGCCAATCAATCTCACATTTCTTCAAAAGAAAGGACCTCTGGAATGAATGACCATTTACAGAAATAAGTCAATGACAACTTAATCCGAAACAAGTGGGCATCTTTTAGATGTTACATGTAGAAACGAGCTCAATTATACAGCATAAAATAAAAAAAAACAATATTGAAACATTTAATAAATAAATGACGCGCGGAAGAAGAGTACCTGAATGGGGAAAAGATGAGTAATTCCACGTTTCTCAAGGGACTCAACGAGTCTCTGAGGCAAACCGAGCTCAGAAATGGCAAGTTCATCTTCATCAGGAGGACTCCCACCGGCGCCGGCGGCAGATTGAGACTGAAAGTCTCTGTTTTTAACACCAATATCATTTTCATCATCGTCATACTCAGAAAATCGTTCAGTGAGAGCCTTGAAGGCCTCTTCACTAAGAATAGAATTATTAGGAGTAGCAATAGCAGAAGGACCAACGGAAAGGCCATGCTTATAGTGAGAACTACTTTGAAGAACCAAAGAATTGAAATGAGACTTGTCATGCAAAGATAAACTCGCAGGAGGCAGCGTTGTGGTTCTTCTAGCAGAAAGTTCTACAGAAGGAGTGTGGAATATGGAGGAAACCCCAATTACTGAAGAAGAAGCCATGAGCAGTGTATAGAGAAAGTAAATTTGGGATAGAGGAGAAGATATTTAGTAGAAATAGAGAAAGAGAGAAGAGGATAAGGGCGTAGCAGAGACGCCCCCTTAAAAATGAAGAGGCAGTGGCTATGGACCTTCAGCTGGTTTTAAAACGTAGGACTCACAAAGCTCCACCTCGGTTACTATCTTCTAGAGAAGGATATTTTTGCCGTTGAGAGAGAAAATAAAACCCTAATAAAAAGATTTTTCTTCTCGGGTCTTGTTGTCGGTGCTTAACAAGAGGTCCGCCCGCCCTAACCCGACTCTAATACCCCGGGTAAAATCCGCTTTGACCCCTGCCTTATCTCAAGACACGGGACAAAAGTTATGTATTACCAAAATCTAGCTGGATGTTTTTGTTTTTATTTTTATTTCAATTTACCAAAACGACTGCTCATCTTGTTTTCATTCTTTATAAAAATAAAAATAAAAAATAAAACTTCAAAGTAATTATTAAAATATTTATAATAATAAGACTACAAAATAAAAACTGTGCATTAAATTATTTTTTGGCAGTCAAAACTTTAATATTTTGATACTGTAAAAAGCAAGAAAATGTGCTTTTATATATATATATATATATATATATATATTCACGTGCATTGTTAGAAGCACATTTTCATTAAAATGTGTTATTTAGTAATTTGAAATGATTAGTCCTTCGTATATGTACATTTTTTACTATTTGATTATTTATCTTTTCAATTTAAATTTTAATTCGTTAAAAATAATAAATTTGATTATTTCAAAATTTATAATGATTATGGAAGATTTGTCAATGTGATTGATTGAATTTGTATTTAGTCATATAATTTAATTAAATTAATTGATATAAAATTTAAATTGATATGTTGTAACAATTATGGGGATTTATCAAAATAGTACCTTCTTAAAACTAATTCACCATTTTTCACAAAAGAAAACCCTAATTTTCTAATAGTAAACATCAGGGAGAGGGGATTTATCATCAATGTTCCTTCCTCATTTTTTAATTCTCCTGTTTGCTAAGCGTCTTGTTTTTTTTTTAAGAGAAAAAGGATAAAGTGTTGAAAAGAAGAAGCTGATACAACTGTAGGTTGATTGTAATCTAGAGACACGGGACAGGACCGAAGCCGCCATTATTGGGTGCCAGTGAAGCGCTCCTCCTCCTCCTCAACCACCACCACCACCAGCAGCAGCTCCACCCCCACCCAGTCTGTTGTTATTCCTTTTGCTCCTTTGGAATCATCTCCAAACATTTCTTGCAGATCTCAACTTTAACGCCAATTATTTCCTTCGCTCTCTCATTAAATCTAATCAATTTCACCTGATCTTCTTTTACTCTTTCTTTGTTTCGCTTCAATTCGCTAATCATTTAGCAGGAATTCGCGCCTTTTGGCTTTTGATTTCCTTTTTTACAATGAAGTTAGGGTTTCCAATTTTGCCACCTTCTTCCTTGCTTTGAGCTCGTCTTCATCCTTCTGTCGTCAGCCTCCTCCGCTTAACCGAAGACGAGGAGGCCAACCTACGGTTCTTGTATTTTTGTTTTTCTTTTATTAGAAATTGGTTTGTTGCAATGGCAGAATCGGTGCCCATTTACTACGGCGTCATCGCATTCATTTGCAGTGCTGGAGCAATCGCTTTGGCTGTTTTCCACATCTACAGGCATCTCTTGAATTACACTGAACCTACTTATCAGAGATATATTGTTCGCATCATCTTTATGGTTCCGGTACTGATTTTTCATTCTCACTTATGGAGTTGTTTTTTTTTTTATTCCTTTAATTCCAATTCAAATGCTTCCCTTAATGCCTCTTGCAAACATAAAAATGTTATGTATAGAATACTTCATTGTCGGAAACACATTACTATGCATATGATCTCTAGAAATACCATTTTGGATTCTGTATCTGTCTCTGTCCTGTCTCTTTGTTGATTCTCTTCTTTTTTTTCTTTTTTTTTTTTATTTCAATTGATTTTGTGCATCTTAACCTTATATTTACTTGCATACAGTTCTATTGGTATTATAAAGTATATGTTACTTGTAGTCATCATGTTTTGTTCTTTTCCTTTATTTCTTCCATTCCATTCGTTTTTCTCCATGGAACTTAGAGTGTGTGGTAGACTGTACTTTTTGAATATTAATTTCTTCTCTTTTTGTTTTTCTATATTAACTAGTTCTTGTTTTCCCTTGAATATGTTGACAGGTTTATGCGTTAATGTCCTTTTTGTCTCTTATTTTGCCTGAGAGTTCAATCTATTTCAATTCTATCAGAGAAGTGTAAGTATTTCTGTTTTAGGATTTTCTTTACAGCTCTTGCAAATGTAATTGGAAATTCACTTCTTCCCAACCCAGGACCATCAATTTTTATATCTGTAGAGCTCCCACAGCTATAAAATATCATTTCTTCTTTTCATTTAAGCACTTAGTCCCGACCTGCTTGGGGTGCCACTTTACAACCTTGGGGGTGCACTTTGCATTGGAACATGAGACCAATTGCTTTGCACTGCAGCAGTGTAGGTTAACTAACCACCAGCGCAGTTATGCTCCTTTTTGACCAGTGGACACAAACACTTAAAAGGGAAGAAAATAGACCAGCATTAGAAAAACCTGAGCTTTCATGGCCCAATCCTTTCCTCAAAGCTTCCTCTGAAAACAATGAAATTAATTGGCTCCTGCAGTACTAAGTTTTATAACGAGGAGATTAAAAGCTGTAAATATAAGTCTAAAACCATCATATTCTAATGATTTCCTTACTGTTTCAGTTATGAGGCTTGGGTCATTTACAATTTCCTGTCTTTATGCCTGGCTTGGGTTGGTGGCCCTGGAGCAGTTGTGCTTAGTTTAAGTGGTCGGGTTCTGAAGCCATCATGCTGTCTGTTGACATGTTGCTTACCTCCAATACCACTAGATGGGTGAGTTCCTCATTTTCTTGGCACTTGGGTCAACAGAATTTATTGTGATCTTTGCTTAGAAATATTGAGTCAATAATCTAATGTTCTTTAATTCTACAACCATTTATGTGTCTCCATTCTTTCTTTGTCTTTCTAGGCTTCTTGGGAGTCTTTGAAAATTGTGGTACCATCTTATATAAAGTCTCAGGAACTGATTTGATATTTCTGACTGAATTTGTTTTATAAACAATGCAGGCGCTTTATAAGGAGGTGTAAGCAGGGATGTTTACAGTTTGTGATTCTGAAGCCTATCTTGGTTGCAGTTACGCTCATCCTTTATGCAAAAGGGAAATACAAAGATGGAAATTTCAGTCCAAACCAATCATACTTGTATCTTACCATCATATATACAATCTCATACACAATGGCTCTGTATGCTTTGGCTTTGTTTTATGTGGCATGCAGAGATCTGCTTCAGCCCTTCAATCCAGTTCCCAAGTTTGTTATCATCAAGTCCGTTGTTTTCTTAACTTATTGGCAGGTAAGCTCTCACTCTGTTTAACAGACGCTAATTTGTTATTTCAACATGTTATTCTACACATATAGGCACTTAGTTTTCAGATTACATGCTAGTTCGAAAGATAGCGAACAATGGATTTATGTGGTCTCTTTCCACAACGAAAATAGTTGTTTTCTGGTGAAATGGCTGCATACAAACAATATCTGGTGCATGAATTCGAGATTTGGTTGTCAATTCTGTATCACTAATTTATCTTTTTTTTCTTGTCTTCTACTGATTCTGTGTTCTTCCTTGCCCAGATCAATGTGCGCCATTGTTAAGAACTTTTTCTCCCTTCTTATAGCACAGTGGCCTTCCCAAATCTGTACTTCTATCAATTCTGTGTCTTTCCCTCCCAAAAGCAAGATAATTTTTTTAAATACCATCAAATCCAAATAGAAAGACAACAGCAGACTCCCACCTGTGCTAAACTACAGCACTACTTCTATTAAGGCTGTAAGAGCTATGGTTTTCCTTTCGATTTTCTTTTAAGTCCCCTTTCATAACTTTTGATAATAGGGTGTCCAAGGATCCAATTTAGAATTTGAGAAAATTTACTTGGTGAGGTGTAATCTGATCCGAGCCTCATTTATGACAATGGATTCACATAATTAGGAAATTTTCACTCCAATGATTAAAATTAAAATAAGAAATGCATACCCAAGTTATGGATAACCCTGGGATGTGGGTGACTATCAATTTTTTCGGAACTCTTGTTGCTTTTACTTTTGACTCTCTCTCTAAAACACATACACGCACATGCATGTATGCATAATCTCCTGGCTTTGCCAATGGCCATATTATTAATTGATTATACATCCGCTTTGTTCAGTAACTGGTTGTGACAAGTTTCTGTTTGATGTGTGAAATTCTAATGAGCATTATCAGAAATGATTCCCTCACATGTAACAGCTACATGGGAATTTTACTTATAGTTGCATTGTTCTGTCTTTTAACAGCTTTCAGGACATGCCCCTGAGACTAGTGCTAATCCTGGCCTTCCTTTGCCCATCTGAGCTTACTTTATGGCTGACAATCTCTTCACTTCTAATTTATTTTTGAGTCACAGAATGAAAATTTTATACCTATCTAGACTAGATTACATAAGTATGATACACGGTTCACAACTTATATTTTTTCTTGGAATTGCAAGAATTTCTAAAAGTATAACAGTATGGTAGTTGGTTTGCTCTTTGTTGGTTTCTTCTTTAAATCAGTTTAGATGCGATGGTACCTCCTTTCATAGATAAAAATTCACTAAAATGGCTCAAGAAATGTTGCTTGTTTTTCAGGAAGTGACTTTGTTTTTCAAGTCTTAGCATCTGGACTTATGATCTTTTATCATTTGAGTTTGTTTCATTTTGATTCATCATCTTCTGAAACCCGCTTGTGTCCATGAGATTTTTTAACTGGTTTTTTCTTTGTCACGTTTCTCCCTGCATAAATACAAAAATGCTTTCCATCCAGCATAACACAGAAATGCTTCTGCATGACTTTGTGGCTGGAATAAATACAGCAATAATGTAAATATAACTATGGATATCAACCACTATACTATTTCAAGCAAGAAAACCAAACAAAGACACTTAGCCTAGGACTATGCTTGCATATTCGTCCATAGGTCAAATCGGATATGTAATTATTGGAATAATTGTTAGAGACTCAAATGGTGGATATAATGTTTCTGCATGACTTTGTGGCTTACATAAGTGTGATCTTATGTATTAATAAAAATCAATTGCTGTGCCTGCTTTTCAGTTAAATTTTGTCTTTAGATAGAAATGTACCTATTTATGCAAACAAATGGGGAAAATTTTGAATTTATTGACTTTGTTGTTGTATTTCAAATTTCTTTTTTAGGGAGTTCTGGTATTTCTTGCTGCAAAGTCTGGATTCATAAAGAATGCTGAAGAGGCTGCTCAATTTCAAAATTTTATCATATGCGTTGAGATGCTTATAGCTGCTGTTGGGCATCTTTTTGCATTTCCATACAAAGAGTATGCTGGTGCAAATATTGGTGGATCTTGTGGTTTAACAGGAAGCCTTGCACATGCCTTGAAGTTAAACGACTTTTATCATGATACTGTTCACCAAGTATGTGCCGAACATGATTTTCCGTCTGCCAATTGAAATTTCTGAAACTATGCCACTGACTTTAAATTTGTTGCAGTTTGCACCAACTTATCATGATTATGTGCTGTACAACCATGGTGAAGGTGATGAAGGAACAAGAAAGTATCGCTCACGGACCTTTGTGCCAACTGGACATGAGATGGATGCTGTCAGAAGAAACAAGCACATGTTTGGGAACAGGCTGGATGAAATTCAACTCTCCAGTCACTCTTCTTCCGGTACAAGCACTCCACAAAATACCATTTTGTTCCCTGATTCTTCTCATTCTGATGCTAGTAAATCTTCATTGCTTGTGGATACTTCAAATTCTTTATCTGTGCCTTATGACATGTCACTCATTGATATGGACTTGTCCAATTACCCTGCAAAAGTTCCTGCAGCCAATGAAACTGGGAATAGGTAACACTCTTGCAGAAATTGCAGTAAATAGATAAGAAAAGTGTTGTTGAAGAAAAAGTTGAGAGGAATATCAGATGTTATTTCTACTTTGGGGAAGCATCCTATGCAAAGTTGCTGATACTGGTGTCTGTTTTCTTGAGAATGTTGAAATCTTTCAAGCGCTTTCTTTTGGTTCAAGTATTTAGTATCCCATGTTAGGCTTCCCCCTTATTATATTAGTGGCCTGTTATCCTCGGTTGCTCATATCTGTTGCCATCTGCTTTGTAGATACAAAAATTTTAGTTGTCATACTTCCAATATTAGAGCTTCAAAATGACAATGGGTTATTGATTTTTTTTTTTCCTTCTAATTTTGCCATCTGATCTGTAGATACTGTACTTTTAATTGTCAAGTTTGCAACTTCATGGTTCAACATGATATTGAGTTTTGGATTTGTTTAACCAATGCCTCACTTCAGGAATGTTATTGTCTAATGAGTTTCTAGGCTCTTACACTTTCAATTTTGGACTCAAATCCTATTGCTCCTTTCTCTTTAGTTGTATGGATTCACTATCATTGGCATTTTTATGGAACAGAACGGTTTGCTTAGTTTTGTTGTTTTAATTTTAAAACCTTAATTTTAGTGTTGTTATGTTGCTGAAAAGAGGGTGTAAGATGGGAGTGACTTTATTATGTTGCTGAGAAGAGAATGTAAGATTGGGACTGGCTTATTACCATAGCCTTTCCTTCAATGTTGTTTTGTATGTTGGTATTCTGAACAGTTTATGTTAGGCCATAGTTACTTCGATTGGAACTTCTACCTAATTTGTGTTAGGCTAATTTTAATTATAAATTTAAAATCTCTGTTGGGTTTTGAAACGTTGTTCTAATAGTTAGATTTATCAAATATTTTTAACTCTGCAAGTTCCATGGATGACATGTGGTAGAATGTCTAAATCTATTTGTTTTCTTCGGATGACAAAGCCTTTGCTATTCAATATAATTTCAGATGAATTTTCTTATTGATTACGCTGTGTTCTGATACACAGCTCATTGTGCGAAATGTAATTCATTCATTCGCTGCTGTGTCTGTATATGACAGGAACTGACGTACTTATCCTTAAGGTCCTGATTTTTGGTGTCTTACGTTTGACATCAAGAAGATAGATTCTAACATGATAATTTAGTCAGATGAGACCTTTTTTATCTGAATGTTTAAAACTTGCAAGGTAATGCAATGCACTAATTTTTGAGTTGGTTATACCTGTCTTGATAAATTCTATATTGTGTATTTTAATTTGTAAGTCACAGTTCGTAGATCCATTCAATATGATCTGTCCTTCATAATCCCTTTTGAAGCAAGTCATGCATCACTTTGGTCGGCTTTGATGGCATTAAAGGCATTATCATAATGGGATAGATTGGCATAAGTTTCTACTTATTAAGAAACTAATTATTATATTCACATCTCACGTACTCTGCCTTAATAAATTAAATAAATATTAATTGATTAAATTTTTGCTTGGATTAAAAAAAGCAATTAATTCTTTTAAATTATAATAAAACTGAAAATAATTTGATCAATTATCCTTTATACTAAAATCAAAGAAAACTTTAAAGTAATTATTATATCTGATGTAAATAAGGGTAAATTGAAAAAACATCAAAACAGAATAATTACTGTAAAACGACTTATATTTTGAACGGATGGAGTAATAATTAACCATTTATCATTTTTTAAAAAAGATTTTGAACTTAATTTCACATATAAAATTTACTTTAAAATGCACCCATGATACAATATTACCATTGATGCCAAAAATCTATATTTAATGCTTCGAGAATATGGATTAATATTTATATATTTGACACCAGAAAACTTCATGGTAGGGGGTTAGAGAATATGAGTTTGACCTTGTAAATTATTCGGTGACAAAAAAGAGAAACTTCCCCTTGACTTGAAAAAAGAAAATTTCTTTTTTGAAAGAAAGAAAAGCAAGGGATTGCAATTGGCGTGAAGTACCAAAATTTTCCTATTAGTAATAACTTTCGTCATAATTTATAATGATAAAATAAAACAAAAACGTGTAAGATGATGATTTGGACGGCTTAGATGAATCCAAACCAAACCAACCCCGTCATCAAACTAATGCTATTCCTAATTTTTTATTTTTCATTTTTCATTTTCCTCTCAACCACATCCTTTTAGTGGGTGAGAAGAAAATTAGAAAAAGACACTGAGAGAATAGAAACACAAAAGGCACGTGACCATCCATCTTATCTCCATTCTCTGCCCATGTGTAATATTGTATAAGAAGGAAAAAAAGTTTGCCAGTTCGGCTTCGCTCTTCGCCCTTTCCTTCTGCGGCGGCGCACGCTCTGCTTGTTGTACCAAAATTAAGCAAACAAAGTAAACCGCTTTCACTTCTAACCCAAGCCAACCAATCTCCTTCTTCATATATACTTATGCATGTGTTCTCTGTTTCCTGTTGCAGTCAAAACCCACTTTTTCTTCTCTTATCTTTTTAGCTTGGAGGAGAGAAAGGTTCAATCTTTCTTCTTCCCCGGTTGTTCAATCCCTGTTTCCTTTCATACCCAGTGTAAAAAGTAAGATGGCCCTGGTGAACCGAAACTGTGCTCATTTGGGTCCAACTCCGATACAGAGGAGTGATTCTTTACTTGGATATACGGAGCATAACTCATTGATAATGGAGAAGAGGCAGTTGTTCTTAAGAAGCTACCAGTTCAGCAGAAAACAGAGCTTAACAGAGAAAGTAAAAAAATCTTTAGGCAGAGTGAAGAAAGTAATATGGTTAAGACTGCGATCTGCTTGTAAACTTAGAAAGTTGGTGTGGTCTAGGTTCCGTCATGCTCTCTATTATCGCCGGAGAAGAAGATTTCTCCGTCTTCTTAGCCCAAACTCTTCATCTTGTTTCTGGTAGGATTATTTCAGTGTCTGTGTTACTTTCTTCTCTCTGTTTTCTGGGTTCTCTGTCTTTAGTTACTCTATCGTGATTATGTCTAGACTATTTATAAATGCTTATATATCTTTGACTGAGTGCAATATTTGATATGAAGTTTGTTTACTATCTGTATGTATATGTGAGACGTACTATGAATCTCCAACTTGCTCTCTTTACTCATACCTAATAGAATTATTTCAACATCTCAGGCATAAATCTTTTAATTTTATGTTATTTCAATTTGTTCAATTAAGTCCAGCAATTGGAATGGTAGTTACAGCCTTACAGGAAACTTGAATTTTTTTTCTTTTTAATAATAGTTTACAAGTACCATGTATCAGTTTCTAGAACTTGAAGTTAGTATTGTTAATGGAGTACTATATTTTTTTTAAGGGAAAACACATCATACATACATGTACTAGAAGTATGAGAATCCCAAGCAAAATGATGTTTGATTCCACTATTGGGTATGGAGCTTGCACAAATTGCCAAGTCTTTTTTCACCAACTTAAAGAAAAGCAAGAACAGCCTTTGGAAAAGGAGGAGGGGTTGATTTTGAAGAGTAAAACTAGGCCTAGGACATTGAAATTTCACGGAATCACATATTCAAACTTTGAATTTTACAATACCCTTTAAGATTAAAAAAAAGGTCAAGAATTTGCCTAGAAGGGGCCTAATAAAGTAGAAAGTCACTGGGGAATCGTGACTTTTACTTTCCATTTACACATGCAACTGCTGTTGAATAAGCAACCAAAGCCCCCTTTTGGGTTTAAAAAATTTCTTAGCTCTGTATTTTTTATGACTAAATTTAACACTCACGGACATTTCCAGCTTGTTAGTTGTTGCCTTGCTGGCCTTAACCATCCAACAAATCCACTCTTTCAAATTCCTAGCTCAGTTGTTCCCATTTGGTTCATTCCCATTTCTCTCCAACCAATCATTCCTTTCTAACAAACAAGTGTAAACTGCCAAAGTATAACTATGGGATGCTAATAATAGAGTGGTCTTATATTAAAGTTGAAATCTTTTTATGAATTTTCCATTTTATAAAGAAAAAGTGAAGAGTAAAGTAAGAAGAAGTTTTTGTATTAAGAAGGTGGCACAAAGTTATTGGAAATCTAATGTCATCTTGCAAGTAGATTTTGAAGATCAAATTCTTTAATTAACCAAAATTATTAGAAACTTAGCATTTAGCAGAGCATCATATTGACCGAAAGGGCATATTTAACATCAGATAATGACAGATACTGGACTAAAATAAAAGCTAAATTATGTATTGTTTTCAGTACACGGCACATGAAAGGATCCACTTCATATTTGGGTTGACCTTCACCAAAAATATAAATAAATACTTGCTTGAGGAAGCACAAAACTTGCAGAACAGAAAACCTGTGTATTATCATTTTTTAATGGCAATTAGTATAATGGCGTGAGCCAGTTCTTCACGTTATAAAAGTCATTTCTTTTACCAATAAATTTCGATTCCATAGTATTAGAGTTATAGCTTATAGGCAAGATTGTGATTTGTGCTGGAATCACAACACTTCCAAGCAAACAAATTAATATTAATTGGTGAAAAAGGAAATAAACTTGCTAAGCAAAGTGGAAGAAGGAGAAATAATATTTAATCTGGAATTAGGATCTCATAGAAGCACTAGTCCAGATCACAAAGTCAAAAATTTACTGTATATCTTGTTTAAATATGGCAGATGCGCAGTCTCATTAATAGGTATTAGAATTTTATTGCAAGGTCTATATATATATATATATATACACACACCATGTTTCAGCATACTGAGTTGTGATAATTTGCAGAATTATTTCAGTATTTCTACATGTTCTTTACAACAAACAATAAATTAAGGAAGTTCAAACACTGTTACTTGGAACTTTGTAAAGATTCTTAATTACCCAAAACAGAGGTAAAGTTTCTCACATATGCAATGCCTTTTGCTATAAATGTAAAAACATTCAGTGAATTTACTCTCTGTTTGTGGCTTTAGCCTTTTTGGTTTAGAAGAAGCAGAGGGGTCATCTTTGCATGCCATCTTATTAATTGGAGTGCATAAAATCTCTGCAAAAGCAAAATGAAGCCAAGCAAAATGAAGAATGCTCATCATCATTTCCTTGAAAAGGACTGTCAACTCCTCTAGAGACAAAGTAAATTTCCTAACCAAAAAGTGAAGAAACCAGTAATAAGTAGATTAGAAACAGAAGATGAGAGTAGAAAAAAGTATATTAAAAGACAAGTTATCAATTGTGATTCTCACTCCATTCTAGCAATTTGTTTCCATAAATGGGTTATCCAATGTTGGGCCATGATAATTAAAGAATAGAACTTCAAGTTCAAAAGAAGCATGGCCCTCCAAATTGTGGGCTTTAAAGATTAATTAGAGCATATGAACTTTAATTAAACAATTAAACAACCCCTAATCCTAGGTGCTAGTGCTGGCAGTTTCTTTCTTTCACAACTAAACAAATGACGACCAGTTGTTTTCTTCAATAAGGTACAACTTAGACCAAACAGTTCATAGCTCTGACTTGATTATGTACTAATCTCTGTCAAATGAATAAAGAAACTGCCTTTGGTAAAGATCACAACAATATACATTCTTTTCCTTAACCAAATGATTGGCTTTGAAAATTTGTATACCCTAATATTATCATCAATCATTGCACATGCCTTCCAATATTCCTCTTATCATTTATTAATAACAAAGACTTGCAGAGTAAAGTGTCTGTTTCTGCATATGTATAATTAAAAAACACTAGTTTTTGCTGTGTATATGATATAGCCATGTGTTAAAAGCAAAATATTGGAGGGCATCTTTCTCTCTCCATCTCAATGGGGAGTGTACCAAATTAAAATATGAAGCCACCCATGTGTTATAAGGAATCAAACTTAGGCAATCTTCATCTTTTTGTGCTTCTAGTCTGCATTTGAAGCAACATTTAAACCAGATTCTGCACAAACTCTGCATTCTATTTCTCTTTCTTTGACAGGTATAGTGTCACTAACTACCATTTCTTCTCTTTATGTACTAGACATTTATAGATAGCCACAAAGTCTCTTCTTTCCATTTCTTCTCTTTATGCTGATTAGGCTTCAACTAGGGTTCTAACTTCGAAACTCACATTCCTTAAACCTACTGAGTTCCATTTCTTCTCTTAATATACTAAACATTTATATCTACCCATAAAGAGTACTTTTGAATCCTGCAGATGGGTTTTCAAGATATTGTTGCAGGAATGCACTCCAGGTATGGATACAAGAAGCTTAATTCTTGTGATGAAAAATTTGTAAGGCCTAGAAGGTGTTCTTGGATAAAGAAAATGAATGGAGGATTAAAGGGTATTCGCTTATATCGATCCAAGAAACTTACTTTCAAGGCATTGTCTGTGATGGTATTGCCAAGAAGGATTGCCAGAATTTATGGCGATATTATTAGCAGAATCAAGATGGATGATCTTTATCCGAATATCATCTTCTCCACTCAATTGGGACTACCTGTTTTATCCCATCCTTCTGTTAAATGCAGACGAAGCACCATTTATCTTCAAAGAAATTTAACTTTTGTGTACTAATTTATAAATTCTTGTTCTATCAGAAGAATCTAATAAACTTCATTTTCATTCCCAATTAGTTTTTCTTTCTCATTCTCCTGTAATTATTATAACTTTAGTTTTATGTAGATCAGAAGATTGGATACTGATAAACTAAAACTCTTATCAAGCCAATAGAGCTTAACTAATTACCAAGTGCCTAACTTATATGCTAAAATTTGCTGCTATCATATCAGGTGATATAACAGGTAAAATTTCATAATTTCTACTTATAATTATAAAAAGAAAAAACATAACCATTCGAGCTAATTTAAAATGATTCGAACCTAAAACCTCTGAAATATAAAATTCCAAAAATCAAAAGCAACTAGATAGAACTGCATTAACTTAGCATTCAACGGTAACTGAATGGCAAGCAATCAAACATGATTGAAGTTGTAATAAATTGAAGACAGTAAGGGTAGGTGAGAAGGACAAACCTGTTGAGCAAAACCTAACTATATAATTGTATATATAATAATAATAATAATAATAATAATAATAATAATAATAATAATAGTTGAACCTTCACTGTAAAGGAGAAGGAGGGACCATATTAACTTTCCAGCTACTTCAATTACAAACCCATATTTTATTCCTTCACCCTGTCTTTCAAGAAGGTTTCATTTTCAATTCTCAGTCATGAGCCTTGGCTGCACAAAAATAGGGAGATCTGCCTGTCGCAGCAGAATGTGGAGAGTGGTGTCTTGTACAAGAAGAACAATCTTGAGAACAGAGTCCAAGAAAGACATACAAGAAATACTCAATACTAAGCTGCCAACTATTCAAGAAGAAGAAGAAGATCAAGAAGAAGAGTCGGTTAGAGTACACCTGCAGGTGGCAAAGGCTAAGAAGAATAGCAATAGTGTGAAGAGAATGATTTCTTCTACTTTTAGTAAGAAACGACGTTGGTTTACCTCCAGGTTCACCTTCAAGGAGTGTGATGTTTTATTCTTGGCTGCAGCCTGCAGGGTTTGCCTCCGAAGGTATCAATAGAAGCTTTGGTTTTTTAGTTGTAACCACAGAATCCTCTATATCCGTCCGGTAAGTACTAAAGTTCTCTTAGCACATTTGCTCAGTCCATGAATATCGAATCCTTTGTTAATTATATCAAGGCTTGTTGGTAAATATATTAGCATAACATGTAGTGTACATTATTGGTTTCTCTTTTATGGTTAAGCAAAATACAAAATTAAAAAAAAATAAAAAAAAATGAGGATTTCCACCTTCATTCATTCACTATAAGCTATTTTCTTGATATTCATTTCTAGATAGAAACTAATCTATACGAATTCAATTTCAGACCAAATCAAAAATTGACAGTTTACGGGTAAATTCTAATTTTTATTTTTAGAACTGAAATCAGCCTGAAAATAACATAATTTGGCCGTTGACTTTACAATTTTGACTGTTTTCTTTTATAAATTATAATAAAAAAAGGTGCATGAACAAAAACAGCAAAATGAGAGCAAATAACAAACGACAGCGAACGGCATGTATTGGCCGCCAAATTAAACAAGAGCTAAACACCGGCCGACACATTTAAATAACGCGTTTTAACTCCCCGACCTCGTTTTAACGCCAGATAAGAACTACATCTAAACAAAAGGAACGGCATGTCGTTTTTTTTTTTTTTTTTTGGTATCTTTTACTTCAATCCATAAAGTTCATTTGCAAAGGCATCCATGGTCCCCATTTTGGTGGCAGAAAGGGTCCATGACATGTCATGCTGCGTATTTACGCAATGCATGGAGAGAATATGGACATCTCATACATATATTTTTGTTTGGAAAATAATATTACAATTAAAATACTACTATAAATTACAAGATTTTTAGTCCAAAATTTTAATTAAAATATATGATATAATTAAAATATGAACATAAAATGAAAAATTAAAGTGATATTTTGTGCCATAAAGTCCAACCATGTATAGTGTGAACCAATTACTTTTTACACATTCCCATTGTACACTTTTACCCTGAAGCTTCTTCTTTTCATAATTGATTTTTTAATTTAGCAATAATAGTAATGATTTAAACTCAAAAATATTTTAATTTTTTTGTGACTAATTAAATGAGATATAATTAGTTTTTTTACTCAAAAAAAGAGTGAAAGGTCTCAAATTTAAATTTTTTTCAACCATGATAATTATTGTTGTGTAGCATAACATAAAATGAATTGATCTCTATGTTTTCAAACTTGATTAGAATGTGCTTGGAAAATTACTTGCACATTAAATTAAAAAAAAAAAAGTTCAAAATGAAAATAAAAATGAAAATAACCACCGGATAACGGCAAGAGATACGTCCATTAGATAAGGAAAACGTGGTCATTTTTACTATGTTGTCGGCTTTATGTGAAAAATGATTAACGTACAAAGTCATAAAATTTAGAAATTTTTTATTTCATCAATAAATAAATAAACAAAAGAGTCTCCTCGTCTTTGTCACAGTTGCGAGTTGGGCAAAAACTCGAAAACCTGTTGCCAGTTGTGGAATAGGCAGCAAACACAGTGCAAAGAGTATTTTCGTCAGAAAACTCAGGCGAAGAAACCCATTTTTATCCAATCTCTATTGTTCAAATTATCAACTGGGTTTTCTCTTCTCTTCTCTTCTCTAATCCTGTTTTTCAAGATTCTAGATTGATGATTAATGCCTGTGGTGGCTGTGGTCCTCTACTTTGTTTTCCAGTTTTCATTTAGCCGCAATTTCTGATTCTTGTCTGTTGATGTCTGCCTACGCACCCGAGTCTGACAGGAAGATATCCAAAGTTGGTGGCAGAGTGGATGAAGATGATGATAATGAAGAAGAAGATGAACAGGGTGGTGGTGGGGCCCGTGTCAGGGTTAGTGCAGATACCGTCAAGAACAAGAAGAATAATAATAAGAAGAACAAGAAGAAGAAGAAGAAGAAGCAGCAGAGAAGAGGATATGGGTGTGCAAAGGAGGTGGTCCTCGTTCCATTTATAAAGGCGAAGAATTATCTGAAACAATCCAGGACCAATAACTGGTCCTCTTCTTCTTCTGCCACAGGTAATAGGTTTGATGGTAGTTGCTTTTGTTTAAAGCAGCCTTCTACTTTGGAATCCCCTGCTGATTCTCACACAAGCGACCCTGATGATCCAAAATTTACCCTTGAGATGTTAACGACTTTGATTGAGAAAAATGATTTCTACTCCAAAGAATGCAATCCCCATTTTGATGCTACTTCTCCTCTTTGATCTACTACTAATAATAATACTTATCGGTGAAAGTTAAGGGCTTTTGCTATTATTGCTTTCAATATCTTGACATAAGCATGTGGGAGGCTGCAGAAGTTAAGATTGGGCCCTTGGATTATGGGTTTTTGTGAAATTAGAAAGCTTAAAGCTATAATATTTGATTGCTTAATATTTGGCTTTTATCTGCTTTGGGAATTCATTCATTCATTCATTCATTGGTATTTCTCTGTTCTTTGAGAAGGATCGAGTATCATTAAGTATCTTTCTTGAGTTTAAAGAGCTTTGACTCTCGAACATATTGTGGAGGAGTCAGCTTTCTCTTCCCTCAACTGTTTACTTTCGATGGAAATTGGGAGCAATCTTATGATTAAGCACATTTGAGATATATTACATTATTTCTTGGAGAATTATTTCGGCTTCTGTTGGACATGCAGAATTCAATTGTTTATCTGGAGGAAATTTAAGGTTCAAGTATATTAGAACTAGTGAAAATTGAAGGATAATACATGTATAGGACCAAATGCAATTTGTACTATGGTCAGTTTCGTGTGAGATACACTTGGAGTTATTCAAACTACATATACAATTTTTTTTTTATTTGATATCTACAGTGTGGTGTTTTAGTCCCAATTTTGTTTTTGGCCGTGCTTTCTATATCTTTGATTGTAAAAGTGACTGAGTTAAGCAGGTTTTTTGCTGTTTCTTGCTTCTTTCTTGACATGGCAGTACCCCGATATGTAGACACATGACTATAATTAAGGGTCATATACGTGCATGAGATTTATGTATGATAGATGAAATGCAAGTGTAGCTTATATTGACTCATTGCTAGTCTCAATACGTCCTCTGCCTCATATTTCAATGAGATAATGAGGTTCCCTGAATGATGTTTAGCATAAAAGCAATCCCATCTGCCTTTGAGCTTGAATTGTGCAAGAAGATCATGATGCTATAAGGCATATCTTCTTTGATGATTGGAAACTTTCCAGGAAAAGTAATTCCCAGTTATGCATAATTTCATTTATTTACATCAATAGATAGTATTATTTTCTGTGCTATGCTCTAGCTAATCTAATTTTTGGATCTTGACTCCGGATTCTATGGTACAGAAGCAACAATAGCCCTCTTATACTGTTTTATCAGATGATGAGATAGTGTATTCCTTCATATGGCTTGACTTGTTTTCATGAGTAAAGCTTTGAGGAAATTCTTTATTTTTACCTTTCAATTTGTTCAGGGGTGGCAGCAGTGCCACCGCTAATCAGATTCCTCCAGTTACAGCCTTTTGTCTTCAGAATCAATTTCCAAAGTACCTTATACTTAAACTGTCTCAGACTTGCCATGTTGAAGCTCCAAAAGGAGTATTGGGAATTTTTCTGATAGGGGATCAGAGCGGTTTTCCTTCGATCTCTACTCATTTCACTGCTCCACCGGAAATTCCCTCTGCCCCTACCAATCTGCAAGTAATCTTAGGGTGTATCTTATAAAGTGTTGCATCAGCACCATCCAATGAAATGAAGTTTGGTTTTTTTATGGTTTATTTTGGTTGATGATCCCAATGGACAGGTTGAGGATTCTTAGTCTGGATATTGAAGACATGACCTTTCATAATGGGTCTATTTCTGTTCCCTTCTTTTCCCTTTCTTATAATTTGGGGATATGCAAGAGTTGTTTTGCTTCATGGAGCTCTTTCTGTAGGCTATATCTAGCCAGGCGCTGGATCTCCTTTGCTTTTGTATTACTTCATGATTTGATAATTCTTGTATTGAATTAATTTGAAGCTTATCAAGCAATCAAATCTTATGTTTAGTTGGGATATGGATAAATAAGACAGGCTTGTATTAATTCTTTCCCCTTTCTTTTCAACAGCCATTCACATTCTTGCAATTGCATAACAGAGTTGTCCTTGTCATTGTTCCTGATTGCCTCTTTCCGAGGTCATGCCATTTTACTTTAGATACCCTTATTCCATTGTTATACTTGCATTATCTTTGTTCTAATATCATTTTTACTCATGTAGAAGTAATATACTGCAAATCAAGTTTCTAGTTTTCACAGTTAATTCTGCAATTTGAGCTTAAACCCCCTGTTCCTGTGACATTGGAATATTCCATGATAAGTTCCTTGATGCCAATCGCTAGTAGCTAGCTTCTGAAGTTGAACACTGATCTAGAAAAGTATGAACAGGTTCAATATGACATCCATTCATGGTAAAAAAGACTAGTCTTTTTCTTCAATTATTTAAGCATTTAATTTTTTTGGTTAATTAGCTTCAACTTATGATGCACCGAAACTTCTAGCTATGGATGTTTCCGTATATATTTTAAATGTCCTTTTTCCGTATCATTTCCGTGTACTTGCAACATAACAGACGTCAGTTTCAATCACACGCCTTTTAGTTTTAGAAACTTAGCAAGCACTGAGCCAAAGATTTCTGCATTTACTTGTACGATTAATGCCAATCACACTAATTCATCCTTCTCCTGTCACTGTCATTTGGTTAGGCAATTGGGGGTTGGGACTGGGCAGAGAGTTGGCTCCCAACCCAATGCCTATTTTGCATTGTCCTTGCACGCAAGTTATATTTTGAGGTCTTTCCCGTTTTGTATAAGCATTTGGTTCTGTTTTAACTTAGTCACCCTTTCATGAAATGCATCTCCAGCATTTTGGTTAAATTGTTCCATACATTCATATACATGAACCCCAGGACCAACATATCCTAACAAATTATTAAAATTAAATCTGAATTCTCAAATTGTATTTCTTTTTAAATTTCCCAACTTTAAGTAATATCAATTTTTCTTTTTTAGATTTTCCCTACCCAAAATCCTTGAATTTAAAGAAATATTTATTCAATTGACAGACTTTCCATACTCAAAATTCTTGAATTTAAATAGATATTTATTCAATTAACTATAAACCGACACTATCCTGGATCACCCAACACTATAAATAACGAATAATCTCTAAAAATTATGTTAAAAGTTGTTAGAGCCTTAAATATAACTTACTACTTGAACTGTAAATTTTTAATCTTTCTATGCTACATTATAAATAGGAGATAAATACTCTATGATTTGCACTAAGAAAACAGATAGCGCAGCTCTTTACTATACCATGGCTATTTGAATAGGAACGACAAACACGAAGAACGAAAAATTCACGAGAAGCAGCTTCAAATTCAAAACTTCAAGGTCAGAAACTATAGTCCACAACAAGTTGGCATCAGAAATAGCACTTTGATCCGATTGAATACAAAGTTGCTACTCGAAAAGCAACTTCCTATCTCCTATGCAGTCAAAACAAGAAGAGTAGTTTCAACGGATGTATCGCGAAACGGCAAAGTTCTAGAAATCAAACAAACAAAAAGAAGGGTAAAGGGGGCAAATGGTCCCCCAACCATGATGGCTTGAAATGGCGCCATCGCATTCGCAGCTTGTTGTCGGGTCCCAAGATTAAGGACCCATGTGGATTCACGCTGCCATCTTCGTAAAAACTTCGACTTTAGGGATTAACCTCAACAGATTGAGGGAAAAAAGGACCAAGACGAAAGAAAGTAGGCAAATGGCCCTACTTCTCCACCACCATCGGTTACAAGATTCTACAAGAACAACTCTGTAAGTATGGGTATAAAACCCAATCCAGTTCTGGTAGGTATGTGTCATTTGCCCAGTTGTACGCACGTGACTACCATTAGTCATATCTTCTTGTTTGTTTGTTTATTATATATTATCAGAATTGAACTAATCATGGAGGCATGGTCTCATGGGTAGTGATAAACTAATGATGGGGTACCATTTAGTGGCATTTGGGCATATATGGGCTCTTATTCGTCTTTGTTCCTCTTCCCATTCCCACCCAACGCCAACACTAACTTCTCTCTTTTAATCTACACTACAGTTACCCACACCAAGATAGCTCCTTTCTTATCCTTTTGTTGATTTCTTTATTAATTTCCTGTGGTCACATGATGGATAAAAGATCCCACTTTTAATTTGTTGAATATCTTTTTGCCGCCCTCTTTGATTGTTTATCAAATTTTTTTTTTCTTTTTGTTGGAGAACGGTTTTTGATCTTCTAGTTATGGAGAAAGCAGTTTCAGATGCACCTGTGCAAGTTGATAATTGGAGAGAGAGAGAGGAGAGAGAGAGATTGGTAAAGGCATCCAATTGAGTTTCTACTATTGAAGGGTGATCGACTGCCACTACTGTCCATCTTTGGAAAGTAAACAATAAAATAATATACCAGAATATTTATATATTACATATAATATTATTATTTCTTCAGCTATCAATGTCTTGGAGGACGGTGAACCCAGTCTTGGAGGAAACCCACCCAAAGAGGAAATCTGGATGAAATTTTCTTCGAGAGTAGATATTTTTTTGTTATTATTATATTGAGGCGTGGTCCTTGCTCTGTTCGCGGATTGGAGTGTTGGGGGTAACAGACACGAGGAGCGGCGATCGAGATTTGCTTACTCGGAAAATTCTTGCATGCACCGAGTCCAAGGCCCCACCCATGGACTCATATTCTTTATTTTATTGATTGATAAGAGCTTCCAACCTCCACTTCTTCATACTCTCCCTTCCCCTTCTTTAAGCAGTTAACCTCATCATTTGAAGCAGGCTGGATCTGAGTACTGGGTTTGGCTCCCTTTAGCTCTGCAAGGTTTGAGCTCTTCTTTCTTTCTGTCTTAATTCTTGAATGAGTAGTAGTTTTCTTTTCATTTTTAAAACAGGGGTTAAAGGCTTTTATTCCTTCCTTCTACTTACTCTTCACGTCTTTTATTGTAGAAATTAGTATTCTCTATGCTCATTCTTCGTGGCTAAAACTTCAATCTTCATTTGAGTTCTATTAGCTAAGCTAAGAATAGTATTTTCCTTGGTTAATTATATCAAACCAAATCATTGATATTACTGGGTAAATGGTTTTGGGCTAGACAATGTTGGATCAACTTTTCAGCTTTGAAAAAAATGTGCCTTTGTCGGTTCTGTTCATTGAACGCCTGTTGTTATTGAAATATGCTTGGTACACAAAAAGATTAAGGATAGCATATCTTTGTTTCATTATTGTTAAGGAAGATGACAAACACCTACGTACTGATTACTGTAATCTCTACCACAGATTTTAACCACCTTGTATCATACTGGAGAAGCTCTTATACTTGAACTTCAGTGAGAGCTGTCTCAACTTCACTTTATGGTGATGAAGAAATGACAACCATGTCCTGTCGTGATAAAAGTAAATAAACAAATAAGTAAAATAGCCAACGATAGCAATCATACAAGCTCATAATCGTTAGTTTGAGTCGATGCCCACAGGAAGAGGGGATTTTTATTATTGTTCGTAGGACCAAATCCGGCAATTTTGTGAGGTGCTTTTTCTTGGCGTTTTAAGTTTTTAAATCCCTTTTTCTTTTTTCCACTGTTTTCCACCACCAGAATTAAGGAAGATGTCTACCTCAAGGCCAAGTCACTCCTCATCCAGCAACTCTACGAGATCAAGACACAGTGCTAGAATTATTGCTCAGACTACTGTAGATGCAAAGCTCCATGCAGATTTTGAGGAGTCAGGCAGCTCATTTGACTACTCGAACTCGGTGCGTGTTACCGGTTCAATTGCAGGAGATCAGCCTCCAAAGTCAGACAAAGTAACCACAGCCTATCTTCATCACATTCAAAAAGGCAAGCTCATCCAGCCTTTTGGCTGTTTGCTAGCCTTAGATGAGAAAACTTTCAAGGTTATTGCGTATAGTGAGAATGCTCCTGAAATGTTGACCATGGTTAGTCATGCAGTCCCAAGTGTTGGGGACCACCCAGTTCTAGGAATTGGAACTGAAACAAGGACTATCTTCACTGCACCCAGTGCCTCTGCCTTGGAGAAAGCTCTGGGATTCGGTGATGTTTCTCTTTTGAATCCAATTTTAGTCCATTGCAAGACTTCTGGGAAGCCCTTTTATGCTATTGTGCATCGGGTAACTGGTAGCTTCATAATTGACTTTGAACCAGTGAAACCTTATGAGGTGCCCATGACTGCTGCTGGGGCCTTGCAGTCATACAAGCTTGCAGCTAAAGCAATTGCCAGGTTGCAATCTTTGCCAAGTGGGAGCATGGAAAGGCTTTGTGATACAATGGTTCAGGAGGTCTCTGAGCTCACTGGTTATGATAGGGTGATGACATATAAATTTCATGATGATGAACATGGGGAAGTTATTTCTGAGATTGCTAAACCAGGTTTAGAGCCATATTTGGGTCTGCATTATCCAGCCACTGATATCCCTCAGGCTGCACGCTTTCTATTTATGAAGAATAAGGTGCGAATGATTGTTGATTGTCGTGCAAAACATGTCAAGGTGCTTCAAGATGAGAAGCTTCCATTTGATCTGACCCTGTGTGGTTCAACCCTAAGGGCCCCACACAGTTGCCATTTGCAATATATGGAGAACATGAACTCCATTGCTTCACTGGTTATGGCAGTTATAGTCAATGAGGGGGATGAAGACAATGATAGTCCTACTTCTGTGCAACCACAGAAAAGAAAGAGACTTTGGGGTTTAGTAGTCTGCCATAATACAACTCCGAGATTTGTTCCATTCCCTCTCAGGTTTGCCTGTGAATTTCTAGCTCAAGTATTTGCCATCCATGTCAACAAGGAGTTGGAATTAGAAAATCAGATTGTTGAAAAGAACATCCTGCGTACCCAGACGCTCTTATGTGATATGTTGATGCGGGATGCACCCTTGGGTATTATGACACAGAGTCCAAACATAATGGATCTTGTAAAGTGTAATGGGGCTGCACTATTGTACAAGAACAAGATATGGAAGTTGGGAGAAACTCCTAGTGATCTTCAAATTCGAGATATAGCTGTATGGCTCTCAGAGTATCATATGGATTCTACAGGTTTGAGTACGGATAGCTTGTATGATGCGGGGTATCCAGGGGCTCTTACTCTTGTTGATGTAGTTTGTGGAATGGCAGCTGTGAGAATAACTTCCAAGGACATGCTATTTTGGTTTCGGTCCCAAACTGCTGCAGAAATTCGATGGGGTGGAGCAAAACATGAACCTGGTGAGAAGGATGATGGCAGGAGGATGCACCCAAGGTCATCCTTCAAGGCCTTCCTTGAAGTTGCCAAGACCAGGAGTCTGCCTTGGAAGGACTATGAAATGGATGCAATCCATTCTCTGCAGCTTATACTGAGGAATGCTTACAAAGAGGTAGAAACCATGGATATGGATGCCAAAACAATTCATTCAAGGCTTAATGACCTTAAAATTGAAGGGATGCAAGAACTGGAAGCAGTGACTAGTGAGATGGTCCGCTTAATTGAAACAGCCATGGTGCCAATTTTGGCAGTTGATGTCAATGGGCTTCTTAATGGGTGGAATACCAAAATTGCTGAGTTGACTGGTCTTCCTGTTGATAAAGCAATCGGAAAGCATTTGCTGACACTAGTGGAAGATTCTTCAATTGACATAGTAAAGAACATGTTGTTCTTGGCATTGCAGGGTATGTCTTATTCTGATTTCACATTTTAACTATCTAAATTTATTAATTCTTAAGTCTTACTACTAAGAGATGTGTATATAAGCTTAAGTGAAATTAAGCAAGTCAATGATTGTTTGTGACCACTCAATTATGCTTTTGTCCAAGGAAATGCTTCCCATGCAGGATTTTATGCCATCTTCCTCTACCCGTCAAATGTTTATAGTATTGTTTGTCATAATCCTTACTGTTGGTTAAATTTCAAATGGAGTATGAATAGCGAATCTATGGTAAATTTGCTAGATTAGGCAGGATAAGTAGGTAGTATTAAGGGAAGGGATTTGTAACTCTACTCTTTATTCAGTATTGCAGTAAAGAAGAATGAGATGTCTTAACTGTGCATTTTACGATGTTTAGGTATGTTCTGCATGCTTGAGGTCAAAACATCCAATTTGAGAAAATTTATGGAGTTCCTTATTTTCTCTTTCTGATCAGGCAAGGAGGAGCAAAACATCCAATTTGAGATCAAAACACATGGCTCCAAGGTTGAAGGTGGCCCCATCAGCTTAGTTGTTAATGCTTGTGCAAGCCGGGACATTCATGAAAATGTTGTTGGGGTGTGTTTTGTGGCCCAAGATATCACAGGCCAGAAGACAGTTATGGACAGGTTCACCCGAATTGAAGGTGATTATAAAGCAATTGTACAAAACCCAAACCCATTGATTCCCCCAATTTTTGGAACCGATGAATTTGGTTGGTGCTCTGAGTGGAACCCTGCTATGACAAAATTGACTGGATGGAAGCGAGAAGAAGTAATAGATAAAATGCTTTTGGGGGAGGTCTTTGGGATCAATACAGCTTGCTGTCGTCTCAAGAATCGAGAAGCCTTTGTAAATCTTGGTATCATACTTAATAATGCCATGACTGGCCGAGAACCTGAGAAGGTTTCTTTCAGTTTCTTTGCTCGGAATGGAAAGTATGTGGAGTGCCTGTTATGTGTGAATAAGAAATTGGACAGAGAGGGTGCTGTTACTGGGGTCTTCTGCTTCCTGCAGCTTGCAAGCCAAGAGCTACAGCAAGCACTTCATATCCAGCGATTATCAGAGCAAACTGCTCTGAAAAGATTGAAAACATTATCTTATATAAAAAGGCAGATCAGGAATCCTCTCTCCGGGATTATATTTTCACGGAAAATGATGGAGGGCACTGAGTTGGACGCAGAACAAAAGCAGCTTCTGCATACTAGTACTCTATGTCAGCGGCAACTCAGCAAAGTTCTTGATGACTCTGATCTAGATAGTATCATTGAAAGGTATGATAACTTAGAAGTCAGTTAAGAATGATTTGCTTATTCTGAGTTATGCGTCCGTCATGCATTTTCTGAAAATAATTGCATAGGGAGAAATACAGTACTTCACCCTTCATCCAAGATTCTCAGGGGACTGGTAAATTCACTAGGCTCTATTGTTAGATAAAACCTATAAACTGGATAAGTTTGGTTCCAATTTAGCAATTAAAAAATCTCAAAGGAGATTAGGATAAGAGCTCATATCTGGATAGGAAGGTAAGTTAAGTTGCCGTATTTCTTATTGTGAAAATAGAAATTTGAGGTAACAGAAAACAGCCCTCTGATAATTAGAACATTTTCTTTTTTCTTCTATCGTCTTTATTTGTGGTTCTCTTTTACTTGGTTGACAGCTACTTAGATCTAGAAATGGTTGCGTTTACTCTGCACGAAGTACTAGTTTCCTCCATCAGCCAAGTCACATTGAAGAGCAAGGGAAAGGGTATTAGAATCACCCACCATGATGTAGCAGAAGAGATCATGGGTGAGACTTTCTATGGTGATAGCATTAGGCTTCAACAGGTATTAGCTGACTTCCTGTCGGTATCAGTTAACTATACACCAACTGGAGGCCAGCTTATACTTGCAGCTAACTTGACCAAAGATCAGTTAGGGCAATCCATTCATCTCGTGCACCTGGAACTCAGGTACTACTTCTGGCACCTATTAAGACGTCAATTTATGCACATTTGGCCCTAGTTTGTTTCCATAATTTTTTATTATGTACATGAAATGTTTCTGCTAGAAATGTACATGAAGCTAACCTTTGTTGCGTCTAAATTTGTTTAGGATAATGCATACCGGCGGCGGGATACCTGAAGCATTACTGAACCAAATGTTTGGTAGTGATGGAGATCCATGTGAGGAAGGCATCAGCCTGCTCGTCAGCCGCAACCTGGTGAAGCTTATGAATGGAGATGTACAGTACTTGAGAGAAGCAGGAAAGTCCAGTTTTCTTATATCAGTTGAACTTGCAGCAGGCCAAAAGTCAAGGGACTAACTTCCTTAGACACATTTAGTGTCTGTTGTATATATCGCAAGAAGAAAATTTTGGACTTGGATGCTGTCATTTGTCATGCCTAGCAGTTCTTCATTTTTTCAATTTTCTTCTTTATCTACACATTTGCCTTGTTTTCAAGTTGTAAATAAATGGCAATTTCACTATGTTTTATGGATATTGTTTTAGATTCTTATTTACAACAGAATTGATGCATCTTTTCATGGATGAACAGCAAAAAATGTCCCAAAACCAAAAGCATTCCTTCCATCTCTTCCTTTATTTTTAGGACTTGGGGAAAAAAGGAAAGGAAAGAAAAAGTAAAGAAAAACTTCATTCTTGGAAAGGGGGAAAGTTTTGGCTCTCAAGGGGAAATACACATTTAACCATGTGATACTTACTTCTTTCTTTCCTTAATAAATGTCCATTTTGCTAAAAATGCGAGAATTAAGGAAATGAGGAAATGATTAGAAGTCATTAATATACTAATATTTTACTAAAATGCCCTTGTAGTAATGATAAAAATAAAAATATAATGTTATTTTGATTTCATAAAATAGATATTTAAATTGGAAAAAGAAATGACAAAATGGGCACTCATTAAACAACGGAGGGAGTAATAAATTTTGCAGGGACTCATTGTGTTCTCAAATCATAAAATTACATTAATTAAATATTTCAATTTGTAAAAATTATTTTAGTTAACACTTCATCTTATAAAATTGCATTCCTTAAATACTTATTTAATATTTAAAAAATATAAAAATAATTATTCTAATAATTACACAAACTACATAACATTAATATTTTACGTATAAAAATTGTTATTTTTCATTTGCAAGTTAGAGGATATAATAAGTTATATAAAAATTGTTGTCGTTGGTATACGGAAGCGGTAAACGTCTAGTCGTTTACAACCAAAGCCGCACACAGAAATGATAGAAACTTGCAAAATGCAAATTGACCCGATCAATCAGACAATCGGGTCTCCGCAGAACTGTGGGCTTCGTAAGCCAAATTGGACTCTGGTTTTAGGCTTTAGAAGCGTCCTTCCCTTTACCCTCAATCGATCTCTTCTATCTTTCAACGCGCGGAACTCTCCTCCTCTCTCTCCCTTGTCTTGCTTACTTCCACTTCCTATAAGGTCTTAGGCGGCTGCTCTTCCTGCATTCCTATCTCCACCTTTCCACAGATCATTTAACTGGTCGCGGTTATGGAGATTACGCAGCTGTCTTTTGCAGCTGATACGCCTCCTCTCCCTGTTATTGCTGCCGCTAAGGTTGCTTCCGTCCATCTTCCCTCGCCTACTCTTGTCAACGATGTTTCCCTGCCTACTGTTGTCTTCTCCGATGGGTATCTTCCATATCGTGTTGTTTTATTTTTTATTTTATTTTGGTAATCCGAAAAGCTTATTGAATTTAGCTGACTGGTCCATTTGTTGTTTAGGACGAAATTGCAAGGTATATTTGTACTTCTTAGGTATATTGGTCGGGTTGCCAAGCTTCCCAATTTTTATGGACAGAATGCGTACTTTTCTGGACAGGTGATTTTACTTTGCTTTAACTACGCTGCTCCTTTGGGAATTTCCCTTTTTAGTTTTGATATTGCTAATCCTTGACATTACGCATTGTTGTGCTTTTTAGATTGACGAGTGGCTAGACTATTCTCCTATTCTTTCATCCGGGTCTGAATTCGAGAATGCGTGCGGCCATATTGACAATTATTTGGCAAAGCGTACATTTTTGGTTGGACATTCTTTATCTATTGCGGACATTGCTATCTGGTCAGGTCTAGCAGGTATTTGCTACAACTATTACTAAGTATTTTCTTTTGCTCTTTTATTCATTGGTGAATATCTATACTTCTTTTCATATCAAGAATAAGTAATTTCCAATCTTTTCCAAATTGTGTTCAAAATACTCCTAAAATAATAAGAAAGGTGTTTTCTTTTTTGGTTCGAGACTAGAGAGCTGGCAGAGTGTTTCCTTTGGTCAGGTGGCAATTCTATTGGATTGCATTATATGCCTGGACTGTTCTAAGATTGTTTACATTTGAGTGTGTATAGATGATTGATTTCATTTCTTAACATTTAATTTTCTTGTTGTCACTATGTAATAATTTGTGGTGCTATGAACTGTGCTTGTTTTATATATCCAATTATTTTTTTTGCTCAATGAATGTTTTCCAGAGATCCATGACATTTCTATGCTCCGCAGGAACTGGGCAGAGATGGGAGAGTTTGAGGAAGTCAAAGAAATATCCAAATCTTGTGCGTTGGTTCAACTCAATATCTGTTGAATATAGCGATGCCTTGAATGAAGTTACATCAACATATGTTGGCAAAAGAGGTTTGGGAAAGCCTGCTACAGCTAAATTGAAAGAACAGCAGGTTGTCAATGGAGATATTTCTGAAAAAGGAAAAGCAGGCAGCAGAACATCTGAAGTTGATCTTCCAGATGCTGAAATTGGGAAGGTGCGCCTCCGGTTTGCTCCAGAGCCCAGTGGTTATCTTCATATTGGTCATGCAAAAGCAGGATTATTGAACCAGTATTTTGCTCAGAGGTACAAAGGTGAGTTGATTGTTCGCTTTGATGATACAAATCCATCAAAAGAAAGCAGTGAATTTGTGGATAATCTTCTGAAAGATATTGAGACATTGGGCATCACATATGTAAAAGTTACACATACATCAGATTACTTTGATAAGTTGATGGAAAAGGCTGAAGAGTTGATCAGGCAAGGTAAAGCTTATGTTGACGATACACCACGTGAGCAAATGCAGAAAGAAAGAATGGATGGTATTGAATCAAAGTGTAGGAACAATAGTGTGGAGGAGAATCTGAAATTGTGGAAGGAAATGATTGCAGGATCAGAAAGAGGTTTGCAGTGCTGTCTTCGTGGGAAGTTAGACATGCAAGACCCGAACAAATCTCTTCGAGATCCAGTGTATTACCGTTGCAATCCTGTTCCTCACCATAGAATTGGGTCCAAGTATAATATATATCCAACATATGATTTTGCCTGTCCCTATGTTGATGCTATAGAAGGCATAAGTCATGCACTTCGATCAAGTGAGTACCATGATCGAAATGCTCAGTATTACAGGATCCAAGAGGATTTGGGAGTTAGAAAGGTTCACATTTATGAGTTTAGCCGGTTGAATATGGTCTATACACTTCTCAGTAAGCGTAATCTTCGATGGTTTGTTGAAAATGGAAAGGTTGATGGATGGGATGATCCTCGATTTCCAACTGTCCAAGGAATTGTGCGTAGAGGTCTGAAAGTTGAGGCATTAGTACAATTTATTCTTGAGCAGGTAAGATACTTGCCCCGTGATTTGTTCATTTATATTATGATTCTTGTTAATAGTCCATGCAAAATACTGTGCATCCATGTTGTGATAACTGGTTTCATTTCAATTAATTGTAGCTGAAGGCCCAAATTCATGCATCAAGTATGGTAGTTTACCTTCTTGGATTGCTTAATTTTTTTATTATATCAAAATTCTTTATTGCATTGCTGTATCATTTGTTTAATTATTGCTTATGAATTGCCTAGGAAGGCAAGTTTAGATTCATCATCTTTTTTTGTTTCCCATCTTCCAAATTTCCAATTGTATGCTCTTAAATTTGAGAGGCTTCTTTCAATTTTCATATCCATACTGTTTCAGGGGGCATCAAAGAATCTCAACCTCATGGAATGGGACAAGCTTTGGACAATCAATAAGAAAATCATAGACCCTGTGTGTCCTAGACACACTGCGGTTATTGAAGAAAGACGTGTATTGCTAACCTTGACTAATGGTCCTGAGACTCCATTTGTTCGCATCATTCCGAGACACAAGAAATACGAGGGTGCTGGAGAGAAGGCCACAACGTACACAAAGAGGATATGGATGGACTATGATGATGCAGCTTCTATCTCAGAGAATGAGGAAGTAACCTTGATGGATTGGGGGAATGCCATAATAAAGGAAATTGTGAAGGACGAGAGTGGAAAAGTTACAGAATTGATTGGGTTTTTGCATCTTGAAGGATCTGTTAAGAGCACAAAGTTGAAGCTTACCTGGCTGCCTGAAATAACTGAATTAGTTAACATTTTACTGGTGGAGTTTGACTATCTAATAACAAAGAAAAAGGTAATCTCATATGAGTGCTTTTAAGTTTGCATCGGTACAAATGCATTGATTTCTGAGTTGATATGAAAATTGCTTATTTTTAAAACCTTAACTGTTGAGACTAGTTTACTTTTCATTTACTTTGGCTCTCAATTTCTAGATTCTATGCCCTCCATTTTCTCGTCCGATCTTATGTCTCCCTATTCGAATATCTGAAACATTAAGACTAGTTTATACCTGATGGTTAGTTTAGTTTTCTGTTTCTTGTAGCTTATGATCAGATAGTGATGTAGAACCCTTCTCACACCCAAAAACTTCAATTCAACTAAAATCAAATATGCCTACAACCTTATGTTGAGCAAACTAAAATAGAATATTGCTAATAGTCCAACTACCAAGATATAGAATTTCTAAACAAGCCTACTAAAACTTCAGTCTACTTGTAAAAGAATAATAATTGTTGCCAAAGAGGCCCTTCGTTCCAAGATGAGTTTAAGATCATGGTAGGTTTTGGAGGGGAGGAGTATAAGCTACATCAGATAGTTTATCTCTAGTCATAAGGTGCCTTCGCGGTTCAGATGCTTCTTTTTCCCAGTACCGTGATTCATAACTGCTAACCATGATTGTGTTGCTTGATTTTGATTCTGGTTAATATTGCAGCTCCACCAGCTTTTCATATTTGCTTTTGATTTTTCACTTGTTTCACTTGTGTGGGAAAAACAAGAAGTCCATTTTTTGAAAATGAGCACTTGTTTTTAGAGTGAGCATATTGCAAAAGATGCTTTTTGCAAAATGTACGCGTTAAATTGTTGCTTTGCAAAAAGATGCTTGGTAAAAGGCATTTCACACTATCGTAAGCATTTGGGTAGCTGATGGTTATCTGAAGTATTGGCTTTTTGGTAGATAGAATTGAATTGGTGGTTGATTTTGTGGTTGCAGTTGGAAGAAGGAGAGAATTTCCTTGATGTGCTTAACCCATTGACCAAGAGGGAGATTGAAGCAATAGGGGATTCAAACATGCGAAATTTAAAGCGTGGAGAGATCCTGCAGCTGGAGAGGAAGGGCTACTTTAGATGTGATGTTCCTTTTGTGAGACCTTCAAAGCCCATAGTTCTATTTGCAATTCCAGATGGCAGGCAGGCAACCTCATCAAAGTAGACGATCACATCTAACTAGACTATTTTCAGGTTTTAGAATTTCATCTCCGTGTTTTTTTAATTATTATTATTATTATTATTATTATTATTACATGGGATGAGAATTGGTGTTTGAATGTTCTCCCTCTAATGTGCAGACATGCAAAATCTTATGAAACTTTTGCTTGACACTCCCTTTACTTGCTAATTCAAATTATGAATTAAGCTATGAATGAAACATTTATTTCCCTCTGTTATCTGAATAATTGTGGCTCGATGAGAGTACAGGTTTATGCTATTCCCATTCAAAGAATGTATGATAATGTAGAAAATGCTGGAGAGAAGTGCATGCAACGGAACATGCCAAAAGTTAAAATCTTGATTGGTGAAACTACTGATGCTTTGGATGTTTGATTGATGTTTTGGTTTTTCCATTTGCGTCTGAAAGTGGTAGCCTTGGTACTTCTATCATTGTTGGCTTATTCTATCTTGCGGAAAGATCCGTCAATTCACATGGCTTCTCCGCGTCTGTTGTATTGCAGCTCTGTTTTCTAAAATTCGTGCTCAAAACAGTAATATTGTCAGTTGTCATTTTGAAGCGGACAATGTAATATGAAGTTGTGAGATGTGAATGAAATGAAGTTACATTCCTACTATTTGGAAAATTACTTGGAAATTTACTGTGAAGTCTCTAAAATTTGGTCCTATTAAGCTATTTAATTTTTCCAGTTCAAAGCTATTTTTACAGCTAAATACCCTGTGTTATGGTTATTCACGTTAACTAGGCTATAGCAGGGATAGTCATTCCTTTGAATAATATTTATTAAATTAATGATAATTTTAGTAATAGAGAATATTTAAATTTGAAACTTTTTACTTCTTGTATTTTTTATAAAGACATGAAAAAATTAATTATATTATATTTAATCTGTAAAATTTAACTTCTGCATCTTTTAAAAAAATGTGGAAAGACAAGTAAAAAAATGTAGATAAAAAACGTGAAAAGACCAATTAAATCAGAAATTTTTATCCTTTTGAAAATTAGTTATCCGTCCGGACGCATTAATGTTCTATCGAAATCGAAACGGAAGACTTTCTATTAATGACTTTGTATGTGATTCAAGATGATAATCATGCCAATATCATCACTTATGATTTTATCTACTTTGCCGGTTTGACAACTACTTTACTGGTCATGATTCTTCTGGCGTATTTGGGTTGAATCATTTGTTGCCTTCGGGAAAACATGACACAAGATGTCTTGTCCTGTATTTACACATTTGATTATCATTAATCCTCTACTTAATTTTAAACTATTCCTAATCCAATGTAAACGTTTTCTAATTTGATTTTTAAACTAAAGGTATAGAAAAATATGATAAGGCCATACCTGCTTAATGGCTTTCCTGAATTTGATTGATAATGGGTTAAGGGACATGACATGGGGAAAATATTAATCTAATAGTGTTGTTTTATGACACTCCATGATCATGATTAGTAGTAGGAGTAGGGGTAATTTAAATTGGTGGGCCTTAAGAAATTATTTTAGCCATCACCAACTTGATTGTTGTTGCTCTTCACTTTCTTGGGCAGTGGTTAATGCTCTTTGTTTTTTGTAACCCTTACAAACTGAAGTATGGGTAAAGCTTGGTACTAAAATAGGTAATTGTCATTATAATTCATTAAATGATGGAGCTATCATGTCAAATTCAACTATCTATTTTATAGAATAGGGATGATCATAATGTCAAAAAAAAAAAAATAGGGATGATTATGATATGGTGTCAAACCGAAACCGGTTAAAACTCCCCATTAAACTGTATTTAATGGTTTCTGGTTCTAAATCGTGCATTTAAAATTTAATTCTGATTCTTTATTTTTTTAAAATCGGAATTGATAGTTCAGTTGAAAATCAATTGCTAAACTTTTTTTTTTATTTTATTATAATTTTTTAAAATAAATTTTAAGAAACTGGTTTAGTATTTTTGAATAGTAATATTTTATATAATTATTTATTCAAGATACAAATAAGAAACAATATTTTAAAAAATTTGAAATAAATTATCTAATTTCAACTGGTGGTTTTGAAACCACAATCATTCTTACTATAATGCGTCATGCCTACTAGAATGGAAAATTTCAGTAACACATTTTCTTGTTTTTCTTTTGTTGAAAGGAAAATTTTGTTGGTTTCACGCATCACCTTTCAAGATAAGAATGGACATAAAAGATAATTAAATGCTTTGCATTGAAAAATTAAAATGTTTTAATTAATGAATTTTATTTTGAATACAACAAATTAGAATAAAACAGAATAAGGCATAGGTTAAGAAGGAAAAATAATTTCAAATATTATGAAAAACAAACCCAATAAAATAACAATTACATATTAAAAGATAAAATTGAATGATTTGATTTATTGCTTTGGTGCAAATCTAGACTTTATCTTCTGAATTTCCTTAGAACCCACGTGGAATGTCTCGCTCAATATACGATCGGGAACTTCCGGTTTGGCGGCGAATAATGTGGTGGCCATGACCTGAGTCCCCGGAAGCTGGCTGTTGAAGGCGGCGAGAACGGAGGCTGGTGCATTGGCATTGTTTTTCTGGTAATGCACTAAAGCTTTTGGAAAAATAAATATCTCTCCCCTTTTAACAGTTTTTGCGATCAAAGTGTTGTTGGTGGTGAGGAAACCGACGTCAAGCTCACCTTCGAGGACAAAAATGATCTCGGAAGCGCGTGGGTGGAGGTGCGGTGGATTAAGGCCGCCAGGAGCGTAGTCAATGCGAGACATGGAGATACCGAGAGTGTTAAGACCGGGAACTTTTAGAACATTTGCCGCAGTGGCGACGGAGCCATAGCTGTTCGCTGGGGATCCCGGCTTAGCTATAACGTCAGAGACGAAATCATCAACTACTATGTCTTTTTTGCAGGCATAGCCATTAAGCTTCGCTTCTGTTCATAAATTTTGCACAAAAGAAACAATTAAAGATCATAAAAGAAAAGAAAATAAAACAAAGATGGCTGGAGTGTCTGTTCTGTAATACCGAAAGAATAATCAGCAGCACAAACATCTTGAAGCAAGTCAGGATCAGCAGCAACAGAGGCAAAGAAGAAGACAAAGGGAAAAGTGAAAAGGAAAAACGCAACCGCAGGAGCTGCCATTGATTTTGATTCCCTTTTCCTCTTGCTCGAGATTTGGAGCAGAAGGTGGATTAATAGATATAAGTGAAAGAAAGCAGAGAGGTTAGTTTAGGAATGGACGACGGAGAGACAAAGGAGGGAGGAAGTGTATTAATAGCGACAGGTAGAAATATTTGTCTTTGTTTAGGAAAATAAATGGATGATAATGTCGCGACTGTTAATGCACGACATGTTAGGTTCTTACGCGTTACTCACCCCTCCGCCGTTAGAAACACCACTTCCTCTCCGACTATTTATTAATTATTAAATAATGGAAAATTCATTTGCTAATTTTATTTTGACCCGGTATATTGATGGTGACCCACACGCACTTGTCAACGTGACTTTCATTTCACAACTTATAAATATATATTTTATTAATTTTACCGATCATCAATAATTACCATTCCCGGTTACTGCTAATGGCGATAGTTTACTCTTCACTATTCACTCTCCGAAAGAAAAATTCGGCCCATTAATTCGATTGGATTGGGCCCATATATTCAAAACACGAAAATTTGTCCATTGTCATTTGCATGAAAATTTGATCATCTCTATTGATGCATCTGGGCTTTGTCTAGTTTTTACAGAATTGGGCTCGATTATTGAAACCACGAACTAGATATTGGTCCAGTTAGGCCCAATCGATCAGGATATGGAAGCGACATCGTTTATGAAATAAAATAAAAGAACGACATTTTCAGTCTGCTCAAATCTCTTCAAACTTCAATTGCCTAGCGGAGCAGAGTGGTGTTCCAAATTCAATAGATCATCATAAAATAGTAACTGTGGTGGTTGGCGGCGGAGATGAAGAAGGAATGGAAGCGAAGAGAGCTGACCATTTTGGTGGCCTATGCCATTGCTTTCTACATTTTCATCATCCGTCGATCTCTTCAACTCTCTCACGGTATTCCCTTTTCAATTTCATTTTTAATTTTTTGGATTAGCTTCAGTTTTCGTCAAACTAAATTTTTATAATTTGTATTATCCAATTGTTACACAGATCATCAAGTAAAGCTCTATGGTTTACGCGCCGGATGGCTCCTCCCTAACAGTTTCAATGTAATCAATTTGAAGTTTGATCTTTGTTAGTTTTCTTTGCTGATTCTAATAATCTACTTGTTCTCTTTTTACTTAGGATATCTCCGATGCTCAATGGAGAAACTTTCGCGGAAATTTACCTATTCTTGGTGTCGTTTTTGGAATTTTCGCTTTGTTAGCCAATTTGTTAAGGGCTTTCTTGTGTTTGAAGGCAAAAGGAATGTCCTTTGTTTGGCTTTTCATTTCTTTGGCGTACTTGTCATATCTTCATGGAGCTTGGTGTGTCTAATTCTTCTTCAGCAAAATGCTTTTGTTATTATTTTGTTGTTGTTTAGCTGACTTCCTTCTTGTTTCATCTTGTAGCATCATTTTTATCCTGTCTATTGCATCAGTTAATTTTCTTCTAGTAAAGGTGCGTTCCTTTTTAGTTTTATAACTTTCTTGATAGTGGTTGGTGTTTGAGCATCTCAATGTTGTTAGCTTTCAAGCATAGTGTCACGCTGTCACCTTATTAGGAGACCAACTGTATTCTTGAATCATGTCTTAGAAACCAGGAATCTTTTATTTCTTGGCTTTGCTATATTGGAAGCTTTCTTGGTTATTTTTGATTCAAGTTTATCAAAGAATACTTGTTTATCATGTTGACTAATTTACAAGAAAACGATTGCAAGCTTTCACACTGGCATAGTTGGCTGCGATGAGTTGAGTACTTTTGAAGGTCCACAGGTCTGTCAATAGGATGCTCTGGCATGTTGGTTTTCAAAATTATAATCTTATTCTTCAGTTTGGTTATGGTATAACCGATCAAAATTCTTATACTGTTCCTAATTTGTGCCATATTTTACTAGATTTGCATTTCCACAGATATTTGCACGAACTAAGTACTTCTTATTCGTGCTTTGGGCTTACAACATATTTTTTCTTCTGTGCAATCGTATTTATGAAGGATATTCATTCTCCTTTTTTGGGTGAGTTGCATAGATTTAAGCTTTAATCGTTAATTTACATTGTTTGGCACAAGAGATTATGCTACTTCCACTCACTAAGATTATATTCTCTTTTTTGCATAGGCAAAGATGGTCATATTTGGACAACTTTCGAGGCACCTTTAGGTGGCAAATCTGCTTTAATTTTGGTAGTTCCCTTTTCCTAATTCATTAATTGAGATCATAGCTCCAGAAATATTATTTGAGATCCTTATGGTCTGCTTGTTCTGATGAAAGTTTTTTTTTGGTTTCTAAAAGTTGTTTTGCGCATGATAAGCTTTGGATGTGATTACCATTGGGCACGTCAATATTCTCATTTTGATCAGAAGGTAATATTGCATGCCCTATATAGCTTTTTGTGTCTAATTTATATGACCACTTGCTTTTCCCTTAAGAAAATTTAGGTTTGTTTACCTTGCCTATTAGGAAAATGCCCCTGTGAACTTGGTCATCACCATTTCCCCTAAGAAACTTTTTGAATTGTTTTTTTTTTGACTTGGTTGTTTGTATTTGAGATAATGTTAGTGCAAACAGAAATCTAATTTTGCTGATATTTTACTGAACTGGTAATTTTAGAGGCACGTTCAACATTGTCGTATCTGCAAGTCCGGAAGAACATGCTACCAATTTCTACAGGTTGGTTGCTTAAGCGTGAGCCAAACTGCTACACTATTCACTGTTGATTTGTTGATACCATCCCCTTCAGCTAATAAGTTTATTCATTTTACCCAGGAGACAAGTGCCCCAAATGATAATTTCTCCTTTAATATATACCTTTCTTATTTGGTATATGCTCCTCTTTATATTGCTGGGCCAATTATAAGCTTCAACGCTTATGTCTCACAGGTATGTGACTCATATATATTCTTAATTTTTGTTGCACAATGCTGATCAATTTTTTTGTTTATGACTAAAATGTATTCTTCAGTAGAATCACACTAACTAGAGAATGAGATTGGATTTATTCATTTGGTTGGGTCTGAGAATCTTACTTGTTGCACTCTCTCAGTTAGATTTGTGGTTGTAGTAAAAAGTGTGGCACTGATTTCATATTCTGTTACTGCCAGTGCTGGTATGCGATCTTATTTCTGTTTCATGGAGTCTTAATCCTACACTTTTGAACCTTCTTGCAGTTAGATATGCCCCAGAAGAATTATGCAGCCCATGATGTGTTTTGGTATGGATTACGTTGGATATTGAGCTTTTTTCTAATAGAACTTTTGACTCATCTGTTTCATTACAATGCTTTTGCAATCAGGTTAGTGTATTTGGAACAGAAGGACTTAAATGTATTAAATTTCACTTGGTCCCCTCTAATTGTGAATTAATTGCATTTACTCTTCCAATAAACAGTGGCCTTTGGAAATTTTTATCTCCTGTGGATATATTCATCATAGGATATGGGGTAAGATGATCTTTACTATTTTATAGTTTTTTTAATGTATGCATTTTTAAAACAAGCAGGAACTTTGTGGTTGGCAAGTTCTGTAAACTCAAAAATTAACATTAACACGTTTTTTATTTTTTTTTATTTTTTTTATTTAGATCTTCTGTGATATCATTTACTTGTGCTGCAACAGGTCTTAAACTTTATGTGGCTAAAGTTTTACCTCATTTGGCGATATTTCCGCTTCTGGTCACTGGTATGCTTGATGAGCTATAACACCTTATTTCTAATTTAGTCTAGCTCCTTACCAGTTTAGTCTAATTCTTGGATCAATATATCTGCAATTTTCTCATCCTTGCAAGAAGTTTAAGCTTTTGTCTAATTCTTTAGATTTGTGGCATTGAAACTCCTGAGAACATGCCAAGGTGTATTAATAATTGCTACAACTTGGAGAACTTTTGGAAAAGTTGGCATGCTTCATACAATAAATGGCTTGTGAGGTGCAACTGTTATATCTTTTACCACTGGCCCCAACCTTGTTTCTGTTTATATTTGTGCTTTATAAATTAATATGCTTCTAGGTACATGTATATTCCTCTTGGGGGAACTCGGAGAAAGCTGCTGAATATATGGGTTATATTCACATTTGTTGCTGTCTGGCATGATCTTGAGTGGTATCTAAGCTTCTGTTTTTTTTTTTTTTTTCTTCAGTCACTTCTCTGTATGATATACTAGTTACCTGACAGTTTATTCCCATTGTTATCAGGAAACTTCTTTCATGGGCATGGTTGACATGTTTATTCTTTATTCCTGAAATGGTGGTCAAATCAGCAGCGAATGCATTACAGGTGTTCTATCTATCCTTAAACTATCCAACACCATACCTGACCTTTGTAATATGGTGCAATAATTTGAAATCTGCATATTTCCTAATCCCTTAATTTCCTAATCTGTCATGTTCTCAGGCAGAAAGTGCTTTTGGGGAGTTTCTTTTCCGTGAACTTCGGGCAGTTGCTGGTGCTATTACTATCACATGTCTAATGGTATGAATTTACTAAATTAAATCTGCGGCTGACAAAAATTTAAATTTCCAACTAGGTTTGGAGAACATGTGTATGTTAAAATAAAATAAAAAAGTATTTAATTTACATGGATTTCCTTATCTCTCACCTTTACTCTCTCAATACAGAAACAAATGTTAAGAATTTATCCCTTGATTATGCACAATGCATTGTGCAGGTTGCAAACCTTGTTGGGTATGTTATTGGACCATCAGGTATTAATTGGTTCACTTCACAATTTCTCACTAGAGAAGGTAAATCAACACCTTATTGCCTCTACTGATTTCCATATTATTAGAAACATGCAACTGCATATTTGATGCAAATATTTCATTTACAGGATTACCAGTACTGGGTGGTATGTTTGTAACATTTTATGTTGGGACAAAGGTAAACATTATGAAATGTCTCGAGTATCACATTGAACACAGAAAAGTGCTTTCCCTCTCTCTCTCTCTCTCTCTCTCTCTCTCTCTCTCTCTCATTATGATTATTTTGCAGCTTATGTTCCATATCGATGATGCCAAGCAAAAGAAGCATTAAATTGAGTTGCCTGGTTCTATCATAGATCTGCCAGAAGTGGGCTTCAGTTCAAAGTCAGAAGGAAAGCATGTCTACAAAAGTAGGATAGATGACCTTATAGTACTGCAACAGATTGAGTCTCTATTCTAAGTTCACGTGGCTAGTTGAGTGTATATTTTTCTTTGACAAAATAAGAAACTCAATTTTTTTGAAGACTTGCACAGCATTGATTCTTTTTATTCATTAATTCAGAAACTGTACTCACTATCATTGGACAAATTGGACTCTCTCGAGATTAAGGCCTACTACCAATATCTTAGCTTTTTTACTTATTTTCTACATGACATCTAGGGTTTATTACAGGATCCGAGGATTAACCCAATACATCACTTTAGTCCTTAAAATGCCATGTGTGGTAAAGATTCTGAAAGATTCTAGTACTGTATTTATATGGTGCAATAAATCAAGGTTTGAAGTGTAATTAGATTCACTAGTACAATCTTTGCTTGCTCAATGGGAAGATCCAACACAACATTCCAAATTTAGGCCAATGTACTCAGGCATAGCAAGAAACCAAAATAATATCACGCATAGCAGTCGATAACCATTTTCATAAAAAATGCTCAGTCACATCATCTAGGCATTTTCAGTCAATTAAATACATAACAGGCGAAATCTCCCCAGTTATTGATCACAAAATCCTTAACTCTAACCTAGTCCTAAACACAAGATACATCTATTATATACCTTGCAATTTTTGCAAGTGTCAATAAACATAAAAGACTTCGCTTTCTGTGCATCATCTGGGAAAACTGCAAGTTCTCTGATATAAAAACTGCCAGCCTGAAGTAATTTCAAGAAATATGAGATTGTCACTTCAGATACAAGAAAAAATATATAAATAACTACTCCAGATTTTCACTTCAGTGCATCTAACACACTTCTTTGTTCATCTTAGTACTCTTTACATTAACTGAATTAGTATTCATCCAAAAAGGAAAAAACATAGATGCAGGCAAATAATTTAACAAAAATCATACTTCTTACCCAATTAACATCCATGCGTTTAATCAGATAATAATGTCAAACTATTTCTTCTTCTTACCACCTCCAGCCTTTGACTTTTTAGCATTAGATTGTTTACTAGTGTTCTCTGGTGTTTCCTGTCATGAGAATGTACAGAGAATCAAAACTAAGAACAAGTAGCGGTCATCAATTGATTCCCTCCATGATTTAGTCATTTAACTTATGATTTCATAGTGACCGCCATATATGCAACTGATGAAAATTAAGAATATTACTTTCCATGTGAAAGCAAATAGATTGTTAATACATGATAGCTAGGCTGCTAAAAGTGAGCAACGCTGAGTGGATACAAATGCAGATTGGTTCTGAAGGTTCACCAGAGTTTTCAGCTTCATGCGCCGAAGCAGACGCCTCTGGCTAATGGCATGTTGAGCTTGGGACCTAGATCCATAATTGGCAGTCCTAAGCTGCCAGTGACCTTCGGCAAGAAATTATAGACTTGCAGAGAAAGCATTTTAGACTTGGTTGCTGATTTGGGAGATTGAAGCACACATTTAGTTTCCTGTCATCCAGTGTACCAAGAAATTATGGTACCAATCAGTTCTAAACTTCCCAACAGACCATAAGAAACATGGAAGAAGGATCATACTACAAGCAGAAGCAGAATCAGAAGCAACCACTCTGCTTGGAATGGAATCTTGGTGGATTAGGTGCATATTCATAGTACAGTGGAACTAGGAAGTTCATCAACAAAGAAAGGAAAGAAGACCCATATAGCTAATTTGGGACAGAGACTTTGATTGGACATAGTATTAACCCCAAAAACATGTTATGGGGAGGAAATGCCATTTAAAACGTTAAATGGGATCATACCTTCCGTTTAACGGGTACAGATGAGTTTGCAACTGGTTTGAAAAATGACTCCAACCTGTAGAAGAAAATCAATAAGGCATAATCAGACAATTAAATGCCAAACTATGATACTTATTGCGTTAATATATGCACCACATCAAAATGCACATGAAAGTTTATTATTAGCTAGAAACTTGGTGATATGATTGAACGCTAGTTACTGGTTTATACTTGTGTGTCACAAAAACCAATAATTCATCTGTAATCACCTAACTATACATACCGGCCCTGAGATGACTTGTTCTTAGCTGCTTTAATTTTTTCTATTGCCTGTTACAATTACAAAAATGAAGACAAATGAGTTGCACGCATCTCTCCAAAAGCAGTGAGTTAACAAAGGGAAAACATGCAATAGGTTTTTGTAATGATAATCTAAGCATACCTTTGTCACCCGATCACTATTGAACCCATTTTCATTTACTAGAAAAGCAATCAAACCCTGAAAGATCACGAAGTGTTTCTCCTTCAACATGTCAAAGAGCTAATTGAAAGACAGTAAATATAACAAATTCAAGAACCAAAAATCACCTCTTCATCTGGCGCAGTCCACTTAATCTCAGGCTCCTCTCCATCAGTGAGGACAAGTGGTTCTTTAAAAAGCCGTCGAGCCTCTTGATATGGCCAGTCATCTGGTATTTGGTATCTGAATATGCAACAAATAGGATCAATACAGAAAAAGCAACTGCAATACTTCCAAGGACTAACTCATTGCACAAACAATTGTTATCATTTTGTAGAACTCGCAAGCTCTAAGTTGAGCTACTATACAGCTGGCAATTATCGGAGAGACAGAAATATTAAAAATAGCAACGAATGCCATAGATAGAACATCCAAGTGCTACAACAAAGCATCAGCTGTAGCCCACATGAAATATTAAGTTGATAACAGTCAGCATGACGAGCCAGTTTTAAATGCTTATCAAACAAAAACCACTAAGGAACGATTTCATAGAACAATAGCCTCCTACAGAGTAGAAATGATGATTCAAGGATCTAGACAAAAAGAAATAAAATATTATAACATACTTTTATAGGTTTTACATATTTTTATATGTATGTATATTTTGCTAAATATATCATTCTTCACCATTTTAAATACATGATATATGTGTCGCCATTAAAAGTGGAAGCGAAGCTGAAAGATAAAGTCACCTGTCTCTGTTTATGTTCTCCAATATAGTTTCTATACAGCCATGTTGACGGATGAGCTTCAAGGCAGTCAGTCCTCCAATTCCTGCAACATGGATTTTTGCAATGGCAAACTTAAAACGCATTAGGAAACTTTCATGCTGATTACTGCTACGAGTGTCAACTCTGATATGTTTGAGTGCATTACTGAGGACAGAGCCATAACTTAAATTCTGAATACCTCGAATGCTGTCGCAATAATCACATCCAGAAAGGATGCAGAGGTCAATGAATTGATCCATGTTAAGGTTCAGCTCCTCCAAAATCTGAATCAAAATCAAATCAGAATAGTGAATTAAATATCAAGAGATTGCTTCAGTTGTCACAGTTCCTAGCACCTTTTTAATTTCAAATTCCATAACAGGGATTTTTCTCGAGCTCGGATCCATCAAATGGCGAAGAAACCTAGGAGCTCCAAAAGTTAAGGAATCCATATCCTCAGAAGCTACAGCATAAACCTGAAAGACACATAAAGTTTTTGAAACAAATCATATGGAAGCCATTCCCAAATTCAGTAAAACTTAGGAACAGAAATGGCACTACTTCTTTCCAGTAAAACAAAGGAAAGATAATACGATGGATAAATTTAATTCCTTCAAGACATTAGAAAAATAATATTAATAGACTCGTCCCAAATGCCTTGCAAAATATAATGGACATATAAGAATCCTAAAATAGCAAAATTATCTAAAGCAGAAAAGTACATGCCTTTCCTGATTTACAAAGCGCTGCACACTGTGCCTCTGCTTCTGAAGGAGCCTATAGAAAAAGATAAATGTCTCAAGAATCAATCTGTTTTTATATAATCATCAGCCACTTATGCATCATATAAACTATGTCAAACTTTTAACTTATGGGGCTATTTTAATGCCATATTCAAAATTGAAAAATCATACTAGTAAAAGTTGCATTAAATAATGCAGAATACCTCAATTACGGGTACACCCATGAGTCTTAAAAGTCTTTTGCAGTCTTCATTGTGCTGCTTTGTCACCTGTGGACAGAGATACAAATGATATTGCTATCCAACTCTTGTCTAAAAGAGGATACATATGCATGCATTCATGAAACCAACCGTGACCTTCACAGAGATCATGCAAACCATTGTTGGAGGAACGAGAATAGTGCAAAGAACCAACCTTCACAGTTCGCTTACTATATTTCTCAATGTCTTCCTTGATGCCAGTCTGCAATGAAAAACCAACATTATACAAAACGAAATCTGCAGAAGAACATTGAGAAATCATGAAAGATAGAAATAAAGATATACCTCCAAAGCTTGAGCCAAATCCTCGGTAGCGTCTGCCCTCCTTGAGTAACTGCATTGGAAATTTTTTTATGAAGATCATTATTTACCATCATGCGAACATTTTCAATTGTAACAATGCTGAACAATAAAAGTGAAACCAAAAGAAGCATAGATGGTAAACACACCGCTTTGCCAACTCTTGTTTTTTGAGATCTGGAGGCTGCCCATCAAAAACATAACTGAAAGCAGGTGGACTATTTAATTTAGAACAAGCATGCCACACTAAAAAAAAAAAAAAAAAAAAAAAAAAGCAACAAAGGGACGCTATATCTTAACATGAATTCTTTCTTAAAAAAAAAAGGAATAAAGAAAGTGAAGAAACGCATTACACAGGCTTCATTCCAGATTCAAGAAGCCTAATTGTCCGGTTAAACATGCCCTGCAAATGACTATAACAGAGAAAAAACCATGTCACCAATTATCCAAAAGAATTAAAAAAAGCACTTGGAATTAAAATGCAAATAGGCATATAGGTGAAAGCCAAGTTTTATAGAAAAATTCCACATTAATCACTAGTGAATCGATAGATGAAAAGATTTAGCAAAGACCTAGTGACTTCGCCAGCCTCATTAGTCAGCATTTCCGACCCAGTTCTCCCCACCACAATCTGCAACCATTATGCCCAATTGTCCGCTTAAATATACAAAAATAAATTTAAAAGGAAAAAGGTTAAATTTCAAAATTTGAGATAATACAAACAAGGAACTGGTAAATGCTCATGCTGGCATCAATGGCAATCTTTCGGCCAAAATAGCTCTCAAATTTCTGCTCTTTCATGGCTTTTGGAGCATTATCCGCCAACAACTTCGTTAAACCCTATTTTAATCAACCAAATTAAGGGTAAGCACAAGAAATACCAAATAACTGAAAAAAAAAACCCCAATAACGGCGTCAAATTGAGAGGATAAACCGAAGATTTGAGATTAAAAAACTGACCTTGATACCCATTGATAATTACAATAAGCAACGAAGATGGTAGACTAAGAGGTTGAGCTTCAGGTGTTTGGGGGGTTTTTGCAGGTTTTTAGGTCACAGAAGATGGGACCAAAGACACTCTTTCCCGCCTACTTGAGTTGAGGTGCCAAGAGAGAAAGAAATACGCGCCTGTATCTACGGTTCTCTAGGCATACACGCATCACGCTTCTGAGATGGGCCTAGATCAGCCCAAAAACAAAATGGGCCTCCTTTTGTTAGATAGGGAAATTTTAATAACGAAAGCATTTTTTTACTCTCTCATATCCTAGGAGATTTCAGTTTTTCATTTAATGCAAACTTTTTCTTATCACATGAAAGATATTTCAAATGAGTGAAAAAATTTATTTGATTGGTTGAAAATATTTCTCTATTGGATATTAAAAAAAAAAACAGAGAGAGTATATTTTCGTTCTATGGGCAATGGATGGAAATTAAAGATATTAGAGTCCTTAAATATTAACTATTAAAATATCTTATTGGTTAATCTTAATCAAAAAATTTTAAAAAATGTCATTTTTCATATTCCATTTATTGTCATTACGTTGTATTTTTTAACTACTTCTCAAAAAATGCTTATATTTCATATTACTTCATTAATAGAAAACTTAATGCTCATGTTTATGTGGTATAATTTTAAAATATCAAATAAAAGAAATATAAATAAATTAAGGGTTTTATTGCAATTTCGAATTCATTAAACGCAGTCATTGCAAATTCCAATAAAAAAGATTATTTGTAAATGAATATAAAAATTCAGAATTTCTATAATTATTTTTCTGAAACATGGATTGTCCCATACACCAATAAAAAAGAGTTTTTAAAAAATATTACTATTTTTTTTTTTAGTATATGGTCAGAAATACCGTCGTTTAAATAAAAAATCTAAAACATCATTTGATAATGATTTGATGTGTAAGTAGAACTATGCACAGAGGTGTAGGTGGGTTTGTTTTTCACTTATAGGTATACGAGGGAAGAAATCCAATAACCTTCCAAAACTTAGGTGTCAATAATTTGGAAACTAAAATGCTGGCAGTGAAGCCATTAGCAGCAGCTAAGTTTTGTATATTGGGCCAGAAGACAAATGGCAATTATAATTTACGATGAGATGTTGATTTTAGATAATTTTGCCGCTTAGCAAACAAGATTCTAATTAGAAGCTGGATCTTCTTACAGAAACTTACAAACAAATTAAGAATTCTTAATATTCTTATTTTCGTAGAAAAAGAAACATTATTACTGTATAAGTATGTTGTAAACTTGTAGCGAGCATAACCTGGAATAATACCAAACAACCTTCGGTTCATCCGTCAATCCAAAACAATATGGAATAATTTTCCAGGGAGAGCTTTCAACTGATGGAGGGAAGTTTAGATACCAAATAGTAATACCTTGGAAAGCTCAAACAAAATTAATTTCAAGAACAAAACAAAAGCTTGTGATTTGGCGGATTAACCTAAATAGTAAATACCCTTTAACGTCATTAACAAAGTTTTAGATTTTGCTATATTTTCAAACCCACGTTCCTTCTCCATATTGTTAAATTTCTCCATGGTAATTAATTAATTCTTAATCTTATCATAAACTATGATTAAGTTTCCTTGTGGTAGATACTAAAATTTTGTGAAAATGCAGGGCGATATGGAGGTCACGAAGCCGGACCACAAGTCCCTCTACCAGAGAGATGAAGGAAAAGGTGGATTTAGAGCTTGCATGTTTGTGTTTGGTAAGCAAATTATTAACAATCTTGGAGTAAATATTTTGATTTTATATGCCTCTATATTTACATCAGTTCCCTGTTTTTTGAACAGTTATGATAGCACTTGAAAATATGGGTTTCATAGCAAACATGGTTAGCTTAGTTCTTTACTTCCTCGGAGTGATGTACTTTGATTTGGCTAGCTCCTCCAACACTCTTACTAACCTTATGGGTTCGACATTCTTGCTTACTGTCGTTGGAGGCTTCATTTCTGATACTTATTTGGACAGGCTAACCACTATTATCATCTTTGCAGTAATCGAAATTACGGTAATACTGATATCTACTGCCATTTACAACTTTTCCTGCGAGTCTAATTAAGTATAGAAAAATATTAATTTTGAATTTAATTTGTCATGCAGGCTTTGGTGATGATGACAGTTCAAGCTCATGCGAAAAGTCTGCACCCAGAATACTGTGGCCCTGGCAAGTCAAGTTGTGTGGAGGGTAAGGTAGCATTGATGCTGTATGCCTCTCTCGCTTTACTGGCATTGGGTTCAGGCGGCGTAAGAGGAGTTCTGCCTTCGCTTGGTGCAGACCAATTTGATCAGAATAATCCAGAGGAAGCCAAGGCTCTTGCTACCTATTTCAATTGGATTACACTAAGCACAGTTCTTGGTGCAGTTGTGGGTGTAACTGGTGTAGTTTGGGTTAGTGTCAATAAAGCTTGGTATAAAGGGTTCATGATATCAACTATAGGTGCATTTGTGGGTTTTGTTATTCTTGCCTGTGGTAAGCCTTTCTACTACAACCGAAAACATGGAGAGAGTCCCTTCATAAGAATTGCACAGGTATTTTATTTTTACAATATTCAATTAGGATTTAAAATCCTGAAGCTCGCATTCCTCTATTATGAGAAAATCTTTGTTGGCCTTTTCAGGTTATTCATTTGGCAATTAAAAACAGACGATTATCGTTGCCTGCAAATTCAAAGGAACTATATGAGATTACTGACAAAGAAATGATCTCCACGGACGAAAAAATTGCACATACGGACCAATTCAGGTATGTAGACTTATGTTATAATAAATATTGGAATGAGATGTTGTTATATGGGTACTTCTATTAAACCTCTTTGTTTTTCTGATAAAATTCCAATTTAATTACTGAACCTGCAGATTCCTAGACAAAGCTGCTATAATTCCAAAAGACCTGGAGGGGGTGGCACCATGGAAAGTATGCACTGTGACACAAGTAGAAGAAGTGAAAATCCTGACAAGAATGTTACCAATATTATTCAGTACTATAATAATGAACACATGTTTAGCTCAACTTCAGACATTCTCAGTACAACAAGGCAACGCAATGAACCTTCATTTAGGCAAATTTGAAGTTCCGGCAGCTTCAATTCCTGTAATTCCTCTAGCTTTCATGGTCATACTAATCCCACTCTACGAATACTTTTTCGTACCATTTGCACGAAAAATCACCGGCCATCCATCAGGAATCACACAGCTTCAACGTGTAGGAGTTGGTCTTGTTCTGTCAGCAATATCAATGACTGTAGCAGGAATTGTCGAAGTCAAAAGACGAAACCAAGCTCTTAAAGATCATGACCATCCTATAAGTCTATTCTGGCTTTCTTTCCAGTATGGAATTTTTGGAATAGCAGATATGTTTACACTTGTTGGGTTACTGGAATTTTTCTACAAAGAAGCACCAGCAGGAATGAAATCACTCTCTACTTCATTTACATTTCTATCTTTATCGTTTGGGTATTTTCTGAGTACTGTTTTTGTTAATTTAATAAATACTATAACTTCAAGAGTTGCTCCAAGCAGACTGGGATGGTTACATGGGGACGATATAAATCTGAACAACTTAAATCTGTTCTACTGGTTTTTGGCCATACTTAGTGTCCTCAACTTTGCAATGTATATGTATTGGGCTTCTTGGTATAAATACAAGATAGACGATGCTAGTACAGATCCTAAGCGGGAAACCAAGAAGACGAGTTCTTCAGAGGGTTTGCTTCTTTCCAAAAAAGAGAACAGCACTACAGAAAGTGTGGTTGTAAAGGCACAAGTAGCAGAAAGTACAGTGGAAGAGAAAGTGGGAAATATAATAATAAGTGAAGCTGACACTTCTGTTGAGCATAGTAGAGATGGTAGAGAAAATGATGGGCAACCGGATAAGCAAGAAAATGATGAGGCTCGAGCAAATGCTAAAGAACATGGGATTCAACCCAGCAATTAGAGTAAATTGCCAAAACAGCTGATTTTTTTTTTTTTTTCCAATTTTTGCAATTGCCTCGTTGTGTGTATGTCTTTTTTAAGTTCAAACTTGTAATGACATTGTTGTTCCAGCTATTGTTTAAAAAACTGATTAGCACGCTTTCCCATTTGTCCATTTTCAGTTTGGCTCTGAATAATTTTAAAAGATAAATTAAAAGGAGCAAATAATTAAAAATAATTCCATTTTTTCCGGTTATCTGAACAAGGAAATTCAAATTTTGATTTCAAAAAATTTTATTTTCCGAAAAAAAATCATTATCAAAATTATAACTTATCTATATTAATTAAATTTTCTTAATTTATATGCAAGTCACACATATTATGCAACGAACGAATATTTATTATTATTATTATTATTATTATTATTCCTCACAATACAAGTGAAGCCAAACAGTTATGTGGTCTTCACCTCTGCAGCTGTGGAGAAATGGTGATCCAAAAATGGAATACCATACCCTAACAAATCGTAATATATTTTTAATTTTTCAGCAAAAATATAAAATCGTAAAAAATGCACCGACAAAGCATCAATACCCCACAAAACCACAATTCCTATAACAAACCCTAATTATATGATGTACTACTAAAATTAATTACTAATTAACTAAGATACTGTGCACATACCAAACTTGGTCGCACGTGCCATCAAATTAATTTACAAGCCCTAGAACTTGTTGGTGCATGTGAATGTGATCACGAGACGAAGTCGTAAGAACTCCCTCTCACGTGCATCATCCTCTTTGCAGCGTTAAAATTAAAATCGGATCCTCTTTGTTCCACGTGATTTTAATTACTTTTTTTTTTTTTCTTCAGTCATCAATAGGTTTTAAATTGGTTAGACTTAAAAAAATTAGAGTAAATAATTCATTGCTATTATTTTTTTTTAATTTAATAGTGATATATATTTTAATAGAATGACTTATCCACGCTCGGTATATAATATATTTATTATATATAATAAATTAATTAAAAATCATCATTGTTGGTATAAATGACCTCACACACCAAAACAAATCTTAATCTGGTGCACTGCTCCTGCAAATAGGAGTAAGTAAAAATGTTTAACAGCGTTAAACAAAAGTTAGATATGATGATGACGTGTATGGTATCATTACTCCTAATTCCTAATGATTGAAAATTTTGCAATTGAAGACAAGTTTAACGTCCTAATAGAGAATGTGTGCTAACGTGTAACAAGGAAAGAAACGAGCACAAAATGCAAGGATTTTAGGATTTATGCTAACGTGTAATAAGGGATCATAACAGCACAAACTGCAAGGATTGAAGGAGTTGAGTTTCGTAAACGCAACGGAGACAGATTCTTTCTTTGGACAAGCATTATCCATTTGGTCCCAATGCATGGTTTAGCCCTTGTCCAATAGATCCCGACGTATTTAGGATGTCATCTAAAACTTCGTTTGGTTCAAAATAATCTATTTTTTAAAAAATATATTTTTTTAAAAATTATAATTAAATGTGTTTCATATCATAGGGGCTCAAGAGTATTAACAGACTGCTCAAAGGAAGAAGCATGGTCCCCTTTTCCTAAAACCATCATCAATTAGATAACTCCATACAAGTTTCTTTCTTGTAAGGATCTAACTATCTTTATTTTTATACTATAAATTTTAATTAAAATATATATATTTATTTATTTAAAAAGTGACTTTATTTATTTATTTATTTATTTTTATACATTGAATGATGTTTACTGGCTGATAATTTCACATCAAGCATTTATCCAGAGGTCCACACTCCGCTAAATGCCCAAGACATTGCAATCAGAAATAATTTGTCAAGATTTTCAAATAATAATTTTTTTTTTTTGAAAAAAATGGAAATTAAATGATAATGTTGTGGGCCAAGCATATGGTAGGCATGCAAGTTGAGCAATTAATAGTCAACATAAACATAATTATTATTGTTAATTACTGCCAAATCCTTTAATATTATGTCGCAGATTTAGACTACAACCACAATAAAAATTGAATCTTGTAAATATTTTTTATTTGGTGACAACCTGAAACCTATATTACTAAATTAAAATAGAGAAAGCGATTATATATATTTTTTTCTTTATAAAATATATATTGTGCAATGGATTAAAATTATTTATTATAATTTTATAAAACGATGGTTACCACATTATTTCATAGATCTTACATCATGTGGGCGAAGCTAACAGTGTCAAATATTTTAGTGCCACTATCTTTAATAATAATAAAAAGATAATAATGAAAAAAAAAAAAAAAAGAGATGGATCATATACTAAACATCATTTTCGAATGCATTTGATTTTCCATATGGCAAGATACATGTGTTTAAATTCAGTGATGGATCTGAAAATTTTTCTTTTTTTGGATAAAAATTAAAATATTAAAAATTTTTACATGTGAAAAGATGAATTCTATAATAATGTTCTGTTTGAATATCTAGCAATTCAGTTCCCCAAGATGTAGAAATCAAACTAAAAAGAAAGCAATAATAATGGAAAAAGGGAAAAAAAAAAAAATCAACAGTGATGAAAAAGAAAGTACACAATCATATAAATATTACTATTTTTCCATTTTTTCAGAAAAGAAAGAATTTTTTTTTTTTTTTATAAAGGCCAGAGATATGATCGAGTGGAGCTGCAACCATGATTAGATTTTAGTTACCAAAGCTTTATGGCCTGAAATTGAAATGAAATGACAAATCATAAAAAACAGCTGGAAGCTTCTGAGGGCTAGGTTCCACCATAGAACGATACAGTTGCCCACTCACAATAAATAAAGCCAAGGATGACAGGACAATTGAACACTGTAACCCATTGAACCTCTCCACGGCTCCACCCCACATGTACATATAAAAACTATAGAAGTCATATTTTTGACCTCCATTGGACCCCACTTCATATTACCATTTATGATCGTATCCCTTTATATAATACGGACGGTGGAAAATTGTCTGTGACGTAAATGTGGCAGTAGATTGTAACACCAGCTTGGCGTGTTAACCTAAAGTCTCTGTAAGATTCCAAACGTGCCTCCAGTTATATAAATCATAAAAAGCCCGGCAAAAGGCTTTGCAAAAATAGCTCAAATCTCTCCTCTTCCTCTCTGTACATTTTTTGTTAAAGCTGTGTTATTTTTCATTTTTATATTGTCATATTTAGCTTGTACTTAAATTCTTGAGTTTTTTTCGAAGATAACATCATTTATTGGTAATAATGGCAGGGGATTCTTGCTATTGCTAGGCAAAGTTTAAAACTTTTTTGTATTTTTTCCTATTTTTTCAAGATTTGTGTGGCAGACAATTTGTGGCAGAAGAAAGAGAGGGAATGAGGAAACTTTTGTGGGTTTGGGTTGCTGTAGTTTCTGTTTTTGGGAAATGGGTGAATGGGTTCTTGGAATTGAATGAGACAGAACTGTTTTACACTGGAGCTGAAGCTTATGGTTATTTTAATGAATCTAAATCCAGTTACGATGCTTTGATGGTAGGATTTACTCTCATTCAAGGAGCTGGTGCTAGAGGGGCAGGTACTTGCTAGCTTTCATCATTACTCTTATTTCTGCTAATTTTAGCTCTTAATAAGCTTGCATTTAGAGATTGCTTCGTTTTGCTGGGATTAGTCCTCCTTTTTTCTTACATATGTTTTTCTCTCACTGTAGATTTGATTAAGATTGATAATAGCAGACTGCATTTTCATATACTTTGTGGTAGCTAATCGATTTACTTATTATTTCTGGGTTCTTCTGAGTTCAGATTTGTTTCTTTACTTTACTTTCCTTTGTTTTTTTTTTTATTTATTTATTTATTTATTATTACCATGACAATAAATTTTAAAAATGAATGGCCATTTAAAGATAATTATTTTTTTAATAAAAAAAATGCAATGTTTTGAATCTGTGGAGACATTTATTATCATACGGCACTCTGTTTTCTCTGTTATTGTTCCTTTTTTGTCCAGAGCTCATTGTTATGAGCGAAATATTTGTTCTGTTCTCCGTTGTTATTTCTTTCATTTTTGTTTAATAATATAACATGGAAAGTCCTTTTTTTTTTTTTGAGAAAAAACTATTTTTGCAAGTTTTCTTATGTTTTCATTTTACTTTACCAGTGGTTGCTCATTTTTCTCTCTCACACACAAACAATTAAAACGTGCATTTAGATCCCTTCACTGAATGTTCTTGCAAGTTTTAACTTTTAATGACAATGACGTGAGATTTTTGATATTTTGTACAATGAAGATTGTCTTACATTTTGTTCTGATTAAACCTGTTATTTTCAATCTCAGTCTGTTTGGATGGAACATTTCCTGGCTATCATTTGCATCGAGGATATGGTTCTGGTGCAAACAGTTGGCTCATTCAATTGGAGGTTTGTCTTCCATTTTTGAAGTGACAGCATTTATGTGAATATATTTTCCACAATTTGATTTTGTTTTTCTGCCTGGGAAAATCTCAACTGCCTTGCTAAACCTGAGTGTTAATATGTAAGAACATCTTGTAGTTGAGTAAACAATTCACACTGTAGCTTAAATTCTCATTCTTGGCCATGGGATAGCTCTAAATTTCTAAATAAAAGGTTAATAACTCATAAAAATATCGCACTAATAGTGAAGAACTTAAATGTCTCAATGCAAGATGATGATCAATAGCTTGTTGATTGGCAGTTTTCCTTCTCCGGAAAAAAACAAATGCTATCCTAACCTACGAGAAAATATAAATACACACAAGTAATGTAGTTTAATTGAAGATACCTATTGTTTGGAAGTAAGGTTTAAACTACATTTTTTTGGAAAAGCACAATATAATGTGCCGTTGGAACAAGTAGTTTGAAAGTATTTTTTTTAATGTTTTGAAGCTTCTATCATTAAAAAATGAAATTCATCTAATAAACTTTAATAATCTCTTATATACGTGTTAAACATGGTGTTTTTTAAGCTTTACAGCTTATATGACAAGCTTTCAAGCTCTTTTTTAAGCTCCCCAAACAAAACTAGCACTTTCTGCTAAGTCTCAGAAATCCTTTCAGATAAAAATATCCTGGATTGGAAACTAAATTATTTCAAAAATCTCACGCAGGGGGGTGGATGGTGCAATAGCATCAGAAATTGTGTTTACCGCAAAACAACCCGGCGTGGTTCATCAAGATACATGGAAAAGCAGCTGGCATTTACAGGAATCTTAAGCAATAAGCCTGAAGAAAATCCTGGTATGGTTTACTTTCTCAAAAGACTTGTAGTTTTCTTTTGTCTCCTATCTCTGGCTTTTGCCTCCTATCTCTGGCTTTTGCTCCGAAATTTATATTCTTTTAAATTCAATTTGATATATTTTTCAGATTTTTTCAACTGGAACAGAGTAAAAGTCCGATATTGTGATGGTGCCTCTTTTTCCGGGGACAGTGAAAATAAGGTTGGTATTCTGCTTTTATGCTATTGTACATCATTGCATTCTAAATTAAATTTTCTTCCATCTATTTTGATTTTGGTTTAGAACTTCTGAAAAATTATGACAAAGTTCCTAACCATATCTAAAATTGCTTCTTAAAATCAAATGATTGTGTTCATAGGCTGCACAACTGCAATTCAGAGGGCAGCGGATATGGTTGGCTGCAATGGAAGATCTAATGTCAAAGGGAATGCGTTATGCCAAACAGGTTATATGCTTGTCGAATTTTCAATCTTACTTTATTCATCTTTCTGTCTCAATTCTTCCTTAAATTGATAAGTTTGCCTGCTCTTCAGGGGCTTCTTTCTGGGTGCTCTGCCGGTGGTCTAGCTTCTATTTTGCACTGTGATGAGTTTCGAAACTTGTTTCCTCGAACAACTAGAGTGAAATGCCTGAGTGATGGTGGTTTATTCCTTGACACGTAAGTGCTACTCACATGGACATTCTTTGTGTTTTCTTTCACTATTGGCATGCTTAGCAACACTAATACGCTCACTCATATCCCTTCATCCCTCTAAAGCCCTCTGCTTCGCTCATTTTAGCTTCTTTTACCATTTGCACTTATATGGATTAGTTTTTTAGTTTTATATAGTGAAAATTTATCATTATGCCTTTATTACTGCAAGATTCCAAAGTTTAAATCCTAACATCTCCTTCACTTGAGAAATTGCTATTGTTATTAGACCAATATCCATTTCATATTTCTTCATTTTTGATATTGCAGAGTTGATGTATCTGGTGGCCGCACCCTAAGGAATATGTACAATGGTGTGGTGAACTTGCAGGTAGCATTTAGAATTTTCTAGCTTTGCTGTTTAATTTGAAGGTTTTCTTGATGTCGCTGAATGGTATGGAAATTATAATTGCTATACAGGGGGTGCAAAGTAACCTGCCACGTATATGCACTGACCACCTCGATCCAACCTCGGTAAGAACCTTACTTTTTCTGGTTCTCCTGTCTTTTATCTCTCTCAGATAATATCTATAACACTCCAATGAATGAAGCAACTCCGGGATTCACTTTTCATTCTGTGATTTTCTTCTGTTTCAGTGCTTCTTCCCTCAGAACATTATCGGCAATGTTAAGACCCCGTTGTTCCTTGTCAATGCAGCCTATGATGTATGGCAGGTAATAATCCTTTCTTTTACATTTGGTGTGATTAGTGCCGCAATGCCATGATTAACAAACTACACAAACTAACTTACCGAATTTATTTTCTAACATGTGAAATCAGATTCAGTCCAGCTTAGCTCCACCGTCTGCAGATCCCCACGGCTATTGGAGTGAATGCAGGAAGAACAATGCAAAATGTTCTGCATACCAAATCCAATTTCTGCAAAGTAATTTCATATACGATTCACAAATCTATCTAATATAATATGCAAACATAACAAATGAATTCAGTAATATTTACTAGAGAGCATTTTTTCATTTCTTTGGAACAGAATTCAGGAACCAAATGCTACGTGCCGTGAGAGGCTTCTCGATGTCTAGACAGAATGGTTTGTTTATAAATTCATGTTTTGCTCACTGCCAAACAGAGAGGCAGGATACATGGTTCGCGGATAATTCACCTGTCATCGGAAACAAGGTATGTATGCTTATGCCTATTCATTTCTTGCATTTGATATCTGTACATGCCATCAATTAAATTTCTTTTCATGCATGAAAAACAAAATTTTTTAGTATCAAACTTGTTGGTTGATAATTCTGCAGGCAATTGCAATTGCTGTCGGAGATTGGTATTTTGATCGGTCAGGCGTTAAATCAATCGATTGCGCCTACCCGTGCGACAAGAGCTGCCACAATCTGGTTTTCAAATGAGCAGAAGTATTATAGCAATTAAGTTAGCTTTCATAGTCATCTTATTTGAATCACCTTATATATCTTCCCATTGTTGCTGGAAAGAGAAACTCTACTACAAAATTCCAAATGATAATTTAGTTATAGAAGACAATAAGATTAAGAAGAAAGGTTGCCAGGAAATGCAAATTTAGGGCAAACCTTCCGACATTATTGTAGCACTTCTTGTGCAAGCTGCAATTTTTTTTTCCATCAAAATGTAATATTTTCTATTTATAAATGATTAATCAATCAATCAAGTCCATATTTTGTATGCTAGTTTTATTGACATTGTTTTTTGGGTTTGGACCAAACTGCCCACGCCGACACTATTTGGATCTTTTTTGTAGCTGTCGTTTTCCTATGAAAGTGGAAAACAGATGAGTTTATTTATTTATTTATTTAAAATAAGGGTTCATTTTTTTATGTGAAGCTGACTTTTTTTTTTTACACACAACAATAAATTTTCGATTTTGAAATCTTTTACTCTTTTTTTTTTACCGGACAATAGGGTAAGCATTTGACTTTTTAGCCGGAATTTGAACTTAATCTCTTAATATTTCCTTTTAATGTGATTCGAGATAGGGATTAATTTCAATAATTAAATATTTTAAATTATTGGTTTGTGTTTAGTCAATTGGTTTCATTAATTAAAATTGATTAATTAGCAAACAGCTAGTCCTAGTCGGTGAATAATTATGAAAAGGATTTATTATTAAAAAAGAAAGATAGAAAGCTTAAAGAATGACCTTGACTTTTAATTAGGGCTAAATATAAATAAATTCTATTTTAAATTTCTGAGGATTTCATTCACTCATTCCTTTTTTTTTTTTTTTTCCTAAAAATTTCTAATAATCATGTTCTCCATGACAAATTCATAATGTTATAATAAGAAATTCTTATTTTTTAGGAAGAAAAATAGGTAGAATCATGTAATAATGCAGATTTGAGAATCAAAGGCTATGATTGTGTTAAGGATTCCTTAATCAATTGGCCTTTTGATTACATAGCATGAGGTGACCAATTAGATGATTTTCTTTTTTTTTTTTTTAACTTTTCATTAGATGATTTTCGAAACATAATACTTTTCTTTTTTATAAATTTTTCCCAGAACCTTCAATAGCACAGCAACAAGTTCTCCACTACAGAAGGAGTTCCACCAATCCAAGGAACAAGATTTGATTTTGATGTATATATTATCTTCCATTCCATCAAATCTTATGGTGTCTTAATTAGTCTTAATCACCCAATTTAATTTCATTTTTAACATGGATATCAGAAATCAAAACCCTAGCCGACATGTTACGTCTGATAATGCTATTTTAAATATCTTCATCATTACCATTATCATCATCATCATTATTTAAAAACTCAATCTTTTATCCGCCATTATAATATATTTCAAGAAAGGCAAAGATTGCATAAAGGTTTTAAATTTTCTATTGCAAGAACCTCTTTTTTTATGTATATAAAAAAGTTTAGAAGCATAAGAACTTTTTGCCACCCCATTGCTGGCTCTCTGCCGTCTCTTCTTAGACTTTTCCATTTTTCTTTTCTGCAGAAATGGGTTTTTGTGCTCTTTATACAGCCATGATTGTAGGGCCCAAACAGAAGGACCCAATAATTTGGATCACATGTGTTTGAGGATTTTTAATATATGAAAAGAAATTGCTTGCAAAGAAAGAGGTTTTAATAGTATAATTTTATTGAAGGAGACTATTTGTTTGGTATGTCTGCACATGGCCAAACATGAAGCTTCTTGTCTGCATATATATATGTGAGAGGAAAATAATTTAAATGCTTACTCATTTATTCATTTTCATGTCCCTTTTTTAACAGTAATGTCTTTTTTTTTTTTATCAACAAAATTTAATCTTTTTTAAGGGGAAAATGAAAGTAAATTCGATTTCAACCCTTAAAATATGTTGGCAAAATTAGCTATTTTGGTAGTTATTAGCTGTTTAAGTAATTTTCATAAAGCACTAAAAGTTAAATGTAATTGGAGTAACTTGTTATAAAATGCCATATTAATCTCTAAAAATTAGTGTTACCTAACATTATATAGAATAGCAATTAGTATTTTGACTAATCAAAACGCTAAAAGTTGCTTAAAATACCGTTGCATAATACAACCTTAATCATCTATATCAAATTAAGATGGATTTATAAACTCGAGTTAGAAATTATAAAATCGACTCACTGGGATGTATTTATGTATTTTGTATATTAATTATATAAGGACACAATAGCTTTCATTTCTATTTCCCCAATTTGAATATGCATGCTCAAGTATCTTCTAAGTTATCTTCTTGGTTTTTGCAAGAAAGACATTAAGTTCTTCATATTTCCCTGTTAGAGGTTCAACATCAATAGATGCCTAATAGAGGGACCCCTCTTACTATTCTTCACAAAATAAGTAAAAAAGATAGACCCACATCAAGGACACTGTCCTAAGAAGATTAATGGTATGGAATTTGTCACCTCACAATGCCCTGTACATTTAAATATCCTAATTGCCTTAGACTAAATTGGAAGTTTCTTTACTTCACCATTGCCCTTTCAGAGAGTTTTAGTACCTCAAGAAAAATGCTTTCAAGGAGAAATGCATGGCCCTCATCAGACTGGAAGTCACACACAAAAAGTCTTATTGACTGCAAAAAGGGTATTTGTACATTTGCCATATGTTATGGCATGTAGGGCTTTTTTTTAAATCAATTAGACTTTTGTTGAAATTATGACTTGCTCCAGAGATAATTTTGCTACTTTCGAATTAAAATTAGAAAAAATTATATAATGAAACGGTCTTAGAATGATAATCTAACACAAACGACCAGTTATAAATTTGCTTTTGCATCTCAATCTTCCAGAGACTAATATATTCCTTACCGTGTCAAAAAGTGAAAACCATCTACATCTCTAGGAGACAATGATAGACACCCATTTAAGAAAAATGGCCCCTTTAATTTTGATTTTCTTTAAGGAAAATGCACCTATTGAATTTTAATGTATTCTTATTATGTAATGTGAAAAGGATCAAATAAAGAAAAATCTAGATGGTACTGAAAAGAAATATGAATCCCAAGAAACTAAAAGATACTCAGATTTTGCCTATGGAGTCAAAATCTTCAAGGATTTTCAGTTTGGAAAGGTGAAATAAAGGTAGTTATTATTTTCAAATTCCATTTTGGAGCAAAGAAGCTAAATATGGATTGCTTACAGAAAAAAAAAAAAAAAACAAAAAAGAAACTATGACCTTCTAAATCCTAATAATTGAATCAAATGGGTTAGCTCCATTGCAGATAATTTGCAAGAAAAGATCATATTATGAACAGCAAAGCCTTATTCAGGGTTTTTCATGGATATAAACATAATAAGCAACTCAAATTGGTTCAAATCACAAATATTTAACTAACAAAAGCTGAAAAATTTTTGTATCAGACAACATTTACAAATTGAAAAGAAAATCTATAGCACACACCTTTTCTTTTTATCCAAACCCATCTCAAACTGAAAAAGAAAAAAGAAGAAAAAGAACTTCATCTATAATTTGAATTAGAACTCTGCACATGTTAATAAAACACAACCAACCTAAAGTGTTTGTCCAAAAGCCACAGCAAGTCTCTGCAGATCCTTATTAGTGTAAATATCACACGGCTGGGAAGCTTGTTGATGATGATAACTAGTAGTTGATGAAGCTTCAGTTATGAAGTTTGTTTCTGGTTTAACTTCACTGTACAAAGTCTGGTTGTTGTTCTGTACTGAACCTCCAAGAAGAAATGGCGTAGTACTAGTCAAATATTCAGACCATTTGATATCTTCTTCATCTGATTTTCCACAATCTGTAAGCCCCCAAGAAAAAGTATTGCTTTCAAAGAAGTTTGTATTGTTTTGCAGTTCAATACTGCTACTGCTCCCATTACTACAGCTACTGCCATTGTTACTGAAGCTACTAGCTTCCCAATTATCAGAAGGAAGACTAACAGAAGGCTTTACCCGAATCGGTGTTTGAAACATGGATGGAGGAATTATTGTTGATGAGTTGAAATCAGAAATCATATCAGAAGAGGAAGAATTCGGATTGAAGCAGATATTATTAGGCCTGTAATTTAACTTTTGAAAAGGAAAATAGCCTACAAAAGATGGTCTGCAAGTAGTATTATTAGTAGAGGTTTCATGAGAAGAAGTAGCATATCTATCTATGAAGAATTCTTGAGTTGGTGGTGTTAAGTTGCTGCTACTGTCATTATTATTATTGGAAGTGATTTTGGAACTAGAAGAGATGCTAGATGGTTTTGAATTTGCTGCAGGTTCAATAAGGTTGAGTTCATTATTGTTTTTGATGTTTGAGGTTTGCTTTTCTTTATTATGATCATTCTCGACCTCAGATAAGGGTTTATGAGTATTTGGGTCAATGCCTCTTTGTCTCAGCTTCTTTTTAATGCAAGAATTCCACAAATTCTTTATCTCATTATCGGTCCGACCTGGTAACTGTGCTGCAATCTGAGACCATCTGATAAAGAAGCAATATATATAATTAACTATGCAAACCCATTAAAGATAATTTGCTAATTCTTGAGTTGAATATATAAAGTTAGAAACTTTATTGAAAAAAAAAAAAAAAAAAAAAAAAAACCTATTTCCAAGAACTGCATGAAGATCAATAATCAAATTCTCTTCTTGTTGGGAGAATGCTCCTCTCTTCAAATCAGGCCTTAAGTAGTTAATCCACCTTAATCTGCAACTTTTGCCACATCTTTGCAAGCCTGCAAAAAAGAATTAAATTTTTATGCATTATGATTGTTTGAAAGGAAAGACTTAAAAGAAAGAAATTAGGGTAGTAATTACCTGCCAGTTTAGGGACAGAGCTCCAACAGCCATGGCCATGCTTAGTAATATAATTGAGTAGCTTCTCATCTTCTTCAGGGGACCATAACCCTTTCCTTAACTTCTGCTTGTAACAGCAAGAATGTCTACCCATGTGGAAGCAATGCTGGCAAGAGATAATTTAACAAAAAAAGGGAAAAAGAAAAGTTTGAAAGTGGCCAAGTCTTTGTGTCAGCAGCAGAAGAACAGTAAAGGGTTTGAAATGGATTTCTTGGAAGTGTTGAGAGAGAGAGAAAATGAAATGGCAGACTGGTTGGGAATCTAATTAATAGGAGAGACCTCAAGGAGAAAAGTCACATTCAAGAGGTTGATTGAAGATTGTTAATTTAAATTTATATATATAACACGATTTATCATTAATTTCCTTTTCCTCTGTTTTTCAGTCATTGGATGGTCCATGTCAGCAACTAGGACCATCCTTTATTAAAAAAATAGGTGGGCTCCAATCATCCATCCCCATCCATGGACGGTTCTGATGAGATGATGGGGTTTTCCAATAATTTTTGACTTGCACATATCCATCAAAATATGAGAATTTATGACTTAGGTACTGCTTTGTGGGGGCTGCTATTGGCAGATATTTCATGAACTTTGTAAAATTGTTAGTAAAAAGCTTATTGTGACGTAGAGATGAGAAGCCAACATCAGACAAATATAACAATCAAAAAATATATTTTTTCTTTTTCTTTTATTTCTTTTAAGTTGGTATTAAGTTTTAAGCAATACCCTTTTTTTAACCAAGTCTACTCTAAGATTCCTAATTCAAAATCAGTCATAAACATTCAAAATGGAATAATTTTTGGGATATAAGTAATACCCATTATTAGTTAATTTCAGCAATTGTAGTATAGAGCAATAAATTGATGATAGAAGCAGCTTCTATATGTATATTAACTCTTGGAATCTTGTTTGTTTATCAAGAAAATTTGTATTCAATTTTCTCTTTTTAATTATCTTTCTTGACTCACTAGCTTCTGAAGCTAAATGTACCTTTCAGCTAATATTTCATCCTTCTCTTCTTTCTGCTTTTTGGGTATTTTTCCAATTTCAAGATGGTTTTTGCAAGGTTTCATAATTAAGCAGGAGAACAAATCATTTTAAAAATATTATAAAATTAAGACTATTTCCTTTTTTCTTTCAAGTCGTCTTATTTTTAGATATAGAGTTTCATCACCAAAATTTTTCAATTTCTAAATAAAAAAATATATTTATTTTCTTCTTCCTCACTTAAATAATTAATTATTATGGGTATGAAATCAATCTCGTTTTAGGATACTGTAAATATTTTTTCATGAATTGAACCCTAATTTTACAAATATTATTTTCCGAATTAATTTATACTATATGGGTTGTTATTTGTGTACGAGGGTGAAGCAAAAAAACAAAATAAGGAAGTAAAATGAAACAATTCTGAATATATAAATAGGACAATCAACAATGGCAATAATGTAGTTGGCCTCCATATCCTATATTTCTCTGAATGAAGACAAAATTAGATGAATTATTATAAGTTGCTGCCATACTCAATATGACATTATTTAATTGTAAAACGCCATATCTAAAATAGCTTGATTTTCTTAAGGATATGAATTAATTTCACACTATTCCCTGCCATTTTCACCATTCTTAATTTGTCTGGAAAGACAAAGACCATAAGGAAATAGCTCTGCTTTTATATTAAATTTTTCTTATTTGCTTCCGGCATATATATAATCAGTTGTAGTCTGTTTGGTATTCTCATTAGTGTGAAGTCTCAAATTCGAATCCTCTTGACCACAAGAATTTTTACCAATTTGGTGAATCAAGAGGAAAGTTATCTCCTGTTGTGTGTAGTCCATATCGTGTTATTTCGGTTCATTGGACCTTCTTATATATATATATATATATATATATATATATATATATATAAAGAGGAGGCAAGTTCATTGGATGTATATCAAGTCTAATCTACTACAATATACATCAAATAAAGCAGAAAAGGCCAAGAAAAAGACAAGTGTATATGGCAGAAATAATGTTGATTAAGACGAGAGAAATCAAGAAATTAGATGATTTCTTTCATTACATGTATCATTATATATCTCCAGAGCAGTTTTTATATATGTATGTTAATCATTTTAGTGTGTGTATGGAAGACAATATAATCTTTTTCAGGGAAAGACATGCATGTGGTCTTAAGGAGAAAACAATTAGGTTAGATGATAATAATAAGCTTATTTTTTTATTAATTGACGGTTAAATCAACGGAATTAGACTGCACTTTCATATAAACTTTGTTTGTAAAATCAGGACTCAAAACATGTTAATAGTGATTTACCAGAATATTATTATATCTTCGACTTGACGGTAAAACACAAATGCAAATTAAAAAGAAAAAAAAAATCGAGAGTGGCATCATTTATGAAATTAATAATTTTTATAATTTTTTAACATTGGTCAATTATTGATCACAAACAAACTTAATTCATTTTAATTAGTTTTCTTAAACACGTTGATGAGTTTGGAAAGAATACAAATAATGTTAGAGTTAACAAAATAATCTTTATTATTATTATTATTATTAATTAAAAGAAAAGGAATATAATTAAAATATAAAAAATTTAGATAGCTAGCCTGTCTTCTGCTTGTTCTTACATTATGAAGCTTCTCTGGACCTCTGGCAATGTCCTAATTCAGACATCCAATAGGATAATTAATCATTGAAGAAAACATAATAATAATAATAAAAAAATTAAATAATAAAAGATGCTTGTAATCTCCAATCCATGCCTCATTATGCACTCGTACGCTTATCTTTTAGTGTAATATGAGCTGTTCATTTGAAGTCAACTTTGCCTAATTACTTCAATTTGTTTTCTCTTTTTCTGTCTTTTCCAATCTTTTATTGCTACTTTTTAACATTTCATGAAAAATATATATTTTATTATTATTATTATTATTATTTGATTTCTCAATAAAAATAATTTCTTGCTTCACTTTTAGGTAATGAATCAATGTCTTAGAATCATTAAAACATTAACATTTCCTATATATATATAAAAATTCAACTCCTTCACCTTGAGGAGGCTTATAACGGTTCTAGTTATCATAATTTTGATTAAAGAAAATTAATAAACCATTTATTTTTTAATTTTTTTCATAATTTAATGCATAATACTTTCGTTTGGAATTTTACGTTTCTTTAAAACAATCATTAAATTCAAATTTGTCTAAGATATAATAAATTATTGATTAAATTGACTATATTATCTTTAATTTAATATTAATTCTCTAAGAAAACTAATGAATTGAAGTAATAATTATTAGTCATATATAAAAGGCAAATATGAAAAAAAAAAGATTTATTACTCTTTGGAGCCATAAATATGATAAGTATTTTAGAAAAAACTATTTTCTCAAATGTGACAAGTATTATCAAACGGATGTAGTAAATCATTTTGGATATTCTAAGGAGTAATAAATTTAGTGTTACTTTTATTTATATTAGATAAAATAACTATACATTAGTTTGAGATAAAGGGTAATATGATCAAATTATCTTTAGTTTTATTATGAACTAGGATAATTAATTATTTCCGTAATCTCTGTATAAAAATCTTAACAACTTATATTTAAAACAAACATACATAAAAACACATATAACCTGAAGATATATATACCTGACTTGACGATAGATTCAATTTAGAATCTCTTCTCCTGTACTTTGAAACGTACCATTTTTACAAATTGATGTCAACTTAAATGTTAAATATTTTTTACAAAAAGTTAAAAAAAAAAAATTCAAATTTTTTTTGAAAGGTAATCATGAGAACGGATATAGATTGAAACCTCAAGTAATGGTATTTTTAACCTTAAAGATAACTAAAGCGACTATTTACTTTCTCAAATGAACTCTATTTATAAATTAAGAATTCAAAATATAAGTATGATGGGAGTATTTATTTATATATAAAATAGAAAAAAATTTACAAATTCGATCCATTTAAATTTGAAATTTTGCATATATGATTAGAAGGGTGGTTGGGGTTATTTTTGAACCGGTGTAAATTTGTCGGTGGCCGACGGTCCAGCAACAAGTATAAGAAAGAAAAATAAATACAAGTATTAAACATGTTTATTAAATTACAGCCATACAATTTGTTAGCAAACCTTATCCAAAATAACCTCTAATTACAAAACATTGATGTGTACTTTGTCTGCTCACAGACAGTTTTGCAGGGTCGATTCAGATTCCTTTGAGGATTAATGAGGTTAAAAAAAAATTTAATCGATCGAGTTTAGTTTATCTGTGGCAAGAACACATTATTAAATAAGAACCACATAGAGAATGAAATGTGGGACTTCACTGATGACAGCAAACTATGTTTGTAGAGCCCATGCATCATAAATTATATTTGGATTATTTTAATATTATAAAAGAAGAAGATTGGAAATACCTTTTTTATCAAAGGAAAATGCCTTTTAGAGAGTTTCTGATAGAGTTATCTTTATGAGTCTTCTTAAGGTTGGCATTAATTACATTTTAAAAAAAAATTATATTTTTTATCCATAGCTAAGGCTGTGAATCCGGTATACGTAAATATTTTCCTAATATATATTCCAAAATTATAGTGACTATGCTATTAAATGATTTATTCGATGTTAATGGTTAGTAATTAGAACATATTCAAAATCGCAGCTAGCTTTAAAAAGTATTATTCTAAAAATGCGAAATAAAAAATGTGTGTCGAAGCTGAAAAACTTTTACATTCTGTAATCCCCTTCGAATCATAGAACATACATGATCTAAGTGCGTTTCTTTAGAGATCGAGCTTGTGTTTGTTATCATACTTACAGAAAATTGAGGTCGCTTATCACTCCAACTAACACTTTATTACTACAATCTGAATTGAATTAACACTTCTTAATTCTGAAAAAAAGAACATTATACTAAATATGTTTTTAGACGTTATTAAAATTTATTTTTGAAGTAAATTTCAGAAAGTCTAATGGATGTACAAAATGAATGTTGGTTTTCAATTTTATATTTTAATTTCTTTGTTTGAGTGAATCAAAGTTTAACATGAGTAACTTTGTGATGAAAACAAAATATTATTAGTAAGTAAGAGAAGAAAAGGTTCTTGAGTTGCTGCCAACTTTTTTAGGGTTTGTGTTGTGAAAAAAGAAGTCAATGTCATTAGATTACAAGTCTCATTGAACTTGAACCTATACTAATTAAGTTGAAGAAGGCATCAAGTGGAAAAAATTTGAATTAAGAATTCATAATTCAAAACAAGTGTGAATCATAATTACAAATTTGTAAGACAAAGAAACATAATTAGGAAAGCATAATGGCCTACTTAACTATATAGCTTGATGGGAAATATTTGAATTGAAATTCATGAACTTGAAAACATAACAATCAAATGGTCATTTGAAATAGAAAGGGGACACAATCCATATGCCCTTGAAAATAGATATAATGCCTTTTCTCTATTATCCTTAAAGGCATTTGTTCCTAAGTTGATTCTAAGACAGACAACTAATTGACAAGAAAGACCAATTGTTTCTCTTATTAAATAAATATTAGTGGTATCACACTCATACCTAAGCTTTTCTATATTATAATTAACTATTACTAATCTAGATCAGACTTCAGACTTCAGTTACGATTACAAATACAAATTATGTCACACCCCGACTCTAATCACCAGAGGAATTGTCCGCTTTGGCCACGGGATTGTGCCACGGCCTAATCCGGCCAACACATACACCCGCCAACACGGTTTTGTCCCGCAGGTAAAATGAGAAACTTTTCAAGAGGTCACCCATTCTAAGATTTCTGTTAAGCGAGCACGATTAACCCTGGAGTTCTTTTAATTCTCCAGCCATTCCACCAAAAGGCGCCTCTAATGATTAATTTCCTCCTTTTCGATATATGATTCGATTCATTCCTGTATCCCGCATTCCACTACCCTAGCTAGCCTGTCATCCTAGGATCGCTTTGCAGGGTCGGGATGTTACAAATTAAATCTCAAGTCAGTTGAAGAGACTATTAAAAAGCAAGAATGACATTTAAATGGTGATAAAATCATTAAAAAGCGGAAATATTTACTTAAATGGTAACATAAGTGGGGATTCAATCTTCCATGCTTTGATCATTTGATTAAAACTTTACTGGCGATCGTTCGATCTAATTTGAAAATACCTTGAAAAGTATAATTGATTAGCTTCCCCATTTTAATGTAATCCCTTTTTAAAAAAATTTTATGAAAGGAGGCAACTTTATTAGTAAGGATTGTGTTAATAGAAGTTGTAAGAAACATCTCACATTGGGTTGCCAAGAGAATGAGGATTGGAAAAAGAGGGGTCCTCCCTGAGATAACCTTAATGAACTATTATTATTATTATTATTATTATTATTATTGATTGGCCCATTAACAAACATAAGCACATGCATCTCTAATAAGTTTTCAGTTAACTCCTAACTAAACTTACTCAGCTTTTGTCTTGTCAAGCAACAAATGATGGCGACTCAAACATGAACCTCCTTATCATCACATTGCTTACTATAAATGGAAGCTTAATATCTCATTAACAATCATTATTTTGCTAATCAATATTGTTCATTCACCATTAATCTATATAACCCTCTATATAATATTAATTAGGGCATGTTTAGCAAAATTAACTATTTGATTAGCGTTTAGAGTAGTTTTTCATAAAATGTTAAAAGATAAACGTTAAAGGGATTAACCATTTATAAAACGCTACCTTAACCTTTAAAGCCAATTCAAATGGTATACTACCAACCATTATAAAAAAAAAAATTAAAATACGAAAAAATTACTTAAAAAGCTGTTGTTGAATGCAACCTTAATCTCTTGTTTTTACCTCTCTTGATTGTTTTTAATAAATTTTAACTAAAACTTTTAAAAGGGTTTTTTTTTTCTTTTTTTTTAATACAATTCTAATTGAATTTAAACTGAAATCCAATTTCAGAGTCGGTGAATCAAAATTTACTGATTTAAAAGAGTGTTTTTACAAAATATTTGCATGGAATAGTAATTTATAATTAATAAGTCTTTTTTTTAGTGAAGGCCCATATTATTATGGTGGAAATTGACTTTAATTAGAAGGCAACATGAATGATCAAAAGCTCTTAAGGGCCTTTAATCCCATCAATTATTAAAAAAGAAAGAGCTTTGTCTAGTTGAAATTGCCCTTACATATATGCAATAATGACATGTTTGCTTTTGCTATATAGTGGCAAATTATAGTCAACTTTCTAGCCACATTTACATCATTACTTGTTTACATTTTGGGAAGAGATTAAGCAAAAAAATAAAAAATCCAATGCTAGTAGACAAAATCAATGTAGGCAAGGACTCAAAAATGGAGTATTGAATTCTCAAAATGGAGTGATTGAGGAACTTTTGTGTAAAAACATACGATAGATCAAATCCCATATTGTAGATTTTTATTAAAGTTGTCTAATCTATAATACAAAAAGAAGAACATACAACAAAGTCTAGTACAATATTTATATGCAAGAAGGCAAAGATACATTATAGAAAAAAATACTTATCTGTTACACGGGGTCTATGGTCCCATATATAGATCAAACTAATATAAATATGAATCTTTTAAAACTTTTGTTCATACTTTGTCCTTTTTTTTTTCCTTAATATATGGTTAAAAATATTCTCGTTTCAATAAAAATTTATATTTTCACCGGTTTGATTTATGGATGAGGCCATAAACCCAGTCCGGACAAATCTATCTAGGTCCACCCATATCACCCTTTGGGCCAATCTTGATAAATTTCCTTTTGATCTCTTGCCTATTGGTCATGACATCCCTTTGATTTTCCTTTGAAGGGCCCATTTACCCTAATGGATTTTAGCAGTTGCCTATGTTTCTTAAGCATAAGTTTGTCATTTTAGGATCTCAAGGTATATTCAACTTGTTATGCAATTTCAATGATTACTCGATCAGTAGATTCAACAAATCCATTGAGATTTGGGCCATATTGTGAGTGAATAGCCCAAAAAGGTATCAACTGGGCCTGGATAAAGCGGGTCATGACGGTGCCGTTTTTAGATGATTTCTGAAAGCGTCTAACACATGGAAGTCTTAAAGAAATGACATCAACGGTCGGTAGCTTTGGCTTTTGGTGGACTGAAACGGTGTCGTTGGATGTGATGAACACGCTGGAATGATGTTTCGACTTCTCGACCGTTAAAAAGGCAGAAAAAGGAATAGAAAAAAAGGTGAATTACTATTTAGTCCTTGTAGATTGATAAAGTACATAAGCTACGATTTTTATTTTTCAAAAATTAATTAAATAGTTTCTATATTTTATTGTTAATAGTTCTTTCATTAAAATTTTGTTCATATTTTGATTAGCCAACTAAAATGATTAAATAGAATTTTTTATTTCGATTATGTCCATAAAAGAACGAAATAAAATTTTTATTGTTAAATTTTATCTAATAATTTAATCTAAGTATACAAAAATTGAATTTCTATTTATGAGGTTTATGATTGAAAATTTTGATGTTTCTATTGAATTTTTATTTATGAATTATGATTGAAAATACTTAAGATAAAACAAAATTCTTACGTTTGATTCGACAATGATATATAAAAAAAAATTCAGAATTTTGTTGGCAATAAAATTGAAATTCTATCATAATTCAATAAAAAAAATTAGCAAAAGAACCATTTAGTTACAAAAAAACAAAATAAAAAGATTATCTAATTAATTTTTAGAAAATAGGAAAATTTACTAAATTATAGAGAATTAAGGACTGAATAATAATTAAAAAAAAAAGGGAAAACTTTATGGTCCCCAATTGAAAAAACACCTTTGTCTGGTAGCCATTAGGAAATTGCAATTTCTCTCTCTCACTTTCTAATCATCCAACCAACCAACCCAAACCTATTCTTTATTGTCATCTTGCTTTGTTATTTAGATTATTTCTTAAAAAATAGAAAAAAAGAAGATTAATGGAATTCTAATCATCAAATTGAATTGATCATGTGATACAGTCTGTCAATCACTATTTTTATTTTGCTTTTCTTTGCTGTTCTTGTTATTTCTTTTTCTTTTTCTTTTATTTTTTTGTCAGTTGCCAACCATATTATCCTTTTTCTTTCCTCTTTTATCATATTATTAATTATTCTTTTCTCACTTAGAAAGAATCTCTCATCAACTTACTTTTCAAAGATCATACTCTCTCTCTCTCTCTCTCTCTCTCTGTATCTGCTTCTTTCAATCTTCATGGCTACTGAATCTGCAATTGCATCACTCCACTCTCCTCCTCCTACTACTGTTACTGATGAGGTATGTATTATGTACATGTATCATGTGTTTAAGTATGAAGAGATATCTACTAGTTAAATATAGTTCTAGTATTTATTTATTTGTTTAATTTTCATGTGTCTTTTAGTGATCAACTTTTTATGTGATCTTCTGGTGTTTGATGATCAAAACCCATCTGTGATTTTGTTTCTTGTTCATAGATTTTGAATTATGAGTTCTGATCAACACCCACTTGAAATATGCCACTCTAGTATCTTTGCAAGTGAATATGCTTTCTTCTTCTGCTTCACTGTATTGAATTTCATTGAGTTTGAAGCTTCTTTAAGATTTATCCACGGTAGTTGTAGATCATCATTTTCTTAGTATCTACTGTATCAAGTTTTGAATCATATCATATCTCCCAAACAAAGATTCTGTCTTGATGGCCGACACTGATGTCCTCCAGGTCATAATATCTGGCCTTTTTTTTGTATATTCTCACTTGGAACCAGAAACACGTGAAATGATTTCTTTCAGAAGCTTTTGTGTAAATGTTTTTGATCATCTTTAAACTAAAAATAAATGAAAGGGGAAAAATTCTGTATTTGAAATATATATTCAAATTCAAGCTAAAAATATATTGCAATTTGTTGGTATATATGATTGGTGATCCACCCAAAAAAACTCATTTCCACTTTCACTGACTTGTCTATTTGATTATTCAAAAGCTGATTATCTTTTGTTCATTGCAGCTAATTGAGACCAATGTGACTGAAGAAGTAAAGCCTATGGAACAAGAAACAGTTTCTTTAGCCAAGGAAGGTAAAGAAGAGAACTTCCCCAAAGCTGAAATACTGCCAAGTGAGGATAAGCTGTTAGGTAAATCAGAAGTAGAGGCAGAGGATAAAAAGACTGAACCCCTGGCAGTTGAGGTTAAGACCAGTGGTGCTTCCGTTGTGGATGCTGTGGTGGAAGATAAAATTGAGCCGATTGCCAATGCCATTAACAGCCAAGTAGTTGCACAACCACCTATAGAGTCAGTTGCCAAAGTAGAAGAGAAACCCGCGATAGACGTTGTAGAGGAAACGAAAGAGGAGCAACCTAAGGAAGTTGATGATCCGGAATCTTTGGTTGAATCTTCTGAGAAACCGAGAGAGGTATCAGAAGTTCTTCCTGCTAAAGAATCTGAAGCAATTGCTTTAAAAGATGTTGAAGATTTGCAAGCAGTGTCCAAGGAAGTAGATAAGCAAGAATCACATGTTCCAGAACCTGATGTGAAAGAAGGTGAGAAAACAGAATCAGTTGAAGAAATTGCGAAACAACAGGAGCCACCAGAGGATGTAGATGTCAAGGAATCACAAGTAGTTGTGAAGGATATTGAAGCTTCAGAACTAGTTTCCAAACAAATTGATGAACCAGAATCAGTAGCTCCTCAAGTAGAAGTGAAACCAGAGGAAGAAATTGGGAAACAACAGGAGCCAGCAGAAGTTGTAGATGACAAAGAATCACAAGTTATTGTGAAGGATATTGAAACTTCAGAACTAGTTTCCAAACAAATTGATGAACCGGAATCAGTGGCTCCTCAAGTAGAAGTGAAACCAGAGGAAGAAATTGGGAAACAACAGGAGCCACCAGAAGTTGTAGATGACAAAGAATCACAAGTTGTTGTGAGGGATATTGAAGCTTCAGAACTAGTTTCCAGACAAATCGATGAACCAGAACCAGTAGCTCATCAAGTAGAAGTACAACCAAAGGAAGAAATTGGGAAACAACAGGAGCCACCAGAAGTTGCAGATGTCAAAGAATCACAAGTTGTTGTGGAGGATATTGAAGCTTCAGAATTAGTTTCCAAACAAATTGATGAACCAGAATTAGTAGTTCCTCAAGTAGAAGTGAAACCAGGGGAACAATCTCAAGTTGCCAAAGAAGTGGAAATAGTCGAGCCACTTGAAGCCATTGAGAAACAACAGGAGCCACCAGAGGTTGTTCGTGTTAAAGAATCAGAAAAGTTGTCGGTAGAAGATATTGAAGAGTCAGCAGTGTCCAAAGACGTAGAAAAACCACAAGCACTAGTTCCTCAAGATGAGGTGAAACCGTCCATAGTAATCAAAGAAGTTGAAAAACCAGCATTGCTAGAAAGTAAAGCTGATGTGAAGCCAGAGCTTGAATCTCAAGTGCCCAAAGATGTAGAAAAACTAGAATCATTAGTTCCTGAGGTTGCAGTGAAACTAGAAGAACAATCATCGGTAACTAAAGAAGATGGTAAATCAGAAATCCTACAAGTTGAACCTGATGTGAAAGAAAAGGTAGACACTCAAGCGTCTAAGGACACAGAAAAATCACAACCAGAATCCGTAGCTCCTCAAGCTGTGGAGGAACCGGAGGAACAACATACAGTTATCAAAGAAGATGAAAAACCAGAATTCATTGACTCGAAACCAAAGATAGAATCTGCAGTCCCTGAAAAAGTTGAAAATCAACCAGCAGAAGAAAAAACAGAATTAGTTGAACTAAAACCCGAGGGAAAAACTGAAATTGCTGGACAAGTTGAGCCTAAGGGAAGTATCAATGGTGAAACTGTGATCACTGAAGGAACATCGGCTGATAAAGTTGACGACACCACATCCTTCAAAGAAGAGAAACCTATTTCAGTTTCTGAACAAGTTGTTTTGGCTAAACAGGAGGTTGAAACTGATAGTAAGAAAAGCAAAGTAGAATCTTCTCTACCAGATGTTGCAGAAAAGACTGGTGTGGAAGATGGAGATAAGGGAAGTAATGGGACTGTTGTGGTTGAATCACCATCAAAAGAAGCAGAGGTGGAAATAAAAAAGAGTGGAGAAGACAAACAAGAAAAGACTATAAAAGCTGAAGGTGAGAATGTACAAGAAGTAGCTCAGCCAATCAATGTGGATCATATTAAGGAAGTTGTTTCAAATGTTCAAGTTACTGAAAGATCATTTGTAGAAGACAAGAAAGAAGAGAGCACAAGAGAGGAGACATTGGCTTTAGTTGAAACCAGCAAAGATGTGGAGGAAAAGCTGGATGAAGCCACTCCAGCTGTTACTGAACCAGATAAAGAATCCCAAGTGAAGGAAGAAGAAAGTGCAAAAACGGGTGAAGATAAGTTGGAGAAAGAAAATGTCAAGGAGATATCAAAATCTGATGCAGAAACAGCCCAGGACCTGCCAAAACAAGTTAAAGCGAAGCCTACACAAAAGCAATCAAATAATATTTTGACAAAGGTGAAACAGTCACTCGTGAAGGCGAAGAAGGCTATCATTGGAAAATCTCCAAGTTCAAAAACCCTCTCCTCTGACACCAAGGATGATGTTAGAGTCAAATAATCGAAAAGGAAACTAAAACTTTGCATGAACATACAAGGTTGTGGAATTTGTGTTGTGATATACAGAATTTTAGTCGTGTGTAAAAGTTTTTTGTTTTTTTACCCTATTCTTTTCAGTTGTATGTATTTGTTGGTGTGCTGGTGGTTGTCTGTTGTTAGTGATGACGGTTGGTATAGGTATAGAAAAACTTTTCCAGTTTTGAAGATTGATTTGTAGATACATATTACAGTTGCCACTGTTACTCTCCGATAACATTTATGTACTCATTACTTGTTAATAATATTATTGTTGTATTTTATGAGGTTGTTATGATTCATTAATGTTTTCATTGAGATGAGATGTCATGACTTGTGGATGAGACTTGTCCAGAGAATGGACCTTAGTAAAAGAGCTTATCAGTATTCTGGACAACTTATGATATTTGGATGGTACAATATAAACAACATTAAACTTCATGCTTGCAGTCTCCCGCTCTTTTAATGATGTCCACTATGAAACATCTGCATGAAAAAACTTGATGCAAGGGGAGCATCACTATTACATGATCTAGAGTTGATTTCATCTTTGCGTTTTTGCCAAAGACACTACTCTTTTCATGTATGGCAACAGTTGTGGATGAAGTAGATGAACCTGTTGATGTTGTATGGACGATGTTTGAGCCAGAAATTTATGAAGGAAGATATATTCATACATAATTCATGAGATTTCAGTTCGTTCAATGTTTTCATCAAACATCAAATGCATTTGACAGACTCAAATTTGATATATGATACTAAAGACGATCCAATAGGATAAACATATTCTGGAGATATAATCAGAACATGTAATCTCAAATTTTAAGAAAGATACCTAACACATTGTCCCCCTTCCCTCTCCTTCTTTCCCTCTTTAGATAATGATTTTGTGACCACACCACATTACATCATGATGGAAAACACAGAGAGAAAGATGTGCGCAAATTATATTGCCAAGAGTCTATCTTTTCATTAATTCAAAGAATTTGTAATGAAAGGTCTACAAAAGAACACTAAAAAAATATATTTCTGATATGTAAGTAAATGTACAAAAGCAAGAAAAGGCTAAAGCTCCTCAACGTACCAAAATCTTTGCAAATTATCAGTATAACTGCACGGTGCTGAAACTAGAATGAAAATGATCATGAATAACATTCAACTTCATTTGTTGCCCTGCTGCCTTTTTCTGCATACTCGTATAGATTCACCATGAAGAAGGGAAAGGCTTGACCTTTACGGGAAGGATGATTGATTTGCTTTTAATGACAAGGATCAGAAAACCTGTCAGTCACAACCAGCTGCACATATAAAAACAAACAAAAGTCTCATACCCCTTTCAAGCCACATTAAATAACCTCATATCAAATTGCAAGACGGTTGCAAATGAACTCACCAGCAGCTCTGCCAGGCACATTGTCATTCGCATTTGCTGACTTCAGAGCTCTTCCACCATCAGTAACTTCAGAGGATGGACCACTGTTTTGCACCAAAGCAGGCTGTTCAATACGATCATTTGTCACTTGGCACTGGCATTACAAAGAAGGAAACTTCTCTTAGAGTCAGGCACACTGATGAACAAGACAAGCAGGCAACATAATTCCACATAAGGTTCGTCCTTGACCCTTTGATGTTTAGCATCATACTACTACATGAGGATTGCTTCTCCAACTTCAGATTTCTTCAGACAAATGTGATCTCACATGGTTTTTACTTGCCAATAGAAAATTATACACAACCGTTATACAGAACTTTGAAAAATGAACAAAACAATTGGCTGCTAACAGAAGAAAGGCTGTTGATTTTTCATTAAATTTTCCACAAGCACCTCCTTCAAGAGGCAAACACAAATAAGAAAAAGTCAGGATGAGCAGAAAATTCAAGCACGGTGCAAACTAAATTGATCAATTTAAATGAAACAGAGATTCTATACACTGAAAACTTAATGATCAAAACTTGATTAGATCATCTCTTGGCATCTTCTTCCGTCCAAGACTACAATTTCCCTTACTGCAACATTCTGACATTCATATGACAATTTTAGGTTGTATTTTGTATGTGCAAGTTTTCTTTCTCAAACATAAAGGAGAGATGTTGAGATGCTATTTTCTGGGAGAGGACACATGTCACTCCTTTCTATAAAAGCATAATCTGGTTTAGACATATTTAAGGCATCAATTTTCTAGTCATAGAAAATGGAACTTCATGATGAATTCACAAACCTGTCTAGACGTCTGATTCATTGAGATATTGGCACCACAGTTTTGCATTGTTCGTGAGTTGACATTTTGAATTGAATCCTTTGAACCAGAGACTGGGGCTGAATCCAAATTATTCATGGGACCTGCCACCCCACCAGCATTCATTCCCATGGTAGTTTTTAGAAGAGATCCTCCTGACATTGGCATTAAGGGTGCACAAGGATATGGCATTGGATGTCCTTGACTAGAAAGTCCAAATATTGGAAGATTAGATCCACTCATCCCATGCAAAGCACTAGGACCCGATATTGGCGGACTAGGAAAATGTGCTCCATGCATAGGAGGCATCTGAATCATAGAGCAGCCAGAAGATCCAACGATCATATCAGGCATACCCATCCCAAAACCCATTCCCATCCCCATTCCAACTCCCATAGGTGAGAATTGAGCCATATGGGGAGCATGCATGTGAGGCATCCCTGGGGGTAACATCATTGATGGCATATATAAACCAGCTCCCATTGACATAATCTGCATAAAAAGTTGATAAAATAATCCAACCTAATCAGTTAATTATCAAATTCCTGTAACATAAAACAAAGACATGAAGGCATGGAAAAATTACCTGTACCTGAAGCTGAAGTGTCTTTAAATACTCAATAGCCTCATCGAGCATTGAAGCTTTGTCCACCTTGTAATGTGAGAAAAATGTTAGTCAACGAAAGCAAAATTGAAAAAGAATATCCAGTCTTAATTACTTGACTCTATTCAATGTCCATAGACTTTCGAGAATAGCAGGAAGAAGTTCATCTCAATTATGCAAACCAAGGAGGCATAAAAATCTAAACTTTGAACACATATACTTGAGTTCTCAGTTCTAAATTTCAACAAACGCAGGTAAGCTTCATTAAGTTGATTCCACTTTGACTAGGCTAAGCTTTTGTATAGGTTTAAATCTTTAATACATATCAGAGTATCATGGAGAAAGCTCAACAAGAAATATAAATTCAGATATTCAACCTTGTTGCAGTTTGGTATGAGTTCCTGTAGGGCTCGCATCTTCTCGTTGATCCTATCTCTTCGCCTCTGTTTGTTGAAGTTCAAGACAACCAATCAAGATCTTGTAATTCAAAACTCTGAGTGCAATACCAGAATAAGGAAATACATTTTCTTAATGTGTACAGTTCCACTCACCCTTTCAGACAAATTATGTACTTCTGCTGCTCGGCTTCTCTTGGAGCCAGTACTCCCTCGAGCAGGAGCTGCTCTTTTTGCACCTACTGATTCCTCTTCAACATCCTGCAATTGATTGATTTTCTTAATATGTAGGAACATGAGATAATAGTACGAAGAGCAAAAAATAGAAAATATGTGAAAACTATATTAATCTTACTTCACTAGGGCCTTCAGACTCCTCTATTTCCTGGTATTTTCTCTTCAAATCCTGTGTTGGTTCTTCTGAAACTCTCTCCACACTATTGCCTGAGCAAACAGAAGAAGAAGCAACTACGGGCTCTGCATTTTTTCCACTATCTGCCAATCCTCTAATTGCACTTTCAGCGATTTGACAATGACTTCTATCATTTTTAGAGTCATCTTCTTGGTCCAAAGCCTCAGGCTGCTTTGCAGGAAGGAGTTCCTCAGTAGGCTTATGGTTCAACGGTTTAGCATCAACCTTGGATGACACCATGATAGGCTGGGACTGGGAGCTCAAATCCTTTGGTAAACCACCAAATGTATCAACGCATGTGGGCTCAACAGGATTGCTATTGCTTGTATCAGAGCCCTTATCCTTACCTCCCATTGTTTCTATGTTTGAAATTCCTGAACCAGCCCTTGTGCCAATATTATGAAGGTTAGCTTTAACAAGAGAAGCAGGTCTTGAGAAATGTGAGAAATTCATTAAACTGGAGTTAGTAGAAGACAACACTGGACTTGACTTCTGCGCTTCTGTGCTAGGAAAACCACCTCTTGAAGATGGACCTCGTATTGAATTCCCAGAAGCTGGATGACGAGTTAGATTGTTTATATTCTCACCATTATTAACTGAAAATCTGGATCTAAAATATGGGAACGATGTTTGGCATTGCTGCGACGGTGATGGATACAAGTGACTAGAACTAGTTCTAGGCCCAGCACTAGCAGCATCAGCATGCTCTGTTGAAGAAACTTTTGGCATGTGAGCTTGCTCTATACTTGAAACATTATGTACAGAAACAGTAGGAGAGTCCCTTATCGATTGGTTACCACTATTTCTCTTATCCAACGATGGGTAATGATTCTGACAGTTTTCATTTACAGTAACTCCAGATAATTCAGTCAAAAACTCAGAACAATAATCGTGTTGCAGAGGATCATCAATCGGATAATTCAACCATGGTACCATGTCATCATCTTGATTCGAACCCAATTCAACAGACGGCATAGACATCGGAACTTCACCTAGTACAGAACCCATGGACCCAAATCGTCCCATTTTATTGTTGCTGCCATTACCTATATCTTTATCTCTAATCTTTGAGGTTTGAGATAGTAAGCCGTTAGAAATTTGGTTCTTTCTACCTTTACTGGACTGAACTTGACCATTTTCCCATACTAGCTCAAGAAAATCATTCTCAGGTCTGCATTTAGAACATGAAATAGAAAAAAGAGTTAACGAAAGCAGAGGAGAAAATCAAAATAAATTAAAGGTATGGAACTATACCAAATAGAAAGAGCTGAAAAGTTGAGAAATCGAACTTACGCAGAAGAAAGATCAGTTAAGTAAGTGGGATTCTTCTCCTGAGAAGAATCAAACTTTCCTTTAGCCAATCGATATACTAGTTCAGACAAAGGCATGGTGAATGGTTGGCACCACTTTTCTTATTCAGAAATACCCCAAATTCAATCGTTTAGCCATTATTGGTACCTTCCAAACGCTAGACTTTTAACTCATAGCACAAGTTCAAAGAACCCAAAAACATATATGGAGCCAATAAGTTTTCAAGACATAAAAGCTTGACAAAAACCCCACTATAAGACAATCCCAGTTAGTAACAAAAGAAAAGGGAAGGTACTTCTTTTACAGTTACACAATTTACAGAACATAATCTATCTTTTAATACAGCAGTCCTTATCAGTAATCAGTGAGATATATATATATATATATATATATATATATATATATATATATAAATATTAAAGCTATAATTAAATATAAAGTACCAGTCAAACCTATTCTTTAATGGCTCCCAAAGATCCCCTATAGAAAAACTTCCAAATTAAGCTACTTTAAGTTTAAAAAATTGCAAGAAAACGGATCCTTTTGGCTTATCTAATCATTAAACTTAAAACTCAGAAACCCAGATCGAATTTTCTAAAACTGACGAACTGCAATGAACAAACCCCATCAACAGTTCACTTGAATAACAACTCAAAATCCTCACCACCACCCAGTGATCAACCAATAAAATCAACTGAGAAGGAAGAGAAATTTGAGAAAATCCGAGCTCCTCGAACAAGCAAAAGAACGCTAATCCAAATGCATTAAAAATATGAAAACTTAGTTGTAAATCATAATAGAAGTTACCAAAAGTGTGATCTTTAAAGCTCCTAACTGAGCTCGAAGAAAGAGAACTCAAGTTTTCGAGAGAGAGAGAGAGAGAGAGAGAGAGAGAGAGAGAGAAGAGCCAAGTGGACGCAGGAGACGGCGAAAGGCTAGCAGAATTGCAGGGGACCAAGACACAATATACAAACCACAAGCTCTAACCCATTTTTGTTGCTTTAGCCACGCTGTTACCATGGTTTTGTCTTGTCCTCTTTCTTTTCTTTTCTTTTTTCTCATTTTTGTTTTTTTTAAATTTATTTTGGTAGTATATGATTTAAATATGGACCCACCTAGAGTTACTAGTGTGGGCCATCGCAGCCATTATTATTCTAATTCAACCATTACTTGCAATTCTTTTCTTCTCCACTATGCAACATGTTTCAATATTGTCAGCTGAACCAAACTTCCATTCACCGTTCTTTTGAATTTATGCTCATTCTTCCTAGCTAAACTTCCATTTATCCTAATATTTAAGATATAAATTTGTTGTAGTCCCACGTTATATTTAACTAAAACCCTCTAAAATTGCAGATAAGATTCGCTTGAAAATGTAATTCATTTATATTAGTCAAATTCACCGCCGGTTAATATTTATTGTTACATGTCTTTTTTTTTATGATTAGTTTCGATTGTAGTAAGCTAATACCTAGAATATATTATATTTTATCATTAGGTATTGAAGTTAACTATATAAATTTGTATTTTTTAAGGTTTGCATATATGGGAGCCAGCTAGTATGGATGGGGAGGAAGTGTTAAATAGTGTAGTTGGGTAGTTCTTCTCATTAGGTGGGTAATAGTGTCTCTATGCCACCAATTTGAATAGAACATATTATCCTCTATTGGCATTATAAGGTATCCTACAATATTGGTTGTGGGTTGTGTAGATATGGGCTCTTATGCTTGCTTTCATAATGTAAAAACAAACAATATGTTGGAAGGGTACTATAGACTTTTTAATTTGTTGCTTTCACAATTATAACAAGGTTTGAAATTTTTGTTTTAGGGGAGTAATAAAGCCATTGACTTGGTCATCTATAGCTAGGCTTTTAAAATAATCTTCTTGCCCTTCATTTTGGGAGAGACTTTTTATGCTTTGCAAGTGGTGTGTGAATGGGATATGATAAATATATTATATTATAGTACATATTTATATTGACATTGCAATAATTTAATTTAGAGAGATAGGCATTGTTTTTCCTTTTGCCATCCATTTGAAATTGTGACAATATGTCACCAAATGAATAATTGAAATCTAATGAAAAGACAAAGCCTAGCTAATTAGTCCACAATTAAAATATTGTATGATAAAGTTGCACTATGAATCATCTAAAGTTGATATCACTCATTAAATTCATGATTAGTTCTCAACTAACATAATCTACAAGCCAAGAGAGAGAGGAAAAAGAAAACTTAAGGGTCATAATTGACATTTTGGTCATGTGCAATTTTATCACAAGCCAAGAGATAGGAGACACCAAATCACCAACTTTATATACTTGGATAGGGAAAGATGGGAAAGGACCCACACTAGGACCATAAGGTGCATAAACAACCAAAAAAGTGGGAAATCTAGGGATTAGATTAAGATATAGAGAGAAAATAGTTAATTAGAGTAATTAATGCTAATTAGATTTGGAGCAATGGTAGATTATTACCATTAGTAAAGGCTTTTTGGGTCTTTTTCTACCTTTTTCTAGTGCTAGGTACTATTTGACTATTGACTTGATTTGATTCCTTGCTTATGCATAGTAAGAGGAACAAAAATTGCCATGGTGATTAACAGATTGCAATTAGAGTCCATACAAGGTGGGTTTGATAGTTACATTCATAAATTGAAAGAATAAATGAGTTTTAGAGTCTATTTGGTAAAATTAGTTGTTTTATTAGTAATTTATTGTCTTAGTAGTATTTAATTGTTTGAATAGTTAGTAGTTGTTTGAGTAACTTTTCATAAAACGTTAAGAGCTAAACATTATAAAGGTTAACTATTCATAAAACACTACTTTAATCTATAAAGGGTAATTTATATGCTATACTACAGGACATTATACAAAATAGCATTTATAGCCTGAATCTAATTATTTTTTGGTTATAGTATTTCTAAGTCAACTTAATGTTGTTTCTTTATATTTTTCTCATTAGTTGAAATAGAGATACACACAATACACATATTAAGAATAATATGCACTCTTTTTTTTGTGCAAAATATCGGTGTTCGGACTCCAACATCAGGGACTGTCTAATCCGGCTCGGGACTTATTCAAAATTAAGGCTTCCCGTCCTTTCCTGCAGATGCGTTTAGTGAAGATCGAATCTTAAAACTTTTTCTACATATGTACAATATGCGTTGTCAGCTGAGCCATATCTTGCTGGTGATATGCATTCTTACAAAATATTTTTCTACCCGATACCCTCAAAACATCCCAAATATTTTATATCCAAAAGACTTACTCTAAATCCCTAATATAAAACACATTCAAGTATTTTTGGTGTGTTTAAAAATCTAAACTTTGGCTTCTTTTTATAGCTAATCCACCGCCCTTACATGCTCTTTTCACTTATGTGGGGTTGAGCAAAACTAAATTATATATATATATTCAACAAAGGAGGCTATACTTTTAATTTATATTTACACGTTTTATACATTTAATTTATATTTACAAATGAACTTTACTGCAAGATGACACGAGAGGCTATGTTCATGGTTAAAGGCGTAAAAGACAAGATGAAATGGGTTTTGGACACGTGGATCATTATTGAACCAATAAGGGATTTGGTACTGTCGAAGTGGACCCATGTTTGTTTTGTCTATCTTTTTCTGTTTGGTGCATGAACTGTTAAAGGAGATATGATTTTAAGGAAAATTTTAAAGGAGTTAAAATTGACCTCACATAAATTCGGAACAGAAAAGAAAGAGGGGAATAGTATGGAATTCACGTGCAGGTATGATTCTCACGTGACCAGAGTTTGTAAATTAGTGTTTTGTCCATTCCCAACTCGTTGATACGTTTTTTCTTTTTCTCCTCAGCTCGAGTCCACCACACAACACTGGTCCCAATTAGTTCACTAATTGCTTTTCAAAAGGCATACAAATTCTCTTTATTAATAAAAATAATAAAAAAAAAGAATTTGTATTAGGTAATTTAAAGAATTTATTTGGTTATTATACATCAGATATGCATCCCAATTTATTAATTAGGATTCAATTAATAAATAATCCCAACACTCCTAATTTAAACCACCGTGTAAACAGAAGTAAACAGTTATTACAGTTGTTAACAATGATTAGCAAGTAAAGTTGAAAGAATATACCTAGACTAGACTGGGAGTATAGCTGTTGTCTGAAGTTGCATAAATTAGGGTAACCTGCGGCTCCATTTTCTTGTGCTTGGTTGTCCAAAACCTACGACTCACAACATTCAATTCAAGAATCAAAGAACAGCCTCACTCCTCAGCCGCCATTGCAGTTCTGACACTTTACACCCTATTGTTATTATTATTTAATTTCCTTATAAAACAGAAAAGAATACGACTGGACTGCAGTGCTGATAGTAAACTGAAACCTGTGCATAAAGCCATAAACAAACACCACTGTGAAGAAAATTAGTTTCCTTATAAAAATTAACAGTGTCTGTCTGTTGCAGAAGTCTGGGAAGATAATATAAATAAATTAGTAGACAGAGAGAGAGAGAGAGAGAGAGAGAGAGACCTTTAATTATCCTTTCTGCATTGTTAGAGCTTAGAGCTGAGTTTCTCTCTCCAACTCCTCCATTTTCTTGGCTTCGGAGCCTCACCATTTGGTCTCTGTTTCTCTGCAATTTGCACGTGACCCACTTCCCCCATCCAACATGCACTGTTAGTTATCTTTTCTTTTAACACAAATAAATAAATATATTTGTACTGTTAATTTCATGTTAAAATATTTGCATGCTCATCATATACACGGATAGAATATGCAGTTCTCCATGCAACCCGGCCTCCATTTACCCTTCCATTTATCCGTGATCATTGTACGGACATTCTATTCACATTATACTGTATTATCCATAATTAAAAGTAATCGGATGTAATCTGATTGGTCTTTTTATTTATGTGAAAGGTGATAGGTTTTGAGATTTAATTATCTTGACCATAAAAATTTTTACCAATTTAATGAGCTAAGAGGAGAATTACCTCATTTTTTATAGCCCGCTATGTTATTATGACCCGTTGAAACTCCCAATGAATAATAATAAAAAAAAAAGAATAACCAGTCATTTATTGATTAAATTGATATTGATTAATGTCACAAAGTTTTTTTTAAAAAAAATTATATTGGCTGATTTTTTAAAATTATATATATATAAAGACATAATCCTAAACTTAATTTATAATTATAATTAATGTTGAGAAATCTAGCCTGCAGATGATTGTGTGTGAATGCTGCAAAAAGAAATATATATTTGCTCTCTGCCCATAACGTTTGCGAAGAAAAGAACAATTAATTTATTAGAAGAAGTAATTAAATAATTAAGAAATTCAAATGGGTGATGAGAAAAAATGGCAGAGAAATATTATAAAATGAGTAAAATATATATATACTTTTCTTGAAAGCAAAAACAATGAGCGTGCGAAACATTATAGCACCTGTAAAATGACGATATTATATGCTTGAAGAAACAAAATTTAGAAGCCTAACATTAGATAGCCAAATAGCAAATACCTCCCCCACCCTGAAACTGCAAGATTGAAAGTTTAAATTTGGATTCACCGTTTTTAGAAGGATTTCATCTGAATATCACAAAGATAAAGCGTCAAGCCAAATTTAAAAAAACACTGAACAGCTAAATTGGAGTTTTGAGGGGTTTGTTAAATCCTATGGTAACTTGGCAGGTTTGCCCATACCTTTTCTACATAAGTGATTAATTTTGCCCGTCTCTGTCTGCAGTTCTGCACTACTTAACTAAAAGCCATATATATATATATATATATATATATATGTATGGCTTTTGTCTCCTTAGTCTCTTATTTACATTTATAGGAAAAACAAGAAAAAGATATATACCTAGTCAGAACAGAACAATTCATGATCAAATCTGAAATTTTCTTTTTAACAAAACTGAAACAGAAGCCCTGCAAATAAGCAGGAAGAAATTTCTGTACAAGGACTATCCCAAAACTGTATTACAACATCAAATCCATAAAAGTTGGTCCCTGCAAATATGGAAAACTCAAACCTAACAATCTAGCTAAGAACATATGATTCCTCTAAGAAGAGAACTGCTAATTTGAAGGCTCTCCCATATCATTAATCCAGTATACCATTAACTAATTATTTATTATAGATAAGCAGATGGTCCCAACCGACACGGTCCAGATAATATTTATGAGTTAGATAATGTATTTCTTGTTTCTCATAAATGTTGTCGCCTTAAATGAGGTCTCAGCTGCCACGGCACATCACAGTCAAAGCAACATTTATCCACTCGTAGAAACTAAGGATTACAATCAGATCAGCTTTTTTTTCCAATATGGTCCTTCCTACACTATTTCTCAGCTTTTAGTCTTAGTATCTTCTACAAGACGTGAGAAAGCCAACTATATCGTATCTGATCGACAGATATACTGGTCGTTAAAAGCGGAAGTTTTTGTTAAAAGTAATTATGTTTGATGAGTTATTAAATGTAAAATGATTTTAAAAAATTTTAAGTAATTATTTACAAACGGTAACCAAACCTCTAAATGCTGGTACTAATATCATTTACCCAACGGTACAATTAGTAGATGTAGTGTTTTAATTCAAAAACCAACAAAATAAAAACAAAAAACCTTATCTATGGAAAAAAATTCAGCAAGTTTTTTTTTTCTTTTTTCTTTTTTATAGTTTATTTTTTCTGAATATCAAAATACAATGTATCATATCCATGATTCAATACTATGGTCCCCAAACTAAAACTGTCCTGATTTAGAAAACAAACTAAAGACTGAAAATGATATAAGAAAGATTAAAAAAATATATATATATATATATATATATTTTTTTTTTTTGGTGAAAGAAGATAATATCCATTTTGGATAAGATAAGGTGAAGAGCCTACCTGTGAAGCATCTGATATGTATTATTGGACCGGACCAGTCCAGTCCAATCCAAGTTGAATTTTAGAAATGGGCTAAGCCCAATAGGGAAACATACAATTAACGCGACTGTCCAGTAAGGAAATTTCCAAGAAGCTGACCGAACCAAAGGGTCATTATTAGGTTAAAAGTCTTTGTCGCAAAAATCAAAACAAGGAGATGAAGGGCCAAGATCATCAAACAAGCTTTCATCCAATGGTGAATATCTAAAAGTAATTAGGGTTTGATAGCTGACAGCACGATATAAATGAAGCCAATCTCTGAAACTTTCATTTACAGCCCAACCGAGTCATTAGAGGAAACGGAGTCATATTGTGAGGTCGCCATTAGAGGAAACGGAGAGGGAGTTCAGGATTTTCGGAAGGTTCTGGGATGGGTGAGCGGGGAAGATAAATTAATTATGTAAAATTTAATTATTTTTTAATTGTTGTTGTTATTATCTTCCCTACTCCACCCATGCCATAGGTTTCCGACTATTCGTCCCTCTCCTTAAACCTCTGTTTCTTGATCATCTCCGTCGTCAGCTGTTTTCTTCCGATCCGGTTTGTATTTCTTGATCTTTGATTGTCTGGTACTGGCTTATTTTTGTTTTAGTTGATTTGAATCTGAAATTTACAGGTCAATTTCGTTGGTTTGTTTATAACCGGATGATCTTACTTAACTAGCACCACAATAAGCGACCCGAATGTTAGTCTTCACGTTGTCGTTCGACGCCCACAAAAAAAAAAAAAAAAAAAAAAAAAAAAAAAAAAATTCAAAAATTCAAAAATTAGGGAATATAAAAGCAAATATTAATGAAAATTTATTATTATATATGAATTTAAAAATTATATTTTAACTGTTTAAAATATATTCCTCAAAGAAGAAAAGGAACTCTTTATAAATTTTTTTTTTTACCTATTGTTTTTTTAGCAATTGAGTTTGAATGTGATAAATTAACTTAATATTTGGATTAATCTATCGTTGCAAACTGATCGTCACGCATGACGTTTGCGATGGGCTTCGGACGAAAAGTTCTATTATTTGAACTAATATTAATCATATTCTTAAATAATTATTTAACTTATAAAAATAAAAATAAAGAACATTATTAGTAAAATTGATATTAACATTAAATTAATTTGTAAATTAAAATAAAAAATAGAAAATAACACACAATTTTCCCTATCAACTTAGCATAATAAAATTTATTTGTTTTGTATTATTAAATAATATTTGAATTTTTATTAGTAAATCAATTTTTATTATTTGAAATCATATTAATGATATCATTAATTATTTAGTTAGTTGTTGAAAAAACTGGATTACATTTATATTATTAAATTAAAACTGAAAAATTTTATTAGTTAAAATAATATTTATTATTTTCATAATATTTATCACAGTTCTTTAACAAAATCATTATATTTTTCAAAGTTATAATAAATTAATGAAGTAAGTTTATCATATTACGTTTAATTTAATATTAATTTTTAAATTAAAATAATAATTATTAGTCGTATAAAGGAAAAATGTGAAAAAAATTACTATTTAATAACATAAATATAATAAAATATTTTAAAATAAACTATTTTTTAAAATAAGGATCATCATATTTAATATTATGAAAAAAATTGAAATATCTAATAATATTATTATTACTAACGTGAACTCAGCAACTTAAAACTTAATATTTTTCATATTATTAATTAATATAAATAATTTTATTAATTATTAAAAAATAATTGAAAGTTTTTATTATTTGAAGCAGATTTAACAAGGGATGAAGTTAAAAATACTCCATAGACCTATACCCAGACAAATTGAAGACGCCTAAAACCGTTGTTGTAGCGTCGGTCGCCGCTCCATGAGGGGTCATTTAATTTGCCACTAATCACAATAATGGTCCTTTATGAAATGGATAAGCAAATACTCGTTTTTGGTGACTCACTCTATTCTATTAAATTTGTCAGTTTTTTTTATTTTTTTAAAAATAATTTTTGACTTTTTTTACTATTCGGATTAGTTGTCACCTTAAAAATTAAAATTGCATTAATTAATTATGCATCAAAGCGAGGTCTAATATAATTATATTCAAAGAGGACTAAAAGTTATGTTTGCCTTGAGTCCCTTAATCATACATATAGTATAATTTATGATAACCTGAATGGATGCCGAGTAAAGAGCACTTACTCCGTAATCGTCATACTTTAAGTTATGAATTCAATCTTCCACAATAGAAATTCCAGACCAATCTCTTTGTTTCCGAAGGGTTGCAAGTATCAATAATTTATGACATCTAATAACTTATTTAGTGGTACAACTATGTCTACATATAATAATGATGGGTATGGCCAAACATACCTAGTTTTAAGCCAATTGATAACATGCCCACGTTCCTTGCCTTTCTATTTCACCTAAATTGTCGATTAAAAATGTCTAAGAATTAAATTTAATGGTGAAAGGCCGTAGAGGAACATACCAAGGGGCCTTGAAAAATTAAATATATATTTTATTTATTATTCATCTTTTATCTATGTGATTTAATTAAATCGACTATGTCATTTTATTTCTAAAATTTATATCTACTCATATCAAATTGAAAAAATATCTAACAGCGATTTTTTAAATATTATAAATAATTCAATTCAATTTTAGTTGCAATTCAAATGCAAATTAAATTCGTTTTAGCCAAAATTGAATAGTATTTCTTTTCTTTTTATTAAAAACCTTTTGATCAAAAACACTTTAGAGATTGGATTGGACAAAAGAAATTCCACCAGCTAATCAAATGTTCTAATTTAGCTGGCACACGTGGCATAACATGTCACACGTGGGACTGTAGAGGACGGTTACGTTTAACATCTTTGATACGCTTTTGGACCGTTAAGAGATTCTTCTCGAGCACGGTTTACTTCACATGGATACCGTGTGCCCATACACTTGACAACCTACGAACCGTAGATTTACTTGACAATCCAGTCAGAATGAGCAATCGAGTCAATTTTCCAACAACTACGGATTTACTTGGATCGAAGAAAAATATAACATAGAGTTCTAATAGTTTGACCAATTTGATAAGTTTAGAGGAAAATTTTATTATAGAATTCATAATATTATTTTGAATATATATCTATTTTAATAATTTTTCCCTTTACAAATTATAAAAAAATATATAATATTTTAATATTTTTAGAAACTGATATAAAATATTATGAATTATAAAAAAAAAAGAAAAAAATTATTACGTGCAATAATTTGAAATCATTAGGTGGTGGGATACAAGGCAATCAACACCCTGCCAATTTTGCTCGCTTAATTTTGAGATTTTTAAATATTTTTTTAGTGAAATTCTACTTTAACAGAAAAATAGTGTTTTAATTAAAATATTATACAACATCATCAAATATTTTCTATTAATATTTAAGTACTAGATATTCACTAAAATATATTTTTTCATTTAAATGATTAAGCGATATGAGATAATTATTCTAAGAAATATTAATATTTTAATTAATATTTGTAAAACATTCCAAAATTTTATTAGATATAAAAATATGTAAAATAATTATTTTATCATCAAAATCAATTAAATAACCAATTAATACTACGATTACTTATATATTTTATCAAAGAATATTTTCAAGTGAAAAATTCTAATATTAAAAAAAAAAAGGTAAACTTTCTTCTGGGTTTGTTAAAATTTTTATAAACTTAACAAAGTTTTAAAATTTTTAATTTTTTAAAAATAGATATACTAATTAATAATTTATTAAACAAAATTTTGTCACTTGCTAAATGTAAATATAATTTCACTATATAAAAAGAAGTTCAAGAAGTTGGGGGTATTTCTGAAAATGGGATGTTGGTCTAGTCTACTTTCAAATTTGAAAATTTGAAAACCAAGTGGAAAGAAGAAAAGAGAAGAAAGAAGAAGAACAAAAACACGTGGGAAGGAGCACGTGGCACGTTCATGCAAATTAACCACAACATAGCTGTACATAGGACACACATCACATGACGTTTCTTTCTTTCCATCGTAAGCAAAGGTTTTTTTTTCTTTTTTTTCCTTTCCTTTCCCTTCCCAATTCTCGTGCTAAGGAAACCAAGGAACACTGAAAGGAAAAAGAAAGCGCGTATATGTACGTGTTTACGTGTGAACACAAACAGCCAAATAACAGTCTTCCACGTGGACATTCGACTAGAAAGCCTATATATATACCGACTGAGGATAAGTTTCGTCTCACAGTCCAGCAGGCAAAAAAGCAGTTGCTCAACACAATCAAACACACCCAATTCTCTTTGAATCCAATTCAAGAAAGCAAGATAAAGAAAGAAAAATGCCAAGTGAAGGCACAGCTACTTGCATAGATATCCTCTTGGCTGTTATCTTGCCTCCTCTTGGCGTCTTCCTTAAGTTTGGTTGCAAGGTACGTAGTACTTCAGTTTCTTGAATTTCCGTTATGTATTTTTGCCTTTTGGTTTCCTCTGCTCATATTTTTCTTGGAGACTAGACAGCCCAAAAGCAAGAACAAGAAAAGGGTGTCTTTGGTTTTAATTCCTTGTTTGTGAATTATGTATAATTGTGTTGTAATAATATTGGAAAAAATTTTTGCAGGCGGAGTTTTGGATCTGTTTGCTTCTGACCATTTTGGGATATATTCCTGGGATTATCTATGCTGTCTATGCAATCACCAAGTGATCTTCCATCTACGGTAAGCTTCTGTCTCTCTCTTTTTTTATATAATTATTTACCAACTGAGAAATTCATAATTACTTATTTATCATACTCAAAAACTGACATGTGATTATTATTTTCTGCAAAAAAATTTGTTTGATCAATCGTAATCTATTATGTTTTATTTACTTTGTAATTAAGTATCTATGTTTTGAATGGTAATTTTATGACAATTATCTTTTTTGTTAACAAATCTTTTGCATCCAATTATACACATAAATGAATCAAATTATTGTTTCGTTTCTAAAAAAGTCTGTGGCATGTGCTTTCATGATTGAAAATGGAAATGAAAATGAAAATGAAAATGATGCATCACCAAGAATTGCTTTTATTACCTGATAGACAAGGAGGGTCCTCAATGATATGACCTGCACTTGTTTTTGTAGTCTAAGATAAGATTACGATGAATTATTATATTCTTAATAAGAAAGTTATGTTTTATTCCTAAACGTATTATATTTTTATTTTCTGGACAGGTGGAAAGCTACATAACCATTTGATTTGATGGAGGGGTCTGTTTTGGTGAAGTCAGATGTATCATTCTAATTGTGTGTGTGTGTTTACGTGTTTGTCTTCTATGAAGATTTCCATTTCATTTTTTAATTTTCTGTAGTTAAAAAAAAATTAGCCATTGAGTTGGGTTTGTGAGTAGAAACAATGGCTTGTCAATTATCATTTTAGTTTATCTTTGAACTTGAAATTTGTTTTAATTTTAAATGTGATTGTATAATTATTGTCTACCTATTTATCTTCTTGATTGTTCATTATTATTATGAAGCAAAAACAGCATATCCCCTGAGGATTCTGAATACATACATAGCTCGAATATTTTTTTTCCAGTTGCATAGAAAGTTAGCTTTGCATAAAAGCAGAACAAAACAACTGAGGAAGATGCTATGCATCCCTGTTTATAAACAACTTTATTCTCGTTAAAGCCAAATCCAATGGGTATATTTTTATCAACCAACTAAAATTGGCCTACGCTATTATTGATCTACTTTTTTCTTTTTATTTGTTGAAAGATATGATAAGCCGAAATAATATTGCAGTTACATATTGGAGATAGCTTTCTCTTGAGTTCATCGAACTAATGTAATAAAAAAAATTCGAATTCAAGACTTTTCACTCTTCAATTTCAATACCTGATTGATATTATTAATTTACTTTAATCAGTTGGCATAACAAAATTGCTTGCCCCTCGTAACTAATGTTTGAAAGCAAAACTGGCTGGTCCTAGTTTTGTCCTGCACATGGTTGTTCTTGTAGCACCATGTGATAGTATTTCAAATAGCCTGAAAATGACAGGTGATAAAAAGATAATGTTTTTTCTAATTAACAAGCTGTCTACATCCAGAAAGGATAAGGATTCACATAGTATATTACAAAATTGTTAGAAAGAACTCCTCCAGAAAATGCCATCATACAACAGAAAACACGTTTGGCAAAGAAAAAGAAAGGGGGAAAAGTGACATTTTTTAGAATCCAATTCGACTTCTTCATCCTTTAAACTGCCACTCTCTACGGCACATGGGACAATGTGCTTGAGAAGTCTGTGAATTCACCCATTTCAAGATGCAGTGAAGATGAAAGGCATGGTTGCATACACCCCAAACTACAAAAAAATGTCAAGAGGAAAATGATTAATGATCGTCATTAGTTCAAGTACCAATTTCACCTGATATTTCCTACTCAATATGTAACCACACCATCAGAATACAGAAAGCAAAGAGAAGTTTATCTCACCGACTAATTGAGAAGTAGACCACCTAACCCAAGAATTTGATTCTTGATCACAGAACTACACCACATTAAGTAAACAGAAAACCCAAAAATAGAAATTGATGTAACATTATCTTGCCCACAGAAGGGCCAAAAAACAGTGCATTCTGGTGATTTCATCTTCAAACATACAAAAATCTATGGATAATTGAGACAACAATCTTTCCCTACCCAACTTTCAACACATTCACACGCACATTTGACATTTGAGTAATTCATGTTTAAATTAGATGATTTAACAAACTGTAACTTGCTGCTGCTGGAACGATTGTATTATGAATAATTTTGGTAAAACACGAAATGTGTACAAGCACTTAACCAAAAATTGGTATAATCTCATAGCAGCTTCAAAGAAAAAAATTTTTTTTTTTTCAAATAAAAAAAAAAAAAAAAAAAAAAAAAAAAAAAAAAAAAAAAGAGAGAGTACACATATAAGCAACAAAACATTCAATTTCTGAAGGTGAGACTAAAATTAAGAAATATGTTTCAATAATTTTTTCTCGTCTATACTTAGGTCTTTCACACAAAGGAACAGAATAGGCTTCCCCGATGTTGATGCATTCTAAATATGACAAGGTCTCTACACCAGGTTAGTATGTCAACAATCTTATTTGTCACTTCTTCTCGAGTAATTGTCAAAAATTTCAAATCCAAGATCTGAAATCTCAATGAATTCCCTCCTCTTCATTACCTAATACCTAACAAAAATGTGTCCCACGTGTCTGTTCACAAAAGAAACAATGGCAGCCAACAGCTAACTACATAACTCATCAACTTAATCATGTGAACCTGCCAGTCACACCAATATCCATATTACCAGTAGCTGAATGGAAACACCATGTTGTAGGGCAATGATGGACAACATGCTTCAAAACCACTTAAGTGGTTCTTGTTTGATTCAAGTGCTTGAAGTCAAATAGAAGTATTTTAAGGGCGTAAAGATATCAATTTAAGCAGAATACTTAGTTAGACCTACAGACTCTTCAATATACCTAAAATTACTTTTCAAGTCCTGAGATATTGCTTGACACAAGCGAAGTACAAATAATAGTTCATGTATGAAAAGTTAAATAGAAAAAAAAAGGACATAAGATGGACTCAGACAGCATAGCAGTAGCACATTTCTAAATCATAGACAGATGCAGAAATAAAATTTAAGAAACTCCTCATAACAATTAAGAACATTCACGACAGGAGAAGTATTGTGCAAATGGGAAATAATAGGAAATGGTTAGGGAGGTGTCAAGTAAGTGAAGCAGCAACTTACTTAATGGACAATCATCTCCAGGGAGTTTACAATCAGGACAACAGCCATCAAAAGCCATCCTACAGATCCCACATGTTTCATCTTGAGCATCCCACGTCCACGAAGCGACAGCATGCCACCTATGATTCACCACCAAAATAAAGAAAATACATCCCCAAATTATTTCAATATCCATAGTGAGAGATAAGCAAGACAAAACAGATTGGAAGCTAGAGGGCAAAGTCTGAAATTCTTCAACATATGAGAAGCATCATCTAGCCCAAACTTAAAAAAGCATACAAGTCTAAGTTCACACATTAAACCCTGCACCAGATGTTTAATTCCCAATTCACAATTTATGAAACAAAACAGATAGACAAAAGATAAAGAAGATATACTCTAGTTAGAAGCCATGGCGAACAGTCGGAAAGAAGATTGGTCAAGAGAAAACTGTTTCCTTGGAAAGTTCGGAATGCTAAATTGCAAACACATGAACTGAAATTCATATCTAAACATTGAAATCAACATAAGAGATATTCTCTCACAGTAACTGTACCAGTCGCTAAACCCACATGAGGAATCCTAAAAGCTAATAAAAAACATAATTTTCAGTAATTAAGAAACCAAAACAACATATTAAAAACTAAAATTGCATGAAGGATACGTAAAAGCTTGACTTTCATTGTCTTCTCCTGCAGACCCAACAAATGATGTTTTAGATAATTAAAAAAAGAACGTACAATGTATAATCACAAATAAAGATTATGAATTTATAAACCAAACTTAAAATTACAAACAGCTAATGATTTCTCAATAATGAAATGGGAATAGATGCTTATGGGACGAAAGATAGAAATCCAGACCACGAAAATGAGTCACTTCATATAAACTGGCATGGGATATAATAAGAAAAGCAATGCCATGAAATCAAGAAATCTAACCTCCGATTTTTTGGCGAAGCAGCTGGTAGATGTGATTGTGATTCAGCGTAATTTCAGGGAAAAATTAGAACTCAAAAAGGGGTTTTTGCTTTTGAAATTTGGGGTTTATTGATACTCTCTCTTGCCAATTAAGAGGGATTGGGCCTCAAATGGGCCTTCTAAGTATGGATTGGATTGAATAGTGACACTCCTAAGTAGAAACAAAAAATAGAATCCAAAATCAAAATTGAGTTCTTGCTTTGTCATTATTTTTTATTTTCAATAGATCCATAATTCTTTTTTATCAATTACAAATTTTATTTTAATAACTCAATTTATATTATTTTAAAAAATCAATTTATTTCGATTTATTTTTTTACTCAATTAGGAATTTTATTTTAACTCATTTATGAATCTTAAACATAATTAGAAACTTTTTTAAAACTCAATTATTAATCCTATATTCCTTATAAATGTGAGAGTAGAGAAAAATAATTAGATGGATAAAACTATTCTTAGTATATTATTATTATTATTATTATAAAAAAATAAAAAAATATTTAAACTTAATTAGAAGTCTTAATATTTTTATAAAATAAAAAATATTTTAACATTTAATGCCTTGCATTATATTCTAGTTATTAGAATTCACAAATATTGTAAGTTAATGAATCTTTTACCATTTAAAAAAAATCATTATATTCTATTTTGTTTAGAGTCCACAAATATCGTAAGTTAGTGAATCTTTTACCATTTAAAAAAAAAAAAAAAAAGCCAGAAGGTCCATTTAATATAATTGATATGCTTTAAATAGTATGTGGTTGCTCACAATTTTTATTTCGTAAAAAAATAAATTACAAATATATAAAATGAGTAAAAAAATTATGTAACAATGATTTTTTTTTTTAAAAAAGAAAAATAGTTAAACTGAAAAATTGGCATGATTCATTTTTGTAATCAATGGCCACATATGAATATGCACCAATTGTTTCTAAAGATTAAAATAAAAAAGATACAAAAATATGATAATGTTTATACTTTTTATTCTTATAATATTCAATCATTTGATCTTTTAAATAAATAAATTATGATAGTTAAAAAAATAGTTAAGGAAAATTATGCTATTGGTATTTGAATTATTTAATTTTTACTATTTTAGTGTTTGATTGAGAAAAATTTACAATTGAGTATAAAAAATTTTATAAGAAGTTTAATAATAAACTATATATACAAAGGAAAAAAAAATACAATTTTATTTTGAAATATCCTATCAAATTGATACAGAGCACAATAAATTTGCCATCGGTCATTGTTCGCTTCACTTGGTGACTATTAATGGTCACCGTTTAAAGTCCAATGTGATTACCTTTAAATTGCAGAAATCGATGAGCACTGACATTTGCATCGAGATATGAATTTCATGCTTTCCGTCTAAGCGGCGCAAATCAGAGCAACAATAACTCCAATATATAGATAGCAATAACTCCAAACTTTGTCAAAATATACAAATATGAAGATTATTTTCTTAAAAAAAAACCATAAAGAAGAATAAGGGAACCATCAATGAGTTCTTAGTCACCAATGGCCGCCTGCAGAAGGAAAAAAGAAACTTTTGAGAAAGAAACAGTTTAGATTGAAATATCTAAATATTTTCTGATGCGGCTATCATTAATTATAATTATATAAATATTAAAATCGTTACCGAAATAATATTCACAAGAAGAGTGATATCGGCTTAAATTACTTATTTTATCATTATATTTATATATAAATTGAATTAAAATGTCAAAGTTTTTAATTTAATTTTATGAAAAATAATGCAAATTGATATTCTTCATTAATTACATATGATATTTATATATAATTAAACACTTTTATTATCTAATTTACTATGTTTATAAATAACTTATTTATATGTATAAATAAATTAAAAAAATGATAGAATAATACATTTGCGGCAACAAGCAGATTAGCTTGTTTTAAAATTTTTCTACAATTTAATCGACAATTTAATATTATGACTTACATAAAAATATTTAATGGGGATTGATTGATAAATGCTCATGTCTATGTCTCTTCTATGGATAAATTTTGGAAGGAAAAATAAAAAAGAAAAATCATAATATTTATAACTTATTATCAATTAAAAAGTAGTTTATTATGATGGGAAAGTGACTTTAATATGTGTTATGTTTCCAAAATCAAAATATTTTTTTGGGCCTTCATCTTGTCCTAAAAAAAAAAAAAAAAAATAATAATAATAATAATAACAGATCATGCTACCAAGTTATGTTTCATTTTCACTGACCCAAAAGGCAATAGGTTTGGATTTCTGTCCCCTTAAATAGAATTCAATTAGGGTTAGCCAAAAATAGAAAGACAAACAAAACTCTTCAATGTCTAATAAGCAACAGTGAAGCATTTTAATTATACAAAATATTATGGTAATTTCACTGTTGGATTTCATTCCCTAAATAAAAGATACTTTCTTAGACTGAATTCGTACCGCCAACCAATAAAAATAAAAATTAATATTATTTCAGATATATTCTCGTTTCAATAAAAAGATTATTTTTATTAATTTGATCTATGGGTGATCTCAAGGACCCGATCTAGATAAATAAATCCCTCTTTGAATAAGCTAATATCTATCACATATGTAACTTAAAATATCAACTAATTTATATAAATTCTTACCAGCTCATAATTTTTTTCTTGTTTTAAATAAAATTCACCTAATTTATATCGTCTAAATGATTAATTAGACAACCAAGCCCCCGATTTTATCATATCCTATATTAAATGGTAAGTTACAATTTGATTTGATTAGAGCACTCCCTAAGAACCACAAATTAGACCATATTGCCCCTTAATTCATTTTTTGTCTTGCTTAAACATTACCATATTAGAAATTTTATTAAATAATTAAAAGGAATTCCCAATATTTGATTATCATGTTAAAAAAAAATATTAATAATACCACCAACCAAGAATTAACAAATTTGAAATCCTATGCAATTAATGTGATTATCTCTTTAAACACTATAAAAAGAGCATAGACTCAAGGGGAAAGAACACCCAAAATTCCATATTGTTTACCTTTGTTAGCTTTCTTGGCAACCAAACACCATGACAAGAAAGAAAGTGAAGCTTGCATTCATAACTAATGACTCTGCAAGAAAAGCAACATATAAGAAAAGGAAGAAGGGTTTAATGAAGAAGGTGAGTGAGCTAAGCACTCTCTGTGGGATTGATGCTTGTGCAATCATTTATAGCCCTTATGATTCCCAGCCAGAAGTTTGGCCCTCTCCTTCAGGGGTCCAACAAGTTCTTTCTCAATTCAAGAACATGCCTGAGATGGAGCAGAGCAAGAAAATGGTGACTCAAGAAAGCTTTACAAGGCAAAGAATATCCAAAATCAGTGAGCAGCTCAAGAAACAAAGAAAAGATAACCGCGAATTGGAGATGACTCAAGTCATGTTTCAAGGATTAGCTGGAAAGCTTAACCTTAGCAACTTGAACATGATGGATTTGAATGATCTTGGATGGTTGATTGATCAGTACTTGAAGGAGATTTACAAGAAGTTTGAAACAGCTAATAAGAACCCTAATGGTATCATTTCCCAAGTGGCTGCTCCAACTGCACCACCACCACTACCACCACCACCACCATCTGCGTTGGCTGGATCTAGCGATGGCCAGGTTGAGAGGCTGCAGAATAATAATTTTGAGATGATGAACAGTAATGCAGATCCCATGCAAAGGCAGCCATGGATTATGGATTGGATGAACCCACAAGAACAGATGGGGTTTGGTGGGGAAGAGATGATGATGCCTTTTGGGGAGAACATGAATCAAACTTCTTGGTCTAATGCTTTTTTCAATGACGAGGGAGGAAGATTTGCATAAGGGTTTTACATTGTTAAATTTGGTGCATTTTGATTTCGTTTGTTGTCCAATGTTCCTTTAAAATATTTGTTGCGTCTAAATAACTAAACCTTGATGGCTACATCAAGATTGTGGTGTTCTTACATCATATCCACATTGTTGTTTGAAACCACATATTTAATATTATGTACTTTCAAGTTAATGTTTTAAAGTTTATTCTATGATTGTTGTTACATTGTGTGTATTTACATCTTAACTCATAGCACTTCAAGAACATTTTCATATTTAGAAGATTGCACATTAACGATTAATTAGGTTTATGTTTTTTATCAGAAGGTTTCAAAATTTTTTTTTGAAACTAATATATTAAGATTTCATTAACCTACTTTAAATCAGTACAAGTAACATAAGGCGGATAGAACTTTGCTGAAGAACACTAGATATGGAACGAACTATCGGAACGAGCTATCACAGCTAAAATTAATATTTTAAAGTTTATTCTATGATAGTGATTACATTGTGTGTATATCTTAACTCTTAACATTTCAAGAATAGTTTCATATTTAGAAGATTTAATCACTTAACGATAATTAGGTTTATATTTTTATCAAAAGGTTTTTAATTTTTTCATATTAGGGTTTCGTTAGTCTATTTTGAAATAATACAAAATATATAGAATTCTACTAAAGATCGCCAAATATAAAACAGATTATCGGAACGAGTTGTCATAGTCAAAATTAATATTTTAAAATTTATTTTGCAATAGTGGTTACATTATGTTTAGAACAGTTTCGTGTTTAGAAGATTTAAGCACCTTAACGATTAATTAGGTTTATATTTTTTATTAAAAAGTTTCAAATTTTATTGAAGATAATATATTAGGGTTTTATTAATCTACTTCAAATAAGTGCAAATAACACGACGCGAGTAAAACTCTACTAAATATCATCAGATATGGAACGAATTGTCGGAACGAATTGTCGGAACGAGTTGTCATAACCAAAGTTAATATTTTAATTTTTTTTCTACGATAGTGATTACATTGTGTGTGTATCTTAACTCGTTACTTTTCAAAAATGTTTTCATATTTAGAAGATTTAAGCACCTTAATGATTAACTAAGTTTATATTTTTATCAAAAGATTTCAAATTTTTCTGAAAATAATATATTAGAGTTTCATTAATCAACCTAAAATCAGTATAAATAATACAAGACAAATAGAACTATGCTGAAAATCACCAGATATGGAATGAACTGTTGAAAATCACCAGATATGTAACGAACTATCGGAACGAGTTGTTAAAGCCAAAGTAAAGATGTCAAAATTATCATACTTAATAAAAAAAAAAAAATCTTAACAAAAGATTAAATAGAATTTTGATGATCATGCAAAAAAATTATATTCCTTAATTTGAGTATTTGCCAAATCACAATCCATTAATGTTATTAATCATATTATTTTTCAATCCAAAGCAAAAAGGGATCTTTTAAAATACAGTTGTTCTACTAATTTATTAGGCTTTCTTCGGCGTTAAAGATTGAAAAGAAATTGGCAAAAAACTTTTACGATCTGTGGTCTGAACAGAGATTATATCTCCTCATTATACTAACAAAAGAAAAGAATAAAAAAAAAAAAGAAATATTGAAAAGAGATTTACCTTAGCCATTGCAAACCTTATTTGATGCTTAATTGCAGATTCAATGGATGTGAAAAGGCCATTTGGATAATTTATAGTTCATCATGTGCAAAAAAAGCACAAGAAAACTATTTAGGCAACAATCTAATTACTAATACATGATAATTATTTCGATACATACCAACAATTATGTATGTACATCATGAGTCATTATATTAATACATTATACATACGTATGGTATCTTTATAATAAAGTAGAACAATCTATTAATTAATTTCCGTAGGATACTAGTCCATTTTATTTATACCATGTAGAGGATTCCCATTCTACATATTCATGTCGAGAAATATAAATTTCTGCCTATGATTATACCATGAATCATCTAAAAAATCTCTTAAAATGGAATTTTCTTGGAAACAATTAAGGTAGGATTAATGTGGGGAACTAATCCATAAAATTTTCTTGGGAAAATTTTTTCTTAAAATGGAATTTTCTTGGGAAACAACATGGCTCATTAATCCTAGAGAGTTCAATTGTAATATTACATAATGATAATTTTATTTTATTGATTCAAAAGATCGAGACAAAGATATTTTGGGCATAATTAATTATTTTATCAGTAGTTAATTGTTTTAACAGCTGTCAGTAATTTTATTAATGTTTCATCAATGTTAAAGGGAATAATGTTTGATGATCCGTTTCCTCAAATTCTAAACGTTAAAATAAATATTATGCCGCTGAACACTAAACGTTACGTTAAAAGTTGTTACTGAACGTGATACAAATTGAAGTATAAATACATAAAAATTCAGATTAAATTATATATATATATAAAATTTGTTTTGTTCTGTGTTGTTTAACATTTGCCTATGCCTAAAAGGCACTAATTGCGAATCACAGGATGGGACAAAGCTTTTGAAACCAAATTGATTAAAGAAAAAAAAAAAATCTAAAATTATGGTTCATAGTTAAACCTAAATAAAAAAAAGAACATTTTGCAGTCAAAATGATTCATTTTTTGAATTCTGATACTTCTAGTCTAAACCCCATACTATATATACAATTGCGATTTGCATGGAAAGAAAAGAGTATATATATAGTTCCTATTGATGATAATGACATTATAACACTCCATCAAAGATTCTTCACATTCTGTTTTTCTCAAATATTTTAATTGTATTTCTAGAGAAGAAACATATAAATGGAGAATCATATTTTAGTTAATTAGTGTTTATTATATATGAGCTAACATGATAATCAGGTACGATCTGGTTGATCTTTCTACTTGCTTGGAAATAATAGATCTCAAGTTCGAGTTCTTTGGACCACACGGGTTTGCAAGTCTATTCCGCAAAATTAACTGTTAGCTATTTCAGTAGCATTTAACTGTTTGAATAACTTTTTATAAAATATTAAAAGTTAAACGTTACATAAGTTAACATTTAAAAACTAATTTAAACTCTATGTTTCAGAATACTATAAAAAAATAAAATTTAATATTTTGACAACTTAAAAAGCTGTCGCCGAATACATCAATTTAGCAACCATAAAAGGGAAGGATAATCATATTAATGTCTTTTCCTCATAATGAATAATCAACTTAACTAATTTCACTTTCTAATCACAAATCAACATCATTGTATGAAAAGTACTATATGCTTTAGAAAAAGCAATAGAGAGACTTGAAGCAAAGCTTTAGAATATAACCAAACAACAATTATTATCAACCTTTTAACTAAGGACCATTGATTATGTAGGTATCAACCATGACAGGCTACATATATTAGATACTGCATTAGCTGGTAAGCAAAGATATTTTTCTCATTTTTAGATATTAATTAAAAAAAGTGTAATCAAGAATCTCTTAATAAATTTTTTTTTTTTTGTTTATAAATAAAGCTTAACTATAATAATTATAGTAAAAGGCAAATGAAAATGTAAAATGAAGGAAAAAGGAAAAACCAAGAAATGAATGAAGAGAGAACCCTAATTTTTATATAGTGGAGTGGAAAGGAAAGGAAAATTTTGGAAGGTTTATAATGTTTCAATTGTTTAAGGAAGCACATGGTAGAACCCTTCAAAAGGGGCAAAAGGGATCTTCAAAAGAGCATATAACTTCTTTTTACTAATTTAGATGGTCACCATTTCTTACAGCTATCAAAAAAAAAAAAAAAAAAGACCAAAACAAGACCTTTTCTATTGCCTTTTGCCCTGGCATCAATAGTGCCTTCTTTCACTCTTTTGTTTTTGGCTCCTAATTTCAAAGTCAAGTGAAAGTATAGAATACCCAAACTTTGCTAATCTTGGCAAACATAATTTCTTTTGAGTAGTTTTTCGTAAAAAAACGACAATAGCTTTTTAAGTAACTTTTAGCGTTTTGACAAGTTAAATGTTAAGTTTTATAATATTCAGTAACATAACGTTTGAATTAGCTTTTGGAAATTAATGTAATATTTTATAAAAAGTTAACTCGTGTGACATTTTATAAAAATTAGCATTTAGCTGGTGAAAACGCTACCTTAACCTTTGAAAGTTAGTTCAAACTTTGTGTTACTTAACACTATAAAAAATAGCATTTAATCAAAATGCTAAAAATTACTTAAAAATTATTATTGAACACAGTCTTAATAACTGGCAGACTTAATAGGGATTAAGTAGACTAAGAAAGTGCAACTTCTCAGAAGTGTGTATTATTCTTTGTTTGATTTCCATTATTAATTCAATTTCCGAAAAAATGATTCTAGAATTATCAACGTGGTACATGGTATTTGAAAAAAGAGAGAGCAGAAACATTTTTTTAGGTAAGAAAATTGAAAAAAAGAACAAAATATTTTAATTTGTTAGATAAATAATGAATTGTTAGAAATTACATTATTAGAAATAACAGCTAATGTGATATAATTTATGAAGAATATTAACCAATATGGCATGATTCTCTTAATCAGGGACCTTAAAACTTAAGGAAGCAATTTCTATCAGTGATTCTGTGATGCCTAATGGCTCTGAAATGATACATTCCTCTATATATTACATCAATGAATATATATATATATATATATATATATATATATATTGAACTGATACATCAATGAATATTAGTACTTGAGAACATATTATTCAGTATATTTGAAAAAAAAAAAAAACAATTAACCCTCACCAATGGTTTTCATTCAATTGATATGATAGATAAATTGAAATAAATACAATATTTTAATTAATTATATTGTTATTAAATTAATTAAAATATTCACTATTTTTAGCTTCTTTGGAACTGAAAATGATACCTCCAAATGCTAAACTTAGTGAACATAAATCTACATTAGAAAGAAAAACACAAAACAAAACGAAACAATCAAGAATATGAATGAACCTGGAAGAGAGAGGAATTAATTAAGATAAGAACACAATTAAATTAAAACAATTCTTGATAATTTTTATTCAATTAATTAGGATTCACAAACTAGTTACAGGTTACAACATTAAACAAATAACATTACTGATATTTATATATATGAACACTAAAGACACAGGAAATTAACAGCAGCAGCAGCAGTAGAAGAAGAGGAAGAAGAAGAAGAAGAAGAATTTTATTAAATTTAATGAATAATTAATTAGGCTGGTAAATTTGGCGGTCAGATTCAGAAAAACGAGTTGCATGAAAATGAGCTATAAAAGCAGAGGTTTTGATAGTAATTCGAGGATCAGCAACTCCCCATGGACCTCGTCCATCTTCATCACTTCGAAAAGGCCTTGTTGTACTTGGAACGTCGTCGTTGTTATCCTCTACTCGTCGTGTCCTTCTTGACTTGAAGATGTTAAAGGCAGCTGCGAAAGAAAGAGATGATTTCTTGTTTTGCCGGTTGTTCCCACCCATAATGATAGATTTTCTTGCTTCTAATGATACAGACTAAGTGTACTTCTTTTCTTTGTTTCTTGAATGTGGGTTAATGAGTTTGGTTGATGTCAGAAGGAGAGGGTTTGGTGGGTTTATATAGGCGAAGGGTATTGGGCAAAATAATTAGAAAGTGGAGGGAATCTTGATTCTCAGGGAAGTTGGATGGTGAAGACGAAATATATGCAAGGCAAGGGCCAAGAAATAACTAGTAGTGTGTTGGTAAAACTTTTGGCAAGGACACATGTATTGTTGTCCGCAACTTTGGACATTGACCCTTTCAAGCTTTTTTTTTTTTTTTTTTTTTTTTTTTGGGGTCTTCTCTACTTTTTTTGGCTCAACTCTTCCATGAACTAGCATCTTTTTGATTTTCTTGGCACCTCTACTTTTAGTTTAGTAGTATTGCTATTGCTATTGGAATGTAATGGTTGTATTCATTGCCTAATTCCTGGACACTTCTTGCCATTTTTTCTTCTCTTAATTTCCAAGAAATGGTTCACCCTTCTTCTTCTTCACAGAATAATTTTCCATTCTTTATACATCAAAAATTCTTAAAAGCTTAATTAACGGTTCAAATTTCATTTCTGATTTCTTGCATCATAAGATAGACGCTCCTTTACATTTTATTTATTGTCAATTGATTTATAATTCTAGTAAACTTTTATCCGTCAAATATCATATTTCTTGTAGCACCCATATCATATAAGATTAAACTTAAAATTTCTACTATCATGAGTGAAATTTGAATTCATAATTTGTGGAAATGATCATAAATCGCTTGCCATTAAACCAGACTTGTTTGTTGGTTTTTCTCAAATTAGTGAAAACGGAGCGTTAATGTGCGGGTTTTTAATTTTATTAGCTAATATTAGAGTTCGTAGAATATAATATATATGCATATACACATGAGAAATTAAAATAATTTGGAAAAATAATGTCACTTATGAGTAGATAATATTTTTTATAACTCAATTACTATACATCTAGAATTAATTTATGCTTAATCCTTAAACACTCTATGAATAATTTAAATGCTAAAAATATCATAATTAAGTAACTTTTAGCATTTTGACAAGCTAAATGCTAATTTTTATAGTATTCTGTAACATAATATTTGAATTGGCTTTTAGAGATTAATGTAATGTTTTATAAAAAGTTAACTCATGTGACATTTTATAAAAATTAGCATTTAGCTGGTGAAAACGCTACTTTAACCTTTAAACGTTAGTTCAAACTCTGCGTTACTTAACACTATAAGAAATAACATTTAGTCAAAACACTAAAAATTACTTAAAAAATTATTATTGAACACAACCTTAATCACTTTTTGCATAAAGGATTATTAATTGATCAATTAATTTATTTATGAAAATAAATAGGGATTAAGCAGACTAAGAAAGTGCTAACTTCTCAGAAGTGTGTATTATTCTTTGTTTGATTTACATTATTAATTCAATTTCCGAAAAAATGATTATAGAATTATCAACGTGGTACATGGTATTTGAAAAAAGAGAGAGCGGAAACATTTTTTTAGGTAAGAAAATTGAAAAAAAGAACAAAATATTTTAATTTGTTAGATAAATAATGAATTGTTAGAAATTACATTATTAGAAATAACAGCTAATGTGATATAATTTATGAAAAATATTAACTAATATGGCATGATTCTCTTAATCAGGGAACTTAAAACTTAAGGAAGCAATTTCTATCAGTGATTCTGTGATGCCTAGTGGCTCTGAAATGATACATTCCTCTATATATTACATCAATGAATATATATATATATATATATATATATATTTTGAACTGATACATCAATGAATATTAGTACTTGAGAACATATTATTCAGTATATTTGAAAAAAAAAAAAAACAATTAACCCTCACCAATGGTTTTCATTCAATTGATATGATAGATAAATTGAAATAAATACAATATTTTAATTAATTATATAGTTATTAAATTTAAATTAATTTGAAAATTGATCAAGTATGTAGATATGAGAAAGAGTTGTTCTAATTTCAATTCTTAACTCTCCTTATTTTAGCTTTTTCGTTTTTTTTTTTTTTTTTTGTATTTTTCTTTAAATAAATTATAGATTTACATCCATTTAGAATAAATTCTAGGTTTATATCCATTTAAAATATTTTCTATATTTTCTTATTCTTTATGAGCTGTTTATATAGGTTTAAATTTGATTCTTGAAATTATACTATATTTATTTTTTGAAGGAATTGAAATTGAGTAAAAATTACAAAAATTCATGGTTGTAATTACCTAATCAGGGGTAAAAAAAAAAAAAAAAAAAAAAGAGAGAGAGAAAGAAACGACAAAAATTAGGACATTTTCAGAGAGTAGAAGTAAAAGGGTACAGAAAGATTGAGAAACAAGAGAGGTACCATGAACAATAATTTGTCCTGGATAAACCACAACCCCTCTTCTTGGAAATGTGTTGGATTCCAGAATAAGAGGAACAATGTTATGTCCAAGCAGCATCTTCCTTAATAAGAGAACCGTACATCAAACTTTTTTAGTTCAAAAAACTTTAATTGAAATCAACGAATCAAACATTTCAACCTGAATTTGATTCATAAAATATTTAAATTAACTCAATTTCAATATATTTAACTTGGAATTCGAATAGTTTGGATTCCAATTTCAAGCTCAGTGAAGTTCAATTTTAATTATTAAAAAATAATATTAAAAATTAATTTATGAACTTGAGGGGTTCTATCTTGATCAAAACCCGCAATCAAATTCTTTTAAACTCTTTTCTTTTTAGTTCTTTTTCTCATGTTTACCAGCTGGTAATAGAGTAGCTCATTTCTTAGCTAAAGAAGCTCTCTTTTCTAGTTATGAGAAGCTTACACAGATAAAAGAAGTTCCCTCGTCTTTAAATGTTCTTGTTCAGACTGATTCAGCCTCTTTTGATTTGTAATATATATCTTCTACATTTATCCTAAAAAAAAAAAAAAATTCCGGCGAGCAAGTTGAGTTTGAGCAGAGAAAGTATTAAAAATCGATAAATCAAATATTATCTCTGTTTATAATAAGAATATATATATATACTTTCACTTTGGTTTTAAAAATGTAGATACAAAGATTCTTCCGTAGTGTACATAGATATTCACTATTTGTAGCTTCTTTGGAACTGAAAATGATACCTCCAAATGCTAAACTTAGTGAACAAAAATCTACATTAGAAAGAAAAACACAAAACAAAACAAAACAATCAAGAATATGAATGAACCTGGAAGAGAGGAATTAATTAAGATAAGAACACAATTAAATTAAAACAATTCTTGATAATTTTTATTCAATTAATTAGGATTCACAAACTAGTTACAGGCTACAACATTAAACAAATAACATTACTGATATTTATATATATGAACACTAAAGACACAGGAAATTAACAGCAGCAGCAGCAGCAGCAGAAGAAGAAGAAGAAGAAGAAGAAGAATTTTATTAAATTTAATGAATAATTAATTAGGCTGGTAAATTTGGCGGTCAGATTCAGAAAAACGAGTTGCATGAAAATGAGCTATAAAAGCAGAGGTTTTGGTATCAATTCGAGGATCAGCAACTCTCCATGGACCTCGTCCATCTTCATCACTTGGAAAAACCCTTCTTGTACTTGGAACGTCGTCGTTGTTATCCTCCACTCGTCGTGTCCTTCTTGACTTGAAGATGTTAAAGGCAGCTGCGAAAGAAAGAGATGATTTCTTGTTTTGCCGGTTGTTCCCACCCATAATGATAGATTTTCTTGCTTCTAATGATACAGACTAAGTGTACTTCTTTTCTTTGTTTCTTGAATGTGGGTTAATGAGTTTGGTTGATATGAGAAGGAGAGGGTTTAGTGGACTTATATAGGAGAAGGCTATTGGGCAAAATAATTAGAAAGTGGAGGGAATCTTGATTCTCAGGGAAGTTGGATGGTGAAGATGAAATATGCAAGGCAAGGGCCAAGAAATAACTAGTAGTGTGTTGGTAAAACTTTTTGGCAAAGGCACATGTATTGTTGTCCGCAACTTTGGACATTGACCCTTTCAAGCATTTTTTTGGGGTCTTCTCTACCTTTTTTTGGCTGAACTCTTCCATGAACTTGCATCTTTTTGATTTTCTTGTCACCTCTACTTTTAGTTTAGTAGTATTGCCATTGGAATGTAATGGTTGTATTCATTGCCTAATTCTTGGATACTTCTTGCCATTTTTTCTTCTCTTAGTTTCCAAGAAATGGTTCACCCTTCTTCTTCTTCACAGAATAATTTTCCATTCTTTATACATTAAAAATTCTTAAAAGCTTAATTAACGGTTCAAATTTCATTTCTGATTTCTTGCATCATAAGATAGTCGCTCCTTTACATTTTATTTGTTGTTAATTGATTTATTATTCTAGTAAACTTTTATCCGTCAAATATCATATACACAAGAGATTTTGCAGCACCCATATCATATAGATTAAACTTAAAGTTCCTACTATCATGAGTGAAATTTGAATTCATAATTTGCGGAAATGATCATAAATCGCTTGCCATTAAACCGACTTGTTCGTTGGTTTTTCTCAAATTAGTGAAAACCAACCGTTAATGTGAGGGTTTTTAATTTTATTACCTAATATTAGAGTTCGTAGACTATAATATATATGCATATACACATGAGAAATTAAAATAATTTGGGAAAATAATGTCACTTCTGAGTAGATAATATTTTTTATAACTCAATTACTATACATCTAGAATTAATTTATGCTTATTCCTTAAACACTATATGAATAATTTAAATGCTAAAAATATCATAATTAAACATGTTTTATTGGCAACTTAGAGACAAATATCATAGAATATAATTCAATTAATCGCGTGAGGAATAAAAATTAAACTACAAACTAAATTTTGTTTTTTGAACATTTTGGTTAGGTTTAGATTATTAGCGTATGTTTCACGAAGTGTATACATAATTTAATTAGCAGATGCTAATTATGATTATGACACTAAAAACCTAGAACACGTTTTATCTATGATTTAGACATTTAGTTACCACTGATGGATGATTAGTTAAATATGCAATTAGGGATTTTTTTTTTTCCCCCTCACGACCCTACGATAATCAAAAGTAACATTAATCATTAAATCAAAGCAATTTTAAAATCAAAAGAATGTAGTAAAGTGGTCAAAAATGGAGCCAAAGATTTCTTCTTTGAATATATATGGTTCATGAATTAGTTTAGGTTTTTTCTTAATTAAAAACAAAGATGCTTCCCCTTTCCTTGCAAGAAAGATCATTAAATACTATGCTCCGCCAGCTACCTCCATTACAAGAATGTTATGTTAACCCTAATTTTAAATTTAATCAGAGTAATATTCAGATAAAATGCTTTCAACGGTGATAACTCTAGATTTCAAATATTTAATCTTATAAGTAAAATGTATATGGAAAAACCTAATTCTTCGTTACCAACCGCGGAAATTTACTAAATGTTGAAAATATTTATCATCATCTCTAATTATTTTTTCTGGTTCCGTGACGACTTATTACATACCCTTGCCATCATTTAGCAAGTTCCATTTTCTTCTCATTGGTTAGATTCGATAGATTGGAAGAGACCCACAGATTTTTGTGAAGCAGAGAAGCCAAATAATTCTTTTACAGCAGAACATGCAAGCTGTCTAGCTTTAGGGTAGTATCTTTAAAACCCTAAAGATTATATATAAAATAGCTAGAGTTTAGTACTCAAGTGCACGGAACTAATTAATTTTGTTAATTATTCTACTAATAAAAACTAAAAGATAATGCTTTCTTGCTGGAAGCAATATCAATTATTCATTAATTATTAATTAATTTGAACCAAACCAAAACCAACCAGAAAGGAGAAAAAGAAAAGACAAGAATGAAACTTTTTGACACCAACCATCCATGGCTCTACTGTGATTATGATCAAAGTGGGCCTCCAATTCTTGAATTGACGACACTTAATAATTTTAACAACCTATAGCAACTATAATTATTAATTAATTCTTCTTGATTAAGGCAATCTTCCTTCTCTTAACACTGTAGTAGAAGAAAATAAGTTTGGCCAATTTAGGTTAGATGCCTGCGGAGACAGTACATATTCAATTAAATTAATTGATTTGCCTAGTTGTATGTATTGGAACATTTAAATTAAAAAGGTATTTTAAATATTTAGAACTTGCTTAGTGAGCTATCATTTGATTTCGTATATTGTAATATAATTAAATACACTTTTTGTGTAAATACTATAATAGATATACACTGTATTACATTCTGCTATACCATCCATGAACTTGGTATGGTAGTTAATTAATTGAAGATTGTGAAATCTTTTTTTTGGTGGTAACCATCCGCTGTCCGAAATTTACTAGTTCAATTAATTTGGATTTGTGTCGGGTAGTTCAAGAAGGGGATAAATCGCTTTCTACCAAGTTTTAAATGTGCTTTATACCCAAAATTCAAATTTAAAATCTAAGGTTAAGTAAAAGAAAACCTTATCATCCCATCTCACCTCTTTACAAATAATATTTTGCTTGAATTCTTTAATTCTTCCAGCAGAGTTTGTGATATATATATATGTATGTATTATTGATGGTATTTACATTATCAAACAAATTTAGTTACTAATGCACCAATTAATTTCATTATATACTGGATTGGCAAAACTCGCACAATTTTATCCTACAAGTGAAATAATTTTATCCTACAAGTGAAATGAGAAATTTTTCAGGAAGTCATCTATCTTAAGTTTTTCATTAAACGAGCATGCTTAATCTCGGAGTTCTTCCAATTCTCTAAGACATTACACCAAAATCTGTCTCTAATGATTATTTTTCTAATTTTGATATACGATCCGATTCATTAATGTGTCTTGCATTCTACTATCTTAACTAGCTGCCATCCTCGAAACCTGCCAAGAGATTTTCTCTACCCACCCTCTTCGGACCATTTTACTAGGTCGGGATATCTCGTTTATAAAAATATATTTGGATATATAATGTGCAAGAAGCTAATATATAAATCTATTTTTAACAACATCAACAACATATATGCACATATCTAAGAAAGTACTTTTGCTTTTACATATTAAAGTCCTTGTTGTTGTTGAGAATATATGTTCCCTTTTTATTTTTTCACTTTAACACTTTATTAATTTGGTCTGTTTTTCTTTGATGTTACACTTACACATCCTTTTTATTTATAAATATTTTACATATGTTATGGATAACTATACCCTTAAAATAATAATAATTATTATTAATTGGTTGGTTGGCTGTGATCATAATTGTCATGTCAATGGTTATATTTATCAACTAAGTACAGAATGCTGGCACGCATTTTTCAGGAGAATTTTGCTGCAATATGTACTATATATGTTTAAAAAATATATTCTACAGATCTTTTGGTTAAATGAACTATGGCTTTCTGATATTTATTAATCCAATCACCATTGAAACACTCCTAAAAGCTTGGTTTCTATAAATCATCACATGTAGCCATGAAATGGCATCTTACAAATATCTTCGGCTTACAAATATCTTCAAAATTACTGGAGTGAAAAGATTTACCAACATTCGGTGTATGAGTTTATTTTATAATATTAGAGGTTTGGAAACTTTAATTTTAAGATTTTTAAGTATTTTTTACATAAAAAAATAAAAAACCTTACCTTATTTCATGTCTCAAAAAAAGAAAAAGCTCTCACATACTTATGCATATGATATTAAATGTTTTTCTTACATCCATAGGGTGTTAAAAAAATATTATTCCTGGAATGATATTATCTTACATGTTTCCCTTTTATCCCACATTTACTTAGATTTTCTTTATCTTGTTATGATTTCTGGATAAAACTGAAAAAATTAAAATTATATTTGTAATCTTATCAATTAAAAAAAAAAAAAAAAACAATGAAGTGTAAAGAATTAGATCTCACTGGAAGTGAGACCCACCACTTCTATCTTACCTAAAAATTTTATTTTATTTAATAATATACTAATATTTTTTAATATTAACTATTTGGGCCAGTATAGCCCAAGATGGTCCTACATGAATCTGGTTCGAACCCAACTACAATGCAATATTTCCTTAAGTGATTTGGACTGAGTGGCTGAAAATAAGCCCAGCCCATCTCAAACGAGCTTTAGTTCACTAAGGCAGTTATAACCAAAAATATAAGTTGACCCACCGACCCGGAAATCAACTGTAACAAATCAACCAGATTCGTAGCGTGGGAGACGCAGAGATTGAAGCAGGTTCGTCTCTTCCTCTATAGCTTCAATTTTATTATTTTGACAGAGATTAATCTCAATTCTAGTTGCTATTAATCATGGATTAGCCTCTAACCTAATTCACTTTGTGAATCTTTTTCTTTCCTCATTATCTTCTTCCCTGAAGTAAATCTTTTTAATTTTTTGTTCATTTGATTCATGAATGCTTCAGCGTATTGCGTTTATACCTATTTCAATGTTTCTGAGTTTTTGGACTAAACTTGCAAACTCTGCTTCATTTTGTTCTTAATTTGGTTCTTTTGTAGATGAATCCTGAGGCTACAAAAACAGCGAGAGAATCTCTAGATTTGGCATTTCACATGTCGAACATTCTGGACACAGGACTTGACCGACACACACTCTCTGTGCTTATCGCCTTGTGTGACTTGGGTCTAAATCCAGAGGCACTAGCAGCTGTCGTAAAAGAACTGCAAAGGGAAAGGTTATTTTCTCCAGCAACTCCTAATATTTCATCATCTTCTACATAAAGAAGTTTCTTTTAGTGTGAATCAACATAATAAAAAAAGCTTCTGATGCCTGTTCTTTTGTCAGTTGTATAAGATTTTTTTCCATTTTAATGTCATGGAATTTCCTGGAGTTTCATTAAATGATTTTTCTCACCATTCTGAACATCTTTGACAAAGTTGAATTCATTTTAGAGTTTTTCGGTAAAATCGGCCGTTAAATATTTTAACAGCGATTTAACATTTCATAATAATTTTAGAAATGTTTTAATATTTCATGATCTACACTCTAAACACTGATATAAAGATTACATTACCGTTTTTTGCTAAAAAGAGCGTAAATATTCGAGATTGTGAAATAATTTGTATAAACAATAATAACTAACTAATGAATTTTGTAAAAACTAGGGACAATTTCCCATAAAATAAATTAATAAAAATACCCTCCGTTTTACTTTAAGTAACATTTGATTTTTTTTACAAGGATTAAAAAAAATATCATAATACATTGATTTTTTAAAAATAATATTTAAATTATCATTTTTAAAATTAAAAATTTTTCATTTAATTTCACTATAATAAATATGATAAAATTAAAAAATTTTAAATAAATACTTAAATAGAACAAGCTAAAATGTCGATTTTAAAATTAAAAACTTTTCATCTAATTTCACTTAAATGGAACAAGGTGGAAGTGGAACAGCGAGAATACTATTTTTAGACCTATCTAATAATAATATTTTTTTAATAATTCAGATTTGGGCCAATTCAGCCCATTATGATCCTATATGAATCTTAGGCGAGCCCAACTATAGTACAACCTTTCCTTAAACGGATTTGGACTGAAAATCACCCCAGCCCATCTCAAACAAAAATAAAAGTTGACCGACCCAAAGATCAGCCAGCACAGAAACAAAGCGCGAGAGACGCAGAGATCAGAAGCAGGTTCGTCCCTGCCTCCGTAGCTTCTTTCGTTGTTAAACTTTTTTTTTTTTTTTTTTTTTTTTCTAATACCGAGATTAATTTCAATCCGATTTGCTAATAATCATGGATTAGCTTCTAACCCTATTACACTTTATATATTTTTGTCAGCCATTGATTAATTATTTTCCAAGATTTACTCTTTTTATTGTTGTATTCTGTGATAAATTTTAGAGTTTGTAGATATGGGGATTGTGGATAATTATTTTTCCTTCCGAGCATTTGGATTTATGTAATTTCAAGGTAACCCAGTTGAATCTGTCTATAAATTAGAGAGGTTCTGTAGAGAAAGTTAATGTTTTTATGGTTTTTTGCTTGGAAAAGTTAGGATAAAAAAAAAGAAAAAGAAAAAAAAGAAATTAAGCAGAGATCTCATTAGCTCAAGTTTTCTTATTATTCTAGCTGATGGTTATTTGTCCATGTTAAGCCTTTTGTTCTTTTTCTCTAAATCGACAAGTGAATGAATGGTATTGATTTTTTCCGGACTTTGGATTAATTGACTCGTTAAATTTTACTCTGTTCAATTTAAACCCTAAGTAGGATGTTTTCTCTCATTTTCTTCTTTCCTCAAATAAACGTTCTTCAATTTTTTGTTCATTGATTTGCAATTTAGGTGATAAAAAATGGACAGCAGACGATTTGGTTATGATCAGGAAATAAACACCCATGATAAGAATCAACAAGATAGAGAGCAGGTAAATTACAGGTTTATACAGTTCTGGCTGCGCAGGATATAATATATTCTTGTGTTCTGTGCTAAATAAAGATTTATTGCTTCAATTTATTTGTTCCCTTATTCATTAAAGGTTCATGAATGCTTCAGTGTATTGATGTGCCACATATGCATTTTCTGCTACTTGCTCAGGATTCTCTTATTGAGGATTTAGCAGAAGACTTTCGTTTGCCTATTAGTCACAAACCTACAGAAAATGTCGATCTGGATAATGTTGAACAGGCATCATTAGACACAAGGTTGACAGCATCTAATATTGGGTTTAGGCTGCTTCAGAAAATGGGATGGAAAGGAAAAGGTCTTGGAAAGGATGAGCAGGGTATGTTTGGAAACTTTATGCTTACCACCATATCTTCATGTTATGTTGTGTGATAACATGCTAAAATGATCTGATGTGTATTACTGAGTCTACTGATAACATTGTCTTGAACTCTTTTAAATTCTTTTGAGCTTAATCTTTTTTCTTATCTAGTTTTTTCATCGTATAAGTTCTTTGGAATGTCTGCTATCTTCTGATTTTCATAATTTCTATGGGTTTTTTCTGTTCAGGAATAACTGAGCCAATAAAATCTGGTATTAGAGATCCCAAGTTAGGAATTGGAAAACAAGAAGAAGATGATTTTTTCACTGCAGAAGAAAATATTCAGAGAAAGAAACTGGAAATTGAGATTGAGGAAACAGAGGAACACGCAAAGAAACGGGAGGTACGCATGTTAACTTGTAGAGATCACCATAAATATTTTAACTGGTAGATAATATATTGAGGTTGATGCTTTACTTTTTCTGAAACCCACATCTAATAGCAGAAGGCAGCATATAACATATATGCATGTCTTTTGACGGGAATGGTATATCATAGGGGAACATCAACTTTGGAAGCTCTTGAGAATTTCCTGCAGTTTTTATTACCTGGTGGCTTCTACTGCCTGCTTCGTGCACATTATGAAAATTCAGGTGTTAGCAGAACGTGAGCAGAAAATTCAAACCGAGGTGAAGGAAATAAGGAAGGTGTTTTATTGTGATCTCTGCAACAAGCAGTACAAATTGGCTATGGAATTTGAAGTTCACTTGAGTTCATACGATCACAATCACAGAAAGGTGCATGGCCTATCTTGGCATATTGCTGATTTTTCTTTTCATCAAATGGTGTGACCTTCCTATTGTAGCTCATTCTTTTGCCATTTTCAAATGATGCAGCGTTTTAAGGAAATGAGAGAGATGCACGGCGGTAGCAGTCGTGATGAACGGCAAAAACGGGAGCTGCAACGACAAGAGAGGGAGATGGCCAAGTTTGCTCAGATGTAACCTCAATGCTTAATTTAATTGATGCATGATGCCTGATCTACTTATTTATTTTTTTATTCTTTAATGCAATCTAGGGCTGATGCTCGTAAACAGCAGCAGCAGCAGCAGCAACAGCAGCAACAGCAACAACAGCAGCAGAATGAATCTGGATCTACTCAGGTTCCCAATTCACTTAAAAGTGCAACGGCACTTGCTGATCAGGATCAGCGGAACGTACTAAAATTTGGGTTCTCTTCTAAAGGTGGTACTTCTAAGGTAGGCAACTGAAGTTGAGAATTTAACTACACGTACTCATGTCTGTTTTGAGGCCATTCAGTAAGATTAATAAAGGTGAAATTCATGCAATGTCAAAAACTTGGGACATGATGACATGATATATTGTTAAGATTTTGACAAACAACATTGCAGATTAGAAACTCCTCTCTCTTTCTGGCTCTCTCATGGAATTTAGTTTGGACCCCTTCTCCCACATTGTAATTGATGCACAATATTCACATTAGTTCAAGGGTATGAAGTTAACGTTTGAACATTTTAACCCTGTTAACATGTTGCTTTTTCTACTAATTTGCAGAAATCATCTGGCAGTGCTGCAAAAAAGTCAAAAGTTGCTGTAGCATCAGTCTTTGGAAACGATAGTGATGAAGAGCAGTAAATTTTGAACCTTCAGCTGGACATCAGCTCTATTTATTTGGTTGGTGATTTGTATTTTCAATGTTTTGTTTCTGTAATTTCAAGGAACTTTGTTGTTATGGATCCGAAGATCCTATTTGAAAGTTCAACAATGAACTCAACTATTCTGAGTGACAAACCAAGACATTATTGTATTGCAAACCATAATTTGTATAATGCTTAAACTGGGTGTAAAATTTCTCTGATGCAAGGTTCTGTTTAATGTGTTCTTGAAAGCACAGGCACGCCTGATTTCGCTTGTAAGTGCAGTTAAACATGCAGTCTTGCTTTGATGTGTTATTTTCGCATCATCTTCTGTGTAGCTTCGCAGGCTTGGTTTATATGTTGCTTTATTGGTAATTGCCTAAGAAACATTGAAGGACATGTCATGATTATATTCATGCGGAAGAGGTTACATCCTTAGGAATCGTGGAATAATTTTTTGTAATCGGAGTTTGTTGTTTCCAAATCCCAATTTTGGCAGCCAACACTTTCTGTATGTCAGCCTGGTTAAGATTTTGCCTGAATATGTTGGTGGCTAAAGTTGAAAGGAAAACAGTTATTTTTTTCGTAGTTAGGTGAAAAGAAATATATATTTAACCATTCAATTTTGAGCATCCTGTAAGATTAAAACTATTACAAGCTTTCAATTTACACTTATCCAAGTGCAGTGATAAAAAGCATAGACCTTTTACATTCTCTCGTCCACTTGATTCAATCTACATCATAAACGTATAACCTACATAACAATTAGAGTGTCAATTGTTAAGCAGCCTCTGCAAAACCCAGCTGGAGATCTCCATAGTCAAACAGTGTGTGATAGACCCTCATGAACACATCTCCAAGAATCCTGTGAACAAACAAATATGGGATAAATGTTCAAAAGATAATAAAACCCATTTGTACAATAAGCATGAACATCAAAGTGGAGTTCTAAAATATTGCATACCAGAGAGGACCTCTTGGTGGTGGCACATCGAAGGCCGTAAACCCACTGATGCAAACTGCAGTCATGCCATCGCCAGTTTTCAGAATATACTGCAAAATAGAGAGGTTGTTTTCATATACTGAGCAACTACGACTATGAACATAAGATTTACTCGTTCCATTAACAAAATATAATCTAAAAATTTGCGATAACATGCTGATTTTTTTAACTTCTATGCTTCAAAAAGAGTATGATCAAGTAATAAGACGTCAGGAAAGGTACAAACCTGCTCAGGAGTGAGAATGAAAGGTTTATCTCCTATGGTAAAAGTAATGTTTGGCATGCCAGAAATGCTATCACAATCAATTACTGATTCACCCATCGGACTTGGTAGGCTGTCGCATAACTGTGGAGGATCATAGCCAGAAATTAACAACACAAACACAAAAACTGGTTTCTCAGCAGCTATTGGGGTGTAAAATAAGTCACCTTATTCACATAGTTGAGTGCTGCCTCTTTAGTCTCCTTCTGTTTTAGTTGAGTCTGGACCCAAATGACAAGCATCTCACAAGCAGTGCATAGAAGATCATCCCCAATAGATGATCCCTCTATATTTTCCTTGTCAACCACTGATTCAATCCCATGGCTGTACAAAATTATGTTTTCAGAGTTTATCTGAGATACTCTAGGGAAAGCATTAAAATGGGCTAGAGCTAGATCACCTAGTCCAACAATGACAAGGGGTGAAGTTTTAAAGAAAGATCAATTTTAGTCAATTTCAACTAGATTGGAATAGATGTTGATGTTAAGAATTGAAGGTCGTAGTGAGGCCGGAAAGAAAAGAAAGGATATTAGCAATGCAGATTCAAAAATGTCATGGCCATGTCAAGATAAATAACCCACCTCACATACTGAGACCCACGGAAAATGCATAAACCAAGCTGTGAACATATCTTACTGGGTTGTACCTGAAAAAAACAATATAAAATTTCAGTATATCTTCCATTGGAAATGCATATATACGGAAGAAAAAAAATGAAAGACTAAATTAAATGTCAGCCTCACCCCTGATATCAAGAGATTCCATATTAACTCTCCATACTGTGTAATCACTTCCTTACACTCAGCACTTACAATCCCTTCAGCTCCAATGGCATGATTGATTTCAGTCACAATAGCCTAAAAAAGCAATTAGTGTATCACAAAAACAATAATCAGTGAATATTGGGCATTTCTTTTGAAGGAAGTTGAAATGATGACATAACTTACAGTTGGACCGGCAAGCAAGGATGTTCCTGAGTCCACAATTGCAGAGCAACCCCCAGCACAAACACCTGGAAAATCAATAATTTATTCAAGTACAGATGGAATTATTCGAAATATTTATGGTACATTATGTTCAGGTTCATGAAGTTCTACCAGTTGACCGGTGCCCAATTAGAAAATCTCCCATAGTGAACTGAAAAAGGAAAAGTTCATCAATAATCTGTTTTTGCCCTTGTTTTTTCACCAGAAATGACATATGAGAGAAACAAATTGATTAGGAAATTATAGATAAATTGTTTCTGACCTGCCAGTAACCTTTTTGGGTAACTGGAACATATGTATGTTTCCCAATATAATGTTTTTCATCAACGCCTCCAAAAACAATCTCACCACCCTCTGCTGCCTGTGGATCCTTGTTGAGCCAGAATGAGAAGACCTCATCACTTACAAGACGTTGTTGCACCATATTGTACCTGCAGTCTTCTCATGAATCAATTTGTGTATGCACTATTAGCAGAAAATTGAAAAAAATTGTAATCGCATGCATAATGAGGTCTTCCATGGAAAAAGTTAGGACTGAGGTATGGTCAGAATGATACCACAGAGGAACAGCATCCCCAACCGAGATCTCCTGAAACCCCAGCCCAAGAATCCCGTCAAATTTTGCCAAGATAAATGAAAGGCTTCCTTCTCGTGTAGCCTCGATGAAAACCTGAAATAAAAAAGTTGGACGTATATTGTTGTTGCCAGAGATAAAGGGTTATCAAAAGATACACTTATATGGATCGGAACATACTTGATCCTTGACAATAAGATCTCCAACTAAAACATTATCTTGACTAAAGAAGCCAGCAATTGATCCAGATCCATACTGTATTTCACAAGATGTTCCTGAATCACATTTGGAAAAGAACAATTTGACATAATCTAACGAAACACATAGAAATGAAAAATATGGGGATCATCTTATTACCATTCTGGACATATGTTTTGGACCGACTTGACTTGTACCTAGAATGGAAATAACAGGCAAGCTGCAGGTAATAATTATGAGTCAATATCTGATTCTGGTTTTTCAGGATAACAGGGAAGCCAATATATCTCAGTAGAACTCACAGAAAAATAACATTTTGAAGATGGAATCCAGAGATTGGAACTTCCTGTGTCAAATATGACAGTGAAGTTCTGTGGTGGTGAGCCAATACCAATTTCTCCATAGTATTGAGCGTCCAAATAGTTTTTAAGTGGTACTATATGGATATCTGAACTGCGAAGCATGTTGTTTGCACCAATTCTTGATTTTCCCTCCTCCCTTGCAATTCTTGCAGCTTTAATGCTATCAACATCCAGACGACGCTTCTTCAAACTTATTCTCATTAGACCATCAGAACCAGCAGGAAGAAGTAGCCATGCCGAAGCCCATAAACAAAAGGCCACCGACAGAATTCGATTCCTCATATTTCTGTAAATTAATGCAATGAAAGATGGGAAAAGGATTCAGCTGCAAGAAAAGCCAATGATACTCATTTCTATTAGAACAGGAAAAAAAAAAAAAATGAAACTCATAAAAGAGACATCGCATAAGAAACCAAACCAGCTAGCAAGCAGCAGCAAAACAATAACGCTATCAGAACTTGAAGAGAAAAAAATAATTGATAAAAATACTACCATATCTATACAATCAATAATTGAAATTTATGCTCTGATCACAATTTTTTCATGCAGTGATGAAGATATAGAGTACTTGAAAAGTAAAAACCTGACCTGAGATGCAATAGAAGCAGTCTAAAGAGTGAAGGAGTTGAAGAAATATATTTCCTCAAGACTGGCAAGAGACCCTCAAGCAGTGGTGTTAAACGAAGTGTCTATATAAATATCCCGTCTAGATAAAATATTTCGAAAAAAATAAATAATAAAAAATGATCTGTATCTATCACTCTCCGTATATTCTAGCGCGTGCAACTGTGCAAGCTTTGATTTGGCCATGTTCAAGCAACTACAAAACGGTAATGGACTACAAAACAAAACACAAAATTTCAAGTTTCAGCAGTGCATTTACTCATTATGTGACAAAATTCTGCAGAAACGAAATTTCCATTGCGTATTGAAAGGGATGTCTATTGTTATCTGATAATCTGATTTCTTTCTTCTTTTTCTTGTGATGGACCATGGCTGTAGAAATTACTTGGAAGTTTCAGAAAGACGTAGACATACACGATATCTGTACTGTAAATAATCCCAAAATAAGCTCCTGCCTGGTAATCTACCTGCTACTGCTCATTGAAGAATATGCTTTTGAATAACTAAATTTGAGAAATTCATTAAAAATATAGTTTCCTACAGAGAATAGATATTATTATTATTAGAAAGCATAAGTAAATAGATATAAATATAAAGCTCTCACATTTCGTCTCGTACTCTTATGTTCTCAGTTCTTTTAAGGTGATCTCCATCTTTATCTTTCGTCATCTCAGCTCTAGTGATTGGCTTTCCCTTCCATTTCTGAATCATAAATTCTTTAAGTTGTTGCCCGTTAATTGTTCGACAAAATGCCGCACTATCAGCAAAGACATGAATCCTATTTCCTCTACTGAGCATACTGAGTATAAATTGATGTGGAGTTACATCCTGAGAAGGCTTTGTGGAAGAATTAGTCTTTTTCAGAGGATTTATTTTCCATTTTTAGTATAGCCATGAATGTTCAGTATGCTGTATTTTAAGATGATTTTGTTATAACCTTCTGGTTCATGCGATGGTGCTCATTTATGCTTAAGGTACACCATTTTTGTTTCTCCTTAGCAGTCTTAATGAACTTCTTTATGCTTTTGCCAGAAAAATATCTTGATAATTAGTCATAACTAATAATATTTTTTGTAGTTAAATTAACTCTTAATTGTAGCAAATTAAAAAGTTTAAGGGCTGCAATAAAACATTTCATCAATGTAGAGGATTTAAAAGCAAGAACATAAAAAGTTCAAGAACCTGTTGATGATTTTTCTTAATTTAAAAAGGTTGCCTGTCAGCTTTCACTATGATGAAATGGGAACATCTGCAAATTGATAATGTCAAGCATTATTCTAATAAAAGCAAGATTTAATATGGTGGACCTAATAAAACCAAAATAAAAAAAAGTAAAGACAACATTGAAATGATAAAATTTTAGAATAGTTTAAGGCTAAAAAAAATATAGGATGATGTTATATACAGAAGATAAGACAAAGCTTTAACAAAACAAAATTGCTGTTAATAAGCATTTGAACATATAGAAAGATGGGATTGGAACCTAATCCACCACAAATCTCTACCAATTACCCTTTTGTTTCATGATCAATGTTAATTACAATTATAATGACCCTTTCAAAAAAAAAAAAAAAATTACAATTATAATGAAATTGTAATATTATTATAATTTTTTTATTTTTTTTGTTGAAGTAGAATTATTTTGCTCATGGATAGGATAGATTTATATTTTTATAACAATTATATTAAAGTTTTGAGCTTGTCTACTCTCATTGATCTAATCGCATATCCATATATTAAAAATTAATTTAATGTCTTATCTAAGATCATTGTTATTATATTAAAGCTAATTCAATATGTATAAAATTAATAATGTGAGAATGCATACTGTGGTTCATCATGATGTTAATATATAGAAAATGAATTAATACATATTTGAAATTTTCTTCTTATTTTTTAATACATTTAAGAGGAGATTTCCTACTTGTAAATTATTTTTAGACAACTTGTTTTATCATCAGTAGCATGGAAGTTATCGATTGAAATCCTATTTAATTGCATATGATATTTTAGTTTTTTTCAAAAAAAAAAAAAAAAAAGTAGAAGGAAAATTATTTAGTATTAGCAAATGGTGCGAGTGGCAGCACAGTGGAGCATATTCATTGATTCAATTATTGTTAATGGAAGTCTCAATTTTTATTCTAAAAATCACTTATCTGTGTCATCTCAGCTCATCTCCGAACCCTAACAACCCTTACAATGGCCAATCACAACCATAAAGTTCACACCTTGAATGGCGACCGCTGCAACTCCACCACCATCGTAACCAAAAAGCCTAAACTTTCTTCCCCAATTCATATCACAGACTCTGAAATTCAGTCGGAATTCTCCCACCACGACCCCGACGTCGCCCGCATCAACAATGGCAGCTTCGGCAGCTGTCCACAGTCTGTCATTTCCGCCCAAAGATCACTGCAACTCCTTTTCCTCCGCCAGCCCGACGAGTTTTACTTCAACCACCTCAAGCCCGGTATCCTCCGCTCCCGATCCATCGTTAAATCCCTAATCAACGCTGACCATGTTGATGAAGTCTCCCTTGTCGATAACGCAACAACCGCCGCTGCTATTGTTTTGCAGAAAATAGCTAGGGACTTTTCTGAAGGCAGATTCAATAAAGGGGATGGTGTCGTTATGCTTCACTATGCGTACGGTTCTGTGAAAAAGTCCGTTGAAGCTTACGTCAAGCGCGCTGGTGGACATGTGATCGAAGTTCAGTTGCCGTTTCCGGTGAAATCGAGGGAGGAAATTGTAACTGAATTTCGAAAGGCTTTGGAGAGAGGGAAAGAGAATGGGAGGAAAGTGAGATTAGCTGTAATTGATCACGTGACTTCCATGCCTAGTGTGGTGATTCCCGTTAAAGATTTGGTTAAGATTTGTAGAGAGGAATTTGTAGACCAGGTTTTCGTTGACGCAGCTCATGGAATCGGATGTGTTGATGTTGACATGAAAGAAATTGGGGCTGACTTTTATACTAGTAATTTGCATAAATGGTTTTTTTGCCCAGCTTCTGTTGCTTTTTTGTATTGCAGAAAGTGGAGTAATAAAGGAGATGATGATTTGCATCATCCAGTGGTTTCTTACGAGTATGGTAATGGATTGGCTATGGAGAGTGCTTGGATTGGAAATAGAGACTATAGCGCTCAATTAGTAGTTCCTTCAGTTTTGGAATTCATCAATAGATTTCCAGGTGGGATTGAAGAAATCAAGAAAAGGAATCATGAGAGAGTGGTGGACATGGGAGAGATGTTGGTCAAAGCTTGGGGGACTCATCTTGGTTGCCCACCTGAGATGTGTGGGAGTATGATCATGGTTGGATTACCTGCTTGTTTGGGGATTTTGAGTGAATCAGATGCTTTGAATTTAAGGACCCATTTGAGGGATAAGTTTGGGATTGAAGTTCCAATTTATTTTAGGGATCCAAAAGATGGAGAGGTTAGTCCTATTACTGGGTACGCTAGGATTTCTTATCAGGTCTACAACAAAGTTGAGGATTATTACAAGTTCAGGGATAAGATTAAGGAACTTGTTAGTGATGGCTTCACTTGCGCATGTCTCCCTCCCTAATTGAAGAGGTATGCCTTGCTTTCAACCATTCAGATGATCTATAAGCTGTTTCAATCCCTAGTCAATTGGTTCTGATTTAGACTTGATTCCAATTTTTTGTGCTTTTGCCTAAATGATTCAGAATGAGGAAAATGACAACTGTCTCTTTAATGGTTTGTTGTCATCTGCAAGATCAAGGCTTTTTAAAATGTGATATAACACTTTGCAGCAAGAGTTATTAGAGGCAGTTCTCAAGATGGCCAAATTGAACAATTCACAAATGAAAATAGAAGCTTTTTTTCTTTTTTGTTGCAATATTGTTGAAAATATTTATAGTGGTCCAGTTCGATTAGGTTCATATATCTCCACTTATTAGTTAGATAGTTCAGTTCACTCATGTATTGATTTTGACAAGTTCCTAGTAGCATAATATTCCCTCTGAACTTCCCCTTTCTGATTCTCCCTCTTCTGTAAAGAAGAAAAAGGAACAACTTCCTTGTGAGGTTCATTTATTGTACATAATCATCATATACAAGGCATTGTCAACTGTGAGTATAACCCTAAGATATCCAATGTATGCTTTCCAATTGGTTCTTGCAACGAAGAAAGCATCTTTGCTATTAATTGTTGAATAAATGAAACGTCTTTTTGTATTTCAATCTAAAGTCTGTTTTATAATTGTGATGAAACATATGGGATGTGATTTGCTTTAAGTTGCATTTGTAACCTGTACTTTCTCTTTGTTTGTAGTTCAGTGGGAGATACTAGAAGTATTCCAACGAATAACAGCCATTGTCGCTGGCCAGTGGTCATGGTTTCGGTACCATGAACCTCTCTGTCTCCTTCGCCTGTGGTCATGGTTTTGGTACCATGAACCCCAAACCTCTCTCTATCGCCTTCGCCTGCATCAAAACTGCAGCGTTTCCTTTTTGAGTTTTATCAACTTGTCTGTTGTACCCGAAAGCAATGTTGTAAATGTATTAGCTTCCATTTTTAACTTATGAAGAATTAAAACTGTGTAAATAAAATGACTTCTCTCATTTATAGGCAGGAGAATTTTGCCTAACTATGGCTTTTCTTGTATGCCTCTTTTTTGTGCTACAAATGCTGTTCTCATTGGATCATTCCCTTTGTGCTTTAGCTGGCCAGTGGACGCCCTTCTGTTGTTTTGTTATGATTGTGATTTTTATGATCATAACTATAAGATTCCATAGAGAAATAATCTGTTATATGACATGAGAGTGTCGGGACCTGAATATTCCCATGGAATATGCTATATTAACTGATATAACCATCTAAAGTTGGCATTATCTATTAGTAAAACTCTGGAGTTGTATGACAAGGAAACCCACCTCTAAATAGACCCACCCAATGATTTGAATCGAATCAGAAATGGAATAATTCCTCCCTATTTTGGTTTTAGTCGGTTTAGATGGACTCATAACGGTTACAAGGATTGGAACCCAATTTATGTCATTTGTGGATCAAATCAATTTAAAATAATGTGTTTTTGAAACAAGAGGATTTTTTACCATTCATTAAGAAAAAAAAAAAGAGGATAAAAAAATAATTTTTGAAAAATCTTTGTTTCCATAGGTTTGATTCTTGGTGGATCTATAAATCGGACCTAGATTCAAATTTGCAAAAATCTTCTAGAATAAAGCTCTGGTTATTGTTGTATCCTTGCAAAGTTTACTTTCATGAAGTAGCTTTCTTTCTATTAAATATTTTCCCATAACATTGGCGCTTTTGTTTTGTCTAAATGAAAGAGGCCAAAAACAAAACAAACCTCTCCTAATTTTCTTTTCATTTTAAATCATTTAAAAATAATTCCAATTAAAAAAAAATTCAATATATAATTCACTGTTAATGATTTTTATATATTTCAACTTTTGGTACTCTATAATGATTTTTAAAATTTAGATTAGATTCTTCTTTTAATGTGAAATAAATATTTAAATTTAATCCCTAAAATTAAAATGATATTTAAAAAAAAAATTTTAAACAATATTAAATTTTAAAATTTTAATAAAATTCGTCAGAAAATATATTTTTATTTAAATAAGAATAATAATTAAGATTTAGCAAAGAGTGCAACGCATTACCAACCCATAACACATTAGAACCTTTGTTTGATTCATAAATTGGCAAATTAACAAATCCATAAGGGAAAGGGGAATTTAGTTGGACTACATTGGAAGAACCAAAAATAAAAAATGTGATTTGTCTGCAACTCATCATCAAACAATCAAATTTCAAATCGTAGTAGGAAGGGACCCACCGAAGTAGGCCCCAAATCATTGGAATCCGTACGGAGAGCATTCGTGGCACCCGAATCCACCACCCATGTAGCTAAAAGTACGAACCGTAACAAAAACAATTGGCAGAGAAACACATGAGCATCCCCTACCTGTTAACGAAGTCAGATTTCGATTGCTGGTAGGCTCTTATTCGAATACCCAAACGCCACTCTCTCTCTCTCCATGTAGCCTCTCTCGAGGTAATTAGGTGAGACCCCAATTTCGATCCAAATACGTTATTACAGATATTTTGCTAAATTGGGATTTTGAGAACTCTGAATTTAAACTCTTGTTTCTCCTCTTTCCTGATCTAAAACTAAAGGTAACAGCTTTCGTTCTGTACTCGATTTTTTATTTTGCAAGTCAATTTCCATGTTGGTCCCATCCTCTAGGGTTTTCTTAAATTTAGGGTTTTCTGTTTTTTGGGAGCTCTTGGTGAAATTTCTGCTATGTTTTCTGGTTGGTGGACCGAATGGTCACTAAATTTCGGTTTTGAATTTGAAATAGATTTTCAGGGGATTTGGTTTTTCGGTTTTTTTTAGGATGTGGGTATATAGTCATTCGAATTTCAGAGGTGGTTTATCAGTTCTCTGTTGATTTGAGTCTGAGAAAGAAAAAAGATGAATTTTTTGAGCTCCTTGTTGATTCAGGATTTCTTTGTGCTTGTTGCAAAGATGGTGAATTTGTTCTCTCTTTACCAATTATGGGTTGGTTGATTTTGCTTTTTGCCTGACAATTCGGAAAAGTTAAAAAAGATTCTCATTTCAGTTCTCTTTTTCTTGTTGTACTACGGCTAAGTGGAGTTTCTGAGTAAAAGTTGTTTGTTTCTATCTGTATACCATATATGGGCTCCATTGTAATATCAATGTTTTGTTTAATGAGCATTTATGACTTGTTAGTAGATGATATTTAAGGCATTATGTGAATTTTATTTGCCTTGAATGATTTGAAGTTGTTTCTCATTCATTCTGGAGTAGGTTATGGCGGAGACTAAATTAATAGCAATTTGCCAGCTTGGTGGTGAATTTGAGGCTAATAAGGATGGTTCATTATCCTACAGAGGTGGTGATGCTCATGCTATAGATATTGATGACCAAATGAAGTTTAACGACTTCAAGACGGAAGTGGCTGAAATGTTTAACTGTAGCATCAATAACATGTCTCTCAAATACTTTCTGCCAGGCAATAGGAAGACTCTAATTACTATATCCAATGACAAGGACCTGAAGCGGATGTTAAAATTTCACTGGGATTCTGTCACCACTGATATTTATGTAATATTGGAAGATATTGTTCTGCCTGATGTCTCAAACTTGCCCGCCAGTAGGTTGTCTTCTCCTTATCTAAGCTTAAATATATTGTTGTTTTTGGATGATTGGCATAACTTTGGTAATACTTTATTTGTAGATCAAGCCGAACAACTTTGTCCGAAGCAGTGCCTCCTGTTGATGCACCTGTTGCTGTTGTGGATGCGGTTGTAGATGATACCTTGCAATCTGCTATCCATCTTACTGGGCCTCTTGATGTTGTAGTTGATACTGATCATGTTAGTGTTCATATTGATGAGGCACAGCTTGATCAACCACTTGACATTTCACCCATTCTTCCTCTTGTTGATTCCACTGATGAGAGGCATGCTAAAGGTGCACAGCAGTGGCAGAATACTATTACTGGGGTGGGTCAAAGATTTAGTAGCGTTCATGAATTTCGTGAATCATTGCGTAAATATGCCATTGCACATCAGTTTGCCTTTAGGTATAAGAAGAATGATAGTCACCGTGTAACTGTTAAATGCAAAGCAGAAGGTTGTCCTTGGAGAATTCATGCATCAAGATTGTCAACTACTCAACTAATCTGTATTAAAAAGATGAATGCAACCCATACATGTGAAGGGTCTGTAGTGACAACAGGGCATCAGGCAACTCGGAGCTGGGTGGCTAGCATCATTAAGGAAAAATTGAAAGTTTTTCCAAATTACAAGCCCAAGGATATTGTCAATGACATCAAACAAGAGTATGGCATCCAACTAAACTATTTTCAAGCGTGGCGTGGAAAAGAAATTGCAAAGGAGCAGCTTCAAGGTTCATATAAAGAGGCATATAATCAGTTGCCACTGTTCTGTGAAAAGATAGCAGAGACTAATCCAGGCAGTGTTGCTACTTTCAGCACTAAGGAAGACTCAAGTTTTCAGCGTCTATTTGTCTCATTCCACGCCTCATTGTATGGTTTTCTTCAAGGTTGCAGGCCTCTCCTTTTTCTGGACAGCATACCATTGAAGTCAAAATATCAAGGCACATTGTTAGCTGCAACAGCTGCAGATGGGGATGATGGTGTATTTCCTGTGGCATTTGCTGTTGTAGACGCAGAAACTGATGAGAACTGGCATTGGTTTTTACTGCAATTGAAAACTGCACTGTCAACCTCCTGTCCCATAACATTTGTTGCTGATAGACAGAAGGCCATTAAGGAATCGATTGACAATGTATTTAAGGGTTCATACCATGGCTATTGCCTTCGGTACTTGACTGAGCAACTTTTTCGGGACTTGAAGGGACAATTTTCTCACGAGGTGAAGCGGTTGATGGTTGAGGACTTCTACTCTGCTGCTTATGCACCTAGACCTGAAGTCTTCCACAGATGCATTGAAAGTATCAAAAGCATTTCAGTAGAAGCTTATGATTGGATCATAAAAAGTGAGCCACAAAATTGGGCAAATGCATTTTTTCAGGGAGCAAGATATAATCATATGACATCTAACTTTGGAGAGATGTTCTATAGTTGGGCATCAGATGCTCACGAGTTACCAATAACTCAGATGGTTGATGCAATACGGGGTAAGATTATGGAGTTGATCTACACACAGCGGGCAGAATCTGACTTGTGGATGACAAGGTTAACTCCATCTATGGAGGAAAAACTTGAAAAGGAGAGCTTAAAAGCCCGTTCCATGCAACTGCAAGTGCTACTGTCAGCTGGTAGCACATTTGAGGTTCGTGGTGAATCAGTAGAAGTGGTTGATATTGACCACTGGGATTGTAGTTGCAAAGGGTGGCAGCTTACTGGTTTACCTTGCTGCCATGCTATTTCTGTCATTACTTGTATTGGAAGGAGTCCATACGAATATTGCTCAAGATATTTCACAACTGAGAGCTACAGATTAACTTATTCAGAATCAGTCCACCCCATACCAAATGTGGACTGGCCTGTCCAGAAAGATTCTTCTCAGGTTACAGTAACCGTAACCCCTCCTCCAACACGTCGTCCTCCAGGTCGCCCCACTTCAAAGAGATGTGGACCACATGATGTAGTTAAACGCCAGCTGCAGTGCAGTAGATGCAAGGGTCTGGGGCACAACAAATCCACTTGCAAAGAGCTTTCGTAATGTTGGAGGAACTTCTGTAAAGTGTTAGGCACTGTAAGTATTAGACTGTTAGTTATTTGAACATGATTAATCTTATAATAAAAATGATCTGGGACACCTTAACTTGCTTCACATTATTTGATCACATAGGACGAATGCTTTTCTTGTTTGATCCTATAAATATGCACGATTTTAAAGTCACTGTGCACAGAAATTGAATTGCTTTTCTAGGTACTGCTTTTCATATGCAATTCCTGCTGTACATAATATAGACCAACATATCCATGCTACTGGCGGCATCTAAAATTTTGGTATTTTGGTCAAGAAACTGGCCAAGATGATTCTGATTCTTCGCTGTTGTTTTTTTTCCCCTTCCCTATATAAACATACACTTGTTCTGCATAATTTAAGACGACTTTTGGAATTCCTTAGATTTAATCTGTCTGCAATTCAAGTATTCAACTAATCAAATTCTCTCATGTTTGTCAGAATCTGTACTGGCAACGTTAATGCTCTTATGTCTCATCAATAGAGATGACATCCAAGAACCAGAGGCATCAGACTGTGTACATGCAACAACTGTGTCATAGGGGGCCCAAAGTCATCACTAAAAAGCCTGCACCGTTTTGCCTAATATAACCCATGGGACTTGTAGCATTCTACAGTAGTGTTTCTCGGTAGCCGGTATTCTTTGTTAGATGTATTCCTAACTTGTGTTCTTGCTTAGCATGCAAAAAAAGGTGACAATAATGCTAGGGAATCAGTTTTAGCTTGATGTAGACATATTAGTATTAGTTGTCAAAATTTGTTGGTGTAGGGGGTAAAAAGGCAGGCTGGTGTCCATTTATATGCTTCTCACTGGTGTGATCTACAGTTTAGTTAGTAGAGAAGAGTTCAAACACGTAGCTCCAATTTTAAGCAAGGCAGAGACTTTGTGCTCCTGAGGCTTTCACAGGAAGCGACTCTGTTTGAGATGAGATAAGAGGCCTCTGAGTAACTTTCCTATGTACAAAATCAACATGTCTCTTTCTAACAAAGTGGTTTTCTTATATTTGATGTGAAATGTTTGAATGCTTTTACCTTATATTATAGTATTACATTTACATTTGGTTAACCTTGATGAAATTTAAATATGATATAATATAATAAAATGCATTTCTAGTGTAAATATTATACTATAAATGCATTTAATTATATTTCATTTCATTAGTGGTTTGAAAAGGAAAAGAAGAATTCGATCCCATGAAATTGGTTATTGCTAAAATCTAAATTTGTATAGGTTCCATAAAATTAAGACTAAGATTTTTTTATATTAAAATGCTCCTATTAAACCCATTTTGGAAATCAGAAATTTGCTTTCTATTTATATTAACCTTCTAATAAATTTATTATACACTTATCAATGACATTGTTTATATTTTTATATAAACATCTTATACGAGGTATGTGAATTTTTTTTATAATTTGTTAATACTATATTGTTTATTAGTTTATATATTTGTTAATTTTTATAAATTTATTAGGTTTTTTTTTTTTTTCTCTTACCATTGAGTGTAGATGTTTAAAAAGTGAGAATAATAAATTTCAATTATGAAATTATACCAAACATTGTAATTTTCATTTTAAATTAATATAATACAAAACATAAAAATTCGTGTGATTAATTTTAATTCGAATGTGTTCTAAATGAATTTCATACTTCCAATTCATTTAAATCAATAGTACTTTCAGATTTCACCAATTTTGCAAAACTAGTGAATATATACGACGTCGTTTGATCATGGGCTAAAGCTTTATTCCGAATTGGTTATTGTCCGCCCTCTAAAATGTCTCTTACAGCTGCGAGTTGAAAATCTCTCATAAACCCCTCGGTTCCGAGACAAACAGCCGCAGTCACCACCACCACCATCGGCGTTGCCACCGCGTCCGGATGAAACCCTAAAGCTCCTTTTCTTAAGTAAAAAATTCTGACTGTCTCGTTTTCTTCTTTGCAATTTCTCAAAATGAATATCCCAATAACATCGAAAACCAATACAACCGCTGGCGTCAACAGCGACGCAAATCCAACCGCAGGAGATTGCAGCCACTGCAGGTCCAAAGAAACCTGGCTCCTCCACCACGTCCGCCTTCGAGGTATCTATCGCCGCCTATGCACCTGCTGTGTCCTCCGGCTCCACCCTGCCTCTTTCTGCCCTTTGTGTTTTACATTCTACGACACTACTCCTCCTCCTCCCTCCAAACGCCTCTCTTGCTCTAACTGCTCCTCCTTTACCCACTCTCATTGCGCTCCCTCTCAATCTCCTTCTTTCGCTTTCCTTTGCCCGCCTTGTGCCGACCCTAATTTCTCCTTCTTCCACCTCGATAAAACTAATAATCGGACGATTGATAAGAAAATGGCAACGGTCCTTCTATGCGCTGCGAAGATTGCGGCTTGCTCCATGGCGAAAGCGGTGGTCGTGGCGAGGGCGGAGGCTGAAAGGAGAGTGAGGGAGGCGGCTGTTTGTAGAAAGAGAGCCAGGGAGGCATTAGAAAACGTGGCGCTAGTTGCAAAGAGAAAAGAAGTGGAGTCCGTGGAGGTTTCCGGATCTGGGAATTTGGGGAAACGAGAAAGAGATGGCATTGATGGCACTGTTATCATCGGGTCACCTAAGAATGTTGAGCGAATTGCTTCAACGGAAATTGGCAAGAACAATGGAATTGCCAACAATAACAGTTCTGTACATCTTCAAAAAGGTCTTGATAATGGTAATAACACTGAGAAGAAGCCGAGTAGTCAGAGTAATGTTAGTGTTAAACCAGAGGGCGTCAATTCGCTTCCTCGTAACCCATGAGGATTCTTCTTCATTTGTCCAGCTAAAACCTAGGTACATACTCCATTTTGGTTATTGTATATTGTTGCCGTTTTCATTGTATATATTTTTGGTTTTCAATGGTCAATGTGAATTTGCAAAATAATGTTTCTTGATTATAAATGCTTGATTTGCAGAGGTGTCGGTTGCTAAATGATTGGAATTCATGGCGTCACAGTTCAGGATTTTTCTGTAATACAAGGCAAAGTTTCTGCGTCAAAAGAAGTACAAATTTTTTATTTCTCTGTGCATTGCGTCTTTATGTATAATTGATCAGGGTACATGCTCTTGTCTTATGATCAAACTTTTCTAGCCAATTTCAATCTCTTACTAGCACCCTTTTGTATGTTTTTAGGTAGTGTGCATTCATATTCAATAGCAATAAAATCTTCTCATTCTTCCTCATTTTTCCCCCTATTCGCCAGTTTCTCTCGTGAGGATGCTTGTGTTGTGTACTTATCATCATTTGGAGGCTAATACATTGTTCTCCATGTTATGTTTGTACTACTTGGATTCTTGAGCAGATGCATTTTCTGTTTATTGGTAAACAAGGTTAGCTGTTAAATAAACAGGGTTTTGCAGATGGGAAATTTTCTCTTATAGTGCTTCATGAACACAGTTTATAAGTCCATATCGTGCTCATTGACCTAGAATTCCTAATGTTGACAGAGAAACTGCTAATCCTGAAGAAAACATCAAATAATCCTTCTGAGATTATTTTCCTGGTGTTTATGTTGAACTTAAGGGGATAAAAGGCTGGTTTGTGTATTAAGGTGCATGCCCAGTTGCCCATCCTATATCGTTTATGAGCTGTTATGGGCATAAATGTCAGAGATTCAAAGTCAGACCTGGTTTTGAAATTTGTTTTTTTTTTTTAATTCTGAAATAATAAGGTACTGATTTTCCAACTTTACTGTCAATTTACCTTGTGCACTAAATCGTGGCTTGCTAAGCATGAGTTCTGCCTTGAATATGAAGCTACTAGTCTTGTATGCACTTAGATGTGGGAATTTCTGCTTCTCACCAATAAAAAATAAATAAATAAATAAATAAAAGACCAGCATATTGTGTACCAAATGATTTCTTGGACTTGTTTTAGTTTGTCATCTTATTTGAACAATTTGTTTCTATGGACTGCCTATTGGTGGAAACATTTTGCTATCAAGCTTTTTCCTGGAGGATCGTTGAATTGATTGATTCACAACAGCAGGAATGCCGACCGGATATCCTGTTTATGAATTGAATGACCAATGCCAGTTTTTACCTTGTGATAGTAAATACTGTTAACACTATTATTGGTGAGGATGGTGGAGATTCCGTCAAATGCAGCAAAGTTTGTGGTTGGAAGGACAACACGGACAGCGATTCGAGTTTGAGTGGATTGTGAGAAAAGCAGTTTGCAGGGAAAGTGAAGGAAAAGATCTGGATTTTTATTCCGGGAATTGGAAGAAAGAGGAAAGATAGGGAATGAAGTTGTATCTGGTGAAACACATAAAAACAGAAAAAGCCTGTAGCACTAGCCTTTCATATGTGTGTGTGTATATATAATGCAGTTGTTTTCATAGAAGCTAGGATTCCACAACTCTGATTAGCTCCAATTTCCCTTGTAAATAATTTTATTTGTAATCTGAAGCATCACAATCAATAGTTTTTCTCATCTATCGGGATTGTTGAATGTATTGAAAGGGGCGTGCCAATTACATGTTCAAATTTTGTATAGACGACAGTAGAAAAGAGAACCTGTCGTTTTAATGGAGGCAATGTTTCTTGCAAAATAAATGAAGTGAGGCGAATCCACTACTTTTATGTTTTTATATAAATTCAGCATACAAAATCCAGCATAAGAGTTTGGTAACTTGAAACATTTCATCAAGTGGAAGTCAAACTATACACAATACGGAGGAATTAAATTAAAAGAAATGAATGACCGGTGTGGTGTTCACGTGTAGACGACACAACAAGAAAATGGGGGACCCGTTGTTTATATGTGAGACCTTGAGCTTGAATGGATCAGACGGCTCAACTCCACTGAAAACACAAAAAAGCCTCTATAATATCACTCTGTTATGGGAATTGCAATCAATTTGTTGCCATATCTTTTCCTCATCATGAAGCACCTGCACCCTACAGCATGATAATTCAAGAACAATATACAATTCAGTTGGATCCAAAAATGCCATATCTACCTACTTCTCAAGTTTAAAAAACATGGATTTGAAATCAATTACCACTCACTTTTAATAGGATCTAGCCAAGTAAACTACAAAAATTCTCATGAAGAAAGATTCGGAATTTCAACATCAGTTTCTATCCATACTATAACGAGTGGTCGAAAGCCAAGTAGAAACTTGAATCCCATGGCACAAATAAGCATGAGCAGCAGAGCAGGCAGCATGGAAGAAAGAGCAGTTAATGCATGCAGGTGTAATTCTCACGTTTAAATCATTCACTTCAAACAATTATCTACCTAGACACAATCTAAATAAATTGATACAATAAATATAATATGCAGTAAGACATACCTGGTTGGAAGTCATCCCACGGTCATTTTCCAGTCGACGATTCCAACATGTTCAGATAACTAATGACAAATAGAGGAGCCTTTTTAAATACCATCAAAAGGCGGAATTGACAGTTGAGCAACATGGAAAGGATAAATAAGTTTCAAAAGGATGCTGGTTATTACAAAAGCTTGCCAGTTTCTCTGGCAGCACACTGCAAAATGTCCCTTTGCACTTGCTCTGGCAATTCCTGATTAAACTCACATTAATCAATAATGAATTTAAGATATAGAAAAATGAAGCAGAGTATTCAAAAGCCCTTGCCATTCCTGAAAATGAGGTTGAGTCAGTTGCCTTTGGAATGTCTGAGATCATTGTACATAATACAGATTTTATACAGCAGAAAAATCACTAATAGAATTAATACATCTACACTATGCACATACTACTCATGACAGCCATAAAAAAGAATTGATAAAACTATTTCAATTCCTTGAAAGAAGAAATTGAGCGGTCGGTATAATCAAAATGCCAATTTTACGTTTTTCCCAGGCCCTCAGCAAGTATGTCAAGAACATTATCTTTAATGGTAAAGTTTTCATATGTCAACATTTTCTCTCCACTTTCCACCCTATCAACAGATCCAATCAACAATCTATGAGTAGTAGCATCAGGGATCCAACCCTTCTCCAACATCAAATCCAATAATTGACGGGCTCCATTCTTATTGCCCTCTTTCCAGAGACCTTTAACCAGCATGTTATACATGGTTGAATCCAGAACTTCAGAATTAGGAACAAGTCTATCAATTGAAGATGAAATCAAATGCAACTTAGAATGATTAGCGAAACATGATAACATATTATGCAGCATGTCTGAGTCAGGTACCAAACCCTCATTAATCATAGTATTGAAAATTAAAGCACAATCCTTTATTTGATTCCGTGCAATCATGCTTTTTATCAGAATGCAATACGCTTCTGCATCAAGATTGCAGCCCTTAACCAGCATTTGTGAGAGAAACACTAGAAGATTTCTTCCTTCGTCTGTTTTGGATAAGCCAAGCATGATATTATTGTAAGTTGCATTGTCACAAGAAATACCAGAATCAAAAGCCATCTGCAGTAGGCTGACAGCTTCATTAACCATTCCCTTGTTACAGATACCCTTGACCAGCAAACTAAATGAGAATGACTGGAGGGGACATCTATTTGAAAACATGTAGTGAAACACTTCGGTAGCCTCTAGATACTTTTCTACCCTACAAAGTCCTTCAATAAGATCAGAGTAAGATAGAGAATCTAAAACCCAGGATTTGGCTTGTAATTGCAGGAAGAGTTGTAGAGCATCTTCAAACTTGCTTAACCTACACAGACCAATAACAAGAGCTGAATAAGTGGCACAGTTGGGAACCAGTGAAGATACGATCATCCTCCCAAGAAGTTCATGTGCTTTCTTAACATCTGCCTTCTTGCAAAGCCACCTGATTAAGATATTCCAAGAATCACAATCAGCTACAGTTCTCTTAGACATTTTCTCAAGCTGATCTTTAGCCAGAAAAAATCTACCAGCATCACAACAACCTTCAAGCAACGCATTGTGTGGAGAAGTTTCAAGTATGAGTTTATCTTCCAAGAACTTCACAGCCTTGTCAATCTTTCCTAATCTACAAAACCCATTTACAATGTCCACAAGAACATTCTTATCTGGTGTCAAACAATTTTGAACCATCTTGTCAAGAAGCGTTAACACATCATCTAACTGAAGGTTTTTGCACAAACATTGTATCAGAGCCTCATAAATAAATGAATTTGGAACCAAATTAGAGGTTTGCATCATCCTAAACAACCTAATTGCCTCTTCCAGTTTATTTTCCCTGCAAAACAAAGGTATTATACATGTATAAAAATTCAACTCTGGCAGACAGCCAACTTTTTGCATCTCATCCAAAATAATAATGGCATCATCAACTTGTTTATTCAAAATAAGACCTTTAATAACTATCTCGAAAGTCTTACAATTAGGACTACACCCTTTCTTGTTTATTCTCCTGTACTGATCTAAAGCAGAACTAACCTTATCAATCTCAAACAAAATCTCCAATAGATAATTCAAAGTATCAACATTAGGTGCCACTCTTGCTTTCACCATCTCCTTGTAAACAAAGACCACTTCTTGGAAACCTCTCCTTTCCTCTACGAGAGCTCCCAAAATAACATTAAATATATTAATGGAAGGCTTGTAACCTCCCAAATTCATGTTAACAAGAATGCATATCGCTTCATTCAGCCTGCGATGTCTCACAAATGATTCAATTAATAAAACAAGAACATAATCTACACCTGGGCTCCCATCCCTTACCAAATTTTGACAAAAACCCTCCACTTCCCCTACATTGCCAGCCATACCCAACTTCAAAATTATCCAATAATACGTATCTGCTGTGTGATTAAAACGCTTCTGAAGGGAAGCCCATTTAAAAATCTTAACAGCAGAGCTTATATCATTAGTGCTCTTCAAAACCTTGATTAAGCTATCAGGGTATAGCTTATCCCTCAAAAATTGAATCTTTGCTTCAAAATCCAAGCTGTTTTCTATACTTTGATCGATTTCTGGATTGATTTGGATGCTATTAGTGCAAGAAATTGAAGAACAGAATGTTTTTAGATTGACCCATCTGGGTATTCTCTTTGAAAGTATCAAAGCAGAGAGCATCGCAGTTACCGCTAAATTTTGCTTAAGGTAAAGATCACATAAATTGCGCCAAAGCAGAACAAAAACAAAATAAGATTGAAGGCTGACCTGAGAAGCGAACCATCAGAAAGAAATTTAATTTAGAATGGAATTTAGCTAATGAGACTGTTTTCATCGATGAAGGATCTGCGCTTAGCTTTGATTGGAGGAGTTTGCAAAAGCACGGGTTTACAGTTCTTTAATTTACATACTCGGCTCGCTATGTCCAGTTTTTACACATGTAAGCATGAGAACGCATACGACATTTAACTGGTATTTAATTTTTTAACTATTTGGAAATTACGTCTTTTTATTTTTTCATTTTTTTATGTTTTCAACGTTTAATCCTTGTACTTGGTCCATATTACTGGTGTTGCCACAGCATCACATGTTCTGAACAAACTCACCATTACATGTTCTGAAACAAACTTCAAATTTTCACCTTTCTTTTCACCTTATTTTGATACATATCCTTAGTTTGATGATTTGTTAAAATATTGCAAATCAATTTGATTCAGTTCAAATGATGACTAATTCAGTTCAAATGATGAATAAACAGTGCTCATGCACGGAACCAAACATGGCCTCTTTGTCGATCGAAAGCTGTAGCCTCTATTTACATAAACCCTCGCAAAACAGTGTGAATAATGACAAAGAACAAAAATTACAGTGACATCCTGAGGGGGGAAAAATAGGGCAAAAGGCAGCATCTATTTCCCATTTTCAAAACAAAATAAGTCAGAAGAAAAGGAGCTTATATATTACTTTATTCAAATAAAGAACACGTTGTACAATCCTAAAAACTAGTAGGGTAGCAGATACAAGAAAATGCATAGAGCTTCTCTATAACATACGTCACCTCATGCTCTAGAGGTTTATACATACATCTTTAATAACAGTAGAAAGATAAAAAGCCGAAGGCCATGTTTGATGGACCACAATGGAACGTAATATAATACATAATCACGGCATTTCCTAGCGTAATTATACTAGAAATGCCTTTGATTACATTGCATTACATTCCAGTACGGCTCATCAAACATAGCCTAACTGTCAAAAGCTGTTACAAGAACATATCACTACCTCAATGACCAAATCAATCCACACTGGACTAAGATAATCATTGCATCGTATGTCCACTGCACAAACCATCATTTGCTTGGGTTCTCAATTCCTATCTTACTTCTTTCATCTGAAATGATCATTCTCACTAGGGATGCGTTGGTTTCAGTAAAAATGCTCTCAACTATACATAATTTCTTAAGTTATACAACTCATTGATGTGTAACCTCATGCTTTTCAATCATATAACTTGCATCTTCTGTTTCCACGAGTTAGTCAAGTTTCCAGATTCATCTTCGAGCGTATAACCAATTTCAGTCCAATTTTCGATCATGTACAACTTGGTTGGAGTCATTAAGGACACCATCTACAGGGATGGTTTGAGGCAATAAATTATGAATTTAATCCCTCTTAGCACAATGCTAAAAGGGCTAGTGGATGATCAAATAACCAGCTAAAGAATCCATATGCTGGGGAAAATAAATATTTCCAGCAATATTTCTTTGGATATCTGATACCTAATAAAGTAAACCCCAGCAAAACCATGAAGTTGTAAGAGGAGATAGAGAAATGACTAAGGGCCATCATTGCAGTACCTGGATATTGCAGGGTAGATCCTGAATGCAAAAAGAAGATAAATTGGCAACTAGCATCCCTGCAACCTCTGAAAATTGTATGGCATTATGACCTAATTAAGGTTGTCTAATGGCCCCAAGTAAATCTTTAAGCATCTTCCTCAAGATATAACTTTAGACCTTTACCAGTAATGAGAAACTAAAACAAGGACCACTATTCCTACCAAAACCACCAACTCCCCCCTTTAAAGGCTCTACTGTCGTTGCTCTTAACCAATCATTCCCAACTCCCCCCTCCTGTATCTGCTGCCAACCAAAAATCAGTGTTGGCCTCTGAAACAGTAATGGTAAGTGGTTGCCATCCAGATGGATGGTGTATAATCCATTTCTTTGTGGCAATTGCCATGTTTAAGATTTGTAGTATATTACCCAAAGCAAGTTCTTTCAAGCACATACTCTTTAATATAGTAGCAGCTTCATACCTGCATAATAGAGGAAATTTAGGAGCATTTTCACAGTTAGAAGGGAAACCTGGGCAGCTAAACTTACTCAAAGCAAAGTGATAGGCTTTACCTGCAGTGAGAAGAAAGAATTGCAGATCGTCCAGCTGGAGATGCCAGAAATTTCTGAATTTCATCCCATTTTGCTTTTGGATATTCCTTAATGTTACCGCCTATAGGGTTCACGCATTTCCATAGTTTCTCATTCTTACCAACATACAACTGCAAAGCTCCTAAGTTCTGTTTCACGACTATCTGCTGCTCAATAGCACTGTCAAGAGCCTTCTTAATGTCAGTATTGCAATGTTTAGGATCTCCATATCGAATGCAATCAGCTATATTTGCTTCAGTCGGCATTATCTTTTCACTTTTAAGGGTGTTCAAGGCAAGTAATATAACTCCTATAAGGCCTTGGACAAATTCTGAAGGTTGTGGGCATCCTGGAGTTCCCCATATAACATTAACAGGAGAAACATTGGTGACCATTGATGATGAAGATGGTGGAGAATATTCTGGACCATTATGGTAGCTATTCTTCATTTTCTCATGGTATCCTGATGGCATCTTTTGTGTCTTATGTCCATTTTGTGAGTTATTTAAGTTTACAGACTTTGGAGCTTTTTTCTTTTGATCATGTTTTTGCTCTCCATTTCGCCTTTGAGCAATTGGAGGGTTGTGAAAGTTGGTAGGGTATCCAGAAATATTTGAGTTACCAATATCAGGCACACTTGTAAGCGGCGCTGAGGTAAAGGCAGTCCCATTGGGAGTCGGACCATGGTTTTGAAGATTAGGTGGATAGAAATTACATGCTACAAAATCAGGTTGCATAGCTGGAGCTTTTGGCCTTAATGGTGGCGTATAATGATTTTGATGGTTACCATGAACATGAGTGACCTCACTCCAAGTAAAGTTAGGATTTCCAGGAATGAAATCTGGAGCAGGTCCACTTAAGGGAACTTTTGGCACAGAAGAACCAGGTTGGTAAGAGTTTGAATCATGCTGCTCTTCTTGGCTCCAAACAGGAACATTTGATGTTTTTGGTCCATTTGTTTGACTCGAGTTTCTTCGTGTGGTTTTCCCTTTCTGTTTAGTACTATAAGGAATTCTCTGATTTCCCATGTGGGGATTTTCAGTATAGTAATCTATCGCTGGCTTTATCTGAATGGCATCAGAAACTGGAATCTGTAAAGTGTCTGAACTTGATGTATAACTATTATTACCAAGTTGTTGTGATTCACCCTCTGATAATGGAGGTCCTCCAGCTAGAAGACTTGTCCAAAGCCATACACTCCTAGCAGCTGCAATGAGGGGTGCAGATGCTCTTTGAGGCTGTGCTAGAAGAATATTGTATCTTCTCATCCGCAGCTGATGGAGAGCATTAGAAAAGTCCCGATCACCAGATATTAACAAATAATTAGCAGGTGCAGGATTGTCCACTGCCCAGAACAACATATCCACAAGAATCTTTTTGTCACTGGCATCCTTAACACCTGCACTCATAAAATGCATCAACTATAAGGAAGCGATAGCTAAACATTATGGTCTCCAAAAAAGTAGAGACGCTTGAAAGAGTCAATACAAAAAAGAAAGAACCACTATCAGGTATGCCTCAAAATAAAAACTAAGAAAAACGTAATACATCAGTAAACATTTAGCTCCAAAAAACAGGCATACAAAATAATTAATAAGGGAAAAAAAAGGATTAGCTCCATGACCAATTATAGGTGGAAAAAACTAGGTAAAGTGGACGCAGGAAGTATTGTAATTTATAATAATCACGCTTAATTTTCTGCTTTGCCTCTATGTCTCTTGATTCTCGTGGTTGGTGTAAATATTCTATATAGAGAAACAAAAGGTATCCAGCATCCATCCTATGAATTCTCTCTTCATGTCTATGCAGAGATCAATTGAATACTCCACGAACTGAGCTAGCTTTACAATACAAAATTTCATATTTCAGAAAGGTAGAAATATACCCGTTGCATAAGTACGGAACCAGCCCACTCCGTTGTAATTCAGTAAACGGCGTTACAATTCCAAAATCAAAGAAGAGGAAAAGGCACAACTTACAATAAAACTGTAATGAAATGGATAAAATTTCTAAATTATGAACCCAAAAGTCAAGATCCAATCTTTCCACCTCAAAATCACAAAGAAACATCAAATAACAAACAAACACGATCAACAAAGCAAGAAATATAACTTAAAAAAAAAGTAGGTCAAATACCAGCAGGGACATGATTGAGTGCGATGCCGGTACTGGACAGAGCTTGCTGGACGGCAGAGTGAATCCGGTTGGTATCACCATAAGCAGAGATAGAAACTGGCCCACAATAATTCATCTTGACTAAGGCGGAGCTTATATTCTGGGCTATGGCATGTGGGTCGCATTCTCTAGGTACTTGGCAATTCTCTATATCCCACCAGACCGAAGTCTTAGCCGTCACGTACTGCGCCTCCGCTGCTTTTTCCCCGCCCATACTTCCCGATCAATCCGCCAGCAATCTATTATTATTATTGACTAAGACGACTATTTTAAATTGAAAATAAACAAAAGCCGAACCCAACCAGTTGTGGTTCTGGTAAGTGGCAACGGAGATATAGAGAGGGGATCTCTCTGGCGTCTTATGGACCTAAACCTTTTGCACAACATTTGTCTACTTTTAAGAAAGGGGCGTTTGCAGGGGAGTGGTATTACGTTTTTATCCCTCGAGTCCCATCATGATTAAAAATTAACACTTTAAAATAATTAATATTCAGATTATAGGATAAAAACATAATTAATGTTTTTAAACAATAAAAGTTTTTTACACGACGCTTGGAAGAGAATGGAAAGAACGGAGGAGGGGAGAGGAGTAGTTGCTAACTTGCGCTGTGACAGCTTTTCTTGACTATTGCCATATTGGTGTGGTGTGGTCTGATCTGGTCGAGATGGCTATAGCAGTTTAAATTCGGTCTTCCGGTCAATCCAATAAGTAAATACTACAATAGGTGGGTGTTTGACTTACGAGACTTGCAATAGTCTTTGGGTTGCTCTATAATAGCCAATTGTTATTCGAACCATGTAGCACTTACCAATCATTGTAAGACACGTCAGCAAGAGAATGAGTCATCATTTGAGTAGTTCTTCAAATTTTTCTATTTTTTAAGTCGATGGTTTAAATTAAATAATAAATCAATATTATTAAAAGGGTTAAAACTGTGAACTAAGTATGACTTAATTGGCTTGAGAAGTGAGAAGCTGAGTCAAGCTAGAAACTCCACTCGATAGTATTTAGCTCAGTTCAAAATTTAATATCTGAAAATTTTAAATTCGAGCTTAACTTTTGGCTTGAATTCAACTTGAAAAATCTTAAACTTGATGGTTAAATGAATTTAAAAAAAAAAAAAATATATATATATATATATATATATATAGATATAAGCTCAATAAAATTCGATGAGTTTTCAAGCTGAACATTATTAAATTCAAATTCAAATCTTCTTAAACAACTCATGACTGACTCTGCTCGTTATGCTCCTATACGAGAGATTTTAAATTTGAGTCTACCTGACTATAATATATCTTTTTCTAATAATTAAATTAAATTTAAATATTAAATTAAAAATAAAAATAAAAAGGCATGAAAATGTCTCAGTGACAATTCAAAAAAATATATTAAAAAAAAAAAAAAAAAAAAAAAAGAGGCTACTTTAAAAAAGATCGTGATTTAGAACGGTGATTGCTTCGTCTTATCGCCCATCGCACACGTTGGAAAAACACCAAACCTGACTTGGTTCTTGAGGTAAAGCACATTCTACAATGTTGCGTTGCGTGTAAATTAGAGGGAAAGGAATACTACACTTTTAACCTAAATGACCCTTCTGTCCTCATTAGGTTTCCTTATTTACAGATATCTATGCTAACGTGCGCATTTGCAGAATTTTTACCGCCGGTTGGTTGCTGAACAAGACAGTGTAAGTACAAGAAAAGCAAGTTCCTAAAACCTAATGAAGTAGCAAGTTTTAGTTTCCAACACATTGACCTTTTTGTTGTTTAACAGGCTTTCCTTTGTCGGCTCGGGCTTCGGCCCGTCAAGGAATTGCTTCTCAGGACCCAAATTGCATTTTGACTATAAATCTAAATAGACAATGACTTACAGATGGCATTCTATTCTACTACTCATGCCTTAAAACCGTTAAAGACTGCAAAACTGCAATAGCCAGGGCAATTTCTTGCTTCCATGGGATAAGGCCATTAAAAAATATTTCTTAAAAAAATGTTACTGTTTTTTTTATTCTTTTATCCCGTGCATAGTTAAAAATATCTTCGTTTTGACTTAAAATATTATTTGTTTATAGTTAAAAATATCTTCGTTTTGACTTAAAATATTATTTGTTTAGTGGATAGATAAGCCTATACACAGTTTAAAAAAGTCTCTAATAAAAAGAAAAATTAAATATCCCAAACAATAAGTTGGTTAAAACTGTAAACGGTAATTCCAACAAGAGACTATATTTACTTATATACTTTTTCTTGTTGGACTATATCTATTACATTGTTTGTTATATCCTAGAATGGGAAAATTATTAAATTGGAAATTTGGGATGTTCTATTATATAACAAATTTGTTATGTAAGAACGATTTAATTGACTGTTTGATTGCAATTTTATTTTTACAAGTGCAATAATTATTTATATGAAAATTATTATAATATTATATGTAAATTGAAATCGATTGAAATATGCGGCCGTTAAGGGATAAAATGAGTTGTCAATAATATTTTTTTCTTTAACTAGAAATTTCGAGATCGATCCTAAATATTTCAATTCTTTTGAATCCTCTTCGAAGCTTTGGATACCGAATGGTAATTCAAGTTAGCGTTATACTTGTCCCAATTTGGAATAATAGAATATTAAAGAAAGAGGGTGCCATTTACATTCTTGCAAGACATTTATCCATAGCCATGTACTTAAAATTTTTCATTCTTTCTTTCCTTGTTTTTGTTATGGAGATTTTTTTTATTATTTTATTGAATATAATTTTTTAATCATTTTAAATAAATTTTAAAATTAAATTAATCCAAAATATTAAATTTTATCTTTTTAAACATTTTAAATAAATTCACGGAAAAGGCCCAGTCAAGCCCATCAAGATAAGAAGCCCAAGTCCTCAATCCACAAACCGGATGGTCGACACGCACATCCTACGGTATCCATAGTTCCACGAGGCAAAATCGCAGCGATCCAGCTCAAAAAATTCGGATTTGCCGCGCTGCAAGTCAAACGGGGAATCTGAACGCCAGCTTCGGTTTTTGTCATATCACAAACCCGAGGCTCGAAAACTCCGAACCAAACTCCCACTACCGAATACCTAAAATCCGAACCTACATCACTTTCCATTTCCTCCGTCTGTGTTTACTGTTTAGACATGTCAGTATTTGCTGCACCATATAAGACAAAATCCCAAACATTAATAATGATAAAAATTAAAGAAAAACAATTAAAACCCTAAATTTACGCTCTCTGCTGTTCTTCCTATTTCCATTTTATGCCGTTGATCTTATCGGAGCCGAAATCACCGCCGTCTGATCATGTGAGCTGATACTTGCGTTATAGTTTTTTCATATATGCTCAAGCTTGGGCTTTGAGCATTTCTGCTAACAATTAAGAAGGTGACGTCTTCTCCTCTGGGTTTTATTTTCATTTTCTGTAACTGAAAGCTTATCGAGCTGTTTGGTTTTTCTGAGGAACGTGTTTTATGTGATTTAATGGTAGGTAGAGCGAAAACGCTTCGTTTTAATTTAGATTTGCTTTTGAAGCTCCCTATCGCTGATGTTTTTTGAGTTTTTTGAGTATGTTGATTTCAAACTCTTTCTGACTTTCTTCTTCACGTGTCTTATATTATCTGTTTTCTTTCCCTCTTAGCATATAAAATTTTCTCGAGAAACTTTAGTAGGTTAGAATCTGAAGTTTAAAGTTTGAATTTTTTTTCAGCAATTCTTTAATTATTCGTTGTTTCTCTCTCTACACTCCTCTGATTTATTTATCGGTTGAAAGGGACAGACGCTTTAAGTGTTTGTTGAGAGAAGGTTCGTTGTTTGCCATATAAAATAATTGAAAATTATTTTCTTGGACAAGATTTTCCCTAGAAACAAAATATTACATGATATGGATTAATTACATAAAATTGACTTGGATTTTGAACCCCTCAAATTTCAAATTGTGAAGACCCTCCGCACTGTAGTTTTAGGAGTTACTGTTTCTTTAAGTTTAGTATTTATGGATTTCACTTCTTGGATGCCGTTTATATTAAATGCACAACTACCATTTTCACATGCAGGTTTCAAGCAGCACCATTGCTTTCGTTACTAGAACTGCGTAGACCAAAAGGGGTTTCATTTTGAGACGTTATTTGTTGTATGAATCTGTACCAGATCTTCAAGGGCGGGGCGGGGCGGGGTCATAGTTACCATTTGATCAAAACAATTAACTCTGATGTCTGTTTCGGACAAGCCATCACCAAGTTCATCAATTTCTTCTGCTTCAACGTCTGTTTCAGTTAGAGAAATTGATCCATTATTGAAGGATTTAAATGAGAAGAAGCAGAGTTTTAGGCGGAACGTGGTTTCATTAGCTGCAGAGTTAAAGGAGGTTCGTAGCCGCCTTGCATGTCAAGAGCAATCATTCGCTAAAGAGACGCTAACAAGGCAGGCATGTGATCTGTGGGTTTGGGTTGGATTTTGAGTTCTTGGATTTAATCATTGTTGTTCTCTTTTTATTTATTTATTTTTTTGTGCCTTTTGATTGTGGGGTCTTTTGATTTTGTTTATTTGAATTGAGGTTTGTGTGCTTTGATTTTTTCAGGAAGCAGAGAATAAGGCAAAAACCATGGAAGAAGAAATTCGAATATTACAAAAGAGATTGGAGGAGAGAAATGGCCAACTTCAGGCTTCAGCTGATAAGGTCCCACTCATGTCTCTCTGTTAACTTTTATATTTAGATTGCCTTTTGGATTTCTTGCTTTAAATCCTCACTTTGATTAAGAATTGAAAATCAAACATGATTCACTCCTGGAATTATTTGCCATAAGGGCTTGTGTTGATCCGGCTTGTAATGTTGTTCTTTGTGCATCTTAGACTTTAGATTCCGCTAAATCTCTTGGGTTTTATTATTTGTATTCATTAATGGAGCCCATATGGGTAAAGGCAATTTGAGTGACTTTGGTTTTATATCATTGTCCCCTTTATTTGTTAATTCAATAATTCAATAAAGTTTTGTCCTTGCTCATCAAAGTCTAAGCTGGGAAAAGTGAAGATTTATCTTTAAATAAAATTCTATGTTTGATACCTCAATAAATGTGGCTACAAAGATTGTTAGGTCTTATGTTGCTTAGTAACCGTTATGGCTTTATGAGAAAAGGTACGCAAAGCAGCTTCCACCATTCCTTTAGGATAATGCCACTACTATCTGAAGTTAAACAAATTTGATCTTCCACTTTTATATTATTCTTGTAGATTTCGTCTCTAATATATTAGTTTAATTTTTCTTGTTTGTGAAATTATGCTTATTGAATTCTTCAAAATTATGTTCTTTTTTCCCAAATTGGAATAGCTTAATTGTCATACCCAAGAAAGTCAAGTGTGGGGTTATGGGTACAAGACAAAGGCATTGTACTTTGTTTCCCAAAGAACCTCAAGGGAAGTTTTATCTTTTTATACTTGGAAGAGTAATATTGGACTGTAAATTTTCTTTTTAGTAGAATTGATAGCATATGTGATTACATGTTTTGAATAATTATTTACAAGATTGAAGTTAGTTTATCTTTAATAAATATGACCTAATATCATTAGTGGCCATGATTCTAGATTATGCCTTTGTTGAATGACTATGGATAGTGATAATGACTTGATAGTGAGTAACCTTGAGATAAGTTGTGCATCAACTCAATTGCTGCCAAAGCTTGATGCCTCCTGATTCTCTTGGGTGACAAAATAGCTGGTAGGCTTATTCTTTTACCTGTCTGTGACTGCATGGTTGTTTTGCACATCAGTTCTGATTGGCTGTGAAATGAGACTTTGAACTATCTCATATATTTAAGAAGCTATCACATAAAAAGAAGTTTGGTATGTAGTATTTTCATGACAAGATGTTGAGTAAATATATTTAAATTTTTCTATCAATGCCCCGTATCCATGAGGATAAACATTCCATAATTGCATCTACGAGGTAAGCATATTGTAAAAGAAAATGCCTCCAAGTAGTAATTTCATTCAACATCTCATATCCTAGCAACTCAATTTAAAAGGAAAATTGTAATTTACTAGTGCAAGCCTGGAATGCATGGAGGATAATGCAAAAGTGCAAGATGTTGATTGTGGTGAATGGGATAAAAAGCAATATGGCTTTTTCATATAGTACTTTTCTATAATCAAATGTGTATAAATACTAAATTATTATATTAATATCCCATGCAAAACATATCATTCCCTGCATCAATTGACAATTTTATTGATAAGAAGTTATGGGGTTTCTCCTATCTGCACTTCTTGGTATGTCTCCTTTCAGATTTCTTTTCTGGGGTCTTTCAAAGGAAAAGATTTAAGGACTTGGCAAGTTAATGAAGAATTGAAAGAAATAAAATAGAAATTGTTGTGAAGACTATAGTCTTGCGGTATAGAGGCCTCTGTTAGTTTGTTGCTTAGAAGTATACATGAAGAGCGATATATTCATTTTTGGCTTCATTTATAGTCCATTATTTGCAAATTGCAAGTTTCTCACTGTGTCACTCAATTTTATTCTGGTTCCAATTTTTAAATGTGAAACAGTACGTCAGTGAGTTGGATGGCCTTAGATCTCAGCTTGCTGCCACTCAAGCAACTGCAGATGCAAGTGCTGCATCAGCTCAATCAGCTCAGCTTCAGTGTTTAGCACTGATACAGGAATTAGATATGAAGAACAGTTCATTGAAAGAGCATGAGGATCGTGTAACTAAGCTAGGAGAGCAGTTGGAGAATTTACAAAAAGATCTTCAGGCAAGGGAATCCTCCCAAAAGCAACTGAAAGAAGAAGTTCTTAGAATTGAGCAAGACATTATGCAAGCTATTGCCGTGACTGGAGCTGGAAAAGATTGTGAACTCAGGAAATTGCTAGATGAGGTTTCACCAAAAAATTTTGAGAAAATCAACAGACTCTTGGTTGTTAAAGATGAAGAAATAGCCAAATTGAAAGATGAAATAAGAATTATGTCTGCCCACTGGAAGTACAAAACCAATGAATTGGAAACACAGGTGCATCCATCTTCCAATTTTTATAACTTAGGGTTTATATCTATATCTGAATTTTTTTTTCTTTAGGATCAATGGACCTGCTTATTTATGAGATTTAAGAAACTTTTTGTTGACAGTTAGAAAAGCAGCGGCGAGCTGATCAGGAGCTGAAAAAGAGGGTATTGAAGCTGGAATTTTGCCTTCAGGAAGCTCGTTCTCAGACACGAAAGCTCCAAAGGGTGAGTTTTTATGTCGTCACTCTACATCCAAGGAAAGAATGGGGGCACTCTGTTATGACCTTGGCCTCAAAAGCTAGCTGTTGAGGTTGGAGAGCCAATTTCATATAAACCCTACATTGAAATCTCATACTTCGTTTTGCAACTAGGAAACTAACACACTGTCATATATAATATTTCAACATAGTTTGCTATTCCTTGAAAAGATCATCATGTATGCAAATTATGCAGAGAGCAAAGTTAGGTTTAATTGTCTAGATGGACCACATCCTCATGGTGTGCAAGAGTCCACATCTTGGCATAGTGAGCCATTGACGTTGCAATAAATTGAATGGTCCACAGCATTATAGCCTGTAGGTGGCTTCTGACATGCTCTTATGAACTCCAGGTCAAAGTTCCCTGGCTAAAATGCTAGCTTTAATTCTAGGGAATATCTTTTAATGCTCTTTTTGCTAAGATGATGTTTATTAAGCTATTCAAAAGTTTCTCTTAAATGTTTATATTTCTTGTAACAGATGGGAGAGCGACGGGACAAAGCTCTGAAAGAACTCAGAGAACAGTTAGCATCAAAACAACAGCCTCTGGCTGTAGGTAATAATGAAAAACAAAATTTTTGGGAAAGTTCTGGATTCAAGATTGTAGCTTCCATGTCAATGTTGATATTAGTGGTATTCTCAAGGCGATGAAATGATCCAAGTTTCCAAGTTTCCCCAATTGTTGTGTATAAATATCCTACTACTTGAGCTTAGGGCAGTAGCAGAGGCCATTTTAGTCCTACAAATTCCCATACTGGAGATTCTCTTTCAAATTAGCTGTAGTAAAAGATGCCTCTTTTTGGTGCTCCTGTTATTAGAATCTGGAAATATATGGAATATATGCTGGCAACGTAGCCACCATACTTTGAAGCAGGTACAAAAATAGAGTCTCAAGTGCCAAAGAAACCTCGAGTATACAGTGGAAGTAGTGAGATCTTCAATGTTGATTTCATTAGGTGAATGTATTGTAACTATATCTCCAGTTTCTCTTGGATTCTGAATCTGGATACCGACAATGACAATAATTTGTATGGTTCAGATGTAATTAGCAATTATAGGCGTAATTGAAGTCAAGTGTTTGGTGCAACACTTGATTGTTTTTTTTTTTTTTTTTGTTACACAACAGTTCTTGATTTAAATGAATTATTTTCTACTAAAAATTGGCATCCAATGCAACAAGTACTCATTTAGTGGCTCGTTGATCATAGATGTTGACACAAGTGCTCTTTACTATCATGGACTCGTGGCTGTATGGGATTACTTTTTGAACAATTTGCCTGCTAGGCCATCTTGAAATGATAGGAGCATCTTGAAAATCAATCTAGCATGTCTAAACTGTGGTCAACAAAGTTGCAAACTAATGTGATATTCTCAGCCAAAAGTAAGAAATAGGTATATCTGGACCTGCCTGCTTCCCTTTTTCACAATACTTGCACCACCAGTTTTATGGTCACGTAAATGAAGAAAATTGTTTGAACTTAAACCATTATACTGGTTATGCAGTTCCCACTCGTTAAAAAGTTTCTTATGCAAGTTAGTTCATTTAATTGAGCAATCAAGCACAATACAAATGCTCAAACTAGAAACTCTTCTACTTCTCAAAGATATATACAGGAACAAAATTGCCCTTGTACTAATACTATTCAACTTCATTACCTTCTACTACTAATATCTAAAAGCAGCCTAACATTGAACATGCAATTATGTTTCATGTAGAAAATTAAATCGTACCTTCAGTAATAAACACCTTTACACCCGGACAAGCTCAAGCAGGCCGGTTATATCTTTAGCAGAACCTAGGTGATATAATATAGCCTTGTGGAAATCGCCTTCTGTTTCTTTCTTCCTGTAAGTTGGGGGTGCCTGCAGCTTTGCTCTGCTGTGAAAGCTAGTAATGTACATGAAGAAATGCTTCATTCTACATGTTTATGATGATTCTTCTGGTAACGAAAAATGTTATCAGAGTGATGCACGCAGTTGATGGTCGCAAAGTAACGGAATTGGATGTGGAAGTGCTGATACCAGGAGGGGGATCAGACCCAAACACTGCAGTGGAACCTGAGCCAGGGCTGCTTGAGTTTAACACTGATGGTGGAGTAACAGTTCTGCAGAAAGAGTGCAGAGTCATTCCATTAAGTTATTGAACTACTCTTGTAAAGAAAAAACTACGAGACTGGACAATTTACCCTGATGATCCTCCAGCTGCTGGAGATGTTGGTGTTGTTGCTGGATTTGTAGTTGAAGTTGACGGTGTTGGTAACGATGATGTTGATGACGATGATGATGAAGATGAAAAGATGCAGGAACCAGTACCTGTTACAATGTTATAAGGGTATTAGAAAAAATTTTAAATATTTAAGCATTTGAAAGCAAAAACACCAAGTCGAGCACATTTCTTACTTGGATTGCTACTGACAATAGTGGCTGTCCCTCCAAAATCACAGCTGGTTGCCACAGGATTCTTCTGATAATAGCTGTTGAATGCATATGAGGCATGATTTTGGAGACTATTCGGATTATAGCAGCTCCCACCTTGCTGAATCTGTGAACAATCAGCACCTCCTATTCCACATGCATAATCAAGTGCTGATTGAAGTGAAGTTTCCAATGCTCCAGACTTTGCTATACACCAACTCTGGCCCGGAATTGCCGGAGCATTAGTAGCTGCAGGAGGCGTCACAGGATTCACGACTGGTGTTGTGACCGGAACATTTCCTGGTGGAGCAGGATATGTTGTCACAGGATTAGTTATCGGTTGTCCTCCAGGAACTGTGATAGGTGCTGGTGTGGTTACTGGATTGGTTATTGGCGCTGGTGGATTAACAGAAGGATTTGTTGGTGGAATTATAACAGGTGTGGTTGAGGGAATTGATACAGGAGTGGTTGCAGGATTAGTTGGTGTTATGGTTACAGGATTGGTAGCAGGGACAGTTACAATTGTTGGTGTGGGATTATTTTGAGGAACAGTGTCTGGTGGGTTGATTAAATCATGTGAAGAAGTTTTCAAGAGTTCTCGACGAGAAGAAGGAAAGATTTGTTCATTTTCCCTCTGCAGTTCCTTTCCTGCAAAATCTTCAAAGGAAGATACTTCTGCATATAATTCAACTATCTGACCTGCAATCTTAGCATTCTCTAAAGATTTTGAGATCTTAGCAGTGAATTCAGCTACTTCTTTTGCACTAGGATCTACAAAGCTCTTGACCGTCATTACTATGGCAACATCACTACAAGGAAGAATAGAAGTGGCAAGTGTAGCTTTTTGCACCATTAATTTGATAAAAAGATCTCCCATTCTCAATTCTACACCGTTATCAATGTTGCCTTCTACAATGATAAAAGACCTAATTTTCTTGATAAATCCTAAGACCCTATGCAGGTCATTTTTTTGTGATCCATTCAAGTTCTCCAAGAACGACAATGAAAATGCTACAGAAACCTTCACTTCATTATTATTAAAATTAAAACTACTGAGAACTGAATGGATCAATTTCAAGGAGGATAAAAGGTTGGACAAGTCGTTGTTGCCTCTAACTGCGATGCTTTTGATGCTAACATTAGGCAGAAAGGTCACCACATGTGTTTTCAGCCACAAGAAAGCATATGATTTAGAATTTGTAAAATTCTCAACTAAGCTTTCACTTAAGTAAAGATCAACAGAAATATTAGAGTTTGAAAGTGTGCTTAAAACCCTATCTTCTTCAACGAAAACTCGAATATCAGATTGAGTGACCTTGTTTAGCTCAAGAGAAGATAGTTTTCTGCTGATTGATGAAGATACAATGCTCCCTCTGGCATTATAGGAGAAACCCACCAGAGTTCCTGCAAAAGAAAAGAAAATCCAATGTAAAAATTTATTTCACTTACAAATTCAAGAAGATCGTTCAATGGACTAGTCCCTCTATGCTCATAAAAGTAATAGCGAAATAAAAAATTATGTTCTTTGCTATCTTCGTTTTCCGTGCCACTAAATTTTGCAAGAAGGGGAAAAGAGTGAGATCAAGAAACGGTAGCTGCTTACCAGAAGAGCAGAGAGTGAGGAGCGACAAGAAGAGTAAGAAAACGCACTTAGAAGCTAATTGGGCCATTTTAATGGAGAGATGCTTTCTGGGTTTTAGGAAGAGAACCCAACTGGATTTTAACGAGATTCAAACAAAGGAGGTGCTCAAAAGAAAATGCACATAGAATTTGGAATAAAAGAGAGAAATAAAGTGTTGCAGATAAAAGGTAAAGAAAGAAAAGGAAAGAAGAAAAAGTGAAAGGAATAGATGACTATGTTACATGTAATAATAAAGAAAAGATGTTACTTTGTCATGAAGGATGGGGCTGGACATGTACTGCTTCTTCACAGCACAAAGAATCATCCATTGCCTTTTCTTTTCTTCCTTTTTTTTTTTTTTTGTTTGTTTGTTTGCTCAACCACCTTCTTTATCAATTAGGCTTATGATATAAAGCAGTGTCACTAAGACAAGCTGCAGTCTTTTATACGTCACATGCATGTACACTTGTTTATAAATATAAGCCAGGTTAATGGGCAATGCTTAGAGCACATGTTTCTGAAGGGTTTTTGCAAAGAAATCCAGTGATGTCAAAACATGTTTTGGAAGATTAAGATGGTATTACTGTTAGCAATAAAGCTAAACACTAAAACCCTAATTTTCTGCCTTGATATTTACTTGATTTTTTCTGCTAAACAACAGGCGGTTACATCAACGAAAATGTTTTCCATTTTCAAGAATTTAAAATCTTAAAAACATGCATGCAAACTAATCTAAATTAGGAAGATTGTATATTTGCACTCTGCAAAATCTTGCACAATCAAAGTTCATGTGTGCCATTTGTCTTGGGGTTATTATACTAAAGAAAAGAAACTAAAATTCGATTATTTGTACTGATTAGAACATTTAAGAAAAAAATAATGACAGACATATATTTAAATTTGAAATAAAATGGCAAGAAAGCTGCCCACTTTCTGTAAGATGTACATTCAGCATTAAAAGTTGGATATGATAAAATCAAAAGAGTTAATCCAATCCCAAAAGGAAAATTGTTGTCAGCATCCATTAATCTATCCCAAGTTTAGACAATTAAGGATTTAAATTTGGTTGGACAAATCAAAAAGAAGATATCTATTGAAGTCAAATTAGCTTACCTCAAAAAAAATCATAGCAAAATTTTATTATTGTAAACAAAAGGAAAGCAAATAAAAGAGGCTTTGGATTAGCCTAAAATATCATTTATAAAGCACCATGCTATACAACAATTTATTACTCTTCACATTTTTTTTCTTTTCAAAATATCACCTTACTATCAGGGATTTGAAATTTAAAATCGTCGCTATTGAAATCACTTTTCTTGAATCCTGACTTTGCATGAATGTGGAAACACGTGCACAAACAAAAAAAAAAATCAAATAACTAAGGTGTATTCAAAATTCTCCAAACAGATATTAACAATCCAACTAGCTAGAGAGCTTATTGCTTACAAAATTTTAGACGACAGCACATCCTGTAAAACACAGATAAGCATGGGAATACACAAATAATGCATAAAACAACAATCCCATGTAGAAAAAATTGCCAGTAGAGATCAGAAAATCAAAGCCTTTTGACAAGGTGATGTCTTTGCCTTTCCACCTGCATTACTATTACTAATATCATATAATAATAATATTCCATTAGGGGTGGGGACACCCACCCATGTGGAATAATATATTGTGCTTCTCTTGATGTCAAAAGCACCGTATCTGACTGGGTCACAGCCGAAAGCAAACAGGTCCGGTATAAGAAGAGACGAGCAAATGGTCATAATTTGATACTATTGCTGATAAGGCTGTCATTTTCTGATTGTGAGAGAAGAAGGGATTAACTAGCTTTAAACCATTATATTTATTTAAGTCATCTTTGCTCTTTTTTGTTTTGTTTTGTTCTCGTATTTGGCAAATAAAGAGCTAAAAACAATAGTTCCAGTTATGCAGCAAACAGCTCAGCACTTGATAGACACAGTTGTTATGATTAAAATGTAAACGTACATAATTATTATAAATTCCCCGTAAATTTGAGTGTCATGAAATAAATTACGTAAATTTTATAAATTTGAGTGTCATAAAATAAATTGCGTAAATTTTAAAAGTAGATTTATGTATTAGATTGAAATTATCTTATTATATATTCAAGAAATAGATTTAAATAGATTGCATTGCATCTACGGTGATGCCAAAAAAAGCCCTATTGCCAAGAAATCAAAGATATTTTAGGGGTTTTTTTTTTTTTTTTGGATCAAGAGACTAAAAAGACAGAATCACGGAAAGAAAGAAAAGATGAAAAATATATATTCATCGCGCAACGCTTGTCCTCGACTTTTAGAACATTTCATGCAGATTTCTGGGCTGAAGATATAAAGTAGTCTGCTGATCCTTTAAATATTTTGTACAACCCTCCATGTGCTAATTCCATCCCTCACTGGATGAATTTCTGGATGATAAAGGAAGATTTTTTTTTTTTTTTTTTTTTTTTTTGTATTTGTAAATTATCATCTATTAGCAATCATGGCTTGTATTCCTCACAAAAAACTGTGAAAATATACAAATTTTCCCATCAGTTTTTCTACAATTATCTACACTGAGCCCTACAAAAAAAATTAAAATAATAATAATAATAATAACGATGACCTCTTCTTTTCATTTAACCTGCTCAATAATCAGATCACTGAAGAAAGGATCCAAAATAGCTTCCTTTGCTGAATTATACTTCTCCAACCTCTTCTTCAGTGACCGCAACTCCCTTTCATTTTTGGAAGTACGTTCCTGGTACGAAATAATTATTCAAAACACTTTCAATAATATTCCTCCCAGCTAGTAAGTTAGTACAAGCACAGTAAAGATAAACATGCATCTAATTTTTTAATTCACCCAACTAAGGTTGAAATGGTCCATTATGGTATTTGTGACCCAAAAAGGACTTTACTGAGATAGGTGTTTTTCATTGGACATATCAGTTTTCTGATATTTGTAGATATTCAAGGAGTAACCTATATGTTTTCCAAATTGTTATGAGGTGCATCCACAGAATTGAAAATAGAATGTGGAGCTGAAACAGCAGCAGACTTTTGATAAATTGACGGTTATTCTTTTCAAATCTCTATTAACTTGTAAAATGACTTACAAATGATTTCTTCAGAAGTAATATGTCCACCAAGTACAGCAGCCACAGCACATTTGTTCTAGGAAAACTGCAAAACGTGAAAAATCGATAAGGTTAAACATTCAAAACATTCTGTAAGTAACAAACAATGAAGTTAATCAACTGAAAGATGCCCCACGACTGAATGAGGTGACAATGCTGCAATTCAGTTCAGTTAACAAGTAAGGCTTCTTTTGTTTGGTTGATAAAAATGTAGATATTTTAACAATTCCAAATATAATCCCAAATCTATTGCCTCCTGATTAGTAAAATGATGCGGACAACAGAACATGCCCTCAAGGGCACCACCAGAGTAGATTCACCTACTAAAGAAAAAGTTGAGTATCTTCTTATGCATTTACATAAAAGAATATTACCTTCCTTCCCAAAAGTCTTCTGTTACCTCCTTCATTCTTCTATAGGTTTCAGCCTGCAAGTGATATTAAGAGTCAATAAGCCCATTTTCTTGCAATGAATCAGGAAACTCAGTATCCCAGTTTCTTACTTGCTTATCACCCCTTGGACCCTTAAAGAGATAAGGATCTGACGAAAGGTCCAGAAAGAGTATATCTTCACCTGTGCATATAAAAATATTAGCAATGAAGAATCAAACTTAACATTTCATGTATAAAAGTATGAGGTGAAAGACATAAGAAATTTCACCAGTGTTGATTCTTGACAGAGTGAAATCAATTATTGATATCAATAATCCATATGATTTCAAAAGCATTTGCTTCCCCTCCAGCGTGAACTGCACCATAGCAGATTCATTTCGACTTAACAAAATGTTTCCCCTGGAACATCAAGAGTAAATCAGCATTTACAAAGGATATATATAAAATATCATTGACTGCATAAATAGCCAGACCAATGCAGATCACGGTGCTCAAATTCAAATGCAGCTTCCGCAACAGCTAAGGCAGCTGTAACCTGCAATGCACAACCAGCATACGAATTAATAGGACAAAAAACTCAACGAATTGACCTGAAAACGATTCGTTTACCTGAATCAATAAACTCCGCGCCTCATCAAAGTTTAATAAAACAAAACTCTCGAGGTCCTTGCCGCCGTGTGCTAATACAAACACAACGTAGCTCTGTGCCAATTTATTAGTATTAGTAAGTGAACCTAAAAGGGCGCATTTTAAATACATAGCAAAATGTTAGAGACCGATATCTAACTTATACACTCTTCCCACCAACAAATGCAAATATTTACCAAGCAGATGCCTGTTAATTGTGAGTGAGAAATGGATGCATCTTGTATAAACAGAAAGTGAAACGTACAGTTATGTCAATCGATTCAAATCATATGGACAAAGTTAAACCTGTTTCTCTGGAAACTCCCTAGGATGATCATTTTCTGAGCTATGTTTGTCATCCCAATCTTCCCATGCTCTAATCAATGCACTGGCATAAGGACCTTGGCATACCTTTAGACTGGGAACAAAAAAATTAATAGAGATTACTGACCGCCAATACATCTGATAGTGTTAAACGACAGTAAGTATACAATCGTACACTAATACTCATCTTACGTTATATATAGGTATAAGAAGATCAACTTAAGCAAATTCAAGTGTATCTAGCATAAATTTAAGCTTTATGCTTTGCACAGTCAATCTTGAAAAAGCCCAAACAGTGCTATTCCAGACTGGGCCATCATCTGATGTGCAGGAGCATTGCACATGAATAAAATAGAAAAGCTTTCTACTTTAGAGTTTAAGCCTTACAAATAGAAATCAATGGAAATTCACATTATTTCAAATTGTGTTTCTGAAAGATGCTAAGTAGTTGCAAAACTACAGAACGTTGGAGAAGTGAGTAGAACACATACTCTAAGGTCTCAATGAATGTTGTGCATGCATTCTGGACATCAACATCATTTCTTCTTAGATGATTAAGAGTTCTAGAAAGTACGACCTCCTCAAGAAGTTCTTCTGACCTCTGAATTAAAATACAAAACAAATAGCTCAGCAAAACAAAGCTCATGTAAGAGAAAATTAGAAGTAGAGATGCCATTAAGATAAATACCTTTTGCACCTCCCCATTCACTTTCAGTTCTCCATCTATTGGAACTATTTTACAAACAGTATTACCAGCTTTAAAGGCTTCTCCATATGTACCTTCTCCCACTTTGGTAACACTTTTTGGGTCACTGGATGGATCAAGAGAGTTCCATTGTCATTAGTTTAAGGATCTAGAAGCGGCATTCAAAGGTCACACAAGGCAGAGGAGGTCGAAAATAAATGCAGAATGATAAAGCAAAAACTATTGCTAAAATAATTCATGCATTATGATAAATGTGCTAAATGCAGAACAATGAAGCAACTTTTGCTAAAATAACTTATGCATTATGATAAATGTGTTAATTCCTAATTGGAACTACCTGACTTAGAAATCTAATATATATAACTCCATATTACAAATGCCTTTCTTTCTTTTGTCCGAGCTCATACTCTCATCCGTTGAAAGCAATATAGGATGACTTCTTCTGGCACATAATTGGTTGAGGAAGAACTAAAGAAAGATTTCATTATTGTACTTCGGATAATTGAAAAGGTTGAATAATTGCGAAAGAAAACAAAATCCTGCCTTGTTATTGAAAATGCAACTTTCATGTAAAGATCCTGCCTCGTTGAAATAGTACAAAATCTAGGACCACATGCTTGAAATAGAAACTAGAAAGATTTTGAACTTCCTCAAACAACATGGAACAGAAATTAAAATAGATAATGGAGAGAGATTGTAAATGCCAGTTATGAAAATTTAAAATAGATAAAGGAGAGAGATTGCAAATGCAACTACTATAGTTGCCAACATCTCGTACGTTTGAGCAACATGTAGTGAAAAGTTTTTTAAAAAGTAAACTAAAACTTAAAAAGAAGCATCACGTGATAACAATAAGGACAAACCAATATTTGGAGAACACATCCAGAAGAGTTAATGGAGCCATCTGTCCACAGACAGCCAGAAGAGAAGAAAATGGATTCACATAGTCGTGATCCAGTGTTGTAGATGTTGATGCTAAGGATAGTTTCTTAATTGAAGCTTCAATGTCTTTACAATCGTCATCACGCAGAATTGCAAGCATGCTGCTCTTTTCTGAATTGGAGTTCCTTCCAGACACATATTTATTGATCAAATAGGCATTAATTCTGCTTTGGACAGAATGTAGACTTGAACAGACTTTTGAAGAAGATTTTTCTGGGGTTACCAAATCTATACCACCGAAATCATCACCACAAATAGGTTCCAAAGACATGACTGGAGTTTCTAATAACTTTGAAAGTGTACTAGAAGGTCCACAGCTGTAATTTAATTTCTTTGAAATTAACCATTTCTCTAATCTCGATGACAAATGTGGTATAGGAATTGTATCAGTTTGATTATCAGCTGTCCATTTGCCAGAATTTTTGGGTGAGGGGCTCTCCTCCAGCAATTCAAAAGCATCAACCTCTTGAAAGTATTCTTTTTCTTTCTCAAAATTTGGAGGCTTTACAGCCTTTCCCTGTAAAAACCAGAAATTAAGAGAAACTAAAAGCTTGAGGATCCAAAAAGAATAAAAATAACTAACGGGCTTTATGTCTTAGAAAAATAACTGTCATGTAATACTAATACATGAGGTTATACATCCCTAACACAACGCAAGAGGAGAAGCAAGAAACAGTGATAAATTCATACTTTTGGAACAGGAGGCTTGCCCTTTCTTTTGGCCTGCTTTTTTTGAGGCCGATTGTCCACACATGCAGCAACAGCGATGCTTACTCTTCCTCTATTTCAAGCACAAAAATAAACCATAAATACACGAACATCAATATAAAATGAATTGCAAGGAAAACAGTTTTTTTAGCTTTCAGTAACAATGGGAATGCATTTAACAGACCAAAAATGCACTGGCCATGAACTACCCAAAAAGCATATAATATTATTACTGCTCAATCTTGAAACAGACAAATTTTTTCATGAACTAGAATGAGTATTAGGGTTAAATTAAACCTGATGGAAAGGGAACGATTCCAACTGACCCGCTTGGTGACAGCAACCAAACTCACCCGATTTTCTTCGTCAGATTCCAACTGCTTCCTGTGAAGAAATGAACCAAATTCAGATAAGAGAGAGAGAGAGGAAAAAAAGAATTTTTCAAAATGCACGGAAACAAAAAATCAAAAGCAAGTCAGAAATAGGAAAACCAAAGGGCTTATTAGCTTACAAATTGACTTCTGCAGGCGTTTTCTGGGGTTTTCTTCTTCGATAAATCACTTCAATCTTCTGCTGTTGTTGTTGATCATTGTACCCTGGCTCTTCAGCAATGATTTGTGACCATAAATCAACTCCATTTCCATCTGAAATATAGTCAAGCGGAGATTATCACACTCTGGTAACAAATTCAGAGGAAAAAAGAAAATAAAAGTTGATATTCCTCAATTCTCTGGCTACCTTCTCTGGAACCCATTTACAATTAACGTTGCAAAGAGAGTTGATTTCTGGACAAGACCGATAGAGAATTTGAAATTGAGTTTGTGGGCGGGAGCTGCCTTGGGATTGGGTTCTTGACTTCTTGGCCTTCTACAAATCGTTTAATAACAAAACGTTGCGTTTCTGGTTGTAGGCAAGAAATAGTGGGCTTTATCCTACTGGACCCTTGCGCAGGCCTAGCCCAATAGGCAAATGGGAAGTTTTTCTCTTCGTTCTGTTTTTAAAGGGGAGGGAAGGTATTCCCTGTCAAGCTTAAACATTTCCACTAGGGTTCAGCATATTTCAGTTAAACCAATCAAACTCATGGAATCAAGTCAATTTAGTTCGATTTGATTTTAATGCATAAAATTTAGTCGATGCAATTTTTTAACGCATATGATTTCTTTTTTATTTTCATTAAAAAATTGAAATTTTTTAATTCAAACCCAAAACCATTAAAAAATAGTAATAAAAAACAAACTGAAGTTACTAAATTAAACCAGTTTGATTTCATATATTATTTTTAATTTATTCGAACTTTAAAAAAAAATCAATTTGATCCGATTCAATTTGATATAAATAAAACCAATGAAATTAATTTGATATAAACAAAACCAAAGAAATTAAAGTAGATATCAAAAACTTGAATTATAACATTTTTAACTCATAAAAACCATAAAGTATACTTCTTTTGACATCAAGAAATCTTGGTGATTAAAGAAAAAGAAGATATGACAAGAAATTTTTGTCTTCTCATAAGAAAGGCATCTTTTGAAGCACAAAAAAAGAAGAGCTTTCTTACAAATTAAATGAACTAAATCAAGAAATTAACTATTTAAAAATCAATAATCAATCTTTAAAAGATCCATTTGGTTAAAAGCCAAATCCTTTACGCGTGTGTTTATGTCCCGCTGTCTATATCAATCAAAATCCTTTTTAATTTGAAATTTATGAACCGAAATAACACTATGGGCTATACAATAGGAGGTAGCTCTTTCCTATATACGCATAAAATTAGTGAAAATTCTTGCGATTAAGAGGATTCAAACTCAAGATCTTTCACTTCTCTCGTAAGTAAAAGTATCAATCATACCAGACTTGATTAGCCCTGGCTATAAAATTTTAATTACAATATTAATCACTTGAATTTGACACTTTGATGCAACCACAACTACCCTATATAAATTGCATGGATTTTAGATAATGCTAAATTAACTCCTAGTGCCTTATGGTTAGGGGCACATAAGCATCTAGAAGGATATTGATTATAATTTGCATTTAGACTTTAAAGGCTTAATTGCTTTGAACCAAGAGGATTAATTAGATTAGCAATTGTCTTCTCATCTCAGTATATTAATTGATTTGATTCAATTTGATTTATTAACGAGCTAGTAAATAGTTAGATATTGGATTGCACTCTGATGTTAAAATTCCTTATGCATTTGACAAGCAATCAGATTTCAAGTTTCGTTCTTCCCACCTCATCTTTCCCATATAATTACGAGGAAAAAAATTTGTAAATAGTTAATCTTTTATGCTAATAAAAGTAAAAATAATATGTTTTTCATAATAGTTATAAGACAAGAATTAGGGCATGGTAATAGGTTTTTAGGGTGTTGATGGAGATTGAGGGAGAGCAACTAGCTAACTCCCCAATATACCAAGAAGTCAATAACACTTCTTTTCACTTGCAAGTAATCCTAACAGCTCCTCTAAGCAAGTGGAAAAAGCACAAAATAAGAAGTTTTAAAACTTTTGCATATATAACAACCTTGATTTATGATTATAATTTAGCTATGATTTCATAATCTGAGTGCAATATATGTCTTGCAAATCATAATATTTTTGTTAGGGTTTCATTTTCGATGATTTCAGATTAGACTAAGCAACCTCTTTTTTCTCTAAATTGATGGAAATTTCGTAAAAATATGATATTATTCTTTTCTGATACATTGCCTTATTGAGACGTGCAAGATAGAAGTAAGCAATACTCAATTTCTAATTGAAAATTAAATTAAGCTGTCTCATTTTGATTGGATTTAGTTAGATGTTTTAAAATTTGATCAACGATCTATTTAGTGAGAAAAATCGACCAATTTTGAATTTATGATTTGATTACCATATATATTAATTGAATTAATTTTATACCTAAAATAACTTATTTACTTCAAAATAACATAATTCAATTTGAGCCAAACCACTTTGATTCAGTTTTATTTGGTTCCTATATTATTCCGGTTTCAGATTCAGTCAGACTGAATGAGCTTATTCGGTTTGATTCAGCTTGGTTAACCATGATTCAAGCTTCCTACATTGAGTGAATAATTATTACACAAGACTATGGTCTTTTAAACTCTCCACAAATCACTAAAAAACCGCAGAACCGACAACAGGCTTGACAAAGTATGGGCCCTCACAGTTACTGGCCCACACCTTTGAACTTGCTTAAAGCCCTAAACATGCAATTACAATCATAAATAAATAATAATAATTAATAGCATGAGTTAATTTTTTTATTATATTGGAAAATTCATTTTTTTCCATGAGTCAGACTATAACAAAAATAATATTATAATTATTTTAAAATTTTAAATAAAGTTTAAACTCAAATTTCACGATCAAACAGACAATATTAATATTATTAAATCAAATTCATTACTAATAATGATTACTTTTCGTTAATTATATTTTAATTGCAATTTGAGATAGCTATAATTAATATTAATCATTATTTTAATTATATAAAAACAACAGTGTATATTTGATTTGATTAATAAAAGTTCCACAATCACCGGGATAATTTGGAATCAAATGCAATCTAAAATATGAAAAACTAGGGTCACGGGCTGCTTAATTAACTGGAAAGATTACAATTAGCATATTTGCTTTATTCGGGTTTTCTTTTTTTGGTATCTTTTTCACCTTTTCGATAATTTATTTTGATAATTTATTTAAAAATGATAATTTATTTTTTATGACAAATTATGATTTTTTTTTTTTTTTTGTAAACCACCGATATCTGGATCCCATTACTAGAAATCACTTAATCGGCTCGGGGATTAATCACAGATAAGGCTCCTCGCCCCTTTGTACATGCGTTTATTGGAGATCAAATCTGAGAGCTATTTAACCCATATTTTCAGCCTGCATTACCAACTGAGCCACAACCCATCGATCAAATTACTATAATTTAATCAAGCAACTTATTCAACTTGCAATCAAGTTATGTTCAATTATAGATTATTATTTGAAACAAATCAACATCAAAACTATTTTTAATTAATGTTTTTAAAATTAATACTTTGATTTTCTGGCTAATAATTAAAATTTTAGATGTTAGCACTTGATTTTAATTAATTGTGGTTAGATTTTGCTTCCATCAAAATATATGACGTAGCATATATTTCATTCAAAAATATGCAGTAACAATATATTGTTTATTATATTTACTTAAATAGTATAAATGGTATTCAGGTCTAGATTTGTATTTAAATAAAATGCTCCCTAACGATGATTTTATATTTCGAACTTTTAACTTTACATATTTAATTTAGTATTTCTTTTATATATAGAAAACTTTTATAGTCGAAATGACTCAAATTCAAAATGTCTCATTCCTCACATATTTTACAATACATGGAAAAATCAATAAGACTGTACCGCTATAAACCTTATTTATTTATTTAATATTTTTATTATTTGGTGCATAATTGCACATGACATGTGTGCCCATTACCATTTATATACATATATCAATGCATAATAACTTTTGAATATTTATGTATTTAAGATTTTCTTTTCTCCAAGTTAAAAAGTTTTGATGGGTCGTTTTCCAAGTGATTTTATAAGGAGAGATATTGCCAAAATTCCTTTGGTATCCCATAAAATTCTATTCATGCATGACATAAAAATTCAGTTCCTTTAATGTTATTTCAGCAACGAAATTAAAAGATTTCATCAACATCCGACGGGCTCATCAATGGGTAAACGCTCGTTCTCGTCAAACGGGTAAAACGCTCGTTCTCAAGTGTTTACAGTGAAATTCTTTAGTGAAAAATAGGTAGATGGAAAGGTGAAATAAGGTAATTAATACTTTGTACATTGAAGTGGGTGTTGAAGAGAAGCAGCATCTTTAAACCGGATATGCATTTCCTACCTGTCTGTGGATGAGATCTTTATAAACACTAATGTCTTAGGTTAGGGACATGTACCCTTATACCGTGGGACTCCTAACTTATTTGGTAGCCCTACCATCTCTATATACATATATTAATTTCAAAAATGAATTAAAACAATTTCTAATACAATTAAGTATCTACAACATGTGATTTGACAGTTTTCAAAAAGAAAAATCAAGGTCTAATAATGATTGAATTAATAATAATAATTCAATAATTAATAGCAGAAGATTTTTAGAAATTGCAAGTTGCAAAACATAATAATAATAATTAATTAAATTAATTAATTAATAGATATTATTAAAAAAAAAAAAAGGCTTCATGTCCATGTGTTGTCCCATGAATAGGAGCATAGGATCCCTTTGTTAAGGACCAAAATGAATCCATTAATTTATTTATATTTAGTTATAAAATCATGAGTTTGTTAGGGTTTCTTTGTCTCATTGGACACATATACAAACCAGCCAAAGTTTAAAGAATTTTTATAAATATACAATTAATTAATTAATTAATTGTTAATAATGATATTAAGTAGTGATTAATCAATGATCTTAGAAATTATTCTAATGAAACTGAGATAAAGTGACAGAAAATATTCCAAAAATGCTTTATCAAATGCATATATTCTTATTAGAATATAATATATTTTTTTTATGATAAAATGATAACCATAAAAAAATAGTTTGTGAAAATAATTTTCATTTTCAACCCAAGAATATATAAAGGGTCACTTAAAAAAAATAAAAAAAGGGGAATTAACTATTTAATCCTCCCCATTCATTTTTTTTTAATTTAAAGCAATAATATATTATAGATATTATTTATTTATTTTTTTAAATGGTTGTGGACAAATATATAAACAAACAAACTGTTTGTGCTATGGCAATAGGATGGTAAGCCCTTTTGCATTTGGATTGACTTGTAACAAATTCATGTGAGATTCCTTTAGGGAATAAAGGAAAACTATGTTCTTGTTTGTCCCAAAACAATTATCTAAAAGACAAAAAATAAAAAATAAAAATTGTTGCATTTTGTGAGGTATTCTAGTGCATCTTTAATAGATTATTTTTTATTTTTATCCATAGCCACTTGGGAGAAGGAAATAGAGGTAGGAATAAATAGTTTTTAGTGTTTAAATACTGTTTTTTTATATTGTGTGATACCATAGCATTTGAATTAGCTTTTATAGCATGTAATGTTTTTATAAGAGGTTAACTCTTATAACGTATAGCTTAGGTTAAACTCTTTAACAATTTAGCTTTTAACATTTTGTAAAAAATTAATCAAATATCTACTAATTACTCAAACAATTAAATATTATTAAAATAACTAATAAATATTAAAACAATTGATTTACTAAAGTTTCAGATCCGAGATTTCACTTTATATACGACATGACATATTATTTATGGAAAATATTAAACAATTAATAATTATTAAAACAGTTAATTTATTAAAGTTTCGTACCTGATATTTCACTTTAATATACGACATAACATATTATTTATGGAAAATATTTATTTATATCGAGCGTATATAATCAATAAGTCTAATGATGAATTTGCCAAGAAATGCTATGAGGAATTTAGTATATATATATATATAGTTTTTTTTTTTTTAAATATTGGGAAGAGAGATTCGAATTTAAATTTATTATCGGATGATATATGCATTTACAGTTAATTATTCTTGTTTTGCATATATATATATATATATATAGTTAGATGCAGCTAAGCCTATGAAGGTCAGGACCTAGGTCACTGTGCAACCTCCTACAACCAAACAATAACTTGGTCCTCCAAGACCATACTATGTCAGCCCTGAAATTGAAGACTTTATTTATTTATTTATTATTATTTAATATCATTTTGGGCCAACCCTCAATATTCCACAAAATCCTTAGAATATTTAAATTCTATTGCCACTCAAATTCATCAGTTTCATCTTCTCATATATAGCTGGATTTTAGTCTTAGTAATTGATAATTGTCTTTTATAGGTTGTTGGAATTTATAAAATTTAAGTGATAAATTTAAATATTTTATGATATTCTTAAATTTTATTATGGTCTCAATTGTGTAAATTTGAAAAAAAATAAATCTATTTTATAATTTAGATTTTCTCTATTTGACCATTTTTTTATTAATAATAAAAGTTTAAAAAAGTAATATACATTCAAAAAATTTCCTTTTTAAATATATGAATTTTATTCTTCTAATTAAATATTAAATTTTATGGATTTTATAACCTGTGGACTTATCATTTCATTAATAAGTACTTAAATTACACTAATTCAAAAATATACCAAAAAAATTATAATTCAAAGACAATTATTAACACATATTTATATTAAATCATAATCACCAGTCATACCTTCTCTATCTTAAATGTGATGTTTGATCAACAAATTAATTATATGAAACAATTTTTGCAGATTCATTTACCATCACCAATAACCTACCTTGTAGACCCTTCAAAAAAAAAAAAAAAAAAAAAGGAAAAGTACCATATTAATCTATGAATCCTAATCTTGCTGATTTTAATTTATTTTATTTATTATTTGGAAAATATGAATGGTAGTGATGAAATGTAATCATTTTTAAGGCTTAAATTTCAGCATTAATTATAATTTTATCACAAATTTTTAATTTCAATAATTTTATAGTATAATTTTTATTTTCCAATTTTTTAATCTCAAACTCAACACAAGAAATAAAAGAAAAATGAATAAATTTACAAAAAAAAAAAAAGAGGGGAAAAAGAAAAATAAATAAATTTAAAAAGAGAGGGAGAGATATTGTAAAAGTTAGAGAAAAGAGTTAATAACTGATAATCAGTCATGCTCAAAACAGCAAATCAAGAAAATCCCAAGAAGACCTTACACATTTCCATGACTTCTCTTTTACTGTATGCAAATGGTAATGGATGTGTAATGTAAGGCATCGAAACTCACCACCTACCACTGATAACTCCATCCCTTCTTCTCTTATTATCTCTTCCCCACTACTCCACAAGAAAAAAATCCACCCCATTCACCACAATTTCCATGTCCATCATCTTCTTCTCTCTAGCACAACAAACATCAACAAGGACAATTGCCACTACAACAATAATCCCTTTTTCTTCTTGTCACTTTTGGCTTTGGGTTCACAGAAAGCTCCATCCCATCTTAGATTTGCTCTCATATTTGCCCCCCCAAGAGAGGAAATCTACTCTTTTTGGCTATATAGCTTCATTTTTTGACACTAGAATTGATTTGGGTTTCTTGGGCATTGGTTCCTTTTGACATTGGTTTTCTGGGTTTTGCTGGTCTGAGATCTGGTTTCTAAGAAGTTAATATGGTTAAGAGGTTTCAAAGATCTAGACTTTGACGGCTGCTCTTTTGAAGTTCATTGCAGAGAGGTAAGAGAATGAAGCCTTGTTCTTTCTTTTCTCTCTCTCACAACTTCTTTTTACTTGTTTTGTGATTCTATTTCACCAGAGACGGCCTAAATACATTGTATTATTTGATCTTGTGGTTTTTGCCTAGTGAAATGCTTATATTAGTATCTGTCCCTGCATCTTTTGTGTTAAAGTTTATTTTTATCTTAGAAGTTGTTGAAACTGGAAACTGGAAATATTGATTTTTTGAAAGTCATTTTGGACAAAGATTTTTTTTTTTTTTGTTACTCTAATTACTGCAGAAATACCATTCTCAATGTGGGGTTCTACATTGATGAAATTGCAACTTCTTTGTGTCTCATGTCAATTATGTAGGTTTTGGACATTTGGAAGAATAAAAAAAAATGGCCAATGATCTCAACACAGAAATGTCCAAGAAAACTGCCATTCTTGGTCTCAAGGTGTGGGAAGTGATTGGGATTTCTGTAGCATTATTTATCATAATTATACTCTCCATGTTGTCATTTTGCTTAACTTCACGAAAGAAGTCAAGAAGAGATGGAAACAAGCTTCCTCTTAGCCAAATCCCAACTGTTTCAAAGGAAATCAAGGAAGTTCGTGTGGAACAAGTATCAGCGAATGAATTTGTTCCTCGTGATGGGATTCTTCTTACAATTCATGATAAGACCAGCGATAAAGAATCAGACAAGGTCATGGTCCATCTGGGTATGGGGAAAGTGAAGAATGGAGACAATAGCAGTCAATCGGGTTCTTTTCATAATTTAGATAAAGATTGTGGATCACAATCAGGTGAAGAAGGGAGTTCTGGTACAGTAACAATATACAAACCTTCTTCTTCATATCCTATCACTGCTCCATCTCCTCTAAGCGGCCTGCCTGAATTCTCTCACTTGGGTTGGGGTCACTGGTTCACGTTGAGGGATCTTGAGCTTGCGACAAACCGGTTTTCCAAGGAAAATGTCCTTGGGGAGGGTGGATATGGAGTTGTCTATCGGGGACATTTGATCAATGGCACTCCCGTCGCAGTGAAAAAGATCCTGAACAATTTGTGAGTTTGACATTAGCTTTGTCAATTTCTTCTTCTTCTTCCTATATAATTTTTAAATGGTTTGTTATTCTTAATTCATTGAATTCTTATTCAATTGAACTCTCTAATTCCTTTCTTTAGGGGCCAAGCAGAAAAGGAGTTCAGGGTGGAAGTTGAAGCGATTGGCCATGTGCGCCACAAGAATTTGGTTCGCCTTCTGGGATATTGCATGGAAGGGACTCACAGGTATATTTCTTTCTCAAATGCAGTACTTCATGATATGGGTTTCAGTCGAGGTTCATGTCTACGAAATTAGGTTAAGTATCAGGGTTTTAGCTTGCTTCTCCATAGTGCATATGTTTATATTGTTCTTATCTAATAGTCTCTTTGTGAAAATGACTGCAGGATGTTGGTTTATGAATATGTCAACAATGGAAATTTGGAACAATGGCTTCATGGAGCTATGCGCCACCATGGATATCTTACTTGGGAGGCCCGCATGAAGGTTCTACTTGGCACAGCTAAGGCGTAAGTCAATTTCATTTCGTCTCTTTTCAGAGTTCTGGTTTCCATGTTGACTCGTTATGTTTCTTGCAGTCTTGCTTATTTGCACGAGGCCATTGAGCCAAAGGTGGTGCATCGAGACATTAAATCAAGTAATATATTAATCGATGATGATTTTAATGCCAAGGTCTCTGATTTTGGCCTGGCCAAGTTGCTTGGAGCTGGCAAAAGCCATGTAACAACTAGAGTTATGGGAACATTTGGGTAAATTTTATTTATTTATTTTTCAAATTCTTGATGGTGCCTAGTCAATAATGCTCCAGTTTTTGTTGCCCTTTCTTCCTTTTATTTCTTATTTTTTGACAGTAGAGGAATAAATAACTTTTGAATCCATCCTATGCTTCTTTCTCTCATAAATATTACTTTTGCAGATACGTGGCCCCTGAATATGCAAATACTGGTCTTTTGAATGAAAAAAGTGATGTTTATAGCTTTGGGGTATTGCTCTTGGAAGCTATTACTGGAAGAGATCCTGTTGACTATGGTCGTCCTGCCCATGAGGTGTGCAATAGTTGTACATGTGTTGAATTTGTTCAATTGCTGAATATGCAGTTAGTGGCATCAATAAGCATTGACAAGTTACTGCATCCATAATCTCTGATTAACTTGTTGCTGCTGCTGCATGAGTTCTGATCCCATAGACTAGACTGTTTTTGAGACCGACCTCATTAACTTCACTTCTGTTTATTGTATTTGATCTGCTTCTGGGCTTCCTAAATTTGTCAATAAGTAGATTGAGTAGCTTCTGTTCTTCTTGATAGATGGGATACAATGACCAGAGCCAAGATCTTAGAATAATATCTCCTATTTCTGTAATGCTGAAAGAAATGCATTTGAAACCTAATAGCCTTAACTTGGACTAACTAAAGGAAGGTTTGTAGTTGATTGGGCCAACCCATCTACGCATTCTTTTAGACTTGCCTTTTGGTTTTGGGCGCTAATGGTGTTTTTTTCCTAAATTATGGACTTCATACACACCCGTAGAGAATTGATTGTGATGATTTTTGGAACCATGAATTGAGTGAATAAATTTTGTCCAATGTTTAAAACAGAATAGTTCGTGTGAAACAAAAAGGAAATATCACAAACACATGATGCTATCAAGAATAGATCAAATTACTTCACTCTCTATTTTATCTTACCTCCTTTTCACTCTCTATTTTATCTTACCTCCTTTTCCTTGCAATTATTGGGGGCTGCATAATTGGTGGAGCCACTCTTTCCCCTGTGAGCCCAGCTTAGCTTTTCAAACCTGAGACCTCTAAGTTGGAATGCCAGTTTTGACCCATTGGTTTTTAAGTTCTGATTATACACTTCGGAAAAGTTTGTTAAATTACTAGTGGATTGTCTCCATTTTCATTTTTTCCAGTTGTAGTTTTGGGAGACACGGTCCTGTTCTTGTTTGTTTTATTTGTATTGTACTAATGGAATAACCTTTCAATTCAGAAGTATTCACTTGGTTTTTCGGAAAGTTCATTTCCTTGGACTAGTCTGGATGATGTTGTTCCTGAGACCACTTCTACATATAGTGCCGTTCCTATTTTCTATCGGGTGCAAGTAGGACATCTTGAAGTAATTCTTATTCTGCTTACAAGATGAGCTTATTTTGTTTCTGATGTTATTTTTCATGGTTGGGATAACAAGATCATAAAGGATGAAGTTGTCCCATCAAAATGCTCTGAACAACAATGTGAACATTTTAAGTTTCACAAGATATTAACAGTCAAGTGGATCACTAGTTTTCCAAGTTAGCCATTTCCACATTCATCATTGTCTTTCCAACTTTATATATAGGCTTTGTGAGGAATGCTGTTCCATCCCATCAAGCTTCTCATGTAATTATGAAAGACTCAATACCTTCATAAGCTGAAGCCCCATGTATTTGATCATTTTCACTCTGGGATGTCTCACTCACATTAGCAGATTTTGGAGTGTATCATTCATAAAAACGTCTTGCTTGCAGGTAAATCTTGTTGATTGGCTAAAAATGATGGTTGGAAGTAGGCGGTCTGAAGAAGTTGTAGATCCAAATATTGAGGCAAGGCCATCAACAAGAGCTCTAAAGCGGGCCCTCTTGACTGCTTTGAGATGTGTTGATCCTGATTCCGAAAAAAGACCTAAGATGGGCCAAGTTGTTCGAATGCTTGAATCTGAGGAGTATCCTATTCCAAGAGAGGTTAGTTTCTGTTTTCAATTCTATAGCACAAAGATGGATCTAATACATCTAAAGTTAAAAAAAATCTAAAAGAAAGATGCAACAATCTTGCATATGGCTGGGCTGCAGCCATCATCTTCTTTTTCATAGATCATTGTCAACATATAGTCAAAATATCATTCTTGGAGATGCCCGTGATACCACCATGTTCTCATGAAAGCATTAAATGGTCTTTCATAAACCTTACCTGGCTTTCATTGACTGGTTGCAATCTTTGATCTTGTTTTTGGTTCACAATTACTTTTCAACTGTTTAAAATAAAAAATCTAAAATGTGACTTTTGGATGGATTCTGAGTTGAATTTGTGAATTTTCAGGATCGTAGACATCGAAGAACACATGGAGGAGGTAGTATGGAGATTGAATCTCAGAAAGAGAATTCTGACACTGATCGCAGTGATTACCCGGGTTCAAGACCAGAGAGCAGGCGAATATAATATGGTGACATGGTGTTTAGGGAAGGGATTTGAGGAACTTATAAACTGAGGTGGATAATTCTTACAATTTTTTAGGCTCTTTAAATTCTTGGGGTTGCCTCTATATAAAGCTGTTGATACCTAGGACATGGGATGGGGTAGGAAGTGATATTTTTTATTTTTTATTTTCTTTCTTTTTTTTATTTTGTTGTTTTCTTTTGGCTCTTTTTTTTCTCTCTTTTCTTAATGTAGATGGAGAAATGAATGATTTGTTTATGTATGGAATTGGTGTTGTGAAGAACCCATGTCATTGGAGGTGTGTACAGAATTGGTTAGCCTTTTCAAGATTGTTGATCTGATGTTCGGACCAGCAGAAGAGACTCCCAAATGGCCACTTTGATAGCTAAATCTTCTGTTACTCTTTATTATCATATTACTCCCTAGTGAACATAGAAACAAGAGTGATTTGAGAAAATATGGACTCCCATTTAGTTTCTTTGTTCAGAGCTGCAAATGAAAAGTAGGTGATGATGATTGAAATCTTGAAGTCCTTGCCTTCTTTTTGAAGGACAAAATTGTAGAAATCTTTCAAGAAAAGATTTAATGTAGAATGGTTTTTTGACATAATGAAATATTTGCAGTATATGATATGATTGTTGTCAGTTTTACTACGACTTGCTATATTCTGCTAGATTGAGGAATTTTTCTTTGTTGGTAAAGCGACAGGTCATCCAAACCTCGGTTACTAAATTCGCGCTAGCATGCTAATGTTTTTATTTAACGGCTAGTCCACGTGTATTTTAATATTTAAAAACTGCTTTGTCTTTCTTCCTGTTAGTCAAACAATTATTTATTGCATATGAATTATAAAGGGTAAAGGCTATTCAAATTAAAGAAGGTTTATTGGATTAAAATTCTGTTAGATTTTAAATGATTTTAGAACTTCAATGGTATTTAATTTTGAATTTTTTGGAGTTTATTAAAATCTTGTGGTATTTAAATCAGACTCTTATAAAATCTATACAAATTTAATGGTATTGAAAAACTTATTGATTTAGAATGATTTTTATAAAATTATTGATTTCGTTGGATTTTAAGATGTTAGGTATGAATGAAAAAGTTATTCACAAATTCATTTTCCTATTCAAACATTTTAAAAATCTTTTAAAATCTAAAAGAAGTCTTCATCTAATACGTCTTTTAATAAGGGTGGAAGCGAAATAGGTATCCGTAAATTTTAAACATATTCGTTCTAAACCCATTTAAATACCCTTTTAAGTACTCATTTAAACTTTACTATCCGTATCTATCCAAAACTCATTTCAAGTACCTCTGGGTAAGGTGTCCGCGAATTTTAAACTAGTCAAATTTGAATTTATTTTGAAATATATCTTTTACAAATAATGGATAGAGTACCCGTGGATAAGGCGCGGGTACCCATTACTGAACCTGTTTAATATAGCGATTAATGGATAGTGGGTATCCAAATATCTATACACTTATCCTACTTGTATCCATTATGAGCAGTACACGTAACTTACATGTAGTAATTTCACTACCCATATTCGTTACGGATAGTAATTTCACTATCCATATCCGTTCAAAACCTATAACTGCTCATATCCTCTTTACACGAATCGGAGCGGAGAAGGTACCCTAAAATACCTATACTACCTCCATCACTATCCATATATAACTGCTAATGGTGGTTGCTAATTTTCAAATATATTTAAATCCACGATTTTTTGACGAGATAGTCGCCGCTCAGTTAAGAGACGAGAAGTCTGCGATCTTCTAACCACATCGTGACTGTTCTGGGAGCACGGGATGGCCACTGGCGACGCTGGCCATTGCTAGCCTTTCACTGTCGATGATAGTAAGGTTTTAACGAAGAAAAAAAAAAAGATTTTGGAGCATATTTACTTTTTTATCTCTTATTATTTTTCAGTTATTCAATTGGAACCTAAAATCTTTTAATTTGTTCAATTAGGTCCTGAAATTAATTTTCATTAGATATATAAAAATTATTATAATTTCATCGAAGTCAATTAAAATCTATAAAAAAAATCTCACAAATTCCATAAAACTCTTAGAATTCTAGTGAAATTTATGAAAATCATAAGAAATCCTTCACTTTCATCAAACTCAATAATTTCGTTTAAAATCTTACACAATCCTAATTCAATACACCAACATAAAGTTCGAAGCAAATCCTAATCTATAATTTTAGGTTGTCGTGTGAAGGTGTATTTTCTCATAATGTTTAAAAATTTTATCTCGTAATCATGAAATTGTTTTTTTCCCTTAACCAGCCAAAGAGAGTGCTGCGTTCTTCCTCTCACTATTAGCATAATATCATCTACATGGTTTTTTTGTCTTCTTTTAACCTTTTCTTTTTTTTCCAAAAACATTAGATTTTGTAAATAAATGAACTTGGAATCCATTTCCATTGTAAAAGATGAAATTATTGTGGAAATTTTACTCCTTTAATTAACAAATTTCATAACCATCCAAGAAAAGTTGGCTCCTTTTTGCAGTGACTAGTAAAGAATGAACCCATCCAAATCAAGAAGAATGAATGATAGTTTCCATTATCAATCAATGGGCCTTGTATCAATGCTGCTCTGCAGCTGACTCTTCATATTCCTATTCTCTTTTCCAGCTATCACCCAAAGGCAGCCCCTCTCTACTTTACATGCTTTCTTCAAGTAAAATTCAGACCACATATATATTCTTATATATGGAAAAGAAAAGTAAACAAAAGCAAACCAAAAAATAAAACGAAAATAAAAGCAAAAACAAGCAAACGATAGGAGATTTTTTTGGGGCAAAGAAGCTGCAACGGGCAAATGCGAAGTTTAGTCTTGAGGCTTCTCCCATTTGAGGGGCTTCACCACCTCCCATGTGAAGTCAGCGTCATCCCTTCCAAAGTGACCATAGGCAGCTGTCTTCAAGAACCTACCATTGCCGCCTCTCTTGAGATCTAAGTTAATAGCAATCATACCAGGCCTGAAGTCGAAGTTTTCTTTTACAATCTTGAGAATCTCCTTGTCTGGGATCTTTCCGGTGCCATAGGAATCAACAAACACGGATAATGGTTCTGGCACGCCAATAGCATAAGACACTTGAACAATGCATCTGCGAGCAAGCCCATTTGCAACAATGCTCTTGGCAGCCTGCCTAACAATGTAGGCACCACTCCTGTCTACTTTGGTGGGATCCTTGCCAGAGAATGCACCACCTCCGTGGGCTCCCCAGCCACCGTAGGTATCAATGATAATCTTGCGACCGGTGAGTCCAGCGTCACCGTGAGGACCACCAATGACAAACCTGCCTGATGGGTTAAGATGGAAGATGGTCTTCTCATCAAGGTACTTCTCAGGGATCACAGGCTTAATAACATGCTCTTTCAAATCAGCTGCAATCTCATCGTTAGTGACAGTTTCATCATGTTGGGTTGAAATGAGAACAGTGTGTACACGCACTGGAACCATTGCACCATTGTCATTGTAGTACTCGACAGTGACTTGGGTTTTGCCATCAGGTCTCAACCAAGGGCAGGTGCCGTTCTTGCGGACGTCAGTGAGGCGGGCACCAAGCTTGGTTGCAAGAACATGACTAAGGGGCATAAACTCGGGGGTTTCATCAGTGGCATAACCAAACATGTGACCTTGGTCACCAGCACCAATCTCCTCAGGCCGCTTGGTAAGATGGCCATGGACACCCTGAGCAATATCAGGGCTCTGCTGCTCAATGTAAACTAGGACCTTGCATTTGTCAGCATCAAGACCAACATCATCAGAAACAAATCCAATTGAACGGCAGGTGTCACGAACAATCTTTTCATAGTCTACATTGGCTTTGGTTGTGATCTCACCAAAGACCATGACCATGTTGGTCTTGGTGCAAGTCTCGCAAGCAACCTTGCTGTCAGGATCTTGCTCAAGGCAAGCATCGAGGATGGCATCTGAAACCTGATCGCAAAGCTTGTCGGGATGGCCCTCGTTAACAGATTCGGAAGTGAATAGGAAGGTCTCCATTCTTGCAACTGAAAAGCACAAACCAAATTCAAAAGTCAGAAAACTCATTGGGTGGAGTCTCAAAGAACTGGGAGAAGCAAATTAAAATACCTTAAAAAAAATAATATTAAGACAAGCATCTGCAGAACAATTAATAAGATCTCAAGGAACATGTTCACTTAATAACCTTCATAATTTAAAAGAATACCAAATTTTAAGATCCCATGATATAAGAATAAGACTACATTAAGCTAATCTTCAAATGCATAAATATTCATTTGTAGCTATCAAGCACATGAAGATGTAAAGTGTCAGTTCAATCAATTTCAAGTTTAATTCAATACAGAACTTGTAAAAACTATATCTAAAATCCTGCCAGCAATTCCGGGTTTAGAAACACTGCCATCATTTTCATTTCTGCCATAAAAAAAAAAAAAAAAAAAAAAAAAAGAAAAAAAAAAAGAACTTATGGATCTGTCCAGCCATACCCAAAGTCCGTTCACAAAACCAATCAAACCGCAAGTAACACCGATTACAAGTTCAAAAAAATTGACTTGCACAAGTAAAAAGCCGCCCCCATATCCAGTTAAAATAAACAAAGGGATACAAAATTCAATAAAAACAAAAAGCCATTGTAATAACTGCTCAGATCTAATAAAAAAAATGCAAACATCTAAAACAAGGGGTAATCTTTAGCGATTCTGCTCTCAGTAAGATCAAAACGGAAGGACCCAGCACAAGACAAATTGAAAAACAAGAACCAAGAAGAAGATTTGAAAAGAACCCAAGCATGAAAATGTACCTGAACCAAAAACACAAGAGAGAGCAGATCTAGGATTTTGGCTTAGAAGCGAAAGCAGAGATCTTTCAACGAGTCCTTTAGCAAAGAAGAACTCTTGGCGACTTTTACAGATTTGCTTTGCCTCCAAATTTATAGACGAATGGTTTTTCAGTTGAATTATTCATTTCTTTTTTAGCATATGATTACGCGTTACCCAGGGCCCACATTCGAAGCTCGGGAGCTGTTAGTAGAAAAGATCTCAGCCGTTGGAAGTGAAAAGTGGATGGTGAAGATTAAAAAGAGTCGGTGGAGGAAAACGACCGGAAATGACCCACTGGCTCACCTGGACAACCGGTGGCTTCCGGTTTTCACCAACCTCGTTATTTCATTTTTTTTATTCTAATATTTTTCACCAACCTCTTCTGGCTTGTTGACCCAAAATTATGTTGGTTAGAGAAGAAGGTTGTTGGTACTTGTTTTTGACCTCTAAAACCAATTTCATATTAGTGGGATTTTTCATTTAATGACGTAAGATAATTAGCTCATAAATATAAAATTATATTTTATATTACGAAAACGGTAGACAAATTTACTGTTGATAGGAACAGTAAAAAATTTTTGAATTTTGTTTTGATAAGTTTACCTTTACATTTGTACAAGAAGCATGAGATGGCAAAGTTAGGTAAATCTACAAGCAGTTGTTACTATGTTATGAATTATCACATTTATGAAGTGATAAATATGAGTTTAAAAAAAAATCGTGAAAAATAATCTTTACGTTTAGTAAAAGATAATGATAAAATTTTAAAAATTAATTAAGATTTTTTATTTTTTTCTATGAGATATATATATATATATATATTGCTAATGCTAACAAATCTACCATGTTAGGCACTGCCGACACTCATAGAAAGTGCCACGTGTATTGTATTAAGTGGGCCAATTTTGATTTACTAGAAAAATGTTAAAATTACAAATTTTTTAAAATATTGTTTAGACTTTTTTTTTTTTTTGAGTACATGATAATAAATATTTTAATAAAAATTATTTTTTATTAATTTAATTTGAAAGTCGATTCATAGACTGATGTGGGGAAGTGAATTTATGAATTGCACATGCAAAAACATGCTTCTTTTAGACTTTTGCCCATTAAGAAAAGCAATAGATTGATACATCTGGATCTTATTAAATTAATTAATAAATGCAAAATGCATTATAATATATTATTAAACATTATAAAAACAATCATGGTTTTGTGGGTACACATATGCAAGAATCATGCAGCTTCCTAGTGCCAACCCAACGTATCTTATATTTAAAACTTCTCATAGATATATGTATTTTGAAATTATAAATTTTAATAATATTTTATATTAATAATAATAATTTTTTACAAATTTTAATTTTTATAAACAAAAATACTATTTTTATAATTTAGAATAACTGAGATATTGGCATTTTATGTTTAAAATGTATTGAAAAATAAAATAAAATAATAAGAGGAGGAAAAGGCCTAAATAATTAAACGTTCAATAATAGAGTCCAGAACCAACCATCCCAAGACCAGGACACAATTGTAGGCCCAACCAAAATCCACAGCCCTATCTTGTGATTTGTTGTTTCAGTGCAAACCATATCTCCCTGTCCCTCTATATTTGAAGAGGAAAAAGAAATCGAACCACTATGTCCAAAATTAAAATATGATGCGATCTGTATTGATTAGAAGAAATCAGTGAAAATTTGGACATTTTTCCCAAAAGCCAAATACATGAATAATACCCTCGTTTTAATTGTGAGACGCTATAAAATTATATCTATTAAATATTTTAATTTATAAAAAATAATTCCATTAAATATTTAATACATGAATATCGGTTAAGCAATAATCGCTCTTCAAACTTAAAGTAACACTAACTTTAAGGCACCTTAGACAAGGCCACTTTCTATACGTACAAGCACTTCTATTGAGCTGTTCACTTTGTTGGGTCTCTTTGGCTCATAACCACAAGTCTCCGGCCTCCCCCATTTCGCCAAACTCCATGAACTGGCAATGTTCTAGGTGTGTTCTTCTTCAAACATGTTGTTTCTCCCTTCTCATCAGGATTGCCATCATCTGGAAATGCAGTTGCTGAAGAATCACCAAGGCGGTTTGTAAGGAACTTCGACATTTTTTTTCTAGGTTTGTTTCCTCCTCCCCCTGGTCCCACGTTCTTCTTTAGGCAGCCACTATTTGACTGAGCATCATTCTCAATCTTTAGCTCCATAGGTGAATTTAAGTTGGCTCCAGCATCAAACAAAATCTTTGATTTTCCCTTCACAGAATGAGGCATATGGTCTGCTTCTTTATGACTAAACTGCAAGTTATTTTCTGAGCTATAGCTCCCATTGTCTTCACATAGCTCTTTACCCTTCTTTGTATTTTTCTTGCCTTCGGATTCAATTCTCAAACCAGTTTCGTTTGAGCCGTTCCTCCTTGTATTATATTTATGAATCTCAACAAGCTCTCTTTGTTTCTGAGTGTTGGGACAAAGCATAGCTAGCTCAAGAACCAGATGCGACAGGCCAAATTGATGCACGTAGGCAAGATATTCCCCAGTGTCAATTAAATCCTGGTTATACTCTACTGATAATATTTTAAATGCAGCAAATTTGTCATTGTCTAAATCTAATGCAGAACGAATTTTTTCCACCAGAATCTTATTAGCAGATCGAACATCTTCAACTTTCAATAACAGCTGGCTATTTGTAGTTACCTTGTCATCTTGGGAGTTGGAAATAGATTTGCTACGAGATTCTATTTCTACAAGATTTGTGGCTGAAGAAGAGGGACTGATCTTGCTGGTGTTACTTTTAGTCCTTGATGAACTTGCACCATTAAAAGACGAGACAATTACATTAGCTGTTGATGTTACAGACTGAATGGAGCTTGCATGACTAGATTGTACGTATCCACTACTAGTTCCCGGCTTATTCTGGGAAGAACATGGAGAACTAGATGATGATAAATGCCCAGATTTTAACACAGGCCTTGATTGGTAAGAAAGGCTGGCTGATGACGTAGAATGACGACCTGTTGTCCTTGAAGCCCCAGAACCATTGAGAACTTTTACAGTGTTCTGGTTACGCAGTCGAGCAGCCATTGTGTTCCCATTCATCCCACCCTTAGCATTTCTTATTCTTCTTACACTACTGCTTGGAGCCATCGGAAGCGGTGGAAACGATGATTCCTCCAGCAGGGTGCCTGTAGAGTTTTGACTTAATGCCTGACAACTTCTTGAAGGTGCCTCAGAATCTGTAGTAGCTAGTGTCTTAAACATCGAGTCAATATCACATGTTCCTCTGTGATTCGAAATTGCTTGAGTATTCAAGGAAGATTCATCAAACCTTACAGCATTAGCTGTCTCGAGACCAACTTGCATAGTCATTGATGATGAGCTTGAATGATTTCGGCTATCTCTATGACGTCTATCTTGTTCAGCACGCCATTGATATCGGAAGCTCATTGGAATCTGATCATATAAAAAAAAGAAGGGCTTGTCAGTATCTGGATTCAGGAAGAGTATATCCATGGTAACAAAGGAAGAAATATTTTAATTTCGAAAATTTCATAAAGAGCTCGTATAAAGGGGAGACCATAACATAAGAAGAACCAGACTATAAATCCACCATTGTTAAAAAGTCTATACCTACCTGTAGTGCAGCATTACGCTTGGACCGAGACATACGCCCCCCATGTTCCATGGCACCATGCCTCTATGGATAACAGAGGTATATAAAAGAACCAACGTTATATTGCGCACTCCAAAATTCAAAATATGCTCAGTAAAAGAAAAAATGTATGTATACAAAGTATGCTAAAAAACACCTTCATTTCTGGTTCAGATGCAAAAACTATGAACTTTTTTGCAAGGCAGGCTTCATCTTCACACAAGAAATGTCCTTGACGAAAATGGTTCTGAGCAACAAGCTTATGTCAATTAAACAAGAATAATATTTCATGGAAGTACAGTGACAATCACATAATTTAAACACTGCAAAACCTAAGCATAACTAACCTCCAAGTCATTGTAATCATTATAATATTCATATTGTCCTGGATGCTGCCTGCATTGAGCAAGTCAACTGAAAGCATGCATTTGATGATTCAAAACAGCAAAATGAAAAATTAAATTTCTTAAAAGGCAAGGGAGCACCTTTGGCATATATGGCAAGTAAAATGTTCAGTAGACATATGTGAATAAAGCTCATTATCCCCATAGAACGGGTTGTGGCAGAATTTACACGTGGGATGGCCCATGAATCCACCTCTTTCACTTTCACTGCCATCAACCACCGAGTCACCAGTCTTCACATGTTGACTTAATTGTGCTCTATCATACAACTTTTGCTCACTTATAAATATCTGGTTCAAAATCCAGTTGAAGTTAGAGAATGCAATTATTAATTTTAATGCTTCTAGGATTGAAAGAAAGTGAAACAGGAACATGAAGCTGAAACAAATGTAAGTATAGAATTCTAAGATTTTGATTTAGTATGAGATGAGGCAACTTTGAGTTTGGAATCAAATTCTGTTTTATTATTTTCCTTATCATAAATTTAGCCGCTTATTTACTAAAAGGGAAGCACTAAAAAAGTTGTTTCTGAATGTTATATTGCTATTCGACTCCATGCTTCTGTAAGAAAAAGAATTCTAAAGGAAATCACTTAGTTACCAGTACTATCATACTAACTTCCATGCACATGCAGCTTACCTTCCTGCCTTCCAAACACAGACTGCACATAAACAGTCTATGCTCATGGGACAAATGAATCTTCAGCTGCTCAATGTTATTAAAATCCCCTATCCTTTTAGATCCTCCATTCGATTGTTCATTCCTTTTATCACAAACAATGCATGATAGTCTGCACATAGCCTTTATCATATTGTAGTGGTCCAAATCATCAAAATATGCTTGTGTGCCTTCATGAAACCAATACTGCCCAACTTGTCCTTCAATTGGATTGGCTGGGAGAGCAGAGAAGTCATTTATCATCCTCGTATAATCTCCCATAGCCTAAAAGGGGCCAAAATGAAGATCACATTATCTTCATTCCAAAATAAGAGACATAAAGCACTGAATCATATCCCTGAAATTAACTTGAGTATCTAACACAAGACATATAGGAATCATATATAAACATGAAAAATCATGCAGGCCAAATGTGAATTATATCTGAGATTGAAATCAAAATGCCTAACCTTGGTGACAAAGATGACAGAAGATTCAGATTTGCAAATGCAGCAACATTGATCATTGCAGATAAAACGGAGACGAATAATGCAGGTAGAGCAGACCTCCCGATGGGCACACGGTCCATATGCAACCCACTCAAGTGTCTCAGCACATACAGCACAACTATCATCCATTGCCACTGTCCTGCTCTTTTAGAGGCACAAAGATTGAAAGATTAGTGGCTTCACTAACGAATAAAATTGGTAGAATTAGATGGTCTTTTTAACTTCATCGTATAAACAGAACCGTAACAGTTTCAAATTAAACCTAAAAATGCAGCACATAAACCATCTCGTCTCAAGAAAAATTTACTGCTAAGAACTTAACAGTTGATCGATGCTTAATTATAAAATTTGCTTGATCATGAAACAGTTGACTAATGCTTCAGTATAGGTAAAACCCAGAAATCCAATATCCAGATTCTCATAGAAACTGATCGGTAGAGAAAAAAGAAAAAAGAACAGTTACCTGAAGAGCCACTTAATTATAATGTATGCAAGAACGATGTAAACACCGAACAAGAACAGATCTATAAAGGGGGAAAAATGGAATTAACATGTGAATTAGGGTTTGCAAGAGAATTGAAAATTCGATTTTGTTATACTTTTGCTACAGTGTTTTCTTTGTTTTTCAGGAATAAAGTAATCAAAAGAAAACAGAGGAAATAATGGATTTTTATTTTACCTCACCAATACGTTTTCTGTTTTCAAAGCGTCGTTTTTCTCGGTAACCAAACAGAACATTGGGTAAACGGAGTGAAATAGGTGCCAATGACAATGAGTAGGATGGTAGAGAAGGTGCTTCACTGTCAGTAACCTTAAATATTCTTCTTCTTTCTTAATTACGACTTTTGTGTTTCCGAAGCAAGCAAAGGAAATATGAAATTAAAAGGAAGTTTAAGCGGTAATATCACAGAGATTTATCATATCAATGACTTTCATTGAAATTGAAATGATAAAGTAATTTTTTTTTAATGATAATTAATGATTTAATATATATAAATGTAAATAAAATTTTATTATGAGCTAAATAGAAAATTAAATATTTATTAATAATGCTAATAGGTTGATTTTGAGAGTTTTGGCAAGTTAAGAAGAGTATTGTGCATACTGTGTAGTCTATCGTACCACATTTAGGTATTTTCCACCTCTTAATCCATAAAAAATGCAATTTATTAATAATGATTAGAAAGTTAAAGAATACAAATAAAAACTTTATGTTATATTCCATTCTTTGAAGAAAAAAAATATTTGTTGAAGAAACCAAACAGATTAAAAACAGTAACGCACAAAGTTGAAAGTTAAAGAAACAGAAAGAGAGCAAGAATGCATTATAAGAATTCTTGATACTATTCGATTAGATAATTGACCACACTACAGATCACAAACCCCTTGAAACCCAAAACCCAGAAACTGTAAAATAGTACACCAAACTGAAGGGAAATATAAAAACTGCCACCCCACATACACAAACACTAAAGAACCTACAACATTCATGGTGGCGAGCCAACAGCACCACCAGGAAGAGTGGGTCGGACCCTGACACAACCAACCCCAGGAAAGGAACAAAACCCAGATGGTCCTAATGCAATAGTTGGACCAAAAGGGGTTGGGATTACTGAACCAGTCCCTCCAAAGCTTCCAAAGTAGTTCTGTGGGTAGTCAACTTTCTCCTTGAGTCTTCTTGCTCCTTCAACTTCCATGGCAGGTAAAACCAGAAACATGGTGAGGATCACCGCCGCCAACTTAGCAGCTCTCTCCATCTTTACTTTCTTGCACACTCTGTTTTTTACTTGCAATGTATGAAGATATAAAGAAGCCAAGCCATCCCCCACACAATGCAGGTAACCAATTCTGTTGGAAAATTTATTAGAGGTAACAGGTTCTGTATTTGTGTCAGTAGCAAACAATGTGTAATGGACATTGACTGCCTTTTGGCTTCTGCAGTAAATATACTTCCATTTTCTTGACCTGTCTCTTACAATTTCTACCTACTGCCTGATACATTAATTCCTTTAAAAAGAATTTTAATTTTAGATTAAAAAGAATGAAAAGGAAAAGAAAAGAAAGCAGTTCGGACGTGTCACAAAGTAGATGGTCGGTCATCTGTCTTGAGGTAAGCAATGAGTAGTTCTCATAACAACCCCACTGTTAATTCTGAGCGGGTAAAAAATAAGAAAAGAAAGCACAGAAATCGAAAGGTTGCGCCAATTCCAAAAGTGAAATTCAGAAAATGCTTTCCTTTTCTCTATCTCTTCCTCTTCCTCAGTTCGACCTAATTTTACAGAGAGTACAACTTACGTCTTCCTCAATTTCCTGTGTCAATTACCATAATCATCATCATCATCATCATCATCAACAACAACAGCAACAACTTCTGGGTATAATTAGCGGATGATGAGATGTGTCTTTTCTGACTCACAGGTAGCAATTAGGATCACGGAAATTGGAAAGTGCAAGTTTTGTGGTAGCTACTAAAATCTGGTCGATAAGGTACAATTCCATCGTCTTTTCAACGACTTACAATTGTATGCCCAGTAAATTCTTCTGTTGCTAATCAGGTTGGCCGACCAGATTAGCCTGGCCTTTGTCTTCCGAAACTTGTTATAGAGCTGCGTTAATTTGGGAAATTTGAAGTGTTACCAACAACTGAATCGTTGTAGTATAGTGGTGAGTGTTCCCGCCTGTCACGCGGGTGACTCGGGTATAATCCTCGGCGAGGGCTTTTTTTGGATTTTGTTGTTGTAAGTAACACTATCATAATTGAATCATTTATTTAAGAGTAAAGTTCAATAATTAACAACAAGGTCCCGTAGCTCAGTTGGTTAGAGCGTTGGTCTTATGAGCCGAAGGTCGCGGGTTCGAGCCCCGCCGGGACCATTTCTGTATACTGTATATATTTTTTTGTCTAATGATTACTTTTTCTATCTCCAAATTAGTAAACTTTTTTTGTCTTTAATTCACTAATTATTTCTTTAAACATTTTCTTTTATCTTCCTTCATTCAATAATTATTTTTTCCATCTCCAAATTATGTAATCATATTTTTATCTTTTGTAAAATCACTAATTATGTTTAGATCTCCAAATTATTTAATCAGGTACATAAAACTTAATTTCAGAATTTTTTTTTTTTCATTTTTTTCTCATCGAGTAAATATGTATCATGCCTTGTCCGGTCCTATGAACATCCTTTCATACAAAGGAGATTAAGAGCACAAAGCACCCCAAGCTACACAAGAAAGGTTTTCTTTTGAACTCTGCACAAATGCCATTTATACAGTGATATGTTTCTGTAGCAATTAGCAAAGAAACAGAGATCCATCTTTCAAAAATATTAGCACTTCTCACCTTGATGCATATGCAGGCACACAAGAAAAGTTTCAATAGGTTCACAAAGTCACAAATTGCCAATGCACAACATTTGTTTCATTAACAAAGGGAAATTAATAACAATGTCTATAACAATTTGATCCAGCTTTTAAATTAAGAAACAAATAAAGATATAGTTGATGCCTTCTAAACAAAATTATTGTCTCGGCACAAAAATTGTCTTCTCAAACACATTGCCCCATGTTATTTCCCAATACGCATGATAATGGACATAATCGGTTGTGAAACTATGCTGTAGACATGATGCAATCAATTGCCTGTTTGCAAATGCCTGTCATTGTGGCTTCAGGCCCATAAACCTGAAAAGAAAATGAAGCGCTCAATTAAGCAACAAAAATGTAAATATAAATGATTTCAGTATAGCAAACGGAAAAGAGATTCTTTTGTTCGTTAAGCAAAAGGATAACAATTGGATTTTCCTTTTATGGTCTTTAAAGATGGATTGGAATTTAGAGTTAAAAACGAATAGCGCAAAAGTAGAACCCAACTTGACCTCTCAAATCACTCCACCTTCAGAAAAAGCTATGATTTCAGTATTTCAAAATCAGCAAAGATCCCAAATTTACTGAACAATGTGGACATGACCAATAACTGTGTTCCAACAAGTTTCATGCAATCCCCGAGCCTAATTAAAAGAGTATGTTGTCATTTCATACCTCAAGAGGTACTCCCAGCTCTTCTCCCAGACTGCGCATCTTTGCCAAACCAGTTTGATAGTTGGGACCTCCTCTTCGAACATAGATATGCATTCTTGCTGCTTTTAACTTGGATTCCTATTAGGAGAAGAAAATAGTAGCCAAATGTATTAGGAAAGGTAAATATAACAATTGAGTTACAGTTTGAGACAAATTTCAAACAGGATATACCTTTTCTCTGAGGGCTCGTATAATACCATTGAAAGTAGCTGCAACATCTGTGAAGTTAGCAATGCCACCTCCAATAAGAAGAGCTCTCTTACGACCATCAGGATCAGCGGTGGCACACTGCAACAATTTAAGGAATTTGTTTCCTCAATATATGGGATTATCTCGAACAAAAGAAGCAAAGAAATGTAAAAGTTCATTGCCTCTTACATCAATCACAACTCTTGCATATTGCAAGACTTCCTCCTCATTAGGAGCTCCACTATACTCCGCATAGTTGCCAAGCTCTGATGCATAACCCAAATCTCCAACCTAGTTAAATAGAAAAGCAAATGCCATAAAAAGATCGAGTATAAACCCCAATGACTGCTGGAATGAAGCCAAGTGGCATGAAGTACTTACAGTATCAGCATATATAACACTGGCACCACCTCCAGCTACCATTGTCCAGATACGTCCTTTTGGGTTCAGAACAGTGAATTTCAAAGATGCACTTGTCTGTGAACAAATAATATCATTACTCTATGTGATTTATGGTTCACAAAGTTGATACCAGCTTCATACTCAGGACATTTATGGTATTACCTTCTCATCCAGTGTGTGAATGAAGCTTTCAGTAGGGCTCAGGACTCTTCCAAAAGGAAGAGGAAACTCTATATTACCCCACCTGATGCACAGAAACATTTGAAAAAGACAAAATCACATAATGTAACATATTTTCGCTGGACAATTTGTCAATCAACTGATACTCCTTTTGTTTTTTCTTTGTAAAGAACAATTTTCAACAAATATATACTTCTGGAAGTTCTTGAAGGCAGCAGTGTCATCCAGCTCTCCTCTCATATCCAGTGGATATGGCTCTCCATTCACAAGGGTAAATGGGTTCATCTCTAGAAAACTGAAGTCCAGATCTGTGAAGAATTAAAAATAAAGTTAGAAGTGAAACTGCTAACATTAAGAAGAAATCACCTAAAAAGTAAGCAATAAACAAAATTTTACATAAAAGGGGGGCCTCTTCATCTCTAAAAAAGAAAAAAGAGAGAGAGAATGAATATTAGATCATTTTCAACACATCATAGGTCATGCTGAAATTAAATTGAACTACAAGCTGTGATCCTTGCCTCACATAATATGTTCAGATAAAAGGCAACCTTAATCATATGCACAAGTTAGTAATTTCCTATGAATGAATGTGGCAAGGAGAATGCTCTATGAAACCTTGAAACCGCACATACCTTGGAAGACAGCAAAGACGCCCATAATGAAGTCACCAATTTTACCTCGAATCTACCAAAAATGTAGAATATTGAACACCGGGATTAGCATATGGTTAATGCCTCAAAATCAATAATGCAACAGAGAGGCAATTAACAATGCCAAATAAAAACAGAATTCAAACATAAAATTCTTGAAAATATCAGAAAATCACTAAGATCTAGCAAAATTAAGCGTGCCCCATAATAGAAAACTAGCACTAACCTCCAAAGGAAGTGTAGCAATCAATGGAGCACATGCCTCGAAGGTCATAAGTTTTTCAGTAGGAAGAAATATAGTCTTAACCTGAATGAATAAAAATCAAACCATGTAAGCATCTTCTGATATAAATTCCACATGCAATGACATAAAAAAGAATCAAGCATCAGTTTTGGATATACCTTATCCCAGTTTTCTTCAATTTCAATACCTCCACATTCTGAAAAGCTAATGGTGGATCCAAGTCTTTCAGAAACTATTGAGAGGTAAAATTCTTGATTATGTGGAACAAATGGTTCAACAATGAACGTAGTTATTGGTGCCTTACAGCCACTCATTTCAACCTAAAGAAATTCAATTCACATTTAATGATCTAAATCATTAAAAATAAAAAGAAGATGAAAACTTTCCGCTTAGCTGGATTAAGTAATCACCTCAACGCCAAGCCTTCCTTTTACAAATTCAGCAACTTGAGCTAGATCTAAATTCAAAGCTACCAAACCACTCTTCCCACGTTTCCCAAATAGCATATCTGGCTTCACCACTAATCTTGAAGAAGAAAGCCATGGTTCCTGATTTGTCAGCTCTGTAAAGTCAGTTGACTGTGTCACCTACACAACATTATCAACAAATTAAAATGAAACCCCTTAAAATTTGACCAAAATTCCACTAAATTCGATTCCAATAACACTTAAAGATTGGAAGTTCCACCATAGTAGGACTTCTAATTCATCTAATCAATGAAATCGAGAAAACACGAACTGATCAAACTAATCAGTGAATGTAGTAAGTAAAACTAGAAACCTGAGCAGAGCAGATCTGGAGATCGATGCCACCAAGGCGCTTCAAGTGCTCCTTGAGAAGTCTTTTGGAGTCGTACTCTCTAATCTTCTTTCGAGCCATTTGTTCAATTCAAGATCTGTAAAAGGACAACCAACAATAGTATAACTAGAGATACTCTGTTTTTCAAATGACTATGTTGAAACAGAGATTTATACTCACTATATGCCTAAAATTTATTGAAAAAAGAAAGGAAAGATGGAAGTTTTGCTTCAAATAGACGATTTTTAAGACTCACCAAACGTACAACAACAAGGGGATGGGTATGGTTGGTGGGCGACTGGGGCAAGGTAGACGTTGGAGCCAATTTCTAAAACCGAACTGGTAAGTTTGAGATAATGTCGTTTGCCAATTTAATTACATGAATTCCCCAGCTACCCCCTTCCAATCATAAAAGTTTAGTGTGGTTGTTTGGTCTATCTATTAACTGGCAATATACCTGCGCGGTTAAAAAAAATAAAATAAAGTAAAATTGAGAGAATATATATATAATTTATAAATTTTTGAACGGAATCTTTTTTTATGCTATTAAAAAATATTATAAAAATATTTCAATAGTAAAAAAAAAAATATGGCGTGATTTTTATTATTAAAGTAAAAATTAATACAAAAACTTGTGTTCAGGAATATGAATTAAAAATATTGAAATTTATAGATATAAATTAAAAAAAGTAAAATAAACAGCGGTAAAAATTCATTAGTTTGATTTATTTTAAAATTAATATAAAAATTAATTAATTCGTTATTTCATTAAATTTCATGAATAAATAATTTATTTTAAATAATTAAGAGTGGTATAAATCTTCAACTATCATATTATTAATACTATAATTAATCAATTATATTTAACATAATTTAATTTAATACAATAATTTTTTATTTTTAAGATAAAACAATAACTGCTTATATCATTAAAATTTATAAATTATGTAATTTATTTGTATCGTTAAAAGTTATATAAATTGTTACTTAACACACTATTAATTCTCTAGCGTTATATTAATCAATTACATTTAAGACAGCTTAATTCAATTATAAATTAATTTATTTTCAAATAAATATAAAAATAAACAATTAATTCATAAACATATTATTAATTTGGAATCCTACCTGTAATACCAAGGAAAATTCTGCATGCTTTATATATATGTGTGCGTGCGCGCGCCTGTGTGATGGTTAGCTCGGTAAGTTAGAAAATTAAATTACTAGTGAATCGATTATGTGAGTAGCTTCATGATTTTTAAATGTCTTGCAATTAAGGATTAAGTAGCTGAACTGATAATTAATTTGCTAAGTTAGCATTATGAGAAGACTTTGGTTGCTATTGATATTGTTTTATAAAAAAAATTTATCAATTGTCTAATTTAATTCTCTCATAATTTATAGAATTCTCATTCTAAAATAATATTTATTCATCTTTTTTTTTCTAAAAAATAATTTTATTGCATTAATAAAATTTTTCGGGTAATTTTCAATAATTAATAATCTCAACAATAAATTTATTATATTTATCATTTGTTCAATTCGATTCTACTTTTCATCTTTTTCACTTCACGATGATATGTGTTTTCCTTTTTACTCTTAGTTTGCATGTAATAATATAATAAAGAAAAAAATTTATTTTTGAGTACCATGTGTACTTTTATTTGCACGATGACAAAAAATTAATGGATTTAAGAAAATACACTTAATAGTTAATAGTTTCACAGAGCTTATACTTTTTTTTTTATTTAGTTAATTTAATAGTTTAAGTAAAATAGAGTAGTTATATTCGCAAAAATAATATTTATTATTTATATTTTCAATCAAATTTAATTTCATACCATGTAGTTCATATATTTTATTTTTATCTATTCATTTTTTTTAATTTTTTTAATTTCTTTAAATTCATCAAAGAAGTAATTTTGTTAATAAGCAAATTAAACATTGTTATTTATAAGAACATTATTAATATTGAAACTGATTACAAGGGAACTAAATTTGAGGTTAGGTGACTACACAAATCAGCTAAGCACGTGCACTGCAGGGTCAGCACGAGGATGGGGAATGATGGGGAAGGTAGGGAATGTCTGTGACTAGCATGATTCAGCATGCAAAATCAGATTGCTCCATCCAGTGCCCTTCACTGAGTTCCCCACTCAGAAACACAAAAGCTAAAGCTTCCTGCATCAAATTCTATGCACGCATATAGTAATTTTCCTCTAAGATTATAAAATATAAATTCACATAATTAGAGTAAATCACAGGCAAAGAAGGAAAATATGCAAAATTTAATATTCAGATAGAAAGAAATGCAGAACTTTATGTGAATTTTTGATTTCCAGTATTTTACAAGCAACAGCACAGCTAAAACTCTTGGTCTAAATTTAAACCACTATCTTACAAGCACGGAATCGTAATTTAACAAGATTGTTCAAAATGCAAAGAGAATAGCAATATAAGAGACCTTTTCAACATATGCTTTCTCAGAAGAAGGCTAGACTAGACAACTATGATCTGCTGATGCATTACTCTGCTGGTTTACCTTTAATAAAGCAATAAAACAACATGGATATCTACTTTCACCTTAACTTAGGCCTTTTGGGAAGGCTACTGCCAGCATTCCTTCTATCAGGTGCTCGAGGTGGTGGTGCTCGAGCCTTACCGAAAGCCTTCATTTTCCTTCTTTTTCTCTCCTCCTCGCTGTCCGAGTCATCCCCTTTCTCCCTGTCTGCATAGCTTGCTTCCCTCTCCAGCTCATCCCATGTCTTTCCGTCATCCTCATCTGAGTCTTCCTCAGAGTCCTCATCCTCATCATCTTCAGATTCCACCAGTGACTCACTATCATCATCCTCATCTTCAGATACTGAGTCAGATTGCACATCTGAAGGCTCATATCCTTGGTCTGATTCTGCTGAGTTGTCTGAATCTGATTCGCTAGCTTCCATGTTTAAAAATTCCCAACCACCATCCTCTATGAATTTTTCTGGATCATCAGTGATAGTTTTCAATATAGGCCGCCAGTTCAGATTTAATCTACTCTCGTAGTACTTGAGGTCAGTTGTGTTTAGCCATTCCTTGATGTTATCAAGTGATGTGGATGGAATAGAGTCTATCCGAAGGACATCCCTCTTGAAGTCTTTAAATACAATAGTCATATCAAAATTCTTCTGCCCAAGACCAACTCTCTCCAGATTAACTATCTCAATCTCACTCAGAGTGATAACAACAAAAGGCGTTTCTACCAGTTCAACCAGGCAGGTTGATGTAGGGACAATGAAAGCTGAGGCTTTGTGAGGCACGCCATGGAACCCAAGCTCTCTCAGAGGTTGATCAAACTCAAGGTCAAATGCTTTGAATTGGGGTTGGCCCCAAACATCATTCACTCGGTTTACGAAATTCTGGAAGTCCATGTTTATTTTATTCTTTCGATCCCTCTCTCGTTGTTCTTCCTCTATCTCATCTGGGTCATAGGCAGATCTCTTTCCACCTCCAACTGTCTGGACCACATCCATTACCTCAATATAAAACTGAACATCCTTGGTCTTTCTGTTCCCAACCATTATGTGATTGTGCAAATGAAAATGCAGAAGAGTGATCATTTCCTTGTCTGCTGGTTGGAAGAATGCATGTTTGATGTTACCAAACATGACATCAACACGTTCATCTGGCCTTGAAGTTGAGTAGCGGAACCCATTTGCATGAGCTTCGAGTGAACCAGTCAGCTTTCTTCCACGACCACCAAAAGGTGGGCGAATCCATAGATCCAGCAATTTGATCGGCTTGAATTTGGCAGATGCAAGTTGCAGTTTTTCCTGAGTAACTAAGGTTGCCCTTTCAGCCCTCTCAGACTCTCTGGAATTGACCTGCCGACGCAGGGTTTTAATCTGTTGCACCACTTCACTGATATGTCTAGAATCCTTGGAGCGAAATGAAACTTCCTTCAAATATATTGATCCTTGAAACTTAAGAGTATTTGCATCATGAGGACTGAAAGGAGTACCAGGGACGTTAAATATTATCCTTATGTAGCATGTTCGATTACTATCCTGCTGGCTCGACACACTCTTGACAGTAGCAACATGGAAAGGCACCATGCTTCCATGAATTGGCAAAAGGACAGCCTCATTCTTCTGGTCAATCTGAATCATCAAGTCTCTTGGAAGGGGCAAGTCGTTAACATTCTTATAAGCAATTAAATCACCAATCATCTTCGCAGAACCTCGACTGTCTGATGCACCAGAACCCCCACCAGCAAGCCTCCTGGCAGTCTCTTCATTCTTCTGGCGGGCAAGTTCAGCCTGGTGCTGCCTCCGCAATTCTTCCTTTGATATTTCCTGGTGGTCTGACCTGAGTGTTGCCTTAGACAATGTGGTTTCACCCGCTTTATCTTCAGATCTGGTTTTTGGCCTATCTTCTTCTTCTTCATCATCCTCATTGAATGAGTAAGCCACATCCTTGACCGCCTTGGAACTCTTTGAAGTTACTACATCTGGGGACTTTTCACCAACAATCACTGTGTCAGCAAGTAACACTGAGAATTTCTGGGTCTTTGGATTTTTAGTCTCTGTCTGCAAATTCTGAAAGCCAAGTACCACATTGAAAACCATTCCAGGCTTCAAAATTCGATCATTCTTAGAGTTAAGACTGAGGCCTGACTCACGAAACTCAAGGCCAATTCCAGTTCCTGCAGTTTTGGTCAAGTTTGGAGTTAATTCTGGCGCATCCTTCTCAACTACAGAGAGTGCTGCTTGGTAAACAGCACTGACTTTATTCCCAGATCTCAATGCATTAATTGCCGCTTCATGGGCTTTAAGAAGGACTTCATATGCCTTGCTCTGCGTGGAATTGGCATCAATCAGAAAGGTTCTAGCAACATTTGTACAGTAGCTGTTGTATCGGGATCCTATGGCACATATGATCACACTAGTGGAGTCATAGTAAAGATTCTCATCATTGCTTGCAGCACTTGGTTTGAGATCAAACTCTCCTCCACTCTGAAAAATTGGAGGGTAACATATGTCAATATTCTCTGCCTTCAGCTTCACTTTAATTCTAGCAGGTTCTAGAATTGCCTTTTCTGTGTCATCCATCAATGACGAATGGGAGACTTTCTTCTCTTCATCAATGACCTTTTCAAGCTTTGGTACCACAAATTGCTTCATCACTGATGAAATCAAGAATGCTGCTTTCCTCACATTTGTAAGCTCATTGTTGTCTTTGACAGCAAACAAGTCTGAGAATGCATTTGTTACATCACTTAACTCACAATTTGCATTCTTTAATTTTCCATCCCATATCTCCAAAAGCTTTCCCTCAGGACTTTCCCTTGCTATGTATCCAATGACAGGAATATCATGATTAGTAGAGTTTGACTGGGCATGAACAGCACGAAAAATGTTATCCATCAAGCCACTTCCATCATCATTTTTGGCCTTCACATGCATCACAACTTCAACACCTACAGACTCCTTTGCGGACTTCTTTACAACATCAAGCAAAGAAGCCTTTTTTTGACTACATAAGAAATGAACCTGCTTCTTCATGAAGACCATGATAGTCTCTGGGAACTCATAACCAACCAACCAGATATTCAGTGCTGATGATTTCAGGTATCTCAGATCCTCAGAAGGTGGAGGTGTTGCTACAGCAAGAGCATCAGAAGCACCCCATAGGTCACTGTTGTGTTCATTCCAGTGTGAATATAACATTTTCAACCGCTTACTGAAGTTATTCAAATCTATAGAATAAGGATTGGTGGCTCCTGAAGGCTTGCCATTTGGGGGTCGGACATTAGCATTACGGTCAGCCATTGAATGTAGCTCAATTACAGATTTTAATTTCTAACCAACTCAGCTAGAAAAGTAGGCTAACCTGCATATATTCTGATATATCCGGACAACTATCAGTTCAAATCTTCCTCCATAAAACAATAGGTTGAGCTAAATAGAGTTTCAAACGTAAAATGAAATAAAATTGCAAACTTTGATACAGGACTAAATACAATGTAACTAGAAATCCGTGAAGATCTTTAACCTAATAATGCAGAGAGAGAGAGAGGGGTATAAAAATACAAGAAAAGTGATTGGTTAGTTCAAATAAAAAAAAAAAACATTTTTCGTGGTGGAAATTAAGTTCAAAATTTAAAGTGACACTTCCAAGTTTGCAGATAAGAAGTCACTCTTATATTATTTTAGTTAATAGTTAATTTTTACTTAAACATTCATTTCCTCATACACCAAAACAAGGCATTGAATAAATGCCCACTCCCCTGTAGCACAAGCACAACACCTCTGCACCCAAAGATGAAATACAGAAAATAACTCCTTGTCAACTCCCACAGATGAACATCGATCAAATAAGTGATTTTGGATTAGAAAAAAAAAAAGGATGAAGAAGAAGACGAATAGGTGAGATTAATTACCTGTTTTAGCAAAACATCACTTCCCCATCGAAGAATCAGAAATCTAATAAAAACTATTAACGAATCGCAAATCGATTATTTCAGCTTCTGCAGTTAAAAATTCTCGATCTTCGACTCAGCTGCAAAGACCACAAATATCAGGGCTTGAAGTTACATTTGGTGCTTGAATCCTTATAATAACAAGGTAACGAACAAAACCCAGATAGAAAATAAATGGAAATTCACAGATTACCGATTATAGCCATGCGATCATTGGAATTTTGATTCAAAATGGAAAACTGAAGTCTAAATGTGTGGAATTGAAGCATCGACTATGATCAGGTGAAAGAGAATCAGTCATCAGAAGATGGGGGAAAGGAAATCTGGGTTGCAGTTTGAATGTGAAAAAGGTTGGAGATGACGAGAAGCAGAGGCCAACAGCAAAAAAGCCAAAAAGGAAAAAGAAACCAATAATGTAGAAATGACTATTTATATGTGAGAGGTCTAGCCCGTTCCCTCCAGTCCCTTCTCGTACGGTTCGTCTATTGTTACGACCAGAAAGGCAGAAAGAAAATTGGATTCCTACTTTAATAGTAAAATATCTGTTACTGCGATTGTTTTATTTAACAGTGACCGTGTAACACACGTGCTCCGATGCTTGTCTATATGAGTTTAGTATAAAACGACGCTGTCGTTTCTTCTTCGGAATTCTGCTAAAACAACAAAAGAAAATTGCAACATTTGCTTCCTTTAGAACCCAAATAAATATCAAAGAATTTGGATATTTTCATGATGTTATTTTAATTTATATATATTTTCAAAGCTGTGAAGAAGCTGTGAAGTCCAAGTAAAGTCAGCCTTCGTGACTCATCTGCTTCAGAATATTTGTACTTCAATATCCTAGGAAGCCCATTACAACAGGTCGTTTCTTATCATTTATGATTTATCATCCTAGTGAAAGGATACCTAAGCGACCACATGTCTTGTCGTTGCATAAGCTTCCCATTATTATAAATTTAATTCTTTCTAATCAAGCTTCTCTTCCACATTAGTTTTCCATTTTTTTAAAAATATTCATGTATTGCCTAATATTTTTGTTAACTTGAAGAGATATTAAATTGTCCTTGCACATATTTTAAACTGGCTATAGATCACTTATGTGATCATGTAATTAGTCTTAAGTTGGTTGAATTTCTCATGATCAATAGGAATACACTAATCCTTTCGGGCCATCAACTGCCAAACCATACATTTTAATGGTTACATATTTTGACGATTCAATCCCTCTCAAACTCGAGACTGAAAATCGATTATGTTTAAAAATTCTTTTCAAGATACTGACTCTACGAATCGATTCTGTAATAATTTAGATTGACAATATGACATATTTTTTTATTAATTGTATGTTTTTACACGTCGGACAATATAACATGACTTGATGTATATTTAAATAATGTTTTACCTTTAAAGATTGAACAATCATAACATTTATTAATTCATATATATATATATATATATAAAACATTCGATTAATTAAATATTATTTACTTTTGGTTGTAAAAGGAAGATTCAGACACCAAAATAATTTTTTTTACAAAAGTTGAACATCACATTTACCTCTTATTTAAACCCTTGAATCTATTTAAAGATGATTATTTTGAACAAATATAATGAAATAAAATAAGTATTTTTGAAAGAAAATGAAATGGGTTTTTTTTAGAATAATGTAAAATAAGTGATTATGTAAATGTAATTTTGTTATCTTTTTTGTCCTTGCACATATTTTTGGATGGATGGATGCTTTTTTTTTATACGGTTTCTATTTTCCAAAATTATTTTTTTACTATTTTTTTTTCAAACCACTGATATCTGAATCTTATTACGATAGATTGACTAAATCCGATTCGGACCAAATTTACTATTATTCAGCAAATTTACTACTATTTAACATCAAATGAAAAATAGTTTAAAGTAAAGATTGGACGGTCAAAGAAGAAACACTCAACTACTAGTGACGACTTTTTATTTTTTAATTAAAAATAAAAATTAATTATTTAATAAATTTTTGATTCAAAATTACAATCGCATCCTTACCATTTCACATTAATTCGTTCTTAAAGTTTAGTCACTTAAATTATTAAGTTATTTCATCAAAAAAAATATTATTTTTACTGTTACACAATGGAGTAAACATTAATTTGGATAGTAAATACAACGTATTATATATAAGTCGACTGAATAGTTGAAAATTATTTATTAACTAAAAAATAATATATTTTTTTTCACTGAATATGTAATTTTACCAAGTTCAGAAAAAGAATACGTAATTTTACCAAACAATGAAGATTAGCTGTGCTATTAATTTTAACAACTCTTATCCGGAAATTTTTACCCTTAATCATGAACCTCCTTGGAAATTTAAGGGCTAAATAGTTAATTGGCTATTAAAAAATAATTTCTCATTACCTAATTTTCTATCTTCCTCTGTTAAAAAAAATTACTTACCTTTATTTTAATACTCTTCTTTGACTGTCACCAGCGCATTATAGATAGCACACCACACAAAGAAATAAATAATAGAATAAAAAAATAAAAAAAAAAGGAAAAGAAGGAAAGAACATACAACAAAAAAACAAAAGAGAAAGCCGAAAGCTCTTCATACGCATAATAACCTACAAAAATGGATCTATCACCACCACTCTCTCTCTCTATTTTCTGATCCTCTTCTTCCTGCGAACGGCATCGTTTCGTTAGCTTCTTCTTCCTGCCCAGAATTTTCTGGTTCGATCGGTATGCTTTTTATCCTCTGACTCTCTGTTTTGACTGAAATTCGAGTTTTTTCATTTTTAGGTATTTTTCTCAAATAAATTGTGGGCTTTTTGGTTATTGCATTTCTGGGTTTGGATCGGTTTGTATCTGGTTGGATCTTGTTGTAGTTTTGATTTGGGCAAGTGACTTCGCTTTTTTTTTTTTTTTTTTTTTTTTCCGTTGTCTTGGCACTCCGGAGTCCGGACGCCTTTTCCCCGTTGACTACCGCCATTGTGTTTTGATTTTGCGAGTTCGTTGATCCTATGTGATCCGTGGATTTTTGGTTTCGATTGTTTATTTTTTCTTGTGCTTAGATTTCTGATTTTATTGGTTTTCTTGTTCTTTTTTTATTATTCTTGTTTTAACCTTTTCGTTAGGTACTGTGTGGCTTTGTGGCTTTATTGCGTAGTGTTGTTTGTGTTCTTGCCTTTCGTTTGAATATCACGTTCGTTAGTATTTATATATTTTTGGGTTTTGTGGTTAAGCCATTTATATGAATGAATTTGACACTAACAGCGCACCATAATTTTTCTTGTATGGAAAAAGGTTGTAATGGATTTTAAATTAATGTTGGCTTTTAGAGAATGAAAATGCATTTGTTATTTATCTCTTGATTTAGGCCAAAAGCCACCCAAAAATTTTTATTTGCTAAATCAGAATATTACAATAGGATATTCTCAAATGTGAGTATGTTTACTGGAAGAAGGCAGTAAATGATTCATGGTTTTGACCCTGAGATAGGAACTCCGGTTTTCTGACCACAGCATGTAGTTTTTGGCTTTACATTCAATTATCGATTCTGAAGAGATTGCAAATTTATGAACATGTGCTAGATATATATAGTAGTGATCTGGATCTAATTGCCTTTGGATGATTTCATTTATGTATAGAGTGAGCTCAGAAATATAGTGCGTGTTATGTAATTTAAAAATGTCATGCGAGTTTGCTAATTTTTTTTGATTCTTACAGGTAGATGTTTAGTTCTAAAGTGGTGCAAGAGTAAAAAGATCAGGACAGTTTTCTTTGTCCTACAGATGGCTTCTGTGGGTGTAGCACCTACTGGTTTAAGAGAAGCTAGTGGTCATAATGCTGGTGTGGATAAATTACCTGAGGAGATGAATGAAATGAAAATTAGGGATGACAAAGTATGGCTTCATGCGAATCTCTCTATTACTTTAGCTTCCATTTCTTGTTCTCTACTAGTTGTTGGCTATGGGCAACCGGCTAATAGGTTACATTATTTTGGTAGGAAATGGAAGCAACAGTGGTTGATGGCAATGGTACAGAGACAGGTCATATAATAGTTACAACAATCGGTGGTAGGAATGGCCAGCCAAAGCAGGTATAGTTGTTTCGTTTCACTTTAAATCTTTTGGCATATTGAGAGTCATTAAATCTCCCCTTTTTTTTTTTCCCAAGCACGATTGGATCAGAATGCTTCCTGAATGAGGTCTCTATTATTTTTGCCCTTTATTTTTTTTCATACGGCTTATTTATTCTAAAGCAATTTTGTCCATCTTCAATTTCAGACAATTAGCTACATGGCTGAGCGTGTTGTTGGGCATGGGTCATTTGGAGTTGTTTTCCAGGTATGAAGTTATGGTTCTTGGTTGAATGATGGAGTTTACAATTTGCAGTGTTTTTGAGGATTTTACTCATCTGTTTGGGATTTTCAATTTAGGCAAAATGCTTGGAGACTGGTGAAACTGTTGCTATAAAGAAAGTTCTTCAAGATAAGAGGTATAAGAACCGTGAGCTGCAAACCATGCGGCTTCTTGACCACCCAAATGTTGTCTCTTTAAAGCACTGCTTCTTTTCAACAACTGAAAAAGATGAGCTTTATCTTAATTTGGTTCTTGAGTATGTTCCTGAGACTGTGCACCGGGTGATTAAACACTACAACAAGTTGAATCAAAGGATGCCACTGATATATGTCAAACTTTATGCATACCAGGTGTGGAGCTGGGCACTTGAATTTATTATCACTATGGTTTTTTAATAGAAAATGAAAAAGTTTCAAATATTTTTTTATGTCTCAAGTCTTAATGTTGAAACTTTTAGTCTATTAGTTTGTCTTTATTTTCATCTTTGCCTCTGGATTGATTGAAGCTAATTTTCTCTTGGTGCTGGAAATGGTACTGTCTTGAAAGAATTGTTCAGAATAATTGACATTAGCTAGATATTGACAAATTCTTGATGCTTTGCAGATCTTCAGGGCATTGTCATATATCCATCGTGCAATTGGAGTGTGTCATCGGGACATCAAACCTCAAAATCTTTTGGTATGCTTACTTAGTGATTTATTAACTTTGGGCGACTATGTATGTATAATCATACTGAATCCTCTGCTACTTTTCACCATGAACTAAAACCTATTTCTTATGCTTCAGTTACAAATCTCCTTTTCAATAATCTTAATAAATAATGACTATAATGTACTTGGACTTGGATGGACAATGCGTTTTGCCCACATGCTTTTCTATTTGCTGTCATTCAATAACTTTTTCGAGTTCGCTAATTTTTTTTTTTCTTGGTGTAGGTAAATCCACATACTCACCAGGTTAAACTCTGTGATTTTGGGAGTGCAAAAGTCTTGGTATGCTTGTTTTTTCTTTGTTATTTCCTACTGTTGGGTGTTATTCATTTTGCCAACTTAGATTGAGATGTTTGATAATTTCTTTTGACAGGTAAAAGGAGAGCCAAATATATCTTATATCTGCTCTAGATATTATAGAGCACCGGAGCTAATATTCGGGGCAACTGAATACACAACAGCTATTGACATCTGGTCTGCTGGCTGCGTTCTTGCTGAACTACTGCTTGGACAGGTGGGAAATTGTTTGTATACAAGATTTTATTGCATTGCTGGCTAGCTATCTAATCTCACTAAAGGTTACAAAATGTATCTATTCTTTCAGCCTTTATTTCCTGGGGAAAGTGGAGTTGACCAGCTTGTTGAGATCATCAAGGTATCTCTCTTCTAGACTTGGGTAACATGTACATTGATTTTGGGAGTTAATTTTTTTTTTTTTTATTAATTTTGGAGTTAAAATTTTTTTATTGGTTTCTTCTTCTTCTAACATGAATTTTTTTGCAGGTTTTGGGGACTCCAACAAGGGAGGAAATTAAATGCATGAACCCAAACTATACAGAGTACAAATTTCCTCAGATTAAAGCTCACCCATGGCACAAGGTATTTGAAGGTAGATGGTTTGTGCTTTGTGTTAAAACAATTATATTATTTCTTAAATTCTGTTTGTCTTGTTATTTCTAGATATTCCACAAGCGTATGCCTCCAGAAGCTGTTGATCTCGTTTCAAGACTACTGCAATACTCTCCTAACCTAAGATGCTCTGCTGTGAGTAATTTCTTTTCTTCTAGATCTGTGTTTTCAGTATACAACTTCTAAGGATATATTCATGAATGTGTGTTGGTTTTTCTTTATGTCAGCTGGATGCCTTGACTCATCCCTTTTTTGATGAGTTGCGTGACCCAAACACACGCCTGCCAAATGGACGTTTCCTTCCACCATTGTTCAACTTTAAATCTCATGGTAGGATGTTTTTAACAAACTAGTCTCTTTGTATCAAGGTTAATACTGTCTTCAAACCGCTTGTTAATGACATTGCGCCTACTGTTCATGTAGAATTGAAGGGCGTAGCAGCTGAGACTTTGGCTAAATTGATACCAGAGCATGCTAGAAAGCAATGTCCTTTTCTTGGCTTATGATTCAAAATGAAATGTAGGGCAAATGTTTGTCTGCAATGCCTTGACATGGAAGCTATGGTGTTTGTCCCCTCTATCTATGCTATGTGGTTCGCTTTCTGTTTCCGTGATTTTGTTGTATCACCTTGTTATTATGTAAAAGCAGATTTAGAGACATGGTTTTTGATGTTTGTCCAAGCCTCCATGGGTGGTCTGATTACTCTATTCCTGTATCACAACATGTTGTAACATTATAGCAGACGAAGATCAAATATCCTATTTCTAGAAGACATGTATTTTATGTTTAATTGCTCATTGTGATTATTAATTATTATTATTATTATTATAATGTTGGGGGTTCAGCTGTTATTTTAATTGAAGGCTGATCCTCAGTAAGTCAGTGTCCCTATACCTTGGCGTCTGTGAGTGATTGAAAATGGACATGCCATCAATTTTAGCCTTGGCTGAACAAGAATTTTAACTTTGCTAATTTCTTGTAATTTTTAAAACTAATGATGCTATATTTGCTCCTTAAATCTATTCAAAATTTTTGCTGGTTAATATTCGTGAGAGACAGATAATAAGAAAAGATGGTAAATTTTTAAGTTCTAACAAGCTCAATTTTAGGAAAATTATTATTAGCATTAGTATTTTTTCTAATAACATTTTGGACTTTTACTTCTAATTCACGAATTACATTTTTGTCCCTCAAAACGAAAGGGTGGGAAAGAAAAAACAGGGCGAGCCGCGGAATCAAGTAGTCGAGTACCGCTCTTTTCCTTTGCAGTGCAGAGAGAGAGAGAGAAGCGGAAAATGCCGTTGGGAAAATATTACTGTGATTACTGCGAAAAGGAATTTCAAGATACTGCAATTGCCCGTAAACGCCATCTTCAGAGCGCCTCGCACGTCCGCGCCAAATCCCTTTGGTACGCCTCTCTTAGATCCGGAGGTACTTGTATATCCATCCTTCTATATCTGTGTCCGCTATTGATAGCAATGTGCTAATTAACGTTTTTCTTTGATTGATATTGAGCTGCAGACCCCAGTCAAACTTATGCTGATGGTGCCAAGGGGATCTGCAATCGATTCGTCAAAACGGTATTTTTTCTTTTTTGAAATAATTTTATCGGTTCGATTATTTTTTCTGCGTTCTGCTATGATGGATTTTTGGTTTCTTTTATCTGTTATCGGTTTGTGCATTTCTTTGTTGTGCTTTGAAGGGATTTTGTCCTTATGGGGATTCTTGCAAGTACCTGCATCCAAACAACAGCAACAACTTGCAAAATAATGTTGGTACTTCTCAAGGTAAATTGTTTTTGTCTGATTCCTGAATCATTAATGTGTCATGTAGCCTATGATAGTTTGAACTTTAACTTTTTGGTGGAAATTTTTTGGGGGTTATGGGGTTACTATTTTTATCTCATGTAGCCTAGGATAGTTTGAACTTTTAACTTTTAGGTGGAAATTTTTGGGGGTTATGGGGTTACTATTTTTATCTAATGGATTTTGCTGTTCAGCTGCTGGCCTTATGGATAATGTTCAGTCACCGTTTATTCCGGGAAGTCAATTAGTTGGAGGAAGCTCTTTGCCAGGTAAACTCAACATGGCTTATTGCCGAGTTTGGGGGAATGTTAATTGATGATTTCTGCTATTGCATCTTTTTTTTCCCCTTCCATGTTCAAGGTTTATCTGTTTTGAATGCCATTAGTATGGCGTAGACATGCATTTTTGTATGGTAGTAGATGTTGTCCTATGAATGCTATGAACCTGGGTAACATATTCATGTTAGAAGATAGTTTTCATTATATTTATTTAATGTTTTCATCTTCATTTTATCTCTTATTAATTTTGCCACTTGGTTTTGTTCTCACCTTGATTCGCAGGTGAAATGTTGAGAGATAGCATGGGAATGCCATGGGGCAATCTGCCTCCATCACTAAAGCCTCCTCCAGAGGGCGGGTATCTGCCTCTTCCCTTCGTGGATTGGGGTTAGGTCCGTTATATCACATTTTTATTATCTTTTATACTAATAACTAATCACTTTGTTTTCTCACAATTAACTTATTGTTTTAATACGTGGGTCATCATATACAAACTAACTTATATTTTCTCTTTTGTCTGTGTTGTCAAATGGCAATGCAATTTTGTTTGTCACTATGGTGTCATCAGTTACCTGTTTTGTTCATATAATACTAACACATAGTAGTTAGTTGTGTTTGGTTCCACTTGTGCTTGGATGTGCATCTTTTCTAATCAGATAATATCGGAAATCAAAGTTGTATCGGTTCTATCGAAAATGAAACAAAATAGGTTCATCCGGTCCCTTATCATTAAACTAACCTGACAGTGGAATAGCTTAAGCAGAGTGAAAAGTTTTTCCATGAGATTGGAAATCAAAAGAAGCAACTGTTCATGAATTGTGAAGTTTTTGTACAGCTTGGTTAGATGAATTTGACATTGAAAAAGAATTTAGATTAAGAATTTTAGGTTTTCCCCCCATGACTTTGATAGCTTCTTTTTTTCAACTTATGGTTGCATCTTCACTCAATATTTCCCTTGAGACACTCTAATCTACCTAGCCTTGCAAGGTTCATCACCATCATCACAATTAGGTTTTTCATTTGTAATAGTTACCCCCTAAATTAAAGAAAAAGATTACACACAAGATAGTAAGCTATGAATATAACAGTCAAAGTTACTAGAGGTAATCTTTTACCTACCATAAAATTAAAGGAATAATCTCTATTAAGTAATTACTTACCTGTTGCGGAATAGGTGGTGTAATTTTTGCCATGTCACATACATAATTAACAAAACCGTCTTTTAGCAAATAATCCATGTCTAGAAGCTCCTCGTTCATCTTTTCTGCCTCTTCTTTATTTATATCTTCTCTACCAAAAGCCTCCGCAGCCTCTTCTTTCAATCCATGCCTCTTCATACTCGCATACATTCTTAGTGCAACATTCCTAGCCGTCTCTGGCGATGCATTCTCTATCTTATGTCAAATTTCCAGCGACACCCGCCTGAGAATATAGGCGTTTTATTAGTAGATCTAGTACTACTTGTGGGTGCTATGTTGCCTTGAGACAATGTTACAACACCATCACTTATCACAGAATTAGCATCTTCACTACAAATTGAAGAAGATTTTCTTGATGAAGATTCACTTATTAGTTCAACTTCAATATCTTCTTTAACTAACCACATGAAGTTTGGAGAAGAATTTGAAGAAATATTTGCCATTTATGGATCTTTAACAAAAAATTTTGACATGTAATTATGTATGAAGGACATATATAGTGTGAATGGTAAACTGAGTTTTATGAAACTATGGTCTGGTCAGCTATTTTATGAAAAAATTGACTAAATAAAATGTTTTTTTCCCCTAAATTTATTTTCTCTGACTTGTAATTTTATATGTTTTGCTATTTCTGTGCCTTAGTCAAACTATTCAAAGCGGCAATGCTTTTACTGGTGCAAAAGTTACATTCATCTTTATTAATGGAAATGGGAAAATTATGATAGTAAAAAATTATTGCATGCACCAAAGAAACACTTTCTTCTAAAATTAATTTGAAGTTTTTAGGTTTAGAACTTTGGATATGCATAGCTCAAACTAATTAATATATTAGCCAAATCAGGTTAGATAACATCTACCTTATCTAGGATTTTAGATTTTGGGATTGAAAAGGACCTCTCTCTCTCTCTCTCTATTTTTCTTAAGGAATCTAATTAGCTGCATAATCCTGATAAAAATCAGTTGGGTGATTTTGTCTTTTGTGAAATCTATATACAAGCATAAGTATAATTCTAGATTTGCATAGTTACTGTATTTCCTTTTCTTGCGTGTAATAAAATCAACCCTTGACTTTAGTTAAAAGAAGAGTGTTTCCGGCAAAATTAGCTATTTGCTTTTAAAGATAGTAATATTTCATAATTGGCTCTCTCAACCTTTAAACACTAATATAAATGCTATGTTATTAAACACTATAGTTAACAAAAAGTTACATGAAAAGTTGTTGCTGAATACTATAAGGTTAAAGGCAATTTTAATGGAAGTCATGAATATACTTTGTTTCTATATGTTTTGTAAATTTAAATCAAATAATAATATTGATAGAATACAAATATTTATCAGGGATCAAATTGTCATTTTTATATAAATCTCCAATAATTATATAGACTAAATTGATATTTGGCATGGACTCCTAAATAGAAACATATATATTTTCCTAAAAGAATATTGAGTTAGGACCTAAGAAAGAAGTATATATATACAACCTTATTTCTCAAAAGAATGGGGTTTTTTAAGAGATAAAACCCAATGGGGTTTTTTAAGAGATAAAACCCTAAACACAACTAACTTTCCTTTATAAATAGTCTTTCTCATTTTAGAGGCTATCAAACATAATATATTTGAAAAATATATTTGTTTGTTTTAATATCAAAAGTAAATTACAATTTAAAGCTGAAAATATATTATTATTATTATTATTATTATAATTATTATTATTATTCTAAGCTCAAAAGGATGACAACCTTCTAGAGTGTTTCACTTAAGTTAATGGAAGTAAATTTCACTTGATGCTTTGTTAGGAGCCCAATAATTAATTAATGTCTAATCATGTTTAGCCGCCCAACACATTTTGGCCAGAACATTATCCATCTTTCATGGCCAGACCACTCCACCTCCACTTTTCAATATGCAGATAATACCCTCTATTTTTATGCACACACACATATAATTTTTATATGGTTTGTACAAATTCTGAAACCTTAATTGGGTAGAAATGTTAAAAATCAACTCACTTCGTCAACACAAAAGGCAAAGCAAAGTGGACATGCCGTGAATGGAGGTGTGAACAAAAGAAGCTAAAAAAATGATAACACCAACTCAAATAAAAGCCATTGGACAGTCACTTGAGTTTCTGCAAAGTTTAATGATTACTTTCTATTAACTCAGCTATAATAATAATAATACTAATAAAGAGAAAAAGAAAAAATTGAATGCATACAAGAAGCTGTATCTAGTGGAATATCCATGCCTCAATGCAAAAAGAAAACCAATTATGAAAAATCAATATCAATGTGACATTCTTGAATTAAATCTCAAGATTTATTTATATTATAGATAGATAGGCATTGGAATTATTTTGACCTTCTCTTTTATTTGGGTTAATTTCAATTATGACATTGAATTTATCATTGATTTTATTGCAATGAGGTCATTATTACTAGATTTTCTGTAATGTTTTTCCCAATAATCGAATATGTGCTCTTACACCTATGGAAATTGAGGTTGCCTATTTAACACCTTGTTGGTTTTAAACGAATTGTTTTAATACATACGCTACAAGAAACCAAAAAAAAAAAAAAACTAAAATAAAATAAGAAAAATTCAAATTAAGCGTCTTTATTAGTTGAACTCACTACCCACTAACATCCTCTTATTCCCTTACCTCACTCAAAAATAAATTAAAACTCCTTTTATTCATGAACATGCTCGTTCTCCACTCTCCAAATGGAACCGGTCGGTTTGATGCCTTTATTAAAATATATGCTCTCAAAAGCAGCTTCCACTAGTAACTGTTAGTATAAAAAGTAACTTCAACATGTAAATGATATTGTAGTATTTTTCATATTTCCTTCTCTCCAACTTGAGACCCTCCCTGTTGCTTGCTTGCAACTTGTTTTAGTGCTTCTAGCGGTCACATACCCTCAAAGTCTTATATACTGATTTTTCAAACTTCCTTGAACGTGGGTGCCTTGCTTCTCTTTATCTCTATAACCACTACTAATCTTGAATATGAAAACCTACAAAATATGCCAAAACCTATAGATATCAAAGTTGACTACTCTATGTTAGCTTAGTCTAGTAGTAAGTACGCATATGATTTGACAAAAAATCCGATTCGAATTTCCGCCCATAGTACATAGTGTCATAGTTGAAACCTTTTTTCCTCTATAAATACCTTAGTATTTTACCTTCATTTTTACATTACCCCATCAACTTGAAAGCTGATGTTAACCATGACATTACCTCTAATTTTCCTTTTAACATCTTTATTCCTCAGTTCCATTGAGGGAAGATTTTATGCATTTACAAGACAAGAAAATTTGCATACAGTCTCTAAAATTTGGCTACCACCTTCTGCTGCCCCTGCTTTTGCTCCTCTGCCTGCGAGTCCATACATTTCGAGTGTCCCTAGTCCTGCACCTGCACCTGCACCTGCTCCTAGTTTTACTAGAAAAATTTTCAATGTAGTATCATTTGGTGCTGTCGGCAATGGTGAATCAGATGATACACAAGCCTTTAAGATGGCTTGGGATGCTGCCTGCAGCCAGACAGCGTTTTCGGTTCTTCTTGCTCCTGCTGGTTATAGTTTCTTGATATTTCCTACTATCTTTGCTGGACCTTGTAAAGGGGGCCTTGTGTTTCAGGTAAAAAAGACTATAACTGAACTCCGAGTATCTTTTTTCTTTTTTTAGTTAATTTTGTTCCGACCCTGTTGGAAATGATTCCAATGACATTGAAACTAAATTTTGCTATTTTGCTGCAATAATGACAAGATTGATGGAACTATAATCCCACCTGATGGCCCTGAATCATGGCCAAAAAATGCAAGTAAAAGAAATTGGTTGATCTTCTACAAAATCAATGAAATGTTAATGCAAGGAGGAGGTGTCATAGATGGGAAAGGAGAGAAATGGTGGAAGCTTCCTTGCAAGCCTCATAACAAAGTAAGCCATTTTAGACAATAATTCTGCATTTGGAAATATAAAATCTACACTGATATAAAAATTGAAAGTATTTGAGGAAAAACGCCATTTTACACTGATGCTAAACTAACATATTATGCTATAAAACAGGGGAGTAATGCACATCCTGGTCCTTGTGATAGCCCAGTTGTAAGTATAACATTAATATTGTTTCTTTTGTTTCAAAAGTTTATGTCTTTCTAGTAAAATTTTCATATTTCACTTTATAATGCAGGCCATAAGATTTTTCATGAGCTCAAATTTGACAGTGCAAGGACTTAAAATGAAGAACAGTCCACAGTTCCATTTCCGGTTCGATAACTGCCAGAACATTCATGTAGAAATGCTTAACATTAAAGCACCAGCTTTAAGTCCTAACACAGATGGAATTCACATAGAGAACACTAACAATGTTCATATATATAACTCAGTAGTATCCAACGGTAATTCTAATGGCTTATCCTCATAAACAGAACAAAAGTTCACCTTATATTTCTTCTCTAAATTTCAATTTTATGTTCTCAGGAGACGATTGCATCTCAATTGGAGCTGGTTGCCATAATGTTGATATAAAGAACATAACATGTGGTCCAAGTCATGGAATAAGGTAATTTCAGTTGTTCATACTAACTTCCCTATAAAAAAGTTCTGCACAAAAGTTTGGCAGTTCTAGCTAGAAAAAACCCTATTCTTCAAAATTTCAACTTGTTAGCTGCACCTATGGTGGACCAGAACTTTTAATGCTCAATTCTTTGTTAGCATCTCTCTCTCTTTTTCTCCAATATATGTAACTTTTGCAAAAGAAAAATGCAGATTTCAAGCCTTTTAAGTTGATTTTGTGACAGCATTGGCAGTCTCGGGATTCGCAACTCGCGAGCTTGTGTTTCGAACATAACAGTGACAGATTCAGTTATTAAGCATTCTGATAATGGTGTTAGGATCAAAACATGGCAAGGAGGTTATGGTTCTGTATCTAAAGTCACATTCAACAATATTCATATGGACACGGTCCGGAATCCTATTATTATAGATCAATACTACTGCCAAACCAAGAACTGTACTAATCAAACAAGTGCAGTTTACATTTCTGATATTTTGTACTCAAACATTAAGGGTACATATGATGTTAGAAGTCCAGCTTTTCATTTGGCTTGCAGTGATTCAGTTCCTTGCTCTGATCTTATATTGTCTGACATAGAGTTGCTTCCTGCTAAAGGAGAATTTATGGCTAACCCTTTTTGCTGGAATGCTTTTGGGGCTGTACAGACACTTACTATCCCACCAGTTTCTTGTTTGCAGGAAGGCATCCCGCAGTTTCTAACTCAGGACATTATTGATCAGTGTTGAGTAATTTGGGTTAAACCGATATGTAAATTAGATTATGCATCATTATAAAAAGTTTCAATATGAGAAGTTCAGAATTTCAAATTTGAACTGTCAGATTATTCTTAATAGAAGGTTAAATGAAGCTTTTTGACCTTCAATGATGGTTACTTCAACTCGTTCGGTAAAATCAAATAGTTGCTAGGATCTTAAACAACTATTAATTTCAAAAACTCCATATAACCTTGATGAAAACCACCATTGAAAAGGAGAATAAAGCAAAGGAATGAAGTTTCAAATTTTACTCACTAAATTACGCATGCAATACGATAAACAGTTAACCTCCGCTCCCAGCCACCTACCCCGGTGATAAGAAACATCTCGTATTTGTGGGCTTTGAAGAGAGTTGATGTACGTAGCCTTGCTCTTGCTTTTGCAGAGAGGGAATGCACCTTTATGGGCTATAATGGGACCATAAAAGGCATACTTAACCCTCTGTAAAGGCTTCGACATAAACACATAAATATATACAAGTCTCCGATTCATAGACACCCAATGGCATTTCCCTCGCAAAGGGGTATGAGTAGTGGTTTATTAAGATAGAATGTGAAAGTTGAGGAAGCTTTGACAATGTGAAAATGACTTTGGTGATAAGGCATGGAACTTAAAACACTCAAAAGTACGAGGGACAAGCTTCAAGTGGGTGACTAGATGTTGTCTTTGAGAAGAGAACCAAAAACAATGTATAGAGAACAAAGAAAACCTAAACCATGTAGGGGTCATAAGTAGCCGATGGCAGGGTTAGTGGCTTAGTGCATAAGCTTGTCCCGGAGTAGCTCTCTGCCAATAATTCTTGTTTAGGTTCTTACTGAAACGACTAGTTATACAGTAGTTTTTATCGTATTTTCATTTCTATTTCGACAGAGGACATGGTATAAATATTCACTGAAATGAATTTTATACCTTCTTTTCCTCTTAAGAATTTATAACGTACCAAAAACGAAAATAATACCCAAGGAAATCCATAATGCATGCAATATTCAGTCGAATTGCATATCGAAATCTAGCAATAAAAGACATTCAAAATTTTGCAAACTGAGGAACGCATAGAAAGAAGCAATAAATACATATGCTCTAAAGAAACTGATATCTTATTCATTATTAACACAAGATTTCAAGAAACCTTTTAATGAGTGGCCAAAATCTTTTGATAATGGCAAGAGAAGTCCAGACTCCAGAAGTTGCAATATCCACCACAAGCACATTTTTCTTTCATTCAAATACACTCATCTGTTATTAAGCAATTCAGTACAGGCATCCATCCACTTTCACAAGCATGGTCAATCGCAATACAAGCTTATAAGATCCTAGACATAAACATGTAAATGGATGCCGATAGATCACTAATATAAAGAAGCAAGTACCTCCAACAAGGAAGCTGCAAATTGCATTTGGGTTTCTTCATCAATGGTTAAGAAGAGAGGAACATGCACGAAGAGGGACTTGATTCCATTTTGCTCTGCAAAGCGAAGGGAGTGGTAATACACATAATTGCAGACAAACCGGCCAGCATCGTCGGAGGCCATAACTTCATAACCTTTCTTTGCCAAAGCCTTAGTAATCTCCTCAACGGGAAGAGTTGTCTGTATGCAGTGAAAATATTAAATACTTGTAACATAATTAAACAGAGGTGAGGATAGAGTCACATACGAAATTTGTACCCCGATAAAGAGTAACCATTGCCGTGCAACAGCACGATCCAGTTGAGGCTACTTCTAATTTAACTAACAATACTGGTGATATATATTTTATTTTCTAAATTTTCTCAAAATAGACAGATGTCTTTTCATGGAACTTTAAAATTTTGAGAATCTCTAAATGATAGTGCAGAAAAAGTTGATGCTGAAAGTAATATTTTAAACCACTCTGAACGATGCATGCAAAAAGAATCTCGTTTACATTTCAAGGCACATAAAGCTTGTGACTTCAGTTCTAAGTTAACTTAAGGTCAGAATAAAGAGGAAGAAGAGATGCCACAGTAGAGGATCATATAATAAAACAGATACTGATTTCAGTAGTTACTAGCTCTTCCAACTAATCCAATTGCAATGTTTGATGCAGAGAGGCAACAAATAGAGGCAATCTTGGGATGTATTTATATCACATCAGCCATTCAGTCCAAATCGGTATGACATGAAAGTTTTCAATTCATTTCCTTCCATTTGCATGTTAAGAAGGTTAAAATTGTGATGGTAACTCCTCGAACCTACTACGGAGACACAAAACATAAAAACAACCATTAACGAAACAAAGTGCACTATAAATGAAACAACTCATTGACAGCAAAGCGAGGGTGCGTTTTATTGAACTGCATGGTATCTAGTTTTTAGCTTTTGAGCTGAAAACAATACATCATTCCAAGTTAATATTGCAGGTAGATTCCCTCGTACTGTCGAATACTCACTCGGTACCCTCATTCTACTCAGTATGTTACCAATTAATTGTAAAATAGTGACAGGAGAAGTTGCCGTGCATTATTAGTAACTTCGGTTCCATAGATAAGAAAGGAAACACTGGAAAAGGAAGTAGCCTCAAATATATAGATAAAGCCTAAGAAATGGAAAAAACCTTCCTATGTCATAACAAAAAGTCCATAGGAAATCATGATCATAATTGATTGATTTCTGTTTATCCGAAACATATGATCTACTTTCCAGCAATAAAGGATATCATAAAATCCATTTACCTCTCGTACTCGTGAAATTCCACCATCTGACGGAATAATAGGTACTTTCTGCATAAAATGATATAAATCCAATGAAATGGAATCCTCATTAGGAAAATGGAGAAAATAAACTTAGGACATCATAGTAATAAAAAAAAGACCTCAGAGATATGTCTAACCTGTGGTTTCCATCCCATCTCATCAGGACACCGAAAAGTAGCTTCGTTGACAGCTTGATGCTCGATGGCAAATCTTGTTGCCCCACTATTAACCCCAAAATGTAGCTAAAGGGAAATATGGCAAAATGTAATCAATCAATAATCAAAGCTAAGTAATTCAGAAAGAATCATCACAAAAGGCGAATGGGACTAAGTAATTATGAGACACATGATCAACTAACCCAAATAATTCTCCCAGAACTTGCAGATTCAGTATCTTTAGTGTTTATGGCAGTTTGCAACGTCTGGTAAAGGGGAATAATTGCTCCTTGTCCTGCAGTTTCAAGAACGCTACAACTCCCCAGTATCACACCTTTTGGTAAACCCTTCTTCTTCATGTACTCACTAAGATTACTGACAATGGTCTCAGTTGGATTCTCTGAAACTCCATGAAATTTCTTAAATCCTGTCACATGTATTGTTACGGCCGGAGGCCCTTCTGACCCCATTATTACTTGACTGTTTAAACTTAAATTTTACTACAGCATAAAATCTGAAACCAAAATCCAAGGACCTGCATGAACAAAAGATAAAATTAAGTTCATATAAGAACTCCAGTTAATGTTATTCGTTATTCTTAAACGAATTGCCATGTTCTTTCCTTCTTGAATAAACCATTTACTGTTTGATAGTGATTAAGCTCTAACTAAACAACCAGTTAGATTAAAAAAATACAAAAGACTGAACCCAGGAAAATTCTATTACACATGACATAAACATTTTTAACGTAGAGAAACTTTGCACAGAGATTAGAAAATGTAATTCAAGAAAATTAACAGGCAATTACCAAGTGATAGAAACAATAGCCTCAAATTGAAGATAGAACACAATAAACTGACAACGTCTCTGTAGGAAACAAAGCTATATAGGAAAATTGAAAATCTTCTGATAATAACCCTTTTCCTAAAACAGTAAAACCATGTAAAGATTATACAAATCCCTTAATCCAATCCAAAATCAAAGAAACACGGGGCTATAATAGATTATTACACCATAAAACGCCACACGACATAACAGAAACAAACAAAACAACCCCAAAAAGAAATGAATCGGTATTAATCCACCTGACCCCAAAATTAAAGCTAAAAACCAAAATAGAATATCACTGATCAAATACCCAGCTGATCAATCTGCCTTAAAATCAACAAAAGATAGGAAATTTAAGCATGCGTTTTTAAATTCAGAAAGAAAAGATAAGAGCTTTTGAAAATTTCTCACCTGTAATCTTCTAAAAAGGGGAAAAATTAAAAAAAAAAAAAAAAAAGAAAAAAGAAGAAGAGAGAAAAAGAAATGACTCAACCACCAGTCTTATCTATAGAAAGTGGATTTAACTCTTTAATGAACTAGTAAAGATTCCAATCAGATTAGGAGAAAGATACAGAGATGGGTAATAATGAAAGACAAAAAAAAAAAAATATATATATATATATATATATATATATATATATATATATAATATTATTTTAGAAAATGTGGCCTTGCTCTGTATGGGTCACTTTCAAAGAACAAAAAAATAAATAAATCCAATTGTAATCCTTTCTTCTCTGTACCTAAACTGGTACATTATTTCCATATTTTAATATATGCGTAGTGTCTGTATCAATCTGTTGGTTAGGGGAGGATAAGCTTGTGATTACAACCTCAATTATCAGTGCATTACCAATCAATTAAACTTAAATAATTTGCAAATAACTTGGATAAAATAATACAAGTCTTTCAAGATGATCAAGAAATAGGCACAATTGGTGTTTTTTATATTTTCCAAGTAAAAATTTCCATAGAATCAAATGAATTTTCTGTTACTTAATATTTCAAAATAACTAATATAATTAATGCGTAAAGATACTATAAAGGTTTGATTGGTGCTTATAGAAAAAGAAATAAATATATTCTAAATAAAAATAAATGAACATGTGAAGTGATAAGCATGTTCCATTATTCAATTGAAAAGAAAGGTTTATAATTAGATTAAGGCAGCTGTCAGTATCAAATTCTTAATTCAGATTATTAATCCACCAATAACAATAGAGTAACGGAGTAGCCAATAATATATATATATATATATAATATGCACGTCTTGGTTTTCTTTTATGATTCCTTATCTAGGATCATAGCCTGGTTCGAACATGGATCATGGGCTTCGGCCTTATGGATTATTTGTGATTTCCTCCATGAAGCTTCTTGAATAGCGTGATAAAGATCACGAAAAATTAATTATTCATATTTTGATAATACAAAAGAAATTTTTGAGTGACCAAAAAGTTAGGGCCTTTGAGGGATATCTCCTAATTTAGAAAAAGAAAATCATGTACTCCAAAAACATATTATCATTAGTATAGATTTGCAGAGTGCTTATTCTGTAATGCAATGTAAAAAAAAGAGGCCAACAAGTTTAGAGCAAGCTTCAAAGCTAACACTAATGCAGCGCCAAAAGCCCGCCAACAAGAAAAAGAAAAAAAGGAAAGAAAGGAAAAGACAAGATAACCTTACGAACGTCGAAGTGATGTTTTGTCTGTCGTCCAACAAGTCAATCTTTAGACGCCGTTGATTTTACTGACTGTAAGTTACTCCAAAACCATCATCTGCTGTTGAAAATAAAAAAGGGAGCCAAATCGCTACCGCAGCAAGCAACCACCGGAATTTGCTTCCATCTGCACCGCCAATCTCTGCTGCTACTCAGAATAACCATAACAGATCAATCGTCAAAAATGTTTTATCATATGGCTGGTTGCTTGGAAGCTTGAAGACCTTTTGCTAAAATCTCAAGAACAGTTTAATAGCTGATAGCGATGTCGACATCTTTTCCACATTTATCGGTGCTTTTCTCGGCTTCTTCGGTTGCCAGACAGATCCCTCTTTGCACTGGTGATCTCAAAGTCTCTGCTCGTAGCTTTCCGGTGAGAGACTAATACCCAAATAAAAAGTAAAGCTATGACCTTTTTACTATACTTGTGTAGTCCAGTGACAATCAATCAAAAAAGGCCTGTAGTTTTTCTAATGCGAGTTTGAAATTTTGCACTTCAAATTTACTTGCCTTAAACTTTTGATCACATGGGTTTTGTTTTATGTTCTGTTTTAAGTTGAGTCATAATTGGGTGAAATTAACTAGAACTTCTGCAATTCTATCTAAGACTTTGTTTAATACAATGATTAGCTGTAGGTACTAGCTAAGGACCTGTTTCTATCTCTAAGGGACATCAACCAAGAAGTGATCTTTTCTTAAATTTTCTCCTTTTGGATTACAAGGGAATTCTGAACATGTTGTTCGTTTGTTTGACGCATATTTGAAATCCTCTTTTTGAAGGGTTCATCATAATCCTTCCTTTTGAGGTAATATCAAGTTGCTGTATGGACTTATGGTGGTTTTTGCAGGTTTTGCCAGAGGATATTTGTTCAGTGGAAGGTAGCCGCCTTCTGCTCTATGGAGGAGCTGGCAGTTTCTGCCGAAGGTTCCATGGCTTAAAGCTACGAATACTTGAGAGCCTTAGCCTTAGACAGCGCAATAGAGAATGGAGACATGTAAAGGAACTCAAGACTATAAAAAATCAAGATAAGAATCACTTAAGTAATCATTTGGAAACAACTTCAACACATGCAGGACAAATTTCTGAAGAAGTCCATAAGATAAATGTGCCAAGTGGTTAGTAATGATGCATTGCTAAATATGTAATTATAGTTTGCGTGTTTATGTGTTTTATTAATCCATTTTAGTTAAATTAATGTTTTTGTTAAATTTTCAGCTTTAAAAAGTGAATGATGCGTAGAGCTTAAGTTCAATTTATAGAGAGATTATACGTGCTTTGAATGTAGATTCCATCAATGGAACCATAAAAACAACTCCAAAACCTGAAGGTTATTTGTCTGATTTTCATCCTGATGGTTGCATGAGTGCAGCTGCTTCTGTGGAGTCTCCATCTTCGACACAGGCACATGCACATTCCTTGAGTTTTCCAATTGAAGGTGGTAGAGCAACTTCTCTCTCTATTGCTGTCATAGGAGCTACAGGTGAGCTGGCTAGGGGGAAAATTTTTCCAGCATTATTTGCTCTGTATTACAGTGGCTTTCTACCCGAGGTTAGTTTGCTACTCTAATATCATTCATTATTTAGTTTGCGTTTCTTTTATTGGCTGTAATATTTTCTTAGGATGAGGTAAAAATTTATCCTTTTTTTGGTCTTATTTTTCCATGCTTGCAGGATGTGGCTATCTTTGGTTATTCAAGGAAGAATTTGACAGATGAAGATCTGAGATCCATTATAGCTTCAACTTTGACTTGCCGCATTGATCATCAGTATGGTTATCTTGTTGCCTTGGAAGTTTCTTTTTTATCTTCTTATTGTAATTCAATTGAATGTCATGATTATAATCTCTGAAAATATCTCCAACTTAATGGTGATAGTGATACAGTATCTCAATAATGGTTTATGGTCTTTACCTTTAAGAGAGAGCATTAGTATGCTTACAGTGGGTGACCTGCAATCTTAACTGCTTTATAATGAGAGTATTAAGTTGTTGAATCCATTATCCAAAAGCACATAAAATTGAATTTTAGAAAGTTCTTAGTAAATCAAATTGATTACAGTTGTGTCTGTGCTTAAATACATAGTTATTTAAACTTCCTAGATTCTCTGATATAGCATCTCTCAATAATAAAGGTATCAACATGTTTCAGACAGAACTGTGGAGACAAAATGGAGATGTTTCTTAGTAGGACCTACTACCTTAATGGAGGTTATGACAATAGAGAAGGGATGTCAAAGCTAAATGCCAGAATGGAGCAGATTGAGGTATACCTGAAGCAATCTCACACTTGACAATTTAGGAATTTATTTAGGTTGGTAGTCTGGTTTTGATAATACAATTCTTCATCTGAATTTCTTTTTTATTTAGGTTGGTAGTCTGGTTTTGATAATACAATTCTTCAGCTGAATTTCTTTTGATAACTGATTCTGAAATGACTTGCCAAATGCAGGCGGGACATGAAGTAAACAGAATATTCTACCTTTCTGTGCCACAAGAAGTGCTTCTTGATGTTGCTTCATCGCTCGCTGAGAACACCCAAACCCACAGGGGCTGGAATCGTATAATAATTGAGAAACCTTTTGGATTTGATGGTCCATCTTCTCATCGATTGACTAAGGCTCTTCTTTCTAAATTTCATGAGAAGCAATTATACAGGTGTCAATACATATCAGTCATCCCTCTTTTTTTTCAATGTGTCATCTCAGTCTTTTCTAATAGGCATTCAGTTAGTATACTAGTTGATGATACATGATTTGAATTTATCCCATTTCAGGATAGATCATCTTTTAGGAAGAAACCTCATTGAGAACCTCACAGTATTACGGTTTTCTAATCTAGTCTTTGAGCCGTTGTGGAGCCGAACTTATATACGGAATATACAGGTGAGTGTTCTCTTCTTGAGCTCAACTGTTTGATTATATATTTGTTTTATTAAACTCAAGTACGCCTTCTAGAATAAGCAATCACTACATTATGGTGAATTTTGCAGATTATTTTATCAGAAGATCTCAGTGTGCAGACTGGAAGGTTGGTATAGTTTATTGTTCTATTTCATACATTTTTCAAACAAATTAAGTGAATTTTGTGGACTGAGGATTTCAAATATGATATCTGGCTTTCATTATATCAGGTATTTTAACGGTTATGGGATCATTCGGGATATAGTGCATAGTCATATATTCCAGACAGTGGCATTGCTTGCCATGGAGCCACCCATAAGCTTAGATGGCGAAGATATTCGAAATGAAAAGGCATCTGATCTTTATGCAAAATGCCTTCCTGTTTAGCAAATTTGAACTGTCATTTTAATAAGTTTCTTTTCAGGTCAAGGTTTTAAGATCAATCCGCAGATTGGATCCTAGTGATGTCATCCTTGGGCAATATAAAGCTATTTCCAGAGACAAAGTTGATGTAAATATGAACAGTTTGACTCCAACATTTTTTGCTGCTGCGTTGTATATTGATAATGCACGCTGGGATGGCGTGCCTTTCCTGATCAAAACCGGCATGGGACTCATCAAACACAGGTGAAAGACTAATTGTGGAATTGCCATTGTTTGATGATATAGCTAATAGAGTCGTACTTCTTTCCATCCTTAGCTTGATGGCACAAATATATTCTGCTTCATGAATCGTGACTTTGATTGACAAATAATTTTCAGATGTTATTATGCTTGTCTTGGGAAAATTCTTTTGAGATATGCTTGCAAGACAATTTCAGGGTTATAATCATAATGCTATGGTAAAGAATGAATATGCAATAAGATTACCTGTTTCCTTATGCTTTCTTCCCGCGAACATAAATTTTACTATGAACATTTGGAAGCCAAACACTAAAATATTATCAAAATTTTTTTGATATTTGTACTTAAAAAGTAAGAAACTCTATAATTAATTCTAAAATAATGAATTCAAATGGTAGCTAAATTAAATGCAAGGAAGGGTTTGCATGATATGAATTGGTGTATGAAAGGATGATTATTCTGTTGCTTTGCATTTATGTGATAGTTACCATCTTGAGGGAGAAAGTACTAAGTAGATTATTGTCTGTACATTGTTGGTTATTTTACCAAAAGAAATTTGCTTGCCAACATGAGTTATACATTGCAGAGTGGAGATACGAATCCAGTTCCATAATGTCCCCGGAAATCTTTATCGTGAACGCATTGGGCACAGCATTGATATGGCCACGAATGAGCTGATTTTACGCGATGTACCTGATGAAGCCATTTTAGTCAGAATTAACAATAAGATTCCAGGACTGGGCTTGCAGTTGGATGCTTCCGAACTTAATTTGCTCTACAAGGACAAGTATAGAAACTACCTTTTTCATACTTGTATTCTTACTTTCTTATGTTTCTTTTAACTCTCCATGCAAATACCACAGGTATAATGTAGAAGTGCCTGATTCTTATGAGCATCTTCTCCTTGACGTGATGGACGGAGACAACCATCTCTTTATGAGAAGCGATGAGCTTGCAGCTGCATGGAATATTTTAACTCCTATTCTCCATGAGATAGACAAGAATAATATTGCACCAGAGCTGTATGAGTTAGGGGGTAGAGGTCCAATTGGAGCATACTATCTTTGGGCCAAACATGGAGTCCGGTGGGCAGATGACTGACTGACAAAGCTTTTTCACCAAAGATTCTGCTGCCTGATACAGTGGTCAACATTCAACAACACTTGCCTTCTCTCCTAATAAATGAATGTTTTTTTTTTTTTTTCCGTATGACCAGGAGGTAAAGGTTTTTGCCACTCCACCAAAGTCACTTTCCGAGGAGTATGCAAATCCTTAAACTAGCAGAGACTTCTGGTTCTAGTCTTTTACTAATTTCTTAAACATGGCTGTTTTATGTATGGCAATTATTTGTTTATTCACATTACATATTAAAAGATTCTTCTTTGTCAATCAATTCCCATCGCAGAGCTAGCTGAAAAAGTGAAATGTAGTTGGGAGACACGAAAAAGAACCACTTTATTTACCATCAGAGCCCACTCTGAACTGTACTTTCTACCAAATACAATTAAGACACATTTTCATTTTTGGTAAGTTTCAGACTCCATCGACCATGAGTCATCTATCTACTATTCAATCAGTAATTAATGTTGTTTGTTTTGTTCCGCAGATGGGTCTTTTCTTTCTGCAAAGCAGACAATTAATGTAGCCATATCGGGCAAGCTACTTGATAATTTACCTTGCCCCTCTATGAAAATCACTTATTCTCATAAGAAGAAACCTGTTAAACATTTACAAGGACAATCCCTAAACCTGAAAGTTGAAACTTGTTAAGTTCCAGAGTATCACATTGGCTGAGGGACCATTTGCACGAAGACTTCATTGGCCATAACCATTGACAAATAAAACAAAGGGTAGATGAAGGGTTCAGACTATGTTGCACCGAAACGGAAACAAAGAAACATGAGAAGGATACATAGAAAAAGCAGTTAAAATATTTTATATAGAAAAATGTTTTCAAAACATCATAGGGTTGAGCTGCCAGGTGCATGAGGGTGACTACAGTCTACCGAGGTGGGTCCTGAAAAGACGTAAAGAATTTTAAGGGAGGGGCACTCCTCGGCAAACCGCCACAAAATGTAATGTCATGTGTATTGCGTCACCTCGTTTATATCATACCATTCGTTAGGTTAAAGGACAAATATATGTGTGATATTAGCAATTATTCTGCCAACTCACCACCCAATCTCAAATTCCCCAAAATACCACTATTCCGTTTCTACTAACCCCACTAAATTATATTTTTTTTTAGCGAAATTATGTAAATTTAATAAAATTAGAACCACGGCGAATCATATGCAATCTGATTAGTATTTTAGAATATAAAATGAGAAAACAAGATTAAAGAAAAATGCTTCCCACTGTCATGACTAATAAGTTAGTTTACTATTTTTTTATCGATAAGAGTTAAATTCGTAGTGAAAATTGACTTGTATTATCTCTTTACTGATAATTAAAAAATGATTTATTCAACTTCTAATATTATAATCTCATTCATCAAAAATAAATATATGATTTCAGGATCAAATTATTAAACAATCAATCTTTTTATCAAATCCATCCATATTAAGGAGCAAATTAATTAGGGAGGATGTGACAATATTGTGCAAAAATAAATTATTGTCTAGAGATAAGTGGGAGACATAACATGTTGTTTATAGTAAATTTGTAGAAAATTAATTGGTGACTAATTTTTTCATTTACAGGTTGATTTTCTATATTTAATTGCAACGTTTATTTATTATTTATGTAAAAAATTTAATAAAAATAGATATAGAATCTATAAGATGTTATTATTTATTTATTGTTATGGATATTTTAGTAAATTCATCTATATGTCAATGACTGATATTTAATTTGTGATACAACCACCCCGAGATGACCCCATTCTCTATATAGAGTCCATTAGTAAAGTCTGCAGCTGGTGAGAGAGTTGCTAAGCTAAGCATTCCAACCTCCCCAACTTTTTAATACATGCATGTGTAATGTAACCATGTGCATGGATTATCAATATTCCTCCAACATCAACCAATAAGATAAGACTCCATACTCTATTTCTTCTTCCTCTGTTCTCTTATATATATATATATATTTCTGTCTTTCTTCGTTCTTGGTTTGAGGAAAAGCAGCTCTCACCATGGAGAATGAAACAAGGAAGAGGAGGATGGAGAATATTGAAGAACCAGAGAAAGGAAAAGGATTAGAAGATGATGAAGAAAAGATGGAGAAGTTCTTTGCTTTAATTAGAAGCTCAAAAGAGATAGCTGATCAAATGAGAAGAGGCTCTAATGGATCCAGAGAGAAAGAGGACAAGAAAGCTGAGCCAGCAGCACCAGCTTGGCATCCATCATTTCAACCAGAAGATTTTATAAAAGACTTTAAGGATAATAAAGCAGGACCCTCAAAGGTAGAAGAAGGAGAAAAAGGACATCAGAAGAAAGAAGTAGAAGAAGAAGAAAAACTAGACCTAAATCTCTCTTTGTAACTTGTAGGGATGTGTAAGTCAACTACCAACTGTAATTTCATTGCTTTAGAGATAACTACAGGGTCACTTTCTTTTGCATGTTGAAAAAACTTACTGCTTTTATTTCCATTAGTTGGATTAATCTTCTGATATATGCTAAACAACCAACAAAGAGTCTTCAACTACCTTCTGGCCTTAATTGTCTAGACTAAATTGACATTGTGCAATTCAAAAGGGACTTTGAAGACAACACATGTAGAAGAAGTGGTAAAACAGAGAGAAATCTTCTTAGAAGGAACAAGTCATGAGTTCATCAAAATCAAAACCAAAAAATAAATAAATAAATAAGTATTTGGATCATGCATAAGTACATGTGAACATAAGGTTCTTGGCTTCATCTTGATCCACTGCACAAGTCTACCCCAAAATATTATCTTCTTGCACAAAACACCTTTTTTTTTTTTCTTTTAATTTTAGCCTGGCCAGCCTTGCTGGTCGGTAGTGAAGCTAGATGCTTGTCTTAATCAGCAGGGACAGAGCTAGGAAAAATTATTTGGGTGTCAAATGAAATTTTTTAAACTTTGAGGGATATTAAATATAATTTTCTGTATCTTTTGGAGGCCATGGCCCTCTTAGGTCTGCTCATGATTGATTAGTTTGAACTTCAATTATTCACAAAATATCAAGATTAGAGTGATCAAAATTGAAAGATGATATTGAATTAGTAATTGAATGATAGCTAACAATTAGCATGCTTATTTCATAGTGGGAGTAATTTCAATTGATAATATTTCTGAATATCATTTAATTCTGGAAGTTTGTGTATGATGTTCCATTAACTGTAAGTAAAATATTTTAACTGTAGGATTAGTCTAGAGAAACAATATCCACTTCTCCTTTTTTGTCCTTGAAAAGAATGCAGAGGGAAAGGGTTAAGGAATAATGATTATCAGCTTTAATATCAATCAAAGAAGAAAAGATACGGCAGAAGAAAAAGAAAATGATGTTCTGGGTGTGGGGACAGCCTTGAATGGGAAATGCAAACGACCGTAAATTATGTAAATCAACGGTTCCAGTCGAGAACTTCCAGTCAGTTCTCGAGTGTTTTTCGGTGTTATAAAATCAGAAGTTAGGAAACTTTTTTTTTTTTGTGGAAAATTTAAAATGTAAATATTTATGAAATAACTTTAGAAAAAACTTAAAAGAAAAAATTAAAAAGGCTTAACATAATTTATTTATTAAAAAAAAAAAGCTGTAAACTTTTTTTTTTTTAGAAAAAGAGTTTGAACTTAATTTATTTTTTTTAAATGAAATGGCGTGCTTATAGTAAATTAAAAAATTAATTTTTCACAAAATATCTTTAAAATTAGCCGTTATACATAGTTGTTAAGAGGATAAATTTTGAAATTTCACAAAAATATTTGAAAAAATAAAAAAAAATTATTAAAATCCTGGTGGAACTGCCGGTTCAAACAATCGCAACTGCTAGTTCTAACAAGTTGAATCAATTCTGACAGGTTCTTGGAACCGCTGGTTCACAGTTCCTCAAAAATTGGATCCGGAATCAAACTGCATACCTCCGATTCCAGTTCTGATTCAAATCGATTTCAGTTTCTCACAATTTTAGTTCCGAACCGGCAATTCCGGTTCAGAAAACCGGAAAATCGCCATGCCTACATCCACCAATTTTTCTTGCCTACTTTTTCAAAAAATGAAAAAGAAAAAAGAAAAGCAAGGATATTGGTTCACTTCAATCACCCTCGTTGGAACAGCTTCAAAAGGCCTCAAACCCTAAGTAGGTCCCCACTACTATAATTGAGTCAATTTTTATAAGTACGAAACTTAAAATCAATCTTCAGAAACATCAAACAGTCACACAAGATTAGGTTAAACCTACACTAACCATGGAAGAACAGAGGAAAAAGAAACAGAGCATTCCTGCAGCAGAACAGCATGGACAAGAACAGGAGGTTTATGATGATGATGAGAAAGTTGAGAAATTCTTTTCCATAATTAGAAGGCTAAGAGATTCTCGTCATTGTTCAACAAATAGCTTGCGCGAATTAGAAGCTCGCAAGAAAACCAGGATGGTAAAGAAGGTAAATTTATTACCTGAATGGACTCCATTTCAAATGGAAGATTTTGCTGGCATAAATCCATCAAGTTCTTCAAATAAAGAAGAAGGAGAAGACGAGAAGGAGAAGAAAGAAGCATTAGATCTCAATCTTGCTTTATAAACTTGTGTTTTTTGTGTCTGTGCTCTGTTTTTTAACATGAAATTTTTGAGATAGATATCTGTTGTGATTTTCTGTTATGAGTCTTATAAAATTTGTGAAAGATTTGATTTTCCTCTTTGTTTATGGAGAATTATCCAAAATATCAATTATAGTTGGGGTATTTGATAATATGAACGAAGAGTGGTAATATTATTGTCACTGAAGTTAACGAGAACGTGGATCAAATCAATTTCCATGTGATTGTGATTTAATTTCCTTTTCAAGGTAAGAGGTTATTTTACATCTAATGAATTTCTGTTTCTTTTGGATTCTTCAATACATATGGGAAAACAGACTATAAACTTCGGATTTATCAAGTTCTATTAACTCTTCAACTCATAGTCTCAGCTTCCTGACATTGGATGAATCATCATACGAGAAATCTGATAAAAAGACTAACTGTTTTGCTTCTGCTTGAGCTTAGACAACTTTCCCTCTTTCCAGCAGTAAAGGCATGTATGAAGTATGAACATGAGGATTGCTTTTCCAGATTCTGATTGAATGCTGCTAGCTATTCAGGATTCTGCTGCCTCGTTAACATTTTGCCCAAAATCCCTGTGATTGCCAGTCACCAGTAATCCCTGCATGAACACAAGCCATCCTTAAAATGATGGAATCTATTAGCATCTCTCAAAATAATCTCCCTTCTCGTCACTTTAGCTATCAACTTAATTGCGGAATGACAATCCCCACAAACGCGAAGGTTTTTCATGACCCGAATAGGCATCCCTTCAGGCAGCTTCAAAAGGCCATATGCAACGGCTAATTTCTCACTGTGATAACGTAAGCTATGAACCTTCTCTTCCTCATCCACATCATGTAGCACAAAGCTACCATCAGGACAATATCCAATTTCTCTTAATAATGTACCTAATTTCTCTAACATTTTCAATATCATTGCATGCTCAGGATGGCTTGTGCTATCTCCCCCAGTAAACATATGCACTTTCTTTTCTACTTCAATCCAGCTACAACCAGGTGATTTGCTTAAATTCTTTGCTCTCATGGATTTCCTCGTTGCGGCAACGTTCCCCCATCTTCCTTGGGATGCATAGATATTTGATAGCAAGATGTGAGGCCCTGCATTTTCTGGCTCAAGCTCCAGAAGCTTCTTTGCAGCAACTTCAGCCAAATCTAACTTCATGTGGGTTCTGCATCCTCCTAATAAAGCCCCCCACACAATAGCATCTGGTTCCATAGGCATCCTTTCAATTAAACTCATTGCCTCATTTAGCCTTCCTGCTCGACCAAGTAGATCCACCGTGCAAGCATAATGCTCAGTTCTTGGATCCACTAGATATCTAGATTTCATTGACTCAAAAATTTCAACACCTTCTGTAACTTTCCCACTGTAACTACATGCTGTCAGAACTCCAATAAAGGTAATCTCATCAGGTGCAATGCCTGAAGAGATCATCTCATTAAAAACTTGTAAACTTTCATTTCCAAAACCATGCTGTGCATAGCCTGTAATAATCGAATTCCACATAACTGTATCCTTCATAGTAAACCTATCAAACAACATTTTTGCCTTCACAAGATCACCACATTTAATGTACATCGTTATCAAAACAGAGGAAACATACACATCAGAATCAAACTGGGATCTTAACAACTGTGCATGAATCTGTCTACCATGGTCAAGACTTGCCAAGCTACCACAGACAGAAAGAATGCTTATCATAGATGGGAAAGTTGGCCTCACTCCTACTCTTTGCATCAAACGAAACAAGTCAAGGGCTTCCAATTCAAATCCTTTTCTCTCATAAACCTTGATCATGGCATTCCATGTCCCATCATCCTTCTCCCTCATTTGATCAAATACCCATCTTGCTCTTCCTACCTCCCCATTCCGTCCAAATCCCATAATCATCTCATTACATGCAGCAATCGGCTTCACAGGCATTGCCTCAAAAAGTTCAGCAGCTTCCTCAATCCTCCCACTCCGAGTATATCCCATCAACATTGCTGTCCATGTCACCTCATTCTTATCCGGCATTACTTCAAACAACTTCCTAGCTACATCCACCCTGTTATTCGTTGCATACCCACTAATCATAGTAGTCCAAGCAACGACATTCCTTTTTGGCATCTCGTCAAAAATTTCTCTTGCTTCACTTAATCTTCCATCCGTGCACAACCCTCCAATCATATTAGTCCTAGCAACAACATCTTTCTCCGGCATCATATCAAAAAGGCTTCGGGCTTCACTGACACGTCCATCTTCAACCAAACCACCTAACATCACTGTCCAAGAAATCACATTCTTCTCAGGCATTGCCCAAAAGAGTGATTCTGCTTCGTTTATCATTCCCTCTTGCACGTAACCCCTGACCATGGCAGTCCACGAAATTACATTTCTCTCTGGCATACTATCAAACACTTTCCTCGCCTCATTAATCATTCCATTCTTAATATACCCAGAAATCAATCCATTCCAAGAAACCGTGTTTCTTTCAGGCATTTTATCAAACAAACTCTGGGCCTCACAAGGCTGCTTGTTTTGGAAGTAGCCAGCAACAATTGCATTCCAGGAAATAATGCTTTTGTTTGGCAATTCATCAAATATTCTTCGAGCTCTGCCAATTTGGCCAATACGGGCGAAATGTGAAATCTGGGAATTGGAGGATACTGCAAATAAACTTGCGCAGTAGGTTCTACGAGGAACAATCAGAAACCGCATGGATGATGAAGAACAGGACAGGAGAGATTAGAGTACTCACCAAAAGAGAACACTGAAATTTGACTTTTTGATTATTAATTTCTCAGTTGCTTTTAATGGACCAGCAATTAAAAGAAAAACCGCGGGAAAGAGGCTACGTATCAGCTTAAGCTAGACTTTCTTCTTTTTTTTTTTTTTTTTTTTTTTTTTTTTTTTTTTTTTTTTGATAGTAGTTCTGAAATATTGTTGAGAAATACAGAAGGCGAGGAGGATAGGAAAAGGTAGAGGGTCGTTCTCCGATCAAGGGAAAGTTTTCCTTCAATGGAAGGAAAATTGATATTCTTTGATTTTAGCTGGGATCACATTTTTCAAATCTTCCTTCTCCAATTTATTATTTTATTTCATTTAAATAAGAGCTAAATGATATTTTATTCGGTCATTTTTTTATTACAACATTTTTTCTTAAATTTTTCTGCAATGAAATAATTAATTTAAATATGAATATTTATTCTTTAGTTATAACTTATAATTAAATACATATTATTTTTTACGAAAAAAATTTGTAAAAAAAAAATTATTCATCAAACTTTGTAATTTATCAATTTGAAAAAAATCCAAATAATCAAATTATATGATCTTATTATACGACAACAAATTATATTGAAACACATTTACATGCATGCTTGTTTGTGTATGTATTTATTATAAATTTATCAACTAATATATTTGATTGATATTACCTTATTATATTTAATACATAATTTTTTTTAATTTATTGAAAGATTTTAATATGCCAAAATAACACTACTAGCTATACAACACAATATGGGACTCGAACTCAAGAGCAGACCACGTCTGATTGGCTGATACTAATATTTAATTGGTTTCAAATAAGTTGGAACTCAGAATTTAAACTATCAAGTTCAAAAGATTTTCTTTCAATTGAACTAGAACAACAAATGAAAATCAATTGCGACAAAAGAAATCAAACGACAAACGCGGTGAAGAATAAGCTGTGGAAAGAACTTTGGTAGCCAGAATAGCATTAGCAGCTTCAGTGTAATGGATCCCATCCCAGCTTACAGATGGGGATTTTCCATCACAAACATGATAGCCAGGTTGACCACAAGTTACCCCTATATTGTAATTGTATGGAGGACCTCCATAGCCACAACATGCCATTAGTGGATTTGAAAAACCTGCAATTATCAAATTGCAAAATTAAACCAATGCAGTTACTCGAAAGTCGCAGTTCTTGCAAAGATTATCTTGAAATATGGTTCATATGATAGCAATTTGCATACACTTCATCTCCTTCTACAAATTTTTAAAACCAAGAACAGGGCTGCAAGCAAACCAGAACAAGATTTCATACTCATTTGTTAAAAAAGCCAAGCTTGAGAAAGTCATGTGAGATTTCATATTAGAATGCATTGGAATCGTGTTCGATGTCATGTACTCGTTATCAAACACAATCAAGAATGCAAAACATCGAAATAACTAATCGATGCCTAATGGTTTCACTGAAGTTAAGCGTCTATTGTATTATCTTCCATCTTCACAATCAAAAAGTACTTGCAAGCAAAAAAACGAAAAAGGAAAAAGAACATTAGTTAGCTTACCATATTTGGAGGAGTTAGCAATGAGGTCATACTTGATGGAATATATATCTACATAGACTATAGTTGCACCTGTCAATTGAGACCTCATTCTTTGGCATGCACGACGCAATCCTTCATTGAACAATCTTGCAGCACTGTTATAACTTGAAATACATCCGTGTGAATCCAAATCCTTTGTCTTAGTTAATGCAAGTTTTTGAGGGAGGCAACCTAATGGCCCGGTGTTATGTATCCAGAATTTCCTTCCTCCATGATCATATAAAGTCTAATTGATATGAAAAGGAAAATTCCTTTTAGTGCAGAATCTTGATAGCACAAGCAGCAATTTGGATAACATTTGACAATAATACCACAGGGATTACTTAAGTTACCTTCATGGCATTCTCTATTTCTTGAATAAAGGATGGAATCCTTTTGACCACTTGAACATAGGATAGATTTTTAGAAAATGAATCAGCAATGTCATTTTGACCAATGTCAATCATGTAAAGTGCATTCTGAAACCCATCATCGCTGATCAAATTTTGTGAACCTAAAAACCAAGTAAATAGCATTTTCTTAAGTTTCTGCATAACAATGTCTATCATGTTTGATACTCTCACTAGCTAACTATAAAGCAGATATTGGGTCACAGGATGGATTCTAATGCAACGGCTAAACATAGACATGCCAAAAGAAAAAGATAATGAAAAATGAGTCATTACCAGCATTGACAAGTTCAAGGGCTCGAGCTTTGAAATGAAGGAACTGCATAATTTGAATGTTCAATGAAAAAGGAACAAACTTTGGAAGAGTTGAAGATCCCACAACGGCAAAGTTTACACCATTACTGAACCTTGAGCCCGCCAATGAGTCCAGATATGGGTTTAGAAAACTAGCATTCAAACTCTGACCTGCACAGATTTAAAAAATTTTGTAAACGCTAACCCGTCAGAATGGTCAGCATTTTTGAAATTTGAACTGCAGTAATGAAGAAGATAAAGTACAAGTCTTAGCTTTCCACAAATTAAATTTATTTGGAGTACGGCTACCATTAAATTCAAACCAATCAAGACTTTCAGAATCAGTGACAGAGAAAAAGAAAATGCGAATGTGGCACTTACAGAGGAAGTCGATCAAAAGACGTCCATCAGACAATCTACCGGTTGACCGGTGGAAGAATAAGCGACCATTTGGAAGATTTACAGGAAAGCCAAGACCGGCGGTTAGTCCACCGGTGTCGGAATTTGAATCCCCAAAGTTGAAGATGACAGGCGAGTTCTTGCATTGAGAAGCCACCAAAGTGAAAGAAAATGAAGTAATAACAATAAGCAGAAGAAGAAGGAGAGGTTGAGAGAATGGAAATGGAGAAGCCATTGGTAAAGTGAAGTAAAGGAAGTGCGTTTTACTGTTGTGTAGTGCGCGTTGTTGGCCAAATAAGCTACGTGGAGAGTGGAGATTTTGTATTTTTGCTTTTAGCTTTCGTGTTTTTTTACGAAAAGAAAAGGAAAGGGGAGAGATTGTGAGAGTGGGACAGTATGAGTTTGCGTGTAGATCTCAGCAGGAGATTAGGTTTTGTGCCTGAAAGGTTTTAGACAATACCATGTGACGTGTGCAAGTGCAAGACCAGCTATTTACTAGTGTTGGCCACTGCCCAGACAATAATAGGTTGGATCAAAATCTGAGAAATTGAAAGAAAATTTTTCAAATATTAATTTAAAATAGAAATAAATAGAAGTTTTTTTTTTTTTTTTTCAAGAGTTCAAAATGAGAGATGCAATAGGAGAATTCCTGAAGGGGTCACTCGTCTTTAACAGTACAATTTTTTTTTTTAAGAAAAAAAAAAGTTTTAAACCGAGAGTGAAATACTAAAATTTCTCAAAACTTCAATCATCTTAGTAATATTAATTTCGCTTAAATACAATAAATTGAATTTAAATTTTATCGCAATTGTCAATGAATTATTGGTAGTGGTCGACAATAATATAATGATAGTTGACAACAATATAATCAATAATAACGGTGATAATCGAACTAATTTCTTCTTTTAAAAAATCATTTTTGTTTAAAACCCTCCACTTTATAGAATTTTTTAAATTTTTTTAAATTTATTTTTTTGAAACAAAAGATGCCTTATTATTATTTTTTTTCTGATTTAGGGATAAAAACTTAAAAGAAAAATAGTTTTTCTTCCTTATCTTCTCAAATAAAAATAACTAATTTTTTCTCTTATTTATATTTGTTGCTAGAGAGGTGGACCAAAACCGTTCAGCTGGTCAATACTTAAACGGGCCTTGTATGGCTGCCTATCCCAACCAATTAAAATGAATGGGCTTAAGTAGGTATTTGGATCCATTTCGACTTGCCTGGAGTCAAAGGCCTATATCCAAAGTACAACACCGTTGACGGTTTGTCGTCCCCCATCAAGGCCGGGGCCAGCCCAATTAGAAATTATGGTCCTGTTCAACAAACATACACACACTTTTTTTTTTTTTTTTTTGGGAAAGCAACACACACACATAATAATAATAATAATAATAAAGGGTCACGTGCCTGTCACGAGTTTGGTTCGAACTACAATTGATAATTTTAATTTCGAATTGAACTATAATTTCTGTTTCTAATAATAATAATAAATAAATAAAAAGTGACCTGTGGAGTCATATCAAATTTTAATTTAATAAATCAACAAATAAAATAATGATTTTAATTATAATAATGAGGTTTCGAAATAAAAACCGTCAATTTTAATGAATCGACCGTCCCAATTAATTGAAAGTACTATAATTAAAGTCCTATCAATAATTTAAAAAAAAAATGAAAAGACATTATGGAGGAGTCAAAGGAAACACCAATTGCAATTGATTGAGAGCTTGATCCAAAACTCAATCAAAAACAAAAAATAATAAAGCACAGGTTTTTTTTTTTTTTTTTTTAATGATGATAGCAAATGCTTTTTTTTAGTGCAATATTCAAAATAACTTTTAAATGTAAAAAGAAGCCTTTATCTTCATTATTGTTGGGAAAAAAAAAAAAAAAAAAACTTAAGTGTTTTATCTTTTTGCCCTTTTTTGAATGCTTTTTGGGAATTTGACCCATTTCTTTAATGGTGGTACGCGTCAGATATAAAGATACACCAACTAATTTGGTCTTTGTTTTTAGGACAGAGTACCTAATTTTGATTATAATTGTAATTTCATCTATTTTATTTTGTAGATATATTAATTAAATCTTTATAATTTAGTTCCAAAAAACTAAATATGTTATCGATTTAGGTTTGGAAGCAGAGCCAATACTTGTGAAACTTTAAACTTCTTATTCTAATATTTATTTGGAATTTTATTATTTTTATTCGTCTAAATCCGTTTAAAATATCCATTCAACGAGTAGATTGTTTGTAAAATTTAAACAATTTAAATCTAAACTTATTAAAATACATATATTTTTTATTAATAATGACTAGAACATGTGCAAATAAACTATGTCCAATCGTTTAATATAACAAGTGTGCTGAAATATATACTGAGATTTTATTTATTTCCATTACGGGATAGTAATTTTATTGTCCATATTCATTTAAAATTCATTTTATAAATACTCGTATCTTCAAATTAAAGCGAGATGAGTATCCTAAAATTATTGTCTAGCTTCCATCCTACCTCCATATTCCATTGTAAGTGTCTTCTTAAGAGTTTTATTTTTTTTGTCTCCCTCTTAGCATTTCTCATTTTAAAAAAATAAAGAAACATTTTTTTTTTTTCCAACTTTGCCTAACTTTTTCATCCACCTAATAAGTACAATTATTTAAAGAATTAGTCAAAAGATGATTTAGTTTATTATAATTACTTTTAAACAAATTGAGATTATTTAATTGTTTATTCAATCATTTCATAATAATTCTAAAAGACACTTATAATGCAAGTAGAGAATAGCCGACTTTCAATTTATCTTTATTAACAGAAAATAATTATTTAATCCGTGATGTTTTATTAAATTAGTCATCTCATCTATGCTATTTGGTAATATTAATTAGTAATCGTCAAGTTTGCATTCTTTGATTACTCACTCTTAAAAGTGATATTTTTTCCGTTAATTTTACATGAAAAGTCTAAAATACCCGACCACATTTATCTTTTTCCTCCTTCCCTTTTGCATGCCATCAAAACATATTTAATATCTTTTAATACCAAAAAATAAAAAACACAAAACAAAGTGCATGATGAAAAACACACCAGAACAAAAGAAATTAAATTAATTACAAAAACAATAGGTATGCATTAAACTGAAGATCACAATCAACAAGGAGAAGATTCCAGACATCCTTTGACTACTGACGGTCCTGCCGCTCGCATTGCCGCGTCTATGCTGCTAAGGCAAAACTCAAGCCCATACTTTTCGAAGGCTGGATGCCCAACGACATTGAATCTGGTGGCCAGCTCTTCACCACCTCCGAGGTTGAGAACTTTCCCGATTTTCCTGAGAAGATTCAAGGCGGCAAGCTCATGGACAGCTGCCATGCTCAATCTCTTCGCATCGGTACCTAGATCTACACTATTTGGACAAATGGAGAAAGATTCTTGAGTGGTCTCAAGTTGAAAATATGGTGACTAAAGAAATTTTGGACTTGAAAGTTTGTGGAATGTTCTTCACAATTAGGCATGAGCCTGAAATTTGTTTTCCATCTCATGGAATTTTTTTTTTTTTATATTAAAAGTTATTGAATCAGTTCTAATGACAGATACATGGAAAGGAAGAAGGATAATCATGGGTATATTGGTCTTTTCATAAAAAAATAGAGAAAATATTATATTTTTAGACAGAATGAAGTAAATCTCATGACTATTAATTAATATTGTTAAACAATATGGCAAACTTCAATGATTAAATAATTATTTTTCTTATTTTTAATTTCATTGCAGCATATATATATATATATATATATATGTAGTAATGGGAAAGAGTGATGTTATAATCATTGCTTTGTAGTAACGTATTAGCAGCTTAATTTTTTATTAACAACTACGAAAAGGAAACAAAATAATTGGTTTTAGACACCTTTTATGTCGTCACGTGCATGTCATTTTCACTTTTTATTTTTTAGTAATTTACGTATATCCATGATTTCGGTGGAGTCTAGTGGACGTTCGACTAGACAGTTTTCACGGCCATCAACTTGTGGACTCTGCCCAATAGCCCGACCCGAATAACCATTCATTACCTTGTGATTTTCGAATACTCAAAAGGCCTTTTCTAGAATTTAACCCACAAACATTTATAAAAAAAAAAAAAAAAAAGAAAAGAAAAAACACCAAGAACTTGACATTCAAATCAAAGTAGTAATTTGTTAAAAAAAAATTTAACTGTGATGATTTCATATTTTTACCCGCAATTTTATTTAGAGATACAGTTCATTTTTGTTATCTAGCTATTTGTACAGTATTAACTCTTTAAAGGAATTCTTTTTTATTTTTATTTTTTAAGTAAAAAGTGATAATAATTAGTTTAATTATTTGAAGGTTTTTGAATGATATGATACGTACCTCATTATTTCCCTTTTTTTTTTCTATTAAATGAGTTCCACAAGAAAATAATTCTTTCTTTTTTTGAATCATTGAAATGTCTCTTTCTATTAAAAGATATTAGATAATGAATAAGAAATTTTTGAGAAGACTATTTAAATAATGACTTATTATTTCTTCCATTACAGAATACTTAAATATTTTACGTAATTTGCCATTATGAGTCCATTTCCAATTGAAATTGACGTAAAAGAAATAGATAAGTATTGATTTTAAATAATTTTATTTCAAGTTTGAGATATCTGAAGTGAACGGTTGATGGAATCAATAATTGCCTTAATTTTAACATACAACTACCCTAATAATGAATATAATCTTATAAGCGTATTGGGAAGGATGCTCTTTGGAGTGGCTAATAACTTTTTTAGTCACAAATCTAAATTAAGAATTTTTCAAAATACCCACTTCTTGATACTTATCAAAATAAAAACTAACATTCTATTTTTAAAATGTTTATCTTCCACTTCGATTTTGCTTTAATGCCACAAAACCTAGTCATGCAATAATTTTTTTAATCTTTAAATTTCCCACATTCTATATTTTAAGGTAGCTTAACGTATATATTAAGGTGTTCTATACATGAAAATTTAGAATTAGTTATTTGAATAGCTTTTTATAAATGATAAGCTAAACGTTATAGGAATTAACATTTTGTAAAAGATTATTTTAAACTCTAAAACTAGTTCAAATCATATGTTATCGAATACTATAAAAAAAAATTAAAATGTTAAAAACTACTTAAAATATTGTTGCCGAACAGAGCCGAGAGGGCTAAAATACAACTTCATGGGTTTTCATAACCATCCATGTGGCTAGCACTCTGCCTTATAGCAAGGGTTTCTACGGGAAAAAAGGCATTCCCACTCAAATAAAGGCTTAAAAAGAGGAAGAAAGGAAAGGCCGTATGCTTGCTAACAAGCACGATAGCCTTGCCAACTACGTCTATCTTACTAATACTAGCTAATTAACAAGAATGTGCTTACGTATTTCCACTTCAATGAGCAAAAAATAAACCATAACCCATTATCAAATTCTAAATTGCTTCTTCTTTTTCAGTTTTTATGGCATTTTTTAATTTGATGAATTGGGTGCACAATCTTTTTTTTCTCCGTTTTTTAGCTCAAGATGCCGACCTAAGAACCAACTCCTGACTTGGCAGAGATGGTTCGCCTCGCATGCCTTATCGCCTGAGCCACCATTAATGAGTACCTTATAATGGTAAACTTTTGAACTTGCACTGTACAAGTTGAACACTACTTAAATGGACGATGAAGTGGAAATAGCTAACAGGATGAAGCAATAATTGAAAGCTTCTTTACATGGAAACTAATCCAAAGCATTTCATTACTTAAAGAACTTAAAGACGTCCACATATGAAATAATTTTGCGTAGATTTCATAATCTGTAAAAGACCGCAAACGCCATCGGATATTGCATTATTGCTTGAAAACTACAGCACTAACTTCAGAAACATGGGCCCGGATCTCGGATCCACCTCTGAAAAATGGGTCCCAAATCTTGAATTTGTGACATGTCAAAATGCAATGTGGTTACTGGAGGCTAGTGAAACGTTGTTAAGAGCTGGCAAGTTACAGACAGGACGAGACAAACCTCAAAGTAACTTTATATATATACTGCTAAAATGGCAACCACTCGGTCCATGCAAACGTATATGTGTTACAAGAGAATTCTTGAACCGTTTTTCTTACTTCCCTTTCTGTTATAAAAAAAATACAAAAATAAAAAAGAAAAGAAGAACTTTTTTGCTTCCCTTCTTCTATATATATGTGATTGCCATTTCTTGATTTCTCTCCAAGAGACCGACTCATATCTTTCTCTCTTAGTGCCATACTAGCACTTTAGTTTCTTAAATAAAAGAAAGAGAGAACAATGGATGTGGTTGGTGATCTTTTACCATTCTTGGCTATGGTTCTTGTACAATTTGGCTTTGCAGGGATGAATATTATTTCAAAGCTTGCAATGGACTCCGGCATGAAACCACTTGTTCTTGTCGCTTATAGGCAAATTTTTGCCACCATTGCCATGGTCCCTTTTGCTTATTTCTTCGAATGGTGAGTTCTTGAAATTTTACCATTCTCTTGAAAGAAACTGTGTCCCTGAAAATCCCACTTCAAAAAAAGTAATAGATGACGTCAAAATTTTGATTCTTTCTGTTTAGATGGAAGTGGTTTTGCATGTGCTATTTGTGGCTTGCTTTATGAAAATTTGGAATTAATTTGAAGATAAGTAGCTAGGGTGCAAGCAACCACTTAGTATATTCATACTGTTCAAGAACTTGGTATTCTTTTTTTTCTTTTGCGAAGAACCTTTTTATGGAGGTGGTTCTAGGATGCTACAGGAACAAAAAAAAAAAAAAATTCTGATTTCTTGAATCCATTTCTGAAATAACTAGCGATACAAAATTTTAACCTCTGTTCCTTTCTTTTTCATTATAACTTCAAGATAACAAGTGCACAATCTATCCAAATAAAGCAGGATATCTACTTTTTTTGTTTCCTTCTTCCTTAGTAACTGCAATGCGATTTGTCAAGAAGAAAGCTGTTTATCTTTAATTTATTTGGTGTTACAGAGGGAAAAAATTATATAGATCCTGTAATTCTGAATTAAGTAATACCTATGACCCAAAAGGAAAAGTGACAAAATTAGTTTAATGCACTTCTTTCAGACCTTTGCAATTAAAGACTCAAAGCTGTGTGCTGGTTGCTTGCTGAAAAAAGTTATGTTTGGAAATGGAAATGAGACTGTTAGCATTTGTGAAACCGTTCCCCAAAGCCATGCATGGCTGCCGGTTGTCAATTGTTTTCTGCATGTCAGCTGCTCTAGTGCTCTGAAATTGGTGCCTGCTGAGCTATACACTCTAGCTAGTCCAGGCGGTCAAAATTCAAAAAGCTTCTTCTTCTTCTTCTTTTCTCTTTTTTTCTTTTCTTTTTTTTTTTTTTTCATTTCACGTCAAAGCTTTTTCTTTAAATTTTTTTTTTCATTTATTTTTTAAATGACTCTGTATATTCTCCTGAAATTAATCATACTTTTCTGATGGGACCTTTACCCTGTTTTCTGATAGAAAAAAAAAATCTGAAAATTCTATGTAATTACCACCACACATACACAAAATAGAAAACCTTGGCAAATTTTTTTGATAATTTGTTATTTGGTTGCTGTGGTGCAGGAAAACAAGACCCAAGATTACAAAGGAGCTGCTGTTCCAGATTTTCATATGTTCACTTACTGGGTAAACACATCACATACGCTCTCTGTTTCAATTTTGCAATAAACAATAAGTTCTGATTCTTGATTTTCTTTGTCTTGTTACAGTAAAAAAATTTAAATTTCCTGCACAAACGACTAATCATATATATTATGTTAAACCGTTCAGGGCAACTGGAAACCAGGTCTTTTACTTTATTGGGCTTCAAAATTCTACCCCAACAATTGGATGTGCACTAACTAATATACTCCCTGCTGTCACTTTTATTCTTGCAGTTCTTCTCAGGTTGAGAATTAGATTCCTTTCGTTTTTCTGTTTCTTTGTTTAAACATTTTATATTTCAAGTTGCTCTAATTTTGTGTTTTATTTTTGATTAACAGACAAGAATCTGTTGGAATAAAGAAATTATCAGGGCAAGCTAAGTTGTTGGGTACAGCAATATGCGTAGGAGGAGCCATGTTGTTGTCATTTTACCATGGAAGTAGAATCAATGTAGGAGAGTCCAGCATTCATTGGAAATATGCAGATGATATCGGTAGTCAAAATTCTAATGATGGTTCAAAATCAAACTTCATTTTAGGCCCTTTATTTATATTGGCTAGTGCTGTTTGTTGGGCAATATGGTTTACAATTCAGGTAATTTTAATCAAAAGAAAATAAATCAAATGCTTGATTGAACTATTTGTATAGAATTTTGATTTTGAACAAACTATTGCAGGCCAAAGTAAGTGAAAAATTTCCCGCTCCTTACACAAGCACATTTCTACTGTGTTTCATGGGCAGCATTCAGTGTGTTCTGATTGGCTTTGGTGCCAATCATGAAGCAGCAGATTGGTCATTGCGCGATCCGGGTCGCCTTGTTGCAGCTCTTTATGCAGTATGTTTTCTCTTTATGGAAAAGACTTACCTATTGCTGGTGTATTTTAGTTTGTTTAATAAGTTCGATAAAAGTTTAGAACTTTATTTATTTAAAATAAATGCAGGCAATTGTGTGTTCTGCTCTAGCATTTTCCCTCACTTCATGGAGTATCCAAAAGAAAGGAGCACTTTATGTCTCAGTGTTCAGCCCCTTGTTGCTGGTTATTGTTGCTGTTCTAAGTTGGGCATTGCTTCGTGAGAAATTATATGTCGGAACGTATGTATATGCTAAAATTTATATGAACATGACCATGTTCAATTGAAACTGAAACATTCCATTGTTAATGATTATATGTTTTGTGTTCAGTGTTGTAGGTTCTGCGTTGATTGTGGCCGGTCTCTACGCAGTTCTGTGGGGGAAAGACAAGGAAATGAAATTGAAAGTTATTGAAGAAATAGAAGCAAGAAAGCAAATCAATGACCTTGAGTTGCAGCTGCCTGCAAAATCTAATGGCACTTATGGTCTTGAAGCTAAAGGAGAGAAAAAGTGAAGCAAGTTATCAAATCATCTGTTTTAATCTCCTTAATTTGAGTTTTAGTTCTTAATTATGTAATTAGATGATTACCCTTTGAAGTGTGTGGGGGGTTGTAGTTTTAGAAGAGAGTGACTTTTTGATTACCTTTTCTTCAATTGTCTTATTTTAAGAGCAATGAAATGAAGCTATTTTCTCTTTTTGGAATAAAATCAAAAGCTATAACATCTTGAATTAGAGCAGGAAGGATGATAATACTCCATCGATGAGTAATCGAACTCACCGATCTCTAAATATTTTTATTTTTTTAGAGTAAATCTATACCTTTCTCCTCTGATATGAAATTAATTTCGTTTCGAGATCAGTAGCAGCATAACCCATCTTATAGGTGGTAACAAAACTTCATTAATTTGGAATCTAGACAAAGAAATGCAGAGACAGAACCAATGCCTATATTCTTTATTTATAAAAATAATAATATGCTTATTCTTCTTCACATATTCTCCAGGAAATTGGCACCAACAATAGGAGAAAAAAACAAAAATTAAAAGTGTAAAAACGCACATTGCTTTATCCTGATTAGTGGGAAAAAAATTAGAACAAAAAATTGATTAAAAACATAAGTGGAAATAAATAATTAAAAGAGTATAGGGATGATGATTCTTCCAGTTGTATGGTCTATAATAAATTGTCATGCCCAGCCGCACCAAATCCGCTCTCACTTGCCCTAACTAACGATTAACGAGGAGAAAATCGTTTGAATCATTAACGTCGTCGAAACGGCCGTTATCTCATTTACTCATTTAAATATCGACTATATGGCCTTCCATTCATTTACCGTCCTCGTTCTCTATCTCCTTTTCGCTCTCTTCTCTCTCGATCTTGCTCCTCGACGTCTCTGTAAGTTTTTACCCTCTCTTTCGTTCTCTCTATTTCTCTGCAAGTTTATAACGTTATTTCACTTAATGCTTTTTTGCTGGATTTGTTGGTGTGTTATGGTTGATCCTAGTTTAGATCTGGATCTGATTCCTCACTTTCTATTTTAATGCTTTTATCGGTTCATTTTCATAGCTTTAGCTCTTGATTTATATTGATTTTATCATTTCGGCCATAGATCTGATGTATTATGCATATGTAGATATATGGATATCGTCATTGGTTAAAAGGAATTATCTGAATCAGCTAAATGTTGGTCTTATTGAAAAGAAATGAAATGAGAATAAGGAATGGAATGTTAAGGACAGATTGATATTGCCTTCTAATGCAGTAGAAGGAAATACAATGGATTCGTGCCATTTACACTCCTTTTCGATTGCTTTCTATTACCAAAATTTAATTTGTGAGAAATATTAGGAACCATCTCTGGCTTTAGTATTGAGCATGTATCCTAGGTGTGCGTTCCACAGATCTCACTCGCATCTTTTGAGTTCTGACTGTTTGTGCATGCAAAACTGAGTTTGAAAGATATACATATATTTCTATCTTCTTGTATTTTATTTTCTAATTTTGGTTCTCTATTTTCTTTTATTTCATTTTCTAGTTTCGGTTGGTTACGTACTTAAGATTTCTGACATAGCGTTTTGAATTCAGCTGAGATAATAAGATGGGGCTTTCTTTCACCAAGCTCTTCAGTCGGCTGTTTGCCAAGAAGGAGATGCGAATCCTTATGGTGGGTCTTGACGCAGCTGGTAAGACAACAATCTTGTACAAGCTCAAGCTTGGAGAAATTGTCACGACCATCCCCACAATTGGTATGTTTCCTCCACCTTTTTAACAGCCATGTTACAGCAAAGTAGCAGCAGATCTATTGTGATTTTGTTGTTTTAGTTGATTGAATTATTCATTTCTGCCTTCCCCAGGATTTAATGTTGAGACTGTGGAGTACAAGAACATAAGCTTCACTGTCTGGGACGTTGGTGGTCAGGACAAGGTATGTGTGCATGGCTTGGTTATATCGTAACTATTTCCTGCGGAGTATCTGATGGCCTTGTTTGATCATGAATCAAACTTGACACAGCAATTTTTAGCTCCACTATATAATGTAACATGCTAAGTTGTGCTTATGGACGGTCTTGTGCTAGTTAGATATGCTCCATTAGCACATAACAAAATCATAAGCTATATCTGCTTTAGCCACTTAATATTTTAGGCTTCCTTTCTCTGATTGAGGAAAAGCTGTGAGTTGCGTGGCAGAAATTCTATGCTTTATAAACAAAACTGCATTATCTATAGTTCCACTTGTTGGTAGTATATGTGCTTATGGACGGTCTTGTGCTGTTTAAATATTTTCATCAGCACACAACAATTTCATAAGCTATATTGACTTGTGCTATCATGTCTTTCAAGTTTTTCCTCGGCCTTAATGAGGAAAGGCTATCTAGTCTATGGCAGACAATTCATTATCTGTAGTTCCACTTATTAGTTTTGTATGTGCTTATGGACGGTCTTGTGCTGATTAAATATTTTTATCAGCACACAACAAATTCATAAGCTAGATTGACTTTTGCTGTAACGTCTTTCAAGTTTTTTCCTTGGCCTTAATGAGGAAAGGCTATCCAGTTTATTGCAGACAATTCAGTCTCTTATGATATTGCATGGTTTTAATTGGTGGAGATATAAGTGCTTGTGGATGATACTAAGCTGAACTGTATATGTGTTTTTTCTTATGTTAATCCACTTTTGTCTTGTAGTGTGTACTTCTGAGCTTAGAAATTAGCTTATTCACGCTGCTATATTCACATATACACTATTATCTCTGTATTTTCTGTTTTTCTTGTGTCTGTACTGTGTGCTGATGCCTAAGAATAGTGTGGTCACCTTTTGCTGCCGGATAGGAAATTTCTTGGATATTCTATATTGGCTGTTTACATGCATGCAACTGTTTGAAGCACCAGGTAATGGACATTCTTATTATTTTTTATGTACAGATTCGACCATTATGGAGACATTACTTCCAAAACACTCAAGGGCTGATATTTGTGGTTGATAGCAATGACCGTGACCGTATTGTTGAGGCTCGAGATGAGCTGCATCGCATGTTGAATGAGGTACGCACTAGATTTTGTAGAATAAATGAAATTCATCATTGTCTTTTTAGTTTCATTGGAATGGTTTTGCTTGATGTTCTGCATTGAATGTTTTCCTATGTCCAATGCTAGTTTTGCAAGCAAATTTATTAATAGGTTTGCTGTGCCAAGTAATGAGCATGAAATGCTTTCCTATTCTATGTGTAGGATGAGTTGAGAGATGCTGTGCTGCTTGTATTTGCTAACAAGCAAGATCTTCCAAATGCTATGAATGCTGCTGAGATTACTGATAAGCTTGGCCTCCACTCTCTTCGCCAACGCCATTGGTATATTTTGACAAGAAACTCTTTTTTTTTTTTTAAAAAAAAAAAACTTTTAACTGGTTGTTCTCTTGGACCAATCTCTATCTGTCCGGGCACACTGATTTTATTGTTGTTTATTACAGGTATATCCAGAGCACATGTGCCACTTCAGGTGAAGGGCTTTATGAAGGACTTGACTGGCTCTCCAATAACATTGCTAACAAGGTAGGATCTTGTTTAATTGGAATAATTTGGTTCCTGGGAGTTTCTTGTTTAAACCTTATTTTATTTTCTTGTTCTTATTGGTGCAGGCATAGGATATGGGTCAGTTTTCAACAATGTGAGCTGCACTCTGCTGCAAATTTGTTTATTTTGGTGTCTTCTGGATCTCTTATCATGTAATTGTTGAGATAATGTATTTCTTAGATATCAATACTGTAATAGAAATTGGCAAAATTATTCCTGTAGATTTTAAATAATTGATGATTCACCGTTCGTACATGTGCCTCCATAGACCTCCAATGTGAAATTTTTGGAAATTCCTGTTTTGATGAGCATTCATTGTTAAATGGTCTACTATGGAAACTTTTAGGGGTAAACCTAAACACAGCTACGCAGGGAAAAATCCTAATCCCATTTCCAAGCAGAGTTTTGTACGTATGACATCTCATATAGAAGATCTATTGTCTTGCTTCGGCATCTGGCTTTTTTGTTTTTCATTTGTAGTGTGAAATTGTGTAGCTTTATAATTTGTATTGGTTATTCTGGATTAAGGAAGGATTTTGACAAAACTATGTTTAGTTAATCACTGATAAGGTTGAATTGGTCTAACTCGGTCTAAGGATTCTTTGTCAGGCCCAATCCCAAAAGTCAAGTTTTGGGTTGGATAATTTTCTATATGGTTTTGTATGTGTCTTCAGTACTTTCTGAAAGTCTAGTGGTAGGCTTTGTGTTTTCCTTTGTTTCCGTGATTTGTGTGATTAAAATTCGTTTGTAAGGAAGAGAAGTAAATAGTGATTTCTATAACAGTGCACTCTGTGTGGAATGCTGTAACGAGCTTTATGGAAAAAGTCGAGGCTTTACCTAAGAGCGGCAAACTGATGATGTCGTCTACAACTAAACGATAACGATGGGTGAAAAGTTATTGCGGGCTGTGAGGCAAACAATGAAGCTTAATCGTGGTCGCAAGAGAAACGACCAGTGGAACTTGAGGTCGTTTCGGAAAAACCAAAACAAACTCGCCTAGTGTTTTTTCTTTTTCTTTTTTTTTTTTCTTTTTAAAAAAGAAGCTATCTTGTAGACCGACCTTCTTTATAACAATTTTTTGACATTTTTATTATAAACAGCTACATCTTACAAGACTGAAACTATTTTGACACATTAAGTTCTTTAAAATTACCAAATACAAGAAAATTAGCATTTACTATTTTAATTTTACTTTTTGATATAAACTTGATGAAAAATAATTAAAAAGGGAAAACAGACGGGAAATTAAGATGAAAACACACTGTTTAATTAACATATTAATTCCAAAAAAAAAAAAAGGGGGAGGGATAAAATGTCCTCACACAATAATAATAATAATAATAATAAAGAAATACCCCAATTTAATACATGGGGTCAAAGCAGAAAATAAAATGTTCTGCGTCAACAAAAATTAAAAGAAAACCCTTGATTGTATTTCCTTATATATGTACTAATAATAAGGAACTTGATAGTATAATCCACAACCACATCTAAGCAGCGGATGGGGCGTTAACATAATGAACCACCCCAGCTTCCGATAGCGCCGCCAAGAATGGCTGCATGCCACCTTCATCTCCTCCAGCAGCCGCCACAGTATTCCTGTAATCCAAAGACTCATCATTGTATATATCCCACCATTTCTGCACCAACATCTTTATGTCTTCTCTGTCCATATTCTCTTCCTTTCCAGTATACCTCCATGGCTTAGACCCCTATATATACAAACAGTCATCATTGTTAGAACCATACACTAAAATTATCTTCAGAAATTAAATTAATACATTAATTTTTTTTTTCTTTAAAGATACTTACAGCAGCACAATAGTGAACAACCTTGGCCTTGTTAACTTCAATATTCTCTGGATGGCGCCAAATTAAAGCCAAAACAAGATTATAGATTGGAGGAATGGGTTTGTAAATGTCCTTGAAGAACATGTTCAAGAAATCCTAAACAAAAATACAAGTTTTAGTATAAAATAAGTTTAAAAGGAACAAAACATCGATGGAAAGTTTTGATATTTAATTATTACCTGTTCAGCAAATGGAGTTGGAGGGGTGACTTTGAGAGTTTTCAACAGATCATCGTAAGTGGATAAACTGGGCTCATAAACAAACATTCCAGCATTAAAATACAGAGGAGGTGCAGGACCCAATTCAGCTGGCCACTTGACTCTGTCAGGGCATTGTTGGCAATAACCAATTTTGTGTTGTACAGAGTGGCTCCAGGTTTTTTCACAGTAACAATCCATCACAGCGTAAAAGTACCCATCTTGCAAGTCAAAAAGATGGTCTATATTCTCAAACACTTGGATATCACCATCCAAATATATCATCTTACTGTACTCCACAAACTGCAACAACACAGCGAAAGTAAAAATAAGAATTAAATCAAAGGATAACAAACACAAAATATAGAGGAAAAAAAACATTTTAACAGACACATACCTCCCATATACGAAGCTTGGAGTAGTTGATAACGTAATAGGCCATAGCAAACTGAGTCTGGTTCTCAGGTGGATAGACAGGCTCAATCTCTTTGACTATGCAGCCTTGAGAGACCAGAATTTTCCGATGATCTTCTGGAACATCAGGCAAGATAGCCACCACTAATGGGTATTTGCTTTTCACCTTTCTTAGTCCCTTGGCTAAGCCCACGACACCTTTGATATAATCTCCATTTCCAGCCAAGAACGTCACATATGCACAGCTAGATATGCTTGCTTGCTTTACTAGCCGACTATTAGTACTGGCGGCAGTGGTCGGATCAGGAGCCATTTCAGAAACCGAGTTTGGAAAGAAGAATTTGAAGTTTTGAATATAAAGAAAAGAGAGAAGAATTGAAAATCTGAAGTCTGTTTGTTTTGAAAGAAAACTAGAGCTCAAGAGAAAATATGAAAGATTGGTTGAGATTTTGGTGATCAGTTGGGTTGATGGGTTGGGGTTATTTATAGCGTTCATGGAGTGGAATAATTTAATCGTGGTGGGTCCAAAAGATACGAAAAAATAAAAGAAAATTATTAAAAATTTAATATTTCATCTGGGCTTGGAAAGAAATCTCTGCATGGATCAAATCCATAATAGACGGTTAAGAGACAATCCTGGAATTGGACGGTGCAAGAAATCGCCGATGATATATTATCCATGGAATATACTACAAGATCCTTTTGGTCCCACAAATCAAATACCCCTTGACTCTCATTCATTTACGGTTAGGTTTAAGGGTATTATTGTTATTATCTACATTTTTGAGGTTAATGTTCGAATAGGACAACCTATTATATTAAAAAATGGAAAAGTAAACAGTGGGGATAAAAATATAAAATTTGTATTTACTACCGCCAAAAAGGGCCCTACAGCAGTATAGTAGCACTGCAACTTCTAGAAACTAAACACGAAAGTCACACGGATTGAAGCCATGCAGGCAAATATAGCCACATGGCATTTCCTAGGAGCCTGTCAGACTTTAGTAAGAAGAGTACACGTACGAGATTAACTAACTAAAAATGACGTAGGGTCCACCAGAAAGGAAATTGCCACGTACGTTATGGGTGTCATACGTGGAGGACCCTTTTGCTCCAAATTTAGGGACCCTATGAGTCGGGCCCACAAATATCTAATGCGTGTCGTTCGCAAGGGCTACTGTTTTGGCAAGTGTCAGTATCTAATTACTGGGACGGTGATCCGTCACGTGGCAGGAGGTTTAGGCTCAAAGAAGCAACGGTAGACTGCTCTTTTTTTCCACTTTTATAGTTTAGTTAGTTGGTCGAAAATGGGACCCCCATTAATTTAGTAGCGGTTATGAGGTATGGTAGTTGAGAATTAGCAATGGACCGACATTGAGTTTGGATAATGTTTTGGACTTCATGTAATTTTTCGGTTTGATTAAGATTACCATTCACATATCTTCTACACTAAGAATAGTCCAATTTGAGTAAGGTTTAGTTGTGAGGATATATTATTCTAAGGACTAGAATATAAGACTGACTTAATAGTCCAAAAATCACTTATATTTTAGGAAAAAAAAAATATTTAAACAGATTTCTACTTTAATATTTTTTAAAAAAAATATCGAACACAAGCTTTTAAAAATTTTATTAATATTGAAAAATGTGTTTTTTTTTTTTTTTTTTTGCGTGGAATGGAGAATTAATAAATATGATACGCAAGTTGATCCAAAGATTATGGAGATTTGTTGGGATTATTACAAGGCCTAACGTCATTAGTGTTTCATTAATTTGGGCTTCCAAACCACTAATTAATCACTTTATTGCCGGGATTAACACTCGGATTAGTCATTCAAACAAGGAAGAGTCGTTATAATCACTACTATTTTATTCAATAAAGGCCCCACACGTAAACTCTCTTTTTTTTTTTTTTTTAATTAAAGCATTAAATATTATTGAATTAATTTCAATTTAAGGAAAATTACTACAGGATAAATGAGTTCCCACTACTGAATTAATTGAAAATCTATATATTTATATAAATTCCGTTTAAAAACAAGTTGTTTTTTTACCCCTTTTTCCTCTATGTTTATGAGGAAAATATGCAGAGGATGCAAATACATAAAATCATAAGATATGATATATTAATGGTATATAATAGAAATACTTGTGAATTTAATGTTATATGAATCAATAAATTGAATTCATTTATGTTTGGATTAGAAAAGAACTAAAATAATTAGGAAAATAAATTAGTTTCCTTTCTTTTTTTTGTGTGTTCGTTTATAAGAAATTTTTTTTTTTTTTCTGTTTTTCGCTTTTTATTTGAAGAGAATTTTTTTAAATTATTGAGAAAAAGGATTCAAACTTATGCGTATTGTCAGATCTTACGTGTACTTACCACTTGATTATATATCATGTTTACCACTGGAGTATATATCATCCGGATACAAGTGTGAAAACGCGTGTATGAAATAAGAAAAAGTGACGGTTGAAAAGAAAAAAGAATTAAATTATTCATAATAATCTACCTGTTTGATCTGTAACCATAAGTTCACCGTTGAAAGATTATTTTAAATTGCACCTGCTACTGTCATGCACACATGCTCAGGATTTTGGGGGACAGAGAATGGTCTTTGATTGATTGTAGGATTCTTAATCACACCTTAGTGGTCAAAGGAATTGGTCAAAATTTATATTTCATGCCGTTTATGCAAGGCAAGTCTTTTCCCTAGTTGCAATTTATGATAGTATATATATATATATATATATATATATATATATAGTTGGAATATTCACACATTGAATATTCCCATAGAACAATATGGTCTATTCACACTGCTCATGGCAAATCCAACTTTCAGTTGATCAGTTGATGCATATTGTTTTTATGGATAAAATTCTGTAGATAACATCAGGATTTCAAACATTTCCACGGAAGAGAATATTCTTCTGAATTTGATAAAAATTTACTACACTTCAGTAGAAATGGGAAAAATAGAAAAAAAAAAGATATGAAAAGAGGTAAAGAAAAAAAAAAAAAAAGAGTGAAAAAATCTAAGCCTGTAGAACAAGACTCTTGCCAAGGATCAAGTCATCAGTGGAGAAATCAGCCTCTTTTCTGAATGTTCCTCTACCAAAGTCTAGGTTGTAAGAATCTGCAAGGCCTTCTACCAGGTCAAATTCAGGCTTCCATCCAAGCACATGTTTTGCCTTTTCAATGGATGCAAAGAAATGCTGTATCTCATTCCAAAAGAAGGATGATTCCATTAGTAAAGAAAATATTTGATTAGTCTGGCAAAATATTAAAAGCAAATCTGTGGTCATTATCAGAATTTTGATAGAGAATATTTCTGTTAGCATTCACCTGATCACGGAATGGAAATGCTTTCTTTTTCCCAAAGTCAAATTCCTTGGGGTTGTAATGAACGAGCTCAGGCTCTGGAAAACCACCAGCCTGAGAGGAAAAAGGAGAGTAGATTAGAAAAAAAAAAAAAAATTCATTGGTTCATTTTTGACATGTATTCAGTGACATTTTATCAACAATTACCTTTGCACATGCCCTTGCTAATCCATCAAAAGTGACATACTTTTCGCCTGATATGTTGAATACTTGCTTGCTTGCTTTTTCATTACCAAGAACCTGGATAAAAGCTTTTGCCAAATCCTGAAACGGTGAAACCATATTGCTTCAGAAGCTCATTATAGTATTATAAACAAGAAATGATTGAACTACATATCAGACATCACAAATTATAGTAGAACACAGCATATGCTTTTCAGCTAATTATTAGTGTCTGAAGCAAATTGGAAGATGTCATGTAAATTAACTGGGAAGAAAAATGGAAAAAGATAAAAAGGAGATAAGGGAAAACTTCAACTAAGAGCTTCTCCACTAAAATTAAAACCAAACGGAATTGCTTCGTTAAATGGAAAATCAGACATTATTCTTGTCAAACCAAGTTATGCCTAATCCTAAAAGTTAGTACTAAAAATTGGTTGAAGCAAACGAGTTCCCAATTTACATTTGGTAACTCCTAGAAGGATCTCGATTCTAATTATGCAGACATTTGAATGTAACTCCTCCTATAGTTGCTTTCAGTGCAAATGACTGATGGGATTGAAAATTGGCTCACCTTTACATGACCAAGTTGAGTTATTTGCACTCCTGAGTTGGGAATTGGAATTGGACGACCTGCTTTCAACCGGTGAAAGAACCACTCTTCAACAGGGTTGTAGTTTAAGGGCCCATATATGTATACTGGCCTAATGGAAGTCCAGTTGACACCCTTTGATTCTAGTAGACTCTCGGTCTCGAGCTTTCCCTTGTGCCTGCTCTTCGGATCAACAGCATCCGTCTATAACCAGACAACAACTAGTTACAGGAGACAAAACAGCAGATTTTCTTTCTTTTTTTTTTTTTTTTAATTTTTTTTAAAAAAGAAGGTATTCATGTCACACAAAATTTAAATTGTCTACACAACTAAAACATCTGATAAGCCATTGAATATTCTCATCTATTTGAAGCTTGTTATTAAACAAGGAGATATTATAATGTTAACTGATAATGGCACTCGTAGCGCTGTTTAACAAAATCGAGGATACAATTCAATTCTATAGACAATGTCTCTGTTTAGGTTTCATTTGGTAAGATTGCTCCTACGAAAGCAAAAAGGCCAAAAAAAAAAAAAAAGGGTTGCTGATTTTAAGATATCCACAACCTCATCTTCTTTATTCATTGTCATATCGCATGAAAATCCATTTCCAGTTACAAATGATATGAAACCTACCTCAGCGTGTGGTAAAAGATCAGATTTGAGGTAAACTCCAGCTGAAGAGCAGTATATGAACCTGAAAATTTGGAGATCTTTAGATTTTTGGCGGTAATTAAAGTCAAGAGCGTTTATGCTTTACTATGTCTCAATGTAAAATGTGAAGAGAACTTACATCTTAGGATTTTTCTTCCTATTTTGGAATATCAATAGATTAGTCCCACAAAGCACTATTTTGTCTGAGCAGTTCAGTCTAAAACACTGTCTTTGTTTCACCCATAATTTTAGTTTGAAACTTTCCAATTACTTCTATCCACATTCCAAGTCAATGTTTTATGCTTCTAGCCTATAAGATCTTCAAAAGGTAGTATCTGCTTAACCATTTATACAATCTTGAATGGAAATCGCTTGCATCTCCACATTTCTGAACTTAGTAGTACGTTATTATAGTTTCTCCAATTTCATATGCATTATTTTTTGAATAGAAAAGGGCAAAAACATAGTTTATAAAATTATAAATGCATAAGAATTTCATTTTTCATTTTCTGCATAGCAAGCAAAATGCTGTGTAGATGCAACATTATAATCTCTGAACCAATCTTCCAATTTTCCAGTCAGGATCAGCTATCTAATTGGCTATCACAAATTTTATGAGAAGCATGGAATATTTTCTAACTATGAGGAATTGGAAAGGACTGCAATAAGAATCAAACTGATACCGAAGCTTAGGAGCTCTGACATAAGATCAAAGGATTAACAAGAGCTCATTGTAAAATGATTGCACCTAGCTATGAGAAATGTATGAAACGTCATCAATAAACTGTTCAGAGCTTACTGTTCAAGCTTGGGTAAAGCATCCAATATAGGCTCAACTTCAACTGCCTCGCGTCCTGATTATATGTCACAAGGAGGAAACCAGTATTAGGAACAAACAACAAACAATTGTACTGAATTTAAATGAAGTAAAGTAAAGAAAGAGCACAGGAATATGAAGATGCACCATTGATATCATATACAACATCAAAGCCTTTAGCTGAGAGACTGGATTTCACAAATTCAAAGTCCTTCCTGTCTCCTTTCAAATGCAAGATCTAGTAAATCATGTTCAATTGCAAAATTAATCCACTAGTATTAGTAGAATTTGTTTTCCTCGTTAAAAAACTGCCATAAATATCCAGGGCAATGACTTTCATGCCACTTTGAATACCTTGGAAGAAAAATCAGCATATTCTTGGTCCGATTCACCTGGCAATTGTTGGGTAATTGGTGCCTTTCCTCTTGTAAACAAAGTAACCTGCAATGCACATATCACAATTGACCAATTATATAATAAAGTTCCTCATAGGTGAAGAAAGAAAAATGAAAACAAAATGCAGAACATGAAGAACTCAAAACTAAAGAAGAGATGGATACTAATACCTGATGACCCTCTTTGACAAGAAGTCTAGACAAAAACACACCAATGAAACGTGTGCCTCCCATTATAAGAATATTCTTGGAAGTTGATGCCGTAACCTGCAATGCTCCTTTTGTCTGCCATACCTTTCTTTTACACTGCAAAGGGAATTAATCAATTTAACTAACACTTCCTGTAGGCGGATGACAAAGGAGGCAGACCCATTAACCCTCATTGAGAAAAGATTAATTGTTTGTTATTAACAAACTAAAATTTCCAACAACAGAGGATGGCATTTCTAGTAGTGGATAACAGAGAGAGACGAACCCAACAACCACAGTTGAGACAAGATGATTTCTTTTATAGTCACCAACTCAGGTTCCCAGTAAAGAATGGTAATTTAAGCAAAATAGAAAGACAAACCTGGATTTGACTGTGAAGTCTGGTGCCGTTGAAGTCAGAAAAAGAAGAAGGAAGGAGAGAGAAAGAAGGCTGAGTCTGTTGCTGGACTGCCACCAACCTAGCCATGAGGATGCTTTTTTGCTATCCTCTTTGCTTTTGCGGTTTGTTAAAACAGAAATTTGAAAGATTATGGCTCTGCCCATCTCTCCTTTTTCTTGGCTCCCTCTCAATTTCCAACAATTATGGATAAGACAATGACCCCACTCCCCACCTCACTTTGGTTACATCCACAGCCTCTCATTCATCAACTACATTATGACCTCTTCTTCGTGTGGGCTACGTGAGAATGAGAGCCACTGCAATTTGTGGAAGCTCCCAAACTACATTGTAGAGTTGCAATGAAGATGGCCCAATCTTAGACAAGCTTAACCCAATTTCAAAATGGCCGAGGCCCATTTCTCATTGAACCAATGGCCCATTTATAGCTAAAACTAAAGAACTCTCCAAACTAGTGCAAACAATTGTTATTTCATAAAACAAAGGGGCTTTTTCATAAATATGAAAAGTCACAACATAGGATATACGAAGAATATAAAGGAGAAAACGTCTCTGCTTCTTTCTGTCCGCCAATAGCAACAGAATTGCGGGAATAAGGAGAAAAACAGAAGGAATTAGTTAGCTCATCCACATATATCACAGAAAAAGAGCCTTAAAGCTTTGATAGATTATTAAAATCTTCTTACAAGGCTAAAATGGATCTCAACCAGGTGAGAGGACTCGGCGAATTCATCTGTGTATTGAATTTCAATTGCTATGCCATTTGGTATATTTATTTGGACATATTAGATTTTGTTCAACAACGTTAAATCTATATAAGAGTGCATAACGTCATTTTTATTGGAACTGTTTCTTGTTCGAAGAATTTGAAATCTTTTCTGTTTGATTCACTGGAAATTCGAGAAAAAAAATAAGGAAAGAGAGAAGAAAGTTCCCATTATCAAGAATTGGTTGGAGATTTCCAAAGCATGGATAATATGTTAAAGTTTTTGTCTTTATTGGCCTGGTGGTGATCAAATTAAATCTAATCATTCGTGCTTGATTTTTTGAGGAGCCATATTTTGGTCAGCTAATACTCACAATTTAATAATTTCTGACAGTATCCTGGAGAGAATTATGCCAATCCAAGGACATGCTTCTTTCATGTTCTATTCAAGGTAATGCATACCCTATTGTCTTCATAAATTTACCTTTGCAAGCATAATTTAGGATTGATTCTGGGGTTCTTGTTTTGGCAGGCTTCATCTTTGGCATTTTACATACTCTCTGCCCTGTTTATTGATAATTTTGTTATCATTTTTGTGGTGACTGTTCTCCTTTCTGCTCTTGATTTTTGGGTAGTCAAGAATGTGAGTGGTCGTATCTTAGTTGGTCTTAGGTGGTGGAATGAAATAAATGATCTGGGTGAGAGCGTTTGGAAATTTGAATCCCTTGATCAAGAGGTTAGTTTAACACCACAAATTTGTCCTCCCTTCATCTGACAAGGATTGGTTTGAAGTTTGTATTCTTTTGGATTTTGCTCTTGGACTTGTATTATCTCTCACTTGTTTTGGTTGTGTTTTTGCACTAGTCATTGTCTCGACTGAACAAGAAAGATTCATGGTTATTCTGGTGGACTCTTTACCTAACGGTAAGGGAGTGGAATTTCATCATAGCATGTTAATGACTTAATCATACTGCTGGCATATAATACTTTTAGAAAAGTTGGATGTAAAATAATCTTGAGGAAATAGAGAAATGTAAATGGAAACATATGGTGAATGTGAAGTTATGGATGTAATCGTACATTGGTAGTCCTTACTCCTACTTAATTGTGGTTTTGTATACTCTTTAGTGTCTGGAATTTTGGTAAGTGAGCTTTTATGTCCATTAGTTTCTATATTTGATGTTGTTGTCTATTAACCTTACAGGCTGTTGCATGGTTTATACTTGGAATTTTCTCCCTCATAAGGTTTCAAGCGGATTACTGCCTCATTATTGGAGTTTGTTTGACTCTCAGTGTTGCAAACATCATTGGCTTTACTAAATGCCGCAAAGGTGAGAAAGCAGTTAATTTTGATTATTTGTTTGGGTATGGCCTTTAGGATTGCTTGGGTATGGATGAAGTAGGATATGTGCCATTGACTTTTTAGTCAGGACTTTGTTGGTTATGTGGTTGAATATTAAGCTTAGGCACTAAGCAAAGCGAAAAATACTCCTTAGGCCATTTGATGCTGCCTCACCTTCCATGTTATCTCACATTGACCAGTTTAATTGTTCTTACAAGGATCACACTTATGCTCAGGCGGCTTTTTCTTCTAAGTTTCTATGATATCAGTAAATTTTATTATTTGCAAAGTTCTGCCAGACAATTGCATGTTGCCCAAATAATTAGACTAGACAGAAGGTAAAACCAATTTGAAAGGGTGAGAAACTATTGTGAAATGCCATGAAACGATTGGATAAGCAATGTCCTTCAAATCAATCATTGCGATAATAGTCTGTGCTTGTTCCTGACTTCTTGGCATGGTAATGTGGAGTTATTATTGTTGTTGATTCTGCAGCTTGAGATTCTTCTAATTCCATTCCATGTTCCTTTTTTTTTTTTTTTTTTTTTTTTTTTCTTTAAAGTTGGTATTAACAATGTAGAAAACTTTCCATGTAGATGCCAAGAAGCAGATTCAACAGTTTGCATCCCAGACTATTGCATCTCAAGTCTCATCCACTCTTCAGTCAGCATTCAGTGTTGTGTGAAACCATTAGAGAAGAAGGGCATAAGGGTGCAAGATGTGCAGTTTTTGTAGGTAACATTGATAGATTGGAGGCAGCACTGTACAAATTTACAGCGTCGAGCCGGTTGATTCTTTAAACTTCTGTAGGAATTGGATACACAATAGATGCTTTTGTATGATCTTGGAGACATTTAATTGCTTGTAATTGTTTATGAGAAAAAGTTAATAGCAGAAGAATAATTTTCCCTTTTCATTATCATATACCTCAACTTCAATGTTAGTATCTCTCTCTGCACAACATCTTTAAGTGTTTCCTTTTTCTGAAAGCTCCTTACAAGAATGTAGGGTTCTGGGAGCAGTTCTTGGTATATGCAAGAATCAAGATTCCAGAATGGGAAACTGTATTAGAATAATTTTTTTAAAATGAAACCTTATTTATTTATTTATTTTTCTCTTTATTTTTCATTGGATATATTAATGGTGAATAATTCTTTAACTGACACAGCAGAATTTGAAGTATAAAATATTCATTTATAATTATAAATAATAAATTTTAGTTTAATTGTATTATATGCTATCAACATTAAATTCTTATGAAATACTATGAAAAATTAAAATTTAAGATAAAATTTATATTGAAATTCATTTGTACCATCTAGGCTTAAATGGATCAGCTATTTATATAAAAAAATATATATATTTAAAAAATAAAATAATGTCAAAACTGTAAATTTAGAAGATTATATATGTTTATCTAAGCTATATTTGTTAAATAGTTTTTGAATAATATTATAAATTTCATTTTAATTGATTATATTATAATATTTTTTATTTTATATAATAATAAATATTTTTGAAATTATTTTTCTAAAAATTTACTTTTTGTAGAAAATTAATTTTGGTAACAATATTGAATTTCGGCAACCAAATCCTCTCAGAAGTTTGTTTTTTTTTTTTTTTAAGAGAATTAGCCTAACTTACTGTTACGCTGTCGTTTCGCTGTTCTTTAACGTAGCTTTTTTAATTTCCTAAAAATATAACCATTTTCATTTTCAAGTTTCAACAACAAAGAGCTTTCATCTTGTACAGTCTGCTTCTCTTCTCCATCCCACACGCAGAGCTCGAGAGAGTTAAAGCGAGATGCTGCAGTGTATATTTCTCCTCTCAGATTCTGGGTAAGTTTCCTCTTCTTCCCTATCAATTTGAAATGAAAGAAAAATTAAAAACTCTTCTGAGGCAAAGACTATATTTCCGTCTGATCTGGTTAAACTGAAATAACTGGGTATTTGCGAAATTCTGACAGGGAGGTAATGCTCGAGAAGCAGCTAACTGGGCATCGCGTGGATAGATCGATTTGTGATTGGTTTTGGAATCAAGTGATTTCTCAAGGTGATTCCTTTAAGGTAACTATACCTTTTGGATTATGTTTTTATCTTCACTTTGTCAGCTTCTGGGTCTCATTATAATTTCACTTCTGTTTAAACTTTTGCTTGATATTTTAGTTTTCTATAAGCAACTCAAGTTGCTCTTGTTTTTTTTTTTTTTTTTTTTTTTTTTAATCTGTTGGATTTTACATTCGGTTTGATTTTTCTATCAATAGCAACAACCGGTTATTGCTTCACCTACGCATTATCTGTTCCAAATTATTCGAGAGGGAATCACTTTTTTAGCTTGTACCCAAGTTGAAATGCCACCTTTGATGGCCATTGAGGTAGTTTATTCTTGCGTTTATGTTCTTGTCATTTTCAGTGTGTTATATATTTGTACGTTGAAAAGCCTGAAATTATTGACTTGACTTGATTTTTAGTTCCTATGCAGAGTGGCCGATGTCCTCTCAGGTTACCTTGAAGGGTTGAATGAAGATTTGATAAAGGATAACTTTGTAATTGTGTACGAGGTACTTTCCTACTTAAGTATTTTCTTTGCTTATTCTAGGTTCATGCTGAGAGTTACCGGAGAATCATAATTCTTCATAAGATGGTAATACCATATTTGAGGCTGTGGATAAAATTGCATCTTTAGTTTTTGTTCATACATCTGATATAGAGATTATATGAAGGTTAAGCTCAGATTTCTGTCTTTCCCAACTTCAACTGGCATTTTTAATTGAAATTTACAGCTCTTGGATGAGATGATAGACAATGGCTTCCCTCTGACCACAGAACCTAACATCCTGAGAGAGATGATAGCTCCACCAAATATCGTTAGCAAAATGCTGAGTGTTGTGACTGGTAACAGCTCAAATGTGAGTGACACTCTTCCAGGTGCGACAGCATCTTGTGTTCCATGGAGAACAACCGACACAAAATATGCAAACAATGAAGTTTATGTTGATCTTATTGAAGAAATGGATGCAATTATAAACAGGTCTAAATCTATATTCTCAAAGTCACTTCATACTTCAATTGGTTATTTTTATTTCTCCATCAGCATCATTATACTTCAATTTGATTATTTGAAATCTTCGAATTGGTGCGATGTGACATTAGAGATAGTTACCAATACAAAGAATGTTTTCTGATACTCCTGATGGGGGGGGGGGGGGGGGGGGGGGGCATTATTTGCGATAGTAACCTTGGAAACTCTTTGTGATTGCACTTCTACATTCTCACTTTCAAATCATGGAAACTATTCAAAGAACAATTTGTCTAGTGGATGGTTGACCTGACCCCTCTGAGTTTTGATAGAGATGAAGGACAGCTAGAATGGGGCTAGGACACACAAGCCAAGACTGAGAATTCAAATGGAATTATGGAATAATGTTTCATTAAAGATATCCAGAAATGAATCCTAAAAGCATGAATGATCAAACCTAATCAAACACCTGCCAATCTTCAAACAGAATGCTGGAAGTCTAGTGGGATAGGAAAAAGTAGGGAATGCTAGCAGATACCAGAGATTTGATATCATGGATGAACTCTAAATCGCATGTCACATGAAAGATTCTACCACATACAGTTTCCATTGCGGTAGGGAGTTAGCAGATAGAAAAATGACAATGTATCTTATTTGTGATTGATACTGCTAAACCTGAAAAATGAATGAAATATATGTTCCTCAAACCTAGAGCCAGCATCCTTTTTATTCCTTAGTACTCGTTAATTATGTTAACGTGTGGCATTGGCGATTGCAGTTGACACAGGAGTTCCAAATGTGGATTTATATAGTGATTTTCATTGAGCAGAAAATTGTCTATAGTATTTGGAGCTCTACATTTTATATTTTTATGCTGCATGTTTTTGTCTTTGAAAGGCTAAGCAACCTTATGTTCTGCATGCATTGTTCAGGGATGGGATCTTGGTGAAATGTGAAATATGTGGTGAAGTTCAAGTGAACTCCCATATCACAGGTGTTCCTGATCTGACTCTTTCATTTACAAACCCATCTATACTGGATGATGTGAGATTCCATCCCTGCATTCGGTTTCGACCTTGGGAGTCACATCAGATTCTGTCATTTGTGCCTCCTGATGGACTGTTTAAGCTCATGAATTACAGGTTTGTTGATTTTGCACTAGTTTAGGTTGCTGCTAAAGGTTGTAATTTCTGTTGTGATAATTGTGTTATTGCGATTGTAGAAAGCTTAAGAGTACTTTCAGTGCCTCTGCTTTCTAGTCCAGCATGTGCTATATATTTATCTAGATCATTTGGCTTATAATACAGGGTTAAAAAATTGAAAAGCATACCAATATATGTGAAGCCACAAGTTACATCTGACGCTGGGACAGGCCGCATCAATCTTATGGTTGGAATAAAAAATGACCCTGGAAAGATGATCGACTCAATAACTGTGCAATTTCAACTGCCTCCTTGCGTAGTATCTGCTGATCTGACTTCAAATCACGGAGTAGTGAATATCCTATCTAACAAGGTACTCATCAAGCATATCTTCATAGTTAGCAGCTAATTAAAATCCTGATATCAAGGATGATCCCTATATATATATATATATATATATTTTTTTTTTTTTTCCTGCAAGAGTTTGATTATAGTTTTTGCTAACATGTCCTTGCAGATGTGCTCTTGGTCGATTGATCGAATACCAAAAGATAGGACCCCATCATTGTTTGGAACTTTAGCGCTTGAGGCAGGATTAGAGCGTCTTCATGTATTCCCAATATTTCAAGTTGGTTTTAGGATTCAGGGTGTTGCTCTCTCTGGCCTGCAAATAGATAAACTGGATCTGAAGGTTGTACCTAATCGTTTTTATAAAGGTTTTCGAGCTCAGACCAGAGCTGGACGCTATGAGGTTAGATCATAGTCCAATTTTTGTATCAATATAAATTTCCAAATTGTCTTGTTTTTTTTCTCAGAACATAGATGTTGGTTGAGTGCTGCAAAAGTTTCATCAATGCATATTTTCAGATTTCCATTCTGGACTTTGTTTACATTTTTTTGAAAGATAATTGGAATTGCAAAATAAAACATAATGGATATAGTCAAAACGATCAAATGTTTGATAGAATTGCAAAGCCAAAAAAAAAAAAAAAAAAAAGGAATGGGAAATCATAAAAATACAGAATCCTAAATTACAAAATGTGAAATGAATCTATTAGACCTCAACAAATCAACCAGCTACTTTGTTGACTCTGAATGAATCCATAACTTGACGAAGGTCATTTTCCTCTTCCACAAACACATTCTCTGGTGTTTGTAATCTCAGTTCATAAAGCCTATTATTTTCAACTCCAAGAACTGATAGGTACCTTCTATTCCATTCCAAACGAACAACTCTATCTTGTGGCATAACGGCCATCTCATTATTATTTGCATAAGACTTTATATTCACCTGACAAAAAAGGAATACCATTTCTATGATTTGAATCCATTCATTTCATGATACTTTTATATTATAGGCAATTACAATAAAAAGCTTACCTCAACTTGATAATAGAGCTTGCCATCATCAGCTACTTTAGAAGAAGTGGAGAGTATGTTTGATTCCCGCCTTACACCAAGTCTAGTAGACATGAACTCTGTCAAATACTGTTTAAGCACTTTCTTTCCAGCTTCTTGAGGAGGACCCAAGTCCTCAACACTTTTATACTTCGAAGATGAAGGAGATGACATCTCCACTGATAGATTTTCATCTAGAACAAATGGATCCCTAAAAAATATATCTGCTCCTGCACCTCTAACCTGAATCCAATTTTGTGGGTATTTGAAAGAATACCCATCAAATGTGTCTATATATTCTCTAAACCCAACTGAGGATTGAGCCAATGCGGGATCTTGGAAACCTAAACCAATTTCTGTAATTATATAACTGGAAAATATCAAACCCATTGTTGTTCTTCTACTTGCAACTGCAAAAGCTTTAGTCTGATTATGTAGGATCAAAAATTTTTTAGTGAGAAGCCATAGAAATTGTTTAATCAGGTACATTTACTAGATAATGGAGGAATTACCGGTTGGTTTTTATGAGACGTGGAGAAGCAGCGAGTGTAATCGGTGGAGAAGGGAACTGAGCAGCTGAGCCAACTCGGGAGAACGGAAGGACGAGTTGGAGAGGTGAGTTGAACCGGAAGAGGAAGTGAGTCTAGAAGTTTAGCCATTTCAGAGAGCATAAAGAAAATAAGCCAAAATGAGAATCGGGAAGAAGATAGAATAAAAGATTATAGAAGAGAGGACCAGATGGGCCTTGTTAGAGTTGGGTTGATTGGGCTTTTCTGGATATTACTATTAGGCCCAATATTAATGTATAAACATTTTCATGGGCTAAAATGATGATCCAGCTTGGGATTATAATACTCTATGCATATATGTTATACTAGTAATGTGGGATGATCCTTTAATTTTTTTTGCCTTATCTTCCTAGCTAGGTTTTGTCGAGCAAACGCTTTTAATGGAAATTTTCTTTATTTATAAAAATTAAATACTCGACTTTTTATTTAAAAGAATTTATATTTTTTTCATTCAAACCAATCCTTTGGCATGACTTTTTAGGTTCTAATATTATGATTTTGCAAAAGCCATATCACAAAAACCAAATTAGGATATGAGATTTGGGCATGAACCCTATTTTCAATATAGGAAATAAATTCCGTCTATTGTCTCAAATTAAAATGTGAATATTTACTCGCTCTAAAACGATAACCAACATAAAAAAAACAGATGAAAGAAATCGTCTATTTAGTGTCTTAGAATCTAGATCAACGCCCTAAGAGATTATTTTTAATTACAAGTTAAGAATGTAATAATTAACCTCGTCTATTGACTATTGGTGAAGGAGCATCTTCATTCCACCAAAAGCTCATGTGCTTATTTTGCATACTTGGCCAAGGTTGAGCTGCTTACGCCATTTTCAAAAATGGCTTGGACCTGGATAAACTTAAAAAGGTACCATTGGCTTTAAATTTTTTGGTAACCTTTTTTTTTTTTTTGGGAAAAACGATGTGTCGTCATCTAGACGTGAGCCAAAAGGCTGACTAAAAAGTGCAATTCATCAATTCTGCCACGTCGCTGAAATTTAATGGCTGAAACTTAGGCTATGTTCCTAGGTGGTGGATTCATAGACTAAAAGTAGTGGATACCAATTCCCTGACACGTCACCTGTACTTATCTATCCTCTTCTGGAAAAAGAAAAACATTTAAAGTAAAATGATTGATATAGAATAATTAAATAATAACTATCACATATTATTTATTTAAGGGAAAATTATTATGTAGTCCCTCCATTTTTATATAATTATCCAACTAATCTCAAATTTTACGCAAATATCTAACTAATCCCTCAGGTTTAACTCCGTCTAATTAAAAGGTCCTTCCGTTCGAAAAGTTGGTTTTTTTCCGTTAATTATAGACTAAAAGACTAAAACACTCCTCCCTAGCTGACGTGGACCATAAGAAAAAATTATTATCTAGTCCCTCAGGTTTTACATAATTATCTAACTAATCCCAAGTTTTGCACAAATATCTAACTAGTCCCTCAGGTTTAACTCCGTCTAATTGAAAGGTTCTTCCGTCCGAAAAGTTAGTTTTTTTCCGTTAATTGAAGACTAAAAGACTAAAACACCCCTCCCTAGCTGACGTGGACCAGTATGAAGCGATAAGGGAGGGAATTGTATAAACTAAAAGACGAAATAATAATTTTTCCTATAATTTTATGCACATGTAGAATTGTATAGACTAAGCTTAATTACACGAGTAGGAAAATTAGCCTTCACTAAATTTAAAAATGAAAATTGAAGAGTTTCATATAAAGTCGATGGAGACATAATCATTTTTCTCTCTTAAATGTACGGTTTAGTTTTAGATTATGAATATTTGCAAATCGAAAACCATTAAATATAATTATGTCTCTAAAAATATTACTATCTTCATTCTATAATCGTCACATTTAGAATTTCATGTCTTTTAAAAAAATTATTAAATTTGTATAAATTATAATAAATTATTGAAAAAATTTTGACAATATTACCCTTAATTTAATATTAATCTTTAAGAAAATCATTAAATTGAAGTAATAATTATTAATTATACACAAAGGGTAAATATGAAAAAAATATTTATTACTCCTTAAAACCGCAAATGTAACAAGTATTTTAGGCCAAATTAGACAAATATTTTAGAACAAACTATTTTCTTAAATCTGACAAGTATTATGGAACAAAGACAGTATTAAAAAAAGGATAAAAAAATTAATTTGATGTTCTAATTAAATATTATTAAATTTAAGTGAATCATAAAAGTAAATACCTCTTCAAAAAAGTAAATACCTCATTTTTCTTTTTACCCCAAATTATCATCATAGTTTCTTTTTTAGAAAAAAAGTAATAAACATAATTTTCTATTTTATTCATATTTAATATGCAAATTTTATCAAGAAACATTACTATTATCATTGATAAAATCTAAAAAAAAAAAATAAAGTATTCCATCTATTCATAAATACTTTTAATGTTTTTATGGTAATTAAGTAAGTAAATTTATTCTTATAAATTATAACAAAATATTAATTAATTTTATTACGTAACCTTAAGTAAGAGAGGAGATGTTATATGATTTTAGAAAATTATAAAAATAATTATTAAATTTAATATAAATAAGGATAAAATTGAAAAAAAAATAATTACTCATTAATATTCTAAAAAAAAAAAGATATTTGCGGAGAAAACATCGGCTCTAAAATAATAGTTATTTATAGATAAAAAAAGTAATTATTATTGCCACCTATATTATTATAATTTCATAACTTTGAATATGAATATTAATATTTAATGCAAGGTTATCTGTGCAAATGATAAACTAGGTATATCATTATGGCATGAAAGGAACAAAAGGGAAACAAACTAGGTATATCATTATCACTTCATACTGGTTCACGTCAGCTAGGGAGGAATGTTTTAGTCTTTTAGTCTTCAATTAACGGAAAAAAACTAACTTTTCAGACGGAAGGACCTTTCAATTAGACGGAGTTAAACCTGAGGGACTAGTTAGATATTTGCGCAAAACTTGGGATTAGTTAGCTAATTATGTAAAACCTGAGGGACTAGATACTAATTTTCCCTTATGGTCCACGTCAGTTAGGGAGGGGTGTTTTAGTCTTTTAGTCTATAATTAACGGAAAAAAACTAACTTTTCGGACGGAAGGACCTTTTAATTAGACGGAGTTAAACCTGAGGGACTAGTTAGATATTTGCGCAAAACTTGGGATTAGTTGGATAATTATGTAAAAAAGGAGGGACTAAATAATAATTTTTCCTTTATTTAATAATTTATGATATTTATTAACCGATATAATAAAAATCATTATTGATTAATATAGTTATAATCTTATAAAAAAAATAGAATTATAATTTCACACAGAACTAAATTTATATAAAATTTCTCATCCTTTTAATATTTGAGTCACCTGTATTAAATATTTAGCAAAAAAAAAAAATCTAATTATAAAAAAATAGCTAAAACTAAATATAATATCGAGTGATTTTATTTTATTTTATTTGTAACAAATCTTTTTGACATTGATATTGATTTAAATATTAACACGTTTACATATCACTTTATAAAATTATCTGAAATTTAATGTTATATTTGAAAAGTTACAATGAAAGTAATAGAAATGTAATTGAAACACAATGTAACGTAACTAAATGCTCTTGGTGTAAATTTCATACTAAAAGTACTTTTAATATATTTTATTACGGCTCACCAAACATAGCATTAGAGAGAAAAAATGATAATTAATGAAGTCATTTTAGAAGTTCTATAAAAAAAGAAAACTATTTAAAGAACATTTAAAAAAGTATTTGAAACAATGAAATGTTAATTTAAGATTTGAGAAATATATTTTTATAAATAAAAAATTAATTTAGAATGAATATGGTGATCCAATACAAATTTAGTTAGGTTAGGAAAAAACTAACTTTTGTCCCAAGCTTGGATTTTGTTTACCTTCAAAATTTTCTAACCAATGGGGAAAAAAAGAAAAAATAAAAATTGGTTTTTAGGGGCATTACTGTCATTACATAAATCTTAAAATAAACTGTCATTAACAATTATCTTATGGCCAACTGCCCAAGAAAGAAAATGGTCTTGCCCCTTTGCCTTTCTCACCGCCTCTATATAAAAGGGCACATCTCCTTTTCAATTTGAATCCTTATTTATTTTCATTTTCAGACACCATTTTCGCTCAAATTCCCCTTGTTGCAGATCGTCAATCTCCTCTCTTCTCTTATTTTTCTATGTAAGTTCTCGTTATTCCAAAGATCCAATATTTGTTCATAAGAATCCCTCAATTCATTCGATTTGTACATAGAGAAATTTCAGAACTTTTTCTTTATATCCATTTGTTTTTTTGCAAATTTTTGCTCTTTTCTTCTTGATCATATGACTACACTCGGTTTCCTTACCAATTCCACCATGAAACCGTCTTGTAGATTCCTTTTGACCCGAAAAAGCCCGGGTATTTTCAGGTATGTGAAATACCAACATACTTTAACCGCCAATTTATCAAGGAATCATTTGAATTTAGACCATAATAAACGATTTTCCACGTACCCTTCTCGAATTTTAGGATTTCGAAGCATAACCAATAATACCCAGAGATATTTTTGTATACCCGATAACAATTTTACCCAGTCCAGGCTTATATCAGGATCCGCATGTGGTCCTTGTGCAAGAAGAAGAACCAATAGAGGCATTTCTGTTATTACAAGTGTTGCATCAGAAGTGAAAAAATATTCAACTTCTGTCGAGACTAGAGTGAATGATAAGAATTTTGAAAGAATTTATGTGCAAAGTGGGATTGGTGTTAAGCCTGTGGTAGTTGAGAAGATTGATATAGACGAGAATGTTGTAGGAGAGGAAGCGTCTAGGATAGGAATTGTTGTTCCTGATGATGATGTAAATGTATTGGAGGATGTTAAAGGAGTTGAGATTGTTAGTCCTAGGAGGGAGGAGTCAGATATTGAAAAAGAGGCATGGAAGTTGTTAAATGATGCGGTTGTTACGTATTGTGGGAGTCCTGTAGGGACGGTGGCTGCCAATGATCCAGGGGATAAGCAGCCATTGAATTATGATCAGGTTTTCATACGTGATTTTGTGCCTTCAGCTCTTGCATTCTTGCTTAGAGGAGAAGGAGAGATTGTGAGGAATTTCCTGCTTCACACCTTGCAATTGCAGGTGATATTTCACATTCCTCTAATTTTTTTATTCTGTCCTTTGTTTTCTATTTTGTTTATCTGTTTTTGTATGTATATGTGTTCTACTCTGGATATTATTGAGCTATCATCCTGATTTCTATGTGACTCTCTAGTTAATAATGAAGACAGCTTTTGATTTTACATTCTCATACATAATAAGAAAACATGCAAGTATTCCTTCTTGCAGAATAAGGTTAGTTGTAGCAAGTTCTTTAAATTTTTTTATGTAAACTAGTATTCAAGTGATATCCATCAATACCAAATTGGTGATTCACATCAATTGATTTGGTTAAATGCGATCATTGTTGTGGGGGGCTCTAATTTCTCATAAGAGGAGCCACGGTGATATAAACGTTTATAGTTGAATATCAGTTATGTCATGCGGCTGTTGATGATATCCATGTTGTAGAGCGTGATATTTGTATTCATAGTCATGGGCTTGATACTTCCTATATATAATCATGGTATTCTGCAACTGAAAAATGTGTTGTTGCTTCTATCTTAGAGTTGGGAGAAAACAGTTGATTGCTATAGTCCTGGTCAGGGCTTGATGCCTGCTAGTTTTAAAGTTAGGACCGTGCCTCTTGATGACAATAAATTTGAAGAAGTTCTGGATCCAGATTTTGGTGAATCAGCTATTGGTCGTGTTGCACCTGTGGATTCTGGTTTGTTTATTGCAGCTCTAAGACTCCTGCCAAGAAAGATAGCTATTGTTCTTCCAAAATTATTGTTATTTCATTGCATCCGAATTTGCATGCTTAATCTCTTTTGATGGCAGGGTTGTGGTGGATTATCTTATTGAGGGCATATGGGAAAATAACTGGTGACTACTCATTGCAAGAGAGGGTGGATGTTCAGACGGGCATAAAACTGATATTGAACTTGTGCTTGACTGATGGATTTGATATGTTTCCTTCTCTTTTAGTCACTGATGGATCTTGCATGATAGATCGACGGATGGGTATTCATGGTCACCCCCTTGAGATCCAAGTAAGTTGATCAGTCGCTTTCTATGCTTTCTTATATGTAATGTTTTAGCAGCATGGGGATCTTTGGCTTGTCGAACATTTAAACATCTCTTTCTCAAAAAGCCTACTTTTTTCTTCCTTTTTTTTTTTTTTTTTAAATTTATGAATATTCTCTCTATGATGTGGAGTCTGGTTTATGATCTTTCCTAGTCGCCCTTATTCTGATTTTCAAATTTTAGTTTAAGTATGTGCTTGGTCGCATCATTCACTCACTTTACTCTGCTTGGTCACAAATCTGTTCCTGCAGGCCTTATTTTACTCTGCCTTGCGGTGCTCTCGTGAGATGCTGACGGTAAATGATGGATCCCGGAATTTGGTGAGGGCTATCAACAACAGGCTCAGTGCACTGTCATTCCATATTAGAGAATATTATTGGGTGGATATCAAAAAGATCAATGAGATTTACCGGTATAAAACTGAAGAGTATTCCATGGATGCTACCAACAAGTTCAATATCTATCCTGAACAAATTCCTTCTTGGCTTATGGATTGGATACCAGAGGAAGGTGGATATCTTATAGGGAATCTACAGCCAGCTCATATGGATTTTAGGTTTTTCACTCTTGGAAATCTTTGGTCTGTTATTTCATCTTTGGGCACCCCAAAACAGAATAAAGCTATTCTAAACTTGATTGAAGCCAAATGGGATGATCTTGTTGGACGCATGCCTATGAAAATATGTTATCCTGCTCTGGAACATGAAGATTGGCGTATAATCACTGGTAGTGATCCAAAGAACACGTGAGTTTTTATGCTTTATTCTGTGCAGTTTGGTTTACAGTTTCATCAGTTCTGACGTTCCTCTGTTTGTTGGACTTTTGCAGCCCATGGTCATATCATAATGGTGGATCCTGGCCAACTCTTCTTTGGCAGGTAACTAAAACATTCACTTCTCTCCCAAAGTTTTTTGTAACATAAAGATCATATAATCTGTAAACGTTCCAACTCTCACCCATTACCCATTGCCCACTTGGAAAATGCTGTCTTAACCTTCTACTGCATTATTATAAATGCACAACTAATTTACATTAGGGATTTAGAGTAGAACTAACATTTGTGAAGATGGTTTAAAGATTTTCCTCTTTATGATAGTTTACGCCTTACATGTGTCATGTTCTTCTGCCCATGACTCTTTAATTTTCTGCTGTTATCTAAATTTTCATTATATGAAATGGTTTCAGTTCACATTGGCATGCATCAAGATGGGTAGATTTGAACTAGCGCAGAAGGCAGTTGCTTTGGCTGAAGAAAGGCTCTCAGTTGACCGTTGGCCTGAGTATTATGACACACGTACAGGAAAGTTTATTGGAAAGCAATCCCGACTTCATCAAACATGGACTATTGCTGGGTTCTTGACCTCCAAAGTTCTCTTAGAGAATCCAGAGAAAGCATCATTGTTATTATGGGAGGAGGACTATGAACTTCTTGAAATCTGTGTTTGTGCACTGAGCAAGACTGGTCGCAAGAAATGCTCTCGAGGAGCTGCTAAGTCGCAAATTCTTGTGTAGGGCGATAGCCATTCTGTCAGAATCAAGAGTTTGTTTGTGATACACAGCTCCAAGTCTGGGAGAGGATAGGACTTATCAGCCTCTAGAACTGTAACGTATACTAACAAATGGTTACATCTGTAAAAAGTTTTTGTTTTACTCAATTTAATTAGCTAAGTTAATCGGTCCTGGAATTTTGAAGGACTAGTTTTTGGGGAACTTTACAAGTAGAGTTATGGTTTCTCCATCATCATTGTATGTACATTGCCAAATTCTTTATATATTGATACATCTAAGGTTCAGTTATCGTTTTGGACAGGGAGGCAGGAGGAATATTTTCCCCTGTCAAACATAGAGAAAGTTTTCCGTCCTAATTTTTTTGAAATTAACATAGTGGCCTGTCTAGTCTTAAGAAAAAATAAATAATAATAATAATAAAAAGTTAATGGCCTGTCCATTTGCCTCTTCTCCAACAATTTAAAATTGATCCAACTTACCTTCTGCAGAGTGGGTTTATTCAGGGTCTTCAAGCAAACCGATTGCAGAATTTACAATGTGTATTTATATGAAAATCGCTCCATCTCCATATCTTCTACTGCGAAATTTTCAAGCGGTAAATCTCGACCAAAGTATGGAAACACTAATTAGAGTAGCATGACCTTGTACATTAAACATGAGCTCAAGGAGACTATTAACCACCACAGGTTACCATCCGTTTCCGCCTATGATAAAACACCATCTATCATGGGCTGAAAACACTCCCATTAAATCAAAAACACCCTACATACCAAAAGCTCCTTCCTTTTTGGCCACTGACCTTATCAAATCCTACTTTGAGAAGGGGTTAGTTAGAGAAGCACGTAACTTGTTCGATGAAATGTCTGAGAGAGATGTGGTTGCATGGACGGCCATGATTGCTGGGTACGCGTCCTGCGATGAGCACGTCTATGCGTGGAGTATGTTCTGCAATATGGTAAAGAATGCATTGAACCCAAATGCATTTACAATATCAAGTGTGTTAAAGGCTTGTAAAGGCATGGAGAATCTTTCCTGTGGAGCTTTGGTGCATGGGTTTGCTATTAAGCATGGCCAACAAGGTTCTATTTATGTGGATAATGCACTAATGGATATGTATGCTACTTGCTGCGTTAGCATGAGGGACGCTTGGATGGTCTTTCATGCTATTGAAGAGAAGAATCCTGTGACATGGACTACCATGATTGCTTGTTACACTCATAGAGGTGATGGCCATTGTGGGCTCCAAATCTTCCGTCAAATGTTACTGGTAGGTGCATAAAGAACTATTGAATTCATGGCTTTTAATGGTTTTGCTCCCCTTTTTGCTGGTTCAAGAGATAGAAAAGGATTTCAATTTTCAAGAACTGTTTATTATCAATCTCTTAACTAACAACTTTTATTACATTTTCAAAACAGGAGGAAAAAGAATGTAATCCATATAGCTTCTCGATTGCTATTAGAGCTTGCGCATCGGTTGGCTCTCAGCATTATGGCAAACAAATGCATGCAGCAGCTATTAAACATGGTTGTGAATGCAGTCTTCCTGTTATGAATTCTATACTTGACATGTATTGTAGGTGTGGTTGTTTATCCGAGGCAAATCAGTATTTCCATGAGATGACTCAAAAGGATCTGATTACATGGAACACTTTAATATCAGGATATGAAAAATCAGATTCTATTAAGTCCCTTTTTATATTTTCACAAATGGAGTCAAATGGTTTTACTCCAAATTGCTTCACTTTAACTAGTGTAATAGCGGCTTGTGCTAATCTAGCAGTTTTGAGTTGTGGACAACAGGTTCATGGAGGCATTATTCGTAGAGGACTTGACAGGAACTTAGCATTGGCTAATGCGTTGATCGATATGTATGCCAAGTGTGGTAGCATAACAGATTCACATAAAACTTTCAGTGAATTATCACAAAAAAGTTTAGTTTCCTGGACTTCTATGATGATTGGATATGGTTCTCATGGATATGGAAGAGAAGCTGTTAAGTTGTTTGATGAGATGGTCGAGATGGGTATTGAACCTGATCAGATAGTGTTTATGGCAGTTTTAAGTGCTTGTAGTCATGCTGGACTAGTAGACCAAGGTTTGAGGTACTTCAATTCAATGGTGGACGATTATAAAATCAAACCAGATAATGAGATATATGGGTGTGCTGTGGATTTGCTAGGCAGAGCTGGGAGAGTTGAGGAGGCATATCGCCTGATACAGAGTATGCCATTCATACCTGATGAATCTGTTTGGTGCACACTTCTCAGTGCTTGTAAAGCCCATAGCCTTCCAAATTTGGCCAAGTTAGCAGCTCAGAAAGTATTGAATTTGAGGCCAAAATTAGTTGGGACTTACGTGGCGTTGTCAAATTTACATGCAGTTGAAGGCAAATGGGCAGAATGTGCAAGAATGAGGAAGTTGTTGAAGGGTATGGGAAGCAAAAAAGAGGCTGGAAGGAGTTGGATTGAGGTAAGAAATGAGGTTTATAGTTTTGTTGTTGAAGACGAAGTGGGTTCTCATACAAAGTTGGTATATGAAGTTTTGGAATTTCTTATTAGGCATATGAATGAAGCAGGTTATGCACATGATATAGATTTACTTGACCTAGAAGATGGTAATTGAACTGAAGTTTCAGAAAAGTGGACAAAATGAATATGAGGTCTCCCAGAGAATCAACTGCCTGTTGTTTGCATTTAATTGCTAAATAGAAGAAAAGGAAAATTTGATATTTGAAGAATGGTAAATTTTTTGCAGACAATTGACAAGCTCATCTTGTTAATCTAGGAAGAAGAAGAAGAAGACAAGGCAACTTAAGCAACTGGCATTGTTTGTGAATAACACATTCTTTTCTAGGAATACACGAATTTGGATTGATGATACATTTTGTTTTCATGTGTCCACAAATGAAAAAAGCATCAAGAGCTTAAGTAATACAGATCTCTATAAAATGTCAAGTAATACAGATCTCTATAAAATCTCACTTTGTAGTCTGACATGTACAACAGCTTCCTTCTGTGTGGCTGTATATCCGCAAATTTTCTAGCAGCCAGAGCCACAAGGATAGACCTGTTTTTCATTGTAAAGGGAATATGGCAATCTGATTTAGTACACTGTAAAAGCATATAAATATGTACGAGTCATAGCATGATGGCCACTAGAGTTTATCTATCAATCATTGCCATCTGTAGAGTGTCACCACCATTGGTTAGGTCTTATCCTCAGGTTGCCTCCTTGAAATTAATAGAAAAACTTTTTCTTTCCCAGTTCTCAAAGGTGCATTGCTCACTTTTCTAGGCAGGCAGCATACAGAAAAACAGCTGCATTTCCACTTGCTTCTGTCTTCTCTGCTATTCTATTACCAATAATCCATACATGAGCAAGAACCCTGCTTGAAATGGTGGAAGCGATGGCGATCCCTCACCACGATTTCACGGTCAAAAGCTCTAGAAATTAGCTTTGCTGCTATGTGACAATCATTGCATATTCGTAAATTCTTAATTATCCTTATTGGCGTTGGTGGTTTAATGGTTATAAGCCCAAAGGCAATTGCGAGCTTCTCGCTATGTCTAAACAAAGTAGTTTCCTTCTCTTCCTCATCGATGTCAAGGGAAACCACATGTGTTGCTGGTGCATAACCTTCCATCTTTAATTTCTTGGCCATTTGATCTAGCATATTTTCAATATCTTTAATCTGAGGGTGTGTCTTATCTCCTGCGAGAAATTCATGAACTGTTCCATTTGCTTCAATCATGCTGCACCCAGGGGTCTTCACCACCCCATGTTGTGTCATCATCCCCCTAATCTCAAGAACACTATCCCAGTTACCTTTTGAAGCATATATATTAGATAGTAATACATGGAATCCTTCATGGGCAGGCTGAAGTTCTATGAGCTTCCTTCCGATTCTTTCCCCCATTTCATTATCACCATATTTCTTACAAGCCCCAAGCAAGGCTCCCCAAGTAGAAACATCTGGTGCCATTGGCATATTCTCAATGAGTTCCTCTGCTTCTTTTAGTAGACCTGCACGGCCTAGAAGATCAACCATGCATCCATAATGTTTAACATTGGGTTCAATCCCATGCTCTTGAATCATGGAATTAAAATGGCGGTGCCCTTCATCCACTAAGCCCATGTGTCTACATGCTCCAAGAACTGCCATGAAGGTTATCTCATTAGGCACCACACCACATTCTTTCATTTCTGAATATGTATCAAGTGACTTGTCAACTAAACCATTCATTGCCAGACCAAGAATGACAGCATTCCAAGTGGAAATCCCTTTTTCCTCCATCCCATCGAAAACCTCCAAAGCATTTTCAACACAACCAAATTTCATGTACATGTCTATAAGAGTTGTGCCAAGCATGACATTAATTTTCAGATCATTCTTCCTTACATAAGCATGGATCCATTTACCTTGATCAAGGGCAGCCAAATGAGTGCAAGCTGAGATTAGACTTACCAAAGTTGTTTCATCAGGCTTGATTCCATCAAGCTGCATTTCTTGGAACAACATCAAACTCTCCGCAAATCTGCCATGTTGAGCATAACCTGATATCATTGCAGTCCATGAGACAATATCCTTCTCAGGCATGGAGTCAAATAAAGCTTTTGCCTTTTCAACTTCCCCACATTTTAAGTACCCAGAGATCATAGAATTCCAAGAAATCTGGTCCAAGCAGCAACCCCTGTCGAATAACTTTTGTGCAGCCTCTACTTCTCTGCAAGTTGAATACATGTGAATCAAAGCATTTTGAAGATTAACATAACATTCAATTCCAATTTTAACGGCCAAACTGTGGATCAATTTCCCTGTCCTAACCACCAGCAAGCGAGCACATGCTGAAAGAACGCTAACCACTACAACTTCATCCAACAAGATTCCATCAGCTTTCATTTGCTTAAACATGATTAAAGCATCCTCATGCATTTCATTCTGCTCATAGCAAGAAATCAATGCGCTCCATGATACCAAATCTCTTTTAGGCATTTCGCTGAACAGCCTATAAGCATCTGCAACGTTACCTTTCTTACCAAACAACACAATCATTGAATTTGAAGCAATGACATTCCTTTCCGGCATCCTATAGTATATACACTTAGCCTCCTCCACATCTCCTATCGAAACATACCCTGCCAAGATCGAGTTCCAAGAAACCAAGTCCAAAATAGGACTTTCGTCAAATACTTCACGTGCATCACTCAAGTTCTCGCAAACTGCGTACATATTTATCAAAGTATTCTTTACATACACATCAGAATTAAAACCCATTTTCAAAACATGACAGTGAATCAATTTCCCTTCAAACTCCGCTTGTCTAACAGAGCAAGACTGAACTAAAATCGGATACGTGTAATTATCAGATTCAACAAACTCTTGCAACATCAATTTATATATACACAGACAATAATGTGGGGAATTTCTTTGAAGACAAGCTCTCATCATGGTATTATAAATGAACCCATTTGGGCTTTCAATGCGAGTGAAGATTTGACGAGAACGGTTGAAGTCAATGAAGGGTGAATCGGTAGAGAACTTGAGAAGTCTACTTGCAGCAAACGTGTCTTTCAGGAATCCAGTGATAATCATTTGAGAAAGAATTTGATTGAAGTGCTTGGGGATTTGACATTGGTGCAACAAGGTCTCCAATATTGGAATAGTTAAAGTTGGTTTCAAGGTGGGTCTGAAACCGGAGGTTGCTAAATTCATCGATAGAATAAACAGTTGATAACCAGAGACTGAACTGCTGCGTCTCGAACTCGAATTAATGAAGAAGAAGTAAAACCTGTCAGACGACATTGCAAAATGGGCCGGCTGTGGCTCATGGGCTATAGTTTATAATGTGGGCCCACTGGGTGGAAAAAAAAAAAAATAGTAACCTCTTTTTCCGCCAATTGTCGTTCTCCTCCCTCTACTGTGGCACTGTCTCTTTCGTCTTCCTATTCAATAATTTCCCCTGCAACTGAAAACACCCCCCCCCCCACCCCCCAAACACACGCACTCTCTCTCTCTCTCTCTCTCTCTCTCTCCCTCTCTCTCTCATCAAAGTTCCGTCTAGACTTTTCCTCTCATAAACCCGAACCCTAGCGATGGCCTCCAAAGCCAACAACTCCACTCCTAAAACCCCACAAGAACCCCACTTGAAGGCCGGCTCCCGCGTCGAGATCAGCTCCGACGACGACGGCTTCCGTGGCTCCTGGTACGAGGGCACAGTCGTCCGCCGTGCTTCCTCTAAGAACGGTAACAAATACTTAGTCCAGTACGAGAAACTCTTCAGTGATGAATCCGGCAAGAAACCTTTGAGGGAGACTCTTGATTGTGTGCAGTTGAGGCCTGCAGCGCCTAGAGAAAAAAAGAGGAAGTTTAAGTTCGGCGAGAAGGTGGACGCGTACCATAATGACGGGTGGTGGGAAGGTTCCATAACCAGCGAGAGAGAAGATGGTAGGTTTGCGGTGTTTTTTAGGGGTACGAGGGAGCAGATTGTGTTTGAAGAGGAGGATTTGAGGTTGCATAGAGAGTGGGTTGATGGGGAATGGGAACCACCATTGAAAGAGGTCCAAGAGGAGAACGAAAAGGAGGAGGAACTGTTAGAGGAGAAACAGGTGGCGAATGAAAATGCGGTCAGTCTCAGTAATAGCTCGTTGATTAATTTGTTAACTTTCTGTTTCTACTATTGGATCATTAAGCATATATTCTTTTAAAGGGGTTGAACGCTGACAAAGAAAAAGAAAATGTTGGGAGGGATATTATTGTTTAAGTAATTGTAAACATCTTGAAGTAATTCTAGAGAACTCTTCAATGATGTATTGGGAAAAATTTTCGGTGGAGATTCTCGGTAACCATTTCTGATAAACTTCTACTATTTTTAATCAAGTACATCAACTAATCATAGAGGATAGGAAGCTCAAATTTGCATTTCAAGTGGAACAAGCAAATAGTAAAATTATATGCTAGTATAATGAAAAGGGATATTTTGGGATCTATGATTCTGCATTGTTTTGCATCAATATCTTCTTATCTGCATTTGATGATGATTATCGTTTCATCATTCCTTGTTTTTTTAAATTGGAAAATAACTTGTGATGCATTGTGTTAACGTGATTATCCAGTGCTTGACTCAATTTCCTTTGCCATATGCAATAACTGATCACTTCATTATATTTTGTGTGATTATTTACTGAGATGCCAAAATAGAATAGAAAGATTTTGGAAGAAGATATCTACATGGTTTTCAATTCTCTCCTATTCCATATCTTTTGTTTTTTTTTTTTTTTTTTTTTTTTGGTTATGATGCACAATTTACGTTGTCAGCTTGTTGAATCTTGGATTGCAGAAATCGCTGATTGCAACTGATGTGAGGCCTATTGAAGTAGTGTTAGAGGAGAAGTTCAACAAGGGAATGTTAGTTGAGGTTAGCAGTGATGAAGAAGGTTTTGAAGGTGCTTGGTATGCTGCAACTATTGTTGAAACGGTGGGGAATAATAAGTATCTTATTGAGTACCAGAGCTTGAGAAAAGAAGATGATAGCGATTTTCTGCAAGAGGAGATTGATGCTTCGCACATAAGGCCCTATCCACCAGAAACCATACTTATTGATCGCTTTAAATTACTAGATGAAGTTGATGCTTCATACAATGATGGTTGGTGGGTGGGTGTCATTGCCAAGGTTCATGCTGACATGAAGTATGTCGTCTACTTTAGGGACAGTGGGGAGGAAATGGTGTTTCGACACTCTGACTTAAGGTTACATCAGGATTGGATTGGTGGCCAGTGGATCATGCCTTCATCGGTATGACATGGATACTTGAAAAATTTTTGATGATGATTATGATTTTTTTTTTTAGTCCTGTGTTATCTGTATGTTTCCCCAAATTTGAGCATAGACATTTTGGAGCCAAGTCATTTTGATTGTTTTGCTGAAAATAACAAATACTGGAGTTAAGTCAATTCCTGGGAAGTCTGAATTTTATTCAACTTTTAGGTTTTGCAACAATTCAAAGTGCAAATCTGTTGGGAAGTGGAAAGTGGGAAGTGACGCATTCAAAATACATGCATCTCTGTGCATGTGTTGTGTGACTGTGAGTGAGAGGAACATGAAAATATGCTACGTCATATAGGGTAGATAATAAAGTGTACTGCTTGATCGACAGCCATATTTATGAGAATAACATGGTTCATCTATGAATTAAGGGGCAGTTGGTTGATTGGTTAGGTTATGCACATGGTCAGGAGTCGTAGACCTACATATGAGAATGACCTTGTTCATGCATTTTTAGTGATGGACTAATCAATCATGTAATTTCATGATGTAAACCAACAATTCTTTCTAAAGTTTGTTTTTGATATAGGCATAGTACAAACAAAATTATACTAGTATTTGATATGTGCTTATAATGTGAGTTTTTTTCCCAGGGTGTGAGGAAGTGACTGCTGGAGGAACTGCAATTGGGTTTTGCTACTGTTATAATGTTTTTATCTGGCTTCATACTGTATTCTATGGTAGAAGTGGAAGCCAAATTTTCCTATCTCCTTTACCTGAGAAGTTGCACATCCTTGTTACTCTGCTAATCTAGCAATAGACATGTCTAGTTTGCTTTAGGCATGGAGCTTTCTGTAATGCAGCATTGAACTGCTTCATTGTACAATCTCGTTGAAGTGAACATGAAATCTTTTGCCATGGGAAAGAATTATCTGTGTATGCTCATTCGTTCTTGTTGTGTTGCTTGTGACATGTATTAGCTTTGGGAAGTCTTGAACTTGTAGTAGTTCTTGCGATTGATAGGTTTTGAGTCTGTTAACACTTTAATATTTGTGATTTTAAAATACAAGTCAATCAAAAATCTGAAGGTTTAAAGAGAAAATTTTCATCAAAACACCATTTTCTTCTTCCTCATCCTCTCTTAAATTTGCTTTTTAGGTAAAGTCATTAATGTCATTTCATTGTAATTTAATGTTTGATAAGGCAAAAAATGGACCGTAATTTAATGTTTGATAGGATAAAAAATGGACGGAAGGAGATGGTCTAGTCTTTGATGAACAGAAAACATAAAGATAAGAGTAGGTTCTTTCTTTCTAGATAGGTAGTTGTGGTGTCCCAGTGTATTTAAAAATAAAAGAAAAAGGTAAAAATTAATTTTGACAAAACATGGGATACGATTATAATTTTACCAAATTTTTGTAAATGAACTAAAATTCTTCTAATCATATTATATGTACTAGTAGCAGGTTATGGCCTGTCAAAAATTAGAATTATTGTTATTGCTTTAAATTAGTTTTGTTTACCTTCAAAAAAAGAGTAAATGTTCCTTGCTTTCATTTCCATTTTGAACTTGCGTGTCCTCAACACAGGATAAGTATGCTTTGATTGCTAAGCAAACTTGGTTAGTGACAAAGAAGCATCATCATCTCCATTAAATTTCCAACCACCTTCTTCAACTTAATAAATTCATTGCATCTTACCTATTATAGAAGGTTGTGGGTCAAAAACACTTGTTAGTTTCTGAGTCCTAAATGTTTTTACCACACTCTGTAAAAGCCAGAAGGAAATCAATTTCATTTAAATTGATGAATGAATGATAAATACTTTCTCTCCACTATTTAGATTTCCCAGATTAGCTATCTTGTGTATAAAGTCATTAAACAAGAAACTATTTTTATAAAATTAGAAGTCATTTTATTACCAGTAAACGCCAGCTTAATACATTAAATATCATGGAGATAGCAAGAAAATGAAACTTGATAACAACTGAATAAGAACTCACTCACACATCCTTCACTTCAACAGCTGCCTTGACTTCCTTCACTTCTTCCTTAACATCTTTCTTTGGTTCTTCAACCTCAAAAGCTGAAACTGGAAAAGTCCTATAGAGCCCTGCAGGAGTTTGGAAAGTGATTTTCCCGGTAGGTGGATCATCCAAATAAATGTCACTAAGTGTGACCCAAAGCAAGAGCTCTTTGGTCTTAACCCCTGTTAATTTTTTAATCTTCCCTTTCTCCACCACTGCTGTGACCTCAGGTGCATAAGTTGTGAGCCTACCGATTTTCTCAAATTTGTGGGTTATGCTCTTCTTCTGCTTCAGCCACACAAAACCTGTCTCTCTTACAATCCCACATTCTAAAATGTCATGTAAGGGCAAAAGTCCATTAGGAAGACCAACTTCTGCGAGCAGAAGCTTTGTCTTGTCTTGGCAGATTTCATCTCCATGGTAGACCTCAGCTTTGGCCTTGATCTCTTCTGTAACAAGAGACATTTTCTTGAAACTTGGTTTTCTTTTCTTGCTTACTTGTGAGTAGAAATGTAGGATGGTGTCGTGAAAGGAAAGGTGTAGCATTTATATAGAATGTCAACCCCTGTTTTGCCCTTGTCAAATCACCAAATTGCCAAAATATCACATGGGTTGATTTGAAAAAGTTGCAAACTTTTCGGAAAAAAAAAAAAAAAATCAAAACAAAGTGTAATTTAGGTGAACAAGAAGGGTAGAAGGACAGTAGAAAAACATGTATTAATATGGGACAGTTGAATATTTATGGCAAAATTAAAGGGAAACAGGGAGGTTGGAAGCGGTGGCCAATGAGAAAGAAGAACGTGCAGTGCAGTTGAGAGAGGCAACCAATTTATGGGGAGGTTGACGTACATGATGAACCAAGGGAATGGCAGAGACTCCTACTGTAATGTGGGAATTGCAAATCTCACCTAAAAAAGAAACTGAGATGGTTGAATTTTATATTAATCAATTGCTCAAGTAAATGTGTCTCGTCAAAGTAATGCTTTGAATCTACCAAATTCTTTTGGTAAAAAGAAAATAGTAAAATTTCCTACTAGAATACTTATAATTTATCAAAGATTTTTTTAACCCATTGATAATAAATATGAAAGTTAAAAATCTTCTACTTAATCTATATATTTTAATTATTTTTTTAATTTTTATAAAAAGATTAAATATTGTTATAAAGTGGACAGAATGAGTAATGATTTTTTTTTATTTAACTAAAAAATAATATTATACTCATTTAAAAGTTTTTCTTTTAAATATGTAATTTCGATTAGATTCTGATTTAATGTTTATGGATTTCAGCTTTCATGGCAAGAGCAAAGGTTTTAAATGCAATGGTCCTATATCTGTTATGTTGTCTTTTTTTAATGAATTTTGCAGTTAATTAAATTATAAACCATCTTGCGCAAGCAGAAAATAAATTTGACCAATAGTGATCATATTTTGCGTGTAAGCATATAGCTTTCATATGTATAAGTCAATGGAATCCTAAGATACCTTATTTTTGAATTTGGCTTGCTTATAATTCTAAGAGTAGTGTAAATTATTACGAATAGTAAAATTATGCATATATCTTTTTATTTTTTTTGCTAAACCATCATATGAGACAATCCTCTCAACTCAATTTTCTCTATTCATAACATCAGGGTTCAAAATACTAGATATTATTGAGGGATCCAGCATCCCATCCCACTGGACTAACTGATAGTTGTATCTTTTTTTTTTTAGAGGAATTGGAATTTTGCATACTTCTTAATTATATGTAAGCTTGGAAAACTAAAATAATTAATAATGTCCTATGATGGATGTACGTCATTGTCGAAAACTCCAATTAATTGTAGTCACAAAATTTTAGAGGTGCATATTCTAATTAATTCATCAAAACCAAAAAATAAAAAGTATTTTTATTCCCAAAATAATAGTTTCATATCAAATTGCTATCCACATGATTCAATAACAATATTAATTAGTATATTTATGAGAAATTAATATATTAATATTTATGTTTGTATTATTATTATAAAGTAGTACAATAAAATCATCTACCCATTGGGCGGGCTTTCAATTGGTTAATGAAAAAGCACAAGCAAAGCAACAATGACATAATTCTACCAACTACTTTCACAGGTCCTGGCACTGACATATTGTTCTTGTATTGATAAAGGCTCATTGCCACTTGGTTTCAACTTTCAACTGGGATTCTCCAACCTAACCAATTAAGATTAAATCCTAACTAAAACCATTAAACTCCAACTATAGTGAAAAATGTAAATGTCCAACAATTCAAAGTATTATTCTCGATTACACTTTTTCATTCTCAAATACTCGTCGCATTTCATATTTCACGTCTCTTAAGAAAATCATTCAATTTGTCTAAATTACCATAAATTATTGAATGAATTGACTATACTACTCTTAATATATTATTTGAGTGAAATCATTCAATCACAACTGGTCGTATGCAAAGAGTAAAAATGGAAAAAATAACTTGTTATTTGTTAAATCCATATATATGACAAGTATATGAAAATATCGTATTTTCTCAAATGAGACAAAGTATTCGAAAACGGAGAGAGTGCAACATAAGTAGAAGCTTCTCAAAGTATTTAGAACTAGTTTGGTTTAGCTCACCCTTTACTTGAGTGTCATCGCATCCAATTCAACAAATCTTGACAGAAACGTGTTGCAATGAAAATTTTGAAAGATTTGATCACTTGTTACCTTCTCCACAGAATTCCAGATGGGTGGGTGGGAAATTAAAACATCATAATACAAGCTAAGAGTAAACAGTCACTCTGCGAGGAAATGTACCATCAGTGCAGAAGAAAAAAGCTTCATACTGCAATTTTAGCTATGTTAATATATTACAATACGCATCAAATATCAAAATTATGACCCAGCTCAGCTCAGGCCTAAGAAGGGGCAAATGCCCCAAACCCAAGAATAATATTGCAGTTATTTATCGTGCATTATGTTATGAAAAGAATGAAAGAACAAAAACGCGAAGATGGCAGATGGCACATTTCTAATGTGAATTTAGATAATCCGAAGCTTAGCTCTATGCTTCCAGTGTAAAATAATGTGCTTGAAGGAGAGTACCTCCGTAGTGAAATCCATAGCCAATAAGCCACTGTTCAGCCTCTTTCGACATTTTAAGGGGATAGTCAACTGGAAGCAACATGCACAATACTCGGGCTCTCCATTCCACTCCCATGACTGTAATTGTTTAGCAAGGACTCGATGTGCTTTACTTCTTTAGGCATCGAGCCAGTTAGTACCTAGTTTCATACAAGAAGGATTGTTAAGTATTTACTGCTACAATACCATTGCTCATGATGTTATTGTACCAAATATGTAAAGAACATTAATACATGAAAAAGATGGTCTCTTATTTTAGTTTTTCATATCATACAGTTTAAGTTCTACCAAAATGACATTCATTTTCTGAAGAAAAACATCTAATACTAGGGAAGAACAAAGAGATGGAAGATAGTCAATGCTTATAACTTATCAATAACCATTATATGTGTTATATGTGCTACTTCAAGTTGAAGCATGACTATACTAAGAAAAAGTAAATTAGAAGAATCACATCCCTTCTAGGAGTCAGAATGCAGTAATCACTAAAAACAGATTTTGGTTTCTACCTCATAACCCGTTTCTGTAATTAGGACCTCATCCTCGATCCTTATTCCAATGCCTCGGAACCTGAAATAAGTATCCCTGAATTATGACTGAATATCACGAGAATAATAAACATTCAATGATCATATAGAGAGATATAACTGGTGTCCTTAAATCTAAATCCGATTTACAAAAGGAGTAAAGAATCAAAAAAGGCTCTAGGGATATCACCCAACTAGGAATCTTATCAGCTTGCACATTCATAAAAAGGGCAACAGATATTAAAGAGTAATTTTTGGAAAATTCAACAATGGTATAAAATCACCAATATTCTGCCAAAAAGCAACATGTATCTTAACCACGTGCTGAGTTGAAAAGTGAAAAGTTAGCGTAACAGGCTTATCCTGTTTGTCCTTGGCACAGGATTTCCCTTATGGATGTCTTTACTTTGTAATTTATAGAGTTGCAATGAATCAGTCCAAGCTTCATTTTTTCTACTGTAAAGTTATTAATCAATTAAAATCAGGTTCAGCATTTCACTTGCCAATACAGAGTTTTATGTGTTTTGGTATTGTTAACTTTCTTCAGTTTTGATAACTTCTATGGAACCAATTTCTCGTAGGAAGTTTGCTTGAAGCTTAAAAGTAGTAGAAAGCAACTAGCTTACAAATGGCTGAAGGTGTCCAAGTGGCTATTGTATTCAACTTAAAGCAATACTTTGTCATGAGAAAGGATATGTACCTTTCTGGACCATCAAACATAGATGGAATATATACACCTGGCTCAATTGTTATCACCTGCTCATGGACAGAAAATGTACATTAAACTACATAACCTACATAAAAGCTTCAATTTAACATTTTTTTTTCCCAGAAACACAAAGGCCTTGTATTTAATAAAACTCCTCAAATATCCTTAGTAGTTTCATTGTAAAATAATAGCTTATGATTTTAATATATCCTATCCACATAGAACCTACATCAGCAAAATTTGTTAATTCTAGAAATCCCAGAATAATATTTTTATAATTACAAATTTTACCATATATAACTAAACAATTCTTCCTGAGTAATATGAATGCTTGATTTCATTCTTTTTCCCCGAAAAGTACAACAGGACATGGGAAAACCAAGTGCCAGTGTACCAAATTCTCTTATTTGAGGTTCTCCTCTACCTAAATATGCATGACATATGAAAATATGTATTACTCAAGCAATTGGAGCAAAAATGCAACTAAAATGAACCTTCAAACCAAATTACAGCAGGATAGTTCATGCTCCCTGTCAACATTAATGCATTTATATACAAATAATATCCAAGGTATCAAGCAAGGAAAATTTTGATAGATATTAAAGATGAACTCAAAGGTAGTTGAAAAGGCTAAAACATTGTTCAATCTAAGAGAGAACTTACAACACCTGGCTTCAGAGGACGATCATAGCTGACAGTAGCACTATCATGGACATCCATTCCTAGATAGTGACCTATACAACAGACAAAGGAACAAAAAGGCAATCAAAGTCAAAACCAATTTGAAGGGTTTATATGAGCTTCATTATCAAGCTAAAATGTTCACATGCATCAGCGATAACCTTGAGAAATAGCAAAAATGGGAAAATGCCAACAAGATGTGTAAGCAAGAAGAAGCTGAAAAAAAGAAAAAAAACCTATAGAAGTTGGGTTTAGTAGATGGTAGGAATTGCTTCCACTATCTCTCAAAATTCCAATCTCCTTAAGTCCTTTACGCAACATTTCAACCTATCCAGTATATAGTGATACAGCAGTATTAGAATTAAATATTGCTTACTCAAGCAAGTACTATGAGCAGATTGAGCAGAAAATAAGGTTTACCAACGAATATACAAAACAAAAAGAGTAGACACTAGGAGAGAAGCGGAAAAGATAAAGTTATAGCTGACAAATCTACACATTCTCAAATACAAGGGTAGCTAATGGTCAACCTCGCTAATTCTGAGTGCACTCTGATGGTTTTGGGTATGCTTTGAACTGAAACCCCCCCCCCCCCCCCCCCAAAAAAAAAAAAAGCCAGCTCAATCCTCTACCAAAAAAATCAAGATCATAGGTTGATAGCTATTCAGAAACCGATTTACCTTCTGAATAAATTAAAAAAAAAAAATAACACAATAGATCAAATGGCCATGAAGTTGTGAGCAGAATACGTATAAACATACTAGTTCCGGAACAATGCTAGAAAACTAACATGGACAATGGAACAGCAAACGTGGTCCTGACTTAAAAATAGATCGGACATGAAAGCTTGCAAAGGACTTACTACTACTAGGAAGGAGTTTACCTTACAACTGCTTTCATAGACTTAGCCCAATGGAATTCATAAACAAAAAAATTATATTTCTGGCATGGTGGTTCTATAAATACATTGATCAAAAGGATACATCGATTCTGAATACATACTGAATAGTTGTGTATTTGCCGAATGCTAGCACCAGGTCTGCAAAAGTGAATGCATAATTTATTCGTTTGAAGTATAAGATCATAGAGCTCTTCCTGAAAACAAAGATTTAGGTCATAAATATTGTATATTAAGATGGTTGCGCTAATGACAAAAAACGAGAATATTAACAGCTAGAAATTTAAAACTGCTGTAGGCAGACTTCAAGTAGGTACAGCAAAAAAAGAGGGTTGGAGGCTGGTGGGTCATCATGTTGGGCTCTACTTAGCTACAACACAAGCACAAAAACAAAAATATGCACCTAGACATAAGGAAACAAAAAGGACAAATATTATTATGCTTGCAAGCAAATATACAAATGTGCTGCTTAATAGTATCCCTTCAAAGGACAAGTGTTTGGACCACCAACAAACCCCTAAAGACATTACCATCTTTATTGCTTTTTAGCCATATGTATGCACCCATGTGCATCAATTTTTACTGTAGTTTAAATAAAAGTACAAGTTACAAGTTTGAGATCAAGTGTACTTTCCAGCCACAAATATAAATTAATAGTAGACTGAATACATAAATTTACTCAACTATTTAGGAAGTCTGTTACACCTTTTGATCTTAAACTTTTGTTTTTTGGACTTATTGGACACCCCTAAATTCTTCCCTTTGAACTTATACACAAATTTCCAGCTTATCAATGAATTATAGAATAAATAATAATGCATAAATTAAAATGAAGAGATATAAAATTATATTTTAAAATAATTTGACAAAAGATATTTAAATGAAACAAATTTACTAATAGCATATATGCTCCTTAGCTTTTTCCCAAATATATCAAGAGCATACCTGTGTTGAAGAAAAACTGCCACAGGGTGGCCAGGTACGAGAAAGATCACTGACATAACCATGCAACTCACATCCAACATCCATCAAAACAAGATCACCATCTCTAATCTGCAAAATAGAAGTATTGGATTATTTTCGACATGGATCATAATATCAATTAGATTTGTTATTGATGCTAAATATCAGTTTTTGAGAGAAAAAGCTTGCCTTCTGATCATTTCGGGAATAATGCACAATACTACCATTAGACCCACCACCGACCACAGGATTGAATCTGGAGAAACAGTCACCATATTAGAAAAACAATTGCAAAACAGATATGAACTACATTTAAAAGGCAGAATTCAATTACAAATTGTCCTTATTTCACTCTACATCTCTTAACAATATTTACAATATAGAAACATATAGTAAAGGTTCACTTCAGATCAGATCATAAGAAATGAAGAAGCTTACGCCATTCTCTGGGCACCTCTAATCTTGCTTTCATATTCAACCTTTGCTTCTAGCTTACCTTCATAGGGAAATGTCTTAGAATGTAACATCGTCTGCAAAAGAGCCTATCCAATACCGAAAAGAGTTACCAAGTGTAGCATCATGAAGGCAATTATCCCATTGACATCAACAAAAAGGAGAAAGGCTCAATTTTATATAGGACACAAAAGCTGTTTCAGTTCCATGAGTGAATATTACTACTGTGCAAGAGCATTACGATTCTTCTGTGTCCATTTATTTCCTTTTCATCCATCATCATATTTCTTTAGTTATTACAAATAAAAATACTATAACTTAAAAGGAGTCTAATAGGCTATTGAATAAAAAAATGTCAACAATCCAGTGGAAGTTTATTTATGAAATTCAATTGAACTGGAGACAATGTAAAATTGGAAGTACCTGACAAGCAATTGATGCAGACTCTCTCATCAATTTAACCTCTGCAGATGATTTAATCCATCGCAACTCATGGGTGAAACTGGAGAGGTCTTCCACTTTGCCGATGACAGATGCCGTTTGGAAGGCCTCCAATTCTGTATATGTTTGTGTGGCTGTCTCCATGTTGTGAAACAACTTGGAGCATCTCCTTATCATATTTGGAAGAACCTGCATGTATTAGTCAAAAAGTGACCATGAAGAAAGGACGTATAAAAAATAGAAACGAAAATGGTTGACATATCAACTAGATATTTGGCAGCATAAAGGCTGTCAATTAATATCAGTTATGGAAAGACATTTTAAAACATATTGGTTTAAATGCTACATTTATACAATTGACATGATATCCTCAAACGTCAAACTGATAACAAGCTGACTACATATCCCAGCTTATCCTTTGTCCCCCACTCAGAAAAGAATATCTTTCAGAGTGCAAATTAACATGATAGATGGAGAAAACATTTCTATAAGCAAAAAGCAACAACCACAATCTAAGATAAATGTCATATTGATGCATTGGTCTAGCTTTCAACATTTATCAATTGATGCATTTATCTAGCATTCAACATTCATCAAAACTCACATCATGTATTTTTCTCATTGGATATGCTTTCTCAGCCTTGAATATTTCTAATGCTTCATCAACTCCAGCACTTGGCCCTTGCCATATGATGTCCTGAAAACAAGATGAAAAATAAATTTAGCAACCATTCAAGTAGCTGATTATCTTTTCCCCTCGTGCCAACCCCAGTATTTAATGACATCACCCAGCTTATAATGCACATATTTTGACATAACAATCTTTTCAAATACCTTATAAACAATTTTATGATTTTATCTAACTAGCAAAAACATAATAAGAAACTATTTGGCCTGTGTTTGGTGATTTAATTAAATACTCTAAATAATGAATCTAATATGCAAAAACTAACAGCGATTGAACCCATTTCTGAGGAATTTTCATTAAACTTTACAGGCAATCTAAAAAGTTCTATCATACAAGAAAGGGCATACATGCTGTGTTGGCTCTGGCATGAACATGCATAAACCACACTCATGACCCAAAACTGCCACACCACCAGGTTGCTGGCAGCCAGTGATATATAAGTAATTAGCATCTGGTCGATAAGTATAAGGCACAACACTCGTCATCATCTTTATAGGGGCAGCTGCAATGATGGCCAAACTCTTATCAGGAAGAAGCTCCAACAACCTTTTTCGTCTTGAGATGTACTCCTCACTAGTAATACCAGGTGTAATCTGCCCTTCTTCTAGCAACTGCAAAGGCAAACAAAAATAATTTCATTAAGCAAACACAAAGGAAATAAAGCGTGATATATAGTGGGAAGCACTAACACTCAAAAGTCCATATAAATTCTAGTTAATGTAATTGTATATGTGCAATTGCATCACTTCCTCATTCTTTCTTCCAAAATAAGTGATTGCAAGTTTGAATACTTGATTTGGTAACTGATGCACCCAAACCCCAAAAAAAATAAAAAATAAAAAATAATAGCATGCAACTAGATCATGTTTCTGCAATGCCCATCCATGACAATGGCACTATGCCTTGTGTACATGTGAAATAAGCGGCATCACCTGAGGATGAGTTGCTGAAGTTGGCTGGCCAATGTCAACGACCTTGCTTGTAGAATAGCCACAACAACCAGTACCCTGAAAACAAAATCAACAAGCAAAGTTCAAGCTAGATCCAATAAGAATTACTGCAAATAATAAAAATAGTCATTTGCATCACCAGCTAGCTATAATAAATGGAACTAACAATGAGCTATATATTACTTTTCATCTAGAATAGAATATGAAACATGTTAGCAAATCAATAGCTACGAAGTTTAAATTAAAGTAACAATATTTAAGAATAATTAGAAGTTAAATTCACAAGTAGTATAACAATTTATGCCTTACTTGAGGCACGGAAACGCAAAAATCGCCAGAAAAGATAAATCACGACTGAGGGAGAGGGAAAGAGAGATTAGAAGCTTGTTTGATAGAAAGTAAATTACTTGTTTGAACGACTGTGTTCTATGTAGCAACTTGCGGAAAAGAACCTGCATTTTTGCTGCTTCTCACGAACTCTATTTCTGATATTTTCTCTGTATTTGCTGAAGCCGGAAAGTGAACGCTTTATACTTTATATTCAGTTTGAAGTGAAGCAAAATCCTGGTATCAACTCTCTTCTTCTCAATTCTAGGTAATTCTCAAATTCTCATCTTAGGGTTTAAGGTCTCTGTAGATTCTGAATTTTTCTCTGAGAGAATCTCCTGATTTTGTTACACTGACGAACGAAACGTCGTTTTCTCCTCTAACAGTAACCCGCATGTGCGAACGTCCGCCTGCAAAATTAAACGACACTCGTGTAGCAGAGCTACATAAATTTTACAATGACACGTCACACTGTATTGGTTCGTTTGAGCAATAATATTCGTTAACCGCTGTAACTGACGTCGAACGACAGCGTGAAATCTTTCACGCGTTTGGTAGTTGCACTAAAAGTCTTGCTCTTTAACACTCTGTTTGGATGGGGTGAGAGAAGGATAATTAATGGAAGGGAAGGGTAGGGGAGGGTAAGGAGTGGAAAGGGTATGGAGAACTATAATAAAATAATATTGATGCTTAAAAAGGAATGAATTAATGGAAAAGTAAAAAGAGATAATGCATATTCCGTGTTTGGAAAGAGAAGAGAGGGATAAAAAATTAAAAGTAGTACAAAAATACTTAGTTACCTCTCTCTCTCCTTGCTTACCACCCAAATTCGATATAACAAAATTTGAAAATTGAGAGGTAAATAAAGATAAAACTTACCCTTATTTATCATCTCTTTCTTGATAAGAATAAATATCTTAAATACCTCTCATTCCCCTTATGTACCTCTCGTTCACCTCCAACTAAACAGAGTGTAAAAAAAACCATTCAGCCAAAGTAGAAGCGTATTAAAACTAAAATTTAAAAAAAAAAAAAAAAAAAAAGAAAAAGTTTGCTCGTATTATGTATGAGCACCTCTATTACATCCTAGCACAACACATGCTCAGCCAACAAGTCCAAGTCTCTTGGTTATGGCTCAAGTCAGTTTACAGTTCCAATCATCATGATAGAATACATTTATCAGTTTACAATCAAACCAAAATTTCCAATTGCATCAAAGAAAACGTTGAAGAAAGCCTCTTATCCGATCAACATAAGGAGGACGAGTAGGAACTATGTGACCACAATCATGCTCGATAATAACCGATGAACCTTCATCAAACAAGGAAGCCAGGTCTCTGCTTGCTTGGTTCGCAATCTGCCTGTCCTTGCCCAAAGCACTGCCAAATATATGAAGTGAAGGGCAGTTGATTGATCCAGGCTTGACTTCTGAAAGTTTTAGAGCAAATCCAGAGCATAAAATCACAAATCTGAAATTTATTTCACCCTTCAGTCTCTGTTCTAGTGCACAGACTGAAGCAGCCATGGCTGCACCCTGTGAAAATCCTAGGATCCCATCAAAAGGCCCTTCCTGAGTGAATACAGTCCTCAAATATGATATTGATATATTGAAACCTTCAGTTTGTTGCTGGTACTGGAGAGGATCAAATGGACCATCTGCCACTGTCCAGTCAGCTTCACTCCATCCTTTGAAATCAGGTGAGACCAACCATGCAAACTTCTTCTTGCAATTTCCTTTTGGAGGAAGAATTTCTTGTGATGCATTATCATGAACTGGTTCTGTGACGCAAGGTTGGTAAATGAAAGACAGTTCATGGGGTGCATCAATGAAAACAAGCTCTGCAATATTTTTAAGTTTCTTGGCCAACGACGCAGATCTCCCTTTAAAACCAGAGGCATTCTGCCGGAACCCGTGCAAGCATAAGATTCTTAGTTTTCTTGGGAGACCATTTCCTGTGTCATTAAATGAAAACTAATGGCATTACAAGCAAGAAGCCTGTGGCAGAAAAATAGATGTAAATAAATGATAAAAATGATGCAGTTGTTTACAATTAACATGGAGAATTAGCATTATTACTTTTTAACATATTTGTAAATCTGAAAGTTAACTTATCCTAAATACAGACCTTACCCTGTCCCTGATGCTGTTGATGCAAGAGTGCAGTATTTGAGGAAATGCATTTGAGTTCATTCTCTAGCATTGTTTCTTGCAGTTTGCCATTTTCAATTGAGGGAGTTAAGCTGACGATCTTACCATGTTTCTGACATAGCTCACAAGCATAGACAGCTTTCTTTGTCTGTTCATTGACAATATAAAATTTATGAAACAAGAACCAGAAATATGGAATCCAACACATATACAGAAGCCAAAAGTTGAAAATCATTTAGAGATTAGGCAAAGATGAGGGTTGCAAGTTCAGAAACTTGATTATTGTTAGATTAATTCACTGTACATATATGAAGCTACCATATTATCATTGCATCTGATAGTCAACTTTCAACATCCAAAAGTAAAAGGATAGTAATTAACTAATAGCCAATGCATACCTGACAACTATCACAGACCAAAACAAGCATTCTGCAATAAAAGCATCTACAACGTGAAGAATAGTCATCAAAGGACACGCCACAAAGAAGGCAGGTACCCAAGATATTCACATCCGAGCTTCCAACAGAAATCCTATAATCACAATATGAAAAGATAGAAATTAGGGCATAGAAAATTCTTATATCATCAATGAAAGCTTTATGGGTTCTCTTTTTGCCCTGCCAAAAAAAAAAGAAGACTGAGACCTAATTAGCTATTAGAGAAATTAGAGAGAGGCCAAGAAATCATACCGGTGATCAAACACAAAATTCTTTCCTTTGAAAAAGCCACCATCAGGCAATTGTTCCAAATAACGTTGTATTCCACCAAATAACTGCAACAGAGCCCAAATTACCAGTCATCAAGTACTAATCTTACATCCACAAAGCCACATTATCAAACTACGATGTTACTAAATTCCACCTAATCTAAGAAGCTCACCTGAAATACATTTTCAAATCCTGCACCTTTTGACCTAATATAGGCGGATGCCATCTCACATCTGATTCCTCCAGTGCAATACCTACAAAACCACCCATCATAATAAATGAAGATCAAAATGGAACCATACATCTAAAATTTCAAGGAAGAAATTACATAAGCTTCAGGAAAACACTTAAATATGATCAATTTTCAAGTAAGAACTCACATGAGCACCTGTTTTCCTCTTAATTGTTCAGAATTATCATCAATCCAGGAGGGCAGATCACTATACTGCCTGATTCCGGGATCTAGAGTTTCCACAGTAGGCATTTCAAATTTCCCAATCCTTGTCTCATATAAATTTCTTGCATCTAACAGAACAAGTCCTCCATTGGCAGCAGAACCCTCTTTCTCAATACATTGCTCTGCACAGCATACACAGGATCAACCGACACAATTTACAATCATGTTCATTCTAAAAAGAACAGAACTAAAAAGGGTTTGAGGGGGAAAAAAAACAACTTCTTACGAGCACTCTGAAGAACAGAATGGAACTCAAGCGCAGATAGATGCCTTCCAGCATTTATAACATCTGGTGGTTTCAACAAAGGATGTGAGCTAAAAGTAACTAATTCCTGGAAACAAAGAGACATAAAACTATTAGCATGACAAGCAAAAGCCACAACATAGTCGAATCAGAAATCCAATCAATTGGTACAAACTGAACAAATTAGTTAAAAAGTAAAACAAGTAGACCGTAGACCTCGACAATCCGAATGGAGAGAGAAGTGAAACCGCACTCACGAGCAACCTTATCGTTCAAAGGATAATGAGAAGACGCGAGCTTAAAGTCTGTCCCTTCAAAGAAACTAATCGACTTTACGGCCGCTATATGCTTCTCCAGCGATAACAACGTGCCACCAACCTACAACAAACCCAAAAAGAAAAGAAACGGAATATCAAGATTGATGTTTGAGAAAGAGGGAAGTTGGTCGAGTTTAGGCTTAGATTAAATACGGTAACATTGACGCCGTGAGAGGAGAGGCGGACGCGGCCCAGAAGGGAGAGGGAGCTGCAGTTGGACTGGTAAAAAGTGAGGAGGGAATCGAGATCGGGAATTAGAGTGAATTTGTAATAGAGAAGCACGCCGTATTGATGTCCATCTTGTTTCTCGTTGTCTGCCATTGCAGTGATTTGAGCTATCGAGTGAAAGTTATAAAACAGCGAGACCAAAGTCCGTTGTCTGTCGAAAGGGCAAATAGAAAAAGGTTAAAGAAAAGATTCCCCCCGGGGCGAAAATGTTTCCGCCAAACAGAAAAACAACGGTTTAGTCCATCAATCGGGCTGGGCCTTCTCTTGCTGACTGGGTAACTTGGCCCATTCAGTCAAGCATGGTTCACTCTATTTAGCCATATCAAAGAAAATGGTGCTTTAATGTGACCAAATGTTCATCTCCCAGAATCAAAAATCGCCATTTTTACGTTTTTAAGAGCCCCCAAGGAAACAGGAAAGTGCTCGTTGTGCATTTCCGATTTAACTAAAAAAATAAAAAAAGGTCAGAGAGAAAGGAAATACGAAAATGCATTAACCCATATTAATATTTCCATTTCTATACTTATAAGCTTGAGCCCCAGATGATACATCAGAACACAAATATATCTGTATAGAAGGCTCATTATCTGAGAGAATACACAGTACTAATTTGAGCAAATGCTAATTTTCACATCACTAACTTCTCTTGAAGACAATAACAAGGACCAATTTTCCTATTAAATTTCGGAATACAAATCGAGTTGAAAACTGCAAGCTGAAGCCTTTTGACACTTGTTTTTTTAACAAACTCCACAAAAGAATAAAGGCCTGTGTGCCAGATTAAAAACCCTGACCCTTGGCAGCAAATAAAATATGTTTTTAAAAATTCCAGCCAAACACAACACCTCACCTAAAAGGCTTGATAAACCAAAAAAAAAAAAAAAAACCTTACAGCCCTCGACATCAACCAAATTTGAAGCCACCTGGAGGAGCATTAGGCTGGTTTGATCCAAAAGGAAATCCCTGCTGATTTCCATCCCCACCATCTTGGACAGTCTGTTCCTCTTCTTCCTCAGCCCAGTACCTCTCCAAAATCTTCACAGCCTTCTCGTAAATTTCATGGTTGTCATGGGTCTGCAGATTCTCAATTTTATCCAATCCATCGCATTCGTCAATCATTTGTGCATACAGATTAATTCCTCCATTGAGTCCCATTTCCTTATCAGCCTCACCCACCTTTAGAATGTTTTCCAGCCCTTCCAGGCAAACTGTCACAATCCTGGGGTCTGGACATATTAGAAGGTCGCAGAGTGGTTTAATGCAACCTTGGTTCACTAGAAATCTGCAACAAAATTAAGAAGTGCCAATGTAAGGTTTAGTCTACATGCATCAATCTGGGGATAAGGTAGTAGCTTGCTTCAGCCAATCCTATGCATTGAGCTGAACTGCAACCCTCAATTGTCAACTTCAAATTGATTTACAAGTAACCATTCCCATCACCACACAATCTATCAGTTTCAAATAGTCAAACGCCCCAACTACATGGTATAAGTGCATTAGTTCTGTTTCCCTACCGCGTTGTATAAAATCCAAGAGGTTAGAAATTGGACAAAGATGCAACACACTCTGGGCAAGAGAAATCGAACAGTAACAAGGGAAAGAAAATATACTGAATTTGTTCGTGAGATCCTCCAGAGGTCGCATTAGAGATAGCCCACGCAGCCTCCTTCTTAATGTCAAACTCAGCATGCTGAAGAAGGTGTACAAGAGAGAGTATAATGTTCGCCTCAATAACAGCCTGTTTCACAAAGTTATAACAAAAATTATCAAGTGTCTTCCAAGAAAGAAAAGCCATCTTTCACATAGCTATAGGTCCATTATCAACTAAAATATTTTTTATAGGAATCTTAGATATTTTCCCTGACTCAGCCTTTCTGAAAGTCAAGGTTTCTCATGGAAAATATTATTTTCAGCAAATTAGAATTTGTCACAATTGCTGTTTGTGGCCATTAACAATTTTTTCTCCATTGATATATCTCTTGGATGGCAGAAAAAACAAAAAATTATAGGCAATGAGAGAGTATAAATATTCAGAAAAATAAATAAAATAAAAGTGAAGTTCAACCTCTTCCAAGTAATGCAAAGGAAGGGGGTCCAACTCTGTAAGAATATTATCTATATTACCATACAAACTAGGATGAGGGGCTTTTGGCTTTTTAGTCCATTATATTATAATAAAAAGGTTCCATTTGAAACAAACTTTCCAAATTAAAGCTACGAGAGTATATACTTTTCAATACTAGAAATATAATCGGAATTTTCAAGTTATTCAAGTTTTTCATGTAACACAAAAATTAGAGCTTACAACCCATACCTGTATCTGAGTTCTATTTCCAGCTGTAATATTTGAGATTGTCCAGCAAGCTTCTTTCTTGATACTTTTTTTGTGATTTTGCATTAGGAGTTGGTACAGACATGGAAGGGCTTGATTGTCAATTACAAACTGGAAAAACATATCTAGTGGGTTACTCAACTGTTGTGGAATGGAAACAAACAGAAAAATTTTACATGAAATATATACACACATGCACATGCACATGAACGATAGAAATATATTAAATAACAACTTGTATTAGTTTAGCCATTCAAATAAATTTCACACACCAGTACTTTTATTCAAAAAATAAGATAATTTATTAATTCATTATCCCAAACTCATTTAAAAGAGTGTCAACCTCACAATAAAGAGAGGAACCTCATCAAACCACGCAAAACACCACACATACAAGTATGAGAAATACCTGAGTTTGAACATCATCACCCGTAACAATGTTTCCAACTGTTCGGAGGGCGGGTATCAAAACTGTAGGTGATGGATGACTGGCAGCAATAAACACATTTAAGTTAGTATACATATTTGGACAACTGTAAAACCAGAGTAGCACGTGCAAACAGTTGGTGAAGGAAAAAAATGTTATCATACCATCAGAAATGGTACAATGCTCTAACTGGAAAGCTACAGGGAACAAATAAACACAAGTGAAAGTTAAAATCCACAATGGAGGTGTGTATGAAACTTACAGTAGAAGTTCCACTAATCGTGGACATACATCAGCCTCAATCACAGCCTGTATTTTGTCATTTGGACCATCTGAAAGATAAGAGAGGGCCCAACAAGCATCTGTTAGAACTTCTTCATCATTCAAGTGGATTAGTTGCCTGAGAATAGGCAATGCAGGTTTCACCTGACATAAACAGCATCAAAATATCATGACCACAAACAAAATATACAGTGCTAATTATGAAAATTAGCATTTAAACATATCACATCTGGAAGGTTATTTTATGAAGCTATCAAATATCTAAAATCATCTTCCAGTTCTCACCTGATCAAATGGTGTTGGTGGCTTGCCACGGCAGAAGTTGGATAAAGTCCAGGTAGCATTCCGCAGCATTGATAGCTTTGACTTTTCATTTAACTGAGCCAGTAATGGGATCAAAGCACCATAACCAAGAACAAGATCCCTGCAACTTGGAGAATCACCTGCAACATTGCCCAAAGCCCACACCGCCTGATCAAGATACAACAAGGTTAGGGTCAAAATATATTAGTAGCCACAGATATTTCAACAGCATATGCTTGAACGAGGCTATGCAAAGAATGGAAAACTGAAATTGGCGAAGATGAAAAGATATTTGAAAAAAAAAAAAAAAAAAAAAGAATAAAGAAAAGAAAACAAACCAACAGATAATTTAACTAAGAATTTAAAATATTCTGGAGAGAGGAGAATAAATCATTTCACTAGGATGATGCAAGAGACCTATGCTTCCATATCAAGCTACCCACATGAGATATTATTGTTTTTAAGATTATCTTGATTCTTAAGAACCAAATACTGGGTTAGTAATGCCTGTAAGTTAAAAAAGTTCACAAATGAGCAGCCAAATGCCAACCTGCTCTCTGACATCATCACTTGCAGAACCAAGAAGCTGTACAAACATGGGAACTGCACCGTGCTCAATGACAACTCGTGTATGCTCTGATGTCCCAGATGCAACATTGGTCAAAGCCCATGCAGCCTCAAACTGCATACAAAGGCAAAGTTAATTCTAGCAAGATTTGTATTCCTCAAGCAAGTTATTTACCAGAAGAATGAAAAAATTAGTTAAAGCAGTTCATACTTGTAATTGGGGCAGATCATGTCTTCCAAGGAACTCCACAAACCGCGGGACGACGCCTGCTTTAATTACTTCATCAATTGGAGGACTGCGTTCTGCTCAATCATGCAGCAAAGAGATCAAACATGTCAACATCAAATAGGCAACTCTTACTTGTAAAGAATACCTTTTAACTGTAAAAATTGTGTAACATACCAATTGATAATAACTTTCTAAACTGAGTAGTTGCATCCAATTGCAAACCAGGATCATTAGACCACACCCCTTGAACCATAACAGGAATGCTCTCCAACTGCTATACGAGGCAACACATGTAGGAGCCAGACGTTAAATGTTTCATTATCTTGCAAAAATGCACCAAAAGGAAAATGCTAAAATTGCAGCAGCCATAAGATGAAAATCAAAAGGGATAATTTTTCAGCACATGAATAGCATCGGACAAATTATAATACATGACAAGAAAGTCAATATCTCCAATCTCCATAATAGGTGTTCCAAGAACAGAACCAAAAGTGGAGAGGGTGAGAGAAATATACAACAACTAATTTCCTATATTTTTGGCAAAAGATACTCCAGTGTCAATTAAAGTAATGACCAAAACTCTACTTCCTTAAACAAATCTGATCGATCAAAAATCATTACCCAAATATATAACCATAAAAAATTTTTAAACACGGACCTCCATTACTAATCAAAAAGCCCTTCTCTATTTGATCTTTCATCACTAATTCATAAGATGTGCAAAAACAAATTGATATAGAAAATCCCAAATAAAACATTTAACTTCAATTAGTTTAAATCCAGTTCTGATTCAAGCATTTCAAGCGAATTCCTACTTTCACTCGCCACATTTTCTCAGCAATCAAACAAATTACATGCATAGTCGGAAAGAATTTGACCAACCCAAACGAGATCCAGAAAATTAAGAAGAAAAAGAAAACGCCAATAAATTACTTTTAAAAAAAAAACTATGTACCCGCTTTTCAACGGCAGCTGCATTTTGAGAAGCATCGACCAAATTCTGGGACTGAAGCAAAAGTCCCTCTCTTCGCTTCTTCAAAAGATTATCTTCTCTCTTATTCTTTCTGATCTCAACGAGATTGTCCTCTCTTCTCCTTCTCGCTTCGTCCGCATCTACACCTGTCTTGTACGCTTTCTTTCTCACCTCGGTTCTGGTGCTTGGCCTCAGCGACATTTTTATTCCCTTTTCTTCTAGATTTCTCTCTTCGAGGAATAATGCGCTGTATGTGTTTGAGAAAATGTCAGACCCACGCAGGACTTTGAAATTGTGTGTTGTTGCTGCTGTTTTTGTGTGTTGACGATAATAGTTTGAGTTTGGGAAGTGGCGTGTTGCCGTGTTGGTTGGTTTTTGGCTTCTGTTTTTCTTGGCATCTAAGTTCACCGGTTTTAGTTAGCCTTTCATTTGGGAGATCCTCTTGGCACCTCCGAAAAATAAAACTCATTAAATATATTTTTTTTCCTTTCGTTTGAAGAAATAAAAAATTTAGTTTATTACTTGCTTTAATTGTAAATAAATGATGACAAGGGGTTACAAATTCAAGATTTGGCCAAACAGTTGTATATATATTAGTTTTGTCCAGCGTTTTACAATATATAAAAAAACATTTTATAAAATAATAAAATAAAAGATTTCATAACTAAATAATTTGTTAAGAAAAAATATATATAACTGTTATAAGAATTAAATTATTGTTTTAATACATCGATTATAGTTTTGATATTTCATTTTTTTATTTTTATTAAAGTGTGTCTTTTATTGTCTCCAACTTAATATAATAATCCATACTCATAAAAAATATTTAAATTAGATTTGTACATATCATTAGCTTTCTTGATTTCAATAATAAACTAATTATGTCAATTATCATAATTATACACATAACTATTATTAATAAATAGATAAGTAAAATTATTAATTATGATTTCAAAAATCATCGTTCACTTTCTTTATTTTTTTAATTTTTTAATTACTACATCTGTTTCATAATTATTACATTTAGAATTTCCCATCTTTTAAAAAAATTATTCAATTTCTCAAAATTACAATAAATTATCTAATAAATTGATTATATTATCCTTAATTTAATACTAATTTTTTAATAAAATTATTAAATTAAAGTAATAATTATTGATTATATATAAATGTTAAACACATAAAAAAATATTTATTACTTTTTAAAACCTTTAATGTGACAAATTTTTTTAAAACAAAATATTTTAAAGTATTATGAATGTCACGCCCCGACTCTAATCACCAGAGGAATTGTCCGCTTTGGTGTAGTCCACGGACGCCCTACACTGCAGTGTAGTCCCCGCACGCCCTACACTTCACGGTTTTGTCCCGCAGGTGAAATGAGAAACTTCCTAGGAGGTAACCCACCCATCCTGAGATTTCTATTAAGCGAGCACGCTTAACTCTGGAGTTCTTCCAACTCTCCAGCCATTTCATCAAAAGACGCCTCTAATGATTAGTTTCCCCATTTTCGATATATGATTCGATTCATTCCTGTGTCCCGCATTCCACTACCCTAACTAGCCTGCCATCATAAGATCGTTTTGCCGGGTCGGGACGTAACAGGATGAAACAATTGTGATAAATATTTTACCAATTTATTTTGAAAGCATTGTTCAATCCTTTAGAAGATACCACTATTACTTTTAATGTTAACTATTTCAATAATTTAACATTTAAATTCAATATTTTGTGTTTTTTTATATATATACTTTAAATAGAAATTACTGTCTAACCCTTGCCACCACCTCCTAAGTTTCTTCTCCATCTTTATGATAGTAAGTAGCAACCTACGCATTTCAATTTGAAAAATGCAGCAACTGTCAGCTAACTTCATAAAGCATTAATGGCTCTCATTGTTCGACAATAACAAGACGAATGTAATTCAATCTGTAAATAAAACTCTCCCACTGAATTTGATTAGGGTTTAACTGCTCTTCACTGAGGCCTACAAATTTCACATCCACCGGGATTGGTTCGTCATCAAAAACAAATTCAATAATTTCATCAATTTCAGCATCCAATTCCCGAAAATTCTCAAATGCATGCCTGTCCAAGGTGCATAATTCATACGTTTCCACTTCCTCTATCGGCTTGTAATAAACCGGTATAGGGCGATTATTTGCACCATTCCTCTCAATTACAGCACCTCTCTTCTGATTTGCAGCACCACCGTTCCTCCGATTTGAAGCAGCACCGTTCCTCTGATTTGCTGCAGCACCGTTCATCTGATTTGGAGCAGCACCATTCATCTGATTTGGAGCAGCACCATTCATCTGATCTGCACCAAAACAAACAATTCTGCCCTAAAATTAAAGTTTCTATTGAGAAAATCCTTAACCTAACGATCAAGAAACAGAGACGAACAAGATATAGTATCCTTCCCGCCCTTCTTCAATTTCTCCCTCTAAAATCCTGAACTACACCGTTTTGGTTGGTTTAAGACTGTAAAGAAAAGAAAAGAAAAAGTTTACTTTTGAAACAGTAGAAGTCCCTGTTTGTTACTGACTGTTACACCAACCAGATACGAGAAATAGGATGATAGCATTTATTTTGAATGAGCTCTTCATCTTCTTCTTCTGTCACAAATATGTTATTGTTGCTTTTAAGCGAAAGACGCATGATTGATTGATATAATCCCATTCATTCAGTATTTGTTGCAACACCTCCTCTCAAAATCACCTGCTTCTCGCCATTTTTCATTACCACTTCCACATGAAGTTCCATTCCATCACAATAAAATCATTTTCTAATAATTTCGGAATAAATTTATAATTTATATTATATTATTAGTTCACACTGTAAAAATACCTTATATCTTTCAAAACATCAAAAGTACTTTGGTGGGAAAACTAACTATTGCAGAATTGAAAAGTTTGGCCAGCTGTTAGTAACCAGACGTAAACGAACAATAGGCCATGTTCTTATGTTCCCTCCCTCCCTTTGAAACTCAGTTACGAGATTTGTCAGGATTATAATTCCTAATTAAACGTATTCAGAAAAAAAAAATCACTTGTCAAAAAATTTGACCAATTCATTTAAAAAAAAAAAAAATTCCCGGCCATCACTTATTTTTCTCGAGAAAATATTTTATTGAAGACAATTTATTTTCCGCAAAAACAAACAGAGATTTGTAATTGGAATGTTCAGTAATAGCCTGTCTCTTTCTATAACCAACCGCTGAAAAAAATAAGAAAAAGTGAATAAATATCTAATATAGCCACGACAAATATATAACTGGCAATGACAAGACTCCAACAAAATTGAATTTTTTGTAATTTTGTTAAGATCTCATAATTTTCCCTCCAAGGCCCAATCCAAAAATTCAAATCAACAAATCATAATTTTTGTCATTCAAAAGCCTATCCACGGACACATCACAGGTATGCGATTTCAATCACAGCCGTCCAATATCACCACATTATGATCCAACGCCAACAAATCGTCAACGTCCATTAATACTGGGCCCTATGAGCAACAATCTCAAATAGACACGCGTCCACTCTATCGCTGCTCTTTCCATCATCATCGCCCTTTTTCTTGTATAAAATCCCGTTCTCACTACTACTTACTAGAATCATTGAGACAAGAGGAGATTCTAACTTTCTAAGCAGAGAGCGAGAATGGCGGGGAGGTGGTCCACATCAGGATTCAGGTGGCTGGGGCTAGACTTAGCTTACTCTTCCCTCCGGTCTTCGATCTTCCGGTGGCCGGCGCAATTAATGTCGTCCTCGTACTTATCGCCGAGGTGGACTCCGATAGGAGTACTAAATTGGGACCCGCAGAGGTTCTTAAGGTGGCCGGAGCTGAATTTCTCAATAATCGACGATGTCATGTGGAGCTTGATTACTGCGTTTGAGTCTGTGGCTCTAGTATCGATGCTCTGCTTCTTCTTTCTCTTTTGTGGCTGCACCGTCTAATCTAAGCATACTGCGCGGCTTAGTAGCAGAAGATGTCGTGACCGGAATCTGACATCGCAGGGAAAGTTGGAGCGGAGATAACGAGGGATTGGTAACAGGAGAAGTGGACTTGATGGCAGAGGTAGATAAGCACTAGACTTCTTGTTGATTCTTGCGATTTTTACTTTGTTTGTTAAGTTTTGTATTTTAGATGTAGACTGCGTTGACCAATAGATGATGGCCACGTCAAATTTTGTAACAATACTAATATCATATCGTATTGTATGGGTTTTCTGGTGGTGTTCTTGAAGGATGTAAGACACATGTTTTCCATTATGCAGTTGCATCAATAACATCATCTGAATTTTCAATTATCATGTCCTTTCTAAAAAGCAATTCAAGATATAGAAGAATTCTAGGGAGTAGTGGCAAATCAGTAATATTGATGCTCATGAGATCAAAAGCTATGCATGTTTTCTTCAAGCCTATCTCATTCAATGCAGGAATTTTTGGGTATCTATGACTAAGGTGGGTTAGAATGACGTAATGTGCACCAGCAGAATCACCCACTTCTATGGCTTCCTTGGTTGTGCTGTGGTTTTTTGCTATAGTCTCTCCCATCATGCAATTCTCAAAATTCGCCTGCAAATCATTAACTTACAATTATAATTCTGATACATTGACCTGAAATTTTTCATGTTTACGTTTGTAAATTATGGGACTGAGGAATACTTGCCTTGTGTATGAGAATCGTCACTCCACGAGAAGCTTCTAGCAAATTCCGGGCATGGTCTGGTGTCACCAGAGTACACAACCTTCCACCCTGGTATTGTCTCTCCGATGGCATTGATTCTCTCTGCAGTACAACACCATATGCATCCAAACAATTCACAACAGGAAAACTAACCAGTCTCTCAAGCCCTGCTTCCTGAATAACTTCTTTCAATCTCTTTAGTAATGGAGGTACTTCACTCTCAACTGGAATACTAGGTTTCATTCACTTTGAACAGGGCTGCAAAAAGCTTTCCCTGGCAAATGAAGTCGTCGACTGTGTACTCTCTATATTCCTTTTGCTATATCTTCGGTATTTGTTGGAGTCTTGAAACAAACTGACCCTATTTGATTCAATATCACCTTCTAGAGCATTCCATGAAGTAACTGTAGTGTTTCTGCAATCAAGAAACTCCATATCTAAATATTTAAGTATTTGATATGCATCTAGAAAATGTTCAAGTGGCCTTGGCCCTATGACAAGTAACGCCTGATGGGCCTCTTCCTTCAATAAATCACGCCGTAAAGCAAGTATTCTTGCTATACCTGCGCGATGATCAGCATGGATATGAGAAATCCAAATGCATCTTAGATTTTTCACAGCATTGTTAGCATCCTCCTTGCCATATCTGTCAAGGTATACTAGCCGTTTTGTAAATATAATATAGAAATTATTATATACATGTAGCATGCGTTATGTAATGGTTTTACTTCTTCTCAATCGCGCCAAAGTTCCTTCCCCATAATCAAAGAGCAAACTTCCTTTAGAGAAAAGATTAATATAGATGGAACTAACATTTCGACATTTGGAATGCTGGGAAGAACCAGTGCCCAACAGAACAATTTTCAGATCATCACTTCGCATATTTTCTAGAAAACAAGGGAGAATTTCCATCCAACAATTGCTTTCCAAATCTAATTGTATTATCTTGCATAATAGTTGCACATTCTTTCATTTCTCCAGATCTGTGCCAGAATTTGCTGATGTGTTGAGCAGCATCCACAATCTCTGAAATCTCTAAGAGTAACTCTTCAATGAATTTTGAGGGAGCCGCCACACTTAGAACGTTGGATTTGTCCAATCCAAGATGAGTATGAGGTCGCAAAGTGAATTATTCAACATATTAGACAAGAAAATCTCATAATTCAACATATGGGATCTATTAAAAATGTCATAAACCAAGATGGCCAAATTCTGTGGCCTAAAAAATTAATGTTCCTAAGAAGTAGGTACAGAACTGATATTTCAGACATTAAACAAAAAGTTTTCAGAAAAAAGAATCATTTTATTACACAGAGATGGTAAAAGATTATCATACTAAGTGAGACAAATAAAAGGAAGATTTTTTCTACCTTCAGGAGATTTTCAGCAGATATGCTTTCACAGAGTTGTGTGGCTCAAAAGCAAACATAATCTTTTCATTTGCCACCAAATAATTTCAGCAAAATCATTATTCATACAAAAACGCACTTTTAAGATTGCATGACAAACCTCACTTGTAGCTATGGAGCCTGATGCTTTATCATTATGTTGCTGAAGAGTTCAAAATGCAGGAGCTGGGAAGAACGTGGGACACAAATAATTTTGTGCTCTCATTCTTGCACTGGATTTTAGAATCGGAATTTCCACATGCTTCCTATAGACAACATGAATACTGATATGGAATAGCTAACACCAAGTCCCAAAATAAAAAAATTTTATAATTGAAATTCAAGGATTACCTCTCCTGCATTGAAGATGAATCTTTGCTTGTCAAGAAGAGTAGAACTGAAGGCAACGTATCATGCGTATCCTTTCCAGTTACTAAAATCTATAGTAAAAATATCACAGCAGCCAATGCAAACAAACTCAGTAACCATTTAAATACAACTGAGTGATTGATTATCAACAACAAATAAAGAAGTCATATATCCAAACAGTATAAATAAACCTGAACATAGGCAGTGGTATTGTTAATGTTATCATCACGATCATTGAATTGAAAATTTTTTTTGGGCTCGCCACTTTTGTCCCATCCTTTTGCCCTTACTTCACTGTACTTGTAACTTTTAGGTTTTTCTACCACTGTAGAGCCAGTTTTCTTCCCCGGCTATGTTCTTTTGGCGGGAGAGGAGGAGGAGAAGCATGGTTTATGCTCTGTAGTCCTTTTATGCAAAGAGGAGAGACTGGATACAGTGGGCAGGGCAAGAAAAGGCTTTATTTTTGTAAAAGGGAAAAATGCTGATTTATTATAGAAGCCCAGTGTCAAAGGCCCAAAAGTAAAATTCAGCAAGAGCTGTAAACAAGCGGTCTTAGATCGAATTCTCGAAGCTCTTCGGTTCTCTCTAGTTGTTGCTAGGGATTTTGATAGCCAAATCATTGGACATGAGATGACAACAAAAGGCTGTCATTTTGTATTAGGTAATCTATTCAACAACTTCCCTTTTTTGAGTCTTTTTTTTTTGTTTCTACTGGAATGGATTGGAAGCATTCATGATGATTTAATTTATGCCTTGTGTTTATTTCTTTTTGACTGAATGTTTTCTGGTTTAGTTTGATTGCTTTGAAGCTTTGTTCTGCATACTGAAACTGAATGAGTAGTAGGCTAATTGTTTTCCCTGATCTTTTCTCTGTTAATTTTCTGTAAGCTTTATCAAACTAACACATTTATTAGCGTTTGTTCTTAACCTTTGCCTCACCTTTTCCTTTGAATTGACCACTCCTATAAAATATCCTAGGACTCGTATAGTTAGATTTAATAAACTTTGTGCTAAAAGTAAATCACAAGAATGTTGATCCAATTTTTGGTTTAACAGTACTTTTTTTCTTTTCTTTTCTTTTCTTTTTTTCCTTTTCAAATCATTATCTCTACCATATCAAATCTGAAAGAAACATGTATTTGTAGGGTAAACTTAACATTTAAGTTGCATAATCCTTTTTCTGAGAGAATAATTCCCATCATATGCTATTGCTACCCCCACCATGATGTGTATCATGCCTTTGAGTGGGGTTTTTGCCTTCTATAATTCCATTCTTTTTTTATTAAGGCCAAATATTATTAATTAATATGTAAGAAAACAAATAAACAAAATTTCTCCCATTTAGATGAATTAACATATTTTTAAATTCAGGAAAAATCAAAATAATGTGTCTTAAATTCATTGGTACTGCCATTGGCATTTTGTTGTGGGCGGGGCTTGCTTCTGGCAACATTGCCTAAGTTTTGCTGTAAATGCAAAATAAATATGTTAATGAAAAAAACAGTAAAGTGTTTTCTAATTTCAGTTGCTAAACTCTTAAATTAATTAGGGATTAGTTCCTTTCATGTACAGTAAGTCAAAGCTTGCGGTTTGGTGAATTCATACTTGTTTGGTAGACTTGTATTCTAATTTCCAAATGACCTTTCCTACTGCTTATTAATGAACAATTCAACATAGACTTAAGGAGTCTGTAAGTCAGTTATTACCACTCCAAGTGAATGCGAGTGGTTAAGTGAATTGGCCAAACTTGACCTGTTCAAGAGTACGACTAGTGATCCAAACTTGTTCCTAGTTTCCTTCGGAAGTACTAATCTGCCCCTTTAGCTATTGAATTTTGACCAAGTAGTTACAGTCTTGAGAAACCTAATAACTATTTGTTGATTTCAAAATTATGATCTCAATCGAAAGCAATTTGACATAAAATTGATGTCTCGAAGAAAGTCTCTTTTTTTTTTAAAAAAAAAAAAAAAAAGAAAGAAAAAGAGAACAAATTGGACGTTTGCTTATGAAATATTCACTTTCTCCTCTAATGTTATGTACATGTATGTATAGATTTTAAGAAAGGTAGTATTATGGTGGGCGTTTAATGATGTGGTGGGCGTTTAACCACTCCCCTCAACTTAAATATTCAAAACTTTATCCCCTTTAATTTAAATTATTGGCTTCCCCTCTTTATTATCACCATTTTGATCATACATATTTTTATAATAAATGAAGTTATGGAAATAAACAAAATTTAGAAGTAGCTACATACATGTGGAATCAATATATGGATTTTGTTTTAAGTGAAAGCACCATAAGCTAGTGTCATTTCTGTTATTTTTCATGTTGCTATGTCTTGTCTTATTTTCTTGTAACTATTAACTTGCCTTTATAAATCCCACCAATTTGGGAAAAATGGTGGCAAGATATGGCTAGCAATTTATTCAACTCAAAAGCTCTTTTCTGTTTTTTCAAAATCCTAATCACTAAAGCATGCAACAAGATTTATCTCCTAAGAAAGGCTAGCAATTCTTGTGCAACCCATTTAGAAATTGAGAAGTACCCTTTTCTTGCCTCAAGAGAAGAATTACTTCTAAATAAAACTTTGTTGTTTCATATGGAGGGAACACTACTAAAATCATCTTCTACGTTTCCTTACTTTATGCTTGTAGCCTTTGAAGGAGGTGGTCCTTTGAGAGCTCTTATTCTTTTGCTTTTATACCCTTTTCTTTGTTTGGTTAATGACGAAATCGGATTAAAGATTATGGTGTTTGTAAGTTTTGTTGGAATCAAAGTGGAAAGTTTTAGAATTGGAAGAACTGTCCTGCCGAAGTTCTTCTTAGAGGATGTTGGTAACGAGGGTTTTGATTTGGTGATGGCATGTGGGAGAAAGATGGGAGTTAGTGATATGCCTAGAGTAATGATTGATGGATTTTTGAGATATTATTTGGGAATTGAAGAGGTTTTTGGAAGAGAATTGAAAGTAGTTTGTGGATATTTTGTTGGGTTAATGGAAGCAAAGAAGGCAAGTAAAGCTTTTTTGGAGACTTTGGAGAAGCCAAAAATAGCAAGTGATGTTATTGGTTTTGCTTGCCAAAATAAGTCACTTGATCAGCACTTCTTCGCTCATTGTCAGGTTGGTTATTTAGACCTTAACAGTCAGAACACAATCAAGGGTGAATTTTTTTTTTTTTAATTATTGTTTTTATTTTTTAATATATAATGTCACTATATTAAATTTTATTTTATTGTGTAGTACAACTTCTGACAACTATAATTTTCAATGATTTAATTTGTTTTTCTATCAGGCAATTTACCTTGTAAGTGAAGCAGAGAAGAGGACTTGGCATATCCTACCAAGGCAAAAGTACACAAAACCATTGATTTTCCATGATGGAAGATTGGCTTTTAGGCCAACACCACTAGCCACTTTAGCCATGTTCATGTGGATTCCATTTGGGTTCATTCTCTGCCTTATTAGAGCTTTTCTTGGCCTATTATTACCTTACAAATTATCTATCCCCATCTTATATCTCACTGGCATGGGAGGAACCCTCTTTATACCAAAATCTTTTATTTCTCAACTCAACAACAAAGAAAAATCAAAAGGCATCCTCTATGTTTGCAACCATAATACACTATTTGATCCAATTTATGCTTCAATTGCTATAATGAAACCTCTCACTGCTGTCACATACAGCTTAAGCAAGGTGTCTGAATTTCTTGCACCGATCAAGACGGTCCGGTTAACCAGAAATAGAGAAAACGACTCCAAATTAATTAAAGAATTACTCAGCAAAGGTGATGTTTTAATTTGTCCAGAAGGAACTACTTGTAGAGAACCTTATTTACTGAGATTTAGTCCTTTGTTTGCTGAGACGAGTAATTATATAGTTACAGCAGCAATTAATTTTGAAGTTAGTATGTTCTATGCAAACACAGCCGGTGGCTTAAAGTGCTTAGACCCAATATTGCTATTGATGAATCCATATATTACTTCTAACATTAAAATTCTTGAGTTATTAACCTGTCAATTTGTAGGGAAATCAAAGTTTGAGGTGGCCAATTATGTACAGGCACAGATTGGTAAAGCCTTGAACTATGAATGCACCAGCTTGACAAGGAAAGATAAGTACATGTTTTTGGCAGGCAATGAAGGCATAATCTAATGCTTTGGTCGTGCAAGAAACGGATAAGCATTTATCTTCTGTTCTAGAGAGAGCCAAAACAATCATTGAAATCAATTAATCAAAGCATTTATGGTAGTTGGTTGAGATAATTTCTACTCTTGATTTAGAATTGTCTAATGTGCATGATTGATGTTACATTACTCTTAAGAGTTTGTGTTTAAATTTTGCTTATTGAATTAATAGAATTGTTCCTTTTATTATTATTATTATTATTTTTTTGTGGTGTTTATCCCTTGTTGGAGACCGTTAAAGGGATATGTGAAGCTAGGGATGTTGATTGATTGTCAAATAAGAATGAAATCCATTACGTGATGCAAGGATATAATTTTAACGTGAGCTTACAATTTTACTAGGGTAGGGTTTATGTCGTGTACAATTTTGACAATTACTATCTAATTAAGGCCAAATATTATTAATTACTAATATTTAAAAAGAAAATAAAATAACAAAGAATATGTCTTTAAAAGTGAACAAAATTTCTCCAGTATTTTATGAATTAAAATATTTTCAAAGAACAAAAAAATCGAAATAATGTAGCTAGATTCATTGCCATCTGCCATTCATAAGATGCAAATATGAAATAAGTGAATATCCTAGAACTCTGTATTCTTAATTATTATGAACTCTATTTTTTTTTTATTTGATTTGTGTAGGACTACTTATGTAATTATATACATGTGGCTTCATTAATAATATATACACTTTCGTATTCATTTTATCCTTCCTTTATTTCTCTCTCTACTTTTATATTATTTTATAACTCATTATCAACACGATTCGTTCTACCATTATAGTTTTTTTACATACTATTTGAAGTTTTCACTCCATTGATCAAATCACAAATCGCTTAAAGATTTCTCGATCAAATTGCTTAAAGAGATGATAACTTATAGTTGCGATAATCAAAGTTAAGGTTGATGTCTTTTAATTGGTTTATATCCAGAAAATAATTTATTTCTATATATATTTTTAATTATTTCAATATTATTCGTAATACCAATTATTTAAAATTGGAGTATGATGAAATTGGATATTTTACGTCTTCGTATATTGATGTGATGGTTGGCAATTAATTACTATATTGCAATTGCTTTGAATAATCACGAGATTTTTAATAGGCCATTGACATGAGTGCAATTATTGGTTGTTTAGTCAACTTATTTAGTTTGTTCACGGGTACGTTAATAATTTACTAGTGCTGTATATGTAAACTTGAAAGCAAAGTCAGTAGAAAATAGCAATTTATTTTCTTTTTCTATACTTTATTTGTTACAACGTCAAACTTTTTAATAAGTTAATAATTAAATAATGTGATTTTCATGAAGTTTGATCTTATATAAACAAATTGCCAATGTTAAAGTAATAATTTTGCAGATTAAAAAATAAAGTAAAATTAAGTGAAGAATACTGTAGGCCTTTGTCTAGGTGTGAATGAGTGGTGTTAAATAAGTGGGTTGCTTTCTTTTGGGTTTTGATTATTTTGAGCAGAAAGAAACTTAATTAGTAGTAGTGTTAAATAAGTGGGCTAGCTATATGTGGGCTGGGCTTATAAGGGCCCAAGAAAAAGATGGATTTCACCGATTTGCATTTTTTTATTTGAAATGGAAGAGATAATTAAGAGAAAGATGCTGTAAAATGGTGGTGGATCTTAAACGAAGAAGAAGAAAGACCAATTGGCTGTCCCTCCCTCATCCTTTTAAAATCCTAAACGACACCATTCGGTATAAGCTACTGATGATTTTTTAATTCAAAAATATTTTTCATAAATATATATATATATATATATAGGGAAGAATATTTTAAAGAAAAAAAATATCAAGATTAATTAGTATTTAATTATTTTATTTAATAAGAGTCATTTTTTTATTTCCACGATTTTTTTTATTATCAGTTGTTAATATTTAAGAAGAAAATACTATAATATAATAACAAAGAACAAATGTTCTTATATTTTTTAAGTTGGGAAAAATCAAAATTAGGGGTCTTAAATTCATTAATATTGTTGTTGCCGTTAGTAGGGGAGAAATTAAACTTAAATTTTCCTGCAAGTGCAAAAGAAACATCATAATGAAAAAGAGGAAATAGTTCCTTTCATGTGCTAGCAGTTACTCATGCTGTTCATGGAAAAAGATTAGATTTTTCTTTCTGCTTATGAAAGATTGTAAATATTTATTATTTTCTTGAAAAAAAAAAATCTTTAATTGGAAATGGAAGAGATAAGTAAGAGAAAGGTGTTGTAAAATGGTGGTAGATCTTAAAATGGTTTTACCTGGTGTTAGATATTATACATTAGCTATTGTAAAAATAGTGAGTTCATTATAAAAAAAATGTCAATTTATAGTATATAGTCCAATTATATAAATTAAAATTATTATCATTTCTAAAATGATAATACAATTTCCTTACATATTTATCTATTAATTCATTATTAAATTATTTTATTTAAATTTTTGTGTAAAATAATGTAATTTTTAAACATAATTGTAGACTTGCAGTGCCTTAGTAAAAGACTTTAAACTAGTTAATATAAATTAAGGATAATATAAGTTAATTAAAGATAAAGATAAGGATAATATAAATTAATTAAGGATATAATTGTCAAAAATATTCTAATCAAAAAATGGAAACAGCACATTTGATGGATTAACGTGTCTTATCTACTGACAGCTATTTTATATGTTAAGGATATAATTTAAAAAAATAGAGTCTTAACCCCCAAAATATTTTCACCCGACAAAGTCTCTATCTTCTTCAACAAACACCGTTGAAGGGAGGAAGAACTTTAATTATAATATGAACCCACATCTAAAGAATGAAGAAAGACAAAGTCTATGTAATTTTTCGTGGAATTGAAACTGGGGTTTTTGCTCATATTTAGGCAAGCCTACATATCAGATGACAGGCCATCTTCTGTAACTAACATGTTTAACCACTCTCTTTTGCTGGTTTTTTTTGCTGATGAAAGTATTAATAAACCCATTAGAGATCTAAACTTTGAGAAAATGGACTTTAAACTTTGAGAAAATGGACTTAATATAGTCTAAAAAAAAAAGTAAAAAACAAATTCAAAAACTTTGTTGAGATCCAATAATATATCAAAAATAATATAAATTTAATTAACTGACCTTCTTTCTAACTCGGTTGCCATAGTAGCATCAGTTGCAGTACAGATCCAAAAAAAAGCTAGCTGCTTTTGCGGTTTCTGATCTGGCTCTTTCATTCTACAGTTGGGTATTATAGATATGGAATTGGAACTTGATAAAAGTATTAATAGTAGGGTTGCTTTGTGTGGAAAGAGCCTCCTGGTGCAAAAAAAGGGTTGCAAATTTCTTCATGGCCGTGTAAATCTGACTTAAATTCAAAGATTTCCAAACAATTCCAAAGGTCATCATCTTGATCAAGATTCAAATGAGCAAACGAAGACGGTGGGTTATATTATTCATGATATTAGAAAAGGTAGCTTCACTGGTACTGCATCCTCTAATTAAGTCAACCACAATATATATATATCTAGAGAGAGAGAGAGAGAGAACATGTAAGCAACCATATAAAATCCAAACTATTTAATAATGTGTAGATAAAAAATATCCTCTTCGTTCTAAGGCTCGGATTGGTCTTAAATGGGTCTCAAAACAATCAGCCACGCAGTTTTGCATGCAGTCTTCCAACTCTATTTTCTTGCCTAACATAAAAATCCTACAGGCTAAGAATAAAAAAGGAAAAAGAAAAATATTTAGGAGGTCTAAAAGATGTCCACTCTCATCTCCTCCTGACAGATTCGCTTGCAAAAGTGCATCCTCTCTAGAGCTCATCCTGCAAACACAAACAAAAACAGTCCATAAGCGCACTAGTGTAGAAAGTTTATTTCTATTATGATGTTGATAAAGGAAGAACACCTACATGTACGTCATCCTTGGTGTCAGCACTGTCGTCTTCTTTTACTTCACTGTCTTCTTCTCCTTCGGTATCTTCAGACTCATCCTCATCTTCATCAGCCTGAAAAAGACCACAAATTCAGTTATGGCCAGATCGAGTAAATGTGAAAAGACAGAAAAAAACAAGGCTTTAGCAAGTAATTTGGAGGCCTACATCAGTATCAGCTGGGTCTTCCTTTTCCTGAAAGAGTCAAAAACTTTGGAGTGAGTTTTTTAGTTATACAACCCTCTGACTACTTCCACCCAAGAAATGAAATTTCTAGCACGTCAGAAAAAAAAAGGTACCTCTTCTTCTCTCTTCTTCTCGGCCTCTTCAAAAGCTGCCTTCTCAGCCTGCAAAATACACATACTCGGTCAATATCTTGTAGAAAATCTCTTCTGAAAATTGAACTTAGTCAAGAAAAAAGAAACATACATCCTTCTGCTTTCCCCAAGTATCTTCAGCAAGCTTCTTTGCATACTCAGGGTCATCGCAAAGCAAGACATTTTTAAACAATGTTCCAGATTTCACCTGACACATAAATAATCTTGGTTTGTTAGATTCCAAGCTGTGAATACAATCTAATGGAGTAAATATGATAAGACAATTACCTGCCACAATTCAATACCAACATATTTCAAGTTAGGGTAGACATATAGATGTGGGTCATCCTTGAAATCTGAAAAACGTTTGTTTGATTGTTAATATATTCCTAAAACTCAAGGACAAAAACGAACAAACTGAACCAGAACAAACCTGGGTTGTCAATCATTGGTGCCTTCCACTTGCCCTTGTAGTTGGGGTTCTTTATTTTCTGCACAGATTATGGTTCATTAAAACCATGGCTCCAAATCAATTGCCATCACAGGGTTCAAAATGATCATGAATTCACAAACCTTGGCCTTCCATGGACCCTTGTACTCAGGATTAGCAATGGTTGGAGGAGTCCATTCACCATCTTCCTCATCATCCCAATCCTCAGGCTACAATTAACAACTTCTATAAGCAATTTTTTTCCTCAAGAATAATTATGACATTGGAACATCAATATGTACCTTCTTTGCATCAGGATCTGGAATCTCCTTTGGTATGTCATCGTAGCCCTAAAAGAAATTTATAGCAAATGTTGGCCTCAGATAACACATTACAACCTTAGCACGAGAAAGTGAGGCGCATAATTACCTCAGGTTTCTTATCCTCAGGGTCAGGAATAAACTCCTTGTCATCCCAATCTTCAGGCTACAATCAAGTTATAAAAGATGAATTACCACAAAAACCTAAATACCAACAAGAAGTGATAATGATGAAGATGCTAAATATTTACTTTTTTTGCCTCTGGATCCTTGATTTTCTTTGGCGGAAGAAGATCCCAGTCAGAGTACAAACTGCCAGTCTGCTTCTCTACGTTATCAACAAGGATGCTATACGTAGCATCTGGACGGATGATGAATGTGTAAACATGACTAAGTTGGTCAGTTTCACATGGAACTTCCTTCTTGATCAAGTGGTTTGACCCATTGTAATTAAGGATAGCATGAACTTTCTTGGTGCTGTAGCCACAGATATCTGGTCCGAACATAATACTACAGCCAACCATAAAGACCAAATCAGTACACCATTAGATTTATCAGACAAAGTCAAACAATAAGTTACAGCAAGTTGCAGAACGCTTAAATCATATAGGCAACTGGTGCTAACCTGTATGGGGTATCACCACCGAACTTCTTCTGGTCAACCTCGCCACTGAGCAACTTCATGTAGCCACCACCACAGTCGAGTTTCTGTTCATGCTTGACTGAAAATTGAAATACTAGTGTCTTATCTTTGTTATTGACCTCAGGGAATTCAGCTGAAATAGCATAGAACCTGTAATCTTCACTTGTCTGGATTCCTGTATCAAGAGGTCAAAACCATCATCCATCCACCCACTCATAACAGCCTTTGAATACTACAGAATAGCATTTCCTTAATTTAGTAACTCAATTAGGATCGGCCAGAATAATACCTTTCTCATTAGCGTCTCCATACCACTTGCCAGAAGTGTAGTTCCACTGACCAGCTGTGTTTTCATCTTTCTTCCAATCAGATACAACCCACCTCTTTTCCCATCCATCTTTAAGTTCGTGCATCATGACAAAAAGGAAATTGGAAATGAGAAAATGTTACAGTCAGGCACAGAATTACCAGCTAAAATGTTAGCAGCAACTCTTTTAATGTACCGAGTATATAAAATTTACAAATGAAAAGCAAAATGGTAATAGGCACAGCTTTAAATAGTTACGATCAATGCTGCCTTTGGTTCCAGAAGTGGTAAACCTGCCTTTTGAGCAAGCCAGGGAATCGACAAATGATGTCAACTTTTGACCACTGTACAATCTTATTCATGATAATGAAACCACGTGCAGATATCCATTTTTACAAAATTTTGACATGCAATCATCATAATCAAATAAGATACAGGAACTGTTATCGACTATACAAAGCTCATTGATGCAGATCTAAACAAATGTTTCACCAGTCGAATACTCGCACATGCAATCACATAATTTTTCCAGGAAACAATCAGAAATCGCAAATTCGACAGAAATCAATCATGTTCCAAAACTCAGAATCCAGTCAAATATCATTTCGAAACGCAAAACCAGACAATACATCAACAGAATACAAAGAGGAATCTACATAATCAGATAATTAGCAGATCTAGGAGAATGTCCATATTTCTAGCCTTAATTCTGCGATTAAACAAAGCTCAGATACAGAACTACTAGATCCACTGATCCACACATTAAACTCACCAAACACTGATCCTCCACGCATCTAATCAAATTCAAGTAGTAAAAACCGTAATCGACATTACCAAATGAGAACAGTGAACGCATTTGACAGTGATCAAAAAGTGTGTATATATACCCACTCACAAATGCGTAAAATAAATGTACAAAATGAGAAGAAAAATAAGAAATACCATCGAAACGTTCCTCGAAGAAAACTTCTGCAGAGGCAATCGCTAGAACTGATAGGATAATCAGCGAGAGAGATTTAGGGTTCGCCATGGCGAGAGAGAAAGGGAGATAAAAATGAAATTGGAGCTGTATGGACTGAGAGTGACGGGGGAATTTATAGGGGGTTTTCTGTATCGATGTTAACGGTTGGTTAATCGAGTATTTCACTACAGGTAAATGTCCTAGCTGGATAGTTACGATGACTTGGACTAATAATAGACTGACATGTAAGACTACGGTGTCATTTCTTTGACATGGCAAAAAAACATTGGTAAATTACACGATTCGTAGAGAGCAAATGAAAAATGTGACACGTAAGAATTAGCAACTGGATTTAGATTTTCCTTCTATGCTTTTTCAATTTTTGAAAAAAGGGTTAGCAACTGACAAATGGCGCTTATTGAGTGGTATTTGGTTGGTGTAGACCCCACTGCAGGTTGCTTTTTTTTTTTTTTTTTTTGGCTTAAAGAGGTAAAATTATCGTATTAGAATTGGATTTGTATCAGTTTTCAAAAAAGAATTGGATTTGTATCATAAAGGAGTTGATCCACTAATACCTAAAAAAAATCAAATCATTAAATTTATGATGTATAAAACTTTTTTTAAAAAAAATCTCCAGCCAAAAATAGCTAAATTAAAAGAAAAGTCAAATTATTAAATTAGTAATTTATTCACATTATATGCCTCCGTCCCAGATGGTTTGACAAAATACGCATATTAAAAATTTAATCAATAAAAATTATTTTATCTTTTTTCCCTTAATTAATTAAGATATTAATAAAAAATTTTTCATTTAATAAATAATCATAAAAATTATTGTGAAAAAATATATTTAAATTTTAAAACTTTACAAACATATATATTGAGATATCTAAAAAATAAATAAAAAGCAAACCATCACAAAATGAGCTGACTTTTATTGGTAATAGGACAGGTAAATGCTTAAAAAAGGCTACTAAAAACCACAAAAAGTGGTGATTTATGTAGGCCATTGTTTTGTACATAGCAGGGGCCGGCTATTATTTTATTTTTTGATTTCAATGCTTACATTGGAAGACACTCAATGAGTTAATAATCAACAACCAAATACTAATTATTTAGTAATTTATAAAAAAACTACAAACTATTTATGATTATCTATTTATTTTAAAAATATTGGTCATTTAAGAAACTGTATTATCCTAATAAGTTTTTAAAACTCCAACATTATTCTTATTTTTAACTAACTCTTTAACCTTGTACCTTAATTTAATTTGATTACCATACCGTTTTACTTTGTATTTAATTTAATTACCGCACTCTATTTGAGAGAGCTAAGTAGCCAAAAAATGCAACCTCTTAATTTGGATCTTTCCATTCATTACACAATATGAAATTAATATTATATAAATTAGTTCTTTTTATCATTGTCAACTAAGTATGGTACGATCGATATTCTCAGGTGGGAGGTCTTGAATTGAAATATTCTCAAAATAAGAATTTTCACTAATACATTGGATCAAAGAGATGATTATCCCGGCCCATTAAGCCTCTTGATGAATAAAGAAATGAGAGCAAGGTAAGGACGGTTCATCATAATTCTTCAAGAAAGTAGGAAACAAGAAATATACACATGAAAACTACAAATTTATTCATGGTAAGGTAAAATTGGCAGTAGCAAAGCCTGATCGTTTATCATTTACATGTCGAAACTGTAACAGTAAGAGCTCGGAATTACAGGATAGTGCTTTACTAGTAGACATAATTTGGCCGATTTACTCGGTGGATACCATTTAGAGCAATTTGAATAACAGACCTCCATGAGCAGCAAAAAATGGAGCAAACACCAAGGACTCAACTGCCATGAGCTTGATCAAAATATTAAGTGACGGACCAGAAGTGTCCTTTAGTGGGTCTCCGATCGTGTCGCCAATCACAGCAGCTTTGTGAGGATCAGAACCTTTAGGACCAAGTGATTTAGCATGCTCAGAAGCACCAGCCTATACCACATTGTAGTGAAAAATTGCAACTCTAAAGAGATTGATATATGCTTCTTATTGTTCTTTAGCAGATTAAAAAAAAAGCTTGGAAAATTACCTCAATGTATTTCTTGGCGTTATCCCATGCCCCTCCAGTGTTAGAAGCTGATATGGCAACCTAATAAACAGGAAACAACCACAGGCATGAACTAAGAGATTTCGCATGGAATTCAAACAAGTTAGTAGTGAACCAGCATGATTTCTGTTGGGGGGAAGTAAACAATAATATACCTGGACACCAGAAACAAGTGAACCAGCAAGAACACCGGAAAGAGTTTCGACTCCGAAGAAGGTTCCAGCTACAAGTGGTGTAAGCATAACCAAAGCACCAGGTGGGATCATCTCCCTAAGTGAGGCATCTGTTGAAATTTTTACACAATTGGCATAGTCTGGTTTAGCTCTACCTTCCATAAGTCCTGGAATGGTATTGAATTGCCGACGAACCTCTTCAACCATTTTGAGAGCTGCACTTCCCACACTCTTCATTGTCATGGCAGAAAACCAGTATGGAAGCATGGCACCAACAATCAGCCCAATGAAGACCTTGGGGGTTAAGACATCAACAGTTTTGATGCCTGCTCTGCTAACGAAGGCACCAAACAAAGCGAGGGAAACAAGAGCTGCTGATCCAATAGCAAAACCCTGAATCAGGAACATAATGTCAGCTTTTCTACAAGTGATGTTGCAATTGTGATGACTACATGCGGGAGCTTGAAACTAAAATTTTGACATCAGTAGTTCCACAATTAATTTAGTGAGATATAAATGTAAGTGGAAATCCTACCTTGCCGATTGCAGCAGTGGTGTTTCCAGCAGCATCAAGAGCATCTGTTCTTTCACGTATTTTGTGGCTCATTCCAGCCATTTCAGCAATACCACCAGCATTGTCACTTATGGGTCCATAAGCATCAATTGCAAGACCAGTCGCGATAGTACTGAGCATTCCCAAAGCAGCCATGGCAATACCGTACATGGCAGCCATGCTAAAACTAACATAGATTGCAATTGCAATGGCAAATATGGGAATGATGACGGATTTGTATCCCAGAGCTAACCCAAAAATCACATTTGTTGCAGCACCAGTCCTGCAAGAATCTGCTACATCCTGCACTGGACTGCAAATTTTGAAAAGGATAATTTATCAGCACCACCATGAAATAGTGTTGAAAAGAATACTTGTTAGGTAATGAACTAATGACGAAAAGTTCACCTGTAAGCATTGCTAGTATAGTACTCAGTTGTATACCCAATAACAAGTCCAGCCCACAAGCCAATTGCAACACAAAAGAAAAGGTGCCTGCAGTAACATATAATTTATCAACACAAAGAAAACCTAAAAGTAGGAAAATTTCTAAGTAAAAAAGATTCAGGATAGCGAAAGGTATCATACCAGTTCTTTACAACCTTGTTAGTTCCAAAATCAAAGAGAGTGAACTCCGATGGTAAAGCTAAGAAGCTGACCACACCAATCCCAGCAGTCATCAAAACAGTTGAGATGAGAAGCTGTCTCTTCAATGAGGGTTCAATTTCACTTACATCCTTAATCTCAAACAAATCAGTTGCAAAAAGTGTAGTTATCAAGCAAACAATGATTCCCATTGAACTTATAATCAATGGATAAGACATGGCTGCGTAGTCATGGCTGATTCCGAACGACGAAATTGATGCGACAAAAAGTGCTGCACAAGATGACTCAGCATAAGACCCAAAAAGGTCAGAACCCATCCCAGCAATGTCTCCTACATTGTCACCCACATTATCAGCAATAACCTGCATAAGCACAGTAAATTTAAAGCAACTTATAAATCTTTAATGGCATAGAAATAAGCAGCATCTAACATTAGCAGTTTAGAACTATAACATTGTGAACATTACAGGACTTGGAAAAGCTAAGATAAAAAAGCAGAGAATAGGATCACTGATGAGTTGTAGAAATGCAAAATATTTGCAGGGGCAGGAAGGGAGGCATTATCTCCTAATCTCTTGCTGTAAATTTTGTTCAATTAAAATCCTCACATCAGTTTTGAAGAAAATGTATGATTTTAAAATTTAGCCTACATGCACATGCCACAGAAAAGGATATCTAAACAAACACAAAAATTAGGCAACCAATATCAGTTAAAAACAGTAAAAGGATTCAAGCAAATTACAGCTGGGTTTCTAGGATCATCTTCTGGGATATTTCGCTCAACTTTACCAACAAGGTCAGCACCAACATCAGCTGCTTTTGTGTATATACCTCCTCCAACTCTTCCAAAGAGTGCCATTGATGAGCCTCCAAGACCATAACCAGTAATAGACTCATAAAGTCCCTCCCAATCATCTCCATAGTAGAGTTTGAACAAGGTGATGGAGACAAAGAGCACTAAAAGCCCATTGGCAGCAAGAAGGAAACCCATCACTGCCCCAGACCGGAAAGCAGTGATGAAGGCTTTTCCAACACCCTTCCTTGCTTGTAGAGTTGTCCTGGCATTTGCATAAGTTGCAATCTTCATGCCTAGAAAACCTGAGAGAACAGAAGTGAGAGCACCAAGCAAGAAAGCAACTGTGCTGAACATGGCATTGGCCAAAGCTGGTTTACAAAGATTCCCCCTGTTGTAAGTGCAAGGCTCACTTTGGATACTAAAGCCCTTAACTGAACCAAGGAAGAGAAAGATGATTGCACCAAAAACGCCCACGAAGATACTGAGGTACTTGTACTCAGTGAAAAGGAATGAGGTTGCCCCTGGGAAAATGAAATTAAAAATTAAAAATTGAAATTCAACTTTTTTACACTAATTGAATTTCATTTTTGGCAATTATGATGCATAAGAGTATAAATAAGAATAACAGAAACGGATTAATAATGTGTATTATGGTCCTAAATTGACACAGCAGAAACAAGGGGAACGTGTATAATGTACACAACTGCACTGTAGGGAAGGTAAATGATCATCTTTACATTTCATAGAGAGGAGACTGAAATGTATCATAGAGAGGAGACTGAAATGTCTTGGAAGAATCATAATCGACAAATACAACTGCCAAACTACTCTTTCTCAGTTCAACTGCAAGTTAGAATTGCATAACTTCAAAGAAAGATTTTATTTTGAATTACTTTTCGATGTTTTCTGCTATTATTTTGTTAGGGGTAAGGTGGTTCCATGATCTTGCATTATAATTTCAATTAGATCAAGAGGAAGAAAACCACGGAAGTGAAGATGAAACTGGTTCTTAGTGTGCCACTAAAATAAAATAATTTCAATTGTTTTTCTGCTTCCTAATGCGAAGAAAAGGCCTGTTTTTAACAATTTGGATCACAAATTTGAGATGAAAGATAAATGTTGACTATAAATAAGATATATTAACTCATTGCCAGTAAAACAGAAGGGAAATATATAAAAACTATGACATAAGAATTTGTTAGAGAGGAAACAAACAAATATGTATATAAATATACAAAGAAAAAGAATTGGAAATTTAATCTAAAACCACAAAAAGGAAAAATACTACCCAAGCCAAGAATGAGAAGCTTACATCAGCAAGAATAAACCCAGAAAAAAACAGACAGGAGAAATGTTTTTCATTATTTTTCACCTTTGATAATCTTTAATATTTTGGCCTGACATACTGGAACTCATACTCCAAAATTAAAAAGCAATCATAATGCTGTGTAAATAAACAACAGTTGCTTAATGAGCCATAGCCAAATTATCCATTTTGCAAACAAACTAAGAGGCATTCAGAAACTCATATACACACATGGAGATAGGGAGAGAGAGAAAGAGAGAGACTCACCAACAGAAATAGCATTCTGGATTTCAGCACACTTGAGAGAAGCATCGAGATTATCAATTCCTTCTTCTTCCTCTCCAATCAACCTCTCACTATAACCATTAAGAGAGTCACCAGAAACCTTCACCTGTGACACCAAAAACCATTGAAGCAAAGCATACCCAATACCAACCAAGGAAGCTACAAGTATCAAAATCTGCGTAATACCCTCACTCAATACTCCCATTTCCTTAAAAAAAAAACAAAAACGCAGACACTGGATTTCTTGAACAGTCCTGAAGCTAATATAGCTAAAAGCAACAAATGGATTTTCAGTATCAGTACGGCCTATAAAAAATAGAGACTCAGAAGTTGCATTATCCAGAAACCTCTAAAAGCTTTGCATGGCTATGGGAACTCGCGAACTGGTTGGTTTGATTGATAGCTGGGGACAAAAGATCTTTTTGGGCCTTTCGATTTCGTTTAACCAGTGGGTTTGAATAGCAGTTATGAGTTATTTCACTGTCACTGTCTCTATGCTATGTGCTTCCCTATAATAAGTTGTGCTTTGTCTCCTTGTAGATAAAGATGGTGGGTCACAGGGCATAAGGATAGAACGGATAAGGATTGGGATATTTCTTTGCCTTGATTGATTGCTTGATCCTATTGTAACGAACAAAAAATGGAAGAATGGTTTGACAGTCTTAAATTTATTGGGGATAAGATAATGCAATGATCTAAGATATACTGATTACTCTGAATAATACTATTTTTACAATAATTTTTAAAGTTACCAGGAAAAAATTTCTCTCCGTTTGAATAGGGAGTTCAAATCAGAATAATTCAATGGCCAAATCCAAAATGATTCAGTTCATCACTTTTTCTCCCAAAGTAATAATTTTTTAGTTTTAGATCTTGTTAGCAATTAAGATAATGCAATGATATTTTCTACTTCTGAAAAATATGTCATTTCTCCTTCTTCATGTAAAGCTTTATTAATAGAGTTATTCTTATTCTAAATAGTTAGTAATTATGCATGTCGAACTATTAATACAATAATGTTCTTTTATCGTTTCGCGTGGTTTAAGGCTGTTGTATAGAAAGTCTTTGGTCTATTATAGATTGAACAAAAAGTTTGTCTTTTGCCTTTTGGCCTGATCTCCCATCAGCATGTAAAAGAAACGGACTCAGTTTTTTTCTTTGAAAAATAAAAGAAAAGGCTAGAAGGTGGCTTTTCTATAATTCAAAGTGGCATTGACATGTCCGCAGCAGAACTATAGATTTCTATGGAAGAACGTCATCCTTCTCAATACGGTTCACCAAAACCATCCAAACCGATCTGAAGTCATAATTTTTTTAAAATTCATTATTCAAGGACAGGATGGAACTCAAAGAAATTTTACACGAAATCGTAGCATACAAATTCTTGTAATCAAAGAAATAGAGATTTCTTGTCTCCAAATATATTAGGTAAAGACTTGATCCTCAAAACCACCTCTCACTTGCAAATATTAAAAATTACACAAAAAAGTATTCACCTGTTTACCTTTTCATTTTACATAAACTAATACTGCAGTTATTGATTTAAAAATGCCATCAAGATAAAGCTGCCACCGCATTCTTTCCCTTTACACGCTTGGATATCTGGCATATATAGCTCAAATGCCAAACCTACTGCTAATTACAACATATTTCCACTCTATCCTATCAGATTCTGACTTTCTGATATTGGTAATTCACCACCTTCCAGCCCCATACGGTTCAGCCATGCACATTACAGTTCCATCGTTAAAGCAATTTGCTGCTGTTAACCCCAACAAAGAATCGGTATTTGAGTGTCTTCAGTCTCTATATATAATGGAGAAAAGCCTAGTCAATATCCTGTCAGTGCATAAATGCCTCGCTAGTCCATCGAAGTATTAAAACATAGCAATACATCCTCTAATTGCATCGCCCGCTGACATTCCAATGCCACAGCTTCCAGAATGATAGAGGATAACAATTTAAAGTTACAATGGCTCCAATACATCTGTAGCCCATAAAGGAAGAGGTGCCCTTAACATGACAGGCAGACCAGTAACTGGATGTTCAAAGGACATGCTCTCTGCATGTAGTTCATGAGCATCAAATCTTCTACCTTTCCACTCATATACACCCTCATATTTCACATCCCCTCTAATAGAAATTCCAAGATACTGGCAATGCAATCGAATTTGATGTGTTCTTCCACTCCGAGGAAATGCTCTCACCAAAATCTCATCCTTCTTTGCAGCAGCATCTATCTCAGCTTTTTCTTCAACAACTATAACATTTTCACCTTTCTTAAATTCAGGTAACTCTTTGAAGCTCCTTTGTCCATTTACTGATAATACTTCAAACGAAGTTTCCATGTCCCTAATTATGGACCCCCCAGGTAGTGTCCGACCTACATCTGATACAGCATATATACGCCAGGCTCCAAACTTTGACCGACCATGACCAGATTTAACTGTGATCTTTTCCCATGTCGGAGCTGAACCAGTGCAGAAAGCAATATACGTTTTCTTAACCTTGTGACCTGTAAATGCCTTTACAAGCTTTGAAGCCACTTTGTGTGACTTGGTTATAACTGTTACCCCACTTGTATCACGATCAAGTCGATTAGCAAGATGGAGCTCTGGCAGGGTATCACTGGCCCCTGAAATTGAAATGTTGAAACTCAGTTTAACATTTGAGACAGATCTATGATTCAATTAGCAAGATTCTTAACTGTTTTAAAAAAAAAAAAAAGGCAAAGTACCTTAACTTTTCCAACTCATCAAATAAGATTTAATATCCAGAGTTTCTCTATTATATAATCAGATTATAACAATTAAATTAGAACCAAATTGATAACCCTGGCTACAGATTGGCTCCAACCATATGACATTGTCAAATAAAACCACTCTCTTTACACATGTATTTGAATCTGAGCCATAACATTGTCTTTCATAGTCATGCAAAAGAGAATCACGAATACAACTTCCCATGCTCAAAATAAAGTACAACAATTCAACTGTGCTAATATTTTAAACTTAGTCATAAAAATCAAAATACATTTTAAGTTATCAGAAAGAAGGGCAGAATTAGTTGGACAAATTCCATTTTTATCATAAAATCTTTGAGTCTGATAATTAATTAATAAAACTTAAACCTTTGAAAGCTATATTGCATTACAGGAAAATCCTAACCAAAGTATCAAACAAGCTTCTATTCACAATATCTTTATATCCAATCCCATTTGTTTCTAAAGAAAATGGAAAGGAAAATGCAAAAACAGAAAGCCGTTACCTTCGGTTAGATTAGTTGAGGTGGACGAGTCACAAATAACAAGAGGGACCGACTCTAGCAAAGCCTCGCAATAAACTCCCTGAGGTTTATTGACAGCAACCAGCCACTGATCTTCATATATTACATTATTTTTGGACAAAGCAAAAAGGTTCGATCTTGAAGAAGCAGACATCGCCCTGGCTAGCTCTATCTCCTTTGAGATGGAAGGAAAAGGAGGGGACAGTGGTGTAGGATAATTTTCAACGTTTAAAGGGGCATTTTGAGAAGTAGGCCGATTTACGGAAACAGTTAGGTCAGACATGGATGAGTAGCCAAAAGAGCGAGCAAAGATGGTCTTATGCCGAATGAAGATGGGTTTGGGGGCGAAGAAGAGACGTGGACAGAGAGATGATATGAAGGACATTTGTGTGCGTTCTGTTCCATGTGCCTAATGACTATCGCCTATTGGGCTTAAAAGTTAGTAAAAAACCAAGAAGACGATGTCGTTTTATGCATACAACAATATTCCTCCACTTCGAATGAGCCCTTTAACCTAGTTCACTGCTAGAACCCAGAAGCTCAAAACCCCTTTGAAAAATCACACTGATCAGATTAGAAAGGAATAGGGGAGAAAAATGCCATCTTTGATACTCAAAAGATTATGTAATAGATCCTTGCTCCTTTCCCGAAACCTTTTTACTAAAACGCAACTTGTTCCGTCCTTGTTCTCTTCTCTGTCTCGGCCAGAGGTGAAGTCTCTACACTCCGCAGATATTCACAATTCTCCATCTTTGGATCAAAATTACAAATCTCTGGTTTCTGGGTTATCTTCGTTTTTGCTTAAAACTATAGATAGACCATCTGGGCCTCATTGTAATGAGTCAAAGCATTACCGGATTGGGGTTCTGCAAAGAAATATTTCTGGGTTTGCTTCGTTTATATTTCAAAGAGTTAGAGTTCCATATGAGTCTAATAAGGATTCGGTCCATTCAAGGCCTTCTTGCTTCTTTAGTACACAGGCAGCAGTCGAGTCAACCTCTGATGGGCTAACTGTTGATAGAATTGTTGCTTATAATTGGACAATTCTTGACGAGAGTGAAAGCGATTGGAAGAGTCATGCTTCTGCTATTGCTCAATCCATTCAAGTGATCAAGAAACGTTTGCAGGTATAGTCATTGGTTAACGTTATATATTCGAACAGAATATGAGATATGAGGTATTATTTAGCTATTTTATACAGAATACTGTAACATCCAGTGAATAAAGTTTTAAATTTGTCTGTTACGAGTATATAGAGTATGATCCTTTTTTAATTTTTTGGTTGTATGTGGTTTGTTATTATCATTTTAAAAATTTTTTTTTTCATGTGAATTGTTATTTTGCTATCTATGGTGGCAGTGGAAGCAATTAATGGTTAGGTTGGATCATTTATCAGCAGAGTTGAGTGAGCAAGACCTATGGGATGATCCTGTACATGCTGGTAAGATAAGCCGTGAACATGGTTCTTTGATGGCTAAAATGAAAGAGGTCATTGCATTTGAACGGGAATTGCTTGAGCATGTTGACATGATAAAACTAGCTCGTGAAGAGGATGATGCTGAACTGGAATCGGTGGGCTCTCACTTCTTATTCTAGGCATGTATTCGTTCTGCTTCATATTTATGCTTTTTGACTTCTTTTGACTTGATCATGCATATTCTAATTGTTGCAACTGTGTTTAAATTCACTTCAGTCTAAGCCAATTTTTGTGATGTATGAAATGGAATAGTAAGTATTATTGATCTGAAATAATGTGCAGTTCTGCATTAGAGAACTGCCTTGGAGTAGTCAAACAAATCTTTGAGTTAAAACGAAGTAACAATGAACTAAAAAATTGGAAAAAACCTATAATTACTCGACTTTTTTCCTGCCCTGAACTTGCAACTATTTACCAAATGCCTTTTCACTATTCCTCTTTGCCTGTATTTATTCGTTTAAAATTTCCTGTTTTACTACAGGAATCATTGAAAGCTTTACTTCAGATGAGAAGAAATTCAAAAGAGAAAGAGCTTGAAGCTTTGTTAGCTGGCGAGCAGGATTCTTGCTCTTGTTACATAGAGGTTAATGTTACATTTTGCTGTTGCCTTCACCATAAACTTTCCTGCTTTATGATATCTTTGCTTATTTTCCAATGTCTAGCAAAAATTACAAGGAATTTGTATTGTTTGGCCACTAACTAACTCTTCATTCTTTGTCAACATATATGATGGTTGTGTAACATCTCATCAATTTATTGAACCTCGATATTTTTTATACATATACAGGTTCAAGCTGGAGCCGGTGGTACTGAGAGCATGGACTGGGCGAAAATGGTCATACAAATGTATAAGTTGTGGGCTCAACGGTGTGGTTATAAAGTAACTGTAGTGGATGAAATGCCTGGTGAGATTGCAGGAATCAAGGTTCAGTCTTTTCCACTCTCCTCTGTTATGGAAATACATGATCACATAAATGTTCTGTATTAGTTGCTCTTTTTTTAACCAAAGGAATCTACCTACTGTTTATTGTTCCACACTGTCGTATGCCAAGCTGTAAAAATTTAGCTCTATCATGTGTGCCCTTAAGCTTCCTTTTTCCGGATTTGTAAGAACAATCATTAGGTTTCTAACGCAGTTGGTTTTTCTTTTCAGCGTGCAACGATCAAGGTAGACGGTGACTATGCGTTTGGATATGCCAAAGCAGAAGTTGGGGTTCACAGGTTGGTACGTATTTCGCCTTTTGACAGTGGAAAGCGCCGGCATACTTCATTTGCTGCTGTTGCAGTAATTCCGATACTGGGTGATGGATCCACTCGTGTACAAATTAATGAGTCTGATCTCCGTATTGAGCGATTTCGTGCTGGGGGACCTGGTGGCCAGCATGCTAACACAACTGAAAGTGCTGTGAGAATAGTTCATATCCCAACGGGAGTTACTGCTACTTGTCAAAATGAAAGGTACGAAATTTTCCCTTTTTGCTAAACATAAATTTGGGAGGCATAACCTTTTATTTCATTTTTTTTTTTTTTAAATTCCAAATGATTTTCATATAACAACAGATCACAGCATATGAATAAGGCTTCAGCAATGGCAGTGCTCCAATCTCGGTTGGATCAGCTTGAGATGGCTCGCCAGGCTCAAATGAATGCACAGCATACACAATCACTCACAGAAATAAGTTGGGGCAATCAAATTCGCACTTACGTGCTACATGTATGGCGCTGTTACAATTCCATTGATTTCCTCAAGTACGATCAACAATCTAAGCTAAACAACTTCCCATTACATTTTGTTTTTGATGCAGCCTTATCGCATGGTTAAAGACCTTCGAACCAATTATGAGGTCTCAGACCCTGACTCAGTGCTTGAGGGAGAGATAGATGGCTTCATCTTGAGCTACTTATCAGCTTCTCTTGACAAAGATGAAGACTACCAATAAGCTCTTAGATTTCAAAATATTTTTACGCATTCTATATACTCAGAAAATCTTATCTGTATGTATATCGGCAGCTGGAAGAGCTCGCCTAAACTTAGGTATCACATTGAAATTTTGTCCATTTAGTGGAAGGAACGTTCAAAACAAAAAATAATTTTCTACATCGATTTTATTGGCATATTCTATGCAAGCTGAGGTAACTAATTCCTTGTATTATGAACTCTTGCCTCTAATGTTGGTCGATATATATAATGTATGAATGATAAAATTTACCTACAGTTCAAAAGATTGTCAAGACAATTTAAATTTTTTAGGATCTTGATTTACAGTAAATTTTTTTTTTTTCTGTCAAAGACTAATATATGATAAACGAAAATTAAAAAAAAAAAAAAAAAAAAAAAAAAAAAGGTAAAACCAACAAAACAAAATTAAAAGATTAGGTTGAAAATCGTGAGTTTTATATAATTTTTTTATCCATCTAAATCAAAACACAACATTTAAATTCAAGCTTGCGCAGGATGCTTTAATTATATAAGGAGTGAAGTGTTCTATGTTAAATGATACCTTTTTTTTGGTTGTCTTTGTGAAACGACAGCCACTTAATAGGATCTTTTCTTATCCTACTCGTTTTGAAAGACAACTGTCTGCCGATGAACGACAGGTCGCATTTTTTCCTGTCGTCTGCACGAATTTTGAGTTTACGGTTTATCTTGGTCGTTATGCCGAGTCAAGTCTTCATATAGTGTTAGAAAATTGCTCTTCAAAAAAGGTGTCGTTTGTGATTCAAAGAGGTCGCAATTCGCAGAGACAACCATAAGTGATTACCGGTAACTAACTCCCTCCTTTCTTTCTTTCTATTCTGCGATTGTTTTGTTTAGGTTCTGTGTCTTTTTCCTTTACCATTAAAGACCTAACTTTTTTTGATTAATTTTGAGCGTTAAAAATCGCTTCTTTTTGCAGGTAACAAAATTTGATAATTGATTTTTGAATTTCGATTCGAACAAGAGAAGAGATTACAATGGAATCATCGTCATCTTCTTCAATCATAACTCCAGAAGACGTTCTGGAATCACTCATGAATGATGGTACTATTGACGCTCTTAGATTGAAGATAATTAATCAGCTTAAAGCTAATGTATCCCTCTCTCTATTGCTCGTTTTTCGTTTTCTTTCTCAATTTTTATGAGGGTGTTTTTTGTTCTAGGGAAAAGCTGTCCATTTTTACTTGGTAAAACTTTAGTCTGATGCATGTGAAAATAATGGCTAATTTTGTTTATGTTGCAGGAAGAGCTCAAGAATACCACCATTAGAATGGCTGAACAAAGTAAGGTCTTAAATACACCTGGAGCTGAGAAGCAGACCAAAAGAGAGTTATTTGATGCACTTCGACAGGAACTTGAGTAGGTGTTGCTATTTTGTGGAAACTTCTTGTTTTATTTGCTAGAGGGTTTTAATATATTAGATGGTTGTTGTTCAATTAGTTTGTTTGCAACATGGTGGACGAATGATTCCTAAGTAATGCAATATTTATTATGAAATGCAGTAGTTTATATGAGAATTTACATGTAAATGAGCGCAAACAAGAATAGTTAGACTTCCCATAAATATCAGCATAATCTTTGGCTAAATATCTCCCAGGTGGACAAAGCATTGAAGTAGGCATTCCTCTCTCATATATGCATATAATACACTAGGAAATGTGGATTTATGTTTATCGGACCTTTATTGCTGTTTTACATGCTTAAGCTGGATTCTTTGTTGTTTTCCTTAATATTCCCGTAGAACTTCTTCTCCTTTACAAATTTGAAATAACTGTGTGGTTTTTCATATGCCGATATTATTGGATTCTTTTCCCAAAAGCATATCAGACGGGTAGCATCAGTGTTATGCTTTTATCTACAGGAGCATTTTGCAATTTGGTTGTTGTCTTCTTGCAGAACTCCAGTACTTGAGAAGGCCTCTAGATCAGTGTGGGAGTTGATCCTAGACAGCAATGGACTGGGGAAAGAAATAAGTGAAACAGTTGAAAGAGTGTTTTGTAGGTTGAGTGGCCAGGAACCTCCATTGTTTCCACCGGAAAATGCTGAAGCCCAGTCAAATAAAGAAACTGAGAACAAGGGAGGAGATGGAAAAGAAGAGGAAGGTGAAAGTCAGAAGGAGAAATCAAACTCAAATTTAAAGAAAAGGAGTTATAGCGAGATGAAAACGGAAGGAGCAGGAAATGAAGTTGCAAACCAGATAGCAAATGAAGTTGTGGGAAAACCCGTTGAACCTCTACCTAAACAAGAAAGCTCTTGTAAATCCCCTCCACCAACTTCCTAGAGTTGAGCCTGTGAGTTAAACTAGCTATATATGTGTAGCACAAGCAACTTTGAAGCCGGTGATCCTTCACTATTTTTGTTTGTCATGAGATTTTCTTGTCTTTCTAGGAATTGTTAGGAGTTCTTACAACTGAATGTAGTCACTGATGTTTGAAGTTATTTTAAGTGCTGGATCTTTCTGTTTACACATTCACATGTATGTTCATACGTTAATTTATTTTTTGTAGTTTTGTATTGCTTGAATAATCTGTAGGTAAAGTCCTTTAGCTATATGATGTAGTAATAGAGTTTGATCCACTGCTGTGGAGTCTGACCTAGGAAATCTTAAATAAAGTTTCATTGTAAAAGTGAATATGCATAGATGTTTATACATGTGTTGAGTTCAAGTAAGTTTAACGTGGGTTAAGCTCCATGGTTCTTCAGCTCTCCTCTCTCTCTCTCTCTCTCTCGTTTTTTTTTTTCTCCGAATGCCTCTTATCTTTGCGGGATTATTAGCGGTGAAGGAGAGCTATGAATTATTCACTATCATTTTCTTTTATTTAGCACAATTTATGATGCTGTGAAGTTGTTCTGTTCCTCTTAAATCTACTCTGATAGGTAAAATTATCAGACAGTAGAAACTCGAGACTGCTATGCCGTCTTTTATCTCTACTTGGAGAGTGATCAAGGTCTTCGGCTTGCCCATAATTGAGTATTTAAACGAAATAATTCACTAATGAGGTAATGAGAAAACCAAAACTGACAATCTTTTTGTTATGCAAGAAAAAAAAAATCCTTGGGGCTTGCTGAGTTGCGTTAGAATGAATATTATTGAATATTATATGCAGTCATCTCTGGCATATTTCCTTTAACTATTGATAAGATTATTGGTACTGGATAGAGCCAAAATATTCCATCCTTGGATCGTTTACAACATTAGTGTCGTTCCAAGAAACTTGATGATGCTGTTGCTGCTGGTAGACTTGAAATTGTTCATTAATACGCATTTCATGTTCATAAAATACATCGAATCCCCAAAAAAAAAAACAACTTTTGTCCTGATCGTTTTCCTGATTTACAAACTCGTATAATGGGTTCTGAAAACTCACCATTTTTATCGCTACACAAAAAGGTCCGACTAGACCCTGCTAGTTCTCGAGCCATAATAGTTTTTTAGCAAAACCCACTTCAAGATTTCCCTTAAACCCTCTCTAAAACAGAAACAAACTCTGAATATTTGTTGACCCTTTGGAATAGGATGCGAAAACCAGTGAAACAGAGCATAACAGAATGCAGAGCACAAACAGGGAAGTAAAAAAAAAAAAAAAAGTTAAAAAACATTGATAGAGAAAGAAGTAATAACGGAGCCAATAGTAATACTTCTTTAATTGTTTTTTTATAATTGGCTTGAAATACAGGATCATCTATAGCAAAATATAAATTTATAGAAAATGGGAATGAGATTAAATAGCGGAAAAAAGGATAATTTGATTTCATCTTGTTGGTCTGTTTCTTTGTCAGTTCTATAGTAGTTTGTATTCATCCCAACTTCTTAGGGATAGTTAGATTTTTTTTTTTTTCCTTTTATTATTTGCCTTCACTCCTTGTATGGGTGGATGTTGCTCTATACACAAAGGCAATGAAAAAAATTATTTAATTTTTTATTATTTTCATATCAAATTTAGTCTCCTTTTGCATTTCTTTAAATTGGTGTTCATATGACACTTAAGTATGACTGACATCTGGAGTCTTACTATATGTCATGTCAGTACTATCACACAAGTACACATGAAAAAAAATATATTTAATTTTTATTATTTTCAAAAATTATTTTAAATATTTAAATATTTAATATAAAAAATTATTCAATTTCCTATACTTAAAAATTTTAAAAATTAAAAATTATTATTATTATTTAATCTTAAAAAATAAAAAATATTCTTTTTTATATTTATTATATGAATTTAATCAATAATAAATATGAAACCTTTAGTTCAAATCAAATACAGAGTAATTATTATGGGATATTAATTTTATAATCTCAAAATTTTAATTAAATTTAAATATACAAAAATTATTATTTATAATTAAAATTCTTAAATTTTAAAAACACAAATTTTATAAAATATAAAAGCCGAAAAATTGATTTAAGATTTTGGATAAAAATTGCAAAAATCAAATTAAATGGAAGTCGAAACTCTTATGGTAGAAAAAATTAGATTTTTTTTTTATTTTGAAAATTGTTAGTTATTAAATTTTCTATTAGAATAAAAAAAATTTATACTTATAAGACTTTCAAATAATAATTTAAGTTTTTTATTTTAAATTTTTAAGTACATAAAATTAATAATTTCGTGATTTTGATTTAATACGAACCAAAAGTAGGCAAAGCTGTTTTTTAGCCCTTGCTAACCGTTTCTGCTTGAGAAATAATATTTTTGAATTCACCAAACCTGAATTATAAGTACAAAGACAAATGAATATCATTAAATGTTTGCTTCACTACCAAATCCTAACATCTATATTTCCATTGCATATCAAAAAGCAATTAAACATCTTCAAACCTAAAACTCTTTATTGAAAGATTTCCTACTCCTTGATTTTCATTTGCAATTTGCGCCTACACGATCTCATTCACTAACTAGGGTTATAAAAAAAAAAAAAAAAAAACAGCTAAATTTAGGGAAGAAAAACAGAAAATGTATGATGCTAATGCTAACATATACAGTAATATTTGGCATAGTTCCTTTAACTATCGATAAGATTGTTGGTATTTGATACGGCCAAAATTTTCCATTCTTGGATCGTTTACAACGTTAGTGTAAGGCAGGTTGTTCCAAGAAACTTGCTGCTGCTGATATGACTTGAATTTGTTCATTACTACCCATTTCATATTCATAAAATGTCTGCTGTGAACCATTCTCTTCTTCTTGCAGCTGCTGTGGGAGATTGACCAATTCATTTAGCGACTCGACTCTAGCCATATGATATTGCTCCTCATAAAAACCTTCTACTTGTCTGTCACTGAATAATTGATATCCAATGCTGGTTAACATATTTTTATTTTGACCATAATTTGATGGGTTGGCATAATTTTGGTAAGAAATTGCAGGATTAATCACTTGATGAGAGAATTGAATAGTAGGAGATGATAAGGTCATTCTTGGATCGTCAAATACTATTTTGTTGCTATTTTGCTCATCTGAATGCGAAAAATCTATAACTATGTTACAACAGAAACGACAAGAGTTAGTAAGTGTAAATTAGAAGTTAAAAGCTAAATTCATTTGGAGGAAAAAGAATAGCAATCAATTAGTACCTGAAATTGGTGATGGTGTTGCTTGAAAGGATGTTTGGGTAGCTACCAAAGGAGAAGGAATAACAGAAAAATTAAACGGCAATCTGAGATTGATATCAGGCCTATGATCTCCATGGTAATCAAAAGAAAAATCCGAAAATCTGCTAATAACTGGGTCAAAATAAGGAGATTGAAGACTTGGAAATGGTTTATGGCATAACTCGTATAATCTCTGATCACATTTTAAAAGCTTCTCATAGTGTTTGTCAAATGATCCTGGAGGAAACTGAAGGTAATGCCTCCTGTGGAATATTACAAAGAGATTGAGCTTATTAGAATGAATATATTAGTAGAAATAGTACAAGAATAGGATGCATATAAACCTGTAAGTAGAAACTTGGCCTCCAGTGAAATCATCTGCTTTTTTCCAGTCACTGTGTTTTCTTGCCTGTGGATCTTTTTCCACATGGAGCTTAGGGACCCGGTTCAACTGCACAAAGAAAATCATCACATATGTTTGGTGGGAAAATCCAGTGAAGGAAAATTGAATCTGTTTGGTGACAAGGTTGGAATATGCTTCCCAAAAAAATCATTCTTTTAGATAAAATATACACATATATATATGTGTGTGTGTGTGTGTGTGTGTGTCAAATAAAAGAACAGGAAAAGTAACGAACCTCAAGTTCAAGAATTCCTGGCTGATTTTCTTGAATGATAGCTCTCATTGCTATTATATCATTCCAGTGAATTTCAATCTTGTTTTTCAAGCCTCTTTCCAAGATTTCCCATAATAACATCCTTCTAGCATAGTAACATTTAGCTACCAAATGATCTTCATAATAAGATTCTATCTGCAAAAATTTAAATTTCCTATAACAACAGATAACGGAAATAAAAAAAAAAAAAAGAAAGAAAGAAAGGCTTGGCCTTCACATTTTTCTGTATACCTTCCAATTGCCAATTTTGAGCAATTTAGCTTTGAACTTACCAGCCTTCAACTTCTCTGAAGACCCCAAATCATCAACCTTAGGTTGATGATAACCCTTCACTGCATATTTACAGTGGTTTAGTTTTTTCTCCGCTAAATCTAAAAGACTTGGTGTAACGCTTAGCTTTAAACCTAATGGACGTAAATTCAAAAGTGTATCAGCCATCTCAACCTGCAAAACAAGTGATGATAAGAATATTATCAAAACAATTTAAAAGAAAGAAAAAATCATGTATTGGTTTAATGTCTTAAAACATGGATTACCCTCGTAACATGTAATCCGCAAATCATTTGTTATATAATACTTCTCGAATCTTAAATTTTTAAATCTTCTAATTTTAGAAATTAGTCAATTAGCATGTTTAATATGTTTTTAAATTTACTAAATAGTTAAACAATAATCCTATTTAATAAAATAAGCTTCCAATTATATTATTTCTAGTAAAAGGAGAGCAACTGATAAACAATAAATGAATGTTGTGTGTTTCAAACACTTGCAAACAATAAAAATCTATTATATAATAATAATCACATTTACATAAAACCCAAAACCATATTCATGCAATCACTAGAACTCTATCGATCACAAAAAATAAAAATTTATATTATTTTTTCAAATCAAGATTTGAGAAATCATTAAACCTGTTTGTTGTTCTGTTTTGGTGTTTCTTTAATTCTCTTATCAGCAGCTTCATTAGTGCATTGAATCCCAAAGAAAGAACTTTTGTCCTGATCGTTTCCCCGATTTGCAAACTCATATAATGTGTTTAGAAATTCCCCTGTTACACTGAACTCACCATTCTTATCGCTACACAAAAAGGTCCGACTAGACCCTGCTAGTTCTCGAGCCATAATAGGTTTTTTTAGCAAACCCAGTTCAAGATTTCTCTTAAACTCTCTTTAAAATAGAAACAAACACTGAATATATGTTGACCCTTTGGAATAGGATGCGAAAAACTGAGGTAGCTAAAACCAGGGAAAGAGAGCATAACAGAAAGCAGTAAAAAGTTTTATGAAAGAGAGAGAGAGAGAGAAATGTTTATGAATAGAGAATTAATGATGGAGCCAATGATTGGTTTTCTAGTTGTTAGCGAAGGACTCTGATGACATCAGAATCCTCTGCTCAAGTGTGTTTTTTAACTTTTTTTTTTATTATTATTTTATATTATTAAAAAGTACAAAACAGTAATTTTTTTAAAATCCTTTTTTGTTTGGTGTTATTGAAAAACTTACTTCACGAGAATACATAACTGCACTTGTGAACTAAACTAATGAAATTTTGTGAACCAAACGAACGAAATTAAGAAATTTTTTAAATTATTCCAATTTTATCTATTTTTTTAAGTATATGGTCAAAATTAGAAATATCGTTATTTTATTGGTTTGGTTCATAAATAAAGTCATGGAGCCAGTCTATATAAATTTTTTTGAGATTGTTATATGAGACTGCCTATACATGAGGTGTAGGCAAACAAAATTTTCATAAAAAAGAAAGTCATAGAAAATGAAAATGAGAGTAAATAGTGGAAAGAGGATAATATGATTTTATCTTGTTGTCTATTTCTTTGGCAGTTCAATAATAGTTTGTGTTCAACCCAACTTCTCAGGGTTTGTTAGATTTTTTATTCTCAATAGATTTTTACCCTTGCTAAAAGCCTAAAAGCCTAAAAGTTACTCATTTTTAGGCATTCAATTGTTGTTTTATGTACTTCTTCTAGAAGATTATTTATTTATTTTTTTTGTGTTTTTTCACTTTATTTTTGTTTTATATATATATATATATATATATATATATATATATATATATATATACCTTAAATAAAGCTTCAATTTTTATGTAAAGATGTTTAATATACATGTGTTTTCAGTTACTCAAGTAAGTTTAACGATATAGGTCGAGCTCCATGGATTCTTCAGCTGTCCTCATTTTCTTTTTTTTTTCATCTATAAACTAATAATAATCTCTTGTCTCTATGATGGTTCTATACACCAAACCAATTAAAAAAAGATTTTTTAAAAAATAATTAACGTTATCTTTAAATTGTTTTTTTTTTTTTTAACTTAGAGCTGGTGAGCTGGGTTGGCAACTATGCTTAGAATAATGATAAAATGACTACGGTTGAGGTGGAAAACAAGCTACTCTCAATCCTAATGACGGCTACTAGAAGCTTATGCTATGGAGTGCAATCTAATGATTATTATTTGTTTAAGGCAGCTACAATGACGCGTTTAGTGGTTATTACACATGACAATGATGACAAAGTCTTCTGATATTCATTATATTATTAAACAAATTTAACAAATTAAGCTCTTGGCGAATGGATGGGTCCATACATTAAGACAGTGGTAAGGATGAGAACTGCTAGCTTTCTTCCGGAGAAATAATATTTTTGAATCCACCAAACCTGATTAGAAATACAAAGACGAAAGAATATCATTGAATGTATTTAGCTCAGTATCAAATCCTAACGTCTAATTTTCATTTCATATCAAAAGCAACTAAAAATCTTCAAAACCAAAAATTTTTCTCTATATTAAAAGATTTCCTACTCTTTGATTGCCATTTGCAATTGGTCGGTACACCGTCTCATTCACTAACCAGGGTTAGCAAAAAAAAAAAAAAAAAGGAGCTGAATTTAGGGAAGAAAAGGAGAAAATGTAAGATGCTAATGCTAACATATACAGTCATCTTTGAAATAGTTCCTGTAACTATCGATAGGGTTGTTGGTATTGGATAGTACCAAAATTTTCCATTCTTGGATCGTTTACAACATTAGTGTAAGGCAGGTCATTCCAAGAAATTTGATGATGCTGATGCTGCTGATCATAGACTTGAAATTGTTCACTAATACCCATTTCATGTTCATAAAATGCTTGTTGTGAACCATTTTCACTTGCAAGATTCTCTTCTTGTTGCAGCTGCTGTGGGAGATTGACCAATTCATTTAGCGACTCGACTCTAGCCATATGATATTGCTCATCATAACAACCTTCCACTTGTCTGTCACTGAATAAATAATCTTCAATCCTGGTGAACATATTAGTAGTTTGACCATAATTTGATGGGTTGCCATAGTTTTGGTAAGAAATTGCAGGATTCGTCACTGGAGGAGAGAATTGAATAGTAGGAGATGATAAGGTCTCTGCTGCTGCTGCTGCTGCTGCATTTTGACCATCCCATAATTCCATTCTTGAACCGTCAAATACTATTTTGTTGCTATTTTGCTCATCTGAATGCGAAAAATCCATAACTATGTTACAACAGAAACAACAGGAGTTAATAAGTGTAAATTAAAAGTTAAAAACAAATACACTTGAGGGAAAAAATAGAAATGAAGTAGTACCTGAAATTGGTGAATGTGTTTCTTGAAAAGATGTTTGGGTAGCTACCAAAGGAGAGGGAATGCTAGAAAAATTAAACGGCAATCCAAGATTGATACCAGGCCTATGATCTCCATGGTAATGAAAAGAAAAATCTGAAAATCTGCAAATAATTGGCTCGAAGTAAGGAGATTGAAGGCTTGGAAATGGTTTATGGCATAACTGGTATAATCTCTGATCACATTGTAAAAGCTTCTCATAGTGTTTGTCAAATGATCCTGGAGGAAACTGAAGGTAATGCCTCCTGTGGAATATTACAAAAAGATTGAACTTATTAATGTGAATGTGTAAGTGGAAATAGTACAAGAATAGCATGCATTACAAAACGTAATATAAACCTGTAAGTAGAAGCTTGGCCTCCAGTGAAATCGGATGCTGGTTGCCACTTACTGTGTTTTCTTGGCTGTGGATCTTGTTCCACAAAGAAGCTAGGAGCCTGGTTCAACTGCAAGAAGAAAATCACCACATATATATATATTTGTTGTGTTATTATAGTGGCAAAATCCAGTAAAGAAAAATTGAATCTGTTAGGTGATAAGGTTGGAATATGCTTCCCAAAAATCATTCTTACATATATATATATATATATATATCAAATAAAAGGAAAGGAAAAGTAAAAAACCTCAAGTTCAAGAATTCCTGGCTGATTTTCTTGAATAAAAGCTCTCATTGCTGTTATATCATTCCATTGGATTTCAATCTTGTTTTTCAAGCCACTTTCCAAGACTTCCCATACTAACTTCCTTTTAGCATAGTAACATTTAGCTACCAAATCACTTTCATTTTTGGCTTCTCTCTGCACAAATTTATTCAAAGATTTTTTTAATAAGAAAGAAAATTTCCTATTAAATAACAGATAATAATACTCACAAAAAAAAGAAAAAAAGAACGGCTCGGCCTTCATATTTTTCTGTATACCTTCCAAGTGCCAATCTTGAGCACTTTGGCTGAGAAGTTAGCAGCCTTCAACTTCTCTGAAGACCCCAAATCATCAACCTTAGGTTGATGATTTGCCTTCACTGCATATTTGCAGTTGTTTAGTTTTTTCTCCGCTAAATCTAAAAGATTTGGTGTAACACTTAGTTTTAAACCAAATGGACGTAAATTCAAAAGTGTACCAGCCACCGCAGCCTGCAAAACAAAAACCATTTAAAAGAAAGAAAAATCATGTTTTGGTTTAAGGTCCAAATAATAATTATAGAGATGATATTATGATAGAAAAGGAAAAGGCAGCCTCAAGTCAATATCAAAAACAAAGAAAAAGAATAGAAAGGAGTCATTGTAATTAGATAAACATACACCCACCATGAAAAAAGAAAAGCAACTGATAAAACAGTACAATAAAAGAACGTAGTTTGTTTTAAACGCTTAAAAGAAATAAAAATATTTTCTCATATATAATAATAATTAATCACATTACATAAAACCCATATTTAAAAACTTATCCTTGAACGAGGAAAGTGCATAAAGATTGACAAGAACAATAAAATCAAGAAAGCCCAGTGAGCTAAGATTAGCTATCATGGCCCTTAATCCATGCACATGCCAAAGAAAAAAAAAAAAAAAAAAAAAAAAAAAAAAGAAACTTCCGATTGGCAAGTATACCAACAAATAGAAAACCATATTCATGCAATCACTAGAACTCTTCCGATCACAAAAAATGAAAATAAATATTATTTTTTCAAATCAAGATTTGAGAAACAGAGAAATCATTAAACCTGTTCCTCGTTCTTTTTTGGTGTTTCTTTAATTCTCTTATCTGCTGCTTCATCAGTGCATTGAATCCCTAAAACAGAACTTTTATCCTGATCGTTTTCCGGATTTACAAACCTAAGTAATGGGTTTTGAAATTCCCCTGTTACACTAAAACCACCATTTTTATCACTACGCAAAAAGGCCCGACTAGACCCTGCTAGTTCTCGAGCCATAACCTTTTTTAAGAAAACCCACTCCAAGATTTCTCTTGAACTCTCTTTAAAACAGAAACAAACACTAATATATCTTGACCCTTTGGAATAGGATGCGAAAAACAGGGAAGAGAAAACCAGGGAAAACAGAGGATAACGGAAAGCAGAGCACAAGCAGAGAAATAAAAAATGGTTAGAAGAAAATTGAGAGAGAGAGTTTTTATGAATAGGGAATTAATGATTAAGCCAATGATAGATTTATAGTTGTTCGCGAAGGACTCTTGGTGACATCAGAACCCTCTGCCCACGTGTGTTTAACCTTTTTTCTTCTTTAAGAAAAAAATGATTTTATAATATATAAAAAAATTATAGAAAATGAAAATGAGAGTAAACAGTGAAAAAAAGGATAATTTAGTTTTATCTTCTTGGTATTTTTCATGTCTTCTGTTCCTTTGGCAGTTAAATACTAGTTTGTGTTCAACCCAACTTCTTAGGGTTTGTTAGATTTTTACTATAAGAGAATAGATTTTCACCCTTGCTAAAGGTTACCCATTGTTAGGTATTTCCGTGTTTTTTTAATGTATTTTTAGAAGATTTAAAAAAAATTCATTAGAATGTTTAACAGATGAGACAACGCTACCGACTAGAAAATCAATTAGACCACTTCACATCTTTTTACAAAATTTGTTTTGTGTTTAATTTTGAATTGTTGACTTTATAGTAAAATTTGCTTATGTAGCTCATTTTCTCCCCTTGTTTATATATGTATGCATGTATGTATGAAAAAGAAAAAAAGAAAAAGTAAGGAGTTTTTAGGTCAAATGATGGGAATTTCCTTTAGTCCAAAGGTATTGAGCAGCCAATGAGCTGAACTATCTATTTAATTAAGTAATAGCTTATTGTAGTTTAAGTAGACATTAATTAAATATGTCCTCCAAATTTAGAAAATAAATTAAGCTCGAGTAGTAACAACGTTGTCAACTAGGTAATTTACCAAATTATAAGATTTTTTTTTATTTACCCTTCCATAATTCATATATATCATCATTTTACAAATATATAAAACAGTAGAGGGTTGTATTGGACTTTTGACCACAATCCCATTCTTAAATGAAATGCCTCACATTTATAAAATGTGTTGCTAACATCTAATATTATACTTCCTTCGTCCATAAATAAGTGTCAAATTTATATTTTTTTCATTTAAAATCATTTAATTTGTCCAATTTATAATAAATTATATTGAATAAATATCGTTATAACAGTCAATGTTCACTTGCAAACAGTAACAATGAAAAAGAAAATTTATTATTTCTTAAATTTATAAATATTACACTTATTATGGACACGTTACTTTCACAAATGTGACAATTGTTAATAGATGGGAAAAACAAGTATTACTGCGGATGAGTATAGACTTAAAAGAATATATGAAATTGTAAATTTAAATTTTACAAGTTAAATTTTATAAAATATATATATATTTTTTATACTTCCACGAGGCGACCAGGCCCGTGTTTATTTTTATGATCCATAGTAAATTTGAGTAATCTCTGCTTGTCCTTTGAAGTAAAGAAATTAGCATGGCAGGAGTTTACAATTTAAATATTTTTTGCATTAAATTGCCCATTAAAAAGTAAAGTGCTTCCAGCTTATTAATCATGAATAATTTACTCGTTACATTATTAATCAAATTTAAATTTTGAGGTGATCTAAATTATTATGAAACTAATATAAATGAATTTTGAAATAAATAAATAATAGTATATAAAAATTAGACCGTGAGTCCCTAATAGGTAATACCATCTTATTAAAAAAATAAATTTGGAATAAAAGGTCAACATTTCATATATAAATATTTTATTTGTTAATTAATTAATTTATATAAGGATTGGAAGTTTTGAGTTGTTAGAGCTTTCTTGAACATGTAATTATCAATAAATTATTGGTATAATGAGTAATTATTTTATATAATAAATAAAAGAAAATCAATCCATTATAAAAATACATAGAAAATTAGTTAAGTAAATGGAAATTTGATTAAGAAAGGGAACTAACAGAAAAATAAAAATTAGTTAGAGACCTAAAAACGGGAAAGAGAGGAGATCTCGTGTTTAATGATGCAGAACAATGTGGCAAAAGAGCATGACGTAGAACGAGTTTGCGATCCACGTGGCAATCTTTGATTTGCAAGCAGCCATCCTTACACGCATAGCAGCCCTTTGGTGTGGCATTTAAGAGCCGTCACGAATCACAATGCATACCTCCGCATTATCACTGATCCAGTTGCCGCGTCAGATTTAATTCAACCTGTATTTGGGTCCCGCCTGTTCAGATTTTTCTAACTAAAATTATCCGACAATGAAATGAACTTCGCGTGCAATGCAATATATTATGCCACCAAATAAATAATTATTTACTAATAATTATGATAAACCATCTCAAAATGATATATATATATATATATATATATATATATATATCTCTCTCTAGCAATAAATAAATCAAATTTGATTAAATAGATTGATTTTTTTGTCAAATTTGATCGAGTGAGTCGATTTCAATAATTTTGACTAAAACGAGTTTTAAGAGAATCGGCGTGTCCTTACAATCAATTTTAATTTACGAATTGAATTAGTCTAACTAACTAGAGTTTTCCATAATATTACTTAGATAAATATATTTGGAACAATTGGTGTATTTTTATAATTTATAATTTTCATTTTTCATTACTAAAAAGATTTTATATCTTGAACGAGAAAATTATTTTTTTATGATTTTTCTTTTTTTATTTATGTCGTAGGAATAAGGTTAAGTCTAGTATTGTTTGCGCTGCAATATTAGGCCTATAAGGAAAAAAAGCATCGAGCAGAAATTTATCCGAAGTACTTCAACGAAAATTTTTTAGTTCACAAAGATTGAACATTTAACCTCTTATTTAAAATATTTGAATTTTTTTTCAGTTATATCAATCCAATGGTCTTTATGATTTTTTTTTTCATTGTAAAAATTTATTTTTTTTATTTGGAGATGTCAAATAAAAAGAAATTCATAATCAATTTTTATTTTGTACTTAAAAAATAAAAATAAAAACCAAATTTCCTAAAAAAAAAATTGTACTACACCAAACACACGTGAGACGTTTAAGTTTCCTTTTGCTTTTCTTTTTGGCAAGTCCAAATGCCAAATTTTCTAATTAAAATATCGAATAGGTTCAATTTAATACTTATAATCCATATCTTATAAATATTAAATTCAAATGCTTAATCCATATGACATAAAAATTACCTTCAAAATGCCATTCAGATGTGATTTGATTGACTTTTTTATTTATAGGATGGCTCGAGTTCGAGTTATCTTAAATGTAAGAACTTTTATCAATTTGACGAGATAAAAAGAAAATTACCCTTATATAGCTTGTAATATTTTTTTGGCTTATTAAACTTCTTAATGAATAAAAAAAAAAAAGCTCCATTAATTTCAAAAATATATGCACATCTCTTTGTCACTATGTAAAAGTACTACGACGTCGTGAAGAAAATAAGATATACTAAAGTACTAATAAATGAAAAAAACATATAAATTGATTTTTTTTTTCACAAATGCATTATAGAGAGGAACACTATACAAAATCTTATTAACTAAAAACCACAATTCAAAAAAAAAAAAAAAATTCTTGATGAATAATTAATAATTGTAATCACGACCGTTGCATGATTAACGTTGGGGCTTAACTGCACACGTCCAATTACAAATGAAGGTTATATGAATTCAAAGATAATTAGGCACACCAAGGCATAACTCATTGGTAAGTGCATATGCGATCCAGCAATAGATTTGGGTTCAAATCCTTCTTTCCCCAATACCCAAAAAAAAAAAAAAAAGATAATTACACTTTGGTTAGTGGGTGATAAAATTAATGTAATAATAATTATTTTACTATTTTTAAAAATATTTCAAAAAAAATTTATTTTTTTAATTTTAAATAATTAATTAAAGAGTAATTTAATTGATCACCTTAAAAAGTAACTAATAATATTGTCATTCCATGATGATGATGTTATCATATTCATAGGTCATGTTTTTGAAGGCATCGTTCCTAAAAGAACATTGTGTATAGTTGAATGGATAAAATTGAACTACACTAAAACTTTATTTCCTTTTTTTTTTTTTTTTTTTTTTTTTTTGTTTTGGAAATGGATATGATGAATAAGACATAACCATTACTTGACAAAGAAATTTGGATTTAAAAAAGTTGAAAGCCCTTCTCCAATTATATATTAAAGTGTGTGTGGAATTTGCTTTACATTGAAAAAGACATTAAAATAATTCTTCTTCTCTTCAAAATATGCCCACATGGTCAAGAATACCTAATTAAGGCTTCAAAATCTGAAAATTTTATTTTTCTCCTCTTGAAAGAAAATTCAAAATAATGTTTGATTCAAATTTAATTCAGTTATGCGTGCGTGTATATATTAAATTAATTGTAGAGGAAGTATAGATTATATTAAAAATAGATTTAAACTCCAATTTCTTGAAACTGTATATAGTTAATTGAGAAAATATTTACTCATACTCGATATAGGATCACTCATACCACGATGGAAAAAAGATTAATTAAAGGGGATAAATAGAAAGAAAATATATATATATATATATATATATATATATATATATATATAAAAGATAATGTTCACATGATACAACCAAATCTATTTATCTCCATTGTTTGACTGTAATTGCCCCTATGACCTAATCATAGTTTGATGAATGATAGTGATGGTTACAAGTTACAACTTAGGAAATAGTTAGTCATGACTTGAAATTCCCTGTAAAGTTTCTCTTTATTTTCTTGGTGGAATTATGAGCCAACAATGGTCCCTCCAAATCTTTCTCACTCAACCCTTATCCAATTCCTTTTAGTGTTGAGGTCACTCAAATTTTGGATATATTGGGAATTTTATTTTTGCATTATAAATCACATGGGTTTTTTCCACTATTAATAAATAATTAATTTAAATAAATGTTAAGATTGATCTAATTATGAAATCTTGGTGGGGTCTTTAAAATTCTTACTCTTGAAGGTGCATGCATTGTATCTTTTTGGATCCTATTAAACTTCATGCTTAACTATAAGTATACACAATTCAGATTTTGGCTTTATCTATGTTTTTAGTGAGGGAGGCTTGAAATCTTACCAAATCTCCTTTCTCATTAATCATCCGCTTAATGATAATGATTTCTTTTTTGGTAGGTTTTTATCAACTATCAAGAGCCTGATCTATTTCATATTAGAGGGCAAGGAGTATTAGTCGGATTCACCGTGGATTGTAAAAATGGATACGAAGTCTTTTTGTTGAAGAAAAAAGTGTTAATGCAAATGATTAGTGGTAATAATTACAAGTAATAAATAGGCAGAGATTTTCAATTTAGAAAGAGGGTTCAAAGAACCAATACTGTTCTGTATTTTCTTAAACACGCATGAAAGTTGAGATTCCTTAAGCTTTAAGCACAAATGTCATTGTTGGTGCAAAACAGGGTTAGTCATTGTTCATGTGCTGCATAACATTATAAGGATATATGTACTTGGAATTGCAATTGCAAAAGCTAGAATGTGGTATTTTAATCTCCGTTTGTCACATCTCAACGTTCTTGTTGCCACATAGCTAGAGAAAGAGAATATCATTGCCTTTACATAAAATAAACTAGTTCTTTACTCTTTTTTTTTTTAAAGAAAATTGGCAATTTATGACTAAATAAATAGTAATTTTGGAACTATAAGAACAATATTTCAAGAATTTACTATTTTTCTAATTTCTGATCCAGCAATTAGCAATAATAATGCTAAACTAACAATATGTTAGGTCAAGAAACCATTAAATCATAAATAGAAATGGTGGGTCTCCCATTATGAATTGCAATACTTGAGGAGGGACTTAAAAGAAAACTTTTTGAGAGTGAAAGCTGAAAGAGAGGAGAATTTCTTCAAAATGGCACCAACCCACTCCCAACAGTTCAATGAAAGCTACAATTCTTAGGGCATTTGGAGTCTTAAGTGTCAGCCTGTGACGAAAGAATCAGATCCTCAACCAGAAAGTGTAGCTGTCATGTGGCACTCATGGCTTTAGGGCCTCACATGCTATTGCGAAGATTTAAAAAATGGATTTGGGTTTGGATTTTGAGCTTGACATTGTACATATCAAACGCAAAATTGGAAATCCCCCTTCACAAATTTGTTCTTTTTTCTCTGCAAAAATGATTGCAGTGGACCCTCTTAAGCTTTTCCTCCTTATGGTAGCCATGCGCCCAAAATCTACACCCATATCATTTACTCTAGATTTTCATACTCGAAACGTTTTTTTATTGCAAAAATTACTGTCAATTTGCTTTCATCCTTCGGTTTATTCTGGCCAATTTGATTAATTCAGTGAATAAATGTTGGATAAAGAAAAATAGATTTTCGATGATAAGTTAAATTTTTCGGTTGAAAATTAAATTAACTAAATTAATCAATTCTAAAATTTAATTAAACAGATAATAATAAATAAAAATATTTCAATTTTTATTTTAATTAAACAGTGATTAATAATTTTAACCGATTGTTCATCCCTATCAGCATGTTATATATTCTAGCTTTTATCAAACACTAGTTCATAAAAAGTTTCTTTCTTTACTGCAAATCTAATAAAATTTAAGCACACATTTAAAAAACAGCAATGAACTCAATTCAGCACAGAATATTACTCCCCACATCAGATCCACTAGGCCTGAAAGAATTACTTTTATAGTGTTGCAAAATTGCTTGCAACTCCTGAAGTTTGTGCCTCAATGCTACATCATCAGTTTTTGAAATACAACCTGAGCCTGCCAGCAAGACGAAGTACTCTTTGTATCTATCAAAACATTATTACCTAAAGAAAAATCAAAAAATAAATTACAGTTATCACAAATGGGTGGTTTCAGTTTTACATCGACAAAAACATGTAACAAACAATGGCAAATAATTTTCCACCCATATCATGAAAAAATCACAGCTCTACTTCCTTCTTCTGAGACCATCTGCATGAAAAATATTATCCTCATGGTAGAGAAGCAGGTTTAATTCCAAGTAAAAAATAAAACTGTTTCAAGAATTGACTGCCTAAGAGGGTTTATTTTTCACCATTCTGGTCATATCCAAAAGCCAGTTCAAATATCTGGCTATAATCATCAACAAAGTGGACATCAAGGCCTTCTTTTACATTAAATGCAAGCTCATCAAAGTCCCTTCTGTTAGCTGATGGGAATATGATGGTTTTCACTTCGCTCCTCCTTGCAGCGATTGTTTTCTCCTTAACCTGATAATTTAATGAGAAATAAAATGATAAGATTATATGTATAATGGGTGAACTAAAAAGCAGCTAAAATGGTAGAGACGTGCCATTTCGATAATAATTGATTGAAGAAATAACTAAGAAGTTTATACAATAGACCACAGGATTTTACAGGGTATGCTAACAAGTCATGCCGTTAATATTCCCAACAAAGAAACAGAAAAGTAAGGATAAGACCATTTTACATGAGGCAAGCATAGGTAACAACATCAAGTAGCATTGAGTATTAAAATTTCATGCAACTGAGAGAAGACTTTTATGATTTGATAAAAAGAAAGCTAGCAGCATTGAGAACATTGAGGAGTTAGTCAAACATACCCCACCAATGGGAAGAATTTTCCCTGTTAATGTAACTTCCCCAGTCATTGCTAGATCTTTCCTGACAGGCTTCTTCATGGCAAGGGACAGCAAGGAAGTGATCATGGTGCAACCAGCACTGGGCCCATCCTTTGGGGTGGCCCCTGCAGGAACATGGAGATGAAGCTTGGAATTAGCAAAGAAGGAGTTGTCTGGTTCTTTTTCATTCAATATTGATCGTGCAACTGTGTGGGCAATTTGGGCACTTTCTTTCATAACATCTCCAAGTTGACCAGTAACATGAAGAGACCCTTTTCCCTCTCCTTCCTCAATCTGAGTGGTTTCTATATACAAGGTGGAACCACCCATTGCAGTCCATGCAAGACCCATCACAACTCCAACTGGAGTCCGTCCATAGATGCGCTCGGCATGGAAAACAGGTTTGCCAACAAAATCAGGTAGGTTAGCTGTGTCAACCAACACCTTCTCAACTGCCTTGGTTACTTCACTTTCCTCAATTTTCTCAGTTTCAGTTGCTTCCTGTCATCATTAAAATCAACAAAAACATGTGAAAACGCTAATCTGGAATTCATATGGCAAACCCTAACTAGGTTGGGATTAAGGCTTAGTTGTTATTGTATTTTCCTTCCTCTCTTTATTTTCTGAAACAGATTGTAAAAGAAAATATCTTAATATGTCCAAAGTAGAGCCCAAAATTCTATACTTCTATTACAGTGTTTACATGTTTCCACTTTAGCAATCGCTTTAGTGCTGATAGTAACTGATAGTAAATGTAGTATTACCTTTGGGTTGGCAAGTTGATCTTCAGAACCCTGCATTTGGTCAGATGGCTGATCTATCACCAGAGTATCAACTTCAACTGAAGTTTCCTTGTTTTTTCCATCACTGCAACTTTCTATTGATTTAGACGAGATTTGACCACATTCTGCTTTTGCTTCTTCTAGTTCTCCAGAAACAGCAGATTCACTTAATTCTCCTTGACGTACAAGTTTGAGTGCAATCTGACACATAACACAAACTTTTGAGCAGCAAGGCTAGACAAATGTCATTATTCAAGAACGTTGCAAAATATATGCACAACTACCAAGTTAGCAAATAGGGTATGTAGATATGAGTTCTAAGCTAGCAAATAGGAAAGAAATATAATTTGAACCCAAAATATGCAAGATTTGACGCATTCAATTTTTCCTTTAAAAAAATCAAGGGCAGGGAGATGTAAGCAAGCACAGAACTACTTTAGCCACTGGCTGAATGGCTGATTGTGAATTTCTTTTTCCATTTTTTTTATAAAGTACCAAATTCTATTGAGTATTATGCAAACCTTGCGATAGATCTTTTCTATTTGCTTTTGAAGATTCCTAACCCCAGCTTCTCTGCAATAATTCTCTATCAGGGCAAGAAGAGCAGCATCAGTCACTTCAACCTGAAAATTAGTTAGTTGAATAAGTTCTATCAGTAAAATAGAGCTAACAAATATTTTCTGCACTAGGGTAACAAAAGTACACACACACGAAGATATAAACCTGTTCAGGCTTGATGCCGCATGCTTCACGTGTAGACTTCTCCAGATAATCTCTGGCAATGCGCATTTTCTCATCAGTAATATAACCAGCAATAGCAATTACCTCCATTCTGTCCAAGAGAGGGTTAGGTATCATGTCCACAACATTTGCTGTGCACACAAACAGAACCTGGAATAAGGTGTGCTCAAGGGATTACTACCAAGTTACAAGCTTATATAAGGACATACAATACAAACTACATTTTTGGACTATATAATTCCTATTAACAGATAAATAAATTGAACTCACAAAATACCACGACTTCTTCATTCATCTACAATAAAATTAACAAGGACACTTCAAATTCAAAAAATGCCAATGCTTGGGCATGGCATAATGTGGACCAGTGCATAATGTACTAAACACAGAAACACCCAATATAAGGAATGCTGCAGCATAAAGGCCATTGTCTCAAATCAATATTTTCACTAACCTTTGAAAGGTCAATTGGAACATCAAGGTAGTGGTCCAGAAAATTAGCATTTTGCTCTGGATCAAGAAGCTCCAGCAGAGCACTGGCTGGATCACCTGCATGTCCTCTTCCCAACTGCCATCATAAGCAGCAGATTTTAAAATCAAATTCATTCAAAATTCATCATCATGAAAAGAACTGGCTAGAAAATTAGAAATGATATAATATCATCATTCCGAACCACCAAAGTCCATATGAAAACCATTACTAGGAGAGAAGGGAAAAATGACACTAAATTTGAATGTACCTTGTCAATCTCATCGATTAGAACAAGAGGATTAGCAGTCCCTACACTTTTAAGACATTGCACCATCTTTCCTGGCATTGCACCAATATAGGTTCGACGGTGCCCCTGAATGTTATCTTGCGTCAGACAAGATGTGTATGCATCATAATACTATTAAATGGCCAAAGAATGCATCCATTTTTTTAACAAAAAGGATTATAACTACCTTGATTTCAGCAACATCAGATAACCCTCCTACAGAGAATCGAAAGAACTTCCGATTCAAAGCACGTGCAATTGAACGACCAATGCTAGTTTTGCCCACTCCAGGTGGGCCAGAGAGACAGATGATTTTTCCTGAGATGTATTAGCAGGAAAGGAGAAATCACATTGTTGATGCTCTAACTAGAAGATGTATCAGAGATGAATGGCATAGAAGTATATAGGCATTAAGAAAACAATAAAATTACTGAAATTCTTCTTCAGCCTTAGTACATACACACACACACACACAAAAAAAAAAAAAAAAAAAAAAAAGAAAGGAATGAATGCAAACCAACCTTGTGATATTCCTCTGAGTTTTCCAACAGCTATGAACTCCAGTATCCTTTCCTTCACATCGGTTAACCCATAATGGTCTTCATCAAGAATTTTTTGTGCCCGAAGGACATCAAAATTCTCATCACTGCATTTGAAATTATGGGAACAAATAAGACAATCACAATGCTATACTCTTAAAATATTTCCAAAACCACACTCAAAGGCTCACACTTCCTCAAAGAAGTGGGATGTGTAGAAAAAGGAATATAAAATTCATTTGCTTCAATATGAGGCATAATAGATGAAAAGTATGCAATACAAATATATAATGGACATTACTGAAAGCAGTCCAGAGTCAGTAGCTACAAAATAAACATCGCCATTATAATTAAGAATATAGTGGTTAGAAACTCAATGAAGTTTCCATTTTACACATGTAATGTGGGTGTGTGTATATATACACACCAGTAAAACTCTATTGTCAAATAAATTGTTATAGAAACCAAATTAAAATTCTGTAAGAACAGAGTGTTCCCTTTGCAATTTGTAAGGCACATAAGCACCTAAACCAGCTTGTATGCTATAAAAGCACCAATATAGGTATTCTCTAGCTTATGCAACATCAAACTTACAAAAACTCAGAATTACTTCCCTGAAGAAATTTATGAATATCGAGCAAAAGGAGAAACGAACCTGTAATTACCCCAGGGCAATGCAGTCAACCAATCCAGATAATTACGAGTAACATTAAATTCACTGGAACTGGCCTCTAATAGCTGCAGTTTTGTAAGCTCTTCTTCAATTACTTGCAAAACATGAGCTGGAATTTTCTCCTTGTTTGGGTCGAGCCTTTCTCTAAACTTTGCTGCAGCCAAAAAAAAAAAAAAAAAAAAAAATCAAATTGATATCAAAATTAAATGACCATGCGGAATAATGTTTTTGTCCATCTTTAAGGTACAAACAATAACCATCTTTTACAAAGCTAGCTTCCTCAAGCTTTAGCCTGTAATAGAATATCACGATTCCACTTTGAAATGACAAAGAACCCACCCATAATAATCTAATTGCAAGAAAAGATAATTCAAAGCAAAACTAACCAGAGAGTGCAGTTTTGTCATCTGTTTCCAATCCCAGTTCCTGCATGATGACAAGGTATATTGCAGTTATGTTGAATGCAAATGACAAATAAAAGAGCATATAAACAAGAAAACAAGCAGACCAAGTACCTTCTTTATGGCCTTAAGCTGTTCATTCAACAAATAACGACGCTGCTCACCACTTATTTTTTCTTCAATTGCTTTTGCAATTGATTCCTAATGTGATCCCAGAAAGTTAATTAGTGTGAATCAGAACACTGATGATGATGACACATAACATGAATTTTATTCTATGGCATACCTGAATCTTACTGATTTCCACTTCTTTCTTTACCAACTCCAGCGTAAGTTTCAAACGTTTATACACCTGAGGTATAAATATATTATTTAGAAAAAAATCAGAGACAGAAATATAGCATTCTCAAACTAAAAGTTTTTAAGTGGATTCATAAAAAAAATGACAAAATGTTTCAAAGTATATCAAAATTGAGCTCTTTGAGTTCATCACAAAGACATGTGTGCCACTTACATCCAACTCCTCAAGCACTTCCTGGCACTGCAATTTGTTTGCACCAGATATTGCAGCTCCAAAATCAGCCAACCTTGGAAAATTGAAGTCACCTATATGCTGCAGTCATTGCGAGTAAAAAAGGAATTCCTATGAGAAAACAATAGACCTATTGACTAATCAATCAATCTGCAGTAATTAAATATATCAACATATGGATGAAATTCTAGCACTGGCTACAGGACTAGCTGTGTTACTAGTATCACTTAAACATTGAAACACATAATAAACTACCAAAATGATTAGATTATTATCAACCAAGCATGTGGATAAAGGTATGACACACTTATGCTATCTCTTTTTTTTTTTTTTTGTCTGCTTATTCCTTCTCAATAACTCAAATTTAAGTTAAACTATATGAACAAAATTGGATAACCATAGTTTTGAATCCTACGAAGCAGAACAAAAACCAGAAATACAGAATGACAATTGGGGACTTGAGAACCAGCCATGGGACCCTTGCATAATAAGATTGTTGAATATGACTACAATAAATCCAATGAGGAAGATAATAGAATGAAAGCAGCTCTCCACTTAAAAATCACACAAAAGAAAACGAAATAGAGTTAAACAAACAATAAGCTTTTCAAAAGATCTAGTGAAAACCGTAATAGAGAAAATTCTTAAAAGTTTTGAAAGGTAATACACCTGAGTATATGTTTGAACATGATCTCTCCAAAGAGAACTAATCTTTAGAACTTCTCTCAGGGTTGAAATAACCTCAAATGACGTTGCCTTTATGACGTCGTCATCCTTATTATATGGTTTTTCCTGCAAAATGAGAAAAAAGAACCCAAAGTGGAGAAGGCACAGAAGTCATTTTTTCCACGTATAGAACATTTAATTCTACATGAGAATCAGCCATAAAAATTAGAAGTAAATAATAAATATATCATACCTTGAGATGATCAACTTTGACAGTAAGAGGATGCTCACTAACCTGTGCATAAGCCATCAAAACTTGAACAAAGAAAGCTTTGCAGCTAAAAGATTAAGAAAGACAAACATCACGTGATCATAATTTTTCTTAGAAAAATGATTATTCTTACCATCTCTGTTATTCGAAGACGTCTATGACCAATAAGGATGACCTGGTCTCCTTGGATGCTTGTAATCTGGCATAGCAAACGATACAATAAATGGCATTAACATCTCCATGCTTTTTCTTGTCATTTCTTTATTTATAAAGAAGCTTTCTCCTGAGGCAGAAGTATAAAAGAACAAAACACAACTAAGAACTTATGGAAAAAAATCAGCACCTGGGCAAGTGTCCCAACTTCATGAAGACGATTAAACAAATCCTTTCCCTTAAGATCATAAATGTTTTTCTCTGATTCAGAACCAGTTGCCACACTGGGATCAGTTCCTGGCTCATCTTTAACAAGAAAGGCACCAGCATATGGGGCTTGCCTTTTTCGGCTTTCTTGTAAAGCTGCCAACACTTTAGGATCCTACAATTAAAATAACAATAAAGAATACAACAGTCACCTGCTTGTATGCTGGCTTAAAGTTTGAGTGACCAATCATCATTAAAAGTTTAGCATGTAATGGAATCATATCAGCTGAAATATAATGTGAAAAGCAAATAAATGAGCCCTTTTTCATTTAACATTGGAACTGATAAAGGTTCATTGAACAGTTTCATCAACCTACTTCACAATTTTACTATGTTGCCATAATTTTATAAGAAGTTGCATGGCTAAAAATACAGCCAAAAGAAGAAAAAGAAAAAAAAAATAGCAAATTTATCAGACCCTGAACTCCTATGGTACAGCATATGCCAACTCCAGCGAACTTTAAAATCAATGAAATAAGATAGAACCTGCTATACCTTGACAAAAATCGGCATGTAGAAACCTGGAAACAGAGGTCTATGAGGCAAGGGTAATGCCAACACCTGCCCACAAATCATGATAGATTAATTCAGTTATAAGAAACTAACAGAAAGAAGTTCAAATTTTTCAGATAACCATTTGAGCCACTCAGCAGAAATCTGGTAGAAATTTGAAATAATAGAAAGTTAAATAAATATGGTTAACAAAATTTTTGATCAGCAATATCTGCAAGAGTTTTAAATGCATTAGAAGATTGTGGCATAAGATGTATCTACATGTGAATGCTGTGCCTTTCTTTTTTCCAAAGAATACATATAAGGACAACTACTTGACCATGTAGACATGTGCGGCAGCGACAGTCAAAAAATATTTTACACCAATACTTTGCATTGATAAGCTTCTTTCTTTAAGAATGCTAGTACAGGTTCTATAATCCAAATGGGAAGCAATTTCACATGAATTAAATTAATTCTATCACGACAAAGATATCCTCGTAGTAACTCAAAACAATTAGATAATATTTGCAGAGATGCCAAAAAGATATTGACTTTGGCAAGTTGATGCATGATTATGAACCAGACAGCGGTTGAGAAGCAAATTTTAATCAAATTCCTAGGACAGTCATTAACAGAGAAAAGTTAAATATACAAGTAACTTTTTCTGGTTACTCTCTTTGTATTCCAAAAAAAAATTCAAGAATTATTTGCAAAAAGATAAAACTTTTATATTAACTTAGGCTTGCATTAAGCAACAGAGTGCACCAGTAACTGAAAAAAAAAGCTAAACACCTAAACCGAACCCAGAATGCTCCATCTCGCTCCTCCTTCCTAATCCTCAAGTTTCTCAATAAACAAAAAATACAAAAAAAAAAAAAAAAAAATTACAAAAATACAAAAAGAAAAAAGTTATTGCACCAACCGTTAGGTAATCCTCAGGCCTAGGGCTCGTTGGCACAATTGCGTTGCTGGCGTCAAAACTTTCGGCCTCAGACTCTCCACTCTTAAGCTCCACCTCCACCACCTCGCCACTGCCATCATTAGAAGAATCCGAGCAAAAAAAAGCCCTTTGATAAAAGCTAGAGTTTCTGGATTTCCTCCGAGTCAATCCGGTGATGGAACTCAGGGCTTTGACCAACGGACTCGCCGATGACTCGGTGGTGACTCGGAGACAGGGGGAGGCCACGTGAGTGTGGATTTGGCGCGCGGAAGAGGAAGAAAGGAGCTTCAACATTGTATGTTGGTAATTTGGGAAATTGAAGGGAGAATTTGGGAACTGAAGTGTTTTGGTAAGATTAGTGTAGAAGCGCCATTGAAGGAGAATGTTGGAGAAGGGATTTGTTTTGTACTTGTAGGGTTAAGCCCTTCATAAACCCTTTCGAGCTCGAGCTGATTTAAGGTCTTTTATTTACTACCAGTTAAAAAAGATTGTAACTTTAAAAACTATTTATATAAATATATGGAAAACGGCCTGATTTAAATTAAGGGTGATTTTGGCCCACGAAATTGCATTAACTTTAGGCGGTTTATCCTTATGTTCACTGCCTCTTTGGCGGTCTGAACAGTGGACTCTCCGACCCCGAGTCATTCCCTTTCAAAGAGAAGAACTTTCGGCACAGAATCAGCAATTATATCTCATAGCCGCTGATTAACAATTAAAATCCCAAAAATTTCAGCAAATAATCATTACCCAATTTTAATAAACTTACTGTTTGTTCTCAATTCCGATACCTGAAGCCATGTGGATTTCGACTTCCAGAGGATGTGTGTTCTCATTGTCATTTTCATCGCTGGAATGGTCGCTCTCCTCGATATTATAGGTATGCACATCTGTATCTCTATCCATTTTTATTTTACTCGTTTTGGGGTTTTTTCCCGCTTTTAATCATCTTGCTTATAACCACTAATTTAGAAATTCTGAGATCAGATTAAAAACTACACCTTTGAAGTTCCTAGTAGTTATTTTCCAATTGCTGGAGTTATCGGATCTTTGGGCATGAAAAATTTGAATTATTCGTCAACTAAAGCTTCTTTCTTGGATTTGGATAGTTTTGATTCTTAATGTAATTTTGGGTTGTCTGAGTATCATGTAATGACTACTAGTACTTCCCATATTTAACTTCGATTTTGTAGTCGATGTTTGTAATAATCAATAATCAAGTTAGACACATGTTCTGGGAAAAATCTGAATGGCTGTAGGAATTTTTTTTTTTTAGGTATGATTTGTGATCTTCTGCATGTTATGGGGATTATTTTCTTATTACAAACTAAGGATCTAATTTTTGCAGCGATTAACCCATTAACCTCCCCTTTTCATTTTCTTGCTTGAATTAGAAACAGTTCATCAAATTTACTGACTACAATGTTTAAAAATGCTAAGAAAATTTATTTATAGTTGAACCTCTTGTTTCTGTTGTTATATTGTGAACCTTTGTTTTGTTTGCTCACAAGAAACTCCAATGCTTAGATGTGAATTTTGAAAACAATTATATCTAATCTAAAATCTCATCCACTATGGACATTATCTAGCTTGAGTTTTGATGAGTATATAACTAAAAGATCTTGTTCTATACCTGTGAACTTTAGTAGAAAATCAGGATACGATAGTTTATTTGGTTTGCCCACTCTGTGGATTATTTTAATTTGTTTTCCCCATTTAGGTGACAGGCTGGATTTGGATGGTTAGCAAACTGTTTAAAGATTTTTAGGCCTAAAGATTATACATTGTCCAGATCTTGGAGAGGAAAAGGGAGGATAATGAAGGTTGAATTATAGGGATTCTTCCAAGCTTGGGTGAGAAGAAGATGAACAAGTGCTTAATTTGTGTACCATGTATTATGTTTAATGTAGTTGCATTGCTATAGATTCATTGGTTAGATCACCACTATCATTACTCTGATTGCTTCAAAATCTTTTGTTTCCATTTGTGAGAGAAACTATAGTATGTACGTTAAACTCGATATCGTCCAGGGCAAATTTGCGCGCCTGATCATTTTCCCAAGAAACAAACAAGCCCTTAAGCAATTCAGTTCATCATGTACAAATATCCCCACCATTGCTGACCTTGTAGCAAAGCAACACTGGTCAGAGCTCAGAACTCGTCTGAAAAACACTAGCCCCATCACACTTCTCCACCAACTGCTCAGTTCAGAAGTTGACCCAGAGCTAACTCTTAGGTACTTAACTTGGTCCAAAAAGGAGCTTAAACTTTCACACTCTTTAGAACTCACTTTTAGAATATTGCACTCACTTGCATATACCAAAAAGTACTCAAATATTAGGTCTTTCCTGGATAATTTTGTTAAGAATGAGAATTATCCAGTTTCTTCAATTTTTCATGCAATTTCAGTGGGTGGGGACTCATTTTGCGCCAATTCAATAATTGTTGATATGTTGTTGTTGGCATATGTGAAAAATTTGAAAACCCATTTTGGATTTGAGACATTTAAGAGAGCTGGTGATTATGGGTTTAAGTTGTCAGTTATTTCCTGTAATCCACTGTTGAGTGCTTTGGTTAAGGACCGGGAAATTGGGGATATGGAGTTTGTGTATAACGAGATGATAAAAAGAAGGATTCATCCTAGTTTGATTAGTTTTAATATTGTGATTAATGGGTTGTGTAAAGCAGGGAAATTGAATAAAGCCACTGATATTATCGAGGATATGAAAGTGTGGGGGGTGTCAGCAAATGTAGTTACTTATAATACTCTCATTGATGGGTATTGCAAGATGGGTAAGATTGGGAAGATGTATAAATCCGATGCTGTTTTGAAGGAGATGGTTTCAAATGGGATTTGCCCGAATGAGGTTACTTATAATATTTTGATCAATGGATTTTGCAAGGATGGCAATGTATCAGCTGCAATGAAGATATTTGCAGAAATGCAAAGGCAGGGGTTAAAACCAACTGTGGTTACATACAATTCATTGATTAATGGGTTATGTACTGATGGGAATATTGATGAGGCTATTGCCTTGTGGGATCGGATGGTTGCTTCCGGCTTGAAGCCAAATGCCATTACTCAAAATTCACTAATAAATGGTTTTTGCAAGAATAAGATGGTGAAGAAAGCGGTTGAGTCATTCAATGATATGCCAAAACTAGGAATTGCTCCTAACGTTGTGACATACAATACAATAATTGATGCTTGTTGTAAGGCTGGGAGGATGGAGGATGCATTTGCGCTACGTGATGTAATGTTGGACAGGGGGGTTCCCCCAAATGTTTGTACATATAACTGCTTAATAGCTGGTTTATGCAAAAAGGAAGATGTAGAAGCAGCCAGGAATCTTGTGGATGAAATGGTTGGTAAGGATTTAAAAGCTGATCTTGTTACCTACAATATATTGATAGATTCATTATGCAATAAAGGGGAATCGAGAAAGGCAATGAGACTCTTGGATGAGGTGTCCCGAAAAGGATTAAACCCTAGTCATGTGACGTATAATACTTTGATGGATGGCTATTGTAAGGAAGGAAATCTTCGGGCAGCATTGAATTTGAAGACAATAATGGAGAAAGGAGTTAGATTACCAAATATTGTCACATATAATGTGCTGATAAAGGGGTTCTGTAAGAAAGGTAAGTTTGAATATGCAAATGACCTTCTTAATGAGATGCTGGAGAAGGGTTTGGTCCCAAATCGAACAACCTTTGAGATTGTTAGGGAGGAAATGATGGAGAAAGGCTTTGTTCCAGACATAGAAGGGCATATATATAATCTTTCAGTCAGCTCTTAAACTTCTAAAGTCGTCGGTCACAATGACCATCTTCTTCATTGTTTGATACAGAAAGCTGGCATTAAGGGGTCCTGCATTTGCCTTTTATCTGACAGCTTCATTCGTCTAGATGTAACTAATGCATGTGAATCTTCTTGGATCCTGCTGCTGTAATATGGCATCTCTTGCAATTTCTTCTCTGCAGCCATCTTGTCTTCAGTTTCTACTGAAGGCAGAGAACAATTTTTTAGATTGTTTATTGAGCTATACAAGATCAGGATGGACATGATACTGGTATGAGTATCAAGAAAAGACTGGTGATTCTGCAATTCAAATCCAAGCAAAGAAATAGCTAAATTGGTGGGATTGACAATGGAAATGACCGAGTTGAGGATTGAAAACAAAAATATCTGTGATATTATTCACATGAATTATTACAAGAAGTTTTCAGTAATTTGCGTATTGGCAAAAAAAAAAAAAAAAAAAAAAAAAATGGTGAAACTTGCAGGTTTTGGGTTAGCCATATCGACTTTAAATACCTGCAGACGCCTACAGCACTTATTACCTTTGGATTAGCTTATTTTATTATATTATGGCTACTTGATTTTGACATTGATAGACTGTTCTTCAAAAAATATTTTTCTTATTGCTAACAGGTTATTTTCCAGGCTATTACCGACTTCAATTCTTATTTCCAGATGTTTCATGCTTCAATTTTCTGCTTTTAATTGTAACTAGGATGTAGATTTGACTTTGCTGTGATTAATGAATTATTATTGTGTGTACAATATTATTTTCTAAAGTCAATTTAATTTTAAATTTTGTGTTCACATTTGTTTAAAAAAATTGGAAATATCAACAAAGAATTTTTTTTTTTCATGCAATCCTCTACGGTAGTAATGAAAAGTAATGAATTTGTTAATGCATTCTATAATTTTTCTTTTTAAATCACAATCATAATGAAATATTAATTATTTCAAATTCCATTAAATATTAATATAAGACCATATTGTAAAAAAATAAATAATTAATTAAATTATATATTTTCTTAATTATGGAAAGAAATGAAAGTAAGCATTACAGCAGTTCAAGGCGGGTCAACCCTGTCTGTTGGCGGTTGCGGTCTAAACAGTGGACTCGCCGAGTCATTCCCTCGGTTCAAAGAAAAGAAATTTCTTCCGCTTTGAAATTACATGACTGTTAAATCTGACAGTTTATATGTTATAACCACCAATTAACACCACAAAATCTCAAAAATTTCAGCAAACAATCATTGGAATTCGTTCTCAGTTCAGATACTAAAGCCCTATGGATTTCGATTTCGATTTCGATTTCCAAAAAAAGAGGGTTCTAATTGTCATCTTCATCGTTGGAATCATTGGTCTCGGTATTACAGGTATGTGCATCATGTAATTGCTCTTTTAAATTTTTTTCCCACTTTTAGTCACTTTGCTAGAAGCTCTTAATTTAGAAATTTTGAGATCAGCTTAAAAACTACAACTTTGAAATTGCTGGAGTTGTCGGATCTTTGCGCATGAAAATTTTGAATTATTTTGTTCAACTAAAGCTTCTTGCTTGGATTTGGATAGATTTGATATTTAGGCCATTTTGGATTGGTTGAGTATAATGCAAGAACTACTAGTAGTTCCCTTGTTTAACTTCGATTTTGTAGTTGATGATTGTAAGAATCAATAGTCAAGTTAGATACTTGTTTTGCAGAACAATCAACAATGCGAAGGGCCTTAGGTATTCTTTTTTTGTAGGTATCATTTGTGATCTTGTGTATGAAGTAATTATTTCTAATATGGATGTAGATTACAAACTAAGGATCTAAGTTTTGCAGGGATTAACCCTTTATCCCTCACTTTCTCAGCAGCTGAAATTAAATTTGTAGAATTAGAGAAAGTTATTAAATTTACTGACTTTCAATGTTCAAAAATACAGAGCAATTTTTTTTTGTAGTTGAGGTTCTCGTTTCTGTTGTTATATTGTGAGCCTTTGTTTTGTTTGCTTACAAGAAACTCCGATGCTTAGATCTGAATTTTGAAAACGATGATCTAAAATCTCATCTACTCTTGACATCACCTGGAGGACCTTGTTCTGTACCTGTGAATTTTAGTAGAAAATCAGGATACGACAGTTTATTTGGTATGCTCACTCTATAGATTTACTCTTGAATGAGTAATGAATGCTTACAAGCTCATTGGTGGCAAAAGTACATTCCACAATCCACATATGGTTCTTTCTATCTTTGTAACCCCAGTTAAAATAAATTTTTTTCTTTATCTGCCGAGCAACTGAGCCTGAAAAGGCTGTGCCTTGATTTTGTTTTGCATGGCTGATTCCTTATATCTCTACCTATTGGTTTTTATAGCTGATAAATGTCGGCAACTGGTTGGGGAAGATTATTCATCCCAGAGTGGAAAGTTTACCATCTTTAACTGCTTTGACATGAGCACTGGAACCCTGGCATGCACAGTGAAGGAAGGTGTGAAGCTTTATTTCTACAACTTGAGGACGGCTCATGTTGAGAGGGCTAGGAATCTTGCAATTGAGCGTTCATTAATTGATGCAATGGGACAGGGACTATCTGCAACTGATGCAGCAAAACAAGCACAGAAAGAAGGGGCAAAGGCTGCTAAATTGGCAAAGCGTCAAGGAAAACGTATTATAGGTCCCATTATTTCTTCAGGCTGGGACTTTTTCGAAGCTCTTTATTATGGTGGTACCATGACAGAAGGATTCCTAAGGGGCAGCGGAACATTAGTTGGTGCCTATGCTGGAGGGTATCTCGGCGAGGCAAGTCTTGGACGCTTTGGCTATCTTGTTGGAAGTCATCTGGGTAGTTGGGTTGGAGGTAGGATAGGACTAATGGTGTATGACGTGGTTAATGGAGTGGAATACCTGCTTCAAATTTACCAAGGTGGAGCTAGCGAAGTTCGTGAGAAATTTGAAAACTCTGAAGTTTCTGAAGACTTCAATGTCTACGAAACACCTGCATATACAAGCTCCAAGGTGTCCGACGACTCCAATGTGTATGAATCTCCTGCAGACAGAAGCTCCGAGGTTCCTGAAGACACTAATATTTATGAATCAACTACTTACGAAAACTCTGAATCATATGAAAATTCTGAATTTAGGTGAAAATTTGTAGTCTTTATAGTGTTATGATATTACCCAAAGCAGATGTAATGTAACTTATGTAACATATAATTAGCAACTCAGGAAGGAAATGTGCAGGAACAACAGATTGTTGGATTGTTTAATTATAAATTTATGTTTAGATTTATTTTATGTTATTAGAGAGTTCCTGATGGAGTTGGTCTGATCAAGGCAGTCAGCATTTGGGCCCTTTTGCTATTGAGAGGTTTAGCAATTGGGCTCGGAGAGGAGGAAGGTCTACTCTTTTGGGTTCAAATTTGAAAATTACAGCCCAACTTGATGAAAACTGATCTGGTTTGAGGCTTTTCACTCTTTACATAAAAAAGACCATCCAGATTGCACCATTGACTATTAGTCTTCTGCTTGGGGGCATTAATATCGAATAATAAATATTTTAAGATTGTTTCTTTGAATTTCTAGAGAAAATCGAATCTTCAACTTGATGATGGTGTTTGCAAGGACTGGAGTACAGTAAAAGAGGTCTAATCATCAAAAGAAGCCAAAAGAAATAGTGGTTTCTCGAATGTAGCACATGGAGTCGTGTGGTTGGCACACACCCTTTAGCCAAATGGCTACACCTAATTTGACTTCACTCACAACCAACCAACATGCCATTGCTCCACTATATCACTTGCTCTTTTAGAATAATTTACTTATCAAATATCACTATATCGACAATATGATTGTAGATTACTTAAAAGATAGTACAGGTGACTAAGGCTGCTATTATATTAGCCAATACCCTTTTTTTGAAAATATAACATATTTTATCTTTTTATTATAAAACATATTTTAGTTAGATTCTAAACAAATTGAATGGAAATCAATTGCTTTTTTGTTTTTTTATTTCTCATAGACCAAACCCTAAAGTGTAGTCAAGCCACTTTTTGAAAAGGATGCTCCAATTTCAACGTCGAGTAGTCGCGTAGGTCCTCTCCTGCTGAAAGTGGCCAAATTGCCAACGAAATATCGAGCTTGGTTGCTAATGCCCACTTGAATTTTGCCATCATGTCTACATTTTTCCAAATCAATCAATTGCCCATTTTGGACTCAATTGCAAATCAAAATTTAATTTGGAGGAATTGGCAGATTATAAACAAGAATAAAATAAAATAGAAAGAGATAGAGGAGATTTTGATAATTGCAAGAGAGAGAAGAGTTAAAAATGGAGGTCAAAAGTAGGATCTGTAATTGAGAGCCATGAGTTAATAATTCTCCCAAAAAGAGATGGCTAAAGGAAGAAAGATATGAGAAAAGGAAAGTAAAGAAGGAATCACCACTATCTTATCTTAGTAATTAAAATATTTGAACAAGAAAAAAGAGAAAATTCCTATGCCATGAAATGTCAACATAATAGACATCGAAAAATTGGCCATCCAATTTATGTAAGGCCAGATACTGTCTGTGTGCATTGTCCAAGAATCAAGACTTCATTTTTATTTTTTCTTTTGAAAAAAGGAAATAAATATATATATATATATTCATTTATATAGTGCCCAAAGTGATAGAAATGATGTCAAAACATCTTTTTCTGTTGCATGGTTTAACTCATTTTATATGCATCTATCAAGAAATTCTGAGGTTGGTGGGTCCCAAAAATCAAAGTTCAACACCCAACCCCTTGTTTATCGGGGTGGCCAAAGTGGAGATATTTCAGTTTAAGTTTGTGTTTTATAAAAACTTAAATAGTTTTTAGTGTTTTAATTATAATATTTAAAAAGTTATTTAGTAACATAATGTTTAAATTAACTTATAGTATTGTGGTAAAAATTTAACTTTTAACATGTCGTGAAAGTTACTAAAATAGTTAATAAATAAATGCTACTAAAACAGCTAATAGCTATCAAAATAGCAGGATTTAGCCATACAAAATAAGTTTGGTTCAGCCTTACGTTTAGCCATTAAATGTTATTTTCAAAGATGTTGGGATACCACTTGCCAATCTAATGATCATATATAATTCTAGAAAATACATAAAACAAGTGTATTTCGACCCCTCCATTTGTTTATTTGGAAGAAAGGTTCAAAACATTGATTTGAGATGTAGGATAGATAGTATTGATTTGAGATGTAGGGTAGATAATGTTTTTTGGTCATTTCATAAGTTTATTCATAAATGATTATAATATTTTTAACAACTAAAATTATAAATTCTACAATAATTACTAGCTAGGTAAAATGATTTATATGTTTTTAATGTATAATTAATTAATTAACTCACAAGAAAAGGAATTTCCCAAATTAAATACATATGATGTGTTGTTTTATAATAGAATATTCTAGTGATATTTGGACAAGGGAAGTTACCATATTTTTATATTCCAAGGTGAAATTTTACTTTGGGTGGAGCCAACTATTTGTCTCTCGTATAATAGGATAAGACACTTGATTTTCATAATAAATTAAAAAGATAATGCGAATTAAAAGGCGTTGATTGTTAACATCGATTACAAAAAACAGGCGAATTAGCAGCCGCCAAATCAGTCACTAATTTACATATAAGCGGCCATTGATTCATTTTTATTACCGTTTTGATCGTTAATCATTTATCAATTATGAGATTTACTTCATCATCGTTTAATTATAATTTTTTTTTTGGATATTATAGTGATGCTCATGAGCTAACTATGCATTTACTTGTTTGTTCTTACAAGTAATCATCCAAACTATATAGAGTAGTGTGAAACCATAAATTGAAAGAATCAATAATGTGAAAACATTAGGAAAAAGAATCTTATTATATTATTATCATTGTCAACTTCACTTATTCATCAAGATTTGTTTTGTTGTATTTTTCATTTTAATATATTTTATTTTAAAAGTGTTATTTTTCTTTCAAAAGAGGAATAAGGTAATCCTAAAAGCCCATTCTTGTATTTTAATTTTTCTATTGTTTTTTTTTTTTCTAACTTTTATGATCGAAATAATATAATAAATTATACAGCAAAAAAAAAAAAAGTGTAATTCAAACTTGAAATTTTTATAATTCTCATAACTTTAATTTTAACTATTAAACTAAGATATCATTCTCTTTTTATGATTTACATTATAAATAAATATGGGTTGGAATTCTTAATTCTTACCTTTAAAAATGTATAAATACAATAGTAATCATTTTAGCATATTGAGACAACTTTTTGTCTAATCAAAATTATCAAACTAATATTAAAGATTATGCATATATTAATAAATTAATTGATGAATTAGTGAAGTTACTGTTTTAATCTACCATATAAACATCAAAAGTTCTAAAAAGATAAAAAAAACAGAGAAGAAAAGATATGATCATTTTTTCTTACTTAGAGCCCGCAATTAAGTACTCCCTGAATATTTTTTGTTCACTCTAAAAAAATACGGAAGCTGATCCGTGGAGATTTTGCATTAAAAGAGATTTGAACTCACAAATTCATAGATTCCTTAACTCTTTTAAGTGCTTTTTATCTCTGAACTACGTGATACGTTTTCAGAGTGATAAGGATTTTAATGCGTTAATTAGACATATATTTGAATTTGAACACATTTGTAAGTAATTGTGATGTGAAACATAAATGCATGCCTCGGCATTGGAACCACAGGGTTTGATCACATCTCCCAAGAAAAACAATCTTCCACTTTTACCGTGGTCCAATGAAAACCCTACCTTCTACTTCACTCTGCTCAGATTATCTCCCTACGCAACAAATACAAGCCACTGCTACTAAATGTATATTAGGCAAAAATCTTAATTACAATTCAAACAGCAGGTTCTAAATTTGAATGTAATTCTATTACTTACTAATAGAAATTGCTGAAGAAATCCTTCAGGAAAATTGTTTATTTTAGTTAGAAGGTTTTAAATTTAAATTCTAACTAGCGATCAACTAAAATTAAAAAAAATTATAAAGTCAGAAAAATTATAAGTGTCTAATCGTATCTTTATTAATTAAAAATAATTTATTTTATTTTGCTATCGTGCAGGGATTAATAATTAAGGCCAATTCTAGTGTTAGAATGGGTCCCACAAGTGCCCATAAATAATGACCTCATTGGAGGACTCCTCCCTATCTAGTTCTCAAGCAAGAAGATAACCTAATTCTTTCTTTTGTTTTGAAAGGTTCTTTCCATTCTATAAGAGCAGTCTTAAAAAAGAAAAGGAAAAAGACACAAACCCCTCATAGTGTCGACATGGGTTGCCAAGAAGAGGTGTTGATAGAGAAAGTCTGCAATTTGTATTATGAAATCTCAAGCCTTGAGAGCCTGAAACCTTCCAAAAATGTCGACATGCTGTTCACACAGCTTGTTCTCACGTGCATACCACCAATCTCTATTGACGTTACAAAACTTCCTAACAAAATCCAAGAAATAAGGTCTAAACTCATTAGACTCTGTGGCCAAGCTGAAGGTTTTTTGGAAAATCATTTCTCAGCTATCTTAGCTTCTTATGAAAACCCACTTGACCATCTCAATATGTTCCCTTACTATTCAAACTACCTTAAACTTAGTAACCTTGAATTCACCATCCTTAACCAACATTACTCTACTGTCCCTAGCCAAATAGCTTTTGTGGGTTCTGGTCCTCTCCCTTTAACTTCAATAGTTTTAGCCTCCAATCACTTTCCTAATACCTCCTTCCATAACTATGATATTGACCCATCAGCCAATTCCAAAGCTGTTCAATTGGTCTCATCTCATCCTGACTTGTCTAAGAGAATGTTTTTTCACACAACTGATATAATGGATGTTTCTACTGAAGAACTCAAATCTTTCGATGTCGTTTTCTTGGCTGCTTTAGTTGGTATGGACAAAGAAGAGAAAGTTAGAGTTCTTGATCATTTGGCCAAAAATATGGCTCGTGGTGCTATGTTACTGCTAAGGAGCGCTAATGGAGCTAGGGCTTTTCTTTATCCTGTTGTTGATCCTTGTGATCTTCAAGGTTTCGAGGTTCTTTCTGTGTTTCATCCAACTGATGAAGTTATAAATTCTGTTATTATCGCTCGTAAACTTGATTATGGCTATAATGACCACCAAATAAAGCCTCTCCATGATCTTCAACAACAAGGTCTTGTTTCCAATTTAATATTGCCTACGAAATGCTCTGAGATCGAAGCTTTTAATCCACTTAACCATGGAAATATGGTTGAAGAATTGACTATTGAGGAGAAACTCTCTTAAAAAAAAGAAATTCTTACATCTTTCTCTATCTATCTTTCTTGATTAATATTTGTTATCTATTGTATTAGCTCTGTATTATCTATTGTAATCTCCTCTTCTATCTGTTTGTGTCGTTTTAGTGCTCCATATTGAAGTTTTGATGAATAAAGATTCCTATTTCATCTTGTGTGCTTCGAAACCACACATTTCTTTACTTTTGCCATTTTGATTACTTAGAAAAATAATCTCCATTTCTACAATTTTTGTTTTCAAAAATTTATAATATTACTGTATGATTATGATTTCAATTAATAATAACATTTCAATTCTTCGTGTCCAGTCTTTATAAAACTCATCATCATAAATTATATTTTTGTGCATAGAAATTATACTTTTATGTCATTGATTATAATATATATATACGTTCTGACCTAAAATAATCTGATTAAATTAATTATGACGTGTTCTATTTGATATATGCGACAAATATAATCAATATCACTAAAATATTTAACTTTTGTGTATAGAATTTATTTGATATATGCGACAAATACAATCAATATCACTAAAATATTTTAACTTTTGTGTATAGAATTTATGCTTCTATATTATTATTATAATGGATATATTTACCTTATGATCTAAATAATCTGATTAAATTAATTACAGCGTATTCTATTTGATATGTGCGACAAATATAATCATTTAATAACTAAAAATTTATTAGTATATTGATGGAGGAGGTCAATAACAATGTGCCACGTGGATGCCAATAGAGTGTTGGATTGGATATGAAATGTAAGAGTAGCATGAGCCAGCCTTCCACATTAGCTTGCGTATGCTTAACAAGAAACAATATATAGTATACCTTGCACGGGTATTCTATTGACTTCTATATAACTTCATTTCGTTAACAAAAAAACAATCAAAATTCTGATTTATGATGACATATATATGCATGGGTATATTATTATTATTATTTTCTATATTTTGATTATGTCACTTAATTAGGTTTTTTTTTTTTTTTTTTTTTTTAAATTTAAAAGTTTGATTGATGTTTCCTTTCTAAATAAATGAAAGAAAACCATAAATTTTATTTGTATTATTATTACCTAAAATATTTTAATACGTGAAAATGTAACTCTTAATATTTCAATTTGTATTATATAATAAAAAAATTGAATATTGATTGAAAAAAAATATATAATACTTTCTCTGTTTGAGATTTAACAAAGCCTAACATTATGTGAACATTTTAAAAATAAACATTATTTAATAATTAGACTTAAAAAAATAATGTTATTTTTTTTACAAGAAAAATAATTTTATAGTATATTTTTGAGTATATTACTATGATCATATAATAATAAAAGTAAGTTATTTTAAGAAACATAATTGTTTTGTAGTATCATAATATTATTTTATGTTCATAGTAAAATCACTTAGAAATTTATCAAAAAAAATATTTGTATTTGTATTTTTATTATTATTTTATAAGGTGATAATCATGAATAATTTTGTGTTTTCAGAAAAAAAAAATTATGAATACTTTCAGATAAAAGAATAAAGCTATCAATATCATATCGTATAATTAAAAAAAGAATACTTTTCTCTCGTCATGACTTTTTGATATTCTCTCCATTGAGGAAATTCATCGAACAGGTTCTGATCGTTGCGGGGATGAAAACGGGATAGGTCCCGCGCCCCTTGCGGCGTCTTTGTTTTTTGCTTAGAAACGGCTTGCGAGACGCGAGTCGCTAGATGGTAGAGAGTTCGCTTCTGTCGGATCCCTAGAGAGCCGAGAGATTTCGTGATAATCTTCTCACGCTCATAGGAGTATTAGCTTATAGCTATAATTACAGATTAATTTATTATTATAATAATTAATCTACAAATTAACAGGAAGATTTTGGAGCCATAAAAGACATTTGATCGGATATAAATGCTCCTCTTCTATTTTTCCTTTTCTGTAGTTCATTCACGATAGAAATGTTTCCGTTTGACAGGGAAACGTTTCCCTTGTTGGATAATAATAATAAAAAAAATTTCCCGTTTGAAACAAGTCTTCGTTGAATAAATTTTTATGATCATTATTTATATATTAATATACATTATAATTTTTAGTATTGTAACTTTATACGATATATATGTCTTGTATTCATTATTTATTAAAAAATAAATATTTAAAATGAATAATTTTCTTCAATTCTCACAAATAAAACAATGATTCGTTAAGAGTACTTTATTCCATGATAAATTGATCGAAGCAGTAGACTAAAAATCAACTATATATATATTATATATATATTCTTTTTTTATTAAATTGATCATTGTTAATTTTGTAAATCAATTTCTAAATCTTCAAATTGAACAAGTGAAATTATGCAAACACACTCTTAGTTCTAGAACATGCATGATTATATATCAAATGATTATATATAATTAACTTGAAATGTTCAACTTTACATGTATGTAAGTTCATAATCAGCTCAAAAAAAAAAAAAAAAAAAAAAAAAAAGTAACTATGCTTTAATAAATGTGAGTAGTAGAAATTAAAAGATGGTTTAGAGCAAAAGCTTCTGACAAATCAAATAGTCAGTCACCACTAACTCTACCCCCAGTATCAAAGTAGGAAGGACCTCCAATCATGCTGCTGCTAACACTAACACCTTCCATGAGAGCAAATCTCATATCTTCAGATGGTTTCCAATGCCTCTTCCGCTGGTTGATGAACCAGTTGTTGATTTGCTTTTGATCTAGTCCTGTTATCTCTGATAACTTCACCTTCTCATCTTCCTGCAACATGAACAAGTTTGTTTTTTTAATGTTTAGACATCAAAATGTCTCAATCCAACATGACCTAGGAATTAAGATCATTTTACTGATATTAGAAGTACTGATAAAACTCATGTTCCAATCCAAATTGGAAAGAACAAACTGATTCTTTTAGCAAGCTAGTTCTCGCAATTCGGACTTAATGGTAATGAAGTCTTCAAGCAAAATAATGTACTTCAATATCTTCATTTTCGGTTAATTACTAATTAACAGTTCTGGTTCAGTAGTTATGCACTTGTTCGAACAAGTAGCATCAACCCTATCTCAGTTCATCAACCTTGCTCATGGATATAGTCCTAATATAGGCGATCCATCAATCATGAAAGAACACAAATGGACTAATAAAAAATTGAATATAAAAATGGCAATAAGTGGAAGTGCATTGTAATTAGTAATCACCGTAGGATATGGCCACCGATAATGATTATTCCACCAATCCAAAAGAATCGTCCTAGCATCCTTAGGTAGTTTGCCTTTCTTTCTTTTCTTTAGAAACTCCTTTCTCAAATTGCTTAGGTAACCACTGTACTTGCGCATGAGCATTCCTTTAACATCCTGATCATTAGGACGGCCACCAGAAGATTCCTGACTTTCTGATGCTTCAATCTCACCACAGCTTAACTCCTCCTCAGAAGTTCCAGCTGCTTCATCTGCAAGAAAACGTTTAAGAGAAAAAAAAGTAAAAAATGAATTATGAGGCAGCACATAGATACTTCCACAAAGAAAATTGAATTCTTGACCTGTAAACAGATTGATATTTTCCATTTCCTGTTGAATCTGTTGAATTGAAGGAAATGAACTAACTAGGAAATAACCATTTATAACAGAACATTACAAGCATCATTCCAATGTTTGCCAACCATTCATATACCCGACTCCAACTAGTTTAGGATTAAGGCTAAGTTGTTGTTTCAAGGGATATACATTAGTGACTTTTTAAAAAGATTCAGGTTTCTCAATATTGTCAGGTCATCCTTTTATATTTTGTTTGTAAATGCACAAAATTCAGTATCAAACAGCTTGAAGAAGAATGCTTGCTATAACTTGCCAATGTGGTTCAGAATATCCAGCGCATTAATATATGATAATTACATAACCCAATTAATGGCCAAGCACAAAATGAAAAATACCTATGATTTTTAATTGTATACGACAAAACATGCATTCTATTTTCTAAAGTTCCTGCAATATAGGATCATCTTCTCCTTAGTTTAACTAGAGATTCTGAAATTAGCCAACTTCTACTCATCCTCGTCTCAAAAGGAAAAATTTTCACCAGAACATATATATATATGTGTGTGTGTGTGTGTGTGTGTGTGTGTGTGAGATCCTGTAATCTGAGTTTTAAGATCTTAACAAGTTCTTTCTTAAACTTGATCGTTAACTCCAAGCTTAGTACATAGGTAAAATTTAAGTTGAGAACAAGCGGAGGCATGAAAGCTGATAATTTTCAGATACCAAGAAGTCAAGTTAACTTGAAGAATTCAATATTATTGGAGAAATTTTAACCTTCCATTCTCAAAAAAAATGCAATATCCTTCTTCCATTGATAAGGTTCTGATTTGGTAAAGCTTCTTATGAGAACACTAATGCTGAAACTAAAAATATTTTCCAGGGCAACTAAAGTTTTTTCAAAACGTTGTTTTGCAATCTGTAATAAAACTACACTGGCGAAACTTTATATTATTAATCCAGTGTAGCATAAATTTAACCAAGTACAGCCCCTGCAAATATTTAGTACTTCCACACCAAAACTAGCTAAAACAAATACTTGGTAGTTCTGCCGTTAAAAATATTTCCCTTCTCATTTATTACTTGTACCTTTTCTGTAACGTACACTAAACATTTCTTTTTCACTTCCACATCATTCGCCTTCATCTACTAGCATGAGTGAAAAAAAGTTACAAATTGAATGCTAATACCGCCCTAACCATACTAGTGTTTTCAGCCAGAAGAATTGCAAGGAGTTATAAAGTAGTTAGGAACTTGATTAAAAGCAAAGGGGCAAATATAATATCCAAATCTAATGGTCAAATATTATTTTCAATTAACTACTCTTGACATGAATCTTCACTGATATTATCATTTCAAATCTAGTAAGAAGCAACTAAAATGCATATTGAAAGTGATATGACATGTGGAGTTATAAGGATTACTGCCTTTAAACTATATCCTAAATGCGTCAATTATTAAACAAAGAATCAAGCGGGAGTCGAAGTCTCGGAGATTTATTGCAATATATCTAATGATTCTAACACAATGCATTCCATGGCCATATACCGTTTGATGTAAATACTAATTACTTTTTAAATTCTAAGTATGATATATGATATTATTCAGAAGTAATATTTATGTGGAAGTAATTACATAGAGTTTACTAAGTTAACCTCAAAAATGCCCAAATAAGTTTTGAGTTCAACCAACGTTGAGAAAATGGAAATTTTATTTGAAATCAGTTGAAAGTTAATTACACGCTTATTCTAAAAGGAAAAACACTCCTATAGAGCTATCTAATTAGACTTTCAAATAACACCACATAAATTCCCGAAGCATATATAAGAGACTCTCCATGAACCAGAAGGTATCATATATACATTCGTCAACATTTATAAAATAAATTTGGGTTTGCATAATATTTTTGAATCAATTTGAACATGTCAACATTGGTAGAGCAATGTATAGTGACTAACAATAATGTAGAAGTTTGAAAATTATGAAAGGCAATGGTAATTGGATAAGTACAAGATATGGCGTTTAATGATTATTCAAGAGAATTCCAAATTTTCAACTCAAACATTAGAAATACTGTTCTTTTAACATGCACAGTGGCAGGAGATAATTGAGCCCCTTTACTCTCCATCAATCAAGCTGTTTCAATGCGTATAGAATATAATAATATGATCTTATTCAAAAAGTGCTACTACAGGTGCAAGTTAAACATGGAAATCAATTAGAAAATGCACAGTGCAATAACTTTACCAGAGCCATAATCAAAGGGTTTTGTCAGCGTTCCTTTACAAAGATTACTCAGTTGTGATTCTATGCTGCTCAAGAATGTAGTCGCCTCATTGAACGGCTTGGACAGCTCCTCTTTGTATCTATGGAGTATCTCACAGTATGATTCCTTCAAAAACAACAATCACATATAGTTTTCTTTAACCCATCACTGTTCCAAGAATATTACTATATATAGCTTAGACCTATTAGAACATATATATATATATATATATATATATATATATATATATATATATATATATATATATATATATATAAGCAAATTCCAGAATCTTGAAATGTAGATGAGAATGAAATGTCGATGAGAATAAGGGTTGCAAGATTCAAAGTAGATTGGTCATTTTCTCTTGCACATGTAATAATTTTCCCGAGAACCAAATGGAAAGCGAAAATTAAAAACTCGAAAAAAAAAAAAAAACTTTAGGTTTCAAAAAACACACGCACCATGAACTCATCAAGTTCTGGATCAGCTCCCATTTCACTGCTGCAATTCTTGATTGAATAACTGTCCCTGCCTATTTCTTCAAGAAGAGACGCCATTTCTGGTGGTGCACCAACCTTTCATGCCAAGCCACACAAAAACCCAAAAAATAAAATAAAAAATAAAAAAACTCAGATTTAAAACACTGTATTACTCCTGTAGGTTATTTTTTTCCTTTTTTCTTCTTTTGATAATATTTTGCATTATTTTTCAGTACCCTTCAATAGAAAAAGCAGTTCAAAAATGCTATATATGTATACATATATAAGCAGAAAGAAAGAAAGAAAGAAAGAAAGAGCGAGAACCTTTTGGCATTCTATGAAAGCAGAAACTAGGTAAGGATAACGAGGGTGATTGGCGATCTGATTCTTAATTAGATCAATCATATCTGATTCAAAAACTTGTCTATGGCCATGATTATCACCACCTTCTCCAATTAGAAGTAAATTACCCACCGAGCTATGGAATTGATGATTAGTGCTATTACTAGTAGTAGAAGCAGTGAAATTTGCAGTATAGTTTTCAACTGTAACAATATTATCTGAACAAGAGATTGTAGGATCAAGCCTATAAAAATCCTCCATGGATTTCGGCACATGCACAGATGTCTATATTTAAATTGAAATAAAAATATTAATTAGGGAAACTTATCTTCTTCTTCTAATAAGACAAGAAATATAATATATTTAATAGATAGAACTAGAAGGAAGAGAAGCACAATCAATATAGCTTGTAAACAGTAAAAAGGAAGAATAAAACGCCATTAGAGAATAGTGGAAGCCGAAGAGGAAAGAAGATGCAGAATAAAACCCGTGTGAAAGAACGAACCCATTACACGAATTCCAAGTTGAAGAATCCTAGTTACAGATAAACAACAAGAAACAGAGAGAGAGAGAGAGAGACAGAGAGAGAGAGTTGTATATGTAAAGGCGTAGTCTTTGTTTGAAGTAAACCCCCTGAACTTGAGCTAGGAAAAAGACCAGACTTTACTTTCTTTTCCAAGAAGAGATCAGATAAAGTGGGTACAGAGAAAGAGAGACTGTGAACTGAAGAGGTAACAGAAAAAACAAAATGACTGATCAAAATGAAAAAAGTTTACAACTTTACAGAGGGAGAGAGAGAGAGAGAGAGAAACAATTGCACGTTCTTACACGGTGGGTAACAGTACAATCACATAATGGCCATGGCTAGCCCCCGTATTTATAGACTACGTGTCTCTCTTTATGGTCGTCGTTTTAACTGTGACTTGACACTCTGCCACGTTTCGGTTTCTCATTGGTTATCATATTCAGAATTGTCCCTGCTTTCAGATTAACCAAACCAAATTCTTTAAAATGTAATCAAATCAAATGTAGTTTGAAGCCAAAGTCCGAAAAAACAAAATTAATTTTTAATTTCATTCTTTAAGCATATTTGACTTTATTTATTTATCGATTTTTTATTTAAAAATATATTAGTATTTGATTTTTAAGATTTATTTTATCATACTTCATAGAAATTAAAATAAATTAAATTAAATTAAGTAAAAAAAACATGAAAATTATTACATTTACCATTATTTTACCTTTATATATCTAAATATAACGTGTTTTTAATTTACTGAACTAAATCTAATTTTAAGCGCTGCAAGAAAGCAATTCTGAAGAGATTTTCTTCGTTTACTGGATCGAATATTTAATTTCTCATTTAAGAGATTTCAGTCTTTTTTTATTGAGATAAATTGATTAATATATTTACGTATCCATAAATAATTTTGCAACAGTGCAAAGCCCAGGTGAATAGTTCGCTATTGGTGTTCGAACAGTGAATGTCAGTGTCACCATCTACCATGAAATGAAAGTTTCTTTCTTTCTTTTTTTTTTTTTTCTGGTGTAAGAAATGAAAGTATATTAATGGAGATTATAATTATAATTATTAAAATTAAAATGGCAACTATTTTAGATAATAAATTGAATTGAATTGAATTAGAGCTCTTATTTTTCTGCACAGCTCCGGTGTTCCTCTCGGCTATACTTAGAGATGGCCATATTACGGTTCCGGAAATCGGAACCGTCGGTTCCAACCGGTCCAGAACCGTAATTGGAACCGATGAGAACTGGAACCGAACTGAACCGGAACCGGAATCAGAGAATTCCAGTTCGGTTCTGGTTTCAAGTTTTCTGGAACTAGAACCGGCGGTTCCAGAGAACCGGTCGGAACCGGACTGGAACCGCCGGTTCTAGCCAAACTGTCAGGTTTTTTTTTTTTTTTTAATTTTGTTGTGAAATCTCTTAATTATGTTCAAGTCTTTAAAAAAATAAATTTAATTGAAGTATTTTTTAATTTTTTAGATGTATCTTTTAATTTTTTATGTTCAAATATTTTTTTTTTAAACCGGTCTTCAAAATTTAAAATTATGTTCAAACAAAAAATAAATTCAGTTGAAAATTTTTTTAAAAAAAAATAATTATGTTCAAGTCTTTAAAAAAAATAAATTTAATTGAATTATTTTTTAATTTTTTAGGTGTATCTTTTAATTTTTTATGTTCAAATATATATATTTTTTAAAGCCGGTCTTCAGAATTTAAAATTTAAAATTATGCGATTCGCCGAAAAATCAATCGGAACCGTCGGTTTGGTCACCGTACCAGAACCGGAACTGGAACCGTTCGGTTCCAAACCGAAATCGAAACCGAAACTTTTCAGTTCGGTTCCGGTTCCAGTTTTTTTGGAACCGGAACCGTGGCCACCCCTAGCTATACTAATTGATTAATATATTCATTCTATTTATAAACAGTTCGAACTTTATGCAGTAAATTCGAATCAGATTGAATGAATTATATTGCAAATTTTACTTATTCCCGATGGTAAGAATCAATATTATAAATTTAAAGATTTTATTTTTAATATATTAAATATGGGATATTGTTCGTAAATTTTTATATATAATTCTAAAATATTATAATAAATTTGAGTGTATATTTCTATTTTTCTAAATCTAAATTTTGGGTATATTGCTAGTTAGTATCTTACATTTACTAAAATGTCCCTGACACTTCAAATGGTTTGGTCGGTCGCAGACCTTTTTTTTTTTTTTTGCGCCTTTTCTTAATTCTTAGCTACTTTCCATTATTAGTTTTCTTTTTCCAGTTGGTGTTTTGTTAGTTTTCTGTTTGCAGACAATTGAGGCTCTTTACTCTTTCTCCAATTCTGGTTTTGTCAGTTCTATTTAAGATAAGAAATGATGGGTCTTTTTCATGCTAGCTTTAACTAATATTTTCAAAATCAGACCGGAAACCTAATCAATTTATCATCAATCACTTGATAAAAGATTAATCAAAATCTTACAAATTCATTTATTATATTAAAATTTTATGAAAATTGAAGTTTTAAGGTAATAGTTGCGAAAGAAATATAATTAATTTAAACTATAGCACATGGTGCAGCCGGGAAGCCACGTTGATTTATTGGAGACCTAATGGACGGAAAGAACATCGTAGATTATATTATAAGGGTCATCTTTTTATTTTTACTCACCAAATTGGTGAGAATTCTAAGATCGAGAAGTTCATATAAGTCAAAAGATCAACCAAACCATATATGAATGACCTTTAAAATCGAAAGATTTCGAAACTAAAGTTTCTCACTTCCACATAAGTGAAAAGACTAGTTAAACAATATTCAAACGGCCTTAAAATCGAAAGATCTCGAAATTAAGACTTCTCACTTTTAAATAAATAAAAAGACCGATCAAATTACATCCGGACTTCTTATTGATACATTATTTGGTGGAAAACTCCATGTTTGTGAAATTATTTACAACTTTTTATTGTCTATTTGAAAAGTTAGGATCTAATTAAGCTGGGCAGTTATTAGTTGATAAAAGAATAAATGTAGTAATTTTAAGTTCCACGTGGCAGTAGCAATAGATTGCTGAGAAGACCTAATTTAAGCCAACACACAATTATAATTATTGCAATCTGTAAAGTAGGAAAGATTGTGAAGTAAAAATCTCTGACTCCATCGAAGTGGCTTTCTTTTTCATTGACTAGTTGCAAAGGCTTTTGATTTACATTTGAATGCTTGATTAAGCTTTTGTTTCAATTATTGTTATTAATCTTTTAAATTAATCAACTCTAATTAATTCATAGGTTAAAACCTAAATGTATTCTCAAAATCAAAGATTCCAGGCAGCTCTTATTTTAAAAAAAAATAAAAATAAAAAGATTCTGACCTGAGTGGTGGTTAAAGCACTAGCAGTTTGTTCAAAAAAGGAATTATAGTTCCCCATTTTTTTTTTGGATCTGAATTATTTGTCTTAGAGAATCTTATTCATAGGATCAAACAAAATTGGTTTAATCCAATGGAGTCAAGACACCTTAGTGTAAATAAGGAAAAGGGTTAATGAACCTGAATTATAAAATTGGGAGTCACAATTTCTATTTTTCAATGGAAAAACTAAATTAAATTATGTGTGGGTTTAAATTAAAATTACCTCACTATCGTACTTAAAACAATCTTGTAATAGTACAACCTCAATTAATCAAGAAGTCTCAAATCAAACTAAAACAGCTGATAAAAGTGTAATTTAATTGAGTGAGAGTTCTCGAATTTTAATTATTTCTACCATAAAGTTACCACCAAAAGAGATATCGAATTTAAATTCTCTCTATCATAAAATTATAATCAATTTAATAAATATTATTTAAAAGAGAAAATTATTTATACTGTATAACTCATAATATTATTATGATCGGTTCTGCTGCGACCTAAAAAAAAGGCAAACTAAAAGGGGAAAAGGCAACTAAGCAAACTCACTACAAATAAGATTCTCAAAAGGCAGCTTTTTATCAGAAGTGAAAACTACTTGTCAACTTCCAAAACACACTTGAGAAGCTGTCTGTATGAAATGTGTGTATGCCCTTTAACTTCAACCGTTCAATTATCTCATGTCTTTAAATCCAAGACCAATAAAAGTATATATTTAAATTTATTATGTAATATTATGAAAGGATCAAAATAAAGAGTCTAATAATGAATAATAAAAAAAAAAATATTTAGTACGTAATTTTCAGTTGATATATTGGTTTTTGTTGGCGCCGTCGTACTCGTTAATTATATGGACTCCCACGTAATAATCATAAATGAGTCTCTTTTGTTCATAAGTTACTTGCAGATGTTAGATTAGAAATGAGAATCTTTACGACAAGCAGATATGTTTTGATTAGTCTTCTAATAATTTCAGAGCTTGAGTGATTTTTTTTGAGAGTTTTTACCAAAAATTTAAGACATGGAATCATATAAAGCAGGGAATGAACAGAAGAAAGGAACATGGAAGAAGGAAGGGATAGGGGTGTGCCCCACCACACGTTGAAAGAGGTAGAAAGGAAAAGCAGTGGTTGGGCATGTGAATGATAAGGTACACTTTGAAGTTTGATCCAAAATACTAAAAACCAATGGAGACACGAAGAGGAAGAAGAAGAAGAAGAAAATAGTATTAGTATAGCAAGTAACTGAGACAATTCGTCAATAACCCCAAATACCAAACGTTGACCGTCTTTATGTTGTATGGGTCCCTCAAAAAATTAATTTTTTTTAAAATTAAAAAAAAAAAGGAAGAAAGAGAGAGAGAGAGAGAAGAACCCTAAACTATACTATTTTGATTTGACTATACTCTGCCTTGTGGGGTTTGCCTTTGCCTTTTTCTTTTGCACCACGACCCATGACTAAGCCATAAGTTTGATGAAGATCAAGCTACTCATACTTAATAAGCAAAAACACCAGAATTTTTTTCATATTATTTAAAAAAAAAAAAAAAAAAAAAAAGTAATGTTGTCTGAAAACAAGTGCAAGTTCAAAGGATTATTTCCACTTATTTTTCTTAAAAAAATACCCCCATTTTTTTCCATTTGGCAATACAATTTACACGTTCAATAATCAAAACACGTAAGTTCACTTGAACCCTTCTAGAAAGATCTGGAGTTATCTACATTGAAAATGGTATTTTAACTTAATTAGCTGAATTTTTTTGACAACGTAAAAGAAATGGAATTTGCAAGTTGCCAGTGGGCAAGTACCTAACCTGGAGGTTCTCAACTTAACTATGACTAAACATTAGAACCCAAAAAATTAGCATAATCTACTTAAAACATCAAGAAAAGACTGACAGATATCAGAATAATTTCATCCTATTCTGCATCAATTACAATCCAGAGTAAAAAGAGAGCATGTTAGATACAATAAATCAGTTAACTGGGCATGGAAGCCCTCAAATCATCGGAAGAGTGCCCTACAAATTCTACTTGCTACCTAAACTCTTTACAATATTGATAACTGAGCTTGCATGTTGCTCTTCTTCTTTTAACATCCAGCTGCTTTAAGAAAGTTATCAAAGGGACTAGCAGGTGGCAGCCTCATAGCCAAGGATGGGTCTATTGGCTTCAAAGCTCCTTCCATGGCACCACCATCGTGCGATACCTAAAAGATTATACAAAAAAACAGGCGTAAAACTTCTGAAATATTGTCCGCTTGATCAATTTTTACCATCCAATGAAATCAGAATTTGCATTTCTATAAGATATAATAGGGATGCCTGTGTAACTACAGCCATTTTGCTTGTTATGTAACGTCCCAGTACTTTCACAACAAGTTTACTGGAAGTAGAATAAACGAGTAACATTTTGGCATAATGGCTCTCCATGAATTGAGCTACATGTATAAGGTGATTGGTAAATTGAAAATACTAACCTTCTCTAGCGCAGGGCAGCCATGAGCAGGAAATGCTGGTAAAAATTTGCTAGCTCCTGTGCTGTAATGATTTTCTTGGACCAACCAATTGGAAAGCTTTTTCCTTGTGCCTTTTCCAAGATCTTCACACTGTTTTGCCATGGTGTCATATGGTAGAGGCGATGTAGAGACAGCTGTTCCAGCCACTTGGCCAGCTACCTCAAGGGCCTGAAAACAAGAGAAGTGTGTTATATACTTGTCAAACATGCATGGACAGATGCCACTCCACAAGTGAGCAAGGGAGATAAGGTGCTGCTAAGGATGAGATTACTGATTCCAAAAGCTGCCCGATGCTAATAATATGAGAAACAGAAGGTGATGAAGGTATTTTGGGAATGAAGCGGGACATGTCCGCTACAGATGTTTCACTTGTTGCATCATCCTCGATCAATGATGCTGCAGGAATATCCTGTAAAAGAATATGGCAAAATTCTAATGTCATCAGTATTTTGTTACCCAAACATGTGCATGAAGCTGTATTTTTGTTCTATTCTCATTTCTCACGGTATTGAAAACCCAGAAATAAGCAAACATCCTTTCTAAACCCAAAATAATGCAGGGCCATGATTATTGATAAGACCATACCTCATCAAAGGAAAGTGACTCCTTAGAATGGGAAACCATCTGGTTATGGCCCAGATCAAGTAGCATGTGTGGACCAAAGACAAATGCATCATCAGGTGTGAATGGTTCCGACAATTGTTGCACCAAGTCATCCACCTCCACCTAAGAAGCACAAGCAGACGTGAGAGAGAGAGAGAGAGAGAGAGAGAGAGAGGAAAAGAAAGGGAGTAGGAGAATAATATTAATAAATTTTTGTACCTCGGTAGCCGTAGATAGGCTCTGAATTAATATGTCCATTATGACCTTGTCACATTCATATGCTTTGTTGCGCAACTCAAGGAGCAATGATGCGGCTAGTTGATTATCAACAGCAGATCCATATTCTCTCACATCTGCCTGAGGTTTTGAATGTACTTGAAGGTCATCACTAATGCAAAGATAAGGATCAACCTGAATTGGAAGAAGATATGCTAATAACTAAATTGAACTGCTTTTACAAAAGTTAGTGCTCATCAATGAAATTAAACTGCTTTCTGGTACCTGCTGTTTTATTCATTGTCTAATAGGCCATAGATTTGCCCATAGGTAATGACTAAATACATTTTTACAAATAAAGAAAGCTTTATATTATCAAAGGTAGCAACCTTATCCTATCGTCATTTAAGAAGCCTTGCAATAGGCAAGAAAAGGAAATGCATACTCACATCATATGGAACTAACGACTTGAGTAAATCATTCAACTCAGGAATTTGATATATTTTAGCAGCAAACATCAACATGCCTGTTGATAATATAAAAATTGATCTCTGGCATGCTGGAGGTAACATCCCTGACAATACATGATAAATAAGTCAGTTTTGTATTTTCTTCTCTTGAAAAAGAAAAAAAAAAAGCTGTTTCATTAAATTACCCATACCGTTGTTAGGGTCCAAGGATAAACTTCTAAGAGAGAGGGAAAGCTGAAAGAAGCGGACCGCAAGGCTGTCACTTGGGTTCTGCAACATTACAAGTTTGATGGATGGTGATTAGCATCAATAATAAACAAGGCCACACAAGCAAGCATATGAGAATTTGAAGCATAATCAGGCACCACATGAGCATCAAACATTTCTCATGTGTTCCTACAGGTTTGGAGATATGTTTCCAAAGAGACCATTTGAAAAGTGAAGGGTACTTAGAACCAACTACCCTGAATATAAGAGAAGAAAAAGAGGAAGTTGTGCCACCTTATTTACTACTACACATCATGGATTCACCAAGCAAAGTGGATAATACCAGTAAACAAGGGGTCACAGAAGGGAAAAAAAAAGGAGACCAACCCTATCATGGAACATCCAAGGATGTTTTTATTCAATGAAAATATAACAATCTTCACTTTGAGGCCACAATGTGAAAATAAAGTACAATAGAAAAGCAATGAGGAAAAAAAACCGCAAAAAAGAACAATATATATATATTTGAAAATCCCACCTTCAATCGTGAAGCAACAAGTGTCAGCATGAAAGAATGAGCTATAGCTTCAATATTAGAGGGCAAGTTATCTGGAAGATTAGCTTGTAGCCAGAAAGCAGACAGCAATTGAGCTATTTGATCCTCACTTAATTTCATAACATAAGGCTCCTGTATGAATCATTAACCAGATCTATGGTTAGCAACTTGCTAAACTAGACTACGAGTAAACAGCCTCAAATAAATTTCCTTACTGCATCTGCCAAGTTTGTTGTCCCAGAGGTCCGGTCAATAATAGAACTTATTTTGTAAAAATTAGGAGAATTCTTTCTAGGACGGCCCTGTTTCCAGTCTTCTTCTACAAAGTCTCTTTCCTTGAAATCATCGAGAACATTATTTTTATTCTTTTCTCTGGCACCATCCTTCTCTTTCCGAAGCTTTTCAAGTAATGCTGCAATAGATGAAAATGCAGATGCAGTATTGGAATGCCATCTTCTTGGTTCACAAATATAACCAGATTGCAAAGACACGACTCCATGGCAGGGATTGTTAGAGCTCGGTATGAGAAGCACTGAAAATATCTGGTGGGCTCCAACTCGCACCTCAACATCAGGATGCAGCATTGCCTTCAAAACTTGGACGAGAAGAGCTTCTGGAAAACCCTAAATTGAAATACTTCGCAAGTTTAGTAAGGTGTATCCAAAACAAAACTTTTGGATAGCATTCCAGGTTTAATTGTCAAGAAATTATAATGTGCTCAGAGTTTACAATTAACACAAGACACAATTTTCAAGGATGTCAGACCATAGAAGGAAAACTAGCATGAGGCATTAGTTGCTAAAGATAAATATGCATAGAGATCAAAGGTACATCAAACTCCACATACCTGCTGTGAATGAGAAGTGACTGATGTTAATGAGATCATATGAGCAAGAATAATCAATGATCTGATGGTTGCCCGAGCCACGACTCCAGAATATGGAAGATTCTCCAATGTTATGGCCATCATGTCAAACAGTGGCCGAGCATCCATAATCTGATAAAACCAGTGCAAATTCAGGTAAACTAAATGCAGGTATGGTAGAAAGATACAGTTGCTTTTCATTTACAATGATCACTTCCAACTTACCCCTTTAGCAATTTCAAATAAGCAATCTTCAATGGAATTTTGGAGCAAGACATTCATATTTGACTCTTGTTGTCCCTCAGATTCAACTGTGGCCTGAAGACTTTTCCTCAAATGTCTGCATAAGTCACTGACAAATCCAATTTCGGTCAGCACGGCTTCTGATCTAATTTGCGTAGCTAATGCTGCAGCAACTTGTACGACATAAGATTTGAGTCGTGGATCATGCATAACATTTTTGTGGTCTAAATGGCGTATAACAGCAGCTAAAACCAACTGCTGATGGCCTGAAAATGAATCGAACATCAGCAAATGCACCATTGAGAAATATTTTCATACTAAGCACAAAGGCAAATGATGCACATGAGCAAGGGAAGGTGAACAGACCAAAGAAAACAACAATCAGAATACCTGAACTCTCCAGTAAGTAGCACATATCAGACAAAACTGCCATGGACAATCCTTGCCGAGGAACCCAGTGCCGTCCAGAATCAAAGTATACAAACATTGGATCCAGTACTTGGCGCATTGTTGTGCTCTCTTTTGCCAGTTCAACCATTCTTTGAATGCAAATCCGAGCCCATACATTAGGCATGTCAATCTCTTCCCTATAACAAAAAAATAAAATAAAGTAAAATAAAAGGCATGTGGAAAATGTCAAAAGAATGAAAGAAAATCTTTCATTATTTTCCACATGCAAGTTACAATCTAGCATATAGTGCAAGAAGTTCTAGCAGTACCTAGTCAAAAGAGAAGGATCTTTCTTTTCTGGGCGTGGTCTGATGCTTGTGCAGCTTGAGATAGGATCACAACTCACAAGTGCACCTCTGCCTTCAGATCTAACTACTTCATCCACCCAATTATGATGTGGTTCACCCCTTTCATCATTATGCACATCTGGCTCATAGTTATCTAAGGTGACTTGCATAATCTGCAGTTTGGATAGATTTACAACTCAATGGGCGGAAAAAAACAATATATAAATGAGAAAAAGGGCAGTGCTCCGGTTCTACCTTGATAAAGTGGTTAACTTATGAGCAGCTCAAATCAGTCAATAACCGCAACATGTTTCTTATAATTTATATGTTAATTAGAAGTCTTCATGTTGTAATGCAATGCCTAATGGAGAGCAATGCAGCACTACATTTCTTTCTATTTGCATTAGTCCAGGATTACTTTTTCTTGGTCTCAAACTCTCAATAGGCTGTATGAAAGCACTACTGACTTGCTATATAGCTACAATTCACATTAATGACTGCAACCATTAATCAACATCAGAGTTGAGCATTAGCAGCACAACCCAATGGAGAAATGATAAGATAATTTACTTCTACTTTCACATACTCAAGGGCTTAATATAATATTGCATGTTCACCTGACTGCACCTTTAAATATGATATATTTTGCACCAAAATGGATGTATAACAAGTGGAAAACATTTTAGATTTCTGTTAATTAAAAGGGATGTAGAAGGCCATCGGTGAGTGCCAATCATGCTAAAGCTAGGCTCAGTTGGGGGGAATCTCAATATTATCTTATTCTTAAACACCTTAACATGTACTGATGACTTTCAACTAATAAACTGAGCTGTAGTGCTCAGAGATTGAGAAATTTTTATTACATAGAAACTGTTGCAAAGGACATCCAACAAGATGGATCTTATTTCCAGTAAATTTTTGGGAATAGTTTCTTGCGTCCATAACAGTGTCTTTCAGTTCAGAAGAGTAGTTAATATTAAACTTTACACAAAAATATGACTTACTATTTATATTTTCACCTGTTCTATCACCCCAACTGAATAGAATGTAAAGAAAGAAGGAAATGGATCAGTTCTAACTAACAAGACATATAATTCCCCCCCAACAAGTTATGGAAACTAATAAGATGCGCATTTAAATATAAAGTAATATCAAGGAAATTTACTCAAAGGTGCTAACCTCGTCGAAAGCAGCAAAAATGTATGAGAACTGTGCCATAAACCACACCTAGGAAACAATCATAAAGCACATAGTGAAAAATGATTATCAGAAAAAAAGAAGTCAAAATATTTGATTAAATTGTGTTTCTTCCACACATTCAAAAAACAAATGAATTACCATTGCTGAAAGGCACTGCAGGCTAGACGCTCTCAACCGATTCTTTTGATGTTCATCCCCATGCTCACGTGCCAGCTTACATACTTTGTGAACAAATTTTTCAATGTTGTGTGTGTAAGTTCCATCTGTCTGTTATGGAAATATAATACTATCAAATTATAGTTTGGAACTTTCTAGAACCTGTATTGCCAATTTATCCACTAGTAAAAGGAAGAAACAAACACCCCAACCAGCCGCAATCAGTAATTCCCAAATATACAAAGGACTGCAAATGCCCATACTATACGAATTTCACAGTGCACATCACTATAACAATCTGTAATGTTTGACCATGGCATGAGAACTCAGGTCAGGACTCTGAAAATCATATGCCTGATCCATACACTCAACCATTTTTATATCTTAGTTTTACACAGTGCCAAGAAAAAATAGAAAATGATGGATAAGCATATGCAAAAATTCCTTTGCAAAGAATGAAACCACATAAAGTGTTTCAGGTATCAAAGGCAGGAAGTCTACATGTTTTCTATGTGACATCTGAATTATATAAGTTTTGGTTTTTCTCTACAGTTTTCTTGTACTTTCCTTTCCATTATTTCTGAATGCATAGAATATCGGGCCCATCATATTTAACTCATGGTTCATCAGTTTTTGTTTCCACTCTTTCAGAATAACCAGAAAGATAAGTCACAACTTACCTGACTAAAGATGAACCTCGTTAAGGTTTGGCATCCAAGAATCAGCAAAGCGTCTTGCCTAGGTTTGTCCAACAGTTCACTAACCACATTCAACAAACTAATAGCAAAGTATACCCTGCAAAATAGGATAGAATAGTCAAAATTACCAAAAATCTTGGAAAAGTGAATGTCTGAAATAAGCTATAGCATTAAGGAAAACAATATGCAAGAGAACCAGTTAGCAGAACTCCATATGCCATGCAAAAATAAAACAATTTTTGAAATAAAAAAGAAGAGAAGAAACTTCCGCTTACATCTGCTCCTTACACATGCAGAGCAACTTATCATAAGTCTCTGTGACAATATTAATGAACTTGATGTGCTCACTTCGAAGTTCCTTGTAGCACCTTTCTTCAAGATATTTTGCAATCTATTAAAAACAAACATTTCGGATGAGACCCCAACAGAGGACATGTGATTTTCAAGTAAGTAGAGTCACTACCTTTGGGATTCGAAAAGGGTTTTTTGCAGCATATTCACATAGCTTAACAATTTTTCTTTCATTTGGCGGTCCATCCTGCGTAAATTATGAAACATTGAGCTCACACCGGTCACTGACAAAAGCAGTGGAGGAGGGAAAGAAAAAGCTCATTCTAGGTACAAAAAGAATGACCGACCATCACATATTCAAATATGAACACTAAACATTTAGATAAACCCAGGCAGAGCATAAGTTGTAATATTAAAAAGATAAATATATAAAGGAATTTCACAGTCCAATTGTAAACCCCAAAGACTATTTACCAGCATCTAAAAACCAAAGAGAGGAAAAGAAGAAGAAAATTTCCAGATGGTCCAATACTCACAGACTTGGGGAAAATCTCGGCCAGCAGTTTTTTATATCGCTTGACTGGTTGTCGAGATCTGGATCTCAATGCAGGGCAGCACACACACATGCTTTCGCAAGCAGGAAATATCTTCCTGGAAATGAGACCCATTCTCGCACACTGTCATGAACAAAGAAGACGAGCGTAAATTCAGCTTGATTTTGAACTTAAATCTCAAATCAAGAAGCTGTAAGCCTAAAACAAGGAAACTAAATATCTTGAAAGAAAATGTTAAAAATGCAACACGAAGTGCTATGAAAATAGTTTTGCGTCAGGAGAAAGAGAGAAAAATTAACTCAGAAGGGAAATACAATTAAGAAAAACAAGTAGTAGGAATTTAGAATACCCAGAAACCAAAACGGTAATTTTTCTAGAAGTAAAAGGAAGCGCATGCACAGTTTTTTCTTTTGGAAGGCCAAAGAAAAGCAAACAACTCATATTCCAGTGTAGACTTCCAGAAAATTTGCATTAAAAACACTATCAAAAACAGAAACCCAAAAGTTCGCTACAGGAAGACAGAAAAGAAAGAGCCATCTAGAAAAAACAGAAATGGACACTATGACTAACTGTAGTAAGTAACAAGAATGTTCTTGTAGGCAAAAACACAAACACCCAAAGCTCTCAAAACTCCATTATTCTAACAAAAAATACCAACCCATAAAATAAAAGACTAAAACAAACCCATAAGAGATATGAGAATGAAGAATATACAGTGAAGCTGGGAATAGCACATACCTTAAGCCACAGTTGCTACAGTGCGGAGACAGATCTAGGGAGCAAAGAATCAATACTGAAAGTGAAAGAAAACAAATGCAAGAAACCAGAAGTGATCAAGAGAGAGAAAGAAAGGCGCGTGGACTTAAAGAAATTAAAGCGACCATTTTAGAGAAATAGAGAGAGAGAGACATCACGTGATGTGTGTCAGTTCTTTTACCATAACCATTAACCCATTACAGCATTACTAAATAGAGAGGGAGATGAGAGAGAGAGAGAGAGAGAGAGAGCGAGAGACGAGAGGTTTGGGTATTGGCGTCAGTACTCAGTACTCAGCAGCGAGAAAGCTTTTTTGTTCTTGTTTGAAAAGAAGGTAACAGACTAACAGGTTATCCAGGCATGGAAGGCATTTGAACTTTCAAGGCTCATACAAAATAAAATAATAATAAAATGTGTGGTCGTGACCACATTGACCATTGCTTTAATGCTTTTTGGTACAAAGACCAACCTTTATTTTGAATTTATCATCAATAATTATAATCAACAATTATTCTTGAAAATAAATTAATTACTTTTTTTTAGAAAATATGTGAATACTTACTAGAATGATTTTTTTTTATTTAGGATATTTTTTCTTAAAACTATAAATATAAAAAGTTTATGATTAATTAGCTGTATATTTTAAGATTTAATTAATAGTAACAAGGATAGATATATCCATTGATATATATATATATATATATATTAATCTCTTTTTAAAAAAGTGAAATAAGATTATAATTTGGGAAAAATGAAACATAAATTATTTTATTATGTAGACTAGACAAAAAATTATTACTGGAACGTTGAAAATTTCTGCCTTGATAGTAACACCAAATAAATGAGCTGCCTTAAGCTTCACTCTGATCTACAACTCAGGATAATGATGAACGTAGCTACTAAGGGACCTCTTATGAAAAAAACAAAACCTTCTGTCTCGATTTTAATATAAAATGATGTTATGGGTTGCGAAAACAACAATCAAAGCCATTAATGGATCAGTAATTCATTGAAAAAATCCAATACATTTACGCCACATGAGAAGGGAGAGAGAGAGAGATTAAGAATAAGCCAAATATTGTTAAACATGATTAATGTTGGCCACATGATGAAGGATAAATACAAGTGCGGAAAGTAAGTATCGTGAAACCTTTAAATCTCAGGACACCATCTTTAACCATTTGGTTAATGATTGGTAAATGTGGGGAAAAGATGCCTCGTCATGGTTATAATATTGTTACAGATTTACATTGCTCAGAACAAAAACCAAATGCAAGTTGGTGGTGATGGAGGTAGTTGAGTGGATTAAGCTTTTCAACTTCATCATGGTTCCATTATAACAAAGCCTAGCGCTAGTTCCCCCTGAAGAAAGAACAACTTGTTACTAAGATCAATCATTATCATTATTATCAGGAAAGTACAACTTGCAAAATGGCTTCAGTCATAATCCATCACTCGTCATAATCCATCACTCACTTGTCCATTTTTAGCAACAAGCATCAACTGTTTAAGTACTAGGCACCATAAATATAAATGCATAGAAGACCAGTGCATTTTGCAATTCTTTTATCATCATTCACAAAATTGTGGTGTCGATTCTCACCAACCATTTGGTACCAATTCCATATCATTCAGGTTCGTTTCTTTATCTATCGTTTTCAAACTTGACACGTCCCACATATAGGATAACATTCAATTCAAGTATTTTATGATTAAGGATTTAGCTTTCAAAGAACATACTTGATGTAAATCATGAAGCAAGTAGAATAAGTGATGGAACCTGAAGTAAAAGAACATCATTAATATCTTAAGAACTGGTTTCATCGATCTAAACAAGCAGACTGAAAGAAATTAAGAGATCCGAATATGTTGCATGAACAATTTATAATGAAAACAACACAGGGAAAAAGAAAATATGGTACAAAATATTCCCACATATACACCTGTCACCACTTGGGGCAGTATTTAGATCGCAGGTCATCAAGAATCTCTGCATGCTCAATTGGTGTTGCTTCACCACAAAACACTTCGTCCCATATCTTCGCGAGATCTGCTCAGAATGTAATCAAGTGAGTATGCTCCTAGTTCCATATTCATTGTGGAACTTGAAAAGCAAAAACATACAGTATGTACTCACTCCTGAGAGGTACATGGCAGGTGCATGGACAGACATATGAATAAGTAATGTATAGTGCATGTGTGCAGAATGGAGGGTCACATGAATGCAATCACGAATATACTTCCATCTAAGCCATCAAATTATTATGTAAATACTAAATAAGCAATGTCTATTAGAAAACTGTACAGTGGATTAGGAAAATAGTTTTGTGCCAGCAGATGTTAGACATACCAGCCTTATCTGCAGCTGAAAGGCACATGATGAGCATGTCGAATCTTGGGACTTTGGCTAAATTTTCTAGATACTTGACAGCCAAATTTGTATCATCACTGCCGTCAGATTATAACAGAAGAATTAGGCACTTCAACAAGCTTAAACAGAAAGCCACTTATCCCAATATCAACAGGAGGAAAAATTTACTTACATGAAAAAGGTGGCGACACACTTTATTATGTCAATTAGCATAGAGGCAGACAATGCATTTTTCAATATCTGTGGTAATGCACTCGGAGACATGGCCTGATGATGAAGCAAAGCAAAGTAATGTGAGTGAAATATATTAACCAACTTGTGTCAGGAAAATAGCATAAGAATCCTAGATAACAAAGCACAATTAGCAAAGACATGATTTTAATCATCTATGCCTCTGGAGACTATGCAAACAGAAAGGCATAGTTAAAACAATGATCATTACTGTGCTTGTTGACCACAAGATCTCCAATCACAAAAAGAGGTCAGTTTTTGTTTTGGTAATTGTCTTTTGCGCAACGGCATTAACAAAAAAGGATATGTAGAGCATAATCATGTTATAATTGGGTTATCTAAAACATGAATCCCTTCAAACCTCAATCACAACAACTGTACCTTCAAGAGGCGAGTCTGCAATACACGGTCACCTGAAAAGCCTCGCCAAGAAACTTCAAATTGATAAGCAGAAGTTGGAGGGGTGATGTTTTTGGCAGCTTCAGCCATGGCACGAGAAGCTGCTCGAGAAGCAAGCTCTTGTACAGAAGCTTTCAGGTCTTGCTTTCTCATTCTGTTATATCTCTGCAAAAGGTTAGTTAAACTGAGTCCTGGATAAATAACTAGGTTTAATGCTGACATACTCTACCCTTAGTTCTTCTCCCAAGTTTTGGCCCTACCAATAGTAATTTACTCTTGATCTGAAAAGAAAATAAGTGCAAAGGCAAAAAAGAAAAAGAAAAAGCAGCGATTAAAGGTGAAAAATCCTAGAAATGCAGAACAGCACAACCATTTCCAACCTTTTGCTTTAACAGCACTTGGGAAACTCAAAATCCTAAGACAAAGGTTTGCATCACTGTCGAAACAAATATAAACAAGCATCCCATGCTGCACCTGGAAACTATCTGCATTAGAACTTGGCATAGCATCAGTGTAAGAATAATTTGCTTGACCTTCGATGCTGCTTCCCACTCTCAATATTTTGTTTTCCATTTCCTCCACTGATGTAGATTTCTCAGGAACCTCTACAGCACCCTGCTGCCAGCAGAATTCAAAAGTTAACAGTTATTTGATGCAATATGAAGGTTTTAAATGTATTCTCATCAATGTGCATGAAATGCAATCACTACCCTCCATAATAAATATATATATTAAATTTAGAAAAATTTGTTAATGCACCAACATGCCGCAGCAAGCACACACAAAAATTGAAAGATGGAGTTTCTGAAAACTTTCAAGCTCGCGTTAGAGAGAAAGAGGTACATTATGGGAACTCCGACTTCAAATCTCATATATCACCCACAAAATCATAATTGAAAACAATGCACATTGTTTTCTTTAGCCTTCACTTGTAAGTTGAATCCACGCCTAGCAGCCAGTTAACAAACTGAAACAGGGGAATATCTTATTATTGTTACCTCATTCTTGCCTTTTTGACTTGTGGATACACTAGTCCTTTGAGTAATGCTTGGAACAGAATTGACCTCATATCCATTAACTTTTGTCTCTGACCTTCCTCCTTTCTGTGTTCCCTGCACAGAGCTTCTTGCTACTCCTGATGCCTTCTGGAGAATTTCCTGGAAGAATTGACAGCAATCACTTAGAAGAAATAAATTAAAGACACCAAAAACATGGGCAATGTAAAGGGAAAAGACTTGCCTTGTCATACAACATTTTGACCTCAGCATACTGTTTCTTGACTTCCTGGTTGTTAGGTTCCAACCTCAAGGCAAACTCAGAATCTGCAGTTAGCTACAATTATTATATCAGAAAGATCAAAATCATGAATTATATGCTGAAATAATACCTAGATTAACAAACAGCAAGATATGATTTGGCATTAACATACCCTCCAATGACTTTTTAAATCTTCCCAATTCCTTTCTAGCTGTTGCTCGGCGTGAGTATGCTTTTATGTAGCGGTCATCCAGATTCAAGGCCTCTGTACAGTCATCCTCGGCTTCTTGAAATCTGACATTTTTTTTTTTTTTTTTGAAATTCAGTTCGAAGTAAGGAGCTTATGATATGACAAGATACATATTAGGACAATCAGACTTTCTGGGTATGATTTATAGCAGTTGAAAGTTAACAATTTTCACAAGCAATAAGAAGCATTTCTTATACATACGTCAACTTTTCAAATGGTGCACACGTGTCCAGTGTGGAAAACTTACTTTCTGATTTTAAGATATGCCATCGCCCTATTTGCATAAGCTACTGCTGTCGGGGACAAGGCTATGCTTCTTGAATAGCATTCAATAGCTTCCTTATACTTTTTCTGCTTAAAATACTCATTACCCTGTAAGAGGAAGATTGCACTCATATCATCACCAAGAATTAAGAGTTGTGTGCAAATAATCGAATTACTTGCCTTAAAGTTCCTACCAATTCTTTCTCTGAAGTAGCATCCACTGCACTTTCTTCAGCGATGAAACTACTTGGTATACGTTCAATAGCATCAAAGTTTCTTAAATAATCGTGTTGTCCTGAACTACCTCTTGAAGAATCAATCGCTGAAGTTTTTCCTGTAGACCTTCTACTCTCACTATTCTGAGGAGGCAACAATTCAAATATGTCAATCAAACTATCACACGTCATATACTTCCTTTACAAATTTACACATAAAGCATATATGCAAACACACACAATATATGCATGTCACAGTTTCGCATGAAAATAAGACTATGAAAGCATTTAATGACTAATATCACGTCTTAAATTCCTATAATGGCAAAAAGGCTGGAAACATCCTTGTCGGTTAACATTATGGTTAGGCATGTCTTGTAGTAAGTACTCACACCTCCTAATAGGGAGTTCAATGTTAAAACTTAATATAGAGTTTAGCAAACTAAGCCCCGTGAAATTAGGGAAAAAAAAAAATAATCAGTACATTTAGAAGTCCACATTATGAGAGAGAAAATTAAAACAAAGGTTCTAGAAAGGAATTCCACTCAAATGTTCAGCTTCAATATTTTCTCCAAGCAATTTGCTTCATAATTATTCACAGAGTGGAAAGCACCAATATTTTTGAGGTTTAAAAAAAATGGAGTTACCTTATCAGAAGAGTGTGGCTTCATCTTTTTGTCTTTGTCCTTAAGCGAGAGTTCCCAATCCTGCAAGTCATTCAAAAACCCCTGGAAATCCTGGAAAAGGAGTAAGAAAGAACAATACGTAACAGCAATTAAACGGATGGAAACACTCATCATAGAAACTACTAAACCAATAAAACCCTAAATCAAACATGCAAATGCAAGTGAAGCCTTAAAAGATTAAGCATTTATCTTGAGATAAGAACCATTCCTTTCGTATTTCGCCCTTTGATCACCAACTAAACAAAGCTTCAAAAACTGAAATAGAAGTAACAAAATTAACGTACCAGAGCTTGATCACGCCCATGCTTGGTCGGAACCCTAGCCATAGGCAGGAAGGAGTGTAAAGTCCACAGCTGCAGATGTAGGCGTCGTTTTAAGATGTTTCTCGCACATAAACTGAAATCTGTGAGAGAGGGGATTATATAGCTTTTGACGATTGAGAATGGCATATGGATTCACAGTCATTAAGAATGGTCTAGTACACCAGTGTAGCAACTACACGCCATGTCGTTTAGTATGGATATAGCCGGACCCACAAAAATGACCGAACGACGGAATCACCCTTACGCAGTTTTTTTTTATAAAAAAAAAAAAAAAAAAAAAAAAATCAACTGACCAATAGTTCAAACAAACGACATCGACCTTTTTAAATGATAGCCAACCTTTTGGCTTTATAAACAATATGAACGACAGAATCACGGGACCAAGCATAATTGCTTCTTTTCAACATGTCGTTCTAAATGCAAGTATTTGGGCTTCTATAAAGGCAACCCTAAGCCCGACACGTCGAAAATAATATTTGATTTGACAACATAAAAATATTCTAATTCATTGTTCCCAATAAAAAATAGCTACGGACATAAAAATATTTCTTCAATCCGAATCCGAAATGGTAAAGTAAATTTGGTCTCTAAGATGCGTTTTGTTGGAATCTAAATTTTAAGATTAATTTCTAATCTAAGTTCAAACCTATCAAACAGTACAATTTATTTCACACGCTTGAACCAAAAAGCCAATGGCTAGATTTAAATTTTAAACGTAACTAGATTGTAAATGAACAAGGCTGCTCAAGAGTTAGCATCAGCATCAAGCTCAAGCTCAGCTTGTTTACCATCAAGCTCATTAAAATTTCAATAAAATCTATTTCCTATATTCCATTAGATGGAGCAAATGTTGATAGTATTCAATCCTATTTTTATATAAAAACAATCCAAGCACTCTCTTATTACAGAATATAATACAGTATGGTACAAGATTGTCTGCATCTATCAAGTCATGTACTGAAGCAGTTTAGCACTATCTTTCTTAACAGGCAGAAACAGCCCGCATCTTTTCCCGTATCGCCTTGTAACATTGCAGGCTACACAGTGGCAGCTTTGACTTCGAATCGCGATACTTGTATGGATTAGTACAGGATGGAGCAGCACATTTTTCTCGGGGAGGAGGGTAGCTGAAAGTTAAACACGGAAGACAAAACCATCAGCATAAACACTAGCAAACGAGTACACAAGCCTAGATAGTTTATAAATGGAGAATACGTCGAAGGGTCTAGTGCCAGCAACACTACTAATAGTTAATCAAACAATTCAGTCTGCATGTGCTTATCATGTGCGCAAGATCAAGTGAATGATGCTAAATCTAATGGTTGAAAATTTATTTACTCTGAATATATGTACAGATATAGTATAGGTAAGAAGGCTAATACAAGAAACTTTAGGAATGCATATTAAACAAGCTAGTTGGTCAACCCCTGTGAAGCGAAACTTGGGCAAAACTGTTGTATTCACAAATTAACTGAAAAGCAGCAAATAGAGAGAATATGAAACAAGAGAACAAAAATTTATACCTGCAAGGCTTGGGGTCAAATATACTAGGCAGGCCCATCTCATTAGGGAATGTTACCACTGTTCCTGAAGGACCCATGACCCATCTAACATGGTCCGATGTAAGCATCAGAGCATTTGCAGCTTTTTCCTGCATATATGGTTAAAATGCTTCATGATTTGTACATCAGGACATTCAATATCTTAAGGTGCCCAATGGAAACGGAAAATAGTGACACAAGGAAAATGCCCATCGTGCATTATATACTACCTGCGCTAATTCTTCTTGCCGTTTCTTCATTTTATCTTCTCGCTTCTTCCTACTGGAATCTTGGCCCAAAATTTTTCTGATTGCCTCAGCCTAAGATTGTCTCAAAAGTTAAGCAATAATGTCTCTCCCACAAGTGTCAAATTCATAAGGTAAGGAAAGAATATGCACAGACATACAAACAAACAGAAGCACAAAACAGATATACCTCTGATTCCCTAGCTGCCTTCTCCACTTGCATCCTACGCCTCTGAAGAGCCTCAGCTCTTTTCAGTTGCTGCTCCACTTCAGTAAGTTTCTCCTTTTGCTCTGGCACCAAGACAGTTGAGAATTTACATGCATATTAATTTCAGTACACATTCAATAGAGGAGTCAAAAAAACAAAAACAAAAGCAACTACTCACTTTTGGGAGGAGCTGGAGGCAAACCATTCGGGAACTCAATAAAACTAGCACCAAAACTTGAAGAGACATCTTTGCCAGTTTGAAGTGCACGCTGACGTGTGGTAACTGTCATTTCCTTCTTAGAGTTTCCCATTATATCAACTAATTCTTTTCTTATTTTCTTCCTCTTTGTTGTAGGCTCGCCATCTGAACCCAGTTCTTCCTCTTCCAAATAGTCAGTATCATCAGATGCTATCCCTGATTTAGACTTCTTACTCTCCTTGCCAAATCTTAATGAGCTCTGATCTCCAACATCTGCATCATATAGACCGTCAATATTTCTTTTCAACACCCTTGATATCTTCCGTTGTTTCCTACTTCTTCCTTGCTCTTCGTCTTCATTTTCTGCGCCATAATCAGTAGTGATCTTAGATGTTTTGACTTTTTCGAGGTACCGAATCTCATCATCGTCCTCACCCTCATCATCAATAACTCCATCTAACAAGCGTTTCTTTGGGACCCGTTTGCTCTTACGAACAGGTTCATAGTTATCTGTTTGTTTTGGAGAGAGATTTTCATCAGGCATCCTAACCCTTGAGACATCTGTTTTCCCAACACTTAAACCACTTCTAGAGAAATCTTTCCATGGAACTCCTCGCAAACCACTCCCCTTATCTGAAGCAAAAGAAGGATTGTCATCCACATTCTCCTGCAACAAGAATGAAATGAGCTACTAGTGTTGCCTGAATAATGTTCAGAAATTAGAAGGAAGTGCAACAGATCATAGTTAAGTGGATGATAAAGGAAGCAAACACGATTAAAAGATAAAAAAAGAAAAAGAAATTTCCAGCAGATGCATTAGATAAACATACGAATTTCAAACAATTTAGAAACTCTTATACTGTTATTGTTTTATCCAGTTTGAACATATAAAATAACAAGGAACAAGAAGTAAACATTGCAATCCTTTAATTCCTCATACATAAACATATCGAGATATACAGACTTAAAATTCTGAAGTATTCATTAATTGGCATGAGTAGTCACTGCAAACTATTTCTTCTTTAAAATTTATTCACAGCCTACTTTGCCACCCTGTGAAAGCGACAGTCAAAATATAATCCAGAAAATTAGGTCATAGATTTAGCACATTTTGAACAGTAAGTACCTCAATCGACTTCTGTTGGAAATCTTGGAAGCGAGAAGACCTGGTAGACGAAGACCCAACAGCAGAAGCACCATCAGATGCAGACTTGGCATTTATGGTTCGTGTGATGCCACCAACTTTAAGCTTGACCTTTTTCACTTTATTCTCATTTCCGACTCCATCTGAAACAGCTTTACACTGCCCCAAGTTGCTTGAGTTTTTCCAGTTAGCTGGGGCAAGAACACCTTCACTGCATCTTCTAGAATCCACTCCGCTGTGCCTCTGCTCATTGCTTCCTCGAAAAGAGCCATTGTTGGAGGCCTCATCAGATTCTGCAAATACTCCATCTTCAGGCTTCATTGTATTCTGGGCAGATTCAGAGTCCATAATTAGCAGATGAAGCTCCTGAGATGCATAGAATCAAACAAACTTCTTTCTTTTGAATAAATGAACCATAATCATTACTGTAAGTAGTTAACATTTTGCTTACGCTGTCTGAGGGTGATGTGGATGACAAGGATGAAATGTCTTGGTAATCAGAAGGTGGCTGTGACTCATTCCGAGGACGACGGAACGTTGAACTTCTCCTCTTCCGCACAGCACTGCTTGCATCACTAAACCCAAAACCCTCCATACTGCTAAAGAAGTTGAAGCAGATGAATAGTGATAGTGTTAATAACAAAAGCAAAAGTACAGACGAAGTAATTGCTCGTCGATTCTTAACGCAGCATCATTTAGTAATTCATGTCTCTTTGCACGGAAGCCAGGAAAAATAAAAACACGAAAAGAGCCAAAAGATCAATTGAGCAAGCATCAGTACAATACAGTGAACATAACTTCTAGTTTATTCCAGATTCGTTGTTCAACAATAACAGAAAAAAAAATAGCATATTCTCTATTTGATAATTTAAAAAAATGACAGAGAAAAAAAAAAAAAGAAAAAGAAAAAGACTAGATGATTTACTGACATCTATTTCCTAGGACTGAAAGTCAGCATAAACACAAATTCCTCAGGATATTATATATTTCTACTCTCCATTCTTCCTAGATTTGGATTTCCAATAAACAAATTTGGCATGAAAACCACAATCCCAGTTCATTGCAAGACTATTAAAAAAAAAAAACCACTTACAAAATCTAATAGTAATAATACTAAATGATCGAAAAATCCAAAATTCATAACACTCCAAATTGTTGCATAAAAACGGCTATCAAGACCGAATTTAAACATTAGAAATCGAAAGTATAGACTGAATCCAAAGAACATCAACCCGCATAAAACAACTGGGAACTAGATCCATATGTACGAAAATCAACCGAAAAGTAATTCCTATCAGCAAATTTGACGCCAAGCCAGAAATAGAGAAATCAAAATACCTAGATGAGAAATCCTCTCAAAAAACAGAATCCAAATGAAATACCTATATAACAAGTTCTAAAAGAAACCAAAACGAAATCAAATGGGAATAAAGAAGGGCAATTTACTTGTCTGGGTCGTAATGAAAAAAGCGTCAAATTCCTAAGTCGACCTCTACAAACAATAACCAATAAATATATACAGTGTCAGCATAAGAGGCAGAGTGATAGGGTTTAGGTTAATGGATACAGGTAAGATAATTAGCCAGGTGGCGGAGAGTGATTGGAAAGGGAAAGGAGGAGGAGGAGGAGGAGAAGGAGGAGGAGATGGTGGGTCTTTGATGAATTGATGAAATATGTTAGAGGTAGAGAAGACGAATGGTGGAAAGGATCTATTACAAGATTGAATTTCAACATCATCTTTGTAGACTCCACATCTAAAACCCACTAGTTCCCTGTACTCTTTGTTGGGTCACCACCCTCGCACCCTATCTCTCCTCTTCTGCTGTTGGGTGATGCAGCTTCTTCTGGTTTGGGTTAATTGTACCTCCCAAAGTAACGTCCAAAACGCAGGAAAGTAAGCAATTTGGTTACCCAACCATGTGGCCTGGTCCATGTCTGGTTCGGTACAGTATAAAATATTAATGAAAAATGTTAAAATTTTGTAGCATGTGTGTAACAGTTACAGTCTTCCGGTTTTTATTGTTCATCTTCCCGCCAGGAATCCGTCGCCTTTAATCCGATCCGATCCAATTGACCACTGTAAACGCTCTCGTCAAACGACAAGCGTGCTAATGCAAGGGAAAAGAGTTCTAAGTGGTCAAACGACAAGGAATGGATGAACATACTTGACTTAAACCGACCAAATTGAACCACCTTGGTTTGGTTTAATTCAGTTTTTAACACATGCAGTTTGATTTTGATTTGTGCAGAAAAGATCAAAACTTTTTTGTTCCGTTTTGACTTTCATGAAACCACAAAATAAGCCCAAAATTGTCAAAAAAAAAAAAAAAAAAAAGCTAAAACCGATTGAACCAACTAAATCGAATTAAATTCAATTTTAATTAAAAAAAAAAAAATCATTTGCTTAGTTTGCTCTGGTTCTAACCAACCTGATGCTCATCCTTACAAGCAACATAGGATAGATGCTCCTAGCATTGAATGACATGTGAGTTAATGGATTCAATTTATTTCGTTGTTAGATATAAGACTGTGGATAAATCAAGCCACTCATAAATTATATTTAAAATTCAATTCAAAAATATATTTTATTTGAATTTATTTGATAAAACTAACCAATTAGGTTCAAGTTTATTTATCGAACCTATTAATTAATAAGTAGAATTTAAATATTAGTATAAATTTCGTTAAGTGACTCGCGAACTAGTTTGATTAAATCACCTTGTCAATGAGCTGAATCCCAGCTTATAAGCAAATCATAACATATATGTTTTTATTGTACTTTAAAGTTTCTAAACTTGAGCTCAATTCTTTTCCACGAGCCAAGTTCGAATTGGCTTTTAAAGGTAGAAGAATCATGTACAGTAACTTCTATAAATGTATAAAATGCAGTTAGTGAATTAAACTGCAGTACAGGAACCACTGAACAGGATGAGTCCCGACTTTCAACCGCACAAACTGTCAGAAATATACGTTTGCCATTTATTCGTAAGGCACGGTCTGTCGTCGCGTGACAATTCATAGATTGTATGAAATTTCACGTTACATGAGTTTCTGCCTATTTAGTATAAACTAGGTGTAGACTATTTTCGAACGTCTATATTTTCAATTCAATATAGGATAAACATGATTTATTGCAAGAATACATAAGGTATGTAAATATCTCCTCCAATCAGCAATTGCATGAATGTAATATTTTTTATTTTTTATTTTTTATTTTTTACTCAAAGAAGGAAACTATTAAGTGTGTTAGTCATTTCTCTATCGGCTCGGGCTACCGTTTATGTGTTGACGTCCCAATTTAAGACACCCCATAAGGTGCATTGATAGAAGACGCTGCCCCTTCCTACAGGATTATAGCGGTCCTCATATGTAACGGGATGCTGTCGTGGATGATCGAATATGAATAATCAAGCAGAATGATCAACGTCTTTACCATCAGGCCACCACTTTAGGCGATGAATATAGTAGATTTATGGATCACTTTCTCTTTATTATTTTAATGAATTATATCACATATATCCTCAATTGAATTTTAATTACGAGATTCCCCTTCCTAGATCAAATCCCATAATTAATTTTTCCACGTTCTTACTATAAATTACACTCACCCTAATTATATATATCTCACCAGTCTTACTTATTCTCATATATCTCAACCAGTCCTCGAATTTTCACATATCTTAACCAATCTTCAAAACCCTAATTTCCATTTTCCTTTAAAGATCAGATCACCATGGAGAGGCTAGCCAATCTGAGAGGCATAATCTCAAGCGGCTGCAATATTTTCCTTGTGGTCTTCAACTTTTTGACAATGGCAGTAGCAGGCTTCATTTTGTGGGCTGGTTTTGCCCTAGCTAGTGGCAATACCTACTGTGTTCAGTCGATATCGACGCCCATGATTTCCATAGGATTTATTTTGCTAGTTGTTTCAATTCTAGGCTTAATCGGTTCTTGCTGTCGGATTAACACTCTTCTTGCCGTTTACTTGGTCATACTGTTTCTTGTTACTGTTTCACTTGTCGTTTTTACTGTATTTGCTATTGTCGTAGCCAGTAAAGGAAGTACAAGTAAAGATGGCAAGCTTAGTCTTGATAACTACTCCAACTGGCTTCAAAAGAAAGTGCAGAGCAATAAAAACTGGTTCAAAATCAAAGCTTGTTTGCAAGAATCTGAATTATGCTTAGTCCTTTCCAAGAAGTCTAATATGACTGAATATCAACTCTTTCATTCCAAATTATCTTCCATTCAGGTAAGTGCAACATTTGTCTACCGAGGTAACGACTGAGATTCTCAGGATTTACCCATGAACCAAACTAATGAAAAATACATTTTTCAAAAACGATATATGAGTCGACATATAGATCGAGTTTAGTCAAGTTTTATCCGCCTTTAATTCATTTTAAATTACTTTTGTGTAGGATGGATGTTGCAATCCATCGAAAGAGTGTGGATTCACTTATGTTCGTCCAACAATGTGGAACACCATAGATGGGAATTTTAGCAACCCAGATTGCAAAAAATGGAGCAATAATCCAAAAGAGCTATGCTATAATTGCGAGTCATGCAAGGTTGGATTCCTCAAAGACACAAGGATTAGCTGGTTAACCATTGTAAAAAGCAATGCTTTCTTCATCACTTTCCTTTTTGTTCTCTTTGTTGCTGGCTTTATTGCGTTTAAGAGGAATTAATTATGGCTATTAGTATTAACTTCGATAAATAACTATGATGTCTTTTAACTTTTGTTTTGGCTCGCTATCAAATTCTTTTGTTCAAAATGTTAGCATTTTACTGTTGAGTCGACACCTTTTGTGGATGCAATATATTAAAATTACTATTCATGTAATTAGATGGCAGCCCATAAAATGAATTATTATATTATATAAATGTTAACAAGGCCCAATGGGCTACCCAATAAGAAAGTGAACGTGGCACATGAAGCAAACAGGGAAACGAAGGTCGGGAGAGAGATGGTAAGGTGACGGGGAGGGTTACGTGGATGACGCGAACTGCGTCAGGAGAGAGGTCAAATCTGAAGAGATGGGGTGACAAATGGAAAATCTACAAATTATCAATCAACAATCAAACAGTAAGTGACGTGTTTGATTGATCAGACCACTGATGTTGACGCATTTCACCTCTCTCTTTATTTAGACAGTATCGCGCGAGAAGCGCGGGTGCTCCCTTTTCATCGCTACACGTATGGCCCACGTCAACGTTATCGCACTCAAAAATCTTAGCACTCTCCTGGGTCCCACTCCCTTAGTTTTTGTAATACAATTTTCTTTTGATAATAGTTCTTTAAAAAATTAATAAAAAATAATCTTGATTGCTGTATTCTCTAATCAAGAATAATTTTATAAGAACCAGAAAAAATATTTCTATAATTTTACCCCTCGTATATGAAAATTTTAAAAAATAAACAATATATTAAAATTTCATATTGGTCGAACCAGTAAAATGAACAGGTTAGATAGCGAAGTGAATTATATTAGCAGACCAACCTTAATTATTTATTGGTACTGAAATATCACAGCTGAAGGTTTTACCATAATATAAAATATAAAATAAAATTTAATTTGGATGTACAAGGGAAAATTAACATTACCATATTTAATTAGATTTGTCCAACATGGCCACTGTTAGGTCCTCCCAATGTTAGGACTACTCCTTGAAGATCATTTCTCTGCTTTGGTTCTTTGGCTAATGTTGGACCACCTGTTGTTACTGGATATGTTCTACTCATTTGAGTTTCCCGGAAACCCTGACCGGCCGGAAATGTCGATGACTGCCTTGAAGGCTTTAAGGTTTCAATGTGAGAAAATGGTAGACTATTGATAACTTGGTTTGCTGGAGTTGACCCTCTTGAGGGAACTTCAGGTGCCTAATAACATAAAACTTACTAATATGTTATTGCTAAGTAACTTGAAATGAAGATGCTTAAAAATGAAAGAAAACGTAAAAGTATTGAATAAAGGAAGCTTACAGGTGCAAACAAGACTCCTCGGAAGATTTTCCCATTAACAGTTGCAGTCATCAGAAGACCTGAGTCAAATGCTCCATCAACTCTGCCGCGGACCTCGGCACCAATCTTTTAAATTAAAAGCCAAATAAAAGAAAATGTTAAGCAAGAATAATGAAGAACATACACAATTGACAATCCAAACTTACCAGGTTTTGAATAGGGCCTGCAGCAATATCTTTCGGTTTTTCTTCGATAGCTGGGAAACGAAGTCCTTGTTTACCTCTACTATGAACAACATGAACACATTGTTCAGGTCTTTTGTGATGTCTTAATATTTGGAGATTGTATGGAGTGCTTGTTTGGAGTGTATTTCCAATTAATTCTTTTTGGTAATTAGTAGCATCATTAGGTTGGCAATTTCTTGGAATTTGATTTAATTTGAACAAATTAAATCCTTGAGCAGGTGTAATGGAATCTGCCGCTTTTCTAACTGGAGTCTGCTCTTGATCGGATTGCGATGGAGAAGAATGTTGAGAGAGTGAAAGAGAATGTTCTTCCTGTTCCGATTCAACCTCCCATGACTTTGAATTAGCGGTTCTTTTCCTTTTTGTATATGGAATATCTGAAATGCAAGACATAATGTTAAGAATATTTACCCTTATATATGCTAATGAAAGACGCAATCATATCATTTTAAACCAACCAGAAGTGAACCAAAAAGCTTTTTTCAATTCTGATTCCAGTCCATGAACTCCTTTCCTGACTGAGTTATTTTCAGCTCCTCCAGGAGCCTGATTCCAATGTTTTCCGAAAATTTTGTACTCGGAAATATTGTGACGACCATTAGGATGTGTTGCTCCAAGCTGCAAGATCAACAACTCGTTCAGAGGACGTTCATCCTCTCCGCATCTGCATACATGCATACAAAAACTAAGAAAATAACTTTCACTTTCAATAATTTCGTCACAATTAGTATTAGTGAAGCCAAAAGGTTACCCTCCATAGATAGCAATATCCGAGTCCGTAACAACAGCAGTATGAGAAAATCGCCCTTGAGGTTGCTGGCCACATATATCGAGTCGAGTCCACGAACAAGCAACCACATCGAGAACCCAAACATCATTGTAATAATGTTTATCTCCAACTCCACCAATGACATAAACCTGCAGAATGCATAAAAGCACATCTATGATTATGTGCTATCTTATCCAAAAACCAATTTGAAAAAGAAACACTCAAATATTACTTGCCTTGTTCCCGATATTTACAGCAGAATGACCTGCTCTGGCACGCGGCGAACATCCTTGAACGATAAGCTGTCAGGAAAAACAAAACATCAAATGTTAAGACAATTTACCATGTAAAAAAAAAAAACATCACTTGATGACTGCAAATAAGTTCAATACCTTTGTCCAAGTCATCGTATCAGTATCGAGTACATCAACATCGCCATAATACCGGTCATCGCAATCACCACCATACACAAAAAGTTCATTACCTATTGCAACAGCACTATGACTATCCCTGGGAACAGGAATATCTCCCTTAACTGCCGGACACCTCCATCGCATAGTCTTAAGGTCTAAAACATGCAAATCATTTAAATAATTTGCTTCACCTTCTCCACTACCCCCAAATATCATTATCATATCATCACCAATAAGCGTGGCAGTGTGACTCTCGCGAGGACTTGGAGGAGTTCCTTTACATTCAGGGTGAAACCATTCTTTCGTAACAAGATCTAATACATGAAGATCATTTACTTTCTTAGAGCCATTAGTACCTCCAAATACGAACATTTGACGCCCCACAACAACAGCACTATGGCTATCTCTCGGGCCCGGTCCTTGCCCAGTAGTTGCAAGAGTATCCCAAGACATAGTATCAAGATTTAGAGTTAGGACATCACCGAAATGCAAACCCCCGAAACATCCCTGAAATCAGAAAACAGAGTTAGTATATTTTGACCATGGAGGTAAAGAATGAAAACTGCTAGACAACACGTTACAAATGAGATAGTTCAAGAACCTTTTCTTTTGGTACTGTCTTCCATTTTATTTTTCCCTTTCAAGAATTAGGAAACATGATAGAATTGGCATAACCAAAATTAGAAGCAAGTTTTTCTATAATTATTATACTAAAGAGAAAAATCCGATAAGTGAAATTCATCATCTTGTCTTCGATTGAATGTTGCAAAGACAAAGAAAACAAAAAGTAAATAATCATTATGAGGAAACTATTTTCTTTTTTATTTTCTTGTTCCTGCAATTTACTATATGGAAGCATAAATATAACAATAAAATAAATAGCACAACAAATGGAAAGAAAAGGAAAGAGGCTAAGAGAGATAACCCAAAGCATGAAAAATTGCTACTATATCAAGAAAGCAGAAAGAAAATTAGCCTCCTTCCTTCCAACAAGAACTCTTCAAAAAAGTACAGAAATTATATAACCAACACCATACAGAACAATAAAAAATAGGAAAAACCTAAGATTCTTGAAGAAAGTTTAGGTTTCCTTTGCCAAATATATTACTAGACAAAGAATAAAGGGCCAAATTCTAATTATAACATGAAACAAAACTAGAGAGAAAAAAAATAAAAAAAACATCTCATGACTTAACAATAAAGAATAAAAAATAAGGTAACCAAAAAGCCAAGTTTATCAAGGTTTGCACTTCAGACCCAAAAAAATAAAGAAAGTAAATAACAAAACATACCCCAAAGACATAAACAAATCCATGAGAGTAGCAAGCAGAGTGCCCCCATCTTTGAGAAGGATTAAATCCAAGCAACTTAGGATAGAGCCACATTGCGTTTTTTGTTGCAGTTTCATCTCCAAGAGACCCCATTATAATTAATTCTCTCTCTGTCTTTCTTTCTTTCTCTGTCTGTTTGAGTGTCTGGAAGCTGGAAGTTTAGTCTACTTGTTAAACAGTATTTAGCCTTGACAAGGATAAAGAAAAGGGTGGAGGAAAAAATAGAGTAGAGAGGGTCAAAAATAGAGTAATATATCAACTATCAGTGTCAATAGACATGAAAATATGGGCGCTTTCAAGTCTCAATCACTGTGGCAACCAACATCAACAGGAGGTTGAAGTGAAAACAGCAATTTAATTGATAATATTATTTATCTTTAATTCTTTCTTGCACCTTTTAAAAGATATTCTTCATCAAAGAAAAATAAAAGAAAATTCTTTGCTGTTAGAGAATATATAAAACAATTCATGTAAAATCATAAGAACTTGACTGTTGATTGAGAAACAAAGACAGAAAGAGAGCTTTTTTTATTTTTCTTTTTTCTTTTTTTGCATTCTTTTTAATTCTAAATTTGTTTTTACAAATATAATTGTTTGGTCACTTTTCATACTTGTCTAACTGAAAATGATGGAGAGTGGGGGCATTGGGTTGTGGGAAATGATGGGAAGGTGTTTGATGAGTGTCATTTGTAAGGATTTTTTGACAGCATTATAAGTTTATTAGGAGAAGGACAGGAAGAAAGCAAGAAAAGAGCTTTTGTTTCCCTTTTCTTTTCTGCTAAACTCACATGTTGGGTTTTAATTAATTTCTTTCTTTCTTTCTTTCTTTCCTTGCTAGAATGATAATATTGGGATTGATGAAAGGAAAGTTTTCCTCTCCATACACTTTCTTTTTTTCTTTTTCTTTATTTATTTATATCCATTCACCCACCTCCCAATTTTCAAGGTGGGTTATTGATGTGGATCTAGAAAGAAATGTCTCTTCTCTAGGCTCTTTGGGAAAAGGGTGGGGCTTTGTGTTGTGCAAATTCTTTTCTAGTTTTGGAAAATGGAATGGTTTTTGTTTCTCTCAAAAGGTTTAGGTTTCTGAAAGTTCAAAAGCATATAATTAATTACTTAGTTAATTAGTAGAATACATAAGAGTTTGGCATTTTCTTTTTCTTTTTTTTAAAATTTTTCTACCTTTGTCTATACATAACATAACAAGCTTAGTTATTATGAGTTTGATATGATATATAGTATAGTGTATGCCATGAAACTTGTGCTTTAAAAAAAAAAAATGATATGACAAGTCTGTTGGGTCATGCACATGGAGACCATTTTTCCTACTGCTATGACTCCTTTTTCCATTTTCTTTTATTTCCCTTTTCTCCCTTCAAAATTACCAAAATTAAAGTTGTTCAATAATTGAGACTGTCATTTCCTTCAACAATTAAATTAAACCTGTCATATATAATTTCACCCCTTAGCTACTCAAAATTACTTATTAAAAAATAATTAAAAAAAGAAAATTGATTGGTCCTCTATGGTGAGAAGAAAGAAGCTGCAAAACAAAAACATAGTATTGGACGCACGAAACGAGGGAAGACGTAAAATACACGCGAAGAACACGGGAGATTTTTACTTTCTCGCCCTTGATAGATTCACGTGAGGGACTTGCCCTTTCTTTTCTTTGTAACTTGAAATCAAACCTTTTTTTTTTTTTCCTTCTATTCAATTATTCACTTCATTGCTTCCTTTATTTTTAATTTCTTGTAAAGGGAAAAAAATAAAAAAGACAAGACATCTGTCTTATCGAGGATGTGTTAATGTTGGTGTTTCAAACTTTTTGTACTAAACAGTAGTAAATTAATCCATTGTCATTTGATTAATTTGAATCAAATCGATTTAATCAATCATTTTTAACTATTTTTTAATGATTTTTTCAATATTTCTTTACGAAAATTGAAACTGAATTCGATTTACTAAAAATACACCAAATTAAATTAGTTATACCAGTTTAACCACGAATGCTCAATCCTCAATATACTCGAAAATAAGTCATTCTTTACCTTTTTTTATTATTATTATTATTATTTTTTATAACCTTGCATGTACAAGAATAAGAATTTCATCGAATGCATAAGAAGAGATTACACGTACAAAAGTAAAAACCAAGGAAATTAAGGCTTATTTTTATATTTTTTTTTCTTTTTCAAATTCAAGATAGAAACAGTTAATAAAAATTTGCATTTCTTGGAATATGAATGGCTCAACGTGACGGGTACGTGCAGTTGATTGATATCATATCATAACTTATAACTATTCCATTACACAAACCCACATATACTGTTCGAGATTCCCTAATAAAGAGAGAATAACCAAAAAAAGATTTTATCCTTGTAAATTCAAACTAATGGAGTGTTAAATGTGCAAATTACGAATATTTATGTTTCTTTTGCAAAATAAGGATCCGAAAACCACTTATAGGGAAAGACCATCATGAAACTCGAAGCCAGATTAAAGATTTGATTACCCACATACTAAAACTTCAACCAAAAAAATGGATTCCTTCCAAAGAATTGAATAAATCAAACGATTTACATGATTTACATAGCGTTATGGGGAATAAAACTTTGTTTCAACATTGTCACTATACATGGTGCAATATGATGTGACTGATTTTCACACCAAAGCCGTGCAATTATAGAAACAGCTACCAGTAAGTTACTAGAGAAGATGTTACCTCAGGCTTCCTGCACCAGCAGACGCTAGAACATGTGTTCTGATATTGGCATACCTTTGTCTTCTGTTATAGTTAAAATGCCTTTTACTATAGCAACTCAGAAACAGTTCAGAAAAGAAAAGCATTCTGTAACCATTTTTCTACCCAGAACGAATCAAGGATGATAATCAGATAGCGAAAAATCAAACCATGCCTTCGACATAATTTAGATTTTTTATGTCTGGAAAACATCTGGAAAACATGCATATACTTACATTAAGAATCATAATCTAGACTCGTAGGAAAAGAGATTTCTTTGTGCATCTGTTGGATTCAACAACCATTGGCAGAACATCCATGCTGCACCAACCACTGATAAAAGCGATAGTATAGCCAAAAATCCAAAATGTGAAGCATCATTAGCAACTATTGCCACTCCCAACATTACTGACTCCGCCAAACTTGCAATAGAAACCTCTGTTGCCCCTATAAGATTTGCTTTAGATGATGGGATTCCGGTTTGGAGAATCTGTGCCCCCACAACATCATATGACATGTGTCCCAATCTTGACAAAACCTATACATATCGAGTTTGGTCAAATCACCTCTGATGTCTCAAAATAATTGCAAGCAAGTGGGAGAGAAGAGTAACAGCTTGCATGCACCTACATATGATATATCTTGATACTGATATGAGATGTCTGATATAATTCCCAGAAGTATACACACCAGAGTAGTAATGGTTTTGGAGTTTATTTATCATGTTTCAAACTAAAAATTTATTTTCCAAATTATAAACTAAAAATTGATTTCGTAGTATATGTATGTAATGAGGAAAAAAAATGATTCTTACAATCAATCCCAAGAAAAAGAGAGGAGGGCTGTTCTGTGAAAGAGCTCCACTCCAATATACAGCAACAGCTAGGGTGAGAAGTGAAGCCTGAAATACCAAACCAGCAGCTCCAGCCTGCTCAAAGAGAAAAGAAATCTAAGAACCAGAACTATAACTCAGAAAATTTAACAGATCTGTAGCAACTATGTGAAGCATAAAGTAACCTTCAAAATGCCCAGCTGCCTGACCAAGGTTGCAGATAGGAATGTTGCCACAACGCCCATTGAAGCACATAATCCACTAAAACCCCCAATCATAGATGGATTTACTCCTGTTAGCAAAGGGAAGCACAGAATCCACATAATTTATATTAGCAAAGGGAATTAAATGAAGAATGTCAAAAGGTTTACCAAATTAAAGCTTATAAAAAGTAAATCCTCATCAATGGAACTTCAAAATGAAATGAAAGATGAGATCATCTTAGAACCAAATAAAAAATTGTCATCAGCTGACATATCAAAACAGGGCAATAATCAACCACACAGAGATACCTCGAGAAAAGACATACGGATATTCAATATACCAACAGCATAAGCATGTATGGTTACAGAAAGAAGAATATTGGTGATAACTTTAAGAAATCAAGTTTTGAGCAGATTTCTAAATGTGAGTTGACATTGCTTCAACCTTGAAGTCAGATACAGAAGTAAAGAACCCTGGATCTGAAATTCTTTTAACACTTGAGATCTATAAAAAGTGAATGACAATTGGGAAAAGGTTCTGAAAAGTACCACGTTGTGTTAGAAATGCTGTCATCAAACTGCCCGGAGCAAGAACAACATTAAAGTATAGAAGAACATAAGAAAGGCTTGCAGGAAGAGCTGGCTGTTGCATGTATTCCTTCCACCCAAGCTTGATGGTTTCCAGTCCTCTATCCACTGCTTAAAGGAAAAGATAAATATAGCCAGAATTTTTGAACCATTTTAGAATAATAATATCCCGTAACTTTTACCTATGCTGTCAGCATCAGCAGTAGCTCCTTCAGTTGACTGTTTGCAACATGTCTGGAAAGATCTAGTGTGGTCAAGCACCCCAGTAGACAGCTTGTTGGTCAATATTGTTAGCGCAATCTGATAAAAAGGTGTTGATAGTTACAAACAATGCAGAACCCATTATTTAGCAAGAAGATACTAAAAGAGTAATTACCATAACTGGTAATGACCATATCATTAGACCAGCAGCAATCTTCAAGCAGGTCACTGGATCATATTTGGAGAGAAGAATGCCAAACAAGGATGCTCCAGCTATCTGTAATTAGTGGTTACATGACAAGTGAAAATGATTTTACCAACAGCCTAATATATGAGGGTAAATAAGAATGAATATAAAATGCTAAGTTCACACCAATTTAACGATAGAATGCTCCCCAGTAGTTGGAAATGAAGAATCACGCATGGTATTTCTTATATAATCCATAAGTAATCTTTTGAAATTGTGAATACCTCACACAGAAGATCAATTCGACTAAGAACAGCATTAGCTTGTGCAAGTGCAATTGGCCTATTCATTCCAGCTAACTGTACACACGAGAACATTACATTAGAGCGTATATTGTGATAAACTTCCCCAAAGAAGGAGAACAAAGAAAAGGATAAACACCAAATATATAAAGTATCAATGGAAGCACAACAAGCCAGTACCAGCACAACCCAATCCCGCTCCATAGCCACCCCCAATGCTACCCCACATAGCCTCTCGATAGCCCCTGTAAAAACAAGTGCAAGAAACCATGGCCGGAGAAGAATGGATGATGCAGAAGTAGGAGAAACAGTATGTGCATGAATGATCATAGTTGCAGAAAACAACTGAGCAGCCACCTGAAAGAAGCAGATGAATGAAGAGCAAAATCAGAAGAGAATAGTCCTTATCCAACTATTTAATTTATAAAATAACAGAAGGTACCTGGACTACATTTAAACCAATTGAAGAAGGTATTCTGGGATGATAATCCATAAGTTTGCCAACCAAAGGACCACCAACAATTATTGCAAGCTGTTCAAGACAGAATTTGTCAATAAATACCTTCCACCTCTAAATGTATTGATTCAACTTAACTATTGGACAAACCACAACCTTGGTGAAGAAACCCATGACTGCCACTGGTAGAAGGCTTGGATGAATCAATGCAATTGCAGAAGGCCAAGCGAAATTCCATAGTTGTTCTACTAAATTCCCAGCCAGGAAGGTAGCATAAAGTGCTGACATACAAGTGATAAAGGTGATTTGATATCAGTTCAAGAAAATATTTAATCCTCTAACTGGTAAAGAACTGATTTTGAGGAAAGGTCAAAACCTATGTAATCACTAAAGTAAACTAGTTGGAACACTTACTGAGCCAGAAAACTACAAGTTCAAGCAAATTAAGTATCTACCACCGGTAGAGATTTTCTAACTAAAATGGATGTCAGACATCAAAAGAAATAACTTTATTATGCAACATACAACATTACCATTGGAGATGCTAGCCAAACATACCAAAGATGTCAAAGATATTGCTTAAGTTTTGAGAAAGGAGAATTTATGAATCCCTCTCACTGAAATTGACTCAATGAAGCTGATTAAAACTCATGATCAGGAGAACGAGATGTTTCTTAAACACACAAACATATTAACTTGATTTTCAATCGCAGAGACTTGGCATTTTTTACCTCTAATTACCAAAAGAGGACTTAAGTTCAGAATTTCAAAATGCACTACTTGCACATTATGGAAACTTCAGGATCCTAAATGATTAAGCTGCATATTTATATCATATGCTTGATTATAAGAAGAGATTTCTGTTTCAAACTAATAAAAGAGAGTAAGTAGACTTAAGTAGAAGACCCTTTACCATATAATCCAACTGGATGAGCTGGAGTTGCTGCAAGAGCATTTTGCTCCTCCTCTGATAAAACCTAAAAGCAAACATCAGAACGACAAAAGGATAATAAGTCGTTATGACATACAGGCACTAAGTTGAGATGACATTCAAATCAACAATAATAAATCAGAAAGGAACATACAGGCAATGAAGTCAAAAGACTATCCACAAAAGTCACTTCAGCTAGTAAACTCAGAGGTTCAGCCTCAAGGATATCAGAATTAATATGAATAATAGGGGTTGAACATTCATGCTCAACTATTGATACATTTGGAACCTCATCATCGGTGAGAACATGGCTGCACTCTAAGTCAGAGTTTGTAAATGAGCACCTTGAATTTAAATTGCTGAACCTACAACAACCGCAAAGCAAAAGGATAGTTAATTGCTACCGTAATTATCTAAGTTACCAGAAAATTCTTGACATTTGATTTTACCGCCCATATATGTATTCATTTAACTCCCACTTTATGAATTGACTCTATGCATCATTGAGAATGCAGTTTCCGCAAATGTGAATAGGATTCAAAATTTATTCACATCTATTCTTGCTAACGAGAAAATAGAAACAACAGCAGAGAAAACGAAAAATAAATCAGAATTAGATATAAGGCTTTATGTCATTATGGCCTTAAAAACAGAAACAAAAGCATTAGTTGATGGAAACGATTAAAGAATACTCCTTTGATTGCCAGAGAGTAGAGAGCAAAGAAAAAGGAAAATTGAATCCACTTGAAGGAAAGAATAACGTCAAAATAAGATAAGACTAGGCCCCACGATAAAGTTGATAAACTTCAAAGAAGCAAAGTTGCTATATTTTTCCACTTCAAAAAGTAACAGAGAGCCCCAACTTGATTCATCCACAAAAATAAGTAAATATTCAAATTTTTAGCTTAGATTGTCCTTGCATTTTCTCAGCAAGCAAAAAGACAATAAGCTTTTTATCCTGTCAATTCCAAGACTTAATAAACTAAGCTAATTACGCTGCAACCAATAAGTAGAGCTCCCAAAGACCATTAATTTACTCAAAAGTCCAAATTCCTTAACAAGCAAAATACCTGAACGAAGATGAAACAGAACTAAGGTTCAACCATCGGCGAGTAGCGATGCGATAGCGGATTCTGGAAGCATGCGGTGCCGATAAAGAAGCTTGCCGTATCGAGAAGAGATAAGAATTAAAAGAGAGAGTGTGTGAAACTGAGACCATAGCCATACTAATTTCAACTGCTTTAACTTTAACAACTTCAAGTACCCCAACTTGAAGAAGAAGGACGAATTGGTACAAAATTCCTGATTATTCATGCAGCCTCCGAGAAAGGATAGTAAAGAAAAACAACACTAAAGTGTCCTTTGGCCTAATTTCTGTGGGTACATTTCATTACAAATGGTGTCAGAGTTTTAGACGATTGTATTATGAGCAAGAAAACGTTTTTTCTTTCTGGGTCAGTTTATTTTCAGATGGGTGTAGGGGTATTACGAGCAAGAGAGGCTCATCAATGCGGTGGTGTTGTGTTATGGAGTCCGCCAGTGGGCGGACAATCCAAGTAGGAGTCTTGCAACCTGTGTGTGGCTATAAGTTTTGATGAGTCATTATTCATTAGGTTTTTTATTTTTGTAGAAAGAAATATTTGGACCAATCAGATTTTGCCATGCTGCTTTGTGAATTTCCACAAATAATTTCTAAAATTCAACCTACACACCAAACAATTTAGAAACTTCCTTATAAATGACACCTATAATCTAACCCGTTGTTTTCAAAATTATGATTTTTTAAGGGAAAGAAAAACAAATAGATGACACCTATAAATCTAACCCAATGTTTGAAAACCATGATTTTTTAAAGGAATGAAAATATGTGTAGAAAATAGAAATTAGGATAAAATTTACTTAAGACCAATGAATCAAATTGATAAAAATATATAATTTAAAAATTATTGTCACTTTATTCTTTTTCTAGAAGAATAGTCATAAATATACTCTTCATGGATTTGACTTTCTTTATTTTAAAATATGTAAGAAAATATAATTTATAATTTGCCTTAGAAAATTTTAGATAGTGTTTTGCTTGGGCTTTAAATCGATATAACTACTTTTAATTAGAAAATTATAATTCTTCCAATTAATTAAATTTTATATCAACATGTGAAAGCTTCTTTTTAAATTCTAGTTTCATCCTTCTTTTTTCATAAATAAAAAGATAAAGCTATTATTCATTATAATGAATAGCATATATATATTGAGAAAATAAAATACAATTAATAAAATATTAGAAAATAACAAGATAGACCTAAAATAACATAGATTGGTAGATCTCCCCTTTACATCTGATTTAAAATTTATAATGTCAAAATAAAAAAAAAAAATTGTAAATAGATATTCACCCTAAAAATATTACAAATAAAAATTGGAGCCTCTCTCTCCAAATAGTGTGAGTTTATTATTTTGAAAATTTATATCCTTATGATAACTTTAAATCCCTTACCTCAGAAAAACACATATACTTATTGAATTTGATTTATATTTTGCAAATAGTTTATTCTCATTTGCTCCTTTTTTTTAAAAAAAATGAAATTAAAATTACATTCGAAACAAATGACTTTTATTAAAATAGTACAGCAAATCTTAGTAAAAAAGAATAAGATACAACAAGACATTCTGTTTTTCCCCCTTTTTTTTTCTTCTTTAGGGGAAATAATCATCGGATTTGAGGTTGTTCTTGAATCCATCTACTTGAGGTTGTTGTTGAATCCATCTATCTCCATTTATGAAGTGATTAATATTAGTTAATTTCTTCAAATCGCGAGTTGATAGTGTTTTCTCCCATTTGACTCGTCGAGATTTATTTGCTCCCGGTCCAAAACAAGAAACTTCCGAGTACTTAATACCATTCCTTAATTATAAACAAAAAATTCGATTGTTAAAATTATGAAATTAACTATTAGTAGGCATTAAGATTTAAGAACATATCAAAGATATGTCAATCAATTGTAGTTTTTTTGATATATGTCAATCAATTGTAGTTTAGTAAGTCTTTTAGAAGTGGGAGATAGTGTCGAGTTCGAGTCTTTTTTATTATAATAGTTTTCACAAATTTCATGAGTAAAAAAAAAAAAAAAAGGAAAGGTGCGGAAATCTTACTCTCGACCAATAAAAAACCATGCTTCCCAACCCTCAGGCTTGACAACATCGGACAGGTAACTTGTCCTGAACACCACTGTTGAATATTGACCATATGCTCTTCCTAGATAAACAGGGCCAGTCCCATATATATAACATGACAGGAATGAAAAACCATCTTCATCGTTTGGGCTTCTCCTCCCTTGAGCTGTAATATAACCTGCTGTTCCATTTAAAATTCCAGTTTTTGCATTTATAACACATCTCTGCACCAAAAAAAAAAAAAAAAAAAAAAAAAAAAATCAACATAAAACTGGAGGACTTTTTTGTTGATTAAGGCAGTTATTTTGGTTTCCGAGAAACACACTCGCTGAAAGGATAAAAAACCTTTATGTTCTACTAGTTATTTTTATTGGTTCTTTACGGAGAAAAAGCAACGAATTCGTTGGCTAACAGCTTAAATTGTGTGGCAGGTACGCGAAAATGGTTCAACAATTTCTTCTGGTTATATGAAAAAAGAAAGATCTATATTTAATTACCTGGTATACTGATTGGCCTCTCCCCCAAATGAAATCTATTGCACCTTCAATATAGCAAAACTTAAAATAGTGACGGCCCTTGAAATCTGTTAAAGTGTCTTGCACTCCATAAAATCCACATCCATAGAAACTTGCCTTATCGGAATATATGGTTGCTGCCGGTGCCCATAAAATACTTCTTCCGGCTGCCCTTGGTATGACCAAATTATAAGTGTTCTAAGAAATAACAAAAAAATAACAATAATATATCAGCATTTGAAGGCTTCTAATATGAATATTTAGTAACCCCATCTTTATTTAAACAAATCTTTGACTTACATTTTTTTTTTTTCCAAAAAGAACAAATATAAACATTCACTAAATTTATTAATAACTTTTACGATGAATAAGGCTCGAACCCGAAACCCTTCCACCCGTTACATCCATTACAAAACGGGAAAAATTCAATAAAATCATATTTGATTGAAAAGGTTAATTCACCTTGAACGAAATATTAACCGCAACAAAATTATCTGCATTCAAAATAAATGTAGAGCTTCGGGTAGAGCTACCACAATCTCCATATTGAATCCGAGTTGTTTTCCTGCTCTCTCCTTGAAGAATAATAAACTGTTTATCTACAGGGACTTCAACTTTTTCACTAAATACATAAAAAAATATATATATTGAGCTTTAATTATTAAATTATTTTTTGGAAACTAATGAAAAAATGGGTTTCAGAATGTACTTACATGTAAATACCTGGTTTTACATGGATGAGAGTCCATTGATTGTTTTTTGAAGGCACAGAGTCAATGGCTTTTTGAATGCCAGTGAAGTGTCCTCTGCCTTTTTGATCAACTATGATAGTTTTTGCAATTGTTGCTTCTTCTTGTTCGTAGTGACTGGTTCTGGTATAGTTTGCTTTGGATATACCAAGAAAGAGGAAGAAGAACACCATTACAAAGTAGAGGTTGAAATGAAGAAGAGACATTTTTTATTTTATTTGGAAAATCATATGATGATAAAATACTTGTTGTTTATAGCTTCTTTTGTCCATTTTAAAGAATCATTTTGTTATGATGTCATAATTAATTTATTATTTTTTTTAGGTAAGTATTGAATGTAAGAAAATATTTTGCAAAAATATCTAGGATAAATAAAGAGAAATCTTCTGTTTAGATTAATTTTTGTAAGAAAATTAGTCTATACCCATCTTTTAACTTCCATAATAAACATTTTGGTGATTTTTTTTCTTTCATTCATCAATAATTTGGTGATATGGAGAATCTATATGTATTTGGTAGAATTAAATTTATCTCTTTAATAATCCATATGTCAAATAATCCAAATGTCAAATGAGTTACGTGATAAAACACGTGTTGCAAGAAAATAACGTCCGGATATAGGTAAGAAATTTTCGGATTTTGATAGTTTTATGTAATGAAATTGCAATTAATTTGTATTTAATACAAATAAGAGTTGAATAATTATATCAAATATGGGTAGGAATTAATTTTAGAGAATATAAGTTCGATTTTTCAAAAAATCACACTTGCTGAGAGTTTTAAAAAAATATTTATACTCTAGAGTCGGAATTTCCAGCTTGCTGTTCAGTTTCTTTCTATGATTTTTTTTTTACTAAATCGGTAAATTAGTAAATTTTAACAACGGGAATGGTTAAAAAATAACCGTTTCTAAAAAGTAACCGTTTATATTAATTTTAATATATTATTTTTAAGAGTATTAGCAAAGCTTTTAAGTAAGATCAATTCTCGTTTAACTTTTAATGTTTGATGATAAAATTCATAAGTTACAATCTCTATTTTTAGAAATTAATTAATTTTGTTGCTTTTCAATTAATTAGTTATTTTATTAAAATTTTGTTGTTAAATAAATTTTTTTTTTTTTTTTTTTTTTTTTTTTGCAAATTTTACTTTTGAGTTCTCTGTGTCTACTTAGTGTACGCAAGAACTTATCTAGTTTAGTGCTGAAGCTTGGCCCACCATATCTACAAAAGAAGATGTAATGTTAAGCTTTTCATGTACCTTGCTCAAATTCTTGATAGAGTAAAGAAATATGCATACAGCAATGGCAGCCAGAAATCCTCCATATCATCATTCACCAACACCAACAGAGCACATACCCACTTCGAAAATCTCCCAAAAAACAATCCTAAACCTCCTTGATACTAAATGCAAGTCTTCACTTCAATATATTTCCCAACTCCATGCTTTGATATTAAGAAGTGGCCATTTTCAAGACCATTATGTATCTGGTACCATGGTGAAATGCTATGCCAATCCCCATTTCAGTAACCTGGATTTTGCTTTCAGGGTATTTGATTATATCCCAAATCCCAATGTTTTTGTGTATAATATTATCATTAAGCGTTGCTTAGACAATAATGAACCTTTTAAGGCAATATATTTTTACTACAAAATGGTGGCTACCTCAAATTCAAGGCCTAATAAATTCACTTACCCTACTCTATTGAAGGCTTGTGGGATTACAAAAGCAGCTAAAGAAGGGTTGCAAGTACACGCTTATTTGATTAAACAAGGGCTTCATGGAGATGGGCATATCAGAAGCGCTGGGATTCAAATGTATGCTAGTTTTGGTCACATGGAGGCAGCTCAGCGAATGCTAGAAGAAGATGGTGAAACTGATGTTATTTGTTTCAATGCAATGATTGATGGGTATTTGAAGAGTGGAGATTTGGATAAAGCTAAAGAATTGTTTGAGAAAATGGAAGATAAAAATGTTGGTTCTTGGAATGTAATGGTGACTGGTTTGGCTAGGTGCGGAATGATTAAAGAAGCAAGGGAATTGTTTGATAAAATAACTGAAAGGGATGATATTTCTTGGAGCGCTATTATTGATGGTTATGTCGAAGGAGGGTATTATAAGGAAGCATTGGAAGTATTTAATGTAATGCAAAGAGAAGAAATTAGGCCAAAGAAATTCGTTTTATCAAGTGTTTTAGCTGCATGTGCTAATGTGGGAGCTCTTTATCAAGGAAGATGGATTCATGCTTATGTGAAGAAGAATCCTACTTTTTTGGATGCAGTCTTAGGTACTGCATTGGTAGACATGTATGCAAAATGTGGGCGGCTCGACATGGCTTGGGATGTATTTGAGACAATGAAAGATAAAAAGGTGTTCACTTGGAATGCTATGATTTGTGGGTTAGCAATGCACGGTAGAGCAGAAGATGCAATTGAGCTGTTCTCTAGGATGCAAAAGGAGAAGTTTAGGCCAAATGGGATTACCTTTGTCGGTATATTGAATGCTTGTGCACATAAAGGAATGGTGGATGAGGGTTTAAAAATGTTGGATTGTATGGAGAAAGTGTATGATATTAAACCTGAGATGGAGCATTATGGGTGTATAGTTGATCTCTTAGGAAGAGCAGGGCTTTTGGCAGAGGCAGAAGAGCTTATACATTCAATGCCAATGGAACCAAGTGCTGCTGTTTGGGGAGCACTATTAGGTGGTTGTAGAAAACATGGAAATGCAGAATTAGGTGAAAGAGTAGGGAAGATTTTGATCCAATTAGAGCCGCAAAATAGCGGTCGATATGCATTATTATCGAATATCTATGCAAAGGCTGGAAGATGGTATGATGTTGAAAATTTGAGGAAACTAATGAAAGAAAGAGGAGTTAAGACCACTCCTGGAACTAGCATGATTGATTTGAGTGGTGTTGTTCATGAATTCAAAATGGGGGAAGCTTCGCATCCACAGATGAAGGAAATATACCTGACGTTGAAAAAAATGATTGACAGGCTAGCATTGGAAGGCTATTCACCAGATATCTCTCAAGTTTTGTTTGACATTGAAGAGGAACAGAAGGAAACAGCACTACAGTACCATAGTGAAAAGCTTGCAATTGCTTTCGGACTGATTAACACAAAGCCAGGTACAACTATCCGTATTATGAATAGTTTAAGGATTTGTGAGGATTGTCATTCTGCTATCAAGCTTATCTCTCAAGTGTATAATAGAGAGATTATTCTGAGGGACCGTGCGCGTTACCATCATTTCAGGAATGGAACATGTTCATGCCAGGATTTTTGGTGAACTAATTTGCGAATTAATAATTGTAAATTCTAAACCTTGTTTTCAAAAGCTTTACTACTATCTATTAGCAATTGACTAATTGTTAGCAGAAATGTAAACAATGACCAATATATTTGACTGTTCATTTAAAACATTCCCCTATCATCCAAATAGCAATAGCATTACAATTCCTTTTATTTTACCTGTCATTCTTGTATTTATACACACCAAGTATACAATAGTCATGGCTTTTAGTTAACTATATTGTTTAGCTTAAGCGCAAAGAAGCCATACAACCATGACAAAAGTATCATCAAATAACAAGAGGAACATAACTACATAAGTTCTAGTTCAATACCATAAAATTTCCTAACAGTGTGGAATACACTTCTAAGTTGCACTTAACGACCAATTTTTCACGCTACATATTTACACTGCTGCTGATCAGAATCAATTAACAAACCTTCTTTGGATTGCAATCATTCGAATAAACATGATGAGTCTCTATTGATGATCCAGATGGGTTCCTATAATTCCCATAGTTGCTGTTTGGTTCATTATCATCACTAGTAGTGTTGCTATTGTCGTTATTGTTAGTCTTAGGATCAACTGTCGGCAGTGAACCTGTCACTGGATTTCTGTCTGTATTTGATTTTCCATGTTCATCATTTGGCTTAATATCATTATCAACAGCAGTAGCAGCGTTGTTAACCGCACCTGGCTCATTGGACTGGACCTGATTATCAGTTCTTTCATTTTTGACTTGCTCTAAATCTAGCCTTCTAGCTTCAACTTGAAGATGCAACAATAATGCCAATCCAAGAATAAGTAGAATTGTAATCACCTTCATTATCATCCTGTACTTTTCAACCAATAACTAGTTCTGCATGCAAGCACTTAAAGTTATAAGATTAAAAAAGCAATTTATGAATGCACTTGAAATTGAATTGACTAAGTAATGCTTCTCTACATACCTTAACCTTATCTTCCTCGTTTAAAGCAAAAAACTGATAATGAACATTACTCCAAGGAACCAAATTTATACAGGAACTTTTTATCTTAATCATGATTAGAGAGTGGGATAGGTAGGACTAAAAAAGGCGGAAATAAAAACACAATGATGTAGTGGAGTAATCACATTTTTTTAACGTTATTGGAAGGCCATTTATAGGCGTGCTTCAAAGTGGCCACCATATAGAGTAATTATCGATAAAGATGAAAATTAAATGAAAAAGAATAACAGAAAATATGTGAAAATTTTAGTTCTTTCTTTTAATTTGTTTTTCGTATTATTATTAGTGATATTTTAAGTAATTACATGAATTAGATTAAATTAAATTAGTTTCTGGTTCAGATAAAGTCATATTCATTGCCACTAGAAGATTAAAGCAAAATCTTTCTACATGCTGACCAGTCTCTAAATAAAATCATGACTAATAATAAGGATAGAAGACTCACTTACCAAATCGATGATCAAGTTTACTCTTATCTATTTTATTTTTTCTTTTCGATTTTTTGAAGCTTGATTATGTTGTCACTATATGGTTCAACAAGCGTCATCCAAAATATACAGTTTACTGCACTATGTCCTAGTTAGTTATAGCATGGTTATTGGTAGGTGGATGATAAAACTATTAGGTCATTTTTAGCAAGTGTTCTTGATAATTATCTTCATTTTGAAATCAGAAAAAATAAAGATAGGCTTGCTTGCTTCTTTACATACTAAATAAGATGAAGTGTAATAAATTAGCCATAACATAAAGGTGATTTGGTTGCCACGCTGATGCAAAATGGGTAAACATGGAGGGGATAAATAGACTTGGCACTTGCTAGGGTAGACAAAGTTGGGCTTCCAAACTGTATCAAGAGACTCTGGACCAACTTATCTTGTTTTGACATTACACAATTCAGCTATCTAGCCCCCTCTTGGTTGTAAGCCAATCTATTCAATCTCGTTGTACATTAAGCTTAGGATTTGGATCCAATCCATTACTAAAATTATCTTAATACAAAAAACGGTGATCACCAAGTGGATAAAGTACCAGACTATTCTAGGCTATGACTCTGTGCTTTTGTCCTAAACAAAAGAAAACCAACAGCAGTTCAAAAAAGTGAAAAGAAGAAAACCTGCACATTTCTTGGCCAAAGAGCACATCAGAAACAGGGTTCCAGATCTTCCTGCCCAATGTTCAAAGAAGAAAACCTTTATAATAAGAGGCGATATATTAAGAAAAAGGAAAGAAAGAACTTACTCATATGTGCAATGCGTGAGGCAGGTGGATGGAGTTCAATCCAGCTCAACTCAAGCTTGTAATGTTCCCTGCCTCTCTCTCTCCACGTCTCAATGTTATTTTTGGTGTCTGTTGTCCAATATAGCCCTCAAAGAAAGCTGTTTGCCGGCAATCATTAATGTATATAGTTACATAGTTCGTGCAGCCATCTTATGTTAATTATAGCATACTATTCTTTGGTAGATTTATGACATATCAAGTAAAAGAAAATCCACCTACTGGTCTAAAATTATTATCTCAAATGCACATTATCAAACAGAACTAGATGGAATTTCAATATTGAGTTTTGGATATAGTTTTCAGAAAAAAAAATGCAGTTCGCATATGAGAATATAATTAAAAACTTTCACAAATATATAGTTAGCAACCACGATAATGGTATTCTTACACTGGGAATTGACACAGATTATGCAGAGCTTAAAGGGAATATATCGGATTTCCGAGAAGAAATCACCTTGCCTTTAACCTGTTATCATCTCGGCTTCGGTTCATCATACAAACACTTGTGCAAAGATCTGAAATTTTTTTTATAGGATCGAGAATGATAATAAGAAGTTGTGGAGAAATTACAGCACAAATGAAAGAGAGAGAGAGAGAGAGAGAGAGAGAGAGAGAGAGAGATAATTTTCAGTTTTCACATACCCAAGTTGCGCGGCTTCATCAATAGACATTGCCAAGTCACCATGTGGCACGTAAGCAATAAGGAACACGCGGAACAACCTAATCTCGTAACATGTCTTCTTGGAAGCCATCTGGTTTACCACGTCGCATTTCCTTTATCCACGCCAGCAAGATAATGCCACGTAGGAGCAACTAAGCCACGTGAGCAACAATGGCCCACGTGGGAGAAAATTACCGAGTCAATCAAGGACACATCGCGGCAGCTAATGACACGTCAGAAACTTACTAACAGTTCATCCAATAGAAGACATCATCGTATGGTTGACACGTCGACAGGATTGCCACGTCATCAAAAGGAGACCACGTTATCTTGAGAATAGCTGTCAGTAGCCATACACAAAGACGAACCTCCGCTAGCGGCTCCCACCGCCGTCGTGGCCACAGCCTCAGGCAACTCCTGTTACGCTAATCTTCCCGTCCTCGATTGACTGAAACAACAGTAGGTCACATCCTTAAGACAAACCATGTTTCCTAATCGAAACATGATGTTGTCGATGAATTTTCTCTCTGGTCCGAGACAGGGAGTCGCAAAGAGAAGAGGCCGTTGAACAGTTAATGCAAACCCAATTTGATTAATGCAAACACATTCCTCAGCCACTTAAATTCCGGAATTTTGAAAAAAAAAAAACAAAAAGGAGTGGATAAAGTAGCAATTTATTCAATCCCTTGAGTCCTAACCAACCCATTTCTCAGCCACTAAAATGTCTAATAAAACTACGTACAATGCAAAAAGACAAATGAACCAACCCCCAACACAGATTCATTTGTGAAATTCAAGGAGAAAATTGTCCTTATATTGACTGCATATAGCCAGAAACCTGCCCGCCTCTCTGTTTAACCACCAACGCCATGAAAATGCACATGGCAATGAAACTGCTTACGCCACCCTCTTACTTATCACGCCCCACCTCTCTATCCTTCTTCTTCTTCACATCCAATCCAAAGGGACCCAAACCCATATCAACTTCGGTTCAACTCTTCCACTGGAGACCAAAAGGCGTAGCCTTTAATGCAAGGATGCTGGTAAAAGCATGTGTCAAGGTGGAGCAACAGGAGAGTGTACCTGAAGTAGAAGGGACGAGCTGGGGAAAGGTCTCTGCTGTGCTGTTTGACATGGATGGTGTCTTATGCAACAGTGAAGAGCCTTCTAGAATGGCTGCTGTGGATGTCTTCGCTGAGATGGGAGTGGAAGTCACAGCAGAGGATTTTGTGCCATTCATGGGCACAGGTAAATGTTTCCTCTACTCCAAATCTCTATTTCGATTAAATACTCTACTGATTTCATTAGCTATTGAATTTGATGCAAGGTATTTTTTCTGCTCCAATTTGATTAATGTATCAGGTGAGGCAAACTTCTTAGGAGGTGTGGCTAATGTTAAGGGAGTTAAGGGATTCAACACTGAAGAAGCAAAAAAGAGGTTCTTTGAGATATATCTAGAAAAGGTGATTATTCTAAAATGTTATCCAAATTTGTTTGGCGGCATTCATTCAGCGTAACGCCTAATATCTTTTTCCTTCTCGCAGTATGCAAAACCAAATTCGGGAATTGGATTCCCAGGTGCCCTTGAACTTATTACTCAGGTAATATAAGTCATTGGTTCATAATTCACTTAATCAATGAGACTCGACAATGTTAATAATATAATGGGGCCGTAAACAGTGCAAAGAGAAAGGACTGAAAGTTGCTGTTGCATCTAGTGCTGATCGTATCAAAGTTGATGCAAACTTAGCTGCTGCCGGTTTGCCATTGTCGATGTAAGTTCATCTAATCATGGTTTAGGCTTCTCCAGTTTCAAACCAAATAAATTTTGATAGATTTAATTCCTCTCTAGAGTTAAATTTTTGTTTGGTATGAAGCGGAAACTTTTTGGGTTTTATTTCAGTTATGCATCACCATTATAAATTACAGGGAGAAGCTTCCTCTAAATATTTATTATATTTTGAAATATTATTTTAATGCTTTTGCATTAGATTCAGTGACATAAAATATTGTGACTTTTAATTATTGCAAAAATTTCCAAACCTCAAAGGATGGTGTAAGTTGGGCACACACATGCCTATGTCTATAATTTATAATGATTGTAGCTGTACATGCATTGGTTGAATGTTGGTAAGAGTTGGAATATAATCAAGTCAAAAAGACTTGCAAGTATTGGACTTGGTGATTTTCCATGGGTATGGTCTGCATCAGATTTGTTAAGACACGGCGGTTTAAAATTTTAGTTGACTCCAAATATTTGAGGCACGCCCATCTCTCTCAGCACACTATCACAGGAGTATATCAATTTACATTAATTTTTTAATGCCCTTTTATCAGGTTTGATGCTATTGTATCAGCAGATGCTTTTGAAAATTTGAAACCAGCTCCTGACATTTTCTTGGCTGCATCAAAGATCTTAAATGTGCCGACTAGTGAGGTATAGTATTTGTTTTATGCTGTTCTTATCTGTTATAGGTTGTTAGAACTTTTGACCAAAATAGTTAATTAATTGCAAACTATTAAAATTATGAAATCAGCTCATAAAGTTGAGGGGCCCGGAGGGCTAAAAGTTGCCAATTTGCTGTTGCTATAAGGGCTGCTCGCCCTTATATTGCTTGTCATTGTTATTGCTGCCATGGATTACGATTTTTTCCCTCTCAGAAAGATATATGAATTTATAGATAATTGCAGCAAAGTATATGATTCATCGACTTCTATTAGATACATTATTTTGTGAAGAGTGAAATGTGAAATAATTCGTGTCATTGTCATTGCTTTTTGAATGTAGTACAAAAATATCCAAAGAGAATTGTTAGCATTAGTGCCATGGACTTCTTCTTGATGTTGTTGGTGTATGGTCATTTTACTTTATTTTGCCTTTGGAAGAGCATCCCTATCAATTCGTGGTCATACAGCTAGTGAATTTTGTCAGCAGAATTTCAGCTTTCGTTCTTTTTTTTTTTTTTTAAATTTCACAGAATTTATCTACAGTCAGCCAACTTTTTCCCATGCTTGATTCTTTTCACATTAATTATAATATTTTGCAAATTTTTTCCAGTGTATTGTTATTGAAGATGCACTAGCTGGAGTACAAGCTGCAAAAGCTGCAGAGATGAGGTGAATATACTGAATTACTAATAACATCTTTCTTCAGTTTTATTAGGATATCGCTAGTGACTAATTCTTTTAAACTGAACATGTTTATAAAAATGGTTTAAAAGAATGTCTCAAGTCTCAGCTCAAGGATAGAATATTAGATTTATTAATTTTCCCTCGTGGTAGTCTGCTGCATTTTTCATGCATGTCATGCTTTTGATTTCAATTGAATGCTAACCTATAGAATTCTTCACTTCTTCAGATGCATAGCTGTGAAAACTACATTGTCAGAAGAGACTCTAAGGAATGCTGCTCCATCCCTTATCAGGGATGATATTGGAAATGTTTCACTTGAGGATATTCTCAGTGGTGGATCTAATGGCTATAGTATGTAGTTCTGAAGTTGTCTCCTTGTACCATCAATAATGTGGAATAATGGAGTAATTTTTTTTTGTCAAATTTTAAGAATTCCAAAACATTTTTTGTAATGGATTTCCTCTGTATTGAAAACTTTTTCTCATCAAAACTAAGGCGATCCCTTGTACACCATCGATGAAGTTTATATTTTAGACTTTCTTAAGATGGCAAACAAGCTTACATCTTCATTGTGCTCCAAGCAGTTTTTGCCTTGGTTAGTAGTTAAGACTGTTTGTGTTCTAGGACATCTCTGATAAAGATACACTGTTGCAGATGAGATGATGCAGAGGCCTCAGGTTCTGCATAGTTCTGAACAAACTTTGGCCTCAATGCTCGAAGAAAAAAAAGATAATGGATCACTTCTTAACAACCCCAATGACAAAGTTTTTTCAGCTGGGGGGTAAGATAGGTTCCTTTTCTTAATAATTTTAATTGGCCCACAATTACTAATGAACATTTTGGAATCCAAAAATCTACAATTTATTCTAGAGTTTCTCTCTGTTATTGAGATGCTGCAGAAATGAGATAAAACTCGAGAAAAGATTGAAATATTTAGACAAGCTTCTGCTCCTTCCCACTTTTTTACCATATTTTGGGTTCTGTCAACCACAATCGATGAATCTTACAATAGTTTGAGAACTTATAATAAATGGATTAAGTAAAATCCTTTATATGTCTTATTGAAACTCTCAGATTTGGTTTTTCTCAGGACACGATAAATCTGGTACAGTACTGACCTTCTCCAAAATGATGAAAAGTGTTTCCTTATTATGCTAGCATACTATTGTCTAGCGACTATTTTCTTTGCCTCAAGAAGTATAGAAAACTGAATCTAATTTATGTAAAATAGACAATCTTGAGTGTTTTATTTTGACAAATAAAAGATAAAACCATGGTATAACTACTTCAGTTTCCAGAAATAATTTTTGGACAGGTTGCAGGCTTCTCGACGCAATATATTGAGGTATGGGAGTTTGGGGGTTGCCCTTTCTTGTCTGTATTTCACCATCACAAACTGGAAGGTAATTTTCTTAATAGGAAAGTGTAGTGGGTGCTTGCATATCAGTTGGATTAATATTTTTGCCATTATTTTCTCTCTCTGTCCAAAGATAATAGTCCAGGTTGACTTTTGCACAAAGACTAAGAAAAATCTTTTGAATGGAGTATATTTTGTTAATTTACTAGTTTTACCCTTTAGTCAAAAGGTGGCATAGAAATCAATATGAGTTATATGGAGGGTATTGTTGACAAAAAAAATTTCCGTTTGTTTTCCTTTTTGTTAGAGAGAACAAAATGTATAGTTAATTTGAGACATACCAATTTGGTAACATGGACTATTTTCTTGGGGCAGGAGTATGAAATTACTATCTCGTCTATTATTTCACATCTCCTTGTACGCGTATGTTTGTGTATTTATAGGCTATGCAATATGCTTCCCCTCAAGCTATATGGAATATGCTGTTTGGAGTTACTAGGCCAGATTTTGCGCAGAATGGGGGTATGGATATATGTCAGGCAACACATGTTGTCTGGCCATTCGCTTTTGTATTTTGCAGTTTGATTTTCTTAATATGTGCAATTCAAATTTTTTGAATTGCCCTTTTTAAGTCTATGGCCAATTAGATTCTATTTAATGAGTCGTGAATTTGTGATTATTAACGAACTCACTGGCATTTATTGTTCATAGGTAAGTCGCAGTACTCAAGAGTCGAACAGTTTGTAAAATATATATCTGATCTGGAAACCAGGTAACCAAGAATTTGTCCTTCTGACCACTGTTTATACATTTATAATCTTATTCATTTCGACTGTATTGCATTTATTAAGTGTTTTTCATGGTACTTTATTTTTTATCTGTTCTGGGTTTATCATCTTTTGTTGTCTCAGCGGAACTGCTCGCATTGTGCCAGAATTTCCAACTAAACTCGATTGGTTGAATACTGCTCCACTTCAATTTCACAGGGCAAGTTTTACTCAACGCAAAGTTCTGTTATGAAATCATAAGTAATCATTAAAATATGTTACTTATTGTCTATTTTCAGCCTTGTTAGTTGTGTCTTCAGCTTAAGTTTGGAAAAAACAGTCAATTTTTTTTTGAATTTCTTTAACTGCATTCTTCCACATTAATATGAGCCATCACAGCCTTACTGGACTCAAAAGTCCCTCCTTCGGTCGTACACATATAAAAGAAAAGGATGATACTGAAAAATTTCTGAAAAAAGTAATAATTAGAATAAACTGTTATAAGCCTCCAAGCTACAGAATATCAGTCTTACATCACCATAAAGTAGCTATTCTCAAGGCTTGGAAGTCTTCTCTTGCAATCTTCTGATGGCTTTGAATATCATGGCTTTAGATTGTTGTTGTGATAACTCGTATTACTCAAATTATACTTGGGAGTTTGGAATTTGTTCTTTTGCATATCTTTCTGATCCTAAAGTAATAGAAATTTCTTATGTGGTTTCAGAAAGTTTTCCTCATTGATGAAGTTTCTATATACCAGACTATGCTTTTAGTTTTGAACCATTTAAATTTCTTTATGCAGGAACTGAGAGGCAAAGTGGTTGTTCTGGACTTTTGGACCTACTGTTGCATAAACTGTATGCATGTGTTGCCAGATCTAGAATATCTGGAGAAAAAGTACAAAGATGCACCAGTAAACCCCTCTTCTTCCTTTTCGACTATCACAGTTCTGTTGGTCATTTCTTCCAGTCTTGGAAATCAGAAAACTCTCCTAAGTAAACTTAAAAATGATAATCTTCAGCGAGTTAAAACTTGAAAATGCTAAAAAGCCCTTAACTCACCAACTTCCAATAGTTTATAATATAGTTAGGTACTTGACCAAGAATCTCTTGTACTACTTTATGCATGCATTTTATTCAATCATTTCAACCTTCTGCTCTGGAGAGGTATTTGATGGAGAAGTTAATCTCCTGTCTAGTTATTTCATTCCATTAGTTTCTGTGTTCTTAACAAGAGTGACAGTGACTATGTTTCTATATCTGGTTGCCACAATATAATAAAGGCCAGCTAAATACATTGAATAGTTGTATTATGACATGTATACCATTCTAGAAATTAAAACCATATATGTTCCAATAACAGCTGTGACACTTAAAAGCATGAGCATAGTACCCTTTAAATAATTAATACAAAAAAGGACCGCAATTAGTGTTCAAGTTTCATGCTGATGCTTTGCCTACTCTTTCTTGTTTTTGGTATTTATTTTGACTGAGTACTGTGCATTGTGATTCCAAATGATTTTTTTTCCCTTTTATGTGGTAATATTATCACAGTTCACAGTGGTGGGGGTACATTCAGCAAAGTTTGACAATGAGAAAGATTTAGAAGCAATCCGAAATGCAGTTTTGCGCTATAACATCTCTCATCCAGTAAGTAAAATTTTTAAAAATACAAGCGTAATCTTGATCTATCATAGCATATATGGGTGTTATAAAAATAGATTTTTTAGATACTCAATGTGCATGGTTGAGGAAAAAGGAAAAAGGCTCAATCTTTTACTCAGTCAACATATAGAACCAGAGTTGAAGTGATATATATATATATTGGAAACTATCACTGGTGCATTTGAGTTTTCATGGTAATATAAGCTTAAATAAAACAATCAGCAGCTATAGACTTCTGTTGCTGTATTGATGTATCTATCTGCTTGCTGAATTTGAATTAGCTTGCTGAATTTCTGTACTCTGTCAAGCATACAAGTCTTGCTGTAAGGTTAGTGAGCCAAACAAGAATAGCCTGAAGTTATACTAATTGCAGCTTGTGTTAGGAACTGTATGCTATAATTGTAAATAATGTGTGAACTGTGAATAAGTTTTGTATTCGGGTTGATCCATGTAATCTATTACTGGAGCCCATTTAACATAAAAAGTTTTTATATGGAGAATATTGAAGTCAATCATGAATAATCATACTTCAGATATCTTTTTCCCTCTCCCTCAGTTCTAACTCTCTCTGTTTCGCTCTCTTTCCTCCATTTTCTCTCTATTTCTGACCTAACAAACATTGCTGTTACTGATTGCAAGCAATTCTGCAAGTCCTAACAACTTGTATTAGTCTCGATAAATCAAAAGAAAAAAAATTATAAACAATAACCAAGATTAGGAAAAAAGTCCTATTCTGTCAGATATTTTATCCCTTGATTCAAAATCTTGAACTAGTATGCCAAGAGCAGCTAATCTCCATCTGTTTTGAGATTTTAAGATACTTCAGTCATGCTTAACATATGTTCAAAGTAAACCTTTTTGTGCTTCTCTGCTAGTTGTTATGCATTTTAAATTGCTTCTTCTATTAAATAATCAAATATTTTCAAACTGTTTATTCTTAATCCAGCCTCTTATCAGTGTAGGTTGTCAATGATGGAGATATGTATTTGTGGCGTGAGCTAGGTATTAATTCATGGCCAACATTTGCCATTGTTGGACCCAATGGTAAGGTTCTTGCACAAATATCAGGAGAAGGCCATAGAAAGGTACCCATGAGCAGCTCTATTTTGTTTTACAATTCATGTAATTCTTGGCTAAAGCGCAAGTATGGGCATATCTGTCTAGTAAATTTCATATATGCATGCACCCATATGGTTATAGTTTATCCATCTTCACAGGTGACAGACCTGCATATGGAAATTAAGTATTATAAATTTCAGCTTTTCTAAAATGATTTGTGCTCTACAGTTGAAGTGTTATCAAGTGATTTATGAAGACTGAAATCTTTTACATTCAAGTCTTGTCTCTACTGCTTGACAACATTGATTTTCAAGAGATTTTAATTGTTAGCCTACTGTTACAGATTACTGTTAAACTGATCAAAATAACATAAGACAATGTGGAGGAAATCAGTTGAAAGGTTCAATCTACAAGAGCTCAAACCGCAAAATCAACATAATTCAAATGAAATGTCATGCAATGACACAATTGGACAGAACTGTCAACACTGAAACTGAAGAAACTGGCAATAATCTATACCATATTGGCTTGTCTGGCCAATGTTTTTGAATTTGCAATTATGAATCTCTTGCCTTGAACGCAGCTTTTGAAGAAAACTAGAACTACCAGTAAATTAGTCGAATGAGATGACTTTTACAATTTATTGCTGCCACTATTTCAGTCTGCCTAGCATTTTTAGTGGATTGCATTTTAGAAAATCACTCAATTTGAGATTATCAATTAATATGTGAAGTATGTAACATAAAAAGGGAATGGTGCAATCTAATTCTTTCCTCTGCAAGTTTTTGTTTATCTTACTGGATGGTGATTTTATGATAAATAGCATACTTTAAGCTGATCCGTGTTTGTGTTATTTCTGCATATATTATACACTTATTGTATTGTAATTACTTATTATTACTTCGCCTTCTCATTTTAGGATCTCGATGATTTGGTGGAGGCAGCTCTTCTGTTTTATGGTGGGAAGAAGCTCCTAGATAGCATGTCAATTCCCCTGAGTTTGGAGAAAGATAACGATCCTCGTTTATTTACCTCTCCTTTGAAGTTTCCTGGAAAGCTGGCAATTGATGTGCTTAACAAGCGACTGTTCATTTCAGATAGTAACCATAACCGCATAGTACATCTCTTTCTCTCTCACACGCACGCATGCAAAAACACATGTACCAAAAAAAGCGAAGAAGAAAACATTTACTAGGTTGTATTTATGCACTAGCTGCTAGTAAAAAACGCATCTATTCATTGAACATAATTTGCAGCAAGAAATTCACAGAAAATAGTATTTTAAGTCTCCCAACTTCACAATTTATAAAGATCACAGGAATGTGGATCATCCTCAATGGGCATTTAACCATCTTGTTGCTTGTCAAGTTCAGGTGGTCACTGATGTAGATGGGAACTTTATTATCCAAGTTGGGAGCACTGGAGAGGAAGGTTTACATGATGGTCCCTTTGATGAAGCAACTTTTAATCGCCCTCAGGTGAGTATTAATTACTAATTAATTTCCCCTGAAATATGTCATATGCCAAGAATTTGTTTCCTACTTCTAATTTAAACCCCCTTAAATGAATTCTGAGGAGTGCCATATCTTGTTTCAAACTTCAAATTCACTTTCAATGCATTTTGGTATCATTGCGGTTACATGTTTGTCCAGGGCCTCGCTTATAATGCGAAGAAAAATCTCCTTTATGTTGCAGATACTGAAAACCATGCTTTGAGGTATGCTGAGACTTCAGAACCATCCTTTAAATGTTTTCCTTGTGTTTTTATTCCAAGATAGTTTCAGATGCTTTCATTTATCTCTTACATAATTTCAAATCCTCTGTTTATGGCCACGCATCATGTTTTATTACAATGTGAAACAAACATATGAAAGTTGTAAGTCAAGATTAATTCTGATGAAGGGGGAATTTATGCTGCAGAATGTCTGACACTCCAAATATTCATCTGAATGTTCTGGATATCTCATTTGATAGAAATATATAGGTTCATTTGATAATAAAACAGTGGTGTGGATGTTCATTTCTCGATAATTTATCAGTATATACCTCCTGTATGCATTAGGATCAGTTTAAGTAGTGCAGCCAATGCGTCCTTATCAAAATTAGTTTCCATGAGAAGCTGTTCGATAAAATAATAACTACATAGTAACAATAAATAATTACAAATTAATGGAAGATGTATGCCAGTTGGTGCATCTTGAACTATGAAGCATGTTTATGGATGATAATTGACAATTCTTTTCGCAAAGCCACTTGTTTCTAAATTGGATGGAAAATTTGAGATGCAGATGGTCCAAGAACAAAGAAGCAGAGCACAAAAGAGGAAACTGAAAACTATAGAATGAATAACTATGTGGTAGTCAAATGTAATTGCTCATATCATTTTTAACCATTCCTCAACACCAGAATTTTACACATAATTAAATTGATAGCCTCATCTTGTAGTCAATCAATTTATAGTAATTTGACTTTTTCCTGTTACAGAGAGATTGATTTTGTCAATGAAATGGTGCGCACTCTTGCTGGAAATGGAACCAAAGGTTCTGACTATGAAGGGGGACGAAAAGGAACCAACCAGGCAAGATATTTTATGCATGACATCGGGATGCACTTTAAAAATGCATCCTTAATTTTCTATGTGAAAATTCTGGGTCTTCTTTTGATATTCTTCATAAAATTGGGAAAACTGACATTGAAGTGAAAGTGATTCAGGATTCCCCAAAAATTTTTATCATCTTTGCAATGATTATATCTCATGTATTAACCTATTTAAATTCTAAGATCTACATCCTTTGTCCTTCAGGTTCTCAACTCTCCATGGGATGTCTGCTTCGAGCCAGTCAATGAAAAAGTTTATATTGCAATGGCTGGACAGCATCAGATATGGGAGCACAATACTCTGGATGGAGTTACGAGAGCTTTCAGTGGTGATGGTTATGAAAGAAACTTGAATGGATCAAGGTATGACACTAAACAGGTTTAACTTTACCTTTATTGTTTCTGTGCACTTTCATATTGCACTATCTTCTGTGTTATTTGAGCAGGTATCACCACAGTTTATTTCTTTTGCAATTTTGTTACTTCTGTAGTTCTGTTCTTAAAGGTTGTTAAGCAATCTATTAACTGGAGACATTTTTTCATATGACATTAATAAATTTTCTTGTTTCATTATTGAAATAGCTCCACAAGTACATCATTTGCACAACCTTCTGGAATTTCACCATCTCCTGGTAACATTTTGAATTTTTTGACAGACTTTTGTTAATGACATTTATAAACCATTATTTAAATTTTCCACTATTATAATGAAAGTTTTACTTTAATGCCTATTCATAGATTTGAAGGAGCTATATGTTGTTGATAGTGAAAGTAGCTCCATTAGAGCACTTGATCTCAAAACAGGAGGATCAAGACTACTAGCTGGAGGTGATCCAATTTTCCCTGATAACTTGTTCAAGGTAATTCATTTGCATACTAATACTATTTCATCATGACTGATATTTAAAATTTCTAACAATTATACAACTAACATCGGAGATTCTCAAGTGTATTGCTTAGCAGAATCTAACCTTTTGCGCCAATAATTTTCAATTTAATATGGCAGTTTGGAGACCATGATGGAATAGGGTCTGAAGTACTTCTTCAACACCCACTGGGTGTATTATGTGCAAAAGATGGTCAAATATATATAGCTGATAGCTATAATCACAAGGTAATATTGAAGATACGAGATTTTTTATCTTCTATAACAAGATGCATGCATTAAATATTTTTCAGTTTTTTGGTGGCACCCCTACTACTAAATATTTTGGTCTTGAATACTGGCATACCATAAGCAGCTCCATGTCTATTGTAATGCTGATGGTTCATGGCATGCTATTGATTCTTTCTGCCTTCATATCCAGATTGAATTATATCATTCAATGCAACAAGTGCATAGATACTCTATGGTCCAAGAAATTTCCTTTTGGTGCAAATTTAATATTCTGTATGTCTATTGATATGATTTTGTTTTCAAATAAAGACTTGAGCATTATTGGTTGCCTGAATTTGTCCTTTCAATTTTCAGATCAAGAAGCTAGATCCAGCTACTAAAAGAGTTACTACGATAGCAGGAACTGGAAGAGCTGGTTTCAAGGATGGAAAACCACTGGCTGCTCAGGTTAGGAAATGTCTCATAAAATGCTATGCTCTTTGGATAGTAATAATACTGAAATTATGGCTTATATCCTTTTCTAGCAAGCTGAAAGGCAGTGAAAGGGTATTGAGCTACGAATGCTTATACACAGCAACTATAGGGCTTATGCCCCTTTGTATTGTCACATGAGCCAGTTATCTACCCTTAAAAGCATTAAACCATTCCTCAGCATAAAAAGAATTTTCCTACTTTTAGAAAGACAAACAGACCCAAATTATCCAACAAAATTTGCGATTTACTTCAATGGTGATATATTTGATGTTAGCATGTGATATGCTTGTTTGTTCTATGCAACACATAGCATTGTTATAGTGCATGTAGTTAAGTTTGCGAAATATTAGACTGTTGTGGTACACTGAAGGACAACGTTTGGAATTGAAATACTTGAACCAGAAAAAAGTGTAAAGTAAAAGTACTTGAAATGAATGACATGGTTTTAAAACACTAACACCAAAAGAACCACATATATTTCCAGATGCTTCTGCTTCTCTCAGACTTGAATTTTAAATGAAAATATTTGACAAGTCATTCCAGTGTTCATTACTGCTTTCACCCAGTTGTCTAAAATATCAAATCTAATGCTCTTTTATGTTTTGCAGCTTTCAGAGCCATCTGGAATCATTGAGGCTGAGAATGGTGATTCTCTTTCCTATCATATGCAAGAAATGATATAAATTTGAAATGTCCAGAAAGTCCCAAAGGTTATTAATTGACAGAGTGTAGCTATCTTACCTTCTTAATCAAGTAGGTCCATTTGAATTGTTGTCGTCAAATACAGGACTTGCTTTTTGATGTGGGTTATGCTTATAATAAATTTAATCAACATCTGCTATCTCCCGATGCATCACTAGACTAAATTTGATGATATTACATAATGCTTTTTCATGAACTTGGATCCAAGTTCTGTTCTTTAGCTTTTGCTTCTACAAATAATAAGCATACGTTGAAAGCTTTTCTTGGTTAATTGCAGGAAGACTCATCATAGCTGATACAAACAACAGTGTTATCAGGTATATAGACTTCAACAAAGAAGAAGCTGAACTTCTTACTTTAGAACTGAAAGGAGTTCAGCCTCCTGCACCAAAATCCAGATCCTTGAAACGTCTCAGGAGACGATCATCAGCTGACACACGGACAATTAAAATTGATGGTGGTTCATCTAGGGAGGGAGACCTTTGTCTCAAAATATCATTACCTGAAGAGTACCATTTCTCAAAGGTATCGCAGGGTCCAATCTTTTGTATGCTTAATCCATTCTCCTAATGTCACATAATTAGTAATCTGATCCTTTTTCATTTACTAATCATTTCATATTAATTATTTTCTCCCTGGTGATTTGAAAGCAGGAGGCACGCAGTAAATTTATAGTCGAGACTGAGCCTGAAAATGCTGTATTAGTTGATCCCTCAGATGGATATCTTAGTCCAGAAGGAACTGCAGTCCTTCATTTTAGGAGATCCTCTTCCTCAGCTTCAACAGGGAGAATAAATTGCAAGGTAAGTGTTAGAACTTGCTGTATTTAGGGTAGTTTTATTTAGCTATTTTTTATCATGTGTAGCTAACGAGGTGGAATCAGTTCCTTTATTAGAGGGTGTAGTGGGTAGTTTATAAATCTTTAGCTATGTATCCAGTTGTTTAAAAGGCTGTGCATTAATGAAAGATGTAAGTAAATTTTAAAACAAAGCTTTGAGTTCCTAAACTCAAAGATCATAAATTTCTCTCAAACAAACTCCAAGAAATCGTAGGGTTCTCTCTTAATGGACTACCTTATACATTCTGAATGAACTGTCCTCTCATCTGGTCAACATTTTATAACTTGTAATATATTCATTATTTAACCAGGGTTTTTTTTTTTTCACATTCTGTATTGACTAATGAAATATTTTTAACTGTCAGTTTTGGATTTAATCGATACTTGTATATTAAATGCATCTCTTAAATATATATCATCCTTTTGTCAACAATGATAAAATTGTCTTGCCAAAAAACATCTTCTTAGTTCACTCTCGATTAATTTTAATTATCAATTTTAGATTGAAAAACAAACATTAATATTTACCATAGAGAAACCTTTGAACAGTTGATGATGAGAGAAGTCCATAGCGAACAATTTTGAATTATTAAGAGGTAAACAATCGATTTGCTTGCTCTTTGCAGGTCTATTACTGTAAAGAAGATGAAGTCTGTTTATATGAATCGCTTCTGTTTGAAGTGCCTTTCCAACCAGAAGTTCCAGATGCTACCCCATCGAAAATCACACTTGCTTATGCTGTGAAGCCCAAAGCTTCAGCAAGTAGCTTGCAGCTACCAGTTAGCCGCTGACAGGAATATGCCACATTAATACGTTGTAAGATTCTCTACTTTTTTACTCTCTATGCCATGAAAATATAAGCTCAATTGGACGGAGCGGATAGTTGCAGCAACATCATCCAAAGAGAATATGCACTGCACACTGTATATTAGGTACTCTATTGCATAGATAAATTACATTTAAAGCAAGCATATGGCTTAGTTGGAGAATCCTATGATAATTTTAAGTTGCTTACATATTTACAATCAGAATTATCTCAACTTCTGACCTCCAGCATTAGATAATTTTTGTCTTCATATACATCTATCATCAATGTATTTAATTCAAGGAGACAGGTAACAGTCAACTGCTATATTACTTTGTTTCATAAAACACTGCAAATCTTACATCAAGCAGATAAATAACGTGTGAAGAAAATATTAAAATTATTTATTCATAGTCTCTCCAGGCATTGACATATTTTAAGAATCTGCATTTGCTTGACTGAAACAAGAAAATTAACGTATTGATTTAGGGAGACAAAGAAAAGGTCAAAATTGAAAATTCTAGTTTTGTGCAGCTTTAATTCTGTGGATCAAATCCAAGAATTGCAGTATTTTAAGGCACGCTTTTAACCATTTTCCTTCTCAATTTAGTTGTTAAATTTGTCTCTGAACTTATATTTTTTTCCCCGACACCTCCCAAGGAAAATCCCAAATTGGATCCTAAATTGACGGGTTAGTATTAACTTATCGATGCAGTTGAATTCAACGAACCTAAAGGCGCAAGGGTCATATATTCCGCGGAACGGCGTTCTTGAGGCTTAGCCTCTGAGCATAGATAAAGATTGTATTTTAGGGCTTATTTGGTGATTTTGGCTTGATGATATTAGAGTTATCTTTAATTTGAAATAAATAATTCATATAGTCGACTCCAAGTATAATCATGAGATTGCAATTAGTTTAATATGTGAAATTAGTATTGTTGGTTAGTGTTAGGGCACTTTCAATAGGTGCTGTGCTGGGCTGGCATTTAGTTAAGCAATATAATAGTAGCATTAACAATTAAATTAATTATTATGATAATATAATAATAATAATGTTTGAGATAAGCAAAGGGATTGATTGCATATCAAGGCACGCCACTCGTGTGCTGAATCGGCCTAATGATGCTGGATGGCGGTGCTCTCAATTATTTCACAAAAAAAAAAAAATTAGAAGAAGCAAGCCAAGGGGACAGATTTAGCCCCCTACATACCTAGCAATCTAATTTTTTATTATCAAGTGACTTTAGCCTCTTTCAAGCTTTTAGACCCATTATTATACAACAATTTCACAGCGTAAATTGCGTTTGGTTCCACCAAATCTCATCTTTTTATCTTTACAAAAATAATTATTGATGTAGGACTATACTGTTCCTATCCATTCCATTACGGTTGTCCATCACAAAAATAATTATTAATGTAGCAAAAAATGACAAATATTCAGGAATATGGATGTTTTTTCTAAACTCGAGTTTCACTCGTTTACTAATTTATAATTTGTCCTTAGTAAATAATTGTCCCTTCAAAAGCTTGAGCTTGACTCGTTCATTAAATAAATTCAATAAATAGATTTGAACTTATCCTTGAAAAACGTCTACAAGCGGCTTGACTTATTTATAAACCTGCAATTCATCAAATGAAGCCAGAGGTTTCAAGCCCCACGTTGAATCAAATCTATGATATTATCCTCTTAGCTTGCAAATTCAACTCTCACAATTGAATTCAAACAATGTTATAGTTAATAGGTTTTGATAGAGTCAACAACCTCCTTCGCCCGTGACAAATGAAACAAAACTTATTAATAAAAATTAAATTAAAATAGCAATGAAACAAGAAAATTATTAATTTTAATAAATTACAAATGTATATTATTTAATCGAAAAAACCCATGATAGGGAGCAAAGCCATTAGAAGTTGCTTGTCTTAAATATAAAATCACAGGAGGATTTCATAAAATCTTTTGTAGACAGCTGTTAAGGTTTCAATTAAATATCATTTTCAGTTCTTAGAGACCACCAAATGCTCCCATTGGAAGTAGTTAAGAGAAAGGATAAGTAGGAATCTTTAGTCACACAAAGTCCAATATTATTGGGTTTCATTCACTTATATTAGCTCAATAATTGAGTTTTTATCTTTTATTGTAATAACTTTGAAAAAGGACATTCATTTAGTATGTAGGAACAAAATAACCATAAACTACCACATTTAGGTAGTTGCTAACTATATAAGAGATTCATGAATATATGTCCGGTAACAGTTTTTTAAGTAACTTTTAACTTTCTGATCGATCGAAGTGCTAAACACTATTTTTTTATAATATTCGGTAACATAGCATTTGAACTATAATGTTTTATGGAAAAACTATTAAAACAGTTAACAGCTATTAAAACAGCTAATAACTATCAAAATAGTCAATTTTATTGAACAAAACTCTAGAGTTGGTGATATTTTCGATGGTGATATTTTCGATGTACACCACAAATAATATGAATTCAAATATCAAATATTGCCAAGAAATCATTTCATAAAATAATATGAATTCAAATATCAAATATTGCCAAGAAATCATTTCATAAGTAACTATTTACAGACAGTCAATATAAAAGAATAATAGAAAGATGTACATTATTGTTTGATTTACATGAAACAACTTAAAATGCACTCATTAGAACATAATTTTGCAATATATATATATATATATATATATATATATAGAGAGAGAGAGAGAGAGAGAGAGTCAAAGGTAAATTCCAGTCTTGGATGGGAAAACTTAAAAAAATATGAAAACCAACAAAGAAGCACACAGTCAAATAAATGTCTTTTAGTATAACTGACACAAATCCTAAGATTATTGAGTTTTATTTTAGTTGACAAGATAACTTAAGAGTTTGGTGAGAGACCATTACCTTGGTCTAAGGGAAATACACAGGATCCAATACTTATTGCATAAAATTTGATATTTATGACATTGAAGCTTGTCTCACTCAAGGAGGCAAACTTTCTGGTATGTCAATTGCTAATGGGGCTCAATCTGATTCTCTTCAGATTTCTTTGTTTTTTATAATAAATTTCACATTACCATTATAATACCTTCCTTTGTGATTTATTGGGTATGGGATGGATTCTAGCCTTACGATTTGTGTAAACAAGGAAATTGGGGAAGGGACTTTCAACCTTTGAGATTCTCCGACTCCATTATAATACCTTCCTTCTTTAAATGTAATTTTAGCTATTGGAAACAAACTAATTAAGCATAGTTTGGTCTAATGTTGTAATGAAATTAAGAGCAAATGAAGTTAAATTATAAGCAACGTGGATCAAACGTGGCCATGCTATAAGGTCTCAAATAAAAGGCCAAGAAGCTAATGAAAGGCCATGAAAACAGCAAATGCCTTCTCTTTTTTTTTTTTTTTTTTTCTTCTCTCTTTTTCTCTGTGTGCATCACCCACTAATCATTGCTGAGAATAAAAACAAATTCCTTTAGCCCCACATTGGAAAACCCAACAAGTGGAAGCCAAACACTTCCCTTTGTTATCCAATCTCACATTTCCACATCATCCTCCAATTTAACAATTATTAAAAAATAATAATATGATAACCACAGCAAGGCCATGTACATAGTATATCATACCGTATACCGGCCTTGCAAGAAAAGATAAGGAGACATACGCTTTTATAAATAAATAAATAAATACTCCTTTATAACAAAGTTTATATTCCATCCTAAAAGAAATTTTCTAATGGAGTAGGTCTTTTTTTTTTTTTTTTTTTAAAGAAGAAAAACTAAACAAAATTTTAAGGTGCCAGACAACATATTCCACTTATCTTGGATCTCAGATTAGAAATTTTAAGGTTTCAATGTAGATTTATTTGAATTTACTCTGTCCAACATCAATAGCTAATTTTTGAGATATGATTCTCTTAAAATCATAATAATTATTATCGATTCTCTCAGTTGTAACCCGACATAGGTGTGGACACTACAAAGCTTGACCCCAATATGAGGTTTTTATGAACTCAAACTCTCCAACCTTAACTTTCCTTTGTATAGTTTTAAATTTACTGTTTAGTATCTTTTACCTAATTCTCTTATTTTAATCCAAACTTATTATCTATCTTAATATAGAATATTTATCTTATAAACATATTGCAACATTCAAACCCTAACATTTACTCTTATATTGTATTGCATTTTAATTCTTCTATTTATTTATTTTTTTTTAAATGGAGCAGAAAATTTGACTTTCTTCGACTGAACACATGCAAAATGAGCCTTATGTTGGATTCAATGAACCAAAACTGAAAAGGTTTCACCTGCCAAAGATTGACGTACAAAGTAAAAAAACATTAAAAGTACCAAAGACTTACTACTTTGTTGAATTATTTAGATTGCACTAAAACAAGGTTTATCCATTTGGTTGACCTAATTAGTTGTAGTTTTATTTTTTATTTTTTTATTTTTTCTTCTTCTTCTTTATCTTTGTAAGCAAGTTAAGGTGATTGACACAGCACGCCATGTGGAAGTTTTGTCTTTATAGATTATGTATATATATAAGAATAATTAAAATTTAGGTGGTTTAATATGATGTTTAGATGGCTTCTAATGTTGGTTGCTTGGAGATTCAAAATCCATATCCCTTCTTTCATTTCTTTTATCACTCTAAATCTGTTTTATTTCCCTTAAGGTTGAAAATATTTGAGAAGTTATTATATATAAAAAATTACAATTTATTTTAATTGGCTAATTAATTATCCCTTATGATTCCACTTTTGTGTATGATAATTAATTAAGAAGCATCTAATTAATAATTAAGTGTTCCATTTGAAAAACCATGCTTGAGACAAGCATAATTGCCTATGTGTCCACTAAAACAGCAGCCACTATGTCCTAATGGCCTCATGCATGATGAAATCACTATGTAGTTCAGTTCAAGTGTAGGTTTCATTATCTAAATAAAACTTGATTAATTAATTTAAACATTTTTCAAGCCTTCTAGACTCCACCTAAAATTTACTTCAACTAATTTTCTCTTTTCAATGCCATTCGACTCTTAGTAAAGCCAATGTTTTTTTTTATTATTATTTACATTCTAAATTTATTTAAAATAATTAATTAACTATTTTAAATAAAATTTTTATATAATTGACTAACTGTTAATACAATACACAAAGCAAATAAAATTCATTATTACTAAATAAAATGTACCATATCAATAATAATATTATTAATAATAGAACATTGTTTCAAAAAAAAATATATAGAATATTAGAATATATTAATAGAGAACCTGAAAGCACGAAGACTAGTACTATTCAATAAATGTGATTAAGGAAACGCCGCGTGGTTTCCCGTGTACTGCTTTTAAAGTCTGCCCCCACTCCCTCTTTTTCCTCTCATTTCTCCCACGCTTCTTCTTCTCTCTCTCTCTCTTCCTCTTCCTCTATAAAAACCTTCCACCACCACGCGGCCGCCATCGACGCTGCGCCACCACTGATTAGTTGTTTTCAATTTTCCATAACTTCCATAGCCACCGCTTTAATCTCATTTCCTTCCAAGGTAAATTGCTCTGAGTTTCATTAATAACAAATTATTGATTCTTAATTAGTAGAGTTAAATTAATTAAGAAGATTCAGGAATTTTGAGTTTGTATAGCTTTATTCTCTTCTGCTACGTATCAATTTATTCTTACTGTTTCAGGGGCAAAAAAAAAAAAAAAAGAAAAAACAACGAGCAGAGAGTATATTCAAGAGAATTATATTATGGCATCCTTGATCTCAAGCCTCGAATCAAATTCAGACACGTCGCAAGAATTCAAGCAAAGGAAGAAGCGAAGAAAACTCACTCACGAAACGCAGAATCAAAGCCAAAACGGGGAGACGAACAATCGAAACATCAGCAAAACTAGGTGGAAAACTCAAGCAGAACAGCAGATCTATTCCTCCAAGCTTCTAGAAGCTCTTCGGCGATCTCGACGGACCTCCTCAATTTCTTCCAGAGGCAGAGAAATTCGCGAAACTGCTGATAAAGTCCTTGCGGGGGCTGCAAAAGGCAAGACGCGGTGGAGTCGTGCGATTCTGGCGGGAAGGCTTAGGTTGAGGAAAGTTAAAAAGGTTAGGAAAGTGAAGGTAACAGGAGAGAGACGGTTGAGGAAGAAGGAGGTTGCTAGAGAGAACAAGAGATTACCTATTTTGGAGGATAGACTGCGAGTTTTGAGCCGTCTGGTTCCCGGTTGTCGAAAGACATCGTTTACCAGTCTTTTAGAGGAAGCTACTGATTACATCGCGGCTTTGGAGATGCAGGTCAAAGCTATGACAACTCTCACAGAGATTCTCGCCGCCGGCGGTGACGCGCAGGTTAACTCCGCAAGCTGAGTGAATAGCCCAATCACAACTTGTTAGTTATGCCAGGTGTTATTAAAATTTTTTATTTTGTTTCTTGTATTTTTCTCTCTTTTATAATTTTTTTCTTCATTATTAATTCATGTACTTTATTATATACGTAACTCGCATCTTTGGAGCATTCGGACCTCAACTTTTTTTTCTCCCCTTTTTACCGGTTTTTATTACCAACAATTTGCATTTTAAGCAACGATACAAACTAATTTTAAATTGTGATAAATTTGTTTATATTTATAAATAAAAATAAAACACTACAAAATAAGAAGCTTGAAGTTTTGTGGAAAAATATTTATGAATTTTCTATATATTATCAAGATTTCAAGTTTTGTTCGCTTAGTTTTAAATCTTTCATAACTATAATTTGCAACGCCATTTAATATGTTTTTCAACAACTCATTCGAAGTATATTCAAGCTCAATCTCAAATTTATTAATTTAAATCTTAAGGGCAATTGATCTATATCCAACAGCCAGCTTGTAATAAACCTTCTATGGTGTTATTAGATATTGAATAGTCTATATAAACAATAGTATTATTCAGAATTTAAACAAAGCAACCATATTATTTATATTAATAATATTGTTGATTACAAATGAATATTATATCAATAAATTAAAAATATATATATAAAATTGCTCGAAATGGTGAAAAATTAAAATTTTTTGAGAAGCAAGGATTATAAGTTGCAAGAAAGTTAAAATTGGATACAAGCTAATGAACTAAATAAAATATGCAAATAACATCAGAATTTAAATTTGATTTAATGAAAATTTGGATAAATTAACATTAATAGGCAATGATTTTTGGATATTTGTGAGATATGAATGAGGGTAGGGATGGAATGATAAATAACCCCACAAAACCCAGAAAGTTAGTGTATAGTCCAAAAATGGTCTAGTCTGTAGTGACCAACAAAGCCTCGTGTCATGTGCCTTAATGGCCCTACACTTTCAACCGCACCGACCTCTCTCTTCCTTAGCCCTCCTTCCTTCCTTGCCTTAGCCCACGCCCTCGAATGCCTTGCATGTGATTCTCAACTCTAAACTACAATCAAACAATTAAAATCCCTCACATGCTCTTTTGTGACTTTGCTTTATAATTAATAATGACAATTGAAAATATATTAATAATTTTTTAATTTTTTGACTCCTCCAATTTTAATTTGTGTCGGTGAGATTTAAATATTACTATTCATTTTTTAAAAAATTTCATCTCTTTTGATAAGAGTTTGTTCGGTAAAATTGACTGTATTGGTAGCTGTTAATTATTTTAATAGTATTTAGTTATTAGCTGTTTGACTAATTTTTTATAAACCGAAATTAACTTTCTACAAAATGCTATTTCAACCTTTAAAAATTAATTCAAATACTATGTTGCTGAACAATATAAAAAATAGAGTTCAAACTCAAATTGATTAAATATCATTTCATCTCACATGTATGGGGTTTTGTAAATAAAACTTTAACAAATAATATATATAGATTAAATTTACTTGATAATACAACCAAACCAAGCATGCCTTTTTAGGAATTGAAATTGCAATTGATGATGTTGTAAAAGGACCAAAACATTATGGTTCTAAACAAGCATTAGACCAAACCCCACAAAGGTGGGGAGAGTGGGTGGCTATTGAGGCATTTCATTTTCTCATTGAAGAGCTAACACGTGTGCTAGAATGAAAATCCAATTGTCAATTTATGAGTGGAGACATGTGGGATGCCAAATGGCATCACTATCAAAAGGGCATTTGGAGCCAAATTAGTGATGATGAATGTTGAATTTATGGACCACATGATTTGTTGTGTATTTTTCCTATGCTACTATTGTCTAACCATTCAAACTTTTTATTTGTGTGCTCTAATTCAACTATGCATATGCCCACAAATCTCACATGCATCCATGTGCTTGCATTTAAGAAGCTAATTCTTCTTGTTCTTCTATTCTTTTGTCTTTCTTCAATTTTACAATCCATATCTACTCAACAAATTATTTCCTCAATTTGCAAAATGCAAATGACTCCCAAATCTCACTACTCATGTCCATCCTCTTCTACCACAAGGGGGAAAAAAAAAAAAAAGTCAAAGTCATAAATTCAAATCTAAAATTGTTAAACTATTTATTTATTTGTTAAAAAAAGAAAAAGATAAACTTAAAGTTTATTTATATATTTTTCTCTGTTCCTAAATACTTATCACAATTCAGAAAGTATTATATTTCTAAATACTTGTCGCATTTGTCTATTTTCAAGCACTGAAGTGTAATTTTAAATTAAATATTTGAGTATAATAATTATAAATCACAAAGCATTAATATTTAATTATTAAGGGGAAAAATGTTCTGCATCAATTAATGGAGGTAGTAACCTAGAACTTTTAGTCTATTGATAGTTGGTAGTATATATATATATATATAGATCATAGAGCATGCCTCCATGGGAGGTAATTGGAGATATTCCTAAAAATTAGTGGCTCTTATAAGTTATAACAAACAAAAAGAATTTCATCTAGAAGCAACTAATATGGAAAACATTTTAAGTAAAGTGTCAAAAGAAACACATGCAATTGAATATAAAAGGGGGAAAAAAAATGTCAATTTGCATTTCCATGTTTACATGCATGAAAGGAAATCCCTAAGGATTTTTGTGTTTGACTAAAAATGGAGAAGCACATTTACATAATATACAGCAGCATATATTGGTGGTTTGCGATTTTTATTTACCATTTAGCGATTTGATTAATTAAGATTAAAATATTATCTTTATTTACCATTTAACAGTTGGTAACTACTAGCATCACTAAAACATTTAATTGTCAAAAACAAGAAGGAGAAGTTATTAATATATCAAGAGTTAGAATGGTCATTTTATTTGTCATTTAACGGAAATAATATTGATTTTGGAAGGATGGAAGTAATTATGTGACGGACTATTAATTTAGAGAAGTGTGTATTGATTTTAGAATATAGAAGAAGGTATGTGTTATTTTTACTGTAACTTTGGGAGATAATTTTTTTTTTAAAATTATTATTCCCAATTGGATTGATGTAACAAATGTTACATAAGAAGGGAGGAGGCTAAAAATGCAAATGATATTTCAGATTTGTTTTTTGCTTGTAAAAATTTAACATGTGCAGAGGTGTCACTTTCTGAGTGGCAATCTATTTCCGACATTTTTTAAGCCACGTGGCATCTAAATCACCACAATAGCAATCAAATTGACAACTCTTCTTTGATTCTTCTATTCAGAAGAATTTCCATATTCTTTTGTATTTGGCACTATTCTTTTTCCCCTACATATATATATATATATACATTTCTAATTTGATTTTTTCCAATTAAGGTAATCTCTTCCTTTTCTTTTTTCTTTTTTTCCCCATTATTTCTTCTATTTTGTATTGAGATATGGTATTTTGGATAAATTTTATTTTGTTCCTTTTTTTAAAGCAATTATTTTCATTCTCATCAAGAGATGTTAATTAATTTTTGTTTGTAATATTGGCAAAGGTAAATTCCAATAACCGTTACTTAAATTTTTTTTTTCTTTGAAAAATTAATTTTATATTTTCTTTGAAATTTCTGACAAGAGCAATAACTTTCATACACATATATATCTTTTATAAATACCATCAATGTGCATGACTTTCAAATTGTGCCCCGCCAAAACATTGCATGTGCCCAAAATGGTTAAAAGCTAAAATTCAAGATTTGACTATATTATTCTCATTTTTCAATTTAAAATATAAAACTCATAAAGAATGGTTTAAAGTATAATTAGAAGTTCAATCTATGTAAATCAATGAAATATGGTCTGATTTATCTTGTCAGTAATACGAAAAACAAAAAAAATCGAATTTAAATTTTCTCTATTATAAAATTTTTTACAAATTTGATAAGTCACAGAAAAATGATACTTCTATTATAGGTCTATTGAGTCTTAAAAAAAAAAAAAAAAATTCTTTTTGCAATCTTATCATTAACAAAAATGGATTAAGAAAGGAAACGAGAGGAAGGAAATGGATAAAGAAAGGAAGAAAACGACAAAAGAAAGGAATCGGTAGTGAGCTGGCAGGGGAGAACCACCACCAAACACACATTGTGGGTAGATTAAGACCAGTATGAGGAAAAGGACAAAAATGTCAAACACGTTTTGGCAGTTAGTTAGCTACCTTTGTTTAATTTTGTCGTGCTATAAATTGAAAATTGAAAATTCTAATTTTTATAAATAAAACCTCCAACATCTCATTTGTTGCCCTACTGCTTTCTGTCCCCACTTCCTAACATTTGCTCATTGCACGTGCCCACACGCTGCTTCTCATTAAGGGCCCCCCACCCCCTTAAACCCCTATCCTCGCATTACCTAATAATATTCACATAAAGTTCTCTCATGCTTCGCATCTGTCTCTAACTACCCTTCGTCAAACTTTATAAAAATGTGAAAATAAATTTTTATATTTACATAATTAACTGTTTTATCTTTATATTTTAAAAATCGTACTATTTTATTATTGTAGTTTGTTTCTGTTAAATGAAATTATCTTTACGGCATTATTTGATATTTTAGCCGTTAACAAATCTAAACTACAAAAATGATACCATTTGAAATGATAAATGGAAAGATAATTTTATTTAATGGATCCAAACTATATTTATTATTCTTAATTACATTGGTGAGTGCACGCAGTAAGTGTAATTAAGAAATTTGATTATAAGACTTTCATTTAAAATTATTTACCGGTTTTTAACAATATTATAAATTATAAAGCTGGGCTATGATCATGGCCCACGAAGCCACAGGGCTACAAATTTTGAAGCCCATTAAGAAGGATAGATTAGTAGCTTACCAAAGCAAAGATCCTTTGTCTTCGTTTCCCATTCCATTCAACCAGCCATTAAAGAATCATATTCGTAGAAGAAATACAAACAATTGCAGTTTAGTTTTTTTTTTTTTTTTAATTATACTTATTATCAGGTTAAAACTGTAAGTTATTTAGAGATTTTGGCAGTCAATTTTCAATTTTAATTGCCAATCTGAAAATTCTCAAATGGGAAGGGGTGAGTTATACAAAAGCAAGCCAACTAAGAAAGCGCAAAGGGGAGAGCAAAACAATCCCACATCGCTTACACAGATGTAAAGAGATGGGACATTGCCTTATAAAAACGTAAGCCCAGGAACTTGAAAAATCACGCAGCCGCGCGGTGAGCTCAAAGCGAACTATTCTTTCGCCTTTTACTAAAGAATACCGTGTGCTCGCCGCAGATAGCGGCATACGCCAATTTTTGGAGGGCTCTCTTCCTTTGGAGGAGTGCCCACTCAAGTCTAGTTTTTGAAGATGAATTTTTTTATGTTCTTAAAATTTTTAGCTGGCGGAGTATATGGCATCAAATTCTTTTCTTACAAAATATAATGTTTATTTTAGCTCATCGACACTAGTAATTATCAATTTAAAAGTTTAAATTAACCGCTTGTCATTATTAGTTAACCACAGATAAACGACCAATAGAAATGATAATATTATCAAAAATCAAAATCTAAATTTTAAGGGTAAAAAAAAATCTTCAAAGGATGATATTAATATCTTCATAATGTTTTGTAAAGTGATTAAATTTAAAATGATCTTTGCGCCTTAAATTTTACCTTTTAACTTTATTGTGCTTTAAATTTTATTTTTTCTGCTTTTGATCTTTAAAATAATTCGATTTTTTAATTTATTGAGGTATAATATTATCACGAAAAGTGAAGTTTATATTATAAAATTAAAGGGTAAAATTTAGAATCACAAACTCATTTCTAAAATTTAAAAATGACTTTTTTTTTGTAAAGTTAAAGGTTAAATAATATATTTGGCATCACGATGTTAGAATAAACTAATAAAAATATGTCTCGTTTTTATTGTGAATCAAATTGTATAATTATTGAGTTGTAATTGTAAATTAATTTAAAAGTCGCATACTATCACATATGATCAACATTTATATATATATATATATATATATATATATATATATATATATATAGTGTCAACGACATTTGGATACTGTGATTGTTATTTTAACTTATCTTTGGACAGCTAATGTAGTTAGAAAATTTACTATTTCACAATATTTTTTTAGGCAAAATGTTCTAAACGACATAGCGTTTTTATTGCCTCAAAACCGAAAACGGTGCGATTCGGGAGGGCTCTCTTACTTTTCTCGTTTTGGCTTGGAACTTGGCCTCTCTTTCCAGATTGGAGGCCTCTCTGCATACGAAATTCTCCGCAACAATTTGAAATGGTATGTTCTGGTTTCCACAACTTACATTTTGTGATTTCATTTTTTCTCTTTCTGTTTGGTTGGTGAGAAATAATGATAGGAAATCTTTTTTTAAATCACATTTTCATGCTCCATCGATTCATCTTAAAAATTAAAATAAAAATCTCACCTTGTGTATTTGATTAGATTCATCCACGTGGATCGTTTTTCTTGCATTTTCTTGGAAACCAAAGAAAATTTTGTTTAGGCAGAACAAAGTTTCTCTATTTATAGAAGGGTTATCTTTGCATTATTTTTAGATTTCATCTTTTTAATGTAATTTTCTTTCCTTTGATTCATGTTTAATATCAGGAAGGTGAAATGGGTACATAAATTATTACTTTCTTTGTTGGTGTTCTTGTAGTAAGAACGGTTGCCCTTTTCACCTTTTATTATCAGATGGACAATGCAATTATTTTAGCATTCTTTAGCTACGATTATGGTCTATAAAGAGGGAAAGTTATAGCTACTTGTATTAATTCGGGTTTCATTGCTTGAATTCCACGAGTTATGACAACGGATTCCCGTGATTCTTTTGCCTGGAGGATTTTTATAGTTTTGCTGTAATTGTAAAGGTTTAGCTGCTTGACAATAAAAGGCAAAGGATAGAGATTGAGCATGCATGGATCATTTGGGAATAAGAAGTAATAGCTTAGTTGATTTGGAAATAGGTGGGAGTTCTAGTGCAAATGATGAGGTAAGAGGACTGGGTTCAAGTGGTCAAAAACCCAAGACTGATAGGTTAAAAAGTGGATCTCTGAGTTCCGCTCGGAAGATGAGGAGTGATGATGAAATAAGTTTAAGTGAAGGTGAATTGAGCTCTAGTGGAAATTTGGAGATATTGGTTGGTGAGAGAGGGGAAAAGGCAAAAACTAGTGTGGAGAATGGAACAGTGAAGGACAAAAGGAAGAAGAGGAGTGCTAAGCCACCATTGCCTCCTAGGGGTCCTTCACTGGATGCAGCAGATAGGAAGTTACTTAGAGAAATGTCTGAGCTTGCAAGGTTGAGGCGTACAAGGACTCAACACATAAAAGCATTGAAGAAAAAGAGGGCAGAGAAAGCATCATCTCCAAGCAGCAACATTTTCCCAATGGTTGTCACCATAGTCTTCTTTGGCGTGATAATTTTCCAAGGTAACATTGTCTTTCATTGACTATTGGATTTACAATAAAGGAAAGTTTAAAGTGAATAAAACTAAAGATGCTAAGAACCATGATAAATTTGAAAATGTCTCGATTTGCTATGCTTGTGTTGATGAATTAGAAGTCCTACTTATTTTCATTCAGACTTTTAAAATATGATCTAAATGTCTACTCTTATTGTTTAATTTTCAGGTCTCTTGGGCTCTCGTGTATGATGCCTTTGGATATGCTGATGTTTCAAATTGCACTGGGGAGGTACTATTGGTCTTTCGTATTTTTTTCTGCCCTTTTTCTTTATTTTTCAACATTTGTTAAGGACTGTTGAAAAACTTCCTTCTCGCCATTCTGCTGTATTTTGAGTTTTGTTTCTTGTGTAGGATTTATTTCTTTTTTGTTTTTTATGTGTTTATTTTAGCTTTATTGCAATATTTTGGCATATGATACTGAATATGAGCAACTGCTTCAAGTAAAACAGCGATTATTTTCTTGGGTGAAGATTACCCTCTTTGTTCTTTTATGGAAATGGAAAATCAAGTTGCAATAGCTCACCCTGGGATATTTTCTAAAACTATTGCATTAGTTGTATGGAATAAGTAAGCTGAATTTCTCAGCATAATCTCCCTGCGTCTAAATTTTATTAGTAATTGGTTGGAAGGGGATCCATAACTTACTATTTAACAACATTTTTTTAATGCAGGAGTTTGTGTTAGTTTACTTGAGATGCAGATCCGGAGTTATGAAATGATGGCAATTTCATCGCGTGGCTCGACTTGACGGGGCTCTGGTGTGCATGAGTACCGTTCTGCTGCTTCTAAAAATTCTATGATTATCACTGGCATGAACTTTTTTGGATGGAGATATTTTATGTAACTCTTTGGCAACTGAATTCTAGTGTCAAAATTTTCTTGGACTAGGTCTCTATCAGTGCGATTGGCACATTGTGTTTCGATGATCTTGATTAGTTGGAATGTAGCATTTGTTGAGTTTGGCGACTGAATGAGGGAGTTTTTTTCTGTGATGCTTTTATGTGCAAATTCCTATAAAATACTTTCTGACAGTGAATTGTGTGCAAGTTCCTCGCAAAGTTGTAACTAGCAGGATTTCTTTTACTTCGCGTTTGTCTTTTGCCATCATACTGTGTTTGCAATAAAAAAAAAAGGACACTGAATTTTTTATCATGCCAAAAAACAGAGCTTGTTTAACCCATTTGCAGGATATTGTAGTATTTGATAATTATAGATTTTGATTTTTTTTATTATTGAAAAATGGAAAGGAGATTATCACCAAATAACTCATCATGCATTGCTAAAAAAAATATAATCCTTTCTAACTGTCCAAAATTTGACAGAAGCGACAAAGCATAACTCATGCCATGGTATCTAATCTTTAGAAACCACAAAACCACTTAGCAATGTCTATCAGTTATGCATAGGTGCAAACAGAAATCTTGTGATCCTTGAAGGTGTAACAAACCCAAATCTTGTCATCCTTGAAGGCGTGACAAACCCGAAAATTATTTCACTTTCATAAGGTCAGCTCTAGGCCTCCAAAGCCCTACCCTGTACTTTTGGGAATAGCTCAGTATCAGCTTCCTCTGCAAAACCAAAATCAATGTTAAAGAGTGCTCTTTTGGTTGAGATTTAACTGATTTCAGCACAAAAATAGATGTCCGTATTGTTAAAAAATAAAATGCCTCAAATTTTGACCTAAAACGCATTCCAATTTAGAATGCTCGACACAGAACACGAAGTTTTTGAAGATTATTCATTAAAACAAATTTACCAAGTCTATAGGTGCAATAACCACTGGAAGTCCGGAATTTAATAAGGCTATTAACCCATAACAACAAAATATCAGTTGCAGCAAGAAACCAGACCTTAAGCTCTATAAAACACTAAATCGACATAGTGTTAATAGCCATGTCCCTTGCAAAGGACTTCAAAGTCATCCCAAAACATGATTAACTTCAAATCAACTGAAAAAAATTTGATAGAGCATAACGTTATGGAATGGAATCAGCAAGCTAAGCTTAGGCACATTATCTATATTCTAAAAGAATTGGGGACAATTACATGTTGACAAGGAATGCCTAGCTTCTTGAGCTTCAGGGTCCGCGTAACAAGAAGTTTATGGAAATCGCCAATCTCAGATTCTAGCTTTGCTACATGGGCTTCAACTCCTTTCCCTATTCCATTAAGGAACTCTGGAATTCCAACCTTCACTGCAATAACAAAATGCCTTCTCAATCGCATTCTAAAATTGTAATTGATTCAAAACAGCCAAAATTCTAACTTAATTGCTAGAGCTAAAGTGAGAAAGAGGCAAACTAACCAAATATTTCCAGAATACCCACCTAGCGACGAGTAAGTAAAAAAATATAAGATTCAATAAACCCTTCAATGAGGAAAGTAAACCGAAAACCTAATCCCAATGTACAAGCTATTTGTCGCCAAGTTTACAATTTTAGTAACAATCAAACCTTTAAACGAAACGATCTACAAAACCCATCAGCTATTTCAATTTCCTACGAAAATACCAAACAAAACGCAGTACAAAGCCAAGAAATTGTTACCAACGTAAGCTGGAGATTTGGAGAAGAATCTGTTAAACCCAGGTATTGAATTTGCTGGTGGGATTGAAACAGCACTTGCGTTTTTTATTGTTTGCCTAAATGCCATATTCGAGTCGAATCTCTAGGATCGCAGGACAGAGGCTGCTCATAAACACTTCTTGTTCTTGGGCTGTGCTTAGTTGAAAGCGGCTTCGGCGTTTAGCAGAAGATGGTTTTTGTTTTCGACGAAAGCAAATATTTAAAACAGTCTTTCACTGGGACTCCAAAACGCAGCGTTTCAGTCTTTTTTTTTTTCTAAAAAAAAGAATAAAAAGTCAAAATAGTTAAAAACGAAATATTCACCACACACACACACACACACACATATATATATATATATATATATATATTACCACTTCATTTCGGCTTCTTTTGGCAAACAAAAATTAAAGCCAATGATCATTACTTGGATTCGGCTTAGGAAAGATTGCTATAAACTGAATATTGATGCGTCTTTCAACAAATTTTCAGCATCCTGGGGTGCTATCCTCCGAAACAGCTATGGTAATTTTGTTGTTGCCGCTTGTTTCCCGATTGATGCTGGGACAGCTTATGATGCCGAGCTTAAAGCTTTGATTTGGGGGCTTTCTTGGAGTATTGATAAAGGTTTTTATCCCATCCAGGTGGAAATGGATTGTCTGGAACTAGTTACTCATGTTAATCGGACACAGTGGATTAGAGCAGGTCCTTCGGTTTTGCAGCGTGTTGCTGATTTGTTGCATCTTCACTCTTCTTCCATTCATCACATATGTCGTGAAGGAAATCAAGCTACACATCTTTTAGCCACTCATCATAGACTTCACCATACTTCTCTTTCTTTTACCTCTTTTAATTCTTTGACTCATTTGATTAAAGAAATTGTACTTTTAGAAGCCACAGGGACTCAATATTTGAGATATAAATAAAATAAAAAATATCTTTTGCTTAAAAAAAAAAAATAATAATAATAATAAAAAGATAACCATTCCAACATCTCTGAATTTGTTTATCCAACCATTATCTCTTAATTTTTCATTAAAATTTTTAAAATAAATTGTGATTATCCAAATTATGAAGTATTTATAATAGTAATTGATTATATTGTTATTTATAATGGTTGGCAGCTTCCACTGTAATCATGAGAAAATGATTTTATTTTATTGTGATGAAGTGGTAATGGACTGATTTTGAGATATACCAATCTTGCGTGTTTGGTTTGGAAGCAACAACAACATTTTTGTGACAGAAGAAGAAGAGCTCATTCAAAATCAATGCTTTCTTACTATTTCTCATATCTGCAGCCTTAGAAGTAACGATCTAGACTACCGCGATGGAGCATCAGATCAATGAAGCTGCTGCAACTGAGGAGAATGGTGTTGCTGCAAATCAGGGAAATGGAGGTTCTCCAAATCAAAATCAGAATATTCTTCCAGTTTATTACACGGGGAAGTCTGGTGATGGCAGATTGAGCCAATTAATTGAATATCAGTATAGTGTTGGCAGTATAGACAAAAGTGCAATGAAAGATTTGAGCCAATTTGAACATGAAGTCTTTCGAATTGCTCTAGAAGATGTTCCTGTGCTGGTAACTAACGAACATATAGGTGTGATGGAGCCAAGATATATGGGTGCCAATGGACAGCAATTATCGGCTGAAGAAATGGAGTGGTCGGATTTTATCAACCAAGTGATTTATGTTGATCTTGCTGCTGCATGAAGATCACTATTATCTTAACTGCAACCTTTTTGCTGCTCCTATAATTAGGATATGATAAATAATAATATAATTATATAGTTATTGATTAACCAGTTGTAATCTGTTCTATCTAAATAAACTATATAATTTATTGGGTTTCTTTAATTTCTTGTCAACTTTGAACTATCAACTATTTCTTGTCAGCTTGAACCACAAACAGATCGTTTTTGCAATATTGCAACTTCTGAAAATGAAAGTTTCAAGCAAGAATACGAAACTCATTGTTATATAACTGAATGTACACAAATAAAGAACAATGATTACTACAACAGCTTGGATAACATTCAAAAGTTTATCAACTTGCAAAAGGTTTAGTTAAATGGATATCGATTCCAGCATCAATACTGTTGCTTGCTTCCTCAGGCATTGCATGTGCCGCTGTTAATGCAATAACTGGAATATGAACATCATAATGTTTTTCCTCTCTCATTTTAAATAATTAATTGCTCTTTTAAAAAATCATCGCTTTTTATTATAGATTTTATATCTTTTTTTTTCTAGCAAAAATATTTATATTGGCTTAATGTATGAGTAAGACATAAACTATGAGTAGGTTAGTGTAATGACATAAAATTATTATTGTTGCTGGGTGAATGAATATAACAGTGACATATTTGTGAAGAGGAAGGTCATAAAAAACGAATGCTATCTTCCTATATTTGGTTGGATAACAAGCAACAATTACTCTTGCCTTAGGACGAAGTTGGTAGAATTAATTATTTGAAATCTGAAACTTCCTTTTGTCATTGTGCAAATCAGATGGACGGTGCTGCAAATCAGAGGAATGGTGCTCCAAACCAAAATAATAGTGGTGGTGGTGGTGCAAATCGGAGGAATGAGGTGGTACAAAGAACGGTGGTGGTGCCGTTGTATGTTACATATGATTCGTATGGTGCTTCAAATTACCATATTATGGTTTATCATGCACGGCATGAAACCAGAATAGACAGAACTACAATTTGGAATTTTGCCCATTTGGAAATGCAACTTGCTCTAATTATTATTAGATTTTTTGGTAATGTTCATCCGTCTTTTGATATTATTTATATTGGTGTCAACGGAGAGGTTTTAAATCCTAATCAAATGACGTGGCCGGAATTTATAACCAGATTGAGCTATATCACCATTGAAGAACATCTTTAAAATTGATTAGTATAATCATCAGACTGCAGAATATACAGGATCTGTTTCTTTACTTTCTTGCAAATTTGAATTGTTTCTTCTACTATGGCTGCATGAGTTATATTTCTCTTAGTTAATAATTTATTTTATTTTGTTCCTTTTTTTGAAATAATAGTTAATAATAAAAAATTTGTGGAAATAAACAAAAATATGGTTGTCTTATAAATCAAAAAAAAAAAAAAAATACTAATTAGTCTTCAGTTTGTGTCTTTAAAATATTTTTCTCTATGCATCTGAGATGAATTATAGGCAAAAGAATTTTCTCAAGGGAGATGTTTAACATTTGAATGGTGCAAATTAGTGAATTGGAGGAGGGATCTTTACCGTGCAGCCACCCACTTATTTAACACTACCAGTTTAGCTTCTAAAAGCAAAATCATCGTGAACGTTGGGTTGTGTGCTTCCACTGCCGTGAGAATATGGTTTTACTGTGATGGAAATGATGACCAACAATGGCAACAAGGACGTGATTTTGAGATATATGTATTGATCATGCGTCTTTGGTTTCGAAGCAACAGAAGAGAAGGAGAAGAAGAAGAAGAGGTCATTCAAAATCAATCCTATCCTAGCTATTTCTCATATCTGTCAGAAGTAATCTTTTCTTTATCTCTGACTCTGATTGTTTACTTCTTTTATTTTCAAGGTTTTATTATTATTATTATTATTATTATTACATATGAAGGCAATGGGTTATTTTCGAATTCAAAGAAGGAGAGAAGAAACGGTGTCGTTTAATATTCTAACAGAATAAGGCGGGCAATTGAAGGATAGCCTTTCTTCTTCACAACATCCACCCCATTTTACAAAACACCTTTCCCTTAGTTATTCTTCTCCTTATCTCTCCCATTTCCAAGTAAAGGATTTGCTAGAATTAATAGTCAACTTTAATTTTTACAGTTGAAATCTGAAATTTCTGTTTGTTATGGTGCAAATCAGATGGAGGGCGATGGTGAGGATCAGACGGATGTGGTGCTGCAAGTCACGCAAATTGCGGATATTACATATGCCAGGGTTGCTGCAAATACGTATATTCCGGTTTATCATACGGTGAACAAACGTGTATTAGACAGACGTGCATTCGAAAATTTAAACCAATTGGAAGATACAGTTGACCGAATAATTGGTGAATTTTTAGGGGATTCTCAGGACTTTGTTAGGGTTTACGTGGATGTCAATGGAGATACATTGAATCCTACTCAACTGGGGTGGCCGGATTTTATCATTAGCTTGAATTGCATTATAATTCAACAATATCATCTTCCCCAATAGATTGTTTCTGTAATTTCTTGTCAAATTTGAACTGTTTCAACTCATATATATGGTTTGTGTGTTGTCGTTTTGGAGTTATAGCCATTGACAACAATTGAAGGAATCCTTTACTGAAATAAACTCTGCAGTTTTTAATTACTCGTTTTAGAGCTTAATTAATTAATTGTGATCATTTTTATTATGATTTTGGCTATTTAACAATTTTCCATATAGCAATTCATAACGATCTCAAACAAGAACAAAAGAGTTGTAGAAAGAACCATTAAATAATTTTATTAATTAAAATCTCTCATCATCCCTAAAAACAATAGATTTCTGTTCAAATCAGTTCAATTTTGGTATCGATTTATAAGCAAGTAACCGTTGATCAGAGTTTGAGCGGTTTGAGTCCCGTTTAAAATTAAAATTTGGTTCCAAGGATCCAACTAGGCCCTCGTAGTGTTTAACAAAATCAAGGAAGTTAATAATGACAAAATCAAGAGTATGAATTATACTGTGTGTGCTTCTGCTTCCAAATGATTTTGTTGTGGTAATGGAAAATGACAAGAAGAACCTGATTTTGGCAGTAGCAAATGAATGAAAGGTATCATGCATCTTTGGTTTGGAAGCAACAATAACATATTTATGACAGAAGAAGAAGAAGAAGAAGAAGAAGAAGAAGGAGAAGAGCTCATTCAAAATGAATGCTATAATCCTATATGTGGGGTGCTCCTGAAGTCTCAGAAGTAAGGATCTAGACTAGACTAGACTAGACTAGCACGATGGAGCATCAGGTAAATGAAGGTGCTGCAAACGAGTGGAATGATGGTGCTGCAAACGAGTGGAATGATGGTGCTGCAAATGAGGAGAATGAAGCTGCTGCAAATCCGTGGAATGGAGGTTCTTCAAGTCAGGGTAGTGGAGGTGCCCCTCCAAATCGGCATATTCCGGTTTACTATACATTGCCGGAGGGGAAGTTTAGTGTAGGTCAGGTAGACAGAAGTGAAATGGGAAATTTGAGCAAACTTGAAGATGAACTCATTGGAATTGTTATAAATGATGTGCCTTTGCTGATACCTACCAAATACATAGGTGTGAGAGAGACGAGATATATAGGTGCCAAGGAAGAGCAATTATCAACTGAAGATATGGAGTGGGCAGATTTTATCAACCAGTTGAATTATGTTAATTTTGTTGGAGCTTGAAGATCAGTAAAGCTTTTAGAACTTAATTGCATCTTCCAGTAGCAGCAACTGTTAATTAGAATTTGATAAACAACATATTACTATATATAAAATAAAATAGATTATGAACTATATAATTTAATTATGTAACTAGTTGTTATTTGTTCTATCTAAAAAAACTTTTTTGTCAAATTGAAATATTAACCATTTCTTGACTGATAAACAACATTGGGATTTAGAGTTTTTGCATTGAAACTTTTGAAAATAAAAGTTCCAAGCACAAGAATGTACAAGTTCAGCTTAATGCAAGAAGTGAAACATTAATCTACTTTCAATTATCAATTATCTTTTACTTTTCCAAGTTACCTATTTACATTACAATATAAATGATTTTGTTGTGGCAACGAAAAATGGCAAGAAGAAGGTGATTTTGACAGGTGTAGAATGAGAAGATATGGATATAATGTGTGTTTGGTTTGGAAGCAAAAATAACATATTTGTGATTAGAAGAAAGAGTTCATTGAAAAAGAATGCATGCTGTTATCCTATAACTAACAAGTGCTCTTGCAGAATTAGAAGTAACAATCTAGACTAAGGAGGGAAATGGAGAATCAGATGAATGAAGCTGCTGGAAATGAAGGTGCCGTGAATCAGGCGAATGGAGGTGCTCCAAGTCAGCATATTCCCGTTTATTTGACACTGCCAGTTCCTGTTTATTCGACGCTGCCGGCGGGGGATTTGACAGTGCCGGAGGGGGAGGGAAGTGTTGTCTAGGCAATATAGAGAGGAGTGCAATAGGAAATTTGGGAAATTGTAGCCAACTGCAAGATGAAGTCATCGAACGGTTTCGTTTTAACTGTATAGCGATAGACACCTTATTTATAGGTGCCAATGGAGAGAAATTATCGGCTGAAGAGATTGGGTGGACGGATTTTACCAACAAATTGACTTATATTAATTTTATTCCCTCTTAATTAGAATATAATAAATAATATAAATAAAGTATTAACTATATAATTTTTAATTATATAGTTACTTACTAAACATTTGCAATCTGTTCTATCTAAATAGACTATATACTTTATTGGGTTCTTCTAGTTTCTTGCCAAATAGAACAATTAACTATTTCTTGTCAGCTTGACTGACAAAACATCAGGATTTACTGAGTTTTTGCAATGGCAGAAGAATACAGAAGTTCAACTCAATGCAAAGAGTGAAACATTAAAAACTCGTCCTTAGATAACTGAATGTACACAAATAAAGAACAATTTCGTTTTTTATAATCTTTTTCACTGGTTATTTATCAATAGATTGGATAACATCCAAAAGTTTATCAACTTGCAAAGGTTTAGTTAAATGGAAATCCATTCCAGCATCAATGCTCTTGCTTGCTTCCTCAGGCATTGCATGTGCTGTTAATGCAATAACTGGAATATGAACATCGTACTGTTTTTCCTCCATCCTTATCAGTCTTGTTGCTTCATATCCATTCATTACTGGCATCTGCATAACCAAACAAGACGAGCAATTACATAAACTGCAAATGATATTTTGAGTTACAAGTTTAACAAGTTTTATTTAGTTACCTCGCAGTCCATAAATATGTAATCATAAGGGGAACATTTTGAATCTCCTTCCTTCTTTTGATCGCTCAAAGCTCTGCAGACTTGATTTAAAGCCTCTTCTCCATTTGTGCATACTTCAACATTTGCTCCGAGTTTTCGAAGACTAGTAGTAATTAATCGGCGCAACAGCTCAACATCTTCAACAACTAGAACTTTCTTTCCATTCAAAGGTTTTTCTTTCTGTTTTGTATCAGGTTTATGTATCATTACGTGCTGTAGAGTGGTAGGATGTGACGTAGCAGAAATGTCGAACTCAATCATTGACGAATTTGAATCATTCGATAAATTCAAATCTACAGAACTGCGAACTTCTTGAATTGTTGACCCCATTGCTGGCCTTGTGAAGTTGCATTGGGATGCACCTTTGCGTTCAGGAAGCAGTGATAGCACTTGAATTAAACGCGAACCATGGAATGGTTTATATATCACATAATCACCTTCAAGATTTCGCTTATCCTGTTGCTCTTCATATATTGATTGTCTGATCATTTGATCATCTAACCAAACAAATTTACATGATGATTTTGGAATGTCCCTTCTGAAAGTAGCCAGAGTATAGTCAAATTCAGAGAAGTTACCAGCAGCATTATCCATCACAAATAAAATGATACCAGAAGAACTTTTGGAGTTGGTCTTTTTATATTGTGGCAAAATATGGTCAGTTCCATCTTTCATGCTCTGAGGCTTACTGCTTGCTCCTCCCGTATCTGGATTACTTGCTGCAGATGCCCTCAAGTTGTCAGATAAACTAGACTCATATTTTCCCGAGCTGAAATAAGTAATGTCTAACTTACGCTTAACTTTCTCCAGCTCCGCACGAAAATGTCTTCCACTTTTAATAATTGTCACCTTTATGTTCAAGCTCTCAATATACTTTTTCAAAACTTTCCTTCTTTCTTCACCTGCTATAAACATTACAATATGCGATCCTTCTGGTTTAGGTGAAATAAAAGTGAAGTGTTGATGAAATGCAGAAGGGCGACTTTCCTCAGTCTCGACAGATACAGGTTCAGGTATGGAGAGAAAAACATTGAACCTGAAGCAAGTTCCTCTTTCTCCAAACTCTTTCTCAACAATACTTAATTCTCCTTTCATCACACGTACCTGAAACACAAGATTTGATAAATCGGTGAGAAATGGAGCTTGAATCAGGCTGAAATAATTAATATTATTAAATAGAGTAAAATGACATTAAGGAGTTTCACCAAAGATTGAACAATGCCAAGTCCCAAGCCACAGCCTTCTTGTCCAATAGTAGTTTCCTTCACTTGAACATAGTCTTCGAAGATAGACTTTTGCTTATCTCTAGGAACTCCCTTGCCAGTGTCATCCACCTCAAATTCAATTTCCATTTCATTCGGATTTTCTTCAACGGTTTGGAGGGCATCAAGATCAGTAAAAGCATCGTCATTTCGGTGACAAAAGCGTGACAAAAACTTCAAAGCAGTTGTGCGATTGGAAGCAATGATTTCTTTCTTGAAATTGTTTTTCTTGACCACAGCACGGACCGAGATATGACCTTCTGATGTAAATTTTATGGCATTACTAAGTAAATTGCATAAGATCTGTTTAAGTTTTATTCTATCGCCTCTGACAAGAGGTAACTTAAGAATTGAGCCGTCACAAGGATCTAGCACAATGTCTACACCTTTCTTCATACCTAAAAGATAGTACATATCAACTACATCTTCCAGTAGTTGAGCCAAGTTGAAGTCTTCTCTTTCAAGTGATGCTTTCCCGGCTTCAATTTTACTCATATCCAGGATTGAGTTCAATATGCCTGAACCATTTTTTTAAATTAACAAAAAAAAAAAAAAAAAGACAAATAAACATATTCAATGAATATTCCTTGGACAAAGACAAAGTTAGACCTAGCTAACCAACCTAGGAGGTCATCCGTGCACCTTTTCAGTTGCACCAGATTTGCTGCTAACTCAGAGGCAGGCTTAGCATTTTCTTGACAGAGTTCTATCAAACCTGTAATGGCTGCCAATGAGCCACGCACATCATGGTTTGCACCAGCATAAGCCTTGGTTTTGTTCATACTCTTGCGCTCTGCTTGTTGAGTTGCTTCTGTTTGCTTAATTAGGGCAGCACATAAATACATCTCTCTTTTTGTTGCTCTTGCAGTTAAGAATATGTAGATGCAAAGTGACACAACTATAAAAACAAACAGTATAACAAGCAGAATGATTGATAACTTGCTGTTTCTATGGACAAGACTTGCCAATTCATTTTTGGGATATGCTAGTACATATACCTGCAGAAAAAGAAAAGTTAAGGACTAAAAGGATCATAAAAACCAATGCAAAACCTTCATTTTTATTCTACTAATGCGTAACATACTGATTTTACTCCTGCAATGTCAGTAGTAGAGCAGTAAAACATGTACTTGTTTCCCACGAGCTTCCCAGGAAGAGGTCCAGATTTTTTGTCATTAGAGCTGCAATATAAATCAATTTGATCTACAGGACCACCATTTCTGTTTAATACTTGCACCGTAGCTGAGGAGTTATGGACATCTATTTGGGTGTCTTCAGGATTTGTTTGCACAATCGCCTGGCCTTCTGCCGTCGCCAAGTAAAAATACCCTCCATGAAGGTCTAATGCTGCAAAATGATCAATGACTGCATCTCGCGGAAACCCCAGAGATATAACACCTCTTCCATCCATAGCAACAGCGTTAAGAAGTAAACTATCTTGATCTTCGTTCCACCCTGTACCAACTGAGGAGAAACCACTTTTGTTATTCAAGACATTTGGAATCCAACTCGTATGTGCTGCCATCAAAGATTTAGAGGAAACAGCATCTCCATATAACTTTCCGGTGTCGCGATTCACTGGATTAGCATACCGGGATGAAGAATATGAAGTGTTTGAATACACTGCAATTATTTTTTGCTTGTCTTTATAATATGAGAACATCAGACCATCATTTCCAACGTATGAAACTTGTGACATTCGTGGAATTGTTGCAAGAGATAAAAATAATATAGGCGCAACCTGGACATGAAGAACACCGACATAATCATTAATCCATGTATTGTCAGCTTCTAACATTTTAGATAATTACTATTTCTATAACTGGAAAACTTACCAACCTTTGTTTCAATTTCAAAGAATGATAGCTGAGTTCCATTTAGATATGCACTTACAGATCGTGCTACATTCCATGCTGATGAATTCAAAAAGCATAATAGTCCTGCAGTCTTCTCTACAACCGTAAAAGATTTGTTGCGAACTTTATATGATTCCAATATCACATGATTTTTGGTTTGTTTAATCATCAAACACAATTCTGAGATTATACAACATGACAGAGCCTGACAAATAGTGAAATCAAGAATGTAACTGCATGCAGCTATTACCTTTAAATAAAACTAAAAGGAAAAAATTAACCAAAAATTGAATATAGCAGTAAGGTTATGAAGGAAGCTACAAGAATGATGCAGAAGTAGACTGGCCTCAGAACTGCTTTTAGCTGCTGTAAAGTCCTGAGATTGAACTTCAATTCCATGGCTAAAACTTTGTGCTCTAGAAATGAATATTAATGGAAAACAAAAAATTAGTTAAAATTTATTGCAATTTGATTGATCATCCTGCAAATAATAGTTGCAGATAAAGAATGCATATATATATATATATATATATAAAGATAATGCAGAGTGCAAGAGTGGCAATGCAGGTGAGTAACAGGATGAAAAACAATACAACTTCTTGATGTTAATGAAAAGAAGCATATAATTTATGAGGTAATGTAGGAGTATTGGATACTTGCCTGAGTTGTAGCGATGAAATGATGAATGAGGAAATGGCAGCCATCAAATAACCTTAACACAGTGGATGATATTTCGATTGTTTTAGTTCAAGTCAAAGAGAAAGATCAGGAGTTCTAAACGGACAATATCTCCATTCGTTATAATCCAGATAACTAGTATATATATTCGTTTTATTTTTTAAAAAATAGACAATATCCCATGTAAATTATTATTATTATTTTATTTTTCCAAGAAATTAAGAATTAGAATTTCACTTCCCACAAGTAAAAAAACAAAATTTACACTTAAAATGAGTACTATTACATATTTAGTAGTAAACAAAAAAAAAGGTAAATAGATAAAATTAATTATTATTATTATACACATTAAAATGAAATTTATGTACATAATTACATATACATAAAGCCTATTTGCTTGCACCAGTTGATTTTGGTTTCTTCACAATCAATACAGGACACTTGACATTCTGTGCGCAGTGGCTGCTCACACTTCCAAGAAGAGCCCTAAAATGCCCAAAATTCAAAATATTAGTCGATTTATCGATGCGAAGAATTAAATCAATAAAATAAAATTAAACTGAGAGCTTCTTGATTAACACCAACCTCTTGATTAGACCGTAACCGTGGCTGCCCATCACAAGCACGTCGACGCAGAGTTTCTCTGCCTCCCGGCATATCACTTCCCTTGGATCACCATTCTCTACTCTCGTCTCCACCTTAACCTGCCCACACCACATACTCTAAAATTACCTCTTTACCCACATGATCTAAATAATCAAAAATTGAAAAAAAGAAAAAGAAAATTACACTGAGAGCTTCTTGTTCTTTGCACATCTTCTTGGCCTTCTCTACAATACACTCCGCCACGTCGCGACTGTACTTCTCCATCGTCGATATTATATCAGAAGAAAACAAATATCCTGAAAAAATGAAATTACAAAATCAGAATGGTTTTTCTTTTTTTTTTTTTCAAAAAAAAAAAAGAAAAAGAAAACCTTGACCTGGCAATGGAGTTGCATTTCGGTATTACCTGTTCCATCAAGAGCAGTGTAAACAGTTGTGGGAGGCCTAGCATAGAGAAGGATAATGGTATCTTCGGAATTATGAGAAACAACATTCTTCAAACACCATGAGAGAGCATATATGCTCTCTTCGCTCTGATCCACAGCCACCAGGATTTTCCGAGCTTTTGCCGCCGCGTCGGCCATTAACGATATCGTTGAAGGAAAAAAGTAGTAAGATTTTTGTGATTGACAGTATCGTCGCGTGTTTGAAGAGTGGGAAAGTGAAGGTGTATTTATAGGGGTAGTTTTGGGATGTTAATAAAAATTATAAATCTGTTGGCGGTAAGTGGATTTTGCAGAGACAATGGGTTTTGCTTCAACTGTTTCCGGGTTTGGACTTTGGAAAAAGCCCAAAAAATCCGACTGATGACGTGTTAAGCTTAGATAGATTAGCATCCACTTAATCTTAATTTCCTTAAAAAAGTATCTAATAATCCTCTTTAAGGTTAAGTTTATTAAGGTTCTTTGTCATCTATTTAAATTTTATATTATATTATGATTCCTAATCAAAAATTGACAAAAGTTAAAGGCAAAATAAATGATTCTTCGCACACAACTTCATCTTATACGAATTTATTAAAAATGATTAATATATTTTTTTAATTTAAATTTTTAATGGTAATTGAGTCCAAAACAAGTTTACATGAAATCAATTATATATAATAAAAACAAAATTTAAGTTATTTTGGAGCGTATTTGCTCTTCTCAACGTAACTTCCACATTATTGAATATTGATTGTTGCTAGTAAAGAAGAAAAGGACAAAAATTATTTATAATATAAACAAAAATAAAGATTTATTTGTCTGCAAGGTGGCTGACACAAAGCACAAAGCATCCTTATTTTAAACGGATTGATGGATAAGGTTATCACTATAAAATTGGATTGGGCATTTTTCCATATTGTGTTAGAGAGGCTAAGCACAAAGCACAACAAGATTTTATCTTTATCACAGCATGACTTGTCTATCCTTTTCTAGTGAGTTTCTTATGGGCCTAGGCCTCATGGATTGGCGGAAAAAGCGCAAGTTGAGTCCCTGTCTAGAGGGCTGGGCCTGGGAACCAGCAACTCGAAGCAACGGTGACGTGTTGAATCTTTTTAAATTTTAAGCATTGTTTTCATCGCCTCCGCCTTGCTTACTTTTGCTCGAACGCTACCGTTTTGTTTTGAAAGCGCCAGCTATAAGGAATCAACCAATTAATTACCTTCCCACCAAACCCCCACCCGAAAATACACATAAGCTGATCGACACCGTCCACTCTTCGATCGACGGCCGTTATCCACCCAATGACGCCAACAACCCCAATCGTCAATCTCTGATTGGTCAAAACAATTCAAACCCGATAACCCGATCCACTTATAGCGAATCTCAACCACGTTAGCCAATCAAGCTTTGCCAACTCACACTCACAGCATCTCCTGTACACAAATCTCACTCCGCATATATATACAAATTAATTACATAACCATAAAAAATCTCTCTGTCTCTCTCTAGATTTTTGCTTTATAGTTTCTACTTTTTACTTTTTCCCTCTCTATATCTATTTTTTTTTGAGCAATCGAGTAATAATTTTCTGGTTTTTGTTGGCTTCTAGTTCTGTTTTTCTTCTTAGTTAGATCATGTTTTTGATTGATTGGTTCTATGGAGTTCTTGCTTCACTTGGGTTGTGGCAAAAGGAAGCCAAGATCTTGTTTTTAGGGCTCGATAATGCCGGTAAAACGACGCTGCTTCATATGTTGAAGGATGAGGTACTTAATTTTTGTTTCAGGATTCTTTTTTATGGTTAACTTATTCTAGTTCTTAACAGTTAAAGAATATTGAGTATTTTCAGTTATAATTTTGTATTTTAAGAGTTGGGGATTGATTGAAAATGGTGTTCATTAATAGCAGCAATTTAGTGTATCTTAAGATAATATAATTCTATCTGAAGAAAGCACAACGTATCAAAGTATAATCCTTTTCTGTTTGTTATGGGTATTTGTCAGAGATTAGTGCAACACCAGCCTACACAGTATCCAACATCCGAGGAGTTGAGTATTGGGAAAATCAAGTTCAAGGCTTTTGATTTAGGAGGTCATCAGATTGCTCGTAGGGTTTGGAAAGACTACTATGCCAAGGTTTATATCTCTCAATTGACATGTGGATTTTGCATAAATGGGTAAATTTGTAGTTTTAACTGTTTCAGAACTCATTTTTGGCATGCCATTTCTCCATTTGAAGCATAGCGTGTACAATTTGATAATTTCTCCAACCAATTTAGCGAGTTGAATGGTGATTATATTTTTATAATTTGGGTTGGGGATTTTGGAAAGAGTTAGAAAACTGGGTCAAATAATTACCATGTGAAAATATTGCTGATATTTGCTTCCGCCTCGTACAGCCAAATGAAGTTTTTTTCCCCATTAATGGCATGTTTTGACATCACACTTGGAGTGCCCAACTGTTTGCAATTTTAAATTACATGGTGGCCTCCATAATCCCAGATGATCTTCTTTTGTGATCATCTGATTCATGGGAGGCAAATAATAATAATATGGGAGTCCGCTGATAGCACTTTCAATCTCTTGAAGTGTTTTGATAGTAGCTTACCTTACATGGATGTTTCCTTGCCATTTTTATTTGGGTATCTTGAACTTTTAAAAGCCCTAGGTTTAATATAACCTGCAGGCCTCTTCAGTTTTTGTAGCCATTGGTCATGTTTACTAGGAAGATGGCATACTGGCCTTTGATTGTGACATGTATCATATTTTTCCAAGAGAAACTATTAGTCATGTTGGTATAGCCATGAACATAATGTTTGCAGATGACATCATAACTTTGTTTGATCCTTTATTTTCAGAAGTTTTCTGCTGATATCGTACTCTGAATTTTTCTAACGTAACTCCTTTCAATTGAAGGTGGATGCGGTTGTTTACCTGGTAGATGCTTATGACAAGGAGAGATTTGCCGAATCAAAAAAAGAACTGGATGCTCTCCTCTCTGACGAAGGTTTGGCCAATGTTCCATTCCTTGTTTTGGGCAACAAAATTGATATACCATATGCTGCCTCAGAAGATGAGTTGCGTTACCATCTGGGCCTCACAAACTTCACCACTGGCAAGGGTAATGTGAACTTGGGAGACTCAAATGTTCGTCCCCTGGAGGTATTCATGTGTAGTATTGTCCGGAAGATGGGCTATGGTGAAGGTTTCAAGTGGATGTCTCAGTATATCAAGTAGTGAGGTATAGGAAATTGAGAACTATTTAGTTGATAATCACAATTGTATGTCATATTGATGAATTGGTTCTGAACATTTGTTATAGAATCACTGTTAAAAGAATTTCAGTTGTTTTGACTTCATATCTTAGTAAAGTTATATACTTGGGCCCCTTCATGCCAATGATTGTTCCTAAAAGATGCCTAATGAAAACGATATTCTTGTTTAAAGATTGTATCTTTTGATCTCTGTGAGTGACCAATTTGCATCACAACCCTTCTTCCGGGGGATGATAATGAAATGGTAATGGGAAAATTGAAGTTATTGCACTTTGGATGAACAACTGAAATTCATCCCGAAAAGAATGAGAATGGCAGTATATGGACAAATATATTAATATCCCCGTACAGGAAATGTGATTATTTCACCAGTTGTGAACGTCAACAAATCTGATAGACACTCGAACCTGATGTGTAGGTGGCCTGCTTACCTACATACTTCTTTTTTATCCATTTGTCACCAGGCTGCTCGGTGCAGACCAAACTGCCAACTTACTCTTCCTATATATTGTTGCTAAACTTAATCAATCAAAAATATAACAAGGGCAAGAAAGAAAACATAATAGACATATTGTAATGGGAATCCCAGCTTTAACGAAACAGAAATTCATCTTCATCTTCACTTTAATTTACATGGCCAAATTGCACTGTCACTCAGGTCATCAAATACCCATATTAATTCATTTAGTTCCCTAGTTTTTTTAGTGTTGACAATATTGTTTGAATTTAATTGTGATTAGCAGGATATGCAGAGGATGCGCCGGGTCAAATGGCTGAAGAGGCATTGTCCTGTTTCAATGATAAGGTTATTATGATTTTGTGAAAGATGAAAAAGCCTTAATTACTTATTTGATAATTTTTCTTCATGTGTTTTTGTTTGGCTATGTTTATGCAGATTTATAGTGGCTGCAGTGAGGCCTATAGATTAACAGAAAGTGGGAATGTTAACGTTCCACCAGAAGCAACTGACCTTTTCTGTAATGGACCCTGCTTAACTGAGACACAAGCAATCCTTTCTTGTATTAACAATATTTTGTCTGATTTCCTATTCTACAATAGAGCTACTGTAAGAGATATCAGATATGTCCTTAACGCAGGCTGCAGCTATAGCAGTCTTAGAGGTATCTCTTTTCTTCTCCATCTTGATTTTTCACTAATTCCCTTTTAACAGTTAAAATATTTTGTGCTGTATAGGAGACTTCAATGTGACAAGATACATAGAAGGTGAAACAAGCAGTGCATACAGATTGGCCTACTTCCTTGGCTTCCTTGCTTTCACTTGTGTTACTTTCTTGTAACTTTTTCAATTCACTTGGCGGTTCACATTCTCATTGGTCAGGCTGATATTTTTCAAATCCAAACCCATGAACAGGGTTTAGCTCTTGTTTCCACAAAACTCGATGAGCCACTTACTAATTGTTTCTGATATGTTGATTATAAGTGACTGATGGGTTTCATAATTTATCCACCTTATAAACAAGAGTACACGTATCTTCCTCAATATATAGTCAATCAATAGTATCTGGCTTCTTTAATCTACCAAAATCATGAGGAAAACAAAGATTAAGATGGATAGGAGAGGCTAATATCATGCATGGAGCTATGCACGGAGGTGAACGAAGGGAATAAGTTAATAAAATCAGCAAATATCAGTATCTAATTGCACTCTGCCCTGGCTCTTTCTTGACGCTCCTCTCCTTCATCAATGCTCTCACCTTCTCCACTTTGTCCCATCTCTCTTCTGCTGCATACATATTTGATAACAACACATAATTACCAGAATTCCATGGTTCTAGATTAATAAGCTCTTCTACTGCAAGTTGTGCAAGCTCCATATGACCATGAGTACGACAAGCACTAAGCAAAGAACCCCATAAAGAAGCATTTGGCTTCTCAGGCATGCTTCTAATCAAATTATAGGCCTCCCTGACCCATCCACAGCGCCCAAGGAGATCAACCATGCATCCATAATGCTCAAGTTTTGGCTCAATTTGATGATTTAAAGTCATTGAAGCAAACAAATCCATCCCTTTTTCTACTAACCTTGCATGTGCACAACAAGATAAAACCCCTATATAGGTTGCATCATTAGGGCTGATGCCTGTGGTTATCATGTCCTCAAACAAGTCTACCCCAAGTTCACCCTTGCCATTATAAGCCATAGCTGAGATCATTGCATTCCATGAAATCGCACTCTTTTGAGGCATGTCATTAAACACTCTTCTAGCAGTCTCCAAACTACCACATTTACTGTAAAAATCCACCAATGCATTGCCTACAGACACAAATTTTCGGTGAAGCCCACTTGACTCAGCATAAGACTGAATCCATTGACCCACATCAATAGCTCCTAAACGAGCACAAATAGGTAAAATTACCACCACTGTTACCTCATCTGGCTTAAAACCCTGATCCTGCATTTCATGAAAAAGTCCCAAAGCTTCTCTATCTCGTCCACTCTGCGCCAAGCATGAAATCATGGTATTCCAGGAAACAATGCTCCGCTCGCTCATCTGCCTAAACAAATGCAGACCCATATCAACATCTCCTCTTTTGCAGTAACCACTAATCATCAAATTCCAAATAATCACATCTATATCAGGCATTTTGTCAAACACGTACTCCGCATCCTCCATTATCCCACAAGACGTATACAACTCCACAACCCCAACTCGTATAGAGCTAAAACACTCAAAACCAGCAACTATAACATCCTTATGAACGCATTGGCCAAGTTTAAGGTCTAGAAGATTGGAACAAGCCTTGAGCAAAGGCGCAAAAGTATACTCATCAGGCCAAATGCCTCGATATCTCATTGCTGAAAACAAACTCAGCGACTCTTCAAAGGGTCCACACACAGAGTATCCTTTGATCATTGCATTAAAGAGGAATATATTGGGATTTTGGAACTGTGAAAAAACACGATCTGCATAGGCCATTTTGTTTTGAGACCCACAAACGGAAACGAAATGGGCAAGGACATGGTTGAGTTGGTGAAAACCCTGGCGAAGGAAATGGCCGTGGATTTGTTTGAGCTGGGTTCGGGTATTGTGGCCGTGAAGAAGGGTCAAGATCTTGCGCTCAATCTCTCTGCAAGTTCTGCTCATTTGACAAAGCAGTAAAGTTGGCTTTGGAGAAGTAGTTGGTTTTTTTTTTTTTTGTTTTTTTGTTTTTTGGGTTTTGGCGGGAGTTCATTACTTGGCGTGATAAAACCCAGTGGATGCAGTTAAGGGAGAATTACTGTTTAATCCCTATTAATTGAATAAAATTTACAAATCAGGACCTCTGTATTCACAAATCAATTAAATAGCGTCCTTGGTTTATTGTCCTGTAACTACTAACTTAATAGAGCTTCTATTAAAATTTCCGCTGAACTGTTACAAATTATTAATTTTACCCTTAACAACATTATTCGTGAATAATGCTCGCAAAAAAAGATAATTCATCCCAAGAAATATTGAGTTGTATAAAAGAGAATAATTTAGTAATGTGCTTTTTATCCATTCAAATGTTCCTCGTGTAAATAGGATTCAATCCCAATTCAATAACCTTCACCAGCTCTAAGGTTTAAAAGCATTGCTTGCAAGAACTTCCAGAAGATGCTTTTAGAATCAGGATACCTGAATTACTTTCAAGTATAATACCTCAAAAGGGAATTTAAGTACATGTATATTAGTTACAATCAATGTGAGTGACCTTGCGACTTTCTTCACCATTAATCTTGAACATTTGAACAACATAAAATTTTACTCTTCCTAAAAGGGTGACAGCAAAAATTCAAGTTGTGCTCCTGGAGGACTGTTAAATGTTGAAACGCTGCAGACATCGAATATTACATGGCGAAGCACATTTTGCTGTAGGAAAAGAGGGCCAAACATTAGGGTTACTTTTTGGATGAACGAAAACCGCCGAATCCCATCATGGCAGCAACATCAGGATCAACATTGGCTTCCTCCTCTTCTGCTGCCTTCTCTTCCTGTACCAAGATATGGATCAATAAAAGACCATTATTTACCACAGTAAACAAAGCAGTGTGTGTTTATAGGATGAATAACTATTAGGGAAAGAGATATTAACATCATAAAAGGTGAAGTCAACATTTCAGACAAACAAGCTCTACCTTAGTATTCTGCAAACAAAAGATAGGACATTCCTTCAATAGTACTAACCTTTTTCTCTTTTTTTCTTTCTCGACGTTGACGCTTCCTTTCCTCCTCTTCTTGTTGCTGTTTTAAGATCCTTTCATCAAGATCTGAAAGAAATGCTCAGAGAGCATAAATATATATTACACGATGTTTAAGATCGTTTCATCAAGATCTGAGACACAAGTACTATACTTTTCTCTCTGGATCAAGTTTTACCTTGCTCTGTGAAGCTGCCAGGGCTTTTCCTTTTCTTGAGTACTTCAAATCGCTGTTGCACCTGTATGTATTTAAGAAGGGAATAATGCTTAACATGCATCAATCCAACAATAAATATGACATGGTCATAAATTAATTATTGAGATGAATCAAAGTGACTTGGGGATTGTCATCTTATAATACATCCGCAAGATGGATTTTGTAAGCCTCTATCTTCCACAAAGTATATATTTTGGCTTTGCATAACACAATATACAAAAGCCTATCATTAATTATTTAAAATGAAACATACCAAAAGATACCCTCTAATTATAAGTGTGTTTTTATCCCATGAACTTCTACTAGTTTCCTCCAATTTTCTTCATAGTTGCATTTTTTTCCCTTTTTCAACTTGCTTCACAGAGTTTGTTAGCCTCTATGTTTTATGCATAATTATTTTTCTTGTGTATATAAACAAGTACAACTAGGCAATTCTGAATCAGTAGGAGGACACCAAAGATTTCATAATACTAGTCAATTAATTTTCATTAAAACAAGAATGGATAACCACTAAAAATATGTACCTGTTCCAGAGATGCTCGCTCTACACGCATGGACATTCCCAAAGCTCTTTGATCTGACAGACAACATGAGATATACCTAAATAAATATCATACAAAAAGATAAATCTCACAGTAGATTTGTGGATAACCACGCACGTTTCTTTCCATTGATATGATCTAAGTAATTGGCAGAATCCTTCACTACACATTCACATACTGAACAGTAGTATCCAGCCTGCAAAAGAAAGGAATAAGAAACAATTCACCAAGATATAAATATAGAGGTGCTGGCTTAAAGAATTCACCAAGAAAGGAGCACATAGTAAGGTAATCAAATACCTGCTGGCTTAAAGGTGCTATAGGAGTGACAACCTGCAAAAGGATAATAAAAAAGAGTATATAGAGTTCAAAATAGTAAAGACTTGAGCTCCATGATAGTCAATGCTAGAGATATCTCGACTTTAAATCTTAACGGGCATTCAATACAAGCATATCAGAATGGAAAATGGAAATGTTTGCTAAGGCATTGTCTTAAAGGACAAAAAGGTTTTGTTGTACGCTATAGTGCGACAATGGAAACTAGATCAGCCAGAACTCCAGATGGTGTCAAAATAGAATAGATCATATAGCTGGGCCAAAGTCCAGAAACCAGATGCAGGCTCATTGTATTCTTGCATGCCAATATAATGCACATAAAAAGCCATGTAACTTAATATAGGTCTTTTAAACAGCAAAGCAACATGATTGGTTATTTCAAATAACAAATTCTATGCTAATTTCTATCATTGACCCATATGAACTATTTAAAATATGTTTCGTTCATATTAGTGATCATTACTTCTGCGGTCTTATACCAACCAGTCATCTTCCAAAAAGGTGGGACTCTCACTACTATCCTCTATATAACATTTTAATGCGAGTTAAAAGACACTATTATGTTCTAATAATTTTTCACAATTTCCTAAGACTCTCCTTGTGGAAACTCAGTTATTCCTTCCTGTAAAATTAAGTTTAGTATTGTCAGTGCCCACTGGCATAAGATCATAAGATAGCATTTACATTATTGACAAATTAAAAATTAGATGACTCTACACCATTTTCCTGCTTGCCCTCCTCTAGCCAAAAACGGTTGACTGTTTAACATTGCTAATGAACAGCTCAACACAACAAATCAGTAAACTGTATAACTAAAAAATTAGATCAGACTCGGTCGCTATCAAAGGCAGTTCCCCAAATGATATATCAGAAACATCAAGAAACAGTCTTACCATAGAAATTTCCAGTTCACATTTAGGGTAAATGATTCATCACACTTGGAAACCAATTGAAGAAAACTACTTCAGATCTATCTTTCACACAATGCAAGCCACAACACCATGAGTAATAGACATCAACCAGTAACACAATAACCATTCACAAGCTTTATTTACTTACACACTTAAACAAAACAACGAATAAAATAAAGAAAAAGTGATTTCCCCAAAATAACTGAAATCAATCGTGTCAATAGAACTATCACCATCCCAACAATCAACAACATGAATAGCAATAAGTGCAATGCCCAAATCAAAGACACCCATTTTACCAGAATTCAAGTAGAACTACTAGCTGAAAAGCAAATAATCAAAAACAACTAACCTGAGTTTTTCCCAATCGAGATTCAAGGTCTACTTCATAATCCCGATGCTTCAAGGGCTTCCTCTGCACTGGAGGAGCTTTAGCTGCCCAAAAGCATATTGTTAAATCCTAATTCTGCAGACCCATCACTCTAAGATAGCATTACTTCACCTATATTAATTATTTCAAACAAACATCAAAAGAATGTTCAAAATGATTTAACTTACATTTGGATTTGAACCGCCCCTCAGCTTCCTAAATAAAAGCACAAAAAAAGGAGCAATTAGAAAGGTTAATTAATTACCAAAAGTTCGACAGACAGACAAAAAAAAAACGTTGAAGTTCTGAAACAATCAAACCTGCTTTTCACGCTCACGAGCGCGTTCTAAGTATTCTTCTCGGTCGAACTTCCTTCTAAATGTGTTATCAACGCCAACAGCCTACGCATAATTCCCAAAAAAGAATCAGAAACATACAATCACATGAACCAAGCTGCAGTGGATTAGAAAAATCGGAGAGAAAAAACAGCCCATACCAAAAAGAAAAAAATTGGAATTAAAAATTTGTTACTTACATTGTTATGAGCCATTTATCCAAAAATCTTGACCTGGAAACAGAATCAGAGAACTCCGAAAGATGTATATATCAAAGTAAGAAATGAACTTGAAACAGGGAATATTTAAACCCTAAGTCTGATTTGAGTACAACTTCAAAGAAAACTTTGGTGGACATAAATTAGGATTTAATCCCATTTCTTAAGCTTAACCAAATTTGAATGCGAACAGGGCGTTTGGTCTAGTGGTATGATTCTCGCTTCGGGTGCGAGAGGTCGCGAGTTCGATTCTCGCAACGCCCCGTTTAACGTTTTCGAATAGATTAGAAACTTAGTAACATTAGATAGCTCTTTTTTTTAAATGACTAATTCATTATTCATTTTTTTATAAATTATCTCACTTTTGACCAAAAAAATAAGGTAAATTTAAATTAAGTTTTTCCAAAATTTAGCATTCCCAAACGTTACAAAAGAATAAATGTTATTTACATAACTAAATATGAAAAGTAAACTAAATTTTTATTTTTATACTTCTCTCAGTTGAGTCAAATCAAATATCATCTTAATTGTTTAATTGTAAAAAAATAATTTTTTTTCCTTCTTAAAATATTCAAATGACTTATAATCCAGGATAGAACCAATACTTTACTTCTATTATTTAATTGAGTATAATTAATATAAAAATAAATGATTCATATAGTCGATCCAACTAATTTTATATTAAAATTTAATTATTTATATAATTATTAATGAATTTTTATTTGTCAAAATAAATAAATATATAAATAATAGAATTTCCATTAATTGAGATGGAATCATAAAAGCAATTAATTACTTTTTTTAAGAGAAAAGGATTTTGTGATTATTATTAAAAATAAAACAATGTTTAATTGTTTACTTTCATAATATTGGAAAAAAAAATAAACTACTATTATCATTTGGCACATCTTTGTTTTTAAATTAATAGTCTCTATATTTATAACTAAAACTCACCGTGACATTCCGACCCGGCAAAGCGATCCTAGGATGGCAGGCTAGCTAGGGTAGTGGAATGCGGGACACAGGAATGAATCGAATTATATATCAAAAAGAGGAAACTAATCATTAGAGGTGCCTTTTGGTGGAATGGCTGGAGAGTTGGAAGAATTCAAGAATTAAGCGTGCTCGCTTAACAGAAATCTCATGATGGGTGACCTCCTGAAAAGTTTTCCATTTCACCCGCGGGACAAAACCGTGCGGGTAGGGCGTCCGTGGACTACACCAAAGCGGACAATTCCTCTGGTGATTAGAGTTGGGGCGTGACATTCACTATTAAATTTTTATATATTTTCTCTTAACCAACTAAAAATAAGTTAAAAAATAATAAATATAATTAAATTACTTTTTATGTTTTTCTAAAGGAATTACTTTTTATTTATTAGTTTTGTTCTTTCTTGTTCATCTCTAAGGTTGAAAAAGTAAATAAGTTAACAAAAGAACTATATAATTGAAATGCTGTAAAATATAAGGATTGTTAAAATTAATTTTTGAAAGTAAAAATTTTTGACTGATAATTTATACCAAAAGATAAGAGTAATATTTTAAAACTTTTAACGGAAAATACTGAATTTTTTTTAAAAAAAAAAATACATACTCTGATAAAATATTCATTTATTCTGTTATTCATATTCCCTCCCTCTGTATATATAAACATCAGGATCACACCTTCAGTCTTCACAAAACAAAACAGGGGAGAAAGTCCAGCAGAGAGATAAAAAATGTCGGGCTCCAAATTTATTTTAGTAATTTCCGCAACCGTAGCTTTACTGGTATTTGCTTCATCGGTTTTTGCAGACGACGTCGTTGTCCTCACCGAGGACAACTTTGAGAAGGAGGTCGGCCAAGATCGCGGCGCGCTTGTCGAGTTCTACGCCCCCTGGTACTAGCATTTCTCTCTGTGTGTGGACGAAACGCAAAAAAATGAAATAAAATCATAATACGTGAAATTATTAACAATATCTCAATCCCATACGCGCATTATCTCAATGAATATAAGATATTGAAATTGCGCAAATGTACTGGAGTTGAATGGTACTTCGTGATCGATGAGCTAAGTGGATATCTCGATTTATATCAATATTTCTTTTGTGTTTGAATCGATCCTGATAATTCTAGTAATATATATTTGGTTAAATGTTTTACTGTTTGACGATTACGTGATCACCGTTGTATTGAAGTGTTTGGAGTCGTAGAAAGTTATATTCGGATTGGTCTATCTAAATAGTGTTTAGAATAATGTAATATCGTTATTGATTTCTAGTGGAGGCAGCTAATAATGCAATGTTGAAGTGCATATATCATAGTGTTTCCATGTTGAAAATAATTAATGCAGTTTCCAAAATTATGATATGTACAGTAGAGATCATGTAATTTTTGAAACTAGATGGCGGTACCGATTTCTGAGATTATTTAGCATTTCCGGGATGGCTTTATTGGTTATAACATGATCGGAACTGGAATAATGTATGTACATCAGGGAGGGACAGTTTATTTTGATTTGTTCTACTAGCCCCGGATGCCAAATGATTTTATAATTTTTGAAGCTAGAAGATGTAGCATTAATTTCTTAAAATGTTCCCATTTTTTGTTTTTGCGTTCTATGATCTTTGATGGGTTGCTTTTGTCAGTGATATGATCAGACCTGGAATGATGCTTTTGTTCTATGCAACAGGTGTGGGCATTGTAAAAAGCTTGCTCCAGAGTATGAACGGCTTGCCTCAAGTTTTAAGAAGACAAAATCTGTTTTGATCGGAAAGGTTAGCTGTCTACCCCCTGCTTTCGTGCTTCCCGTATTGGTTATCCTGTATTGTTGTTTTTTCAAATTTTAGGCATTTTTTTAACTTATATTATATGAGGCTCTCACATACAATGACTAATTCTCCAATCATATTGAGTTTTGGATGCTATCATTCCAAATCAATATGGATACGATGATGCTCTTTTCCTGGTCATTCATACAAATAATTTTTCTGCTTTTATCTGATATTTCTTGGTGTAGGTGGACTGTGATGAACATACAAGTATCTGCAGCAAATATGGTGTTGCTGGATACCCCGCAATTAAATGGTTTCCCAAAGGGTCCTTGGAACCCAAAAAGTGAGTGTGTTACTCAAACTCGTGTATCTTTTAAATTTCTTCTTCACAGTATAACGTCATTTAAGAAAGGACCACTCTGGACACTTTGCCTACCATACTGAAAAAGAGATTCTCATTCTCTGAATTTCGCAATGTTTTTCCCCAATCTTGTAATGAAAAAATTATGACCTGTCCTGGTGTACTGAAATGACATTTTATAGGTACGAAGGTGCACGCACTGCAGAAGAACTTACTGAGTTTGTGAATTTTGAAGGAGGTACTTTTTTTTTTCCTTTTCTGGAAGATAGGAGGTACTATTGTATACATGTAAACTTATAAAATATCTTATATGATGAAGAAACTAGTAGTGGTCATGGACTAATATTTTCTCTGTTATTCTATCTCCTCAAGCAGTACTGAGAATTCATTCACTAGAATTGTAGGAAAGTCACCTCAGTTATTTTGTATAGATTGACCCATGCTTTTACTTGCTTGTCTACTTTTCTTTGCCAACTACTGAAAATGAGAATGCCTCGTGATTTTCTGTTGCTCATGGTCAATTTAATTGCTGAGAATACATGGGATGATGATTTAAAACTGGGATTTGTTTTTAAATTAATGGATGGACTATTCTTGTAAAATTTCAACCTGTTGCTTGTGGTGCTCAAGTAGAACTTCATTGCATGGGGAAGAAAATATTAAAAAAGGTCTATCATTCTTATGTTTATCAAAGTTGGTGCGACTGGGTTGAGGTTTTGATATAGCAAGCATGAAGTTTCAGGAACTTTACTCAAATGATGCATTTTCACATCATGCTTTTCCTTTTTGATTACAATTGAGAGTTCTTCTAGTGTTTGTGATGGTTTAATTCTTAAGGTTGGTACATTGCTTTTAAAGTAGGTTCTTATAAGCTTCAGTTTGCATTCTAAAAAACATATTTTCCCTTTATATGTAGGAACCAATGTGAAGATGGCTGCAATTCCATCTAATGTTGTGGTACTAACACAGCGTAATTTTAATCAGGTCGTGCTGGACGAAACAAAAGATGTTTTAGTTGAGTTCTATGCACCATGGTTAGTATTGTGACTGTCATCCTTGATTTTGTTTGCACGTCTTTTTAGGGTTACAATTTAGCAGAGGTGAACCAAATAATGGATTGTTTGAGTTCAAGCTTGATGTTGACTTAATTATGTGAACTTCACGCACCTAGGCTTTCTCTCCTAAAATATATAAGTCACAAAGCGGATGTGAGCAAATTTGTCACAGATGTAGCAGGTGAAATACTAATACATGGACGACTCACTCCTCCAATTGCTGCTAACCAAGTTTACCTCAAAAGTGCCGAGGGGTAAAATTAGTGGTTCATAGCATTTGTCTCTTTGAATTCTTAAAAAACCCTCCTACTTTAAACAGTTTAAGAGTCATATGGCCTTTATAAGTAACCATTGCACACCAGGTCTAGTGAAGATGCTTGCAGCGAGCCAGCTCATGAACCTATGAATCAAATCCTTTGTTCAGGCTGGCCTTGGCTGGAGTATTAAGTAATTTCAACTTTATGACTTGCACTCGGATTGTTTGATTGTTGGATTGGGAATGCAAGAGTTTTAAGCCGATCTAAACCTCCGCAGTCCACAAACACATGCCTCACGAGTAGAATTATATATTTGCAACCTGCTGTATCCAAATCATTGAACTTCAGTTTCAATCAGTGTAGTTGTGAGATGGGGCTCCTCAACTACCCAATACGTTTGCAACTAAGCTTCTTTCTTTTTTTTTTTTTTTTTTTTTTCTAATAATGGCAGGTGCGGCCATTGCAAACAACTCGCTCTGGTAAGCGTATTATCTTCTCTTCTCTTTTTATTGTTGATGCAAGCCTTCTTTGCTTGAAGAAGACTAGTGCTAAGGTTGTCATCTGCTTATGTTTTGTAGACATATGAAAACGTTGCAACGGCATTTAAATTGGAGGAAGGTGTAGTTATTGCTAATCTTGATGCTGATAGATACAGAGATTTGGCTGAAAAGTGAGTCCAATGTTAATAAATTTTCAGCTTTATTCATAATGCCTTTGTTCTATCAAAGTTTATGTCTTGAATATCGTGCTGTAAAGGCCATAATCTAATGGAATTGAAATTGCAGGTATGGAGTAAATAGTTATCCAACTCTGAAATTCTTTCCAAAGAGCAACAAAGGTGGTGAAGATTATGGTGGCGGACGGGATTTGGATGACTTTGTGACTTTCATCAATGACAAATGTGGTACTAATCGTTATGGGCAAGGGAAGCTTACTTCAAAAGTTAGTGAGATACATTTATAGATATAGTGTGATTTCTTTTCAAGGATCATCTTTTCACATATAAATGCACAATATAAATATTATTGACATAGGCTGGAATAGTTGCTGCTTTGGAGAACTTGGTTAAAGAGTTTATCAGTGTCAGCAATGACGAGAAGAAAGCAGCAGTCCTTGCCCGAATGGAAGAAGAAGTAGGAAAGCTTGAGGGTGCCAATGCAAGGTTAATATTCTAGTTTTATACTTCACTGTCAAAATTTTTATAAAAAATAATTGCATTAATGCTCGTAGAGCATTATATTCATTTGTTGACGTTGAGGAGCTACCTTACGTATTCATCTTATTAAAGCAACATTGAGCATCCTTCACGATGCACAAACTTTTTGAGTGATGAATATAATGGACCCTTCTTTTTAATACAGTTTTTAGTAACTTTTGTACTTTCCTTTTCTTCACTGTTCGGGTATGTTTAATTTTTTGGTTACTCTTTAGATATGGCAAGATCTACTTGAAAGGTGCCAAGAACTGTGTGGAGAAAGGTGCGGACTATCCCAAGAAGGAAATTCAAAGGCTTGAACGTATGCTTGAAAAGGTGATAAATCTTATCTCAATATCTTTGTCTCCTTTGGTTAGTATGCATTTGTTGTTCTTAATCATATTGGCCTGTGCACCGAAGCTATCTTAAACAACTGGGGTTTTGAGATTCTTTCGATTGCGATCTATTTTATGAGTTGATCCCTACATTAAGATAATAAAATGCTTTTACATATTTAGACCAACTTGATTTGGCCTATAAAATCACCTTTAGCTAATTATAACTAAATTCTTATGATCTCTAATAGTATGTAATTTGTCATGAAGTTGATTTAGGGAGAATTGGTGATGCACTTGATTTTGATGTACTGTTATGAGAATCATTGTTGAAGCCACTTTATTTTAGATTGATTGTAAAATTCGGTTCTGAAGAACTTGCAATTTGTAGTTTTTCACTTGCAGTACTTAGAAAAACGTGTGGGCTAAGTCTGAATAGTTCTCCTTGTTTTATTTTTGTGTACACAGTCAATCAGTGAAGTAAAGGCAGATGAATTCACTCTGAAGAAGAATATCTTGTCATCCTTTGCTTGATCCATGATAGGAGATTAGAAGACACAAGTGAAATCACATCCTTATTTTGCTTGGAATTGTGGGAGCTTTTCCCGGAAAAGTGCTGTTGTGGTGGACTCATGACTCACTTTTCAGGTTTTAGCAGCTCAAGGTTTTCTCTCTCTTTTTTTTTTTTTTTTTTCTGAGGACTATCTCAAGTTAATTTTAGTAGGGAAAAAAGAGGATAAATTATGTTACAACCATTTATATTTAGCTGTGCTAAAATTTGATTCATTAGTATTAGGTTGGTTTTTGTTGTTTCTTGAATCTTGATTAACGATTTATCGTCGTCTTCCTTTTAATTGTTACTGTAAGCTTATACTCTGACCCACCCCACGAGTATTAATTACATATATGTCCTGGACTGTGCCACGTGGCCTGTTGCACAATGTGGGGCAAAGTTGACACCACCCCAGAAGGAACTTAGGATGGTAAACATAACTGTTGAAAAATATTTATTTTTCCTAAAACACTTGTTTAGACGTCGGAAGCAGTTTGTTTAGATGAAATAAATTTTAACAAGAAAGTATTTTTGATGCGAGCAGTGAGAGTATGAGAGAGAGGAGACAAAGAGCGAGTCATGTGACATTTCATAATTGGGGCTCTGCACGTTGTGAAAAGAAAAAGCGTAGCCGTAGAATTTATGTTGCAGTAAGGGAAAAGGGATTCTCTTACCGTCTGAAACTCTCACATGGACCGTGTAATACCTAACATCGTTCAATGAAAAAGACAAACGGATGCTCTCATTTTTCCTTCCATCCTCCACACAATATCTCAATCCATAGGCCATAGGATATATACTATATACCAATAAGCATATAACAAGTGTATCTATCTACATATGTGTGATAAAGTAATGGTTTTGTAAATGAAGTCAGCTGCTCGTAAATTGTCCGATACTCTGATTTCAAAAAGACTCCTTCGATAACGTTAATGAGCCATTTTGAAATATAAAAATAGGAGATTAATTATTTTTAGAATATAAAAATACTTCAGAAACATTTTTAGTATATAAATAATAATATTATTATTATTTTAAGTGTTGAGGAATGATGCAATTCTTTACCAAAACTTGTTTGAAAATTAGTGTATGGTTTCACTTTTCACTTTGCTCGCTAAAATAGTCAAATTAATACTAAAAAGTATTCTATATGAGATATTAAAATTGATCATAGATTTTTATTGTTAAAAGGAAAGAATTGAGAAAAGTGAAAGAATGCAGAAAACAGGTAGATAGCGACTGAACAATATCTGTGGAACTTTGAAAGAGACTTATTTGGTCCGACCCATTAGTTATACATCAGAATTATTCTTACCATTACATATTCATAGCCCATCGACTAAAAATGGACCTCAGGTAGAGACGAAGAGAGCCCCTAATTTGAGTATTACTAAAAATATTAAAAGTATATATCACCGGACTTGATGGAGTTTTTTTTAGACCTTATTGGGTAAAATTAACTAGTTTAAAAATTATTAACTATACGAGCTGTCAGCCGTTTTACTAAATGGTTAAAACATCAATCCTATGTTCAGCAAAACAACTTTTTAAGTAGCTTTTAACATGCTATATTTTAGAGTGTTCAGTAATATAATGTTTGAACAAGATTTTAGAAATTACGATAGCATTTTATCAAAAACTAATCAAATAGCTAGAAGCTATCAAAACAATTAATTTTGCCGAACAGAACAGAGTACTACTAAGGCTGATTAGAAACCAAATTACAAGGCTCAATAAGAGCAAAAATTACAATAACAATAATTATATGATAAATGGTGGTAAGAAGGAGAATTGAACACATGAGTTTGAATCCTCATATTTCTCTATTTCAAAATTCATTTCTTGTGCCCACATAGCCAGAAAAAAAAGGCCTGAAAAACCTCTCCTAGTTTCGAAGCCAACTTGATTTCACAAAAAAGTTTGTATTTCTCGTTTGTTTTTGGAGAATAAAGTTGGTTTTACTTTAAGTATATGAGAAAAAGGTCCATGGATAAACTCAAAAAGGTTCAACTTGATAAAGGCAGGGCAAGATAGTTGAAGTCCCCCCTCCCTTTTCTTTTAGCAAGTGCTAATTTTTGTTCCTTTCTGTTTTGGTTTTTGCTCAGTGAAATCATGGAGCGAAGTCACTGAATCACAAAAAATCAAAAGCAAAAGAAGGCCCAGAGAGAGAAGAATCCAAAAGGAGGTGGCAACAATTTGCTCGGAAGTTTTAGAATGACAACAATTATATCAAGATCAAGTCTGTCTCATCATCCCCAACTCCTTTAAGTCATTGTCTCATTATCTTCTTTATGTCAATGTCTAGGAGACATAAAAAACCCTAATTATTAAAATTTTAGACTTTGCAAGGTCCCCATTTGCAAAAATTTCGTTTACACACCTAAACAATTCCCATTGGTGGACATGCATTTTGCTAATCCTAAATTAAGATAATGAAATAGACAAGCAGATTCTTTCTGGCCCCCAAAACACTGCTGAAGCAATTAAGCAAACAGGTGGTGAGCAAATATCCTAACCACCATTTCATGTGATGCGTGCTTCAAAATGCAATATTACAAAGCTTGGTCCAGCAAGATACAACCAAAATCACATTTAAGTATCTCATGTAATTGTGGGTCAGTGACGGTATTTTTAGGGTATACTCGTGGAAACTGCTGGGTAATATGGGTCCTCCACTACCTAACAGAACAGGGTTATGTCTTTCTTGTATTATTGGTTCAATAAACCAATTAAGTCACTATTTCATTAAATCATGAAATTTTTGTAAACAGGTTTAGGGTTTTCATAATGACAGTTTTGTTTCAACTAAATCAGATTAAGGACCAAGTATTCAACCAGTCAGAGCCAAATTAACACAATAAAGAGTCCAATTAGGGCACTATATAACAAATAATGCAAGTTGTTTACTCAACCAGAAGTAATAGATTGAGCTTTTTTCTCATGGCTTACAGTTAAACAACCCTATGAGTACAAAATACATGGTGGATTAGGGACAGCTTAGCTTAGCTTACTCTTTTTAACAACAAAAAAAGAGAACACCCAACAATAAATACAGAGAGAAATTATCTTAAAAATACACTAAAAAATAAAATTAATAATAATAATAATAATAATTAAAGATCTATACAATTTCTTTAACTGGATCATAGATTTTTACCTTGAAGAAACTGGATTCAAGGCTCTAGCAAATCCATTCATGGCTCCATACCCTTTTGAACTAAACCCTAAGCATCCAAGAAGCCCTTGTCTATAAGGCAAGAAAGTCTTCTTCCTCATTTCCTCTGCCTGGGCTTTACTTGCTTTATAGTGCAATTCATGAGGTGATGTTGGTACCCTTCTTTTCCCTACTCCATTAACTGGCTTCTTCCCTTGACCATTCCCCTTGACTTTTTGGCTCTCCATTGTCAAAGTTGATGCATTGCTTGTTGTAACTTTCTCTTTTGAAGCAGGAACTTGCATGGTTGGTGTGTTGATGGGTTTCTTTTCTTTTGCTGGTGAAAAAGAAATATTAGACCAAAACTTATTATTACTTCTTCCTTCACTTTTGCTTCTGTAAAGAAAATCTTTCAAAAAAACCCATCTTTTTGAGTTCCTTCCAGCTGATGATGATCTAGAAGAAGATGCAGATACTGAAGGAGTTGTATTTTCTTCAATCTTGATACCTTCATTATTTTCTAAAGAAACCGAACTTCCTTCATTAATGGAGTCATAGATCTGGTTTGCTTTCTTGTTTTCTTCATTGTCATTACCGAACTCAAAAGGACAATTACTTCTTAACGGAGACATAGATCTGGTTCTTCTACGCAAAGATTTATCCCGCAATCTCAGATCTCTACCTCTTTTACTAATTTCTATCTCTTCTTCTTCCTCTTCCTCTTCCTCTTCATTTTCAAGATCCAACAATGGAGCCAACACTTGAGGTCTCTCCAGATGAGAAGATAGCTTCATAGGACGGATCTGTCCATTCAAGAACAACTCATCGGCAGAACTCATGGACCCTGTTTGACCTGAACCAGCTGACCCGAGTCTAGCAGAGAATTCAAACTCATACCCAATAGGCACAGAGCCACCATTATCAGGCGATGAAACAGCTGATACAGAATAAGAAGCAGTGGTAGTAATGGCGAAGTGCATTGGACTAGCAGGACAACTATAAAAGAAACCGCCATTAATGGGTCCACGGCCAGGACTAGAAGGAGCACTAACATAAGGAGTAGAACAAGTGCTGTCAAAATCTTCAGAAAAGAGTTGAGCTTGTTGGGCAGAGAGAGAATGGCCATTGTTGGGATTTTCAAGGTCTGGTTTAGGGTCTGGCGGGGAGGTTTGGCCATTTTTGTTGTTGAGCTCCATAATGTGAGAGAGAGAGAGAGAGAGAGAGAGAAGTGGAAGAAGAAGGAGGTGTCAATGACAATGGCGTTTGCGTGTAAATACTAAAAACTGAATATTACTCTAAGTTACATTTATATCGTCTTTTCTGCCATTGTCTTTTCATCCTCCGTACTATAAATTATTAATTATTATGACAAAATAACACTAATTAAAATTAATAATCTTCAATTAACTCCCTAATTACCTTACTTGGTTTTCTTACAAACAACTCCTCTAATTACCATAATACTTTTTTTTTTTTTGGCTAACTATGAAATTTTTTTTAACTTAAATTTATTTTTTTGAAAACTAAAAGAAATTAGTATAATCATTACCAAAAAAAAAAAATTAAAGTATTAATTCCTTTTTTATATGTACTCAACTACTAGGGGGTATTTTGGTAAAGTCTCCAATTGATAATTTTCCTACTCTTTCTGATTATGACATTGACTTGTACATTTGGAAAGGAAAGATTAATTTTGACAAACTGCATACATCTAACTATCAATATACCTACCAGATGACAATAAGAAGGACTTAGCACTCTCTTTCCCTTTTTTTTTTTTTTTTTTTTTTTTAATGAACTAGATTTCGTTATTGTTTAAAATAAATCTTGAGTAGGGATAAGGGTTGGATCAATTTGATTCAATCGAATCAAATCAATAAATTAAATTTTTTTATGAAAAACTCAACCGATTTAGTTTCCATGTAGTTTATTTTGAGTTAAATCGATTTGATTTTTAAAGTATTTTTTTAAGTTGGTATAATAAATAAAATTTAATTTTTTATTAATGTAAATATTAAAAATCGAACTAAATTGATTAGTTAAATTAGTTTGGTTTACTGTATTATGCTACAAATTTTCACTTTTTTTTTTTTTTTGATATTGGAAGAGGAGATTTGAACTTGAATCTATTGTCAAGTCGTATGTGTATCTACAACTAGGCTATACTTTGATGTGCCAAAAATTTAATCATTTGATAATACTTAATGTGATGACATATCTCCATGAAAAAATAAATATCGTAATTTTTAAAAAAATTATAAATAAATCCATAGATATTATTAAATTTTGAACTCATAAATTTGTTAATGGCATCATAGGCATGTTTCATGCATTAACCAATGTGATTTAATAAAAACAAAAGCATAATAAGGATTATAGATTGAATAAATTTGATGGAACAACAAGATTGAGCATTGAAGAGAAGAAGAAAATGGCAGCAAAAGAAGGAGCTGCGATTGTGATTTGCTGCGATTGGGACAGTGGATTCATCGTTCATCTTTGCATTTTCTGGCGAATCCAACGTTTCCAACAATTCCATCGAACACTGTTCTTGATTTGCTTTGTTGTTTAGTATTTCGTTTAGTGTTTCGTGCTTGCTTTCTATGTTCAGTGATGTAAGCATCGCATTGAAAAATACTGTGGCCATGCATGTAAGCTGTTTGATGAAATGTCTCAAAGAAGTGAAGCTGATTGCAGTGTTAGGTTTAGAAGCAGAACCGTAGTTTGGCTTTCGCAATCTTAAGTTTGTCGTGTTTCTTCCTTGATTTATAATCTGGCTGTGTTTCAAAAAGATCAAAATGAATACAGGAAAGAACAAGGATTGCTGTTTAAGGGTACTGCTGCAATTTTCCAGATTGGGGTTATTGGATTCTTGATTCACAACAGGATGTAATGGGTATTTTTGAGTAACCAATCATATGTGATGACAAACTTTTCTTGCGCTATGCATGTTGATTTTCTTGCAATTGCATGAGCGCAGCTGTGTCAATTTGTTTCTTTCTTGTGAATGATGAAGACCTCATTGAAGATGCTCTACAGGTGAAAGTTCGGGAGGAATCATGAATATCCTTTGTTGGAACTGTCGAGGACTTGGTCACACTCGAGCGGTTAATGCACTAAATGATCTTATTCGATGCAATAAGCCAACGGTCATTTTTTTGTCTGAAACTTTAGTTGCTTTGAATAAAATTGAGCAGCTCCGTTGTAAGCTTCATTATGATCATTGTTTTGCTATAGACGCGGTGGGACGCAGTGGTGGCTTAGCCGTTTTGTGGAATTCTCATATTAATTTAGAAATTATGCGTTATTCTTCACATTTTATTGATATGAAAATTACGGAAGCTGCAGGTTTTACTTGGCGACTCATTGGTTTTTATGGCATGCCGGAAAGACATCGTAGGCAACTTTCATGGAACGTCCTCCGATCTTTAGCTAGGCTGGCAACCCTTCCTTGGTTAATTTGTGGCAATTTTAACGATCTAATGTTCGCTGAAGAAAAGAAGGGGCGTAATCCTCATCCTCCATGTTTACTACAGGGTTTCTCGGATACTGTGGCTGACTGTGGGCTGATTGACTTGGGAATGTCGGGGTACCCTTTTACTTGGGCTCACGGCAGAGGTCAAAACCGGGTAGAGGAAAGACTGGACAGAGCTTTGGGGAATATCACTTGGCAGAATCATTTTGCTAATTATCAGGTCTAGAACTTAGTCTCAAGTAAGTCTGATCACTCTCCTCTTCTCATTCTCACTTCCCCCAGAGTTAGAAATTTGAGGCCCCAACGTTTTCGATTCGAGAATTTTTGGCTAGAGGAATCTGATGTGGATGTTGTGGTTAGAGAGAGTTGGACCAGCTATGATGGTGTTGATGTAACGGGGAGGATAAAGGTTTGTGGACAATGTCTACAGAGCTGGAGTAGGAGACTAAAGCTTCGGTTTAGGCAGGATGCAAAGCAGCTGACAGTGCAACTTGAGAATCTTCGGATTAATGGTAATATTGAACAATTTGAAGGTGTGCAGCGTAAGCTTGATGATGTTCTGTACCGCGAAGAGGTCTTCTGGTCCCAAAGAGCGAAATCCCATTGGCTGCAATCAGGGGATATGAACTCTCGGTACTTCCATGCAACTGCTAAAAAACGGAAGAAATCAAAGCAAATATTTCGGCTGAAGGATACTAATGGCGAGTGGATAAGTGATAGCAATTTGTTGACAGGTATGGTGAGCGACTACTTTGTTAATCTATTTAAGGCAGGGAATGCTGACTTAAGCCCTGTTGTGGGTTTATTCTCTCCTATGGTTTCGGATAATGATAATCTCATGCTACTTAGAGACATTTCAGTGGACGAGGTTAAATTGGTTGTGAAACAGATGCATGCGGATAAAAGCCCTGGGATAGATGGACTAAATCCTAGATTCTACCAGAGGTTTTGGGATATTGTGGGCCATGATGTAGTTTAAGGTTGTCGAGACTGGTTTAATGCAGGTGTCTTTCCGGATAATCTCAACGATACCTTAATTGTGCTGATTCCAAAAACAGAAGACCCAGAGGCAGTGAAGGACTTTCGACCTATTTCACTCTGCAACGTAGTTTACAAAGTCTTTGCTAAGATCCTGGCAAACAGGCTGAAGACCATCCTGCCTAATCTCATCTCACTATCTCAGTCAGCTTTTGTCCCGGGCCGATTGATTTCAGATAATGTGTTAGTTGCTTTTGAGTTAATCCACTCTATGAAAACACGAATGATCGATCGTCGAGGAGCTTCCGCACTGAAAGTTGATATTTCTAAAGCCTATGACAGAATTAACTGGTGCTATCTACGGGCTGTTCTGCAGGGTTTGGGTTTTCACCAGCGTTGGGTGGACTTGATCATGATGTGTGTTTCCTCTGTTAAATATTGGGTTGGAGTAAACGGGGATGATATTGGCCCAATTATTCCGGAACGTGGGTTGAGACAAGGTTGTCCATTATCTCCCTATTTATTTATACTTTGTGCTGAAGGACTATCAAAGCTGTTTAATAAGTCTGAAAATGATGGTCGCCTCAAAGGCTGTAGAGTCTCGAGAGCTGCACCCTGGTTATCTCACTTGTTGTTTGCAGATGATAGTTTGTTCTTTTTCGAGGCATCACAGGTTCAAGCTCTAGAGATAAAAAATATCTTAGTCACTTATGAAGCAGCTTCGGGTCAAACGGTAAATTGGCAAAAATCTGGCATTTTTTTTAGCTCTAACACTTCTGCAGTGGATAAGGATGCTGTGACAGGGGTCTTTGGTGTACTTGCTCCTTTGAATCACGGAAGGTATCTGGGCTTGCCCTCGTTAGTTGGTCGGGAAAAGAGGCGTATCTTTTCTTTTTTGAAGGATCGAGTGAGGAAGTTGGTTAGTGGTTGGAACCAAAAACTTTTATCAAAAGCGGGTAAAGAGGTGCTAATAAAGTCTATAGCACAAGCTATCCCTTCATTCTGTATGAGTGCTTTCCTTATACCAGTATCCCTCTTACTAGAGCTCCAGAGGTTAATGAACTCTTATTGGTGGGAAGGAAAGATGAGATGGTTGAGTTGGGAAAGGCTATGTGTAGCAAGGGAAGAAGGAGGTTTGGGTTTTAGACATTTGTGCAGTTTCAATCTAGCCATGTTAGGAAAACACTATTGGAGGCACTTACACAATACAAATTCTCTCCTTTATCGTTCTTTCAAATCTAAATATTTCCCAAGTGGGACCTTTCTTGGAGCAGGCGTTGGCCGTAATCCAAGCTTTGTCTGGAGAGGGATTTGTGCAGCTAAGGATGCCATCTGTTCAGGGTTTCGGTGGAGAATCGGAGATGGTCAGTTAGTAAATGTCTGGACCGAGCCGTGGCTACTCTGGGATAACCAGTTTCGAGTTAACTTGCCTATTCTCTCTGGTTTTGAGCATATAAAGGTTTCGGACCTTATTTTGACACAAGGGGAACGTGCTTGGAATTTGCCTCTGATACACGACCTTTTTAATCCTTCAATTGCTGAACTTATCACTTCTATTCCTTTAGCTACAACTATTCAGGAAGACACCCTCATATGGCACTGGACAGACTCAGGGATATATTCTGTGAAATCGGGATACAAAGTAGTAGCATCTCAATATGTGGATGTTGAAGATGATTTACGGTCAGGCTTTTGGAAAGCTCTGTGGTCTTTGAAAATTCCGCCGAAAGTGAGGCATTTCCTCTGGAGGTGTTGCTGAGACATTTTGCCAGTTAAAACAACTCTAGAAAGAAGGGGAATGGAACTTGACACAGGATGCGATTACTGTGGTGCTACCGAAACGTTAGCTCATGCTCTTGTTGAGTGTCCAAAAGCAAGACTTTGTTGGCAGTTTTTTGGTGTTCAACCTAATATTGGCAACTTTCCAAATTTCTTACAGATGCTCGAACATTTAAACAAGGCGTGGGAGAGCGCATTTTTTGACAGTTTTATTATGGGCTTGTGGAGTGTTTGGCTGAGCCGTAATGAGCTAAAATGGAACCATGTGGAAGAAGGACCTTATCATGTGGTTACTCGTGCTAGAAGTATGCTTGCATCTTGGAAGAAAGCCCAGCTGAAGTTGTCAGGTTCGGATACAGGCATAGGTGCTTCTGCAGGTAGTCAATGGCTTCCGCCACCTACTGGCACTTTTAAAATAAACTTTGATGTTACTCTTCTCCCCTCTGTTGGCCATGGAGCTATCGGTGCTGTAATCTCAAACTGCCATGGCGGGTTCGTATCAGCAGCAATGTCTTCTCTGCATGGTTGTTCTTCCCCAGCAGTAGCAGAAGCTCAAGCGTTAAGAAAGGTATTATCCTGGGTGCTATCAGGTCATCCTAATCTGACGATCCAAATTGAAACCGATTGCCTGCAAGTTTATCATGCTATGAAGAGTTCTGCCCACGACTGGTCTGAGTTTGGAGTTGTTATCTCTGAATGTAAACTTCTCTTAGTCCAATTGCCTAGTGTTACCTTGGCTTGGATTAGAAGACAAGCAAATGATATAGCTCATGTGTTGGCTAAATCAGTTCCTAGCGAGGCTTGTTTTCAAATTTGGGATAGTATTCCCGCTTGTATTGCTCATTTCTTTCATTAATAATATGAATCATAATTCAAATGCCAAAAAAAAAAAAAAAAAAGCATAATAAGGATTAAAATGTATTTTCTTTAGTCAATTGATATTAAAAATTAAATAATTAATATAACCCATTGGGGTAGGGTTCAATGGTTACCCACAATTTAAGGGCACATTGTACATATAATAAGTCATAAAAAGAATTAAAAAGGTGTTAGCCTTGAGAGAAGATTAGGGATCCCATTCCCATGTGGGGAAATGGGAGAAAGGGTTTTATGCCATTTATCAATATTTATGGAAGATCGATAATAAAAAGTAAGAGTGTAGTAAACTTCACAAAATAAATAAAATTTAATAATAGTCGAATTAATAAAATAAAAAAAGAAAAAGAAAAAGAAAAGCAAGCATTTACAAACTAGAGACTACATGCTAAAGTCCCTAGTCCTACAATGGGTAGGGCTTCCCTCCTGGTGATGTCACTCCCATGAAGAGTTGAAGACCATCTGGAGGTCACATGCCCTTATCTCTATGCTGTCTTCCACATCAAGGGCATATCTTATTTGCTCATCAGCCGTCAGATTTGCCTCGAGATTCATAAGTAGATTGATTAATCAGAAAACAAAAGAGAGAGTCCCTAATCTGATGATCAAGATGGAGCTTTGGATTTGGATGGACTCTAAAATTATTGGGTCATATAACACTAAATACCTTAAATCATTGACATGTTGCAATTCTGATGTTACAGATCATTTTTTTGTACTCAAATATTCCCGTTACAACGTTCACAAAAATAAATTAAAAATAATATGATATTTTTTTTAAAAGAATTCAAAAAGCATTCGAAAATTTTTTTTATGAACTGTTGTTTTTCAAGAAAATAACCATATTTATAGAAATAAATTTCATGAACTAATTAATAAATATATCAAACAAGCTAGATGAAATTATAATTATAAAAAGATTTGAGGGATTAAATAATTATTTATCCATGTATTATTGAAAAATGAAGACGAGAAGTATAAAAACAATAATAAAAGGCGTAGGTATGCTTTTGGAACAAAAAGGAGTATCTGAATATAGGATCCTAACTTTAGGCTGAGGTTCTGCATAAATAAACTCCACTCTAATTAATAATTAATCATTAATTATCTTCTTAAACAATTCATTAATCAGAATAAAGATAACATAATAATCTGTTGACATTGCAGAAATATGGTGTCTCTTTTCAGTTGTCTCTCTATCCAAGAAAGAAGAATATTGGTATCCATACACAAAAATAGCTTCAGCCAATCCATTTTTGACATCTGTGTTTCCTCACGTTGAATTTTACCCCTGCCATTTTTCTTCATTTTATAATACTTAAGAGTTACAGGGTGGTCTTCCATAAAATCAATTGTTTTTATAAGTGTTAGCTGTTGTAATAACCTTTTAGATATTTTATTTGAATAGATTTTTATAAAATGTTAAATTATAGGAATTAATTTTTTATAAAATGTTACTATAACTAAATTAGTTCAAACACACTAATTTAATGAATACATTAAAAAATAGTGCAGTCAAAAATAATAAAAACAATTTAAAAGGCTTATATATATATATATATATATATATATATATACCGAGCTAAACCATTGAATAAGTAATCTCAAATAATGGAGACAAATTGAAACCCTGCAATTGGGTTGTTAATGTCTTAATTGTTGTTTGTTAAGCTAAGTAAATGGTTCCATCTGACTTGACTGACATTTGAGAGGAAAGGAAAAAGAGAAGAAAAATTAGGGTTTTTGCAATTGGAAATGAACCAAATGATTTATTATTAAAGGTGATTCAGTTAATGGTAGCATGTGAGATGTGTTGAAAATTTGAGACACACCTTGTGGAGACCTATCTGAAAGGCATATAACCCCAAAAATGAATGTTTTGCGTACCCTAAAAGGAATTCTAAACCTCAAGTTTCATAGCTCCATCCAAAGTAAGTAGGCCAATGATGTGATAAATGATAATAAATGAAATCTTAGGGCAAGTTTCTTTGATTTTGTTTTTTTCTTCAATGGCTATTTATAGATTATTAGGGCATGACTATTAAAAATCAAGAATGGATGAACTCAGCCTAGTTGATTGTCAACCTTCTAATGAATTAAATATTAATAGAATCATTTTTCCATTCTTTATTTTCTATTGTTCAATTGGTCATTGTAGATAATAGCAGGTGGAGATTTATGATGGATGAGAGAGAATAATAGCTAATGCTAAACTGTTTGAATAGAAGTCAAACCAATTTAGATATGGAAATCTAGAGGGCACTAATATTTTATGAAGTGGGGGGCACCCTTAAACTAATTGGGATTAAAGATATGATCTTTAATGGAAAATGACAAGTGGGTCATACGTGATTATATCAATTATATACTCTCCTACACCAAAACAAAAGATTATGAGGTTAAAAACTTCCATAAATACACTAGATTTTAATTTCAATAGAAGAGAAGCCTTTCTTAGAAGGACTTTACAAGAAAAGTAAATCAGAAACTAGTTCATCAACCAAAGAAGTTAGTATTTCCCTCTCAATTTCTACACCTTCTTCAAATGCTTCGATGTTAAAGTCAAGCCATTTCCCATTTTGAGTGCTCATGTCTCTGTCTACAAGCTCATCTACCATTAAGTCTCCCATTCCTTTCCAACCTAAGATCTCTCTATGTATTTCTTCTGCCAACCACCACCCTTTTCTTTGAAACAATGTACACAATTTAGCCAATGAGTTGCAGCTCCCAACAAAAGTCTGCTTGCATATGAGATCCAAACGTTCACTAACACAATCGAACAAAATCTTTCGCTCAAGCTTGGAGTACTCTTCTTCATTTCTTTTCGTTCTATTTCTTTGATTTTCCAACAGAAAGAAAACATTCGGAGTAATGACATTTGGAGTTTGATCCAATGCGAAATCTTTCAACTTTAACTCTGTATTGTTAAGTACATCCCTCACATAATCTAGTTCCCAGTCATTTGATTCATTAAATTCAGTTGTAGTGAATGTTCCAATTATGTGCTTTCTCCCCATTTCTACTGTAGATATTGAGGAGGCTGCGTCTGATAATTCTGTCTCTCCTTCAACTTCTAAGGATTTGTTTGTTGAAAAACCATAGAGCATGTTGTCAGATTGAACTGGTGAACAAAAAAGCACATTAGTTTGTTACTATTAATGCATATTTTCATCCACAAAAAGGACAATCATGAAAAAAAAAAAAAAAAAAAAAAAAAAAAAGAGGAACAAGATCATAATATGTAATCAAGAAATTTCCAGGCTTACATGAGTTCTATAAAGGTTGTGTTGATTACAAAATATCTCACATCATATTAATAATTAACACAAATCCTAAACGTGCAAAGAATCCCAAACCAATCCAAATAATTCTGAGAGAAGAGCTTGTATACTTATTTTTTATAATGCACTGTCTTCTAAGAAAAACAAAACATAACTGCCATATGCTTGCCAAATTTCCTTATCAATTCTAGGCTGCTGATTAGTTCTTAGCTTGATATATTTGATTAAATATGGAAATATAATGCATGTGGTAATATGATTTCTGAATCACAATTATATTTAGCAAAACAGAAAAAAAAAATGTCAGTGGAATTATGCGCATGCTATTACCATTGGGAGTCGAGCAACTTCCACTCTCAAATGAAGGTTCAAGAATTGAAACTGGAGTTAGATATGGACACTCAGGGTCTTTTTCAGCTTTGCTAAAATTGCTGCTACAATTAAGCTCTTCCATTTCTTCAGATTCCTGATATGGGTAAAAAGAAATTAGTATTGGCCAAAATTGATGTCAATATAAATATATCCGTAAGTACAACTTGCTGAAACACCTTTAATCCATAACGTTAGAGAACAAGTGAAGGTTACCCAAGAAGCAGATAGTTAACACAAAACTAGAACTGAATGCTAATTTCAACAAAGAAAGGTTGTGATAGTATAGCAAAAGGCAGAAGCTAAAAGCCAAACAGACAGGATGGATAACAACACTGCAGAACCATTAACAGAAAGAATATTGCGACTGCTTCTGAGCTCACTGGTTATGAATGATGGCTCCATTTCTGGCATCTAGCGGGGAAAAAAATCAGTCACTAGAAGTTTAAGTTTCACTGTTGTAAGAGTGTATACTACTATTATTTTTCTCATTTGGAAACATTTAAGTTCTAGTTTAGGCCTTGAACATAGAAAAAAAACCCAAACATATTGAAATACCAAAGGAATAATATGGATTAGAGAAATAAAGAAAAATGCTGCTTCAAATTATAAGCGTATAGTAGACACACCTGCAAGTTTTGATTCTTGATAAGCTTCGGATCCTCCACTGGAAAGCAATCAGAGTTATCTACCTCGTCTGAGTTGTCATTTTCTTCTACAAGTTGAAACCTCCTGTCCTCTGCTGCAGGAATGGTGTTAACCACGTCGAATGTGGAAATAGAATTCTGTAAACTGGATGTAGAACTATCAGCAGTCTCTTCCCTAGCCAAATTACAATTGGATGACTTGACTTTATTTGTTAACTCTTGCAGCTTTTGTTCCAAAAGAGCACCCAAAGCATCACCAGGGATTATATTTAACCCAGGAAAAGAAGACGTGGACCTTGTCAAGTAAGTATAATTATTAATAACACAAGAATCATCGGCACAGCTGTTAGTTTTTCCCGTCATAGAGACCTGGGGATTGGGTGTGGTCCTCTTCACAGGAGATGTGAATGTAAATGAAACAACATCAATGCTATTTTTCCTGTTATCTACAGATGTCTTTGTGCTTCCATCTACTGCAAGATTACATTTTATGTACCTGTCATCTCCATTAAATGATGCATTATCAGAAACACTTCTGCCAATTTGGAGATCATCATTAACAGACTGTTTCTTCCAAGATATACTATTTGGTTTCTCCTTGTCAGAATCTATAGCCACAGAGCGCATCTTTCTGGACATAGTTTCAGGCTTTAAAACAACTTTATTCACAGTCCTGCTTTGCGCTACAGAACCATTCATGGGCTGAGTTTTGCTGCCGGGCTGGTTAGAGAACGATTTCTTCAAAGTTGAAGTCTCTTTACCAGATAGAGAATTTTGCTTCTGGCTATTCTGCCTAAGCACATTAGCAGATCTGCTTTCCGACTTTCTCTTGGTCTTCTGCGTGCTAGGCAGGCTCTTAATTGACTGATTAGACCTGATCTCTTTCTGCTTCTTTATGTTGTTATTACTTGATATGACACTCTCCCTTCTCTGAACATTGGACTTCACTTCTACTGCAAGTGAAGTTGACTTTCCTTTATTCCTTAAATTGTTTGAAGCACCTTTTTCAGCAAACGTTGAAGCATTGCGCGACTGTGCATCTTCTGAACCACTCCGTCTCCTATCACTATGCTGTCCTTTCATATGTTTGGCAGCAGACAATTCATTTGATCTTTGAGGCCTAGATACATTATGTGCTACTTCCATTTTCTGTTTCAAATCCCGAATTCTCAATGGAACTGAGGATGATGCAATTGATGGCACTTTACTATTCATAGTTACCTTAGGACTTGCATCAATTATCTTTGCAGCTGCCTCTATTATGTAAGCAGCATTCTTTGTTGGGATGAATCCAGGATTCCTGATCGGAGACAACAGCTTATGGTGCGTAACTGGAATTGGTTTAGCTGATTTTGGAGGCAATATTTCAGTTTGAAATCTCTCAATTGGCCGATTTTGCACCTTTTGTGACCTTGGTTCCAAAGAATTCCAAGAATACCCTCCCTGGTTACTGGAAATGCTGAGGTAGTCCATGGGGTTATACTCACTCCATAAATTAGGAGTACTCCTATCATGTTGAGATGCTCCAAGTGAAGAGGAAACAAAAAATGGGGTAGAGGATGCCTCCTCAACACTTGTTGTTGGCAAAGAATCCAAGCCCATAAGCCTGGCAACCACCCCAGGTGCTCTAGTTCCATAACCTTCATCACTGGTTACTGATGATGCGTAACTGAAGTCACTACTCCCTCTGTTACTTGAATTTGGTCTTCTATCATCCACCTCTATCTGAATATACAGCAAAATTTCAACATTTTGTTAAGGTTAAAAGTTAAGAAATATCAAAATTAGTATATTACAATAAAAGAGAAACTCTCACCTCATGAAGCTGTGATTTAGTAATATATCCAACATTTTCTTTTCCTTGCTTTGATCCTTCTACAATCACAATGTGGGGGGAAGTTGAATAATTGATTGACACTAGCCCATTTAAGAAATTGCGCCAAGAAGAAGCAATATAAAATCTAGAAATAACATATGCATATCCAAAATCTAGAAGGAAAAAAGATCGTACCAGCTACTTCAAAATTGTTCGAGAACAGCTTCTTACGAGACTTCCCATTCCAATCAAAAAAGTGGAAAAAGCCTCCCTTTGAACGCTTTCTCTCACCCTCCATTATCTCATCTACAAACAAAAACAACTTAACAGTGTCAATAGAAAACTTAAACGCTCAAAAGCCGGGTTAGACCACTGATTACTAAATTCATAAGCACATAAATATATTCCAGCACGAGAATGAGATACACAATTCGCATAAACCTTAACTCGTCGACATCTTATCATTTCACAAAATTAGATAACTAAATAAATATCAAACAAAATCAATTTGGACAATTTATCCTAATTTATGGACTTGAAAATTGTCAACGAAGTTCAAATCAAATAGTGGGATTAACGATTAGAAGAAACTGTGGCATGTTTTAACTCTCAAATCGCAAGCACGCCTGATATCAGCCATATTGCTCATTCAGCTAGGTAAATCAAATCGTTATAAACAATATTACCAAAATTTCAAGGACAATGGAGAAAAACGAATAATTTCTTGAAATGAGATTTAAAATGAGAAAAGGGAAAATAGAGGGAAAGAAAAAAAAAAAAAAAAAAAAACACACACACACACACACACAAACCACATCAATCGACAGCTTACCTGAGATTCTTCGAGTGCAGAACACAAAAGTTCGTCCTTTTCTTTTTGCACAAACATAAAATCAACGAAATCCCATTTCTATGGAGCCAGCAAGCAGAATGGGAGTATCCAAAAACAACTTAGATCAAATGGGTAATCTTAAAATGAATAAAAGATTAAGACTTTAAGCTATTTCAATCAATCTCACCAGATACTCAATGTACACATAGCCCATTCTTCTACAAGAAGATAAAGGAAAAGAAGAGAAGAAATCAATGCCAGTCCAAAGACATAAAATTAGGGTTGAAAAGAAAAGGCCAAAAAATAAAAATTTTAAAATGAACCCAAAAAGAGCCAAGAAATGCAGATACTGAGAGATATACAGAGATTTTGGGTACACAAGAAATAGTCCAAAAGGAATGCAGTAAGAGGAAGGATCCGCCAGTTTAAAGATATTAAAATGTGTCAGAAAATGGATGGAAGAAGAGAGATGGTGTTTGTCTGTGTGGCGTGAGCAATAAATTTTTGTAGAAGATGACACCGCTAAGATTTTAAGGCCAGAGTGACCTGAGCTTGAGGCACCTCTCTTGTCTTGTGAAATGTGAAACTGTAATTGTGAATTATTATCACCAACTACTATGAAAGTCCATTTTCACTCGTATCAGTATAGTTTGACAATCTTGCAGCGTAGTCTTTCTGCATATGCGTTTGGACATGTTTTGCCACTTGGTGAGTTCCACTCTTAATGAAGGGCTCAAAGGAGTAATTGGAAGTAGGTTTTTTTTTGTTTTCTTTCAATTAGTGCCTTTATTTTTTCCGAATTATTGGAATTAGGTTTTTTTTTTTTTTTTATCATGTTCCATTAAGCTTATATTCTTAAGTTCAATTGTTTCTCACTGCTCAATAATTAATGAACCATCAAATTTTTTTTTTTTTTTCTATTTTTAGAGAATGAAACATCAAAGATTAAAAGTTGGGGCAAGTTTTAAGTGATTACTAGAAAGTGATGCAATAAGACTAAATTGAAATTTAATCCAAATTTATATTTCTTATCTTTATGAATCCTTTTGCTTTTTAATGAATTTTATAATTGTCGTGATGAATTGTACTACTTTTAATGGACCATGGACCATATAATTTTAACCTGTTAAGTTTTATCTAACTCATCAAATTTTTTACAAATCAAATCGACACTCAAAGCTTAAGGAATAGCGGAACTAGATGATAGCAAGTGGGTGCTACTGTCCCTCATGAATTTTTTTTTTTTTTAAATCACTATATTAGTGTGATTTTTTCACTTTTACCCCATAGATTTTGAAAAATTTTTTTATTATCCCCTTAACTTTGAATCCAAGGTCTGCCATAGGACTCGATACACAATTTCGTCTACTTTTAAGATTCTGTCATCATCAAATCAAGAATATCCAAACTCAAATAATCTCAATCCGGACTTCTATATTCCCACTACCAGAAAGCCCAAACCAACAAATTTTCCGTTAGCTTTTAAGTAGAGAAAAGAAACATCTGCCTTTATTGAAATCTCAAGTTAAAGAAAATGGGTTGGTTTGATTAAGAAAGATTTGGATTTAAGCAAAGGTTCACACAGTTTTCAAATTGATATATTAACACATGACTTTATTATTGGGTAGTTAACATGTCAAAACCTGTTAATTAAATATATTATTAAGAAGGAAAACATGAAATTGAATCACAAGAACTGGATGGTAGTTGCATGTGCTCTATCAAAATATTCCTCCGAAGTCTTTTTGGGTTTGTAGATCTTAGATCTTAAATTAATTGTTGACCACAAGCCGGCAATTCAGATTAGAACGGTTGGCAAGTGATAATTAGATTGGCCTAAGTTCAATAATTAACATGCAATTTGCCACATCAATTAAGAAAGAATTTTAAGGAAACAGACAAATCAACTAAATTAGGAGCAAGTAAAGCTGCCAATTGTAACGAGATGCTTTTGGTTAGCCATCTGAGTGAAAATGAAAGATAAAAAGTAAGGAGTCATTTGCCTCAAACAAAAGCCAATGGTCATCAATAGCTCACTATCAACTATTTTAATGAAATTTTCAAGAGTAATCCAATTAAATTACTAATTCGGACAGATATAATATATGGAAAATTGACTGGTGGCATGATTTTTTTAAATTTTTTCAACACCTCTTGGCTTTACCATACTCACCTCGTCCCAAATTCTTCCATCCATCCACAGGAGCACGTGAGATCAGTTATAAATAATGCAAATTTGCAGGAAAGTCCAAATTAACAAGGAGTTCGGTCTGTAGTACCTTTAACTGACAATGACCATGTAGGCTCTGGTTACTGTATTGAGCAGAACTCAGATGAAACAAGATATATGCAATCCTCATCCTTTGAAAACATCATCTAGGTTGAAAGCATTCACCGCATAAGATGTCATCGAGCCCCACGCATGTGCACATTCACACAAAAGAAGAACAATGTGGCCACATACAGTAATGAAATGGAGCATTTTCTCAGTAACAAACGAGAAACAGGATGCATATACTCACATGGATGTCTTGAGACAGTTATCACATGGATTAGAACCATATTTGCAGTCTTTACGGTCAACAGACTCTCCAAAGTGTTCAAGTAAGGCTTGTCTTCGACATTCAGCCTAGAGATTTTTAAACAGACAGTAAAAGGGAAAAAAAGTCAGGTTACTAGTAGAGACTTTCTAAAAAAAGTTGGATATTTCCTTTGTAGTCAATGTAATATTAAGTAACTAATACTATCAGATTACTCGCCTTGAGTTCACAGTAGTGTTTCATCTTCTGAGCTTGGGTCATTGCTGTCTTAAAGCTCTCCCTTTTACGTCCTTGTCCATTCCTCAACATACAGACAACCCGACTGAAGTCCTTCTTCTGGTATAGAACAATGCATACAGCAGGGAGATTATCTCTTCCAGCCCTTCCAGATTCTTGATAGTAGCTTTCAATTGATTTGGACAAGGTATTGTGGATAACAAAGCGCTGAGTGTTTGAGAAAAGAAACTTTTAAGCTTTGTAATGCAAAGCGTTTTGTTTTTCAGAATATTAAAGAAAGGAAAGAAGTTGTATCAAAGATGCAAAACAATTTCTTGAAAAAGGGGAATAATAGCAGTAGGCTAGAGAAATTACTATGCTGTTGCTTCATGGAAATTTCTGTTTGCCTTTATATTGCTTCTCTTTCATCAGATCTCTACATGTTTTCTTTTTCCAGTATGGGTTAAGTGAGTGCATATCTAGTAAGTAACTTTATCATTTTAAAAAACGCCCCAAATCAAATTAACAGAAACATTTTTGCTTGTAGGATGAATTATGAATCTTCTCCTAGAGTGCCCAGCCTAATTATAAAAATTAGTACAAAAAAATTTAAGAAACAAAGCAAATGAGTTCAATGAACTTACAACATCTGGTTTATCAATTCCCATCCCAAAAGCAATGGTAGCACATACAATGTGGACTTCACCCATATGCCATTTCCTCTGAACTTCGACTCTTTGACGAGCGGCCAGTCCAGCATGGTAATATACCGTCTTAATCTTACATTTTTCATTCAAAAAATTTGAAACTTCAACACATTCGGTTTTTGAAAGGCAGTACACAATTCCACATTGATTCATGAAATGATCCTTTAGAAGCTGCCCGAGCTGCTTTAGTGTTTCTTTGGTCTTTCCAATCACCTCATACTTTAAATTGGGTCTATCAAAGCTTGTCTCAAGTACAAGAGCATTTGGAATTCTTAAAGCTTTTAAGATATCCTGCAAAAGAATCAGAAGAGGACATATTTTTTTATTCCAAGAAGGATAAAAAAAGAACAAAGCATTGCAAACAAATTACCTCACGAACTGACTGGGTTGCTGTGGCAGTCAAAGCCACCAATGGAACATCTGGGAAATTCTGCTTAAGCCATCCCAGTCCCCTATAATCTGGACGAAAATCATGCCCCCATTGGCTGGGAAACATCATTTGTATTAGTACAAATTGATAAGTAGCAGAAGTTACATTTGGATATCAACATTTTAAAAGACTAATTTGTTTCTAAAAGAAAATGAAAAATATCAGTTTTGAAACTAAATTTGTAACTTAGAACTGTAACTTGAGGGTCCTGCATCAGTATATATTCCCCACATGCATTATTTATTGGACTGTTAATTTTGTTTTCGCTCGAAGTTAACTGCACCAATGAAATTGGATAAATGCAGCCTAATGAACCAATAGCTGATATCCACAAAATATGTATTAACTTTAAAAATTCTGAAAATATTACCTAGAAAGACAATTCTAAGAAAATCAAGTTCCCAGCTTGAGATTGGACATATATGGATAATAAAATGATATAGTCTAGAAATAAAACCACAGAGTCGAATGCTATACATACTAGAGTCTTGAGAGAGAATAGAATGACTGATGTATAGTTAACTTGGAAAAGCTATCAATATGCACAGAGTAAAACACACCAAAAGAGAAAAAGTATACCTCACACAATGTGCTTCATCAACAACAAAACCAGCTAGTTGTCCCTGTGATACACAAAGCAATGTTAATAACCAATAAACTTATTGCTAGAAAAACATTTTTTGAACGTGGCTGAATCAGGACCCATAAAAGGTACCTTCCAATGCAGGCATTTTAATATTTCATGAAATGCCAAGTTTCCAACGATCCTTTCGGGAGTCACATATAAGAGCTTACATGATGGTTTGTCCTTCCTGGGTAAAAAAGAAGTATAGAGTGAATTTGAAAAATCGATCCATATGAAACAATGAAGCCAGAAGCCCAGATAATATATGTTAAAATCAGCAACTGTTTTGAAACAAGAATCCTATTGATGGATTGTCGTAATCTCAGCACAGGGAAGAACCTTGCCTTAGCTCTTGAAGGACAGCAGCAGCTTGAGAAGCAGTTTGCTGAGAATTCAAAAAAGTTGCTGGTATTCCATATTTGAGGTTCAAGGTGATAATTTGATCCTGAATGAGAGAAAGTAAAGGAGACACAACCACTGTAACACCTGGTTTTAGAGTTGCTGGAAGCTGCACAATATGGATAGCAATATAAGAATTAATTACTGGTAGTATCTAAGGTTTGAGATATGAAGGAAAATTCAAAATATTAATATTGCTTCGAGAGTTTCCATTAATCCTAATCCCAATAACAAAAAACTTAACGAATTTCAGCCAAATTATTTGTTGGCAATATGAATTCTGTTTAGCTTTATTATTCATCATCGCCATCAGGTGTTTAGGGTGTCAACTTGCACAACTGATTCATATAATAACTCCTCCTAGTTCTGTTATTTCTGCTATAGAATGTAATGCAACTTGACTATGCTAGTTGAAACTTCATCAATTTGAAGCAAAGTAAATTTTACCCTCATAAGGTCAGAATTAACATTGTATATCAGCAAGAATTTATTGCACCCTCATACGTGTAAAATTTACAACTCAGAAAACATTTTGGTATTAAATATGTTTTTTGCAATCTACAAGAAGAGAATTGAATCACAATTAATCAACATAAGTGACATAAAAACATCACTGGGGCAGGACATATCACAAATGATTAATTTTATTAGGGGAACTAAGTAACTGGGAAAAAGACAAGACCAATTTGCCTCAGACAACCAAATTAAATGGTATGTTCCGATAATAATAATAATAATAAAAAGAGACATCACCTGGTAACATAAACTTTTACCACCTCCAGTAGGCATTAGAACAAAACAATCTTGCTTTGCCACATACGCTTTACAAGCCTGATGCTGCAATGGACGAAATGCCATGTTACCAAATATTACAACATTTGCCAACTCAAAGTCATCCAAGGCCTGCAATTCTTCATAACTGAGAATCCGCCGTCCATCTTTTTGTATTTGATGGTGTTGCTTTTTTTGGGAAATTGATGAGACTGAACCTTGAGTGACACTACTCTTGCAATCCTTCAACAAAATCAACAATAGTTAACATAATGTAGACGAACTCATGATACTGCAAACATATGGCTCATACAAACAAGAGAGTTTGTGATTCCCCTACCATATGCCATCATAATCACTAATTTAATTGGCAAGAACAAATGATTATTTCATTATAAGACAACCATAACAAGCAGTGAACAGAATTTCCATAAAACTCCCAAGAAAATAGTAGCAAATCTCCAACACTTCTCAAATCCCGTAGAAAAGAGATGACATCAATATCCTCTTTTACAGAAAATTTATAAAAGAGATGACATCAATATCCTATTTTACAGAAAATTCTTACCATAGATCTTGACAAGCGTCTACCTGAGGTGGTAGACATAGAATCCTTTCCCTTTGTAATACTGAAGTCTGGATCCTCATTATCACTAGACGAATCCAACTCCATCCAAGTCTGCTGCTTATGAGGTTCAGGTGAATTATCAATAACATTGATGTATTCCCTTGCAGCATCATTGTTATCACCCTTAATATTATTAATAGAATTTTTCTCAAACATGTCACTTAAAGCTCCACAAGCTTCTGATTCTATAGCTTGCAAATCATCATCCCAGTCCTCACTATCTTGCATACATTCAGCTAGTGCCGCAAGAAAGTCATCACCACAGCACTCCACAGTGACAAAATCTTTGCCATCATCGCCTTCCAGAAAGGGAAAATATTAACTCAATTATGCAGAAAAAGCTGAGCTTTCAAAATGTCTCTCAAATTATTCATAAATCCAACCTTACAACTTTAACTAAAAAATAAATCGAAATTTTTATTCATTTAATTTTTTTCTCAACTAAATATAGTTGTTTCAAAGAAATTTAGGGTTTGAGGGGCGGAGATTGAGAAAAAGGTACCATAGAGAGAAATCAAACGATCCAAGCATTTCTGTGCCGATTCTACGTCGAAGCCGCAATCGAGAGCCAAGCTTAGTAATCGAGCTTTCTCCAATTCGAGGTCGTGACGCCCCATTTTTCTCTTGCGATGAGTCGAGTGGTAAGGGAACGAACAAACGATTGAAATGGAGAGAGGTACGAAATCTCCCGCGCTATTTTTCAAGACGAATGATACTATTGGCCTTGCTACTGGAAAAATATATGTACGTATGGGGATGCAAAGTGGTAAAACGACGTCGTTGGTTCTGGCGCTTAAACAGTTCATTCAACTATCACTAAAATCAATCGAAAAATTAATTCCGAAATCCCTAATTTTTTCGTCTTAATTTCATGCCCTTCCTTCCAACAAGTAAACTTTTTTCTTCAAAATTAAGAGAAAAAAGATAAATAAGTCTCCAAATTATCTCAAAATTAACATTTGATTTTCATTATTTTCAAAAAACTTACTATCACGTATCTAATTTTTGGATTGAAGTATGTTCTTAATAAATTTTCGTATGCATTTCTTCTATAAATATTTATATTCCCACCATTTTTAACTATTTTTTTCACCATTATTTGAATTTTTCTAGGAATTTATTTTCATTCACCGAAAAACATTTAGGGATGTGACAGTGATTTTTTTTTTTTTTTTTTAAAGTGAGATTTAAGTGATACTTTTAATATAATTTAGGGACCTATTTATATTATTTAGATAGAAAGACATGAAATTGTGATGGAAGCAAAAATTAGAAACCTCAGAATTAGTAATTAAAAATAGTTAAACCTATATGTTAATTTCGATATAATTTAAAACCTCAAATTCACAATAAATAAATAAAAGAAAATGAAAAACAAAAGAAGAATCCATTTATACTCATTTCAACAGTTCAACAATGTCGAATTCACAAAACATGATTGAATTGAATGGAAAACAAATTAAGGAAAAGGGATTGCAAACTTAAACATTGCGATTCACTCTCAAATCAATGAACAAAACCAACGTCGATCCCATGCATGAACCTGCATGGAAAATAAAATTCCAACAAAGAAAAGAGAGAGAGAGAGAATTAATTAATAATTTTCATAAGCCATACACAACCTCAGAGCAGGTAGTTTTTATCCAACGAAATCCTTTCTTGAAAGAAGATTTAACTGCTTCTTCAACCCCATAAAGTTTATATTTAGCAACTCTCCTTTTCCTCTTCGTCTCCGGGGCATTCCACCATGAGGAGATGGTAATTAATTGTGAATTAGAGTTCTTAGTAGTGCTAATACTAACACTATTATTAGTATTAGTATTAATATCATGGACATTTTTAGTGTTGGTGTTTTTTGGAGGAGAAGCCCTGATAGCTTTTTGCTTGGAACGATCAATGGATGAACGAGATCGGCGGCCGACGTAGAGTTTGCTCGGCGCCGGTTTGATTTCGGCATTGACCATCTCGATCACCATGATCTTGAATCCTTCACCAAGCTTGTTTGGCTATCTTTGTCTCTCTGCAACTCTGGTTTGATTTGAAAAAGGCTGGTGTTTGTAGCTTTTATTCAGGGAAAGGATAGGTTTTGTTGCTGTTTGTCAAGATTAGTCGTGACAGATATTCTTTGACTATAATATTCTTTTTTTATCTTTGATGTTATTGTTATATCTGCTTTCCGGTGTAATGTGTTATTAAGCACAAAATTACTATCACTAAATGTGTAACATTTTTTTTTCTCTAGATCGAATATGTCCCCAGTCCACTGAATTGGTTCTAATCCTACTCATATTGCATCAAACTCTTAAGAGAAAAAACTCTAGTGGAGATTCTTTCATTCAATCCAACACTCAAACCTCTTTTTTTTTTTTTTTTAGGCAAAAACTACTCTTTGCATTAAAAATAAAAAGATAATAAACAATATGAAATCGTCTCCCACGCTTAAAAGCGAGCATAAATATAGAATGCTCTAGTTAGAGAATGAGCACCTGCATTGGCTTACCTCATAATCCATCTAACCGCCACATTTGACCTAAATGCTAACATAACATAGGGAAAACATTTGTGACCATCACTCAATCTCTTGCTTAGCATGTATAATATATTTATTTAAAAAATGCATTTATTTCAAAATTAAGTATCCAAAAATATTAATTTTGGCATTTAAATTTTAGAATGCTAAAACTAGTTTAATCCAACCAAAAAAAAAAAAAAAAAGCAATTGCCTTTCAATACATATTAAGAAAAATTAATAATCATTTGGTGCTAGATCTTATTATTTTAGCTAATAGTCTTTACTCCTGTAAAAGTATTCTTTGAATTTTCTTAACGGTTAATAATTAAATATAGTTTTTCAAGAGCTTAAAAGTTAATGGCATATTTTCTCAACTTTTCAAAATGTTTCCAAGAGGTTTCAATATGTGAAATGTTTTCAACATGAAAATCTTCTTTAGAAATTTCTTTATTTTTTAGAGCAAATTCATTTATCAATCGAGTTAATTCCTTGATACTCCGTATATATAAATTAGAAAAGATCCTAATAATAGCATTAGCAATTGTAAACCTGCTTTAGTTAAGGATATAACTGTAGAAGTTTGCTTTGCTAAAAATTACTTATTTTCTATATCAATATTCAGAGAGTTTGTTACCAGTTTTAACTAGTAACTTTAAATGTGTTTTAACCTAAACACCATATATACAAACAAAGCTTGATGGTATACGGTCAATGCTTGCTGTTCTCACTTCTCACCTTCTGATGCCCTTTAAATTTAGGGGCCTTTTTGGGTTTTTTGGGATATCAATGTGAGAAACCTATACATAAAAGAAAAGAAAAGAATTAAGTATACTATAAATAATATGATAGTTTAGATTCAGGAGTTAGGACTTACAATATGGGATTTCCACTCAATTTTTTGACAACCCTCTGAGGCACCAGACTGAGGATGATTATTTCGGATGTGGTGGAATATGTGAATAAGTACAGCAGCATCAAGAGCTGCATACTCCAGCTGAACAAACATATTTGAAAGTATTAATACTAGGATGCAAGTATCAAAGAGTTCAATAGTAACAGATGGTTTTTACTCAAAAATGCCGAAGATGGGGACACATACGTAAACCAACTACGAGATTAGATGCACACACCTTAAACTTAATCTAGAACAAAAAGAATGTAGCAAATCTGATTTTCAAATTGGTGATATTGTTGGTCTTATACAAGTAAAACTCACTTTCTTTTTTCCAGAAAATACCAAAACAAGATTTGACAAACAAGCAATTATCTCATTAGATGCCCCAATCTAGCTTGAAGGAAAGTTCATGATATAAATATTAAGATGTATTCTGTTTATATTTTTATTAGCGAATGACTAGATAGTCATAGCAAAAACAAGCAAAAGAGCATGGATGCATATTGGAAAGTGCATATAAAAGACGTAGCTTTTTTTTTTTTTTTTTTTTTTTTATATATCACAATCAACCATCTCAATGACTTGCTTGTTCACAAAGCTCATTGCTTTCGGATTTGGTATAAAACATGCAGCTTATATCAAGAACTTGGAAGACTTCCATAAAACAACCTTGATTTTCTTCGCCCAAAGGCTTTGTAATAAATATTACCTGGTTCCGACTCAAAGGCCTCTGTTCCCAATTGCTATTCCGTCTTGTTTTATTCAAACCCGCTCCTAATATTTTCTGATATGGTAGAATGTAAAATAATGTATAAGAGCATGACAGAGAATCATACAGACAAGAGCTTCAATGCAATAGGGAATATGTGATGGACAGGAACTATTGGCAGTACTGCAATGTTTTGAATACCTTTGCAAGCCCAGAAAGACCACCTCGGGGTTCTCTGAACACATTTTGAATGTCCAATAACATTTCATAATGCTTGAAGCACTTCAATCCTTCATATGAATGAGTTAATTGCTTTGTATCACACTGAAAGTTATAGCCTACAAAATCACAAAGGGCATCAACACCCTCAGTGGAATAGCACTATTTCCCATTGTTTGCTGAATTAATAGTATACTTCATCATCAACAAAAATTCAAAACATAGTTTTTTGATAATGAAAAATCCCCTCTACCATCAATGATCCATTAGCCACTATAAATTGGGTGCAAGGGGTTTTAATATCCAACAGTTCATTATAACCTACAAAAAGCAAAGTAAACCAATATGTTTAGATATGCCATACCAAGTTTTAAAATTCTAGGAGACTGCAAAATCCGAGTTAGGCAGTTGTCTAAAATATCAGGTACATCTTCAAATAACTTTATCAAGTCAAAGATGAACACGATCTGATCAGAAGCAATTTGCATTATAGAAACCTGAAACATATGATATTCATTTTCATTATACAAACAAAGACCAAAAATACAAACAGGACATTAAAAGAATAAGTATTATTTTATACATAATTTTGTGAAAGGCCAAGTGAACGAAGCAAAAAAATAAAAAATAAAAAATACAAGCAGTCTGTCATTACCTTGCTTGTTTTGCAGCCCTTTTCATAGTTGGGCTTCCATTCACAATCGAGGCCCACAACCTTACTACTCTCAATGCGGCATGTTGCATCACACAAACTATCCACTTCATCAACCCAAACAATATCTTCAACCAGTAACTCATTGAGTTGCAGATATCTATCATTTGAGAAACTTGCCTCAAGTTCTAAACATCAAATATTGCAGCAGTGTAAGTGTCCTCTCATGACAAGTTGCAACATCAATAGCCACACAAAACCAATCATGATTATGCAATCTTACAGTTACACCATCAATCTACCAGTAATATTAAACTAGTTAGAAGCACAATAGAATTGATTAGCCAACTACAACACTTTCTAGTATGACACGTTTAGCCACATGTGGGCCAAAAGTAAACTAAAGCAATTGACCCACACCATGGTACCATAATTGTGGCATTAGGGCTTATAAAACCATTTATTACAGCAATTGGCCCAACTACATGTATAAAACTTGGCCTTTGTTTGTCTAAAGGGCATTTCCCCACGGGGGTCAACCCAGCTTTCTGTGCACTGTAGTCCACTTTCCAACACATAGAACAAGAGTTCACACTTTGTATTCATCTAAATTCCAGAAATCTTTGAAATAAAAATTTAATTTATGTCCACTAATATTGACCCACAAAATGGATACCTGATGACTGTGAATGCACTCGAACTACAGTGAGCTATTCCACTCACCACCAGCAAGACCCTTGCATATACATGGATGCACATTTTTGCACCTTTTTCCTTGGTCAATTCATTGTACAATCCCATTTATGAGTTAGATAAAGAAGAATCGGTCGGGGAAAAAAAAAAAAAAAAAAAAGAAGAAGAAGAAAGAAAACACTGGTTGCATATTTCATAGACCAATATAATACTTACTTAGCCTTCTTCAATATGTTTAACATAAAAGCTGCACTGGCAGTTGACATCTAAAAGTTTAATTAAACTGTACAAGTTTGTTTTGTGTCCCATTTTGGGATCAGAGATGTTCAACCAGTGCAAATTTTTCCTTGACATCTGCAAAAATTATATGAATCTAGCAATAATACAAAGGTAATTTGGCCCACTTTATTAGTTATAGATTCCTTCACAAGCATGATAGACTCAAAATAGCTGCATGATGATGTCCATGAAAGAATACATACAAAACATGCATATTAAAAGTGCAAATGGTCTACCTTTTCCTTTCAGAAAACCTTCAAGGGAATAACGATCACAGAGCTCATCAACTTTCTCAGAGTAACCAGCCTCCATTGCCAAGTAAACCTTAAAAGTAAAATTTTTAAAACAATTTAGTGAATATATCAAAATAATAGAAACCAACAGCAAATCAGAAAAATATGCCTTGCAATTATTTGTCCAAATGGTATTAAAAACAACTGAATCCCACAAAACATACAACTCTGTGTCATAGCTCATATGCTTATTCTACCCCTTTTCCATCTTGCTGAGCGACTTCCTACCCTTTTTCTATCTTGCTGAGCGACTTCATACTTCATTTCATACTATCATACAGAATACTCCTTAATTTTATTGGAGTGTGAGAATTACTCTAAGAGAACAAAGCTGTACTCAACATTTAAGACATGGAAAATCATAAACTGGGAACTGACAACTCAATAAATCATCAGAAAAGATAAAGGATGGAAAATTTTTTCTCAACAAGGAATCTGATCAGTGTATAAAATGACAAAAAAGTTTATCATGTGAGCATCAACAAAGAGGAAAAGACACCTTAATTGAAGTAGCAAAACCATAAAAAATGCACAACGAAGCCACCAGTTCCAGTTTATCAAATATCATACACATAATAAAGTACAACAATTTTACAAGCATCTGCTTACCAAATATTCAACAAGTTGCCTATTACCATGTGTCTTTATCTCTGCAATATCCCACAATGCCTTTTCTGCTAATTTCTTCAACGAGCTGCAAGTCAGTGTAATGTTTCTCGTTAGCTTACTGGCTTTAGAAGGAGATGAATCAAGTGGAAAAGAACCTGATGAAATAGAGTCTGAAAGGAAAACGCCATGGACTATGGGAAATAAAAGTCAATCCGAAATACCTTTCTTTGCATTTATGGTATACATCAGGAAATTCTTCCTTCAGGTTGTTTTTCTTTATAGTATCATAAGCATGCTTTAGCATGTTCCTATCAACATACTCCTGAACAAGTGCACATAACATTGGCTTCCCCATAAATGTTGCCCATTTTTCAGCTGCTTTAAATTGTTTATTCTGCATCATTTTAAGGAGGAAAGACTGTCCAGACTGGCGAATGGAGAAATGTTCTAACAGAGTGACAGCCATCATATATGACTGAGATTCTACCAACTTAAAAATATAATCTTCGACAAATGTTCTTGCTGTGTCAAACCTATTATCATTTCGCGCCTTTAATTGGCATACTGCTTCCTCAATGTTTGTCAACTTGACATCAAAAACTTCAAGTATCTTGACAATTATCTTCTCATCATGCTCAACTAAGCCTCCCACAATATCTATAACTAAATGGGCTGCTAGGCCTTTAGCTTGCAAGGAATCTCTTGAGGTGGGTGATAGCTTTAGAAAACGACGAAGAGAAGATACAATCAAGTGACTGAAGCCTTCAGAATGTAACCCAAAAATGGGCAGGACATGCAGGCAATGAATAATGAAAGTTGCAGGTCCTGGTTGGGCAGAATTATGAAGCGCCTGATGAACTTGTTGCTGAAGAGCTCTGAACTTTTTTGTTGCCTTACATGATCCTGTGAAATGTGACCATGAAGAATAAGGCACAATAAATTATTCAATACAAAAGCAAAAGAGCAAAACTGAACCAAAAGGGAATGGTTAAAAAAGAGACCCATGATAGAGCCTGCCAAGATGATTATGTCTTTTGTCAAACCATTGAGTCCATTTCAAACATAACATAATAGTCCTCTAAAAAAAATTCAAGTTTCAAATAGTTGTATACATTTGAGTTGGATTTAGCAGCCCAGCCAGAATTCATCTTGAAGGTTGATTTAACTCTGACAAGGAAGATTTTCTCAAAGAAAAAAAATGAAAAGGAAGTTAGGTTTAACTGAAACAATCGAGTGCTTGGAACATCAAAAGAAGAGAGGCTTAGGTACAACAAGGGAACAGGACTTGAACATGCATCTCAAGTCTTCTAGCATTTGTTAGACAGTAAATTACAAATATATAGTATGCAAATATAAAATACAAGCATGCCAATTTCCTACAAGCTGTCTGAGAATTAACCATTGAAGTGTGAATTTTTTCTTTTAAAAAACCAGCTGGCAAAAAGAGCAGGAATATAGTGTAACAGCAATAAGGGTATGAACTGTAACAAGGTTTAACAGGCATAGCAAACTGTCTCACTAAAGATTCTAAATATCTGTCACGAAGCAGCCCGTAACACAATGGGGGGGCCAAAAAGCAATGTTTAATAGTGATTGTTTGAAATCCAGACACAAACGCAGACATGGACGAGCACAAACAACAAAGAAATAAAGAATGAAATCCCCTATGATGAATGTAAAGATGTGTCTCTATGTATGACATATTATAATATTCCATTTCAAAACAACTAACAGGAACCATAAACTAGCTGTTTTTGAAGGGAAAACTTCCATACTATAACATAATCAACTCATCAACGACCAAAAGGTCTTACCATGGATATAGCATTCTTTCAGGAGGTATAAGAATACTACAGGAGAAACATAAGTCAAGTCAGAAAAGGCATGCACACAGATCTCCAATGTTTGATGAGTTTTTTCCTTTTTGTTTTGCAGCTCTAGAACTCCCTCCTCCAAGCCCATGCCAAAAGTAAATAGCAGCAATCCTAACCAACAACAGAAACTGGTGTAAGATGATCAAAAACAATAAAAAAATTGACTTATGTAAAGATAGCAATAGCATGTCATGAATCAGAGCATGATGACTTACCTGAAGAGCTCTCATTCACTAAATAACGTAGTTGCAACAAAGAACAAACAACTTAACCACAGGTTTTTCATTCATAGGCGAGTAATGGATCCAATACTAATTTAAGTAGTCAATGTCTTAATAACAATCAGTTAATAAGTTAAATTTCACAATGAGAAAGGCATGATAAAGAAAAACTAAAATAGGGCTCCAAAAGACTAGATACTCTTTTTCCCACTTCAACCCTCTTCTATAGCCTTTAAGCAACCCAAACCCTGTATTTCCCTCCCTTCCCTTGAACCACAAATGTGTCAGTTACATACGTTTGAAATTTAATGAAATACTTACAGAAATGAATAAAATAAGCTCATACTATTTTCCATCATTCGAAATTTAATGAAATACTCTACTTCTACGCTCTGCTTTCTTGCTCTTTTCTCTAGGCAACTAGATAAACAGCACAAAACAATCATTATCCGTCCTTAACAATACCATTTTATCCCTGTATTTACCACAATATATGCATTGCCCCTGCAGTTTTAGATGCCATAGTTTTGTCTCTATCTTTTCCGCTAGCTAATTACTATTCTGTCCCTGTGTTTTCTCAAAATTAACTAATATGTCCCTGTAGTTATTAACTATTTCCTTCTTATATCTTGCTAAAATTATCAAATCTGTCCCTGTATTTATACTAAAAAGTAACATGAGTATATATAAATACAACGGAGTCAAGATATAAGCACGAAATTATGCATTTCTACAAATACAAAGACAAAATATAAAATAGTAATTTCTCTAAAATAAGTCTATCACCATAAAGAAGAGTGGCGCACATGTTACACAGGAAAAATCAAATAACAATAACCGCTGAAGTAAGTAAATAGAACGAAAGATATAACTCTAAGAAAACGAGAGAAAGCAAGAAAAAAAAAAGTTCAGTTCCAACACAACGTGAAAAATCGCATTAAGAGTTTGTTTGATTGCTGACAAGATACGAGAAGTTAAAAGGTAAACAAAACAGTAAAAGAAATGCAGAGAGTGGATTAGAGAACACAAACATTTTAATAAATTTCTTCCAGAAACTCCGTGTTCTTCATTTTCTCAGAAACCAAACAAAAACAGTAAAAAAAAAATGCAGAGAGTGGACGATTTGACAACACAAACATTAATAAACTTCTTCCAGCAACTCCGTTTTCATCATTTTCTCAAAAACCAAACAAACACTGTGCACAGTAAATGAGAGCGCAAAAACTCACCGAAGCTGAACGCTATGATATTCTTCACCTATCTTCTTCTTCTCCAACCAACCTCTCTCTCGTGCAATTTTGGATCTGTTTATATATACTGACGGCCAAAATATAACCAAAAAGTAAAGATTAAACAAAAGAATGGCAGTAATACCGTGCTTGCCATCCTAGTGGATTTGACCTCCTCGTGTGGTAAAAAGAGCAAATTTGTTATTTTTGGAAGAAAAGACGTTTATACCATAAAAGGATAGTACGGTTTGGGATGGACATTATGTCTCTTTAAGGAAATTCACGGATCTGGACGAGGTAGAGCAGCAGGGGGATAAGAAAGCCCCTATCTCATGAATAAAATATATTTGATTGAGTGAAAATTAATAATTATAATATTTAGTGGATAAGGATATTAGTTAGATGTGAAATATTAAAAACAATTTAGTAGCACTGTCCCATGATGCATTATATTTAAATATTAACTCTGCAGTTTAGGAGCCACAGCCCATTTTGTTGGCTATCTTAAGGCAGACTCTATTGTAGTGGCCGAAAATCACAATGCTATAATCTTACAGAAAGAGGACTGTGTCTTCAATCAGTGTTTGGGGGTCAATATGCTCTATGTAAATGTCTTAAAAATTGAAACGTCAATACTTAACCGATAGGCCAAGTAGATGGGGCAGTGACTATACACTTAATAGTCTCTTTTTCGGTTATATATATATATATATATATATATATATATATATATAAACAAAATAAATTTTCTATGAACAGAGGAAATGCTAAAAATCTTATGGCAAAAAAGAGCATGTTTAATATGTGAAACATCAATTTGTTATGAGTTTAGATTCTGTTTGAATTAAAGTCGAAAGTATTTATGGGTACCAAAAAAACTATTTAAAAAAAATTTTAAACATGACTTTTTAAGTGAAAAATTAATTTAATTTGAATCATAATTATGGTCAGAGTGTATTTCAGTTAAAATCACCAAATTGAATCATTTCGATTTAGTCTTTAATACATACATTTCAATTTTGGGTTCTCATAGGAAAAATTTTTTTTAATTCGGTTCAATTTTTATGACAACAACAAAGAAAAAGTACAAAACCATCGAACAAACAAATAAAAATGGACCAAATGGATCAGTATTATTTGATTTTGATTTTTATATATTATTCAATGTGTTCGTTTTTCATTTTGAAAAATCTATATTATCTGATTTGATTTATATGAACCTACATCATCCATTAATTTTAAAGTTTTGAGTATAAAATATCAACTTAGCTCAAGAATTAAAAGATTATGATGTTAATTATTAATGATTGCTGTGATAAATTTTTATTCACACGCGAATGTTATTAATTTATACTTTTTCATTGATTTGAACATTGATCGAGTAAAAGAACCGGGTGGATTAGTTATTGATTTAATCGGTGAATTAGTGATTCACTTTGTGGATTATAAAATATTAATAATATATATTAATTAAATATAATAAAAAATAATTTAAAATATAAAAAATGGGTCTGCATCAATTGGATTTGGTAAATTAACCGGTTCACCCCCGGGTATGCTAATTCAATCTAATTCTCTATCCTAGATGGTCCAAAAGTAAATCTGGACCAATTCATCAGTTTTTGAAATTGACCAATTGGATTACTATACTATTTGTTTAGTTTTCTTTTTACTAATTTTTAATTTATTCTCTCTTAGTATCATCGAAAGTGTAAATTAGGAGGCCCAAAGGTCGAAGCCAGATTTGAAAGCTCAGTTTCACAATTCACCGTGATGAACTAGTGACGGGAGAAGAAAAAAGGTCAGGACAACTTATTTTTATTTTTCCTTATAAAAAAAACCCTTCCTGACAGCTATGGGCGTGTCATCCGCTATGTCCTCACTTTTCATAATACTAATAATTAAATAAGAAGGGGATAACGGTCCACATAAGATGAAAAAGATATTTCCTGATTAAAAGAAATAAAGAAAAGATTATTTTATTTGTTTAATTGGATATCATTCAATATTATTTTTAAAAAAATTTAACATTTATTTTAATTTAAAATTTTTTTATTTGCTACAAATATAAATTTCTCATATTTGAATAGTAAAAATTCTATAACAAAGATCAAATTGTTTTTTTCACAATAGCACCTAAAAGAATAGGTCTAAAGATCATAAATTTCTTATTGCAATTATCATTGCCATTATCATCTCCAAGAAAGAGAAAGACAGACACTTCTTTGACCCTATCATCTATCCATAAAACACAAAAGCAGAAAATGATCCAGTGTTTCTCGCATGGCTTATTATCCATGAAAGCAACTTGTCATAGAAACTATAGAGTTTTTTTTTTTTTATTGAATCACAACAAAAGGCAGAAACCTGATTGCCACTTTCTTTCTTATTACATTGTTCACAACAGCACAGAAACTGCAATAAAATCTTTATTTAATATTAAAACACCAACATAGACCTAGCCATTTGCCTGGTCTCTTGCCTTTGTATCTCATGAAGCGAAAGAATCAATGATAAGGTTCCATCAACTTGCTGCTTTTTCTTATAAAAAATAATCATCAACCAGGAATAGCATCAACCTCAGCAAAACTAATGCACTTGCCCAATTTTAAGCTCAGCTTTGCCTCAGCATCAGTATCTGGCATTGGCACATAGAAACTAGGCCACGTATCTCACAAAAAAAAAAAAAAAAAAAAAAATTGTTCTCTTCTATACTATTCTCCAATTAATGCCACTAGCATCGGCTAGACTGCGCTCTGCATGGCTAAGAATAATACCGGATGACGGAAACACCAGTCAATCTGAATAACAGGGAATGGAGAGTGATCCAAAGGTTTCTCAGTCGCATTTCTCACTTTGGCAGTACATAATTTCCCTGAGGACATTACGTTCATGATGTTACAATCACACCTGAAGCCGGAAAGTAAGAAAAGGCATCAAAATGAAGACAAATTAAAGAGCTGCTCCAAGTATCAGGCCAGGAAACATGTATCCATTTGTGCCAAGTTAAAAATATCAAAGAAGGTTTGTGTTTCAATAAGCCATGTATTAAGAATAACTAAAGTAAAGCTCCTTTGGGCTTTTCCTTATTTTTGGGTTTCAATATTCTAAATTATCTAATTTGCATTTGTGAAATGGTCATTCACCTCCTATACATAAGCTCAACTACCTCCCTCCCTCTAGATAAATTAGCAACAAGGATACTAAATTACTAGTGACACCAATCATATGATTTAGCAATGAAGCATATGGGTGTAAAGGTGAAAAGAGAAACCAAGTTTTACCTGACTAGTTGAAGCCAAAATGCTGGAACTATTTACTAGGGTCCATATCCAGCCAATGATTATACACGGGAAATTCTCATCTACTTATTTCTTCTGTATTTTGCTTGAAGCAACCAAGGGAATGATTTGTTCAGCAACATAACGACACTGCCACGAGAGAGAGAGAGAGAGAGAGAGAGGGCAAGACAGAGACAGAGGGAGGAAGATGGAGGAACGTAATCATTATTTTTCCATCAAGAAAAGAACAAGATGAGATATATATGCACATACAATCTTGATGAAAATGATAGAGACCAGAGCAACAAATAATATGGATATGCAATAAAATGTTTAACAAGAATGAGATAGACATACCAGGTATACTTTATTTCTGGTTCGTTCTCAAGGCAACCAACATGGGGTCAATTACTGAGGTCCAGTGTATGAGTTATGGAAGTTTCCATGGCAAACTAAGAGAGACTGATATCTGTTTGTGCAAGTATTTTCATCTCTTTGATGTTTCTAAAGAGCAAGGTAGCACCTCGACTGACAACAGCCGCTGAAATATCTGATGACATTCAAAGGAGCAAGAATTTACAATAGTAACGATATTGATTTGATAAAAAAGGAAATAATATTGGCAGTGGACTGAAAATTTTACAATCTTGAACTGTGCCAACTCTTTTTGCAGTTTTCTCTCCATGTCCCTTCCCACAGGTGAAGCAGTTCTATCACTCGCTTCCCTGAACATCTTCTCAGAAAAAACATTTAAGTCAACACTACACAAAAGTTCTTGCCCAAAGAAGCACACAAGAATTAATATGGCTGACATATGGCACCAGAATGAAATTTCAATATGAAAAGGGAATAAGTAATATGGCACTTTTTGACATTACATTCAACTAATAACTACAATACCAAAGCAAAGCATAGAAGCCATGCGAGTTCTACCAAGCAATACAAAAAGTTTCTTTGCCTTTAATATCTGTCATATCAACACAATAATTTCATATAGTTAAATTGATTCCTGGACATTCTTCAATGATATCATAATGAATTCATACTGTTGTTCACATGCTCTCTCATGCCAGAACACAGAAATTGAGTTGATCATACAAACTCAGTTACAAAAGCAAAAATGAATCAAATATTTATGGCACTTCAAAGATGCATCTTACACATTTTTTAATGCACAAGAAGTTCTGCACTACACCATGCCATAAAAATTCTAATCAGTGAGATGGTGTATGATAGTTTCTTTGAAAAGCATCATCAATAATATTCTGCAATGAACTATTCATATTTCAAGCAATTGCATCAAAACTTGATAACTGGGACAAATAGGTGTTCCCTGCAGGCATGCTGGGGGCATAATTTTTTTTTTTCCTCCACAAAATTCACTAAAATTGTGAAAATGGATAAAATTGGCCTATGTCAGAGCTGCCAAATACAAATTATCCACATTCTAACCAGAGCTTCATACAGTGCATGGATCGATCTCAGCTATATTCAACAAATATCCTCCTTGCACACATGTTCTAAGAAATGTTTGAAATCCAAAATGTGAAAAAAAAAATACAAAGGAAGAAATTAATAAATATGAATACTTCAGAGATGCATCTTAGGCATTATTTGCATACAAGCATCTTGACATTTCCTTTACAGCGCATACCAGTTTGAATCCTCCATCAGAACATAAAAATTCCATATCTTGTAAGTCCAGACAATCATTTTCTTGTAACATGACAGATATCCGTATGATGACACACAGAATTCTGAATCTCTTCTTTAACTGAAATGAACATAGAAATGCAGGTTATAGCATTCTTTTCTTTCCCCAGACAAACAAACAAAAACAGCGCGTGAAAACATAGAGCATAAGACACCTCTTCAGAAATCTCAGCAATAGTGGAATGATCAGACTTCGGAAATTTCTTCCTATGATGCCTCGTAAGTAACGCTATTAACTATAAAATGCCCAAACAATTATCAGCATGGAGCACATCTTCAGAATATTCATGTTGAAGAAAACATGTGACAATCAATATGTTTACAATGTACCTTGACTTCTTCATCACTATATCCTTGAAGGTAATCACCGCTCTGCACAAAGGTAGAGCTTTTCAGGAATAAAAATCAAAGATGGAGAGATAACAACAATACAATATGTTCAAAAGATCCATTTCCTTCATGCGTCAGCGTTCACAGAAATTTCTCCCCATGACCAGAATTCAAAATATATCCTACTTCTTCCATAGACACAGATAGCTAGATACATCACATATGCGCAACATTATTACAAACATCGGCCTTATGATCCTAAAAAGAACAGAGAACATACCGTAATAATTCGGTAAGTCTGCTTATGGTAACCCTTTTTACCGGTGAAAAGCCCTATATTGTGAAGTAAACAGGCAGCTTGAAGACATTCAAGATCTTTTTCAGCCAAGTGGGTATCAATTTTATCATGATTATCAGCAATCTCTACCCATTTTGTCAAGCCCTCAAAAACCTCCTGCGGCAATCACCAAGTCATTGGATGGCTCTAAGTAATACTTCTTATTTATTTGCAAAGAAGAACCACAGCACAGGTTATTGTTTCACATCCAGGTAAAATGCTCAAAATGGAAATCAAATTCTAATCATTAATAACAATGATACTGCATTAATTAACAACCATCATAATGCTTGTGCTTATCTTTCACAAAAAGTTTTTAAAAAAATGCCTTGTTTCATCCAACAACTTTTTGGAGTAAAACGCCAAAAGATCTGCTTCTATTCTTCAAACTTAAGCTATCATAACGTAAATTTGAGAGAATGCACAATCAAAACACAAGCATTTCATATATGCACAAGGAAATAGCTAATGTCAAAAAATAAAGAAAATAAACATAGCTAGGAAGTGCATGTTAGTGTTACTTTTGCAATTACAGAACATCGCGCAGCAGATTTAATTGTGCTCTTATCACCGAACCTTGTTGCAAGCCTTACAACAGAATGCCACCTCACATTAGCATTCAGATCATAACCCTCAAACACTTGAGTCAAAGTTTCAGCAATAACACCTTCTCCTAATGCATACTCGGAAACCTCCAGTTCGTCAATTCCAAGCACCTCAAATATCTCCTCCAATAACACTGCACCAGCAAGAATAAACTCTGATCTTCTCTTGAAAAACTCATCTCTCCTACTCTTCTCTCTCTCTCCTTCTTTGCACAACCTGTCAACAACACACCTCAATTCTCCTCTAGTAAACTTCCAATCCCTTTTACAATCCCTAAACAAAATCTCATTACCAGCAACCAAATCTTCTCCATAACTATAAAACACAGCCTTCTCGATTGCCCTGATAGTGCCTGAAGTCCCGACAACCACTTCAAAACCACACTCCTTAACTGCCTCAACTAACCCAGATTCCTTTATAACTAACCTAACAAACTCTCTCATATCCGAATTTATACCATCGGTATGGAACTTCTGAGTCAAACCGACATGTCCTAACTTGAGAGAGACTCTCAAGATAGCATTCCCTTTCTCTCCTATAACAAACTCGGTAGACCCACCTCCAATATCCACAACCAACACTCTTTTGTCAAACACAGGTAAAAATTGAAGTACACCCAAGTAAACAAACCTTGCCTCCTCTTCACCGGACAAAACGACAACATCTAAGCCAGTATTTTCATGTATTGCTTTTTGAAATTCAATTGCATTATCTGCTTCGCGCAGTGCTGCAGTGGCGACACAGCGGGTCCGATGGGGAGACACGTTGTTGTACTTGAGAATTTTACTGAATTGTTGGAGACACTCGAGAGAACGAAAATGGGATTCTATGGAGATAGAAGTGGAACTATCGCGGCCAAGGCATACAGGATTCTTGTGGCGATCAATGGTTAGGAATTTACCCGATCGGTCTGCTTGGACTATTAACATCTTGAATGAATTTGTGCCCATATCTATTGACGCAAAGAGATTACTTGATGAACCCATGGAGTTTTTTCCTGCTGGAATTTGTCCTTTAGTTGATGGAGGAAAAACAGAAACAGAGAAAAAGAAGAAAGATACAGATCAAAAGTGGGAGAAATATATATTTATATGCTATGAAATCAGAAGATATATACGGTATGTTTGATTCCAGAAAATAATTTTTTATTTTTTATTTTCTTAAAAAATAGTTTTTTTATAAAATAATTAGGAATAAATCTATATTCCTAATTACTTCGGAACTAGGTTGCACGTACCTATATAGATATATATCATAAATTTATTCCTCTCGTATTTGGTCCTGAGCCCAAGGCCCAAGCCCAAGATGTAGTCCACAAACAACGGACATAAATGTTGGCGTTAAGGAGATGATGGGCTTTGTATCGGCCTAACAAAGGAAACTTTCCCTCTTCGTTCAAGGGGCAAACTTTTCTGTCACGACAGAGAAGAAAGAAAGCATTTTGCGATCTTCCCTACTGTCTCCCCCTGCTCACTTCTTGAGCTTCCTTTTCCTTCTAAGCTCAACTAATCCTCACGTTCAGTATATACATCTCCGAATTTACTCCATTAGGTAACTAATTTCATTTTTTTTTATATTTTTTAAATGTTTAGAGTGATAAAAAGATCCATCAATGAAATATCTTTCTCTACTCAAATAGAAAAATTACGTTATTTTAAAGAAAAATAAAATTAAATTTTTGAACATTAACAAAATTAATTGTAAGAGAAGAACAAACTTCTGAATAGACATATATTCTTTTACGAGTAATCATAATTATTGACCACCATTAATAAAGACATATTTATATTTAATGAAGTTTTTATAATTCAAGATATTTTTATAAAGGTGTAAATTTTTAAAAAGATCCATCAATGAAATATCTTTCTCTACTCAAATAGAAAATTACTTTATTTTAAAGAAAAAAAAATTAAAATTTTGAAATTTATGAACATTAGCAAAATTAATTGTAAGAAAATAACAAACTTCTGAATAGACATATATTCTTTTACGAGTAATCATAATTATTGACCACCATTAATAAAGACATATTCATATTTAATGAAGTTTTTATTTTTCAAGATATTTTTATAAAGGTGTAAATTTTTAATTTGAATGTCTTTTAACTAATTTTTTAATATGTAAACTATGTGGGTTAAAAGGTATACAATGTGAAAGTGAATCGATTAAGCATTGAATGCAACTCATTACGAGCCAAGATTGAAAATGAAAGCAACTAGCTCAAAAATTAGAAAATAATCTAATAAATATGATAAAAAAATGGTGGTTCCAAGAATTTTCTTGCTCATATTTTCCTGGAAAATGCATATCAAAAAGGAATTTTCTCAGAAAAGTAAGTAAACGGAGAATGAAGAGAGCGCCATAAATTGCAAAGAATTTTTGATTCTTCACGTCTTCTCTCCAAACCAACCAATCAAATATCTTCAAAAAAAAAAAACAACCAATCAAATGTTCCAACCAACTAAAGGTCTCAGATGACTGAAATATATATATATATATATATATATATATATAAGTATTATTCTTCTTTTTTTTTTTTCCAGTTTGATTAAAGCAAAAAGTGCAAAACTCAGAGAGATGGAAACTTTACAATTACACGTGGCTGACATTGAATGAAAGCGGTGGTAATTGGTAACGCTAAGTGGAACCCGACATTGAAGCTTTACAATTCAACATCTTTTAAATGGTTCGAATTTTAAGCGTACAGATACATAAATTATTCGTGTATCTGAAGAAACGCAGGTCAACGGTATGGTAGTTTTCTAAGGCCAATTGGTATAAAAATACAAATGCAAAAGGCCTAATGTGTAAATTTCATTGTACCAGGATAATTAATGTTAAAATATTAATATTATACAATTAATTAATTAGCTTTCCATCCTTATTAGCTTTGTTTTCTAGAGAGAGAGTGTTAAACTGGTGGAAGCAGGATTCCCTTGTATTTTGAACGTAAAAAAATTGTACATAGACTTGAACAATTACAATGAAAGTTTCATTTTGAATAACACAATAATATAGTGAAAAGATTAACTTGAATACAAGTTGAATTCTATTCAAGATTCAATTGAAATTCAGGTCTAATTCAAATTCATATGTATATAAATAAATAGAATTTCTGCGTTTACTTCAATGTCCGTCACTTTTCATAACCCAAAGCGCGGCCACCCAGAAATTTTGTCTGCAACTTCTACCAACCTTCTCTATCTATCAAGGAACGCGTCTGGTAACCGTGTTTTCTCTAATTTTTCTCTGTTAAACATCTTTAATTACTACACAAATAACAAAACCATCCTTTTTTTTGTTGTTTTCACCTTTTTAATTTATACTGCTCACGTACCTTTCAATCATTACGCGGTTAGTTCGTTACCTAGAAAATCAAGACTTCAACTGCCTTTTTCTAGTATTCAAAACCAAAGTTGGTGTGTTTTATACTAAATTCCAGTTGACAGTTTCTATGTTCTTGCTCTTGATACTTTTGGAGTATCCAAGTTTATTAATAATTTACAATAAAAAATATATTCTATTTTTGGGTTTCTTGTTTTAGCTTTATTCTTGAACTTTTATTAGTATTAATAATGATAATGATATATGATTCTTGACTTTTTTGAGTCATGTTATGCTTAATAACGCGTAGATTTTGGAGTTCAGCTGAAACTTCTATGTTACTTCTGTTTTTTTCTTTTTGAGTTAAAAGTCAGTCTTTCTATCTTATATAAAGCATCCATGGCGGTTCAGTGTTAGTTGCTCTTGCTCGATTGTAATCAGAAAAAGAAAAAAAATAAAAGAAAGAAAGAAAAGGGTTTGTAAGTTTGCAAGGTACATTTTATCTCTTTTTGTATGAGTCTTGTGATGATGCCAAAAAGGCCTTTTCATGGAGATTCTGAAAGTGGGAGTGAAGCTCCAGGTCAAGATTCTAAGCGGTTTAAGAAGTAAGTTCTTAATTATGCACTTAACAAGTTTCGAAATTATTCAATATTTTCTTAATGTTCTTTTGTTTCTTTCCCTTTTGCAGTGCCATTAGAGATGTTCTTGGACTCCTTTCAATGGAGGATATGACGAATAAAATGGAACCTTTTCTTCGCCGAGTGGTAATTATATATATATATATATATATATTACTCTCTTTTCTTCTTTACAGGACCATTCATAAGAACAGCTCATTTCAGCTTGTATTTTTATATTTGAAGTTAGTTATTCTGCTTCTTTTATCGTTAAGGTGAGAGATGAGGTGGAGAGGACAGTGCAACGCTTCTTTCAACCATCCTTCAGGTTAATTCTTCTATCTACAATTATATCTCTATTCTTGATATTTGTTAATAAGGATTTCATTTCTTCTAAAAATGAACTTGAAAATTTGAAAATCTAAGAGTTTGATATTCATTTCTTGTTACAGACCGTCCTTCAATCAAGCTGAGACATCAAGAGTTGGAGGCTTCCTGTTGCGCTTTATTAACAAACCGCCTAGCACCATTTTCACTGGTAGCAAAATAGGAACCGAGGATGGTAATCCTATCAGAATTGAATTGTTGGATGCTAATAGCAATACTATTATAAGTTCTGGTTCTCTTTCTTGTATCAAGATTGAGATTCTTGTCCTCGATGCTGATTTCGGTTCTGATGAAAGAGAATATTGGAATGAGAGTGAATTCAATTCCAGTATTATCCGCGAAAGAGAGGGTAGAAGGCCCTTAGTGACAGGAGGAGATTTGATGATTACATTAAGAGCTGGTGTTGGTTTAATAAGTGATATAGTTTTCACTGATAATTCTAGCTGGCAGAGAAGTCGAAAATTTCGGTTAGGAGTTAGACCTGTGCAAAAAACTTGTGGTGAAATAAGGATTATGGAAGCTATTAGTGAAGCTTTTGTGGTAAAGGATCATCGCGGAGAGTGTAAGTTGTGTGTTGTTTTGTATTTATCATATCAGCTTTTTCTTTTCTTTTTTTTTTTCTTTTTTCTAAAGGACTAATAGTTAATTTGTTAAACTCAGTGTATAAGAAACATCACCCCCCGCGCTTCAACGATGAAATATGGCGGTTGGAAAAAATCGCGAAAGAGGGTGCATCTCATAAGAAGCTGGCTGAGAGGGGAATTGATACTGTTGGGAAGTTTCTGCAGTTTTATGCAGTTAATCCAGCTGAACTACGAAATGTAAGAGAATCCCCTTCTTTCAAATTTTCTTTTTTTCTTAGCTAAATGAACAATCATCTTAATTATGAATATCCATGTTGGCTTGCAGATGCTTGGTGGAGGAATCTCAAAGAAGACATGGGACACAATTATAGAGCATGCAAATGATTGTGTTGTTGATGATCAGTTATATGCTTACTATGAATGTGAACAAACTTTTGGACTTCTTTTCAATTCTGTCTATAAGGTTATAGGAGTAACATTTGATGGGCAGATTTATGAACCTCTAGATAAACTAGCTCCTCATCAAAAGGTAAGTAGTTAAAATTGATGGAGTTTGTACTTGTAAAATGTATGCATATATTCTGTTTATTGATCCCTCTGCTTAACTGACAGGTCCTAGTGGAAAATTTGAAGCGACAAGCTTATGCTCATGTGAATAACTTCATTCCAATTGATGATCGTGCCATTTTCGGCCCTTCAAGGCCCTTGACATACCCACAAACTGAACCATTTCAGAATCTGAATCCCGGTCTGCAACAACTTGAACAGCCACAGCAAGGTATGAAGCAAATAACATATAATCTTTTCATTATGCAATTCTTTTGTGCAAAAGTAGTTTTTTTAAGCTCATAATTCACATTTTTTCGCTAAGACAATTTGTTTTTTGTGCAGAGCAACAAGAAATGCTGCTAGATTTTAACACAATAGAGAGTGGAAGTCAATTACAATTTTCTTTAGCACAAAACAATCATCCAGGACAAGTATTATCTCAAATGTTAAGGAACAGTTTCAAATTAATGGATCCATTTTCGCCTCCTAATTATACAGGAGAAGCTATTTGCTCTACTAGTTTATCACAATGGCCACTAGTAACAAGCAATCAACAACTAATCCCTGAGGACATTTCTCAGTTTCCAACATCAACATCATCTCCTGCTAATCCAATCATTTTCGGTTCAAGTAACGAAGGAGAAGTTGATTTCTTTTCTTCTTATCCAAGATATGGTGTACATATGTCAAGAACTAGAAAACCTAAAGCAGGATGGTGCAAACTACGAGCTGCCATCAAATTTCACTCTGTCAGGCGTCGTGTTGCTGCAAAAAAGCCATGGCAAAGCTTGTGTACCAACTTCCAAGCAAGCTTCTGTATGTAGATTACTAGACTTTTAGGAATCAAAATGCTTCTCAAGGCTAAGGAGGTAAGCTTAAGCTCTCCTGAGTTCATGAGAGTTAGATAAGTAGATTTTTAGCTGGCTTTCCTGTGTTTAATTTTCTTGCAAATCTTTGCTCTCCTTTCTTGTAACAAATTGCATAAAAGGGGAATGAGAGCTAAAGTCAAAGTTTTTATTTGAAAAATCCCCAATATAAAAAAATAAAAATAAATATGAGATAGAAATAGATGGGAGTTCAATTTGGTCCTCGCACTTTTTCAATATATTAAATTAAATTAAAAAGTAATTGTCAAACCTAATTAACAAAATCTTTAGTTTTGGGCCATTTAAGTCAAATTTTTACCAAAAAATGGGCTCCATATTATAAAATTGTTTATTGACGCAGGCCGAAAAATGGTTGGGCTTTAGGTCCAATAGGCTTTGCAAATGGAATCCGGTCTTAAAATACAAGTTCATACGGATGAAAAATACAAGTTTAATCGCTAATTCTTGAAAAACACATTACTGAAAAGTCCAAAAGATTACACCTTTTATTTAAAAAAAAATTAAAACACACACACACACGCACAGAGACACATGCAACATCAATCAAAATCAATTAAAGTGAATCGCAAAGTGGATGTAATTATGTAATTTCAGTGCAAAAATAAATGGCATATCAAAGTGAATTTTATGTAATTTAAGCATGAATACTATTTTTAAATCTTACAAATTAAATTAATTATTAACTTTTAAAATTACGGTTCTAAATCAATTTGAATCGATATTAGTGGTATAATCAATATTATATTAATATTTTAAAATTGCATTAAAAAAATAGCTTTTAAATAATTTTTAGTATTAAATGCTATTTTTTATAATATTCAATAATATAACATTTTGAATAAATTTTTAGATTTTAAATTAACTTTTAATTTTTAAAAATTAATATATCATGTTATACGTGTAACCTTTTGCCTTGTATCTTTTATTATTTTATAAAAAAATATTTATATAGTTAAATATTATTAAAATAGTTAATTTTGCTAATGATTTTAACGCACGAAACGTGCGAAGACCTACACACAGGCCATGCGAGCGTAATGGCAGAACTGGTAATTAGGTGTAACTTCAGCGTCTATTAATTAAATCGCAAAGAAAATATCTTCGTTCCCGAAAGACGAAAAGGCTCATCAGGCCGAAATCTCTCGAACTTTCCTCCCACATAAATACGTTTCCCTTCTCCAAAAAGTTGCACTAGATATTTTTCTCTTTCTCCTGTGTCTCTAACCCCAAAGCAACAGCCACCACCCCTTTAATTACTGTACGAAACTAACAGAAAAACAGAGCAAGAGCCAAGAAGCCATTCTTTTTTCGGTGCTTCGCTATTGCTATGTGTGTCTCTGAACATATAGAGATCGGTGTTATTTGATTGAGGGGTTTGTGGAGATTGTGGTTTGCTGCTGGATTAGGGATGGATCGAGAAGGAGGATCCAACGGCGGATCTTGCTACTACTCTGTTCTCGGGATTCGCAGGGATGCCTCCTTCTCTGATATCCGCACTGCTTATCGCAAACTCGCCATGGTAATTGCTCTAAAACGCTGTCCTCTCTCACTCTCTCTCTCTGCAATTGTCTGTAATGCTCTCATTCTCTTTTTTTTTTTTTAATTTTCAACAATTATGGTGAAAATTGTGGTTTTGTTTGGCTGTTTTTGTTATCTGGTAATTAAAGAAATGGCATCCGGACAAGTGGACTCGGAATCCGGGTGTTGCTGGAGAAGCGAAACGGCGATTTCAGCAAATCCAAGAAGCGTACTCAGGTAACTTCAGCATATCCCATCTAAAAAATATCTTAACGTTAAAATTTACCGTTATTTCCTTTTTTTGGCGTGCAAGCTAACGGCCGTTAACTATACGTGTGGTTTTACAGTTCTATCTGACCAAAGTAAGAGGTCAATGTACGATGCTGGGCTTTATGATCCTTTAGAGGAAGAAGATGAAGTTCGTACAAATATCTTCCTTTTTTTGTTTTGCCGAGGCTAATCCTGGTTTTCAGGCAAAATAAAAGCGATGTCGTTTCTTATCAGTCCTTGAAGGGTAAAAAACGGCATCGTTTTGGTTCTTCCAAGAAATAGTTGTGGCGTAAAAGATTGCCGCAATTATATTTTAGACTAACTTCATTTTATTTTATTTTTTAAATATTAGTTGGGGCTAAATTATTCAATTTCTTTTTGATTAAATACCCATTCTAACCCTGGAAGTTGTAAAATTTTACAAACAGGATTTCCGTGACTTCATGCAAGAAATGCTATCGATGATGAATAATGTGAAAGACGAGGTATATATTACTTGTTATTATTTATTTATGTTTTATAATTAATTAAATATTACTATTTCAGTGGTTTGGGGGTATCTTAGTAATTTAAATCACTTCGGCTGTATTATTAGGGAGATAGCTTTGAAGATCTGCAAAGGATGTTCGTGGAGATGGTCGGTGGAGATGGCGCGGGCTTTGACCTCAATGAAAATCCAACGGATAAGAAGAGGGCACGAGCCAACGTATCCAAAGGTAATACGACAAAACGCAACAATTCTCGCTGCTGATGCATCGTACTGGATAAAAGCTATGGAGCCCATTGTATTTGACTTTTGTACCAATGTGTTTTTAATTTGTGATGCCCTTTTGATTTGTGAGGGTGGGAATTGGGTTCTTATTGGATAGTTTAGTTTAGAAGACAGTTTGGTGTTTTACAGTTTTAGGCTATCATTTATTTGAGTACTTTATAAAAAATATGTGGAAGCCGTGATGATAGGCATTTGGTTGGTGGAATAAAATTGCCTTTTCCTTTTATTTGTTCATTTTACCTTAAATTTATTGTTCTACATAAAATTGTAAATTTACTTTTCATGGAATTTTCTTCTCTTAATTTTTCTCTAAACAAAGGAAAATATCCGTTGTTTTCTTCTTTTTTTTTTTTTTTTCCTTTTTTTTTCTAGGAAACAAATTAATGCATTGCTCATTTTTTTCTCTAATTTTTTTTTTCTCTTATTATCTTTCTTCTTCGTTCCAATCATTGTGTGGTTAGTATATAATTTTTGAATAATAATTTTTTATATTTTTTATTACATAATAAATATTTAATCAGTCTAAATTAGCGGAATTAGAAATTGAAATTATCACAATTTTATAAAAGCATGTAAGGGTAACACTGTTTGGAAAAGGGGAGGAAGGAAAATTTGGGTAGAAAATAAGAGGGGAAAGTTACTTTCACTTGTTTGGGTAGGTGGTAGAAAATATGTAAAAAATGATTTTAATGGGTATTTTCCTTTTGGTTTCACCTGGATGTAATCATTCCAAATTGGAAGGAAAATTGGCGACAGAGGAGTGAAAATTTCACTATTCAAGGAGACATTACTTCAATACCCCCAAACTAAGTAAACTCTTCTACCAAGAAGTACCCAAACTACGACACTGCCTGGTTGGCTTGGCCGGAAACAGCACCTAGTGTTCGCCAAAAAGACAACTCGAAGTGGTTGGCGGAACTGTCGGTAGCAAGGAAGGGCCAAACTGGTTGGCCTTCAACTAGTCTTGTCGAAAAGTGGACAAGAACCACACTAGTGATGGAGAAATCGTAGCGTTTCCTTGCTACGTCGCCGAAAAAAGAAAAAGAGAGTTGCTTTCAAGCCGCGTCGTCGAAGGAGAAGGATCGTAGTCGATTGATTGCATGAAGCTCGTTGAAAAACCTGAAGGAGAGAGAGAGGAGTGAAATGTGGGTCGAAATCGCAGCTCCTCTCACTCACGACACTGAAATAGAAAGGAATGGGAGAGAGAAAGGGACTAGTAGTGTGATGGTGAGGAGGAGACGGCGACAACTGGTTCAATGCCGGTCAGCTAAGGTGGCGGCTGAGAAATTGAAGAGAGAAAGGGATTGGGGCCGCCGAGAGTGAGAGAGGAAGAAAGAAGAAGGAAAAGAAAAGAAAGAAAGAGCTTTTAGGTTATTTCTGTCCGATTCAAATTAGTTTGGTCTAATTCAATTGTCTAATTTGATTTTCATCTGATTTATAGATTTTTCATCCGATTTGAAGATTTCAAATTGATTTACAGATCTGGTTTGGCAATAATAAAATATTTTCTTATAAAATTTCATTATATAATCCCATAGGTTGAAATTAGGGATAAATTTTAAATGTAAAATATATGAAAATCAATTTTTGGGTTATTTCATGAATGATGTGATTGAATGATTTATAATTATCGGTATTCAAGCTTGAAGACTAGTAATTAAATGGATTAAGCATTAACTAATTTTGTCTAACTTTATGTTTTTATGTTATTTTCTTCCATTTTTTTAGATGTAAAATATGATGCATGCACACCTTGCAATGGTTTCACTTATAAATGGTTATTCATTATAATTAATTAAATAATTAATCAATTACAACTTAAGGATAAAATGTGTTATAATGTCTAATTTATAGATATATAAAGGGTAAAAATATAAATTTATAATAATATTATTTTCTTTCCAAACAAAAAATATATATTTTATGGGCTTTCTTTTCATTTATTTTCCTCCCTTTCCCAAATATAGGGTGAAAAGTGAGGAAGGGAAATGAATAATAAAATTAATTCTTATTTTTCTCCCTTATTTTCCTTCCCTTTATTTTCATTTCTCCCTTTCCCAAATATAGTGTAAATTTCTATGTTCGACTGATAATAAATTGAAACTTGTTGTGCATGTCAAAATAATAATTGAAAGTAAATAGTATATAATGCCACTTGACCTGCATCATTTCTGAGGTTTCATGTGCAAAATAATTATATTGAAATTGATTTATCCAAACAAACTAATTAAATTAAGTTTTTTTTTTTTTTTTTTTTGAAAGGACTAATTAAATTAAGTTGAAAATTGGAATTTTGTATGTTTAATCATGGTTTGGAATTAGAAAATATGAAATAATAATTTACTATCGTCAGTTCGTCACTATTGTGACTTTGTAGTTTGTCTTTTGTTTGGTCTGCTTTTTTTTTTTTTTAAAAAAAAGAATGTTTGTTTCGTCCGTTGGTACGGTGAATAATGTCATTCAAAGAGATTTAACTGCTGACAGTTTGCTTTCCTTGCGAAAAGAATTTCTGTTTGTCTCGCATTTGGTGTGAGCTTCGATGGGTGAGTAATTAATGGGGGGGTTAAAGTGAGAACATTTGATATGTTTCTAATTGAATTATATATTGATTGTTAATATATTCTAATATCTTTATTCATCTTTCCAGTAAAAAAAAATAATAATAATAATTTCCAATATCATTAATATGCCTCACTTAATTATGATGTGGGAAGAGAATGAAGCCATTAGATAACTCGAACTTGACTCTAAGCATATTTCGGATTGGACCGATTAAATTTAACAAACTGAATTTGTTCAATTTGATTGCTTGTAATCTATTATTATTAACCTCAAAATCAATCAATAATACCGTTGATAATAAACGAAAAAATAAAAATATATAGTACATCAAAACATAATCTAACAATAAGTATATATACAATATGGTAGTAACAATAGATTCAATTTCGTATCTTCTCATATTGAATTATATGTAATTTAACTAAATCAAATTTTACATTTATCAAATCACATAACATAAATGGGGAAGAAAATTTGAAATTTAATATTAGAACAATGTAACCTAAACTTTGCTTATTATTATGAAATCCAACTTATTTGATTGTTGAAGTATAATAAATAAAATAAATAAAAGTGGAAGATAAAAATATAATATGATTTTAAAAAATTAACTTATTAAGAATTATTTTATTATTATAGCTTATTGTTCAAAAAAATTACAATTTATTAGACAAATATAAATATCATTTTAAGATTGCATGTTTACAGAAAAAAAAAAACTACAAAATTAATTAGTATATAAAAATTAAATTAAAATCCAAAAAAACTGCAAACTTTTATTGCGTGATGGCTAAATTTAATATCAGAGAAATATAAAAGAAAAAATAATATTCAAAGGAAGATTGCTCCATGCAAAATGAGGAAGCTTTATATAACTTTATATATATATATATATATATTAAAAAAACAAAAGTGAACCCTAAGAATAAATAAGAGTAAATTTTATCGTATTTTACCAATTATCCCTATATCGAAATAATTCGCCTCTTTTAAAATATGACCTTTTTTTATATATTTCTCTTCACCTTATCTATCTATTTAAATCTATAAAGTTTCAAACATATGCGATGAGGTAGCATACCACTAGAACATTGTTTTGCTAAATTGAAATTATTTTATATTTTTAAAAATAAATATAAATTAATGAAATTAATAATGTCATTAATATTCGGAATGTTTGAATTCCTTTTAAAAAATAAGTAATTATTTTATATTTCTTCTGATAATAAGTAATAAAATTTTTCAATTTATTTTTTATTAATCAATTAATTAACAATATTGCTTTTTTTATGAATATTTATATAAATTTATTACTTCTTGAAAACTATATCATCCCACTTCTATAATTTTTTTTAGAGAAGTTTAGAAATCCTCTTATCAGCCGCAATGAATTTATTAATTTATCTTATTATTTAAACACATTTAAATTTATATTATGAAATTATTGTATTTTCTAATTGAAGAGTAATTTACTTACTAACAAATTCATTTATTTGAAAGAGTATCTTATTGACAAATTTTGAACCAAACGATGCCTCTGTGCTAGGGATGGAAGACGACGGAGCAAAATTTAAATTACTCGTATCTATATCCATTTAAAATTTTACTATCTGTATCTATTTAAAACCCGTTTAGATATCCATTTAAGCATTTGTATCCAAATCCGTTTAAATTTTTACTATTCATACCCATCCAAAATTCATTTAAAATACCTTTATACGGGTCGAATACCCACGAATTTTAACTATTTAAATCTAAATTTATTTAAAATATAATTTTTGTTAATTATAGATAGAATATATGTGGATACCTAATAGCGGGTAAGACCTATTACCCGTAACCTATTCGTATCTATTACGAACATTAATTTCACTGTATTCATCTCAAATTTATTTATAACTACTTTATTTTATTTATACGGATCGGAGTGGAATAAGTACCCTAAACTACTCGCATCGCTTCCATCTATACTCTGCGTGCGTGGGTTGCATATTTCCTACTTAATTAATTGGAAGGAAGGGAAAAGCCACAAACGACGACGTTGGGCTTATTACCGGCGGGGCAGGTCCCACCATTTGTAAAAGTCGCTTTTTTTCCTCACCTTCAAATTCAAACTCAATGGCACATCCGAAAATCAATACTCGATCCAAGCCTACTTTCATCGGAAACCCTACCCTCCAACGTATCCTATATATACAGACAACCCTGTTTCTCCTCGCTCTTCTCTCCTGAAATCAAAACCCTCAGCACTCTATTTTCTCTTCAAAACCCCTAATTCGACTGCTGTCTCTTCGTTAATCGTTTCTTAGATCCCTCGATCAATCAATAATTTGCACAATTAAACTAAGCAAGTAAAGATGTCGTTGAGGCCAAGCGCTAGGACTGAGGTACGCAGGAACAGGTATAAGGTGGCGGTGGATGCCGAAGAAGGGCGCCGGAGGCGTGAGGACAATATGGTGGAGATCCGAAAGAATCGTCGGGAGGAGAGCCTGCAGAAGAAGCGGCGTGAGGGACTGCAGCCGATGCCGGCTTCGATTCACTCATCGGCTGTTGAGAAGAAGGTCAGTTTTGCAATTCCCTCCTATCGATTGTACGGACTTCGTTGTATTTTACTTTGCTTCCCTTTTAGAGTTTGAATTTGATCGTTAGTGAGGTTTTCTCGAATATGACCCTGCCGATAATTTTTCAAAATTTCGGATAATCTCACTCGAAATTGTTCGTATTTAGGGGATGATTGAACTGGTGATATGTTGGTTTAGAAGTATGTGTTTGTTACAGGGCCGTATTGTCTGCATGAGGTCTTTTGATATTTTGGGGGATTGGTTTTTATAATTCGGACAACTTGTTAGTTCTTTTATCTTTCGTTTTGCTTGGATTGATGGAGTTCAAAATTGATGTCATACTATCTAAGTCATGTTTAATCGTGTTTTATTTTTTTTTAAAAATTACTCCTTAAAGTTCCTTTAATTCTTTTCAAGTTAGTTTTTATTCTGGTTGTTGCCTGTTTGCAGTTCATGTTGATATCTTCAGGAAGCTAATTCCATTTTATAGCTTATTTTAATTGATCTTGCATTTTATGATACCCAATTTGCATTGCTAACTATATTTCAGCTTTTTATTTCCTGATGATTTCCACTATCTGAGTCTTCCTGATTTTTCCTGCTGTTGGTTTTGATACGGTGAATAATTGGTGTCTTGGTTGGTTGTTGGCCTTTCATAGCTGGCAGCTTTTCCAAAATTAGTGATTGAATTTAATGATTGAATTTTGTAATTTGAAGTGAATCATTTTTAGTTCAATTTTGGAAACCTAAAAATGCCTAAGAAACTTATCACTATCATTGGGGCTATAATATTTGGCTCCATTCCATAAGATTGACACTTGACATTTTGATTTAGAGTGAGATTTTTATTTGTCTGTTTGAATTTTTTAAATGGGACTACTTCGTCTTCTTGAAAAATTGGAGAATCTTTTGGAAAGAGGGTTGGTCATTGTGAATTCTGTGGCTCAATTTCATTGGAGTCTTCGTATCTGAGAATTGACTTGGTTTCAGTAGATGCCTGAGGTTTTTAGGTCTTGAGTATGCTAGAATTGGAGGACGGTTGGTACCACTGCTTTTTAGTTGTTGTATTTAGTTAATGAGATTCTGTTGTTTTGTTCAGATGGGTTATCCTTGTTTAATAGTTTATACAGATTGTTGGTGTATACTGTAAGTACAGTGTTTAGCTTTCAAGCAATTTAGGATGCAGGCAACGGTAGTTCTATGTGAAATTGTTGTTTCATCATGCTGGTTATTGGAATCTTAGATGAAAAATGAAGGAAATTGGGGGAACAGTTGCTGCATTTTGTATCATTGAACTATTTGTAAATTGCTAAACAAAACTATTATGATATACCCTTTCATTCTTTATCAATGCAGCATTTATTTGAGATGTAATAGTGTTGTTTAGATCAGTAGGGACCGTTTTCGTCTTTTCCTCCTTTGGTATAAAATTCTCATACGAGTTATGTCTACCAGATTGCTATCCTTTTTGATGGATTTATACTGTGTTGGTTTTGAATTGTTTTGTGACATTTAAATATTGGCTTATTATAGAAAATTTTGATTGCGTGCAGTTGGAGCATCTACCGTCAATGGTTGCTGGTGTTTGGTCTGATGATAGTAGTTTGCAGCTCGAGGCAACCACTCAATTCAGGAAATTGCTCTCAATTGGTGAGAAAGTAGTCTGCTTAATTTTTATTAAGATTGGTGGAATTTCATTTGTTTATTTAATTTTGACATCTTTGCGGTGTCTATTTTCGTCCATTATTAGAGCGCAGCCCTCCAATTGAAGAAGTCATTCAGGCTGGTGTTGTGCCTCGCTTTGTTGAGTTTCTTATGAGGGAGGACTTTCCTCAGCTTCAGGTCTGCCAGACGCCTTCATTTATCCTTTTTTTTTATCCAATCCTTATGTAAGTTTAGAATCTAATAGGCTAAAGTTCATGTAGTTTGAAGCAGCTTGGGCTCTCACAAACATTGCTTCTGGGACATCTGAGAATACAAGGGTGGTAATTGACCATGGAGCTGTCCCCATATTTGTAAAGCTTCTCGGCTCTCCAAGCGATGATGTTCGTGAGCAGGTAGGAATTGTAGAAGATAACTGAACAATGTTATGGCTTCTCCTTTGTTATTTTGGTTTTTTGGGGCTTGTTGTTTGTAATATATTAAGGTGCTAATAAATTGAGCCCTTATTGAATTAGCAATTATGAGCTGATCTGGAGGATGATAAATTAACCAAATTCAAGTGTTGATCTGAAAATGCAGGCTGTGTGGGCATTGGGAAATGTTGCTGGTGATTCTCCTAAATGCCGTGATTTAGTCCTTGGCAATGGAGCTTTGCTTCCATTACTGGCACAATTGAATGAGCATGCTAAACTTTCTATGCTAAGAAATGCGACGTGGACACTCTCAAACTTTTGCCGGGGCAAGCCACAGCCTCCTTTTGACCAGGTTTGTTCAGCTCCTGATGCATTGCTATCTGGTATCAGTACCAGTGCTTATGAAATTTCATTTTATCAATGATGTTTAATGTCTTGAAGTGGGCATGTTTGTCTAGCATTCCCATCTTTTTTCCCCCTTTGTCATGTGCGATGTTTTGTTATTTGCCTATTACTGACAGTTCTATACTTTTTGTATTTTATTATACAGGTTAAGCCTGCACTTCCAGCTCTTGCACGTTTAATACATTCTAATGATGAGGAAGTCTTGACTGATGCATGTTGGGCACTCTCATATCTTTCTGATGGTACCAATGACAAAATTCAAGCTGTTATTGAAGCTGGAGTATGCCCTCGGCTAGTCGAGCTGTTACTGTAAGTGTCAGATTCTCCTACTCTAACCTTTTTGACTATTTTTTTTAGGTTTGTGAACTCTTTTTGATGTCGGGTGCCTGTAGTCTGATTCAGTGATTGTTTCATTTGTCAGACACCCATCTCCTTCAGTTCTCATTCCTGCGCTTCGCACTGTTGGAAATATTGTGACTGGTGATGATATGCAGACCCAGGTAGTAGTCATTCTATAATCACTTGTTTACCACATTTTCATACAGATATCTCCTCAAGTCACTATTTATGTTACTCATCAAAAGTTATTTCATTTTTCATTTAATTGTGATGCTTGTGTACTGTTCAATGTCTTTTTACTGTTCTAATCATAATGATTTTCTCTTTCCAAAAAAAAATCATAATGATTTTTACTTGTAATGGAAATTTGGAAAATAGATATGTTCCATGTTATTTATGACCTTATCTGTAAGCCTTTTTTTATGCACCTCATTAGAAGGATTTTAAACTCAGATGATTTGTTGAATGTCTTGATTCAAGTTGCATAATAATGCAATTGCATAACCCTCATTAGCAAATGTAGTTGACATCTTATTAGAGATAGATAAATTGATTGAGAGAGAATGTAATTATCTCTTTATTATTTGTAGTTGGGTTGGTAAATAAGAGTTGAAAATATTAAACAAGATAGAAAATGAAAATAATTATGCAGATTAACTGCTTAGTAATCTGGCCGAGTCTGAATTCTGAATTTCTTACTTTCCAATACGTTTGTTGATTAAGAAAGAATATATGTAAAGAATATATGTCCAATGTAATCCCCCACCCCCTACTAATTGTGCTATATGCTGTGAATTTTGCTTGGTGTGGATACATACTGTTTGAAGTGGGAGTTTGTTAGTTCCCTTATACTAATGTGGTATGCTGCCTTTTAGTGTATAATCAACCATCAAGCACTGCCTTGCCTTCTTAATTTGTTGACGAACAACTATAAAAAGAGTATCAAGAAGGAAGCTTGTTGGACTATATCTAATATAACTGCTGGCAACAAGGAGCAGATTCAGGTAACTATATATGTCCTAGTTGGTTGTGTTGATTTTGTGGCATTTTTTGGATTCTGACTCTTAAATGATTCATCACAATATCTTACCTATAAATCTTGTAGGCTGTTATCGAGGCTGGTATTATTGGTCCATTAGTCCATCTACTTCAAAATGCTGAGTTTGATATTAAGAAAGAGGCTGCTTGGGCAATCTCCAATGCTACATCTGGTGGTACTCATGAACAAATCAAGTATGATGATGGATTTTTTCTTTTTATTTCTAAAAATTATGCTAGGTGAGTCGTTATAATATAAGATGCTAATTGTTCATAAGCATGCATGCAGGTACCTGGTTAGTCAAGGATGTATCAAGCCCTTATGTGACCTTCTCATCTGCCCTGATCCAAGGATTGTGACAGTTTGTTTAGAAGGTCTTGAAAATATCTTGAAGGTAGGAGAAGCTGACAAGAATTTAGGCAATAGTGGAGGTGTAAACCTATATGCACAAATGATTGACGATTCTGATGGTTTGGAGAAAATTGAGAATTTACAGTCTCACGATAATACTGAGATTTATGAGAAGGCTGTGAAAATTCTGGAGACGTATTGGTTGGAGGAGGAGGATGAGACAATGCCACCAGGAGATGCTTCCCAATCTGGATTTCAATTTGGTGGTAGTGAGATGCCTGCTGTTCCTTCTGGTGGATTTAATTTCAGCTAAATGTAAGTATTATTTTGTATGATTCTCACTCTTTTTTGTAGTACTGCAAAATAACCTTGTGCATACAATTTTTATCTTGCATCTAATCTACATGGTTTACATTCTTGTGATTCATTACGTGCAGGCAGTTAGCATTGTTTCCGTGTCAAAGTCTTTGTGGAATGTGGTGGGGCAGTAGTCAACTTCAGGTCAGATTGGTGTTATGTTTGGGTCTAGTGGTCCAGTCTAAGGTGTGATTGGAAGTTGCTGGACTGGTTCAGGTTTTCACTATGGGAAAATTAAATTATATCTCCGAGAGAGAAGGATATTGTTCAAGTTGTTCACTTGATGAACATCGGATGCGCATATTTCTGGGGATAAGGGTTGGTCTTGGAGGTCGGGCTTTTATAGAACAAACAGAGTCTTTTTGAATGTATCTGTTGTCCTAGTTTTTTTTAGCGTCTCTGCATTTCCTTGCCACAGTTTGTCGATTTTGGCACTCCCAAAATCATTCTAGCGAAGTGCTTGTACTTACTAGGAATATTGAAATTATATATATATTTTCATGTAAGTGTCGGTTGCAGTGATTTTTCTTTTCTACAATTGACATGGTAATTGAATCTCGATTTCTTGATCTATTTTTAATGGTATATACAGCACACTGGTTTGTCCATTGAATTGTCAAGTTCCGATGTTGGTGGAAAAACTTGTCACCACGGTTTATCGCATTTCTTTGGCAAGTCTTTCAGTTCCTCTCATGTTCTGCTTAATTGACCTGGAGTTACTGGTGCCCACTTGATCATCCTAACGATTGTACGTCTGGAGTGAAAACTATAGAGTGGTGTAACGATTTTTTCTCACCAGAGAAGCGATAGGCTTTTCTATGCTCGGGAATGACTAAACAGAGAGCTCAGCAACACCAAAATCGGCTTTTCTGGTCTCAAATGGCTTCACATATCGAATCATGACGCATTATAGTTCAAGTTTAGACTTACCTAAATGCTACATTAAACGAAAATAACTCAAATACCCTTTCATGCAATGACGCATTGTAGTACCAGGGACATGTATTGTTTTATAAATTTTCTAATTGCAAACTTAATTTTTTTTAAAAGAAAATAAATCTATATTTTTGTATGATTGGCAAACATCAATATTTTATTTGGTGGCTGACAGGAGAACCATTTTTCGACCATGATTTCATGTTATCGAGGACAGGGCAAGACTCTCTCTTGTCTTCTACTTGGAGAGAGGGAGAGAGACACATATCCAAGGCTCAGCTTTTGATGAAACATAATTTAAATGCTCTAGTCTAGAGCATGGGGAAGTAAAAAGCCTAATAATAACCCAGTAAGGTCTTTGGATGAAGAGCTCCAAACCATACCAGACCTGAATCTCCTTCGGGCCCTTTTCCCTGACACGTCTTCCATTAGACCATACGAATTTGTATTCCTATTCCTGTTAGGCGTTATTCTTTCGGGCCTTATGTCGCAACATTAATTTGTATGCAGACATAAATTTCAATTTATCAAAAGTTTTCTGTTTCTCGTTCTATCTTGTTCATTCGATTTTTAGACTTTTTTTTTCTTTGAATTATAACCCTTAATTAATTTCTCTTAAAAGTGACCCCACCCAAAAATACCATTTTTACCGTAAAAAATATTTTAGAAAAAAGCTAAAGAAGTGGGACTACTTGCAGCTTCATCGTTTGCCCTGTCCACACGTAATAAACATTAAATTGAACGGAAAAAGTAGCCATTCGTGCATGTCGCCACGTGGCAAACGTCCATCTCCAAAGTTTGGCGGGTGTAGTGCCAAAACAACAAATATTTGCAACGCTTGCAGAGAGGGAAGGGGTTATTTACGTCATTTCAACTGAATCCCCCAACCCCAAAACCCAGAGGATAGGGTTTTTGTTGCCATCCGCCGAGAGAGCAGAGCATTAAGAATACGCTCTCTTTCGGTTTCTCCTCTCTCAGCATTCTCTCTGTTTTATTTCTCAATGTTTTTCTCTAACTTGCTAGCTCTCTGTTTCGTTCTCTCTCAATATCGTTAATTCTTTTGTTGTTCAAAACCCTTTAGGCTTTAGCCCCCTGTTTCTCTCTGTTCAAGCTTCAAAAAAAAGGAATGGTTTATGGTCTGATGGATCTTAGCGAAAGAGTGAGTCGACATAAATATAATCTTTCTAGTTTTAATGGGTTTGCTTTTCTTTTTTTCTTTTCAATGGGTTTTGGGTTTTGATTAAGTAGTTATATATATTTATTTTCACCTTATGGTATTATTCTGGTACAGAAATCATGGTGTGAAGAAAACGGGAGTGTTGAGATCAAGAAGTACTGTACTGATTGCAAAACCACCAAGACACCATTATGGAGAGGTGGACCTGCTGGGCCCAAGGTACACTGTGGTTCTCTGTTTTTTCTAGTTGAAAAGAAACTGCTGCTTCTCTGTTCATTTGGGATTTTCTGTTTTAATCTTCATGTTTCTTGTTTTTCACCTGAATCAGAAATTCACTAATACCCATTTGATTTGATTTTTTCTTGGGATTTTATTCTTGTGGATCTACGATCTTCGGAACCGAGCAATTTTAATTTAATTAATTCGATCAGTTGGATTTTACTGTTAGATCACTGTTTCTGTTGCGATTTTGAGTGGTGGATTGTGGTATTGTTCAGTCACTGTGCAACGCTTGTGGGATCAGATACAGAAAGAAGAGAAGAGCTATGCTGGGTTTGGAAAAAGATTCAGTGAAGAAAAAAAGAACCCATATCACCAGCCTCACAACCATCACTACTAGCTCTGCAAATACCAGCAATAACACCTCAGATTCGAATTGTAACGCTGATGAATTGAAGGAATCTTTAAAGATGAGACTAATCGTTGTGGATGGGAAAATGATGTTTCAAAGATCATCAATAGTAAAGAAACAGAGGTGTCAGAGGAGAAGAAAGCTACGAGAGGAAGAGCAGGCTGCTTTTTGTCTGATGGCTTTGTCCTGTGGCTCTATTTTTGCATGAAGCAGGAAAAAGAAAGAAGAGAAACGGATCTCAACAGTAAACTCTAACCCTACATACCTTTTGTTTGTCCTTTTAGATTAGCGTGCTTTTCTTTTTCTAGGGGAAAAAAAGAAAGAAATGAAATGCCCATGTCCTTGACCATTTTGTTTGGGCCTTTTGGCTTTCTTCTTCTTCTCTTCTCTGTTTTAAAAGGAAGAAAAAAGAAAAGAAATCAAGGGACTGAAATTCCTTGTTAATGGTGATGATACAATGTAGATAGTTTATTATCATCCATATCGTGTTCTAAACTTGGAGAGATTGTTTTTTTTTTTCTTTTTCTTTTTTCTTTTTAATTTTCCAACTATCTCAATCACCCTACGTTACATCCACTTTTAATAAGGTACAATTAGTAGTTTTATATTGAAAAAAATTAATTAATATTTCTTAATTTGTTTAAACTGAAAAATAATTTTGGAAGTGGGAAGAGAGTATTTATTTACAAATAGTAGTTTCGTTTTTAGCGGTAAAATATATATATATATATATTTCAATTCATGGATAAAAACTATAACAATTTATTACTATTTCATATATATTTTCTTTTTATCTCAGTGAAAATATATAGACACTCTCATTTGTATTGCATTGGCTTGTATGTACGTTGAGTGTCCATTTCGAACAAAAATTGTACATGGAAAGTTGGGCCCATTCAATTGCTTTCTGGTTCTTTGATCCATGGAATTGGGGCTTTGAAGCCCAACCTGCCATTCTAATTCAGGCCGAATTTGACTTTTGTGCTGCTTATTGGGTCCATGAACTTCCGTTGACCACGCCAAGTAGTATCTGCTTTGATTCATGACCACGCCATTGAGTTAGTTGTACCTTGTACGTTGTGTGTTTGGGCGGCTAACCGTTTCTTCCCCAACTCTTAACATTTTATACATGATAGAGGAGAGAGAGAGTTTCGTGTAGGAATTCACATTGAATTGCCAATTATCACAATTTCATTATCTTGGCTTGCTTTTATATATTCATTTATACAAATAAAAAAAAATTATTTTCAATATATGCTCTCTTCTTCGTTCCAAAATTATCATTTCAGTTTTTTTTTTTTCACATTGTTAAGAAGAGTTATTTAAATTAATTTAACTATATTTTTTATTTTTTATTTTTTCATGTATACTTTTAAAGATCCCTAAGATGGTATATTAATGATTTATTGAGAATTTTAAAATATGAGAAATGTTCAGCATTTCAAAATTTTAGAATTAATTATTTTAAAATACTTTTTCAAAAAATACAAATCGAATTATTATTTTAGAAAATCCATAAAGAAAACTAAAACTTTAATTTGGAGATGAGATGAAAAGAGTTAAAAAAGATTAATTTTTAATTTATTATAATTACGATGCTCATATATAAATTAATAGGTTTGCACATCAATAATAATTGGATTAAAATAATAAATTTTAGCAGTTTATTATTTAAAGAAAATGATTTGATCTTCTACTCTAAGCAAGGGTAAGTGTGATTGCAAATACAAGCATGTTTTTTTATTACGTTTATCCCTTAAATTTTATAAAATTTACATTTATTTATATATTCCTAAAATGCATTTACTTTGTAAAAAGTAAATTTTCCAAAAAATAGGTCATCTTGAATCAATTCCAGTCATTTAGGTATAATTTTATTATTAAATTTTATCCATCACTATTATCATTATTATTGTTTGCAAACTTGTCCCATTTAGAATTTTACGTCTTTAAAAAAAATTTAAATTTATCTAAATTTATAATAAATTATTGAGTAAATTGACTATATTACTCTTAATTTAATATATTAAAACATCAAAATTTTCAAAAATTGAAACGATAATTGTTGGTCATATATAAAGGGTAAACATGAAAAAAAGATTTATTATGTGATAAATATTTTTGAAAAATAAATTTTTAGGAAGGAAGAACTAATAAAAGAGAATATTTTGTTTTCAGGAAAAAAAAATCTTTTACTTAAAATGGAATTTGTAAGAAGAGAAGAGAATTAAGAGAGAGAGAGGGGGTTGTGGATAAACAAAAATTAGAGCCGAGAGAGATGGATCGTGCAGGTGCAGTAGATGCGCAAGTTATGGGGCTCATAATTTAGATCGTGCAGTAAAGTTGAATTGTATCTTCTCTCTCGCCAAATTCTCAACTCCATTGACACCCTTTCCTACCTTTTCTCCTCCACATCGCATAACTTCTCCGTCTCTTTCTCTCTCGAAACACTAATTACATCTATAAACACTCGATTTTTAACTTCACAACACGTTCCTTTCTTTTCGCATTTTGAATTACTTGCAGGCATGTCTCTCCTTCTCTTTCTCTCTCTGTCTGGTAGTTACTCTTTCGTATCTCTTTGGACTTGCTCTCCTTGTTTGGTTCCCGTGAAAATATCTTTAAATGTTTTGTTCATTATGTCTACTATCTTCAACACAATTATTGTTCAAAAAATAATTGCGCTAATGTGAATGGCGCCATTTGAATAAGGTACTTTTAGTTGTTTAAATGATCTCTGTCGATGATGAGTTCAATGCTTGAGTTATTTGAGTAAATCGGTTATTTTTGTTTTCTTTCAACTTTACTAGTTAGCTGTGGTTGGGGCAATTTTGCTATTGGTGTTATTGGTTATCAAATCCATTTTTGGATAAGAGTTGTTTTGGATTGGTATGTGATATAATTGAAGGCTAAAGTTCATTGCTTGATTGATAAATTTGTGCTGCTTTTGCATTTTACATTACTCGGTAGTCTTCCTCTGGTGTAATAATAGTGGTTATTGATTTTTGAAGATTAAGATCTGCATCTGGCATAATTTTCTTGCAGGATACAGAAATAAAATAAAATTGAAAAAAAAGCGAGAGGTTTCGTGTCTTTATGTTCATAACTTCATATTGGCTTCACAATAAATATACATCTCAGGCAGTTCAGGTGCAAGACTTAGAAAGTTTTATATGAGAGCGCTTAATACTAAATTTATAGAATGTAAGATTCACTACATCTAATTTTCTCGTTAGTTAATATTTTCAAGCATTGAAACTCAGTAAAAGAAAAATTATTCTCTGTTGACAATAAAATCGGAAACTAAGATAGATATTGTGGAGGCTTATGTAACTTTATACTTGTCATAATCTGTTAGCCTTCTTTTGGGAACATGTTTTAAGTTTGCTTCTCTGTTTCAGATGGTTTTGCTTGTGCAGTCTCTTTGTGTTGCTTTTTCAGTGAGATTTGCATTCTCAACTGTGTTTTCACATTGATCTCGATATTCATTGGGGCGCCTAAGGTGCTGCTGGGTACATGTACTCTAAGCAGGATCAGGCATATTATATAGGATAGAATGGGGCAAGGTTTAACAATTAGCTAGTAGGAACATTTTTCTAAACAAGTCAAGCACACCCAAATCAACTAATGTTAGACCAATGATTTATTTACGTCTTGTGCATGTTGAATATTCTATTAATCTACAAAATTCTATGCTCATATGCTATAGTTATAGAAACATTAACTTGAAAATGATAATATTTTTTCAGTTCTCTGATTCCCTTGATCTGTTATTTATGTATTCTCAGGTCTAATTGAATTGCTCGTCTGTGATGCAAAGTACACTTTTGAATCTTTCTCTGTTATAGTTCTTGAGTTAAATGAGGATACTCCCTATGTGCTTTTCAATCTTGCAAGTGCCCAGATGCAGAATCCACACCTTAGCTAATTTTTGGCAGGAAAGCTTCCACAGCTTGCATAGGAAATGTGGAGACTACTCTAGCTTTAGGTTGCATGGTTCCTATGGCAATGCGCTTGAAGGAGGATACAGTAGAAGATGGATTAGAAGACCTTTGAGTACAAAAACAAAAGGAACAAAAAAAATCACTCAAAACAGCGATAGCAGTAAATCAACCACTATCAGGCATGAAATTTTGGATGAAACCATTTTGAATAGTGCTACAGTGAATGCAAATAAAAAAGAAGTAATTGAATTCCAAAAAATTCAATACTGTAACATTCAACAGAAGATTGCTGAGAATAATGACTTGTCCAAGCTTGTCACAGTCATCATCTTTGATCTTGAGACTACTGGCTTTAGCAGACAGAATGAGCGAATTATTGAGATTGCACTGCAAGATCTTCAAGGAGGTGAAAACAGCACTTTCCACACCCTAGTAAATCCAGAACGTTATATTGCAAATTCAAATATTCACAAAATCACAAATCATATGGTCTCAAGACCTGGTATTCCAAGGTACTGTTAGCTTTTGATGCTTTTCACGGGGTTCCCTTCCATGATTAAGATATCATCAATGGATCTAAATTTTGCATTTTATTTGATTGGTTGTTTCTTTCCTTTTTATTTTTCTTATTTTTCATTGTTGTTCACATGCCGCATTTGCTGTAGTTGTGTTAATGAACAAGATGCCATGCTAGTCAGGTATTGGCACATAAAACTTTTGAGAACCAATCTCATTTAGCTGAATGTGATGCTCAACGGTCTTTCTATGTTCTGAAGGTTTTTATAAAACATGAGCCAGGTTGTATAAAATCATGCCACCACAATATTTCTAGTGAATTTCTTTCATCTTCATTTAATTTGGTGGAAGAGGGTGAGCCTTGGTGCAACAACAAGGTGTACCATTGAACCCAGAGTCACAGGTTCAACCATTGATTCACCCTGTATTTGGTGTAGTATGCCTCGAATAGCCTTACCAAAACCCATGATCAAATGCGATTTTTTTACCTTTTTCTCTATCTTATATTGTAACTTTTTTTTCTTTTTGGATATAGTTAAAAGAAAAATACACCAAGTAATATCCTGGAAAAGAATTAGAAGATTAGTAATATACAAGCACTGCTTCCCTTTGTGTGTGTGCATGCACATATGATTGTCAATAAGCTGAGTTTGCAAGGTTGAGGGAGGGAGGGCAAGCCCAAGCTCAACCTGACAATAAGTTGTCAAGTCTGAGCAGAATCATATTATGTTTGGGCTGCCTCTGATCCTCCCCATTGAGTCCTGCATAGAATTTTGAAGTCCATTTTCTCCGTGTCAAGGTTCTATTCTGGATTTATTTCTAGAAAATGAAAAGGATCTCTTACGGATCACAATCCTATAGTTGGACTAGGAAAAGTAACTGAAATAAGAAATGGACATTGACAGAAATGAGCATTCCTTTCATTAGCCTTCAGGTCTGACAATCACCCCATTCCTTGTTTTCTTTTCCCCCAATGTACCTCAGCTAGAGGATCCTGAATTTCACGATTGTGCACAACCTACAGATGCCCATTATTTCTTTTAATATATTATTTTTCAATTTACACCAAATTGGCATTTGCTATCTCTTTTGTTGAGGGCAGATGTTCCTAACAGACTAGGGACATGAATTGTTCTTCATTTCTGTCTTGCATGTTAGTGATGGAAACTCTCTACTTAGTTGCATTTAATTGAGCATAACAAAGCTCGCTATTGTTTAATTTTGCTCACAGTTGTTTACCATATGTATATATAGAGTTAATGTTATGTGATATTTTTTTGGAAATTTGTAGGATGGAAGAGCTGATACCTATACTACTACAGTATATCAGAAGCCGCCAAAAGCCTGGCGGCTATGTACTGTTGGTGGCTCATAATGGCCGTACTTTTGATGTACCCTTTTTGACTCAGGAATTCAATCGTCATGGTTTTGATATTCCTTCTAATTGGCTATTTTTGGACACGATGCCTTTAGTACGGGAATGGATGAAGTCTGAAGGTCTTTCCCATTCCTCTACGCATTTGTGTGCAAGCGTGTTCTTTTAATTTATCTGCATTTGCCATACAGCAAGAACTTATTTCTATTTTTTATTTTTTTTTAATAGGATTAAGTTGTTCAAGAAAACTGCAAGACATTGCTGAGAAGCTTCTGATTAAGAAGACTGGACCAGCTCATAGAGCCATGTCAGATGTGGAGCTATTATCATTAGTTTTTCAGAGGCTGACTTTCAGACTGAAACTGTCACTTGCTAACATAGTTGTGAGGTGGTCGTTCACAGCCTTGGATTTGACCAATGGAAAGAAGAAAAGTTCCGGCTAGTTCAAATTCTTATTGTTCTGTAATTTTTTAAGTTATTCTTCTCGAATATGTGCAAGCCATTTATGTTAGTCATACCTGTGTTGGGAATCCCATTTTTTGGCTGGGAAAATGCAGGAAATTTGTGATAGCTGAATAAATTTGTATTTATTTGACAAGAAAGGAAGGTGAAAGCAACATTACTGCTTGGTAAATGAAAATTTGGCAAAAGTTTACATCCATGCTTTCTATTATTTTTGTATTCAAGACCATTAATGTTAGTCATATATGTGCTGTAAATCCCAAAATTAGTTATAGCTGAATAAAGTTGTATGTGCTGTAGTGGAAAGGTGAAACCGGAGTGAAAGCTTTGGATAAATAGGTCATACCTAGTAACTTGGCCACATAGCTTTCGTAGCTCAGTTGGTTAGAGCACCCGTTTAGTAAGCGGGAGGTCTTGAGTTCGACTCTCAACGAAAGCATTAATTTTATGGTCATTTTTAGTCTTCCCTGCATATTATTATTAATTATTTTTAAATATAAAAGACTATATAACATTAGTCATTACAATATATCTTAATTAAGCACTCCCTTTTTTTGGGGTACATAATGCACAGCTGCTTTATGAACTGGCATATACACTTCATCAAAGTAGGTCATCAAAAATGCTGGTTTAAGGCTTATTATCTTGTAAACATATAACTCTCTACTTCGTCAGTGGAATTGCCCCAAATAAGAGACTGCTTGACTGTGTTTAATTTTTTCACTTTTATTATAAGGAAGCCACGAACCTAGTTAGATAGGTACGAGAAATCCACAATAACAATCGATTTAAAAGGACAATATAGTAAAATCACGGCAAGAATTCTAAATTTCAAATATATAAATAATAGGGAAAAAACACTTGCAAATGAAATGCAAAGAAACTATAATTGATTCATCTCATTTCTCATATAATTAAATTGAAAACTCGATACAAACATTCGAAATGCCTCATCTCTCTCTCTCCGTAGAGAAGTATCAGTGAAACAAGGCCACCAACCTCCACGGGAAAATCAAAAGAATCGTAAGAGGTCTGTGACAAAAGAACAGCATCCTCTATACAATTTCCAGGGCATTCATTCCCTAGTCATTAGTAAAGGCTCCTCCCCCATTACAAAATTTTGAATTAGATCAAAAAAGAAAAAGAGAATTTGATCTAAGGTATGAACTGAGGCAATTTAAAGCTTTACCATTTCGGCGACACGACTCCATTTATAAGTGTGTGAAAGTTGTAGGGGAGAGCGCTAAGAATAATTGAATTTTGGAAATTACATATGCTAACAACTCATTACAATATCTCCTTGAGGATTAGTAGGACCAACATGATAAAGCACATGATCACAAGCGTCGTCGCACACATCACCATCCCTCCGTGCTTTTGTGTTCTCTCAGCCTGCAAGACCAATTCATTTAAAGAAACATGAACATATGAGAGAAAGAGAGGCATTGGATCCTATGAGAAAATCGCTAATGAGAATAAGAAAGGCACCTTCTGCAGCTGCTTAAGTCCCTCCTCAACTGTAGTTGCAACATTCTGAATGTTGTAATCTATCCTATCAACAATAGTACCCTGCTTCGAGAAAACTATTCAATTAATGTTAAGTTGACATTAAAAAAAGTTTAGTAGACTTATTAGCACCAGAGGGTAAGGCAGTTTTTGACCTGGTCTATTACAAGTACTGACAAATCCTTCATAATCTGAGCAAGCTCATTTACTGATTCCACAACCTATAAATCATAATAGTTTGAAACAAGTAGTTTTAATTAGTAAAGAAGAGACAATAAGTTACTGTTAATATTAAAAATAATAAGAAGGTGATCACTTGCCTGTTGGATCTCTCTTTCCCTTTCTACTGTGAATGCTTCGCTTTTTTTCAGCTTGGACATTTGATACTCATTAAAGACCTAATATGTCAAATAGATACTTTTTAATATTATACCAAGGCAGGCAAGAAAAACAGACAAGCTACTATGACAATAAAATTTAACTATCAATTATTTATTATTTTGTTGAGCTAATCAGCAAATGGAGCAATAAAATTATGCAGGGCAGTGTCAAAAACTAGCATACCATGTCGTCCAAATTTTCGTCATCCATTCTAGCTCTACTACCGTTTAGGTTCATCTCTAAATCAACACCATCGTGACCCTGCATCAAGAAAGAAACAACAACGTGAGGAAATATAGGATTATATCCTTTAGTAGTGAATAAACCTAAAAGGTGAAATACATCAGTTCCTCGTATGTTAACACAAATGAAGCAGAACAAAGAAATAGAGTTTGCAGTTTTATTTTATATAAAAGCAGAAAACAATTTCAAGCACCAAATAATAAAAGAATAACTCCTGATTGATTGATCTCTCTCTGTCTCCCCCGCCCCCCCCCCCCCCCAAAAAAAAAAAAAAAAAAAAAAAAAACCAGTCACACCCAGAAGAAAAAAAAAAAATCCAGCAGGCATCACCCCTTAACAGCAATAATGATTAGCCAACTTCTTACATTTTAATTTAATAGCTGAAAAAGGAAATTGAATTCTTTCCAGACCTCTTTTTGTTGCCCAAGGCGCTTCAAGTAAGTTGACTGTTTCTTTCGAAGTTCCATCGAGAGGTTCTGAAGGTCAGTGGCAAGAGAGCGCTGCAAAAGAAAAGTACATAAACATAATTCAAAGACTAAAGAGCCATGGAAATGATGTACAAAGTCATGTGTACTCAAACGAATGTGAAGTTCAACGATGCAAATGGAATTGCTACGTTTACAACTGACCACCATATTAGGAGCAATCATTAATTTCAACCACAAGTATGAGTGCAGGGTTCGTGGAAGAAGTAATCTAATAGTCTACAAGAAGAACGAAAAGGAAGAGCAGATGCAGATGCACACTTATCTAACCAATCATCCGGGCAAGTAGAACAATATCATTTTGAATAATTAAGGCACTAAAGGTTGTAAATTGAATACATTAGGCAAAAAATGATAGTCTTGAAGGTAAACTTAGCTCAGAAACTCCTAGAGAGTGAAATGGAGATAGCAGTGAATCACTTCACATGTAATGTTTAAGCTACCATTTAGGTGTAATTCTATTTAAGTTCACCTCCAGCCAATTCTAAAATGAGTCAATTAAACTACTAAAGGTCATGCTAAGAGTCATGGCAGCATAGGCATTGATAAAGTAGTCAATCGACTGATCACAATCTTGTATAAAGATGGATATCACAATGAAAATCAGCAGAACTACAAATGCACAGAAAATATAGAAGCCATCGAAACAACATACCTGCACATTTTTTCGCACATTTGAATCCTCAGAAGGACCAGCTGCAGAAAGTCTTTGTAATTTCTTCTCTGATTTCTTTATAAGATTTGTTATCTCTTGAGTTAGAGACTCAATCATGCGTTGATCTTCCTTACCATCTCCAAATGAAGGCATCAAAGCTTTAGCATGAGCCTTGGATAACTCGGTCATTTTCGTGCGTGCACGTTGCACATTTGCAGCTATTTCTTCTGATACATCCACCCAAGCTGGTGGCAGGCCGACTGTAAGTGCACCTTTACTGCAGCAAGAAAACTAAGTTTAATCTTCCACCTATGATATTTTACAGCACAACAGAGTAGTCATGAAGTAGTATGAAGTTATAAAATTTCAAGACAGTTATGTTTGTATTTCTACTCGTATCTACCATTTAGCAAAAACTTCAAAAACAATTGTCCAAAATTAGAGTTCTACCTTCAAAAAAATGATATCACTCCTTAGTGTTGAGTTTTCCGGCTCACACTTAAAGAGGATATTGTAGATTCAAGCTCCAGGTAAAGAGACGTTAGACAATGTTTTAATGGTTTGGCACGCTTTCTACAATGGTGCTATTTTGGTCATCTTAGACTCTTATGCTTAAACAAAAACGAAAACCCAGGACTTTGTAAGGCTGTTGCAGTTTACCCCCTTGGTAGTTAAAAGGCAAAAGAAATGGCAGGTGGCTCCATGGAAATAAGCAAATTGCCAAACCTATAAAAGTTCTCTCTCAATTTGTTGCTAGAATTTCCATAAAAACCACTGTGACCAGTAAACATATCTATCAAAATCAATCCGGCATAGTTGTAGAGCCAGTATAAAACATGCCAAAGCACTCAAATCTACTCACCCTTACCAAGATCAAACTTTTATATGACCACTCTGAAGCTCTTGTTCCTCCTACTAGAGTCAACTTACTTTTTAGTCCATGAGAAGCATCAATTCCATTTCATAAAATCAAACTTTTATTCCCACATGCTTCCCCTTAATACAATGAAGCAAGTGTTCTGCAAAGACATTCACCAGAGAAAATACTGAAATCTAAGTTGTTTCCAATAATTCTGGAACATAGTGCCGTCCTAGGTCCAAAACTTACAAATGATGGGAAAAGAGGATGACTGGGGAAATATTTTGGATAAAAAACCTACAGCTTGAACTTCATTCTCAGATAAATCCGAATACGACTAAAACACTCGTGATCTTACAAATCTCTTCCAAAATGAACTCGATAAATGTACCAACTCAACATTGAACAACCATTTTCTGTACACCACAAAATTATACCTAATTGAACTGATGCTACTTATTTGAGCCACATTCTTTTAATCCTTTCTAAATTCAGATATCGAGTAACTCAGATTCAACATATATGAATTGAACCTTATTTAAATTCATTACAAAGAAAATTCACTTCAGCTTTGCTATACGATTACGTAGCAAGAAAAAAGCTGACAGATCTCAAACTTTCAGAAAGTATATCAAAACATAAAATTCGCTTGATTTAATTATATAATTATAATAAGAACACATACCTCGAATTACCAGGATCTTCGGTACTTAGTGGAGCATAAGAGCGATTTTGGAGAAGCGACGTGTTCACTAATTCGATCACCGGACCGCCACCGGAGCTTGTCGTGGCTGATTGAGTCGATAAACCCGATGGAACCCTAACGCTCTTCAACGCATCTCTATATTTCCTAAATACCAAGGTCTTATTCCTCGTCGCCATAACCAAAATCTCTCAAAACTCAAAAGATGAAATAATGCAAAAAGGTAAGATTCAAAACAAGCTATAGATCTGAAAAAATTGAAGCATATTGTCTCAATCGAGATGGACGTTGGAGGTGTCGCCGTCGGAGATCGGGGGACAAAGCGGTTGGGACGGCGGCAGACACGCGGCCGGCGAAACTGGAAATAGTAGCGTCGGTCGTGGAAGAGTCGTCAAGCTGAGGGGTTAGTTAAGGAAAAATGAAAATAAAAAGAAACCTGTTGGCTGTTGGTTTGTTGGTCCAACTGCTATGGTGGGGCCAGGATTTAGAGCGGGACCGAGGGAGGGTCCACTCCACTCCCCATGGTTGGATCGGGTTTTCGGTTGGCTATTCAAGTATCTTAGCGCCGATGCTTAACCCGACTAACAAAATAAAATGAATTTTAGTTAAAAAAGTAAAATTCCTTTTTTGTCACTTACGAATTTTTATTAATCATATGGATTTATGTTTTTATAAGTTTAATGCATAAATTGGTAACTCAAATTAAAAAAAAAAAAGGATCCTCAATTTTTACGCCCACTTAGCCTCCGTTTGTTTTTGAAAAATAGTTTATCTTTGAAATATTTTTTAAAAAAATATTTACTTTGAAAAATATTTTTCAAATGACTTATTTGTCATTATTTGGTTGAAATATTAAAAATAAGTTAAAAATATTAAAATTGTTAACTTATAAAGTTATAAAATAATAATAATAATATAAATTTCACAGTTTTAAAATTTTATTATTAAATATGAGAATAATGAAAAAAAATAGTAAATTATAAAATTTATCGGTGACCGATGGTGGTGATAAACAGTGGTAGTTGATGGTGAACGGTAAGGGGTAATAGTGACTATCGATAATTAATAAATTAAAAAAATATAGATTTATAATATCAAAATAAATTTGTCAAAGTCTGAAAAAGGTTTTACGCTCTTGAAAATAGGAAGTTATTTTCCTTAAAATGATTTAATTTTCCTTTGACCATCCGTTCACTTATTTTCCTGAACGCTCCAAACAACAGAAAATTATAAAAAATATTTTCCTGCAAGTTATTTTATGGAAATAAACAGAGTCTTAATTTTTATTTAACATCAAATCAATACTTATTTGATAATTAGAACAATTTTAGCATTCATACTATGTTGTCATTTTTTCCTAGTAAAAACACATTAATATTCTCACTTGTACTAAATATTTTGTTGTTGATTTTATCATTTATGTTTAAAAGTTTTTTTTTTTTTGAGAAAAAAAATGTTTCAAAGTTTTTTTTAGCTGATATATATGAATTTATATTTATTTGGACTTCATTCACTTTATAAAAATAATTAGTAATACATTTTATTTTTAAAAACTAATATTTTTATAATTATTTTAAATTTTTTAATTAGTATTTTTATTTATATAACACTACTCACCTTAAATGTAAATAATTATTTTTTTACAAAAAATATGTATATTTCATTTGTAAATCAGATCCATATTTATAAAAATTTTAGTTCTTTACAACTAACAATAGAGAAAATCCGATAATTTTTGGGAAGATAAAATATTAATCAATAGTGTTTCCCTAAAATTTACTATAAAACCATAATATATATTTTTGGATTAATAAATTAATTACATAAAATAAAATTCTTAATAAAGAAAAGTACTGTAAGATAGAAAACAGAGTATAAAAACAACAGCAAAACACGGAAAATACTCTCTTTCCCTTTTCACCGAAATTGACCCACCAGAGCAAGAGAGAGAGACACACACAAAAGAATAGCTCTTCGTTATCTCACTCCTTCGAAGCCCCTCCCCCAAAAACCTACCCTTATCTATATCATCATTTCCTTGGACTCCAATTCCCCATTTCTCTAATAGCACAAGGAAAATTCAAGATCACACCTTTATCAATTGATCAAATCATCACTGTTACTGTTCATTTCCGGTTTCGATTGGTTTCTGACAAGGATCGGTTGGGATTTTTGGAGCTAAAATTTTAATTATTTCATTAATTAAAGAGGCAGCTATGGATGCTGATTCGTGGAGCGCTCGTCTCTCTTCAGCTTCTAAGCGATACCAATCAGTTCTTCAATCGCGATCTGGTAGGCTGTGAAAAAGACAGTTCTTTTGATTTTGGTTACTCAGAAAATCATAGGAAACCGTAATTTGATGAATCCAAATATTAAATATCAGATTTTATTAATAATTTGAGCTCGGAGATGTTTAACCGAGGACTCATTTCTATGTTTTTCTATGCTTCGAAAAGTTACCTCTTTTCAGCTGTTTTGAGTGTTAGATTTTGAATTTTGATCGGTTGCTAAGAATTTAAGGAGAAAGAAATTGGGGTTCTAGATTTTGCTCTTTTTATTTTGGTTTAATTATATTTGCGGTTGCCTCAGCTTCAAATTTGATTGCAGTTGTTACCTTGAATATCTAAACTCGAAAGTCCTTTCTTTTACTAGGGCTTAGGATGAATATGACTCTTAGTTTTGCCTTCGTTTTCAGAGAAAATGAAGTTACAAGAGATGATTAATTCTTTATGAGTTCTAACAAGCAAAAATTTATATATGAACTGTAGTCACTGAAGCTGATATTTATTTGCTGTTGAAGTCTTGAGGTTTCATAAAACTAAGCACTCGTCTAAACTGAGATAATTAGCTTAGATTATTACATTATTGCTTGTTCTAGAAGCAAAGGACTAGGATTTAGAATCTTATTATGTGAGCTTGAAATTCTTTTCAACAGTACTTTAGATAGATCTGTTTGATTTGTGGCTTCTTTCTGTTTTTGATTTTGAGCAAATGAATAAATGGTATGCTTAAGGCTTTGACTGACATGTTTCAGATGTTTATATAAAATGCCTCTCCACTTTGGTGAGCCTTATTGAATCTCTTCCATAATATATGTTTGATCAAATATGTGGTTCTATAATAACTTTTGGGTCTGCTTGCTTTGCTTATCTAAATGGAAGCTTAGTTTCTAAGATGATTTAGGAAGTTCTCTCTAAAACTTGAACTAATTATAATTATTCTTGTGACTTCAGATATGTTTACGGGTTTTGAAGAAATTGATGGAGATGATGATATAAGGGAGGAGTTTCCATGCCCATTCTGTTCAGAATATTTTGATATTGTTGGTTTGTGCTGCCATATTGATGATGAGCATCCCGTGGAGGCAAAGAATGGGGTATCTCTTTTCATGTCTATCAATAGCTGAATGGCTTTTATTATTAGTTATTATTGGTTCAGAATTCCAATTTTTTTATGCAGCATGGTTCAGGATATCACTTCATGGTTATGATTTCAAATTTATGTGTTTGTATAAATATATGCTGAGTGTCATACTGGTACCGATTACAAAACTTTTACAAGACTACAGCTTAATTTAGTCAGCCTTGAATTCTGGCTAGCTCTGTTGAGCTCAGTCACAAAGGGAGTAACATACAAAACTGGCTTCTAGTTGAGAAAAGTTGGCCTCAATTGTAAATGCTTTGCCATGCATAGTAGCGTTCAGCTAGCTTTAATTCCTCTAGTAGATGATTGGGGCAAGTCATTCTGTTTATTTATACTCAGTTATGTTAATATCCTTAACAAAAATATAATTTTTTAATATTTTTACGAGACAAGAAACTGATTTTGCCTACTTCACTTTATCTGATAGGAATAGGCCTGACTACCTGCATAGGCACTTTGTTATTATTGACACTGTGACCCTTGAAGTGTGAGAAATATTGTTGTGGGTTGGATGGGTTAGGGATTAGGACTAGCCATCTTTCTTGAGTTCTTTGAAGCATTGGAGGTCTGTTCCTACTATATATGGATTCATTTAATGGATTTGCATATTTTATGGAAGGAGACTGTTGTTTGTTATGTAATGGATGGATGCTTGTTTCGTTCTAATGAGGAGATGTCTTGTTCAAGGTGAATTTTGATCATGAAATTTGCTGTTTATTACAGGTTTGTCCAGTTTGTGCAATGAGGGTGGGGGTTGACATGGTTGCGCACATAACCATACAACATGGAAATATATTCAAGATATCCTTTTCCCTACAATTATTGTTGGCTTTAAAAGTAGCAAATTCTGTAGAATCTTACAAATATTTAAAAGGGAATTGTTGCTAATAATGTGAATTGTTACTATTTTCCTGCTTATGTTGAAAGGGCCTTTTTCTGTGCATGATGTCTTTGCATTGGGAAGATTTAGCAAATTAAAATTATGCTATTTATCTTCCTGTCTAGATTTTTCACATTTCTGCTACTATTCTATATTTTCTAGCAAACCTGGTGTTCAATCTGGAAACATGTGAACCAAGCTTGTCTTATTTTATTGTTGGGCTTTTGCAAAGAAGTTTCCAAGAATATGTCTTGGCGTAATCCTCTTTTTTAACTTCATGTTTCACATGAACACGTGCTTTTGGTATGTCCAATAATTTTAGGTCGTTTCATACTTCAAGAAATTCTCTTAATAACCTTCTTATGATGAAGAGTTTAGTTTGGAAAAATTTCTTGTGTTAAAGTATAATACTTATAGTTACTATTGCCTTGACTTCCTTAACAAGTGGTTACATGCAGCGTAAGAGGAAATCACGTAAAGGCGGACATCATTCAACGCTTACTTTATTGAGGAAAGAGCTACGAGAAGGAAATCTACAATCTCTTTTTGGGGGTTCTTCCTGTATAGTGTCATCATCCAATGCAGCGCCTGATCCATTGTTGTCTTCGTTCATTTTGCCTATGGCTGATGATTTCACAAGTGCTCAGCCTTCTTTCTCAAATGAAACAAGTTCAGCAAAGAAAAGCTCAGATGAGAATGTTTCAGAGCGGTATGTTATCTGGTTGTACTTTTGTATCTGTATTTCATTTACTCAATCATGTGCTAGAGTGTCATATATGTACGGTAATGATATACCACAGTTGCCATCATCTTTGGTGCAGTATCATAGAGAAAAAGATAATCCAGATAAACACTTCCAAATTAATTGAATAAGAAGGGCCTGAGTGTGATATTTTTGTTATTCCTTTAATAGATGGTGGAGGAAAGGTGTTATGATGCAATCTTTATGGTTGTTTGTTTGCAAAAGTCCAACTGCTTGATGTTTTAAGCATTAAGCTCTCACCAGTAGTGCAAAATTTATGGTCCATTAATGAATATGAAAATGAGTTAGGTAGTGAAGGACATAGCTCTTAGATGGAGGATTGGTGGGAAATTTGGTGCTGGACCAGAAATGCCCCTGTGTATTTTGTGCACAATAACAAAATGGCCTGTGTTCTAAGATACATCTACCCCAGCTGTCAGTTATACCTAATTATCAAGCCATGTGCCATTGATTAACCATTTTAGATGCATTTCTACTTTCGATGTCGCAGTTCTGAATTTTTGCTTCATCAAATGACATGGCAAACAAGTACGCATACATACCCAAGCATTGAGATAAATAACTTAAAGCGTGATAATGTAATGTAAAAGAAAGGATGCTGCACCTGAGATGCTTTCTGCGCTATTTATTAGTTAATGAATTTGGTAGATCAAAATAAAGTCCAAGGGAACTATATAATCTCCTGTTTATAACTGCACTCTTGTCTAGCTCTAGGCCTGGATTGAGGGGAATGAGCAGCAGCCTAGAAGAAGGGGGAATTTGTATATTATCTTCTTTCATTAGTTAAACCTTTAATTGTTTTTATTAAAATAAAATATTCTAGTCTTCTTTGTGCTTGCTTCCGAAATCTATTTGTGTTCCCCTTTCATTCTCTTACCTTTTAGCTGTTTACCTCATGCACAAACAAGAGAATGGTCTCCCTGAGTTTCTCTTCCCTCTAACCAAATAAGTACTTTTTTCTCCTTTTCCTTCTATCACTCTCTCTTTCCCCTCCAGATTTTAACATTGTAGGTATCCGTTGCTGAGCTTGCTATGCTACTGCATCCAAAATGTAAAAGATTCCCGAAATGGCTGAGAAGAGGAAAGGCTTCATAGTGTTTCTTTGGAGTGGATGAATTTCTACACTGCATATTGTGAATTTTACAGTAGACATTTCAATAATATATGTTAAAATTTCAAAAATTTTTTGGCTTATTCATATCTAATATTTTGGTTTTGATGATAGAAATGTCAAGTCAACCCCCCTATCAATCAAGGATAAGGAAGAGAAGGCCAAAAGGAGTGAGTTTGTTAAAGGGCTGTTGTACTCTGCTATTCTTGATGACATCTTATGAAAAGGGACTCATGCTGGCAGCTAGAGCTATGAAATTCCAATTTACAATTAAGAGCCTTACAATCTATGGTTTGTTTGTAGTGAATATGCCAAAATTGCCGGTGTATTAAGGGCAAGAGTGTTGAATAAGGTGTAGGAATATGAGTGTAAGCTATGTTGCATATGAACTTTAGTTGTTGGACCTGAACAGACTTATACTTTCAGGTCTTTCATTATATGAAAAAAGAAAAGATAAATAATTTCTTTTCTAAAATGAATCTCTTCTCCAAATCCTGGAATGACTCGTCTTCCTGATACGCTGTTGCCATTTTGTAGTATAGCATTAAAAATTGGTCCAGTAAAATTGCTTGTACATTCAGAACAGGTAGAACAGATAGAGCCATAAATAAACTTCAAAAATCAGACATCAAAGGCGGTTTTGATGGCCACTCTAAGGTGGTGTTATGGGCTGCACAGCTGGGTTTGCCAAACTGGTTGGCAATGCTGGGATTAGCACCTAACTTTTAATGATCGAATTGGTTTCATTTAACACAATGTCTTAAATGCTTGATTTCAGTTGGTCCATAATTCAGTGCATAACTCAGCACTTAACGTTTTTACCCTGCCCAAAATATTGACCTGTAGTACTAGCCGTAAGGGAATAATAAAAAAGGAATAGAAAACGGTACCACCGATTTAGCTATGGCCATAGAAGGAGATGTCAGAGAGACAGGTGGGTCAAAAGGGTATGCAAGTTCCATTCCAATCATATCTCCCACATTCTCCCATACATTCTCTGTAAACATAACTGAAACCAACCGTCATTTTCCCTTTTGACAAAAGATGCTGCTGACTGCCCTTTTGACAAGGATATAATGACTTTCTGCACTTAGACAATTGAAAACTTTTTTGAGTTTTTCTCTTAATTTATTTTGCAAATCATGTGCAACCAGAATGACATTCTTGTTTTGTCTCTATTACTTGTATAGCCAGTTACCTTTTTGACGTCAGATACTAATATCCAATGATGGTTAATGCCTAATTTTTTTTACTGTTAAGTTTGAATAGCTACGTAGCAAATGCATAGACAGACATGTGAAATTATTGGATTCACACTCCAATTTCCAATCAATCTAATACACTCCTCTATAAATGTGGGAAAAGATTACTGCACCCTGAGTAGCAAATAATTTTGAGAATAAGTATTAACTATAAATCTTGCATCCCAAAGCACAAGACTCCATGAAAAAAAAAGAAGGGGGAGAATCAGTAATAACAACATTATTATGACTTCAATCTTAAAAATGAGTATCGTCATCAAATAAGAATAGAGCCTTTCAAAGCTCTCAATGTCAGTCAATTATGCCTATAAACAAGTTAACCATAAATGTTTGTCTAACTCCTAACAAAAAAGAGAGTGCAAAAGAAAACACTCCGTGTGTCAAAGACTAAAGACCTAAACTTAACCACTGAGGCAGTCTTGTATCCATGATTCTCTTCACTACGTCACGTGCAAATGAATCAAAACAAGATGAGCAAAAATCTTTCATTATACTTGTCTGTCCAGCAATCAATCTATCACCATGGATGCAGATTGATGGCGGTGGCACAGAGTGAACTTCGCTCCTCTTGTGCTCAAGGCCACAAGCAGCTAAGATGGTATGAGTAGAACTCCTTGCAATATCTTTAAAAGTATCGTGGCCTGTGTAATGTAGAGATAAAGCAATTTAGCATTTCTATTAGATAGTAAATAGAAATTCACCTAGCATAACTGCTCCGCATCCAACAACACAATGGCTGCTAAGTATTAATGCGAACTTTTCAAACACTCTCAATCATATTGATCTCAGCTTACTCGTACCTAATTCAAACTAAATGGTTGGGAAAAATATTAGCAACTTCACGTACCTAATTCAATGTCTTGAGACAAGTTTTTCAAGTGGCTTTTAACTATTGATTGCAATTGTTCCTTTACCACGTAGAATTGACTCTCTTCTCTAAGTCTGTGAGGTGATAAATTAACTTCACATGCAATGCCTGGTCTGCTGTTGCATTGATCGAATTGCTGATGGCCAGATATAGAGTTGATCCCCGTGAGCTCAGGCCATAATGTCAAATTGATAGACCTGTCGGTACTTAAAATAGTTGGATCCTGAACTACTTGAGTTCTCAATTGATTTGGTCTCAAAGAAAAAGGATCTCTATTTTGCACTGACGAAGAGGGATGATCATTAGTTTGTAATCTCACATCAAGGAATGTACTCTGTGATGCCCCCATTTCTTGTGTCCTTGAATTTTGAACAGTGGTTTCCCTACATGGATCAACTAGAGAGTTGGGAACATCACTATGAAAGTTGGCAGCTGAAACACCATCAGTTCTGTTAGCCATATTATTCATTCTGCTCATGGAAAGGATATTTTGTATATGACGGTGTATCTGGCGTCTCACTGATAGAGTTGGTGCCCCTCCTCCAGATACTGGAGAAGCTGCCTGTACATCGCCTATAGGAAATCTGGGAGAAGACAAATTCCCAAATCCTTGAGCGAATGCTAGCCGAGGTGAAGGCTCTAAAGTCAGGTCTATGCCTTCACCATTATTCACAACAGGAGATGGTCTATTAAACATGTTGTTTGCTGTCCTTTGATCAGGCAAAGTATCCTGAGGTAGGGAGCTCGAGGATCCAAGAGCAACAGGACGACAGCCATCACAATACCAATTGCCTTCAGGTACCTGCCGCCCAAGACCAACACAGTAGGTATGTGCGGGTGAATCACAGAGATCGCATAGTAACATGAGGCCATCATCCCCACCTTCATGGCATTCTGTACAAATCACATTTTCATATGGATCAATAAAGCTCCGGATTTCTTCCTCTGATGGTTGATAGACCTATATAAAGCATTAATGCAGATCAACAAAATAAGCAATAAATTTAACAAAATGGCTTAACAATATGAAGAAAGAGGAGAGACCTGATCGCGCTTGGGAACTTGTATCACCACATTTCTAAGATCCACTCCCACAGCTGCTCTTCCATTCTTGGTTATTGTATTAAACCTCTGCTTGCACAGAGGGCAACGTGACTCCACTTTTGACCACTCCATGATGCAAGTGAAGCAGAAATAGTGACTGCAGCAATTCAGTGTTCCCCTCAATCTTCTTTTATCCTCTTCTGATAGGCATATTCCACACACCTGCTTTCCCACCTCGGATTTCTCTTCCTTTACCTTCTCCTTACCTTTTCTTGCCATGGGTTTTCCATGTTGGAATATATCCCCATTCTCCTGAATTTTCTTTACAGAAGATAAGCTCCTCAAACCAGTCTTTACTTCTCCAAACAAATCACTAGCTTCTCTCATCTGTTCTCTCTCTTCCTCTGAGATGGTAAAATCATAATCAGATGATCCAGAAGAAACAAAATCTGAATCTGAATATACAGCATATCTCCTCCTCCTCACACCTGAATTTTTCCTGCTATTTTCTCGTACGACCGTATTCTCATCCATAAAATCACCATCATCTTCATCATCATACTCACACCTTTCTTTCTTTCTCAATCTACGGGTTTTTCTTCCTTTCTTAACTGAAGGCTTCTTTGAAATCTTTGTTTTCCTCCTCTTTTTTCTACCTCTTCTAGAGCCCCTTTTCTGCATGCTCCTTTTGCCTACTTTCATGTAATTACTCTTCTTTTTTTCTGTTAATTCTTCATCCTCATCCAGAAAATCATCATCTTCATCATCTGGAGAGAATTCATCATCGTCATCGTCATCATCATCATCACCATTAACATAATCCTCATCTTCTTCCTCTTCATAAGATACCCTTTTCCTTTTCCGCGAAGTTTTACCCCCAGTTTTCCCATTTGCTTTAGAACCCTTGTTATTTTTTGATCTAACAACTTCCCTAAATTCCTCTTCCTCTTCCTCTTCTTCCTCTTCGACATAACTGCCAAAACTCTCCTCTGATGCATACTCATCTAAAGAATTCCCCAAATCCTCTGAATAATCATCAGATGCATTTTCCTCAACTTCAGCCACATAATCCTCATCTGAATCATCAGAACCCTTATCTTTAGACCTATCCCTATTCTTAAAATTTCTCTCACAATTAACCCTCCCTCCCCTTCCCATCTATCTTTGCACACACAAAAAAGCCAACACCAAGAACCCAACTATTAAACCACAAGTTCCAACCCAATAAATAACATTATAAAGATTCTTCAATTCACACAGCTATATCAGATCAAATCGCATCGAAACAAATTCCAATATTCTTCAATTCGTTTTACTTTGTTTCTTGCTTAGGTTATACTCAAATGGGGTTATAAGATTAATACGCAACAGGAATCCCAGAAGGAAATTTTACCTATTTACCAATTCATTCTCGTAACCGATCTGTATTAACAGGGAAAAACCAAAAACAACCGACAACAAAATCAAAAAACAAGAAACACCCAGATCACAGAAATCAAGATGCTGAAAGTTGTTTTGTTATAAATGCTTTAAATTAATTAACCAAGAGAAAAAAATTTCTAAAAACACAAACCCACTAATTAAATTACCATCTTTATCTATCCTTCTGGAGCTATGTTAATTTGCTTCGAAGAAGAAGAGAGGGAAAAATATATAAATAATAAAATGAAAATTAATCATTCAAATCCGTCTTATTGCTAAAACCAAAGCCAAAATAAAAATTACAAAAAAAATAAAAAGTCCTAAAATTGAGGATACCCAAAATCAATTGTTTCAATAAAAAGCTCAAAATATACAAATACAATACGTATATACAAAAAAATAAAAAAAATAAAAAAAAGGAGAGAGAGAATCTAGGGGCAGAGAGTGAGGGCAGAGAAGGGGTGGGGTTGGTACCTGAAAGGAAGAAGAAACGAGTTGAAAACACAGAAAATGTTTCGCGAAATATAGAAATTGCTTTTATGCTTTTTCGTTTCGGTTGTTGCGTTTTTTGATCTTGTCGTTTTCCCAAATTTCATGTAATAAACAAATGTATAAATACGTAGGCTACTGTAATTAGTCTTTTTAGTAAATAGTTATTTACTCCATATTTTATCATAATTATAAATTTATCATTTTTTATTTGATAAATACACTGATTAATCCTTAAGATTTAATTTATTAAATTATTTAGTCTTTTATCTAAAAGTGTAATTTTTGCTATTAATTATAGTTTTACGAAGAAAAATGTCATATCTTTAACTTTGTGCGCATGTGTGTGTTAAACAGTAATTCAATATTAAAAGTAATGGACCGAATAATAATTTTCTATTAAATGTAAATGCTACATAACTAAAATATATTTAACTCTTTAAAGCATATTTAACTCCCGAAATTTTTTTTTTTTTGATGAAATGACGAAATAGCTTAATAAATAATATATTTACCAAATAAGAGAGATAAAATTGTAGTTATAATCAAAATGAAAGGTCATAGTATTTGTTCGTTTTTAATTATTGGATAATTGAAGAGGGAGGCTATTGCTTATTTTATTACTCTCTCCGTCTCAAAAAATAGTCCTTTTTTTTATTTGGCTTAAAATATAAATCGCTTTTTTTTTTTACATTATAATTAATTCATAAATTGTCTACTATATCCTTATTAAATTTTATTTTATTTTCAATAAACCTCGTTAATCTTACTTATCACATCAAAATAATAGTAATTATTCATATATTATTTAAAATGGACGTAATAAAAAAATTATATTAATAAATTTGTCTTCTAATTATAATAATTGTTATTTTTTAATATATATGAAAATTGAAAAATATATTATTTTTTTGGACGAAAAAAGTAAAATAAAAAAAAAAGAAAATTAATTGAAAATGTAAATCATATAATATCAAATAAGGATATTATTGTGAACGTTTAATAATACCAATGGCGTACGCGATTTCGCGACCTCATCGATGATTCGCTCTGAAATGACCAAAATGTCCTTTGAGATTGGGACATTGTCTCCAGCCGATTTAACTGTAATTTGACTTGCATAATGTCAAATAATTTTATTATTTCCCAAAAATAGAACGGCTTCAATGTTACTGTTAGCGCGCTTACGAGGAAAAAATAAAAGGCATCACGTAATTTATAAGGTTTTATTTTAAAACTAATAAACAGAATAAACAGAAGAAAAATAATTTACAAGAAAGGATAATCAAAAAGTTTAAAATGAGATTAAAAAAATTATCAACTGTTAAATTTAAAAAATTAACTACTATTATACATACAATTTTAAAACTAAGACTAATAATATTTATTTTTATATAAAATTAAATTTATAATACACCTTCATTTATCAAAATAATTATGTATTCATAACGGGTACCAATTCAGTGAAATTCACCTATTAACTAAATTTCTAAATTAAATCATAGTGGTCAATTAATTTTAATTAAAATAAATACTTTTCATCAATTAATTGAAGCATGTAATTTTTTTTTTTTACGTAAGCATTAGGTTCATGTCATTTTGAAGATACCTAAATTCATAGGTTAATCATTTTCCCTTTCAAATCAAAATCATTAAAGATATTTTACTTTTGAGCTTTTTTCTATCATTGGCCGTAGATTGCAAGATAGACATTTCCATAAATATCCATGTTGGCATATTTAATAATACTAGTCTTTTTTATGATGTATATTGTACGTTATAAAATGCTCGTTATATTTTCACTTTTTAAATTTTTTATTTATATAATATTAAAACATAAGTTTTTTTAGATGAAAATAAATACCATGGTTAATTTGTATTAGATTTTGTCACATAAGCTGTTTGCAATGTTATTTTTTATATACTTGATTCTATTTTTATATAGTAAAATGGTCTCAAAATAAAGTTCAATCCAATCTTAATACCTAATTCTTCAGTCATTAATTTATAAATACAAATTCTTAAAATCCTGATAAGTGCTTAAAAAGAAAACTAGGTTATCACTCAATCCTAAACCATTTGCCTTCAATCCTATATAGCTAGAATGAAAAATAATAATAAACTTTTTTTTTTACTAGTAGGTAAAAGAAAAAAAATGAGAAAATGATCTAAATTAATAATGGTAATCATTTTGGTTATCGTGACAGTACTGCTAACTCAGTACATTGCAGAAATGAATATATAAACATACGCACAAACTCTTCAAACTCAAAACAAAAATATATAGTTCTAATTTTTTTCAATTTCATAAACACTATTTTCTTTCAAGTCAAACATATTTAGGATATAAAAGAAATAATATTAAAAAAATAAAAAATGCTTAATGAGAATGTCATCTATTTATTACAAGGGAGATATAAATCTCTTACTAAATTAAAGTGATAGTAAGTACAAATTAATCCAATAACGAAAAAGAAAATAAAAATAAAACTTTTTTATTAAGAATAAAACTCTTTTAAGAATTTAACATATAACAAGAAATAAATTATATTAAAAAATTATCAATATAAATTTCAAAAATAACTCTGAAAATGCTACAATTTAATTAAATTTGATTTTGATGGAGAAAAATAAAAGTCAATCAATAAATGAAAATTACAAAGTAAATTATGATGGGATCCAATATTGGTCAGCTAATGAGTTAATTCAAGCATTTTTTTTTTTCGATTGTTCTAAGTTGTAAATTTAAAATAAATAAATAAGTTAACCAAATAATAAAAAAATATTACATAAAAAAATATTATATCCTCTCCGAATAAACCCATAATTTTTTCCTACAATCATAAAAAAAGAAGAGTATACTTTTTGTTTTTATTATATATATTTATTTATTTAAAAATTAATTTTTAGAAATTATATCCAATCAGATAATAAAATGTAATTTTTTTTTCATCTTAACCACAGGTATTTCGAGCCCACTCGGCTAGAACTAAATTCTGCTCACACAAATCGTCCCAAGAGAGATAAAGTGCTCTAAGCAAATATTTTCTCCATCCATGAGAATCGAACGCCCAACGTCATCTAAAGGAAAGAGTGTTGAACCACTCATTCAAATACTTGTTGGTAAATGTAATGTTCAAATTAGCCATGATTAAGGCTATTTTAGAATATTCTAGATTTTATTGAGGACGATATCGAAAAGCCAATTATTTATCCCTATTCTCACATTTATATATAGTATAGATAATACGATCTTCCCATCAATGTGGATTTTTTTTTTTTGTTAATTCAAAAAAATTCCTAATAAGCAATATTTCCATTTGTTTGAAAAAAAAAAAGAAAATACCGAGAACCATAATTTTTTATTTACTTATAATGCAACATTAAGAAAAAAACATTTACTTTCATATTTTAAATATAAAAATTTACTATATTTAATTTAACTTATGTATAAATTAAGAAATATAACTAATATGGTTATAGTATAACTTCTACTTTTTGTCTCTCTATGTCCTAGTAATTCTTTTTATAAACTAGTTATCTATTTTAAAATTTGAGTAAAGACGAATATTAAATATGTATATATTATTTCAGTCTAAAAGAAAAATAAAATTATAATATCAGAGAAATAAAAAGGACAGTGAGTTATTTTTATGAAACGAAAAATTCAAGTATTTTCTGACGTAGGGAATCTGAATGTCAAATTGATGAAAAAATATAAAATATAAAATAATTAAGTTTTAAGCAATAATCGATAAATTTACGCGAGAAAATCATAATTAATTTTTTATTAAAATTAAAGTATAATATAATTAATAAATAGAAACAAAAATATATTAAACAATATAAAAAAAAAAAAAAAAAAAAGAGTAAAAGGTAAAGTGTATAAAGAAATGGGAAGAGAAGCATTGAAACCATGTGTTGGACCATATTTTTATTGCCAATTACAATGATAAGGTACATTGGCAACCAGCATCAACGAAATGATGTTCTCTGTTGATCGGCCATGAGAGACATCAGAAAAATCAAATCAAGGATCTAGACCGTCCATTAGAAACCACGTGTTGTATTTTAGAGAAAGGAGCGGTGGATGTGTCGGCACACAGCACGCGGCACCGTTCACAGATTTTTCGGAATTTGTTTGTTTGTATACTGTGAAGGCCCCACATAGATGTTACTTGCCATATAAAATTTCATAATTAACAATAAGGTTTAAATTAATAAATAATAATATTTCATTTATTGTTTAAATAATATTATTTCACTAATAACATCATCAATTATTTAAATAATTATTGAAAAAAAAAATCCTCAATAAAGCTCAATACTGGTATAATGGTATTAAATATTACTATTAACTCAAATGATTATTAGAGAAAATGTTAAAATTGGATAATTTAGCATAAAAACAAAAATATTATTTTGATTTCATTATGTTCTAGAAGGCATCAACTCAAATCTTCATATTTTGACCTTTCCTCTCAAAATAGGAAAAAAAAAAAGTTCCATAAATACAAAAATCAAACCTTTTTAAAAATTTATAATTTAATAATCTAGGCCTCTAAATAGAAACATGATGTGACTTTGGAGAGATTTCCATTTCCCCTTCAAATTTTAGCACTTTCGTTAATTTAGTCTTATTGCTTTAATTTGAAATAATTAAATATTTCAATTTTTTATTTTTAGTCTATTTAAGTTTTCTTTTAAATAAATGCTGCACTGTGATAATAGTAAATACTGTAAATTATAATAAAATTATATTTTTATAACTAAAATACATATATGTAAAAGTGATAAGATGGTAACACCATCGTTGTTTACTAATGACAAAATTTATTATTTACTATTGGTATTAACCAAAAACCTAATTAATCTAACAAGAAAGGCCTACGTCTTCTCAGTGCTTATTATAGTGCTTTACTTTCTTCACTGGGCCTGTACTCTTTTTCGCTTACTAAGGCCCAATTCAATATTTTGGGCTTCATTCTCACCTCACGGATTTGTATTTTTTATAACAAACCCAAATTGGCTGTGACAGTCCCGAAATGTTGCTGTTTTGATAAAATACTTTTCTTACATCGTGTATGTATATCCATTATTCATATATATGCAAAATAATAATATATATCTTCTATGTCTGTCTTCTTTTTTTTTTTTTTTTTTACTTGCACGAGGTATCTAGACCCGTATCGTTTAACGGTCCACAAACCTGACTAATTTCCGTTTAAGTGACGGAGTCAGCGATTCAATGTAAGGAGAGTAAAAGAAATTTCAAGAATTAAGGAGGGTGAAATTGAAAATATTTATTTTTATAAAGGGTAAAATGAAAAACTTTAATATTTTATGGGTAACTCCATCATTGTCGCTCGCCCTCAGAAGCAAAAGGGCTAACCCAAAAGAAGTTTATATTGTAGAGAATTGACTCCATAACTTAAGCCATAGTAATCAATTTCACTAGCGCTCTTTGCCACGGAGCTATGCAATTCATGTTATATGTTGTATGTTTGTCAATTAACAATTAAACTAGATATATTTAACTTGGTTCGGTGGGATTAATATGATATCCAAATCAAAAACCCCAATTTCAATTTGATGGCATTGGCAAAATATTCTTTTAGCTTTGAATATATATAAATATAATTAATTAGGCTTTTAATGGAGCTAAAGTTTTCACTTAATCATGATTAGCAAACCTAGCTACAAGTAGGGAGGTTGGATTCTCAAAGTTTTTCATTTTTTTTTTCTTTTTGATTCGTTTAGAAGGCTGAAATACTATTATGGACTATACGACGGGGAATAATCAACACTTGTGACCTTCTATTTCTCACATAAGTGAAAAGACTAACCGAATCACACATGATTGACTTCTAAAAGGTTTTTTTTATTAACCATATATATATAAAAGTATGTATTTATATAATCCCAAAGCTAGAGTGTGTGTACATCGAAGAATATATTATGCATATGCATATGCTTAGTTTATACTTGGAGTATCTTTAAGGCTGGAATCACTTTTGATATAGAAGCAACTCATGGGGTTTGTTCCTTTTTTCTATCCCCACCTAAGGATTTCAATTTCAAGAGACTTGTCTAATTCAATGACTTGGAGTGTTAATGACAACCATATGCCTATTATCTCAAAGTTTCTTCATCCCTTAAAATTTGGGACCATCCTAATTTATAAAGATAAATTAGAAATTGGAAACTATTAATCAAGACATATTAAAGATAAGAGAATTCATATAATAGAATCTTTGCCTCAAAAAGAAAAACATTGTCATCCCTCTTCTTCTTTTCAATCACTTATTAATATTAGATTCAGTATAAGATTAAAGGGGTTTGGACATAATAAGTAGACAAGTCATTTGGCAAAATAAAGCTTTCTTATACTTTAATTCAATTTTTTTTTTTGGATTGATCGATTAAGCAAATTGGATTATTTGTCATAAAATTTTGGCTAATTCATATGTATTTGGATTCTAATTATAGAAAAATAAAGCAAAATAGTCAGTTCAACAATCTATTTCATCAAATGCTTGGGGGCTTCATGAGGTGACTTGGACACATGGCTTGTATTCAAAAGAATATATGATTGAACCTGATATGATTTTTTGATCAATAATATATATATATATATACACAAATGATTATCTAAGTTAAGATTATAATATAAGGACTGAAAATAAACTTTATGAACCATAATAATACAATTGAGTCTGGGACATAAGACCACAAGGAAAAGGTTCAAATTGGACCCATTCAAATGAATTGAAGCTTTTCTTTTTTCTTCTTATACCTACCTTGAAAAGGGTTACCTTCGTTTCTTTCTTTTTTTTTTTTTTTTTTTAATGTTCTAATTAAATTTTTGGGAATTTTAATAACATGAAAATGGCAATGGGTCAAAAGCTGGAACTTTTAATATTTGTATTTTAGACCACAAATTGAGTGGTTTAGGTCTTGATTTGCAATTAAAGACCGCGCCCCTTATCTTCAAGTCTAAATCATCAACCAACAGTAACTACTTTAACTTCAAAATAAAAGCCTTTAAACATTCCCATCCATTGAACTAAGATTCTGCATTATTCAATGTTAATAATAATAATAATAATAATAATAATAATAATAAAAGTAATTCCTTAATCTATGATTGCTTGTGTTTGGTTTTAAATGCAATTAACTATTTCTATGCATGTTAGAAACTTAAAAGTCCTTGGTGGATGTTATCATTTCAATTTTGTTTCTTTATGAACAATTTAACTCTCTCTCTCTTTTCTTTTTTTTTTTTTTTTTATTTCATTAAAAAAAATAAATGAAAAGATTCTTGGAAACTAGCATAAAGTTAAAAAGCTGTTGTTAGAGAATGAGCTCTTATATTAGCTTGTCTCAGAACCTAATGAATTAAAATATCAGTTTTTCGGCTGAGAATTTTCGTACAGTCATCAACAATAATGCCTAGAGGAGAATGATCATTAAGAGAGGAATATATGGCATATACAAGTTGCTGGCAATCAGAAAAAATTATTCCTTGATCTTGCATATTGGACTCCATTTAACTCTCTAATCCATACATTTAGCTCAAATAACCTCATGTAAGATAAAATATTATTTCTCCTAATTTTGAGTTTTTCAGCAATACCATAGTTAATTATTTATATTAAGTAAAAAAAAAAAAAAGAGAATATGGTAGACAACAAATTGAACCCCTGTCTTTGCGCTTAGATTCTTAAATTAAATGTTCATAGTACCATTTTCAAATAATAAATACATGTTGTTGTCTAAAGCTGCAAAAACACCCTTTTTCTTTGGAATGTTGATGTCTAAATCTAGAGGGACATAACTTTTGGTAATGCATCGCAAACACTTACATTACCCAACATTGATGCGATCCCTGATTTAGACGATTCACCCATAGCAACTACAAGAAATAAGGGGAACAAAAAGTAGTAGGGAGGTTTAAAAAAATTTATTTATTAAATATTTTCTTTCTTTTGATTAGGGTTATATGACAAATCACTCTTTAAATCATCTTACATTAATAAAATAAAGAATTTACGAATCGTATTTTCTTTGTCTTTCATATCTTTAAAAAGTATAAATTAAAATGATAAAAGCATATTTATAAATATGTATATTTGTTTATTTAATTTAAATTATAAGACATGTCGGAGTTTTAACTCTTTCTTTATCACATCTCAAAAGTTGCCGTTGAAATTGGAGAATGTAAATTTATATAAATCTTACAGTGAAATTTCATATTGTTAATATGGGATCCAAGACAATTCTCACGTCTTATCTTATAAGTAAAGTTTTATCCATTTTAATATACATTCATGGTTGGATAAATGATAATCATATTTATTAAAAAAAAAAAAAGGGTTTAATGCACATAATGCAGGCCATGATGGTATACCAACACAAGATGGTATCTATTAATTATGGATTCTTATTGGAATCTAAAAATGCAATGATAGCATGTATGAGTGAGGACATCCCATGGGTTCCACAATGCAATGATAGTATGTATGAGTGAGGACTTCCCATGGGCTCCACATAATATATACGTGGGTATTCCACCATTCTTCAAATTGATTTCATCCTTAACGCGAATAAGTAGCACAGTAATAAAGAGCATTTGCGAGATTTATCACCATGATTTAGATTATAGGTTCGATTCTTCGCAGCGAACTTCTCTCTTCTCAGCCTTTTTGCCTCTAAAGGCAAGCGAAGATTAGTTAAGTTTATAGGACGTTAAAATGGATATTGACTTAAAATACCTCGTGCAAGAAAAAAAAAATGATTTCATCATTTTTTATGGTCTAGTTGGTCTTCTCACTCACATGAGTAAGAGATTTCGAATTTGAGTATTCTCAAACATAGTTGTCTTTATCAATTTAGTGAGTTAGGAAAATGTTACTCTCCTATTATATAGTTAATAGTATTATTTTGATCCATTTGCATAGTTGTATTTAGAAAAAAATAAGAAAAGAAATTAATGACAGCTTTTTGATTTGACGATAATTTTGTTTGATCAAACATGTAAAGGGCAGGTCTTTAGCCCGGCCAATGGAGCCCATTTGTCCGCAAGGTTGAGACTGCGCCGGCAGCCTGTGCCCTTAACTAAACTATATTACATGCCGGCATGGTACTTGGGCCCCCGCTTTAGGACCATTGTTTTAAGGGTCCACTAGTTTTTATTTTTTTCTTAATATCCCTTTTGTTATGCGCTTATGCTTGTTTAATCGCTTTTGAAAATTAAATCATCCGAACCTAGCAATCAGGTTCGGATCCAAACCACATGTTTAAATACTTGCGAAGGTTGGAGGGAACTGCAGAATTTGAGCTGACGAAAAGGTCCTTCTTCTGTTGTCGTACTTATGCGAGTGAAGAACGTAGCGAAGGGTACATTAGGAAATGTATGCATGTAAATTTTTTTTTATTTATTCGGAAGTCTTATGGACATGAATGATATTGTATGTACACAAACTTAATCCTAATAATAATAATTTCACCTTAATTCGTAAAATACTCAAATTAATTAAATTTGAATTTTTTCAAAACATATATAAATAAGAAAATCATATTACCAATTTGATACTTCTTATTTATATTATTTGAGATGGTATAATGTTATTGATATATTAATTATTAGTGTTTTACATAAAAATAATAAATTACACCTATGTATTAATGAAAAGTACACATATATTAGTTGGGTATGGCATTTTTTTTTATTTTATTATAAGCAAATATTTGGATTTTTCATATTTTAATTATTAGCCATTTTAGTTAGAAGATGATGCAAATCAAAATACACATCCACATTTATTTTTTATTTTTTATTTTTTAAATCTGGTTTGCCTTATTTTTTAGGGACAAATTAGTTTGTGTCCTTTTGATAAATAAATTTGAAATTTTCATGATTTAAATTTTCATCCTTGGCTTGTTGCTTCCTAAATCTTCATCCTTTTTCACTTTTAATTAAATGCAAAATAATATTGATATATAAACATTAATATATTTAAAAAAAAAAGTAAAAAAAAAAACAATATATTTTGTTTTCTTTCTAACCATCAAGTTTCTTTTTTTTTTTTTTTTTTTTAAAGTATAACCTTTGGTTATAGAAAGAATGGAAGCTAACCAAATGGAGTTTAAAAAAATTTAGGTTCAAAAAATATATAATGAAAATCTTGTGATTTCTGAAATTAAAATTAAAATATATAATTAGGTTCAAAATATATTTTTTTATTTAAAATTAAAATTTGTGATTTCCTAAATCTTAATGAAAATTTCAACATTGTGTATATGCACCCTTTCTTATGCAATACACGACAAAAACTGTAGGTCCAACAGAGATATGAAAAAGGCAACAGAGGGCTGCCCTTTTGCCACCTGGCAAGCCATGTGAAGTCCATCTCATCATTATAGAAGATGACACGAGGGAAAGCAACATCATCATTATTATTATTTTTTTTCTTGCCCTATCAAATTTAACATGCTTTAGAGTTTAGATTAGAATTTAAAAATTCTCTTGCTTCCATTGAGTGTTGACACTTGATGGTTTCTTTTAATCTACTATCTTAAGATGATAGAGAAATTATACTTACGTAGAAAATGAAATTGCACTTCTTCTACATTTTGCATTTAAATTAAAAAAATAATAATTTATTAATTAGTGTCCGCATAATCATAATCTCTTCGTCTATTTATAAATAATAATCTTTATTTTCTGTTTCAAGGTATAAAAAAAATGTAATGTATATTTCCTTTTAAATTAATTGTCAATAATTCAAAAAAATAAAATTTTATGATTAAAAAAATTCAGAACTCAAGATCTTCACTCGTCATATTAGTTGTTTGCTTACTCCAATTAATTTTTTTATTTATAAAAGTACAAACTTAAATACCCTATATATATATATATATATATATATGTGTACACTTAGTAGGATTTGACAATATCATTAAATTTCCACCTGCCTTAATCTTTCATGTAATGATAAATTAAGTAATATAGTTATCAAAAAGAGAAAGTAAATATTTAATACATTATGCAAATCATTGTTTAGCATTGGCATGACATAAAATTCATTATGACTATTAATTGTACATTCATTTTTTTTTATTAAAATGATTTTTTAATTTCTTAAGAATAAAAATACTAAAAAAAATATATAGACTTAATAAAGATATCATTATTATTTTTCTTTTTAATAAAAAAAAACGTAAAATTAGCGGTTCAGTTGCTTTACCCGCAAAAATATAAAACTGTCTTGCTGACAAAACCGAGAGGGTCGGAACCAGGTTCGGTGACGAGCTTTTCCCCTTCAAAATTAGACAGACACAGAGAGGGAAAGAGAGAGAACTGAGAGAAAGTGAGAGAAAATCATCCCAAAAGCTCCATTTTCTTTCTTTCTCTCCTCTCTCTCTGTAACACAAACCTTCTTTCCTTGTCTATCTATACTTTCAGATAGATCTCAATACACCTATATATCTTTTTCTCTGTTTATGAGAGTACATATATTGATTAATAGATAGATATATAGATCTATACAAATCATATATACATATACTCAATTTCTTAAGCTTGAAATGGGATATATTTGAACAGGGATTTCTGAAACAGGATTTTTGGAATTTAGAGGGTGAGTTTTGTTTTGTTTGAGAAGATGACAACAGAGCAAGATTTGCCTTTCTCTGTTGTTTCTCTTGTAGAGGAAGTTCTTCAACAACATGGGAATAAACTAAGAGAGATTGATTTGGCTTCAAGAAAAGCTGATGAAGCTTGTATGTTCAAAGATAATCTTTCCCTTCATTTTTATCATATTCTTTTGCAAAATTCCACAATTTGATTGATTTTTCTTGTGATCTTTGATGATTGGAATTTGGAATAACATTAAAATCGTTTTTATTTTATTTTATTTTTTGGTTTCTTTCGATATTTAATTGTGGAATTAAGCTATTGAATTTTCTAGATTAGAGGTAGTTGGGTTTATGCACAAGTTGGCACTGAAATTTGTGGTATTTGAGTATTAGATTTTATAATGTTAAAATAATTCATTTTCCGTAGATGATTATTTAAGTTCTATGTTGGTCATCTATGGAGATTAGATTTTGGAGGAATTTCAATTATTTGGTTATATGAAATTGTTAAATTTTGGTACTATAAGAAGAAGAAGAAAGCAAAAGATATATAAATTTATGTTATGGGACTTGTTTTGCAGCCCTTAGAAGATATGAAGCAGCTGGGTGGCTTCGAAAAATGGTTGGAGTTGTTGCAGGTAAAGATTTGCCTGCAGAGCCCTCAGAAGAAGATTTCAGGCTTGGATTGCGAAGTGGGATAATTTTGTGCAATGTTCTTAACAAGGTCCAACCTGGAGCAGTCCCAAAGGTACGAGTCAACCAATAATTTACTTTTATTATTATTATTTCAGTATCCTTGAGCCAAAGTTCATAAGTATTAGGATTTTACTTTTTGTTTTTATTCGTTTGTCCATTACATACTTTCGGTGACATTTGGTGAAATTGGAATTGTTGTTGGTAGGTTGTGGAAGGCCCTTGTGATTCTGCTGGCGTTCCTGATGGGGCAGCTCTATCAGCATTTCAGTACTTTGAAAATGTGAGAAACTTCCTTGTTGCTGCGGAGGAAATGGGACTTCCAGCCTTTGAAGCCTCTGATCTGGGACAGGTGAGAATTTCACAAAGAAAGGAAAACCTTGAAAATGAAATTTCAATTTCCTCTCACATTGTGGGAACTTTCTTTCTGCTATGATACATTTGCTTACATAAATTGAATTTTTCAGGCAGGAAAATCTGCTAGGGTTGTGAACTGTGTTTTAGCACTTAAGTCATACAGTGAGTGGAAACAAAGTGGTGGAGTTGGGACATGGAAATATAGTGGAAGTTTGAAACCTTCAAATAGTGGGGTTGGGAGACCTTTCATGAGAAAAATTACAGAACATTTCATGAATTCAGTTTCACAGACCTCATCATCAGGTAGTTTGTCCAGTGGTGATCAGTCCTCTCATGATGATCTTGGCCATGACCTCAATGAAACAGTTAGTGAGCCTTGCTGTTTCTCAGTGCTTTTTGTTTAGTGATACAATAAAGCTAAAAGCTTATTTATTTGCTCTCTACTTTGCAGTATGCTTCTCGTTCCTTGCATATGTTAGTTCGCGGAGTTCTTGCCAATAAGAAGCAAGAAGAAATACCAAACGTAAGGATTCTTCTTGTGTTGGATCGTTTCCTTAATATTTTGTTAAGTGGGTATGGAACAATAGAATACATTAAGAAATCAAAAAAAAGAATTCTCTTTGCAAACCATCTGTTGCTTTAATTTGTCTATTTTTTAACTTAGCTAAGGCATCTTTTGTGAATGACAGATTGTAGAATCTATGTTGTATAAAGTCACGGAGGAGTTTGAGCGCCGGTTAGTGAGTCAACAAGAACTGGTGAGGATCTTTGTTTCCCCTAATATTATCTCTTTTTCTCTTCAGTTTCCACCTTTCAATTAGGATTTGTGTGAGGGCTTACAGAATATGTACCAGTTGTTAACTTTCCATCAATGGATATTTTTAATTATTTATGTGGTCTGATAGATAAAAACAGCAGCAAGAGATATGGTAGCATCTAGCCCTGGCATGACTTCTAGTGATACAAAGGTATGACTTTGTGTACAACATATATGCTCTAATCAAGGAATGATTTGCATAACTTGGTTATTTTTAAATGCTAGTTCTTTCTTTAATGGGGTGGTGTTTTGTTTACCTAATATAATGATTAAGATGGAAGAAGAGGAAGAAGAAGCTTCACCAATCAGAACAGAAGAAAGTTCTACTCCAACTGAAATTGAAGAAGCTTCCTCACAAATCACACGAGATGAATGTTGCAACCATATGGATAATCATGACGAGGAAAAGAAAATTCACCTTTTGAAACAGCAAATGCTGTTTGAACAGCAGCAAAGAGATATTCAGGTAAATTCATGGTATTGTAGCACTCTTAGGATCTTTTAACCTTTTGAAAAAAGATTTTATGATTAACATTTTGGGTTCTGCAGGAGTTAAAAGATACTCTTCAAGCTACAAAAGCAGGAATGAAATTTTTTCGGTTTAAGCATCAGGAGGAGTTCAACAATCTTGGTAGAATTAGCACTCTGCTGCACCTTTTTAGTTATTAAAGGAGGAATGATATATGTTATTGCTATTTCTTTGTAATAGGGAAGCATTTGCAAGGTCTAGCTCATGCTGCTTCAGGATATCAGAGAGTCCTTGAAGAAAACCGCAAATTATACAATCAAGTGCAGGACCTGAAAGGTAACCTTTGTTGTTGGTTTGGAGTTGTGATTCAATATCTTTCTCTTTCTCACCATTTTGTTTCTAAGTTTTCGGCTATGTTTTCTTTAATGTGTTTGATTAGGAAATATTAGGGTATACTGTCGAGTCAGACCTTTCTTGCCTGGGCAACCAAACCGTTTCAGTACTGTGGATCACATAGAGGAAGGAAACATTTCAATAATCACTCCTTCAAAATATGGCAAAGAGGGGCGGAAATCATTTAGTTTCAACAAAGTTTTTGGTCCTATGGCAAGTCAAGGTTTGTAAGGCTTCAATTTGCTCTTTTGTTTTTGGGTATACATCATTATTATCAACTTTGATCTTCAATTTCTTTTACCTTTTCATTCCTTGTAGAGGAAGTATTTGCAGACACTCAACCTTTGATTCGGTCAGTTCTTGATGGCTATAATGTCTGTATATTTGCATATGGACAAACAGGATCTGGGAAAACTTATACTATGGTGAGAGATGTAATTTGTGTCAATGACTTGACTTCTTAATTTTCAGTCACAGCCTTTTGATTGATCAAATAACCTCCATTTACTCTTCTCATTCAATAATCCAGACTGGTCCTAAAGAACTCACAGAAGAGAGCCTAGGAGTAAACTACAGGGCATTGAGCGATCTGTTTCTTCTCTCAGATCAAAGAAAGGAAATTATTTGCTATGAAATCTCTGTCCAAATGCTAGAGATCTACAATGAGCAAGTGAGGGATCTCCTTGCTACTGATAGCATTAATAGAAGATATCCTTAATGACACTAATTCTATTTGTTAACAGCAATATATCTTGTTCAATGCATCTTGCATTTCTACTTGTATTCTTTAACTCCTATGTACATTAGAAATTCGCAACAGTTCTCAGAATGGGATCAATGTACCTGATGCAAACTTAGTACAAGTATCATCAACTGGTGATGTCCTAAATTTGATGAACATTGGCCAGAGGAATCGTTCAGTGAGTGCTACAGCAATGAACGACCGGAGTAGTCGATCTCATAGGTGAAGCACCTAATATTCTGCTAAAAGCTTTACGTTTTAATTGTTTGGTTTAGATATATGCATTAACAAGTAGTAACCTTGAGCGGAAATATATTTGCAGCTGCCTGACAGTTCATGTTCTAGGAAGAAACCTCACGTCCGGAACTGTGCTCCGTGGTTCTATGCATCTGGTTGATTTAGCAGGAAGTGAACGAGTCGACAAATCAGAGGTCACTGGAGATAGATTAAAGGAAGCACAGCATATCAACAAATCTCTTTCTGCTTTAGGAGATGTGATTTCTTCTCTTGCTCAGAAAAGTTCTCATGTTCCATATAGAAACAGTAAACTCACACAACTACTCCAAGATTCACTTGGTAAGATCAGCCGAAGGCATTCCCTTTTCTGGTGTACTATAATATCCTTGTAATAATTTTCTGATCTCTGTTACCATCAGGAGGGCAAGCAAAGACACTTATGTTTGTCCACATAAGTCCTGAGCATGAAGCTCTTGGAGAAACGCTTAGCACACTAAAATTTGCTGAACGGGTCGCCACAGTTGAGCTTGGTGCTGCTCGAGTTAATAAAGATAGTGGTGAAGTGAAGGAGCTAAAAGAGCAGGTTCTTAATTACTCCTATATACTCTTTCATTTGCATAGATTATCATATTTGCCTTGAATAACATTTTTTCATTACATAAGAAAGTAATATGTGTCTTAGACTCGGCTAAAATCACAGCAGCTATTAGTGCCCAGCTTATTATCTCTTATTCTTTGATTGTTGCACCAGAAATATAATTACTACCTTTTTTAATCTGTTTCAGATTGCTAGTCTTAAAGCAGCCTTAGCTAGGAAGGATGGAGATTCTGAATGTTCGCAACAATCTCGATCCAGCACCCCAGAAAGATATAGAATGAAACTGGGTAGACATTCTGGTTCTCAACACAGTTGGCATGGAGATAGTAGTCGCAGGCAATCAATGGATAGTGCCGGTAATACAGAGGTAATTTATCTTTACTGGTGGAGAAACCTAATTATTTGAAATTTGGCCTTCATTGTTTATAAAGCAATCATTTGGAAAATTCAATTGGACAATAAACTACAAGTTCATTTCCAACAGTCTACCAAAGGTGCTCTTAGTTTATATTTCATGGACAGCATTTACTTATGAAATACTGGTCTACAGGATGGGAGCGACTCTTCATCTCACCTAAGAGGACGAAGCTTGGATCTCCAAGATTTGCAAATGAATTCGCCTACCTGGCCAGCTGTTTGCGGTCTTGCACAGAATGGAAAGGAGGATGATAAAGAATCAGCTTCTGGTGATTGGGTTGATAAGATTATGGTGAATAGGCATGACAATGTAAGTTCAGATGAAAACCTTCTAGGACAATGGGAACTAGACAGTAGACAATTGCCTGAGCCATTCTACGAAGGCTATATTCGAGACCCTTCAAAGATTTACCCAGAACAACCATACAGTACTAAATCTTCTCGGATAAACAATAAAGACAACCAAGAATATGATGTACAGAGTCGTAGGTCCGATGTTCTCTCTACTGATGGTTCTGAAGAACTTGAAGCTGGTACAAGTGATTCTTCTGAGCCTGACTTGCTATGGCAATCTAATCTTCCTAGAATGGGTAACCTTACCAATGCAGTGGGACCTAAGCCAAAGAAATCTAATCTTAGGCCAGTGAAGAGACAAGAAACCAAGTAAGTTTCACTGCTGATATTTTTCTCTGAGCAACAGAAATTAATAACAGAATTTATTAACTTATGTTTTCTCTTTTTCTTTTTTTGAACCAGGAGTTTAATTCCATCATTAATTCCTTCCCCATCAAAAAAACCAAATGTCAGTCCAGTCACAAACAAGCTTGGAAGACAGCTAGTTTATGCTGATGTGAAGAGGAGAACTGGCCATGCAAAGTGAGAAGTCTACTACAAGGTACTGAGGGAGGTGGCTTTATGATTATTCTTTTTTCTCTTTATGTTTTTTAAATTTTTGTGTATGTATGATAAGTTGTAGAGAGAGAAAGAGAGAGAGAGAGAGAGAGAAAAGAAAGAAAGAGAGGTTTTCACACTTTCAACAGGCAATAATTTCAGTTGCCTAGGTTTTCTGTGGTGGTGATCATGATATATGCATGGAGTCCCATCCCATCTTGATGATTTCAATTTGTCCATATATATGTATGAGTGTTCATCTTGTGAACTCTTTTCTTTTTTTGTAACATTCTCATTTGCACTTGTTAAAAGAGAACTGCATTATGTATGGAAAAGATCAAGAAAAATTGCATCATCATATATTTCTTTACTTTGGTTTCTGTGCTTTTTGCCAATATAAGGCAGGCATTAGTTTCCCTTCACTCTGCAATTTCATTTGTTTCATTTCTTCTGATTCACATGTTTACTAACTAAAATGAAGTAATTATGTGAACAAATTTTAATAAATTCCAGTAATTATATTAACACTTTTCACGGTCTCTTCAGAGGGTTTGAATATAAAACCTTTCAGGAAAGAAACGACATTAGCACTGAAACTGATAATCAAGATTTTAAGGAACTCAAGTTTGTATTGTGTTTATACATGTCCAAAAGCGCATTGATAGGGTCATTGGGTGAAAATGATTAACTCGTTTGAACTGGAAGAAAATCATATTACCGATTTTTTTTTTTATTATATGTCTCTGATTGAAAAATCTAATTAAAATGGATTTAGAAACTAAATTTTAGTGCAAATTGAGCATTATTCCAAACAGAAACGTGCAAACAGATTAGACTATTGAGAGTAAGGTGTGGGCTATAATGGGAAACCTCTTTATTAGGTATTACTGGTTTTAAAATCGCCCGGTTTCGGTTTCAAAACTGTCGATTCTGGTTATAAAAATGATGGAACCAGAACCGAATCATTTTTAGACTGTTTCTAAAACGATTTTGAAACCGCCGATTTCAGTTTTTCGATTTTGATCCGAAATTAAATAATATATTTTATACTTTTTAAAATATATTTTTAAAGATTTATAGCTTAAATAAATAATAATAATAAACATTACTATCCAAAAAACTAAATCAATTTAATAAAAATTCTTAAAAATCATTTTAAAAAACTATAATAAAATAAAAAAATAAGTTGAAAGTTCCTCCAAAAATATATTTTTCGCGGTTTTAAACTGAAATTGTCAATTTTAATTTTAAAAATTAAAGAATCAAACTTTAATTTCATAATTTGATTATGATTTTAAAACCAAAACCGTTGATTATAGTTCAACATCGATTTTTAAAACTGACCTTAGTCATCCCTACCTGCTATCGCACGTCAAACTATTTTTGGCCAACAAACTTCCACTTGAGGGAAGATATATGTCAACCTTTCCAGCTGGAGGGTCCTGACCCCACACAAATGAGTGGCTAAACCCCCTTAAAGTGGGTCCCATTAACACGTGGCCACGTCATCAATCAGCATGGAATTGGAATGTTAGCCCTTTTTTTATTTTTTTTTATTTTGCATTTCAATTTTCCATTCTCACAGGGCAACGAGATTTTCTTATATTTTAATCTCAATTATAAGAATTCTCTCTCATAATTTTATTTATTTTTTATTAAATTAGGCAATATATATATATTGTCTGTGTTCACAATTTCCTCGGCTTAGCCAAATACATGCATGATTGATGATTCTTTCTTTTTTTTTTTTTTTTAAATGTATTTAGATAAAATAATTAAGAATTAATTTAGGCAATTTAGTGAAATTAAAAAGCAGTAGCAATGAGGAAATAAAGGTGAAAAAAATATTAATAATTCCCTCAATTATTTTAAAAATATTAATATTTTTAAAAATATTTTAAAAATTAAAAAATATTAAAAAGCAGTAGCAATGGATGTATTAGTAATTGCTTAAATTAAGAGAAATTATGACATCCAAAGACAAGGAGTGCAAACCACTTATTTTGACTTTTCATAAATTATTATTATCTTATGGGATTAATAATTACATCCCCAATAAAACCAAAATTAGAATCGGTCACCTTTATCTTTCTTTGCTCAAACAATAATAATATTAAAAAAAAAAAAATATTTCTTTAAAATTAACCAAATCTAATAAATATGAAATGAATATAAATATAAATTGTATTACTGATACGAGAAGTAGTGTGTTTTTGGTTTGGAACCTCTCAACTATAAGAGTTTTTATAGATTTTATTCGTAAAATGAAGGACTATCTTAATCCATAATGTTCTATTAGCCCGATGGACCTAATAATGAATATAAAGATGCATAAAAAACAAAAAAATGAAATAGCTTAGAATGTCATTATCATGTTATGGGACTGAAATACAAAAGAATAGCTGGCTTCACTAAGTCTGCGGTGTTTGATTTTGATTATGCAATTGCTTCTCTTAATCAACTCTCCAAATAGACAATTTGGTCTTATCATATCATAACCCACCAACCTTTTGCCAACCAAACACCATTTTCTTCTTCATATCATATTTTTTTGGTAAGAATTATAAGTATTCTATTTACATATATTAATCGAAGTCAACTTCCTTCAAATGACCTTTCTAGACATTAAAATCTCAAAAGATAATAACTCACTTGTTCAATAAAATCTCTTAGCATTTGTTTGTACGAGAGTAATTTTTTTTTTTTAATAGAAGAAAATATTATAAAAAACTACTATGGAAAGTAATTTTCTTTATTTAGAAAAAGGAAAAAAAATAATAAAGAAAGTAAATTTAATTTATTTTTAACCGTGTCTGAAATTTAGAGAGATCAGTTAGTGGAATTGTTACTATTTTTATGAAATTTTCAATATTGGAGGGTCTTTTTTTGCGTTTTATTATATTCCAAAAATTTTGTTAATTTATTATAGTAGTAGTTTGTAATATAGTCGAAGAAGGGACAAAAAGGTAATTTGGAGGAAGAAAATCCAATTAGGCGTTTTCCTCTAAAACATCGAGACGGAGATTAGAAAACCTAGATTATAGATTAGGACATAAACGTCATTATCAGAACGGCATTTGTCCGAAAATCAGCTGCAAAACAACAAAAACCCGCGTCTCTCTATCTCTCCAGATTTCTCCTCCAATCAAAATCCACTTCTACACCTGTGAGTCCCTTTCTCTCTCTAACTCTAACTCTAACCCTTTTCTCTCTTCTCTAGTTTAGGGCTTTTCCTCTTGCCTCTGTTTTTAACTCAAAATCGTCTGCTAATAGTAGAAATGGAGTGGCTTTAGATTACTATTCATCAATGCTGGATCTGTTGAGGCCTCTTCATGTTTCAACTGTGAGTTTTCTGCTTTCTCTCTCCTTTCCTCTCATTCTCATATTTTTCCATTCTCTCCTTCAAGGCTTTTTTTTTTTTTTTTTTTTTTTTTAAATAGTTTGATTTTGTTCCCATTTTTATTTACTTTTAATGGATTTTTAATGATTAAATGCAAACATTGAAGATCCATCAGTTAGTTAAGATTCTTGTGATTCTGTGAAGGAGATTTACTGGGTCTGTTCTGATGGATTATTTTTTTTTTTTTGCTTGAATTACTGCCGTGCACATTTTGGATTAAATTCTTTGATTTCCTCCTCTTTTTGTTTTTCATCCTCAGAAGTACATTTTAGTCAAAATTGCCTATAATGAATTGATTTTTTTTTTTTTGGGGGGCATGGGGGTGGGGAATTAGATCAAAGCGGAGATATTTATGGTGGGTTATTGTTCTAATTTGACATGGTGAAAATGTGGGCTGGAGCTTTTTGTAAGAATCTAAAGACAGACTAGCATGAGCTATTCTAGCTTTGTTAGTTGGCTGGATTGTTTAATATTTTGCTGTGGATTTGGTTTCTAGAATTCTGATCAGTTGGCATGTTCTTTTTCTGATTCGTGTGATAAATAGATGCCATTATGTACTAAGGTCTTGGTTTCATTGATTCTTATGTTAGTGAGAATTCATAGAAATAATGATTTATCACCGGTAATTTTTACTTATTCAAATAATATATTGATTTATATTTTTTCACTGATCAGAGTGGTCACTAGTAGACTACTTGTTTTGATTCACTGGATTGAAATGTAGAGGGTTTATATGATGATGCTTTTGAGATTTGAAGATAAAAATTTTTCGTTTTTAATGAGAATGGATAGGGTTTTGGCACTTGGATTGTGGGAATGTTGACACCTAAACTGCCATGAGCCAGGCTGAAGTCTCGAGGATGAAACCTCCTCTTGTTCCACTTGGGACCTTGATCGGTCGTGAGCTTAGGAATGAGAAGGTTGAGAAACCTTTTCTGAAGTATGGACAGGCTGCTTTGGCAAAGAAGGGAGAGGATTACTTCCTGATAAAACCCGACTGCCAGAGAATTCAAGGGGATCCTTCAACATCATTTTCTGTCTTTGCGGTACTTTATTTCAATTTTTCCCCATCCTTTCTTTATTCATGTTACTCTTAGCTCCTCTAAGAGAAGATTGCTTTGTGTTTTGTTATTGACAAAATCAAAAAGAAAAGAAAATTTTGACAGCTATATGAATATTTCATTTCTAGAAAGTTATTTATATGATATATGCTTGTAATTTGAAACCCTCAAATAAGGGAAGGGGGTTGAGAGAGGGAGAGAGAGGATTGTAATTTGAATATTTGATTTTCTTTCCATTTCTCAGTTATCAGGTGGAGAACAAGGTAATATTAGAAACCCATAGGACTTCTTAACATTGGTCCAACTCATCCTTTTTAATTCATTATGGTGCTTTTTTTGACAGATTTTTGATGGACATAATGGTATATCAGCTGCCATCTTTGCTAAGGAAAACTTATTGGATAATGTTCTGAGTGCAATTCCCCAGGAAATTAGTAGGGAAGAGTGGCTTCAAGCCCTTCCTCGAGCTCTAGTTGCAGGCTTTGTGAAAACTGACATAGAATTTCAGCAAAGACGTATATACGATATCCCTTCCATAAAACTTCCACCATCCTTTTGGCATCTTTGTTAGTATGCTTACCTTAAAGTTTGACATAAATTGCAGGGGAGACTTCTGGGACAACAGTAACATTTGTCGTGATAGATGGGTGGACTGTGACTGTCGCTTCTGTGGGGGATTCACGATGCATCTTGGATACTCAGGGAGGTGTAGTTTCCCTTTTGACAGTTGATCACAGGCTAGAAGAGAATGTGGAGGAAAGGGAGCGTGTAACTGCAAGTGGGGGTGAAGTAGGAAGGCTAAATGTATTTGGGGGCAATGAGGTATCATTCGGTCATTATCTGTCACTTGCAACTTGTTTCTGGAGGAAATCTTTTGTATCCCATTCCCTTCCCCCTCCTGCGACTTCCTTTGTTTCATTGACTCAATTTCTCTATGGTTCATAGGTTGGTCCCTTGCGATGCTGGCCTGGTGGCTTGTGTCTTTCTAGGTCAATTGGAGATACGGATGTTGGAGAGTTCATTGTCCCAATACCTCATGTTAAGCAAGTGAAGGTATGGTGATTGGGAATGGTTTTGTTACTTTTCTTTTATTATTTATGAAACTCAGGGAATTCTTTTGTGGTTATCTAGCTATCAGATGCTGGGGGAAGACTAATTATTGCTTCTGATGGTATCTGGGACGCTTTATCCTCTGATATGGCTGCAAAGTCATGTCGGGGTTTACCTGCAGAGATTGCTGCCAAGTTGGTGGTTAAGGTGATGTCTTGTCACACATTACTGTAGTGTTTTGTTTGCTACTGGTTTCCTCTTAATTATACTTGTTTGTTTTACTCTCTAGGAGGCTTTAAGGTCAAGGGGACTGAAGGATGATACAACATGCCTTGTTGTTGATATTATCCCATCTGACCTTCCCGTCTTACCTCCTATACCAAGGAAGAAGCAAAATATGCTTAGTTCACTTCTGTTTGGAAAGAAATCTCTGAACTATGTGAACAAAGCAACAAATAAGCTTTCTGCTGTTGGAGTGGTGGAGGAGTTGTTTGAAGAGGGTTCTGCTATGCTTGCAGAAAGGTTTGTTGATTATCATGTTCCTCTTATACAATTCAGATGCACTGCTTTTTGTTTTTGTAAATAGTTTTTGTGAGAAATGATAAACAGCCAACTTTTTCAACGAAGGACCTGTTCTTTTTCTCCTTTCTGCTGTGTCCTTCAGATGCTCTGATTTTACTTGGATTGCAATGCTATTACCAATGTAGGAATGGTAGAATGGGAGGTTAGGAGTTTTTCTTAACTTGATATCTAGTCCATATGCCTCTAACTTTTCTGATGCAAATGCAGGCTGGGTAAAGATTTTCCTTCGAACACAAACACTGGGCTATTCAGATGTGCTGTATGCCAAGTGGATCAACCCCCTACTGATAGCTTATCAGTAAACTCAGGGTCTTTTTTCTCACCTGGATCAAAGCCATGGGAAGGCCCCTTCCTCTGCCCTAACTGTCGAAAAAAGAAAGATGCCATGGAAGGGAAAAGACCGAGCAGACCAATAGTGACTGCATAGCAAATAATCTGGTAACAGAGTAAATATATTTTTTGACTGGAAGTGTCCGCATGCTTGGTTTTTGGCTTTCTGTACTGATTATAATAGTTTTATAAGAAATGAGGTAGAAATATAGTGAGTAGGTGTTTTGTTTTTACATTTGTTTGTTTCAATTCTGGTTTGCTACAACTTTTGCTAAACTGACAGAGGACAGAGATGCCATCTGATAGATACGGTTGTGATAGTTTGATTGCTAACAGCTTGAAGTTGTAAGTAAAAAATGAAGGTCGCGTAGTGATGTTTTCACCGCAGCATCTTCATCGTTGTGTCTGTGTGGAAAGTCACCACCTTTGTGCATTTTCTTCATTGTTTACTTCCAGTTATAATGTATTAGGAAAACAATCAAGAATATATAAGAATTTGGTGTTCCCTATGTTTTGATATCCTCTAAAAGCGAGGACTTTCTCCTTTATTTTGAATTTTTATTGTTTTCCTCTTATAAAATCGATTTGAACTTGTAGTGAAACTTGCAAATTAGAATAACTCCTCAACACTTGTTATTTGGTAAGGCCAACATGTTTGCCATGATCAAATAGTTACAGTATAAACATTATATTTTGCTAAGCATTTCCTCATTTATTTTTTATTCTTATTTTTCTCAAATTTGTTTCCTGTCACTTGATAATTCTGTGAATGATAAACAGACATTAAAAATTGTATTTCATATGATTTCATGGAAGGAAATTGAATTTTTCAGAAAAGGTTCACTCCTAAAAGGCTAAATCATAACTTTGAGATGCCCCACCACATAAAAAATAAAAAATAAAAAATAAAAGAAAAACGGTTCGGGGATACGTATAAAATGTGTCTTGCCGCTTACTTTCTTTTGGACAAAAGGTGTTTAACTTTATACCTTGACTTTGTTTGGAGAGTGTAGGGAGAAAAATAATAGAGTGAAGAAAATAATGAGATATTTCAGTAGTTATTTTTTCACTTTTTTATTTGGATATAATAAAGAAAAGAAAAGAAATTATGCTTTTTTTTTTTTTTGGAAAAAGATAAATTTTAGAGAAAATACATTGAAATTTTCATTTTCTTGGCTTATTTACTTATTTAAATACAGAGAATTTAAATAGAGAATAAGTTAAATTTTAGTATTTTATATACCTAGTTTCTTTTCTTCAAAAGGATGCTCTCATATACACAAATTCTAATAGATATATATATGAAATAAAGGAAATCTTTCTAGAAATTTTATTAATTTGAATGAAGATATCGTATGTGACGAAGATAATTAGGATATATTTTCATATCTTGTAGATAAATTTAAGTCATTTATCACCAATTTGATGAATGTTATTTGGTAAATAATACATCCTTATAATATTATTCCGGTCTATTGAACCTCTCGAAAAATCATCGAGCCTTTGTTTACTTTGTTTTGTCAACCTTTATAACTTTCCCCTTCGACAGCGCTGGCTCATAACCAGAACACGACTATTTGTGGGGGATGAAAAGCAAACTTTGTCCAAAAAAAAAAAAAAAAAAAATTCAGTATCTATTTCTCCAATTGAACAATAACAACAAACATACTCATATAATGCATAACCGAAAACGTAACCTTAGCCTTCACAGAGCATTCCACATTTATCGGCATAGAAAAAAGTTGATATACGCAGCTTTAACCTTCTCCCTGTTTTTGCAGAGAGATTGTTTTAATAACATGAACTCAAAACCTTCAACTGACAAGTGCAGTAATTTTACCATTATACCAAAGCCATCTCAATACGATAAACAACTAAAGGGAAGAACGTAAAACATTAAGCACACATAAGAAGCATCAGCATCTCTTCATGAGTCACATTATTAAACCCCAATGACCCCAAAGAAAAAAGAAAGAAAGAAAGAAAGAAAAGAGAGATGTTAATATGGAGGCACCCATTGAAGCTCAATTCCATAATTCCAAGCATCAATAGGATCTATAGACTTGATATCCACAACAGAAGTATAAGCAGTGCATCCTCCAACTCTGACTCTAACCCTATGAGAAGTCATTGAAGCATCTTTCAAGAAATGACAACAGAGAGTACCTTTGCATCCACTTCCCTCTCTATTTCCTTCTTCAAACCTCCTACAATAACTGCTTGATGTGCAATTTAATGGTGATAATAAAATAGTTTCAGAACAATTAAATAACATAACAGTGTTATGAGTAGAAATATTAAAAGGCAAATTCTCATCAAGCATTAACCCTCCTACACCAAGATCAGAAGAATAACATGTGTTTTTTTGTATCAATGGAGGTTCTATAACAAGCTTATAAGAACTAGGGTTTATGCTAAGGATCTTATAGTAAAACCCTTGAGATGATAAGAATTTTAGGGCTCCATCATTGCAATAGATTCTATAATTAGGGTTCCCACAATTTTCTCCTGTGCTTAGTGGGTATGGAACTTCCATGCTCCCACATTTAGGGCAAGCATTAAAAGCTGACACTCGGGTTACTAAACCAAGCAAAAAATACACCAAAAACAACATTTTGGTTACTTAAGACACAATTAAGAAGAAAAAGGCAGTGAAAGACTCTTTCTTTGAAGCAAGAAAGCTAAGAGCTTGATGCCCTATTTATATAACAATTTGAGACCCAAGTTACCTGAGGTGAAGTTCTAATTACCTGCTAATAAGATATTATGAATTCCCGAGTGGGATTGCCTTATGATGCAACCTCTGACGCATGTCTGTGCTTAAGATAACCACCACTGCCCTTTACCAATTAGTAAAGGACAGCCAGTAGATTTATGATTCTGGCATGAACAAAGAAGCTAATTCGCCAAGTTACACTGTATGCTAACCAATTGGATCAATTTCAGGATGTAAAATCAATTAACATATTCATTCCTTTTGACGCTGGATCCTCCCTTTTCCAAAAAATAGACTTATTAAACACAATCAAACTGCTATTTAGAGTTATAATCATACTAAAGTCTGATTTAGAACTATCAGTATTAAAGTCTTGTTCAGCAATAACTTTTGAGTTAACTTTTAACATTTTCACTAAGTGAAAGCTCTATTTCTATTAATTGTATCATTTGGTAATATAATTTTTTATTAATAGCTTTTAAAGGTTAATAAAGTTATTTATGAAACATTAAGCAGACTAATGTTTAATTAAACAATTAATTTTTTTTATCATTTTAAGTTAAATAACTATTTTTACCAAATATTTCTAATTTAAACCGTCATATAAACAGCTATCGGCTAATAGCTAACAGCTTAAAGCCCGGTTACTACAACAGCTAAGCTACTGGCTAATATTGCGAACAGATCTAAGTAAAATCAAATTGACAATGCCCAATTGCCAACCTCTAAAAGGGGCAAAAGCAAACTGGCCATATCTCCAAGATTTTTGAGTTTCATCTCACTCACCCATGCATTCTGTGGCCAATAAGTTTGTACCAGGCAAGTATTCAGAAAGGTGACTGGATTCCAATTTCCTTATTCAAAAAAGCCAAGACTGAGAGGGCAATTTTCTATTTGAGGTGTTCGCACTTACCTTAAGTGGTCTGGCATTAAATTCTTAAAAATGGTTTGGGTTGACCAAAAGAGGCAAGAGGAAGAAAAGACAAACCGGCAAAGGTACTAAAGATGGAATGATTCAATTCTTAATTTATTAATTTAATTAGGCCATTACTATGATTGTGGCCATGTTATTAATCATAGAATAAGAAAACTCAAGGATCTGGCGTCCGTTAATTGCTTTGGTGACTTGAAAACTTTAAGGGCAGCAAATAGATATACAGGTTTTGGCACACAGAAAATTTCTTTAAAATTTTTTTCGTACGTTAAAAGGAATCTATAAGTTGATGCAGCTCTGGGATGGGCCAACCGTACCTTATAGTGATCATTTTAATAAGCTTTTTTAGGCTTTTCTACCACCACACAAGCTCCATTACTCAGAATTGATCATATTATTACTCACTAAATCATTGTCCATACAAAATAAATAATTGTGGTATGAAAAAGAAATCTTGTAAGATTCAAAATACCATTAATGTAGATTGCATAATGTAAATACAAGTTAAAGATAGATCTCTCTTTAAACCTCACATTAGACGAGTCATACAAGAAGCTCTATCAGGAAACCGCGGTGTAAGTCAAATCTTAAATTCGACGCTGTAAACAGAGAAATCAAGTCGCATACAGGAACAACCATGGAGACCAATTCGAGTTCTCATTTCATACTCTGTTCCAAACCGTCAAAACCAAAACCATTGAAGCCCCAATAAGTATACTACTAAAAAACCAAAACCAGTCTCCAAAAAGTTCAAAGCTGTGAGAAAACCTCGTTTAAACACAGAACAATTTGATTCTGAAGGGCAAAACGAGAATTAAAAATGTCCTACAGATAAAACATGAAACTTTCTTTTAAGTTTTAAATCCAGAAGCTGCTGCCTGATAATATTTGAGAATTTAAATGGGAAATCTAAAAAAGAGTAACAAAAATGAGATAAATTATTATAATTAATCGTAATAATCAAAACCAGTAGTATCCACCAAATCAAAATTGACATCCTCAATCCCAGATGTGAAAAAACAAGCACCTTAAACAGATTACATGGAATATGAAAAGTAACCAGGAACGAACCGACTCTGCACTGGAAAAATTCAAATAATATGGGAGGGAAGCGTAACACACAGCATTGCAAAGTGTATCCGAGAAAACATATTACTCTTTAAGTACAAAGGAATAAATAACTCCAGGTTAAAAGAACTCCAAATTACAAATAAAGTTAATCAAACTCACAATACTAGAAGGGGAAAAGGAAAGGAAACCATTCTAACTGCAGGTCTCAAAATTGAAACAATGATTATTCATTGGGGTTTCCTAGAGAAATTTCAACTCGGTTTACCAAAAAAGCCATCACCTGTTTGGCAAATTATATTCAGAAGCTCCAATGATTATCCGCGTCTAGATGATGACCAAGAGGTCTTTGAACTGCTGCCGCGCCACCTATCACCAGGTGGGTTGCGATCCTCAGGTCTTGGACCACTGCCCCATCGATCAGAGTCTGAGGGAGGAGCTTGCCTGGAGCTACCGCTGCCCCACCGTTCTGAATCTGAAGGTGGCTGCCTTACGCCACCACTCCACCGTTCCGGCTCAGAAGGAGCCTGCCTGCTGCTGCCACCACCCCACTTCTCAGAATCTGGAGGAGCCTGGCCAGTGCTTTCTCTATCCCTTCGGAACCTAGGCACATACTTCCCAGGGGTTGGAGCAGCTGCAGCAGGAGCAGAAGCAGCTGGAGTAGCAGCTGCAGCTGCAGCAGCTGGAGCAGCAGCTCCAGGTTCTTGACGGGACCCAGCAGCAAGCTCAGAAGGTCTAGTAGGCCCATCAGTTGATCTTCCCAAGAGAGCTTCCCGCCTTTGCCTTTCCTTCTTTTCTTCAAGTTCTAGTTCTCTCTGTCTCTGCTTTGCAGCAATCTCATCCAGCTTTGCCTTGCGTTCAGCTTCTTCTTTCCGTCGTCTCTCAGCCTCTGCATATTTGAAAAAAGGCTAATCAGATTGTAAAGATCACAAACTTAAATCTCTCTTCAATAAAAGAATGTTTGGTAAAATAATAATAGCGTTGACTCAGGCCATAACAAAAGAAAAGGAAAATATAGTACAGGGGGTAAAATAACAACTTGGACAAATAATGTACAAAATGTGAGGAAGTTTGCAAATAAAGAGCTGAAACCGATTGAAATGCAGTAATCAGCTTCAGTAAAATCATTCCACAAGCTCAATAAGGAAATGTATAAGCATTCTTGAAGAGCTATAAGAAAAAGAGCAATATTTATTTAAGAATTAGCATTCTCTATCTACCTTCTCGCTTGCGAGCTTCCTCCTCTTCACGCAACTTCCTCAGCCTTTCCTCTTCAGTCCTCACATAGAATATTTTCTTCCTATTAGCTTCCCTTTCTTGTTTTCGGGCCTGAATAATTTGATTGATTCTTTCTTCTCTCTCTGTTCTCAGCCGGTCAAACTCAGCTTGTCGGCGGCTCATTACTCTTTCCTGGAATATCATCTGTAAATGATAACAGAAACAAAATTAATTCCAAGCATTGATGGCAATCCTAAAAATAGCCATTAACAAAAACAGCATCCTTACTTTGTTTTCCAGCATCCGAGACAACCTATTCTTCTCCCTGAGGTCACCGTCATGGCGCTGCCTGCTAAGTTCAATCTCTAGCTGCAACATTGATAAAAATTCACACATTAAACTACATGGACAAACCATATTGGACAAGGCTAGAAGAAAATTATTCCCTTACACAGATAGATTAATGACCCTTCTATTCAGCTTTTGAAGTGCATGCGCTGCATACATAACAGGAACTTAAAAAGATACCTGCTGCTCATGTTCATTAAGAGCCTTCTCTTCCACCAGGCGTCGTTGGAAAGCAGCCTCAATCAATGGTGCTGCCTCCTCTCTCTTTGCTCTTTCCAAATAATCCATCGTTTTAGCTAGTTTTTGTAATTTCTTCTCCATTTCCTGCCTCTCCCTGAGCTGCTCGCTCAAAGCCCTTTCCATTATAGTTTGTTTCGTCACTTTCTCCTATGAAGACATGGAAGTGTCAATTTGGGAAAATTAAATCCCTACAAATGAAAGCAATGAAGTTACATCATGAACTTACTCCTTCTAAGATCGGCTTTTTTCCCCCCTTCCTTTTACTTCGCTTGTCAACATCCTCAAGCAAAGCCTGTGCTTCTTCAAGTTCTCGCTGCTCTATTTCCTGGAGGATCCTTTGGTTCTTTCGTTGCTCAATCTCAGCTGCAAGCCTCTTCTGCTCAGCCTCCTCTCTTTTCTTCTGTAGCTGCAGCCTTCTTGTCTCCTCTTCTCGTTCCTTACAAAACAGAGAGATCCAATAAGATGATAGTAGTTTATGGTTAATGATTGAACTTTATGCATAGCAGTTACCATGTGCATACCATTTCCAAAAGTTGACGTTCTTGTTCTTCCTTCCTCTTTTCAATAATTGATTTCCGAGCAAGCAGTCTTTTATGTTCCTTATCCACAATCTCCCCCAATCCAGGTAAAATCTCACCTAGTTTTGAAGATTTCTTTGCTGGAGGATATATCAAGGCCCTCACTTTATTTAAGGATTCCGCAAAAATTGCAAGATGGTCTCGCAGTCCATCAGATTCAAGACCCTTGAAAGAGACCAATCAATGAATGTAATCATACTTGAATTCAAACCAACATTCATAAAAAAAAACAAAGGCAAGACAAACCAATTGGAGGTATAAATGCAAGAACTAACCTAGCATAATAGTTTTTTCCACAGAGAAGAATGTTGTGTGCAAGGAGGCAAATGATAGATAGAAAGCAAATGATAATCTATAATATAAAAAAAACAAGCATAGATAATAGAACATACCAAATTATTAAACAATATGACGCCCTTTGTATGTTCAACTTTCATAGCTAAGAAATTATGTTTCACAGCATCAACAGAAATTTTCTCGACAACAGAAAAGTCAAGAAAGGGGATCATCTGAGATAAACTCTCAATTTTCATCATCTGATACACCTGTGACACCTGGAAAATCACGGAGAAGCATAAATGACCAAAGAAGAGGATGGAGATCTCAAAGTAAGAGACCCATAAAAAGTGGGTGAAATCTATGTACCTGCTGAAGCAGCCTTAAAGTAGCAAGCTTTTCAAGGGCAGGAACATATTGAGACAGTTGCACTTCTGGCACAGAAGAAGCTGAAGCAATTTTTCCCCCAAGTTTTGAGATCTTGGATAACAGTGGCTGTACCTTTGCTGCAAGATCTAGGGGGAGAAACTCATTCTCCAGAAGATGATAAAGATCTTTCACTTCCTGTGTAGCACAGCTCAATACCCCCTTGGAAATCTAAAATACAATCGAAATAATGAAGAATTAAGAGAATAAGTCTATATTATACTTTCACAGAAAGACAAAAAAAAAAACAAAGAATAACTTTTCAAGGACCAACATGTACAATTATGTTGCACTTAACAGTTAAGATGCAAAAGTTCATGCTGTGATTCTTGTTGGAAAGGTGAGAAAAAAGATTTGCACATATCAGATTTAACTAAGGCATTGTTACTTAAAAAAAAATAAAAAAATTTAAAAAAATTTTTAAAAAAAAACCTCAAACAGAAAGGTTTCTTTATTTGCAAACCCTCTATCAAGTGAGGCAGACAACGGAAGTAGATAGAGCAACAAAATGAAAGAAAAAATCACTTACCAGTTCTGACAGAAGGGATGGCCTTGAAAGCTGTATGAAGAACAAATAATGAGAACAAAGGAAACAATCAATTACAACAATGCAAAATTTAAACATACATACAAATAAGTACTGAAGGTTAGCCAAGAGTTAATTCAATGGAATAAATCACATTACCGCTTCTCTACTCTCAGGTTTAGGGTCTAGATTGAATCCAATGAGATTAGCCATTCTCAAGTTGCGCTCTTTTTCATTTTCAAGTTCCAGGTGTGATGCACTTCGTGTGTGGTCATAGGGAGCCACTGCCAGAGCAGCCAACACAACAGAAGAAGCTATCAACTGTAAATCCTTCTGGCTTAGGTTTTTATTGAAGCTTTTCTGAAGTGTAAAAAGTTTGAACCATGCATAAGCATGATAAAGATGACTCGATGAAATCCAGAAAATCTCAGTTAGCTTCGCATAGTAAACCACCATCAAAGATGGCTTAGGAGTCTTTTTGACCATGCACATTAATCCATGGATATCCTCAATGGACCGAAAAGCTTCCTGCACATGGGAATTGAGAAATTAATGGCAAAAAGAAAGGCAAGCTTCACAATAACAATGATACAGAAATCTCTTCATGAAATACTATGAACCCTAGGTCCTATGAACATCATACCCTTTGGGATGGTGCAACTATAGGTAGAGGAAAAGCAAAATTACCCACACTATAGAAAATTACTTCTTCTTTTTGCTTGAAAGTCATACATATATTTTATTTGGCTTATTATATTTAGATTTCACAATAGGCTCTCAAATCTTTATTTATATTTTAAATATTAAACACATTTTCATGCAAAAAGTAAAATTGACATTTAGTAATTTTTTTAGTTCTGACATTTTTACTACAAAAATCATTGAGTTGTCCTCTATAATGGTGGCATCATTATAATTTTGTACCTATAAAATACAGAATCAATTGAATAAAGTACAAAATTAACTATTTAAAAAAATTTAATAATTATGAATCTGTAAAATTGAATGACACAAGCTCATATTAGGCTTCACTTAAAGTTTTAAAAATCAAGTTCTCAATTTTCAAATGGATAAAAGTTTTAAGAAAATATGTAATAGTACCATGAAAAAGGAACCAAAGAATACTAAAAAAACAAAAAATAACGAATACGGGTAAATTATTTGAGATAACCAGAGGCCAGTAAAGTTGGTAAAATATATTTGGATTCTAGCAAGTCATTGTACTTACTAGAGTGATGCCATGCATATTACACTGCATATTATTGGGTTCTAGGCCTCCTAATTACTTGTTGAATAGTTAATGTATTAGATAATTGTCACTTATTTTATTTAAAATAACATTATATTTATTGTTAACTATACAATTGCGTGGGAATTAAATAATTATTTATTGCATAATATTTCACTTTCTATAAAAATGAATGCAGAGTAACAGAATTACACAACTCCACCAGAATTGTGCTAGATGAGGGTACCAAGGGGGATATAGTGAATTAGGTAACTATACAGCATGAACACATAATCATCAAGTCTAGACATAAATGGAGCAATTTATGTACCTGCCAGAGTTCAAGCTCAGTAGCAATTTTTAGTTGCTCAAATCGGGTATCAAGGTACAGCTGCAAGCTCTCTGGGGCTGACAGATCAGGCCGGTCCCTTTGATCTCTATATTTGTTGAGGTTTGCTAAATGGTTCCTGATAATCTCACATAGCCTTCTAAATTCAGTTGTCCTTTTGTACTGTTTGCAGAATTGGAAAGCTCGATGTGCTGTCATCTATAATTAATGACACCAGTCATAAGTTCCCATTGCCAGTTTTGTTTTAGAGACAATTTGATTTGAACATATATGCAGAGATGGAAAATAATTCACCTTAAACCTTAAGCATACATTAGTATAAAAAAAAAAAGTCTAACCATGTAAAGAAAGATGCTTAATATATCAAAAGATTTTCTAATTAAAGGGAATACCGCATATAGTGCCTCCAACTTTGAGTTGTTTCGTAAGATCTCAAGCACCGTTCTATATGTCTCCCACAAAAACTTGAACCAAGGGGTAACAAGTTCACGATCAGATCTATCCTTTCCTTTCTCTCCACTGACATAACTAAGCATCAGATCTTCTGGCCTCTTATCTGCTTCAAGGTCATCAACATCAAGAGCATCTTCTAAAGCTTGTGCCTGACTTCGTGCTTGTTCAGCTTTCTCAGTGGAGAGATGCATGAAATGCTTAATCACCTCCTCCAAAGAATTCACATTTACTTGTTGGCAGACTATACGGTACTGTATCAAACCATCCTTTGCAAATCTTCCCCTTCGCATATCAACACATAGCTCAACATATTTGAACATAATTTTTTCCAATGGCTTTTGCCATGCTCGATATCTCTTAGAAGTTATCAGATCATGCAGAGCTTGCAAAGCATCTTGCTTCTGCCCCACATTTATCAATTCTGCAACAAGCCAGTTATATTGATATCATTACTTCCTTAAACATGTTCAGCAAACCACAAACATCCCAAATCTTAAAATTACAAAAAAATAAATAAATAAATAAAGGAAACCAAAACTGAAACATATGTTACGAGAAAAGAAATTTCCACTTGAAAACAAATTCTCAACGAAACCGCGGCATATCAACCAAGCAGTGATGGAAACTATTGGACACTCGACTCAATAGAAACCAAAACTCATAACTCACCTTCCGCTCGCTTTAAAGCGTTCTCCGGTTTGGCATAAGTCGCCATCTCCAAGCAAAATTTCGAGCTGTTCAACAAAAAACACAGTAAGCAAATATCAAATTACTATTCATCACAGACATAAAAATTAAAATCGATAATTAAACGAAATCAAAAAGAAACAATAGAGGAACTAAATCAGAAAATAACAAAAACAACCTACAAACTACGAAAAAACGGGAGATTGAAAATCCAAATAAACGAAAATAAAGAGAAATACACAAAAACAAAAAAAGCACATTCAATTAATAATAAAGACTAGCGAGAAGAAGAACAACAACAAGAACATTACCGATCAGCAGAAAATCGTGTGCGCGCGCGCGCGTGCGTTTGTATGGAGAGAGAGAGAGAGAGAGGGAGGCTAAACAGGAAGAAAGTGCCGCTCTCTCTGGCCGAGAAGTTGAGAGAGCAAAGCGCAGAGTTGAGTTCTTTTTAGGGTTTGTTTCAAGCTAGACCCGGGCTATCCTAAACCTTCTCGGATTTTGTTTTGTTAGGTAACTATTTGCACTTTCTAGGGCTTTTAAAAGATTCGCTTTTATATTAACTTGTCCGGATCCGGCCCAAAATAACTAAACAAAAAGGATTTAATAACAATTTGGGCCCATGTAGAACTGAACGACATTAATTTAGATTGGGCCATTCTCATTCTGATGCTTTATTAACAATTTTTGACACCCTAAATTAGAAATAATAAATAATAAAACTCAAAAGTGGCCCATATTTATTTTCAAAACTCAACTTTATTGATTTTTTTTTTAGTGTTTCGAGGAAGTTTCGAACCTGAATCTATTGTCAGACTTTACGTACACTTACCATTAAGTTATATCTTGACGTAAATTTTATTGATTTTTTATTTACAAGTAAGGCAAGCAAATCGTTTGTTATTTTTCTTCCAAAAAAAAAAATTCTTTTAGTCTAATAAGTGTTTCACCGTCATAAAAATTGAAATTTACCATAATATTGAAATTGAAATGAGGAAAGAAGAAAAATTACATTTCCCATTAAAAAAAAAAACTCTATGATATTTTTCTTTATTAGAAAAATTTCAATAGTGATAAAGTTTGATCTCACAATTTAATTGAAATATTTATATTTTTTATTTTAATATTATTTTATGATCAAACATTTCAATAATTAATCGAGAAATACATGTTTTATTGAATATATACACCAAATAAAAATATGGATGAATAACTAGTCCATAAATAATTTTCAAAACAAGAAAAAAAGCCAGTCAAGAAGTAGATTAACTAGATGTGCTCCATTGTCCACTCCATGATGTTATCCAATTGAAGATATGGATGAAAAAGGAGTGGGGGAGTTAGTGGGAATCAAATTTTAACTGGCCTAACCTTCTATCCAATTGACTGATATACCCTTCTAGAGGATTTCATTCTCAGGTCAGGTGAATTTAAAACTCCATTTGAAAACAAGAAAATGGGATAACATGTAATCCCACATTTAAAGGAACTTATCCATCACATATTTCAGTTTCTTGATCATTTCTTCAAGCCATAAGCATCAATGGCGAATTTGCACCTATACTTCACTTAAAGAAAATATGATTGAAGAAAATCCTGACACTTGCAATAGAAACTCAAATTCCTATTTGTTTAGCATCACCATTTCTCAACCCAAGATTAGAATCAAGATTCCAAAACTGCTGGCCAAGACCATGCAAAAAAGAAGTAATGGTGCCAGTAATATTGATCATGTCAAAGAAAAGAAAAAAAAGTGGGGTAAGTTTGGCTCCATCTTCTCTAGCATCTTCAACACCAAAAAATCACCAAAGGTTCAGAGAAACGATGACGACAATATTAGTACTGATCATCAAACAGGTCCATCAGAGGCAAAAATCCTGAAAAGGGTAGATCAGTATTTTGCTGTTCTTGATGATCATGACTCTTCATCATCTACTTCATATTCATTCAACAGACTCTTGCAGATTGAAGATGAAGAAGAGGAGAAAAGATCAAACAAGGAAAAGAAAGGAAAGAGTAACAAGCAGCCAAACAAGGCAGAGAAGCATCTGAAAGTTTCACCATCCCTTTCGAGATTGTTTCGCAAGAGTACAAGCTGCAATAACTTCATCAAAAGCAAAAACCATAACATTAGTCCGACAAATGTTGGGAAAATTGCAGAAGCAGTGGTTGGAGGACAGGCAAGTAGAGTAGCATTCAATAGAAGCACCAGTGATACAATGAACCTGCAACAAGCTCCATCAAGGATATCGACAACTCACCGGAAGTTGAAGATGGCTCAGTCAAGTAGTAATCAAGAAACATCAGAAAGGGAAGATAGAGGTGGGGAGCAGCAGGAGCTTTGCAAGAAGAGGATCCTAATGGGGGAGAAGTGCAGGCCACTGAGTTATTCTGGCACCCTTCAATATGATAAAGATGGGACTTTGTTACCAGATGCCATTCCATGATACAGAAGGCGTAGTGTTTGTGTAGGCTTTATGCGTTTCATCTGATTAACATTTTCATTTCAATTTCAATACTTTGTAGACACCAAATGCAATAAAAAGGAATCACAATCACAATTGAGCTTATTTAAAGGGTAAAACAAATTATCAATACAGTAACTGTTTCAAAGAGTATATATCACTAGGGGAGTAGGGAAAAAAATCAATAACTACTTCTAACTACACATTAATATACAAGAATGAACAACTCTAATCATTAATGTCCTATCTTACCTTTGATAAGGGGCATATGGAGACTAGGAACCTAAATTCTATGTTGGGAAATTACAATGCAACCTATGTAGAGTACAAGGGATTTCATCTCTGTAACTGATCCGGCGTGTGGTTGCTTGTAGTGGATGATGATGTCGTCCTCCCATTTAGCACACCATTATCTACAGGTGGAGTTGTTCCCCATTTTCCTTCCGATTCTGTGGGTTCCATCACCTTCACTGATCCATCCGTCAACCCTATTGATAATTGGTTGGGTTCTTGCGGATGTGCAGCAACGACGAGAGGGTAGACTGATTGACTTCTACAAAACAATACAGAGAGAAACTGTTTTACAAAAGGGGGGAAAACTTAAACTTACTCCATATAACTTTGCTAAAAGCAGGCATAAAATACACACACACACGAAGCATGAAATGTCTACATCTACCAGCACATGGAAACTGGATGATTAAGAGTTGGAAAAAGTAGAAGAGTTGAGATCAAACTCAGACAAGCCAGATAGGAAACCACATTACCCATTCAGGACCGCCTGAGATAAGTATGCTGATGAAGCAATACGGCACCTTAGTCTCAGGCTATCAGCATCAAACACTCCAATGTTACCATCACAAAAGGTAGCGTAAATTAATTGGCTGTTGCAAGAGTACGCCGCATAAGATAGGGGTGCAGACAATGTATCCTGTGGTAACCACTGAAAGGGAAAAGAGTATAGGAACATCATAATCAAATCTTATAAGCAATGAATGTCAAATATTTATATCAAAATCCTACCTGTCGGACACGTTCCATCTTTGATGCATCATATATTGCCAATTGGGTCTCATGAACTACCAATAATCGGGTCTGATCAGAGTGGAACTGTACTCGGGTTTCCCCAACAGGTGCCTTCCCTACTGGAATTTGAATTGCAACTGATTTCCTTTTCTCCCATGTATCAATACTCCATACACAAAGCTGTGCCATAAAGACCAAAATTGTTTTACAAACTAATGGGTACATATGCCATTCAATGTAAGACTTCAATTTCAATTAAGACAGACATATTGCAGGAGTTAGGGAAATTTGAGTGCCACATGTAATGCTTGATTGAAATATGTTTGAATATTGCATGACTGGTATGATTCTTAGTGCCCCCAGGTGATGAGTTGGCAATTTACCATTGCCCTACAAACCAACCTCCCACTTCTCTCTCTCTCTCTCTCTTTCTCTCTCTCAACATCTTTCCTCCATCACATCAATAATATCCAGGACAATGACATTAATCTTGACTGACTGCTTATTTAAGCGAATGTAGCAAATGGACACGCAGGTGGATGTAGAGAACATATCTACAAATAGAGACAACAAAGCAGCTACAACTATGACAATATGACACAAAAACAAACCCATATATCATGTCTACATGTCATGTACTACCATAATGAGGGCCATAAATAAAATACAAAAGAAGCCATCAGAAAGCGCCCTCAGACAGTACTAGTCTGACTAAATTGCATCTGCATGTGTTAGCATATCAACAATTTTTCATTAGGAATTAGTTTTGAGTTGATATTTGCTTAGTTCTGCTAAATTCAAAGAAAAAAGTAATAAAATGGATAAGGAGAATAAGTATAAGAAAGGGCGACAGGATGCCCTCCCACTTACTTGAGCATCAGCGCCTGAAGAAACCAAGATATTAAGATTGGTGGAAAAAGCTAAACCAGTTATTCTCTTCTGATGACCCCTCAATTTTGATTTCACCTAGAACCAAAGCACATACATTAGTTCAGGTTCTAGGAGGGGTAAAAATCCTTGCAGGAAAAGATTGAATATCTTTTTGAGCTAGTAATCACCTCATCCACTCTAACATTATAAATGTGGATAGCTGAATCCTCCATTCCGATGGCAATTATATTATTATCCTGAGGATGGAATGCTAGGAAAGTTGAAGCAGGAGGAGGAGACATGAATGTTGTCATTACCTGCCAACCAGTCATTGACTGTCAACTAAATATGATGATAAGGATACTAATACTAGTAATAATTGTTGGACATGCATCAAATACTACCTTGAACGTCATCATGTTAAACAGTGAAACCTTTCCTCCAGCAGCAGACATTACATATGAGTCATTCTTTGAAAGTGCTATGCATGGGACTGCTTCTTCAAGGTTAACGCCTGCCACATCATTGGCCATAAGAAGACCACTGTTTGGTTGCCAATGCTGCGGAACAGCACTAGCAGTGGCCTTTAAACATTGACAATGTAAGCAATTTATTCAACAATGTAAGAAATTGAAACATAAAGGAAGCAAGAGAAACAGTTGAAAAGAACAAAGGGGAAAGAATGAAGCAGAAGTCGAAATACTATTCTTAATAGGCTATGTACCTTTCCTGTTGGATTCTGGTCGTTGCGTGTCCACTTCCAGAGCTTCTGAATACCATTTGACCCAAGTGCCAAAATGCCAACACCAGAATTTGTGTACAGAAGTCGAACAACCTGGACACAAAATAACATTACTTTAGCACTACCGAGTGGAAAATCATTCAATAGAACTCAAATTCAACAAGGAACTTGATAAACCTTGCTGGAAGTATCTCTGCTGTCAGGCAAGGTAACTAATCGGCACTCGCCAGAATCCAAAATTTCAGCCAACTGCCATGGCTTTGTTTTATCAATTACATCATCCACAGCTCTGGGCTTTTCCATGTTTCTATTCATGGAATCAACTCCATTCTACAAGAAAATTAAAAAAAGTTAAATCAACGGTTTGCCAATAAATGCAACCAAACAGCAGTAGTTAACAAAAAATAATCAGAAAAAAAGCAGCAAAAAAAAAAGCCCTAAACAGTATACCATGAATACATGTTTGATTTCCTTGAGATGGTATTGTTCATTTTACATGAAAAGACAAAGTCCAGATTGCATGAAATGCAGTATTAAATCATGGACTCGACATTTATCATTGACAAGTTCAGGGAGCACATTCTTTTAGGGAGAACAAGGCTAGCCCTTGTCTCCAACTTCTAGAGACAACAGTTTTTTTCAAACATGTCCAAACATTTTGTTTGCTCAGGCATTGGTTTAGCTACAAAATAAGAAGTCACAAGGCCACAATTAAATGCTTATCAAAGAAACCAATAAATGCAATTAATCTCGTGTAGTATTTCATAAAAATCAGAACCAAAACCAAAGTCCAGATTTGAAATTGTGTAGCAGGCATACAAGAATTGGAGAAGGCCTAACAGGAGAGCTTCTTTCCACTTTCAAATTGACTGGCGTGACATTTGTAACACCAGAAGCGCCAGAAACCTGATCAGTGAACAGAAACATCCGTAAGGAACTTACAATCTAAATATAATTCAGAAGAATAATCATGAAATAAAAGAAATCAGTGTAACCTTGATTGCAGCTGATTCAATAGGTGACCTCAATCCTTCAAAAGCTGGAGTTTCTACTGCTCTCAATGATCTTAGACCAGCAGTATTTGCTAGTATCTTAAAACCATTGTCTGCTGTAGTAACAGCAAGTAGATTTCCTTCCTTATTGAATCTCAAGCGAGGAAGACTCTGAACCAGTTGATACAATTAAGTGCCTAGTTTTACCAAAATGAGCATCTTGCACAAGAGCGCTAAAATTAATCAAATAACTAACCGGCAGTCCACCATCCGCATCTGTGCTTGTGAGAACATTGGTATTATCCATATCCCAAAACTTTATCTGGCTATCTTCACCTGCAGCCAAAAAGTGGTTTTGTGTGGTGTCAAACTGCACTACACCTGCAGTTGATTTCTTTCTGAACCCAACATAGTGCCTCTTTATCGCTCCTTCACTTTCGTTCCATTCAACTAGGAAAGAATCCCCCTCTTTACTTGTTCCACAAGAGAATAATCTGAAAGAAGGGAGCAGAAGTGACAAATAATTTGTTAAAAAGACAAAAATAATGAAAAAGGCTAAGTAAAATGGCACCAAAGATTTCACAACAATATGCCAAAAAAAAAGATCTAGAAACAATAAACAAATTATATTACAAGTTTAAATTAATTAAGGTTCAATTTTAATAATTCGATAATATTACCTACTACCATCAGCACTGTAAAGCATTGTAGTGCACCAGCGGCCTGGTGCATCATAATCAACTCTAGGTCCCACATTATCATATAGCCAGGCCTTTATCTTTCCATCAATAGCAGTTGCGAATATAAACTGCAAGTTCACAACTCAAAAGGTTAACGCCACTGTAACATGTCTTCTATAATTAATTTAACATGTAATTGATATTATACCACTAAAAAACCCTATTGGTAGACTGGCAGCACCACAAAGAATACGATTCTAGTGGTTGGCTTAGCTACAAAAAATATGGTGGAAGAAAAGGAGCAGGCCTAATTGGCAGAGAAGTTGGCACAGTCATTGATAAGGAATTGCAAAATATGCACCCTATAAATCAGTGGCATTACAAGTTTTAACAAATCAAGGTAATTATGGATTATTAGGGTAAAAATCTTAACAAGATTGTTATTGGTTACTACAGCTTTAGTTAGCAGAAATGGAGCCATGGATGCACAAAAATGAAGAAATATAAATGGTTGGATATGACATCCATCATAAGAAGTAGTACGCATTTCAATCGAGGTCTTAAAATAAGACAATAACTGATTAGCCCTTTCATTTTTCTGACATACCTGAATGCTTTCTTTATGGTGAGGACATATAGAATAAACTGGAGCCTCGTGACCTTCAAAATTAAATAATTTCCGTCCCCCTAAATCCCAAACCTGTTTCATGTCTTACATTAGAAACTCCAACTTTAATTATACTCCTGTGAAAATTAATGTTTTACCTTTATTAGCTTATCATCTCCACAGGTTACAACACACAGTTGTTTGTTTGGATGAGCAAAAGCCAAGTCATTAACACCCCCAACGTGAGCATCAATCTGAAATTTTTTTTTAAAAAAAAGGGCAAGTAAATCCTACAGTCACAAATTTTGCGTCACATGATTTGCAGGTATCAGAGCTCACCTCTAACTGCTGGCGTAGATCATTTGGTCCATTATAAGCATACAGGTGAACCAAATGCTTATTAAATGCAGCTCCTGTAGCATAAAAAACAATAAGATGACAAAAAAGCACCTTATGGTGCTAATTTCTTATTGAAGGGCACATACCCACAAGACTTCCATCAGAATTCCATGTTACACGGTTGACAGAAATTGGTGCATCTTTGACAAAGGACGCCTGCAAGAAACTCTCAAATATAAGGAGCAAAAATATTATTGCTTCAAATTCTAAAGTACTGCAATAGATGTATCCAATGCAACCCACAAGAGCTACCACGTGAACAATAAAGCATTCTCTTAAACTTTGTTATAAAGTCCATGCAATTCCCAAGAGAACTCAAGAAACGAATACTAGGAGAAAGTAGAGTTCCAATAAAACAAAGACCTGAAATTGCAGCGAACAGGCTGTCATTTCCCAAACTTTGAAGGGCTTTGAAACCAACCTCTCCCGAAGCCCAAGGTCCCACAGTGTAACTTCACCATTGGCAGAACCAACTGCCCAAGTGAGACAATTTGTTAGAGAGGGGGGGGGGGTGTGGGAGAAGCTAATCAAATTATAGTGCAAGTAAAAAAGATAACCATCATACCAAGAAGCAATGTATGATGAGAAGGATGGAAATCCATGCTTGTAACAGCTGAACCTTGATGCATGGTTAAAGCTACAGTCCTCGGCAGGTCATCGAGAGACCAAGATGCCTGCTGCCGAGATGTCGGATATGTGACCTGGAAGAAAGGTACAGATAGTCTACCCAACTTTAGTGGTGAAACAAAGAAATCAGACCTTAAGACAGTCCAAATGCTTAATTATGAAAATAATAATAAAAAACCATGAAATTATGCAAATGGAACAAAACCAGTTCAGACAACCTCCTCAATAGATTGGGCAGGCCGCAGACGTTTCATTAATTGTTCATGATCAGGACTTTGATAATCAACAATGCCAGGAGCTGTAGGTGGCGTTCTTGGCCTTTTCAAGACTGAAACTGAGAAATTCCAAAAGTTTGTTAAGCAAGAGTCAACTTCTTAATTAATTATTTAACAAATGAACTGTTATTTGTATAACAAAAAATCAAGTTAACTAAAACGTAGGAGTTTGAAGTTGTTTCGGCTTTTCCACATATTTCAAAGCAAAATCCACCACTCTAAATGGCAGCTTCATCGGAATTCAATAGCTAACCTTGATTTTGAGGAACAGGTATTGACGATGCTGCGACAACAGCTGCTTGAACAGATGAAGATGCAGAAGCATTTGCCATCCAACCAGCAAGTGCACCAGCATTAGCTGCTGCTGCAGTGGGTGGAAAGGGCTATACAGAAATATTGAAACAAAGTATTCAGTAATCAACTTCTGAAATTACACCTTTAGCCTGCATTAGAAAATTAAGATTTAAGATATCATACTCCATGCGCCCCAAGAGATGTATAAGCAGAAGGCTTTGCAACAGCAGCAACTGGAAGGTTGACAGGTGCAGGAGCTAGGGGACCATTTGGAGGTGTACAAGAATGATCTGTGAATAGAGTCTTAATATCTGGATTTGGTCTTGGGTTCTTGCATAACTGGTGCTGCCAGTTTAAACTGCAAATTTACAAGTAACCACATATAATAATAAAACTTCGAACAAGGCAATTATATAAATCATAGTAGCAACATGCAGGAGAAAATTATGCAAGAAAGAGTCGAATACTCTAACAAATAAAAAACATAACAGCTAAAGAGAGTGAGTAAGTGCAAACAAGATAGCTCTAAGGCTCCAAGTATCTATAAATTAAATTTATAACCATAAGGAGATGACTGATTATTAATATATTTATTGGGAAAACATATGTGCTATGAGAGTGAAATTTATTCAACTGAACCAAAAATGAAATAAATAACAATTTCATTAGAGAGAGAGAGAGAGAACAAAAAGAAGCTTCTCCTTCAAAAACATGTAAATTGTCCCAAAAAAGTGGACTCTAGCTTAGTGAATAAGATAAACTAGAATTTGCAATAAAGCCAAAAATAATAATAATAATAATAATAATAATAATAGCATATAAGCCTTAATCCAAAACTATATGGGATCGTCTATATGAGTCCTTTGCTTCCATTCCACTCTATTAATGGCTAAGTCCACACAAAACAAAGGTCAACAACAAAAAAAGTAGGTTTTCTTGCTGAAGCACAACCTAAATAAATGGTTTTATTGAAAAAAACAGAGGAAATCATGGCTGTTTATTTATCCAATGTTACATCAAACTTACCTTTGATTAATCAGCGTCCTCAATCTTGAAGGCTTCAATGTAGGAAAGGCAAGTTTATCTCGGAAAAGAGGGTTCGCTTCTATGAGCTTTTTTAGCTCTATCAACATTATGCTGCGAGCTGTTTTAGTATCACCATATTTGGACAGCTGCTCATTTTCCCTGTTATCATAACCAGGAGAAAGAGTAATATTTTAAACAAATTAAGTGGTAGTATGGCTATGGAGATTAGAACAGTTTGTTCTTTAACCAGCATAAATCATTGAATTAACTCAACAGAGATATTCATGATCCAAATGATGAGACCTCAAAACCAAACCAATTAGAAAGCACAGCAAGTTATCAAGTAACACCTGACTAGATAATCAAAATAACTTACCATGAAAGAGAATTACCTGAAGTTGCCAAGAGTTAAAAGCTGAGTGATTTCTTTGTACAATTCCTCATTAAATGTAGAGAATACTTTTAAATCATTCACCAAAATTTCTACAGCTTTTGCCTTGTCTTGCCTGTAATAGGTAATCAAAGATAACAAACTCACATTCTTTCAAAACAGACAAACTATATAGAAGTAACATAAAACAATCACAGTTCAACATACCCATCAAGTGCTTCAAGATACTTTTGCTTCCTGATTTCAAAGAATATCTTCATTGAATATCTGTTATCATCAACTTTTGTGAATCCCGATAAATATTTTTCAACTTCTTCCCATTCTCCAGCCTGAACTTTCTCTTCAAAGTACTTCATATTGAAGAAAAATCCCGATTCCTTCTCGAGTCTATGGAGAAAAAATTACTTCAGAAAATTTTCTCCAATCCATTAATTTACGAATTAAGTCACGTGGTTTAAAGTTAAACTTCCAATATTTAGATGCACAAAAATCCCTCCGCCATTCAACCATCTCCCTTAGTTTTAGAGATTTCTTATATTAAGAAACTCCTCAAACATTTGAAGTGTCCCTCATTTGGCATCATTAAAACACTTGTTAATCTGCCTCGGTCTCACTTGAAATGACACTGCCCCATTTTTTATAGAAGAGGAAAAAAAAATTCACATTCTTTTGACTGTCAGCACACCAAGAAACCCCAATTTAAGACTCCAATTCTCAGCATTTTTTATTATCCAACCCCAAGAGAACCAAAACCCCAGTACTCAGCTACAACTAATGAAACTATCTTAAACAAAACTTAAATTAGGATATAAATTTATTCATTTAACAAAAATAAACAAATTAAATACTATAGTCTTTCAAGTATTTCATAATTTCTCTCCTTACTAAACTGCACTTTCTTTCCATTAGTTTACCGCACAGCCCAAAGACACTAGTATCCAGAAAATATTTCGTAGATAACGAACAAACCATCGTTCAATTGAACCTAACACAACACCTACTTATACATATGCATAAAAAGAATAAATAAATACATATGTACACATAGATATATAAATATATGTGTAGGAGTATGTACAAGACAAAAGAAGGGGCTTACTTGTGCACAGACTCCTTGAATTTCTCTTCTTCAAGGAACTGGAGTATGAGAAATACCAATTCTCTGCTCAAAGATGACATGTTTGGAACTGCCAAATTCCAAAGCCAACCGATCCAGAAACCAGACCAGTAAAAGCGAAAAGGCAGGGAGCTTTCAAATGAAAATCCGCAGAAGCGCCAAACTCAAACAGATAATACACAAATCAGTCCCAAATTAGCAAAGCTAAGTCATGAATCTGAGCCTAATTCGACAAATTGGGGGCTTTCCTGGCTCAACTGAGCTCGAAATCCAAGGAGTTCTAGGGTTTCAAAGGCTGCTTTGGAGAGAGAGGAAATAAACAAGAGGGAGAAGAAAAGCAAAAGAAAGACTTCTTGCTATCTTCGATGCGTTGTACAGGCGTCTTCTTCTATATCCACTGACCTATCAGTGATAAGAACCATGGATTCTTGATACGTACGTGCACTTATATGAACCCACTTATCTGCTTATCATTACGTGAAGTGATAAGACGATAAAAGACGGTGTAGCGGATTCGAAACCACAAATTCAAATATAGTGAATATTCGCTACACACGTCCACTCGGTCCCCTCATCGGTACTGTCGCTTTCTCTTTTTCTTAATTTTGCATTTTATCGTCTCAAATCTCGTTTTCAATTTATGATGTTCTCGAGTTGATTGTGTAATTAGCACGCGCGCTTATATAGAGTGAGCTTTTGGCTAATTCTAGATTTTTGCAAGTGAAATTTGTTGGTGGCTGTCACAGTCATGCATGGTGTTTATGGGCGTGCGGGTTGTAATTAAATTAATGAAGCTGAATTTTGGCATCTGTTTCACTAATAATTCAAAATAATAAAAATAATTAAGTAATTCAAAATCAAAATCATAATGCTGGAGCTTATAGCCAACATGTTTCTACATGGCAATCATAAACCATTTGACATTAGTTGTCTTAAAAAACTAAGATAAACAAAGTGTTAAATTATTCTAAATCATTAAAATTAATATGAAAACTCTCATTTACTTACATTTTGACCTATCATATCTTCACGTTACTACCAGAATATAGTTTGCAATAATTTTCGATAGTCATTATGTAATTAAATTCACTAATTTCACCCGAAGATATATCTCTTTATATCTAATTCAAAGTTAGATAATTCACGTTTTGGTCATTTTTCATATGAACACTTCGCTTAAATCAAAGTTTCAACCATTCTTACTAAATAGTATTGCATTTTACTATTAATATAACTACAAGCATGCGGTATCAGGATATTGGGAGTAAAAATTAAAATTTATTTATTAATTTGAAATTTTAAAAAAATATTATCTTACATATATAATTATTTTAAAAAATATTTCTGATGATAGTTCTATTGTGTACACATCTACGTAAAATGTGTTTCGTTATAGCAAAAATAAATTCATGCAAAATGTGGGTTATCGTTAATTATGAAAGTTAAAAAGATGAATTAAAAAATAAAAACTATTTGATGTCCCTTTTGTGCAACTAATTACTTTAAACGCATAAAAAATAAATATTTAAATAATATGTATAATTATAATAAATCATTGATTGGCTGCATGTTCTAGTGTAGGAATTTTCAGAAGTTGGATGAACTAATAGCTCTATCTCTATTCTGTGCCCATACGAAATGAATACTCTCTACTTGATGAAAGTGAAGTGTCTTGAAGAAAACTGAAGTAAGTCCGATGGTGTCGTTTTGCAGCTAAGGAACACGTCTCTAAAAGACAAAATGAAAAAGAAGGATAGAAAACTCATTAATTATCATTAATTACAAAATTAGTTATTTTCTATGACTAATCTGAATAACTAAATTGAAAAATCCAACTAGATTGATTTGGTTAAATTTTTTGATTTTAAGTAAGGGTTTTTTTGGTTGCTTAGTGCCAAACTCCGACAATTGAAAGCGAAGATGACCTTAAATATCCATTTGTGGACCGCTAATCCTTAATCCACTCTTTCGGACCGAATTAACTTTCTCCAACCGTCCGCTTTTTATCTTTTCATGCGATAAATTGATACAAATATCTCACGATATTATATATTTTTTACCAATATAATACAACTTTTTAAAAGCCATTATAGGGAAACACAAAGCGGGGAAGTGTCTGGTCATGTGAGGGCCCACTTAGAAAGTACCAGTTCTAGACGCCACATGCCTCATGTACTTTGTGTTTTTTAAGTTGCCACTTGAGTTCTCGATAAGGCGCGTCAAGCCCTTGTTTGGAGTTGGAAGTTGCGGATGGTGCGTAACAATGAGGATGAAAGAAAAGCTCTCTTGTTTTTATCAAGACGATTCTGAATAAGCTCAACCCGCAGTGTTTCATCGGTGGGGAGCACGCAGTACGCTATGCAATTTCCACCGAATTCTTTTTCGGTGCCTTCCTCTGGGCCAATAAATCGCGACTTTGCATTGAATATTTATATTAACCGAGTCGAGTCTCACGTCAACTACTCAGTTCACGCTCGATTTTAAAAATATTTTATCCAACGTACCTAACCAGTTAAGCTGAACTTGTGTCTGTTTATTGAATTTATTTAATAAATAAGTGTAATAATTTTTTTTGAGCATGAAAAGATTTTAAAATATAGATCTAATGATAATACATTTACGATTATTTTACATTTGAACGTGCTTTAAACTGTGGCATAATTAATAAATATTCTGTGTTTGGTAAATTCGGTATAATTATGAGGTGTAATCTCTTTCTATAAAATATATAAATTTTTTACCCTTTTAACAAAGTGAATTTTCATGATCAAATTTATATTTTTACTCTTACGAAAAAATTAAGATGACTTATCACTAAACTAATATTTTGGTCGTTGAATACATGGTTTAGCATGACCTTTCCACATTTGCTTTAATACGAAACCGACTTCGTTGGAATAACGTAACACAATTTGATTGAATCAACTTTTTTTTTTTTTTTTTTTTTTGACTGTATCAACTTAGCCAAAGGGAACAAAACTTTTCAATTGATCCATAATAAAATAGCACGTAGATGAGAAAGAGAAATTGAATTCGAATTCCTCTTTCTTTTCAGCTATATTCGAATTTAGGGACCATCTTCTAATTTTTATCATTTGATTATAAAAATTGTCTATTTTGCCTTCCCAAAGAGACTTCTTCAGAAATATTTTCACTTTTGCAATTTTCTCATACCACGGTTGGTGATCCGTGATACACCTTACCAAACACAGTGTTAGCTTTTTTTTTTTTTTTTTTTTAGTTTAGCTGAATGGATAGATTACGATTTAAGCTAAAGTGGGCTAGGATTAGCTTTAAATTGCATGTCAGAGTTTTATTTGGGCTAGGTCCAATTTCTCTGGGTTCTGTCGCATTATTACAATACGATAAATTCCATAGCCCAATCTTGTCAACAGCGTAGAACCAATGTCCAAAGGACAAGGCCCAAGAGTGTGAAACGTGAAAATATGTGGATCCATAGTTTTGTATTTGGGTCTATTTTATTGGATTTAATATTTGAAAATGCCTAATGACAATATATATATATATATATATATATATATATATATATATATATATATATATATATATATATATATATATATATATATATATATATATATTTACATTTTTTACAAATTCTTCTAATTTTATCAAATAATAATTACAATCCAAATTAAGTTAATATAAATATTAAAACTAATGATGTCTTCTTGCATATAAGTTATAACACGTTGGCATTGACAGAAATATTTCTAAGAATATCTTCAATGCAATCGTTAATTGCACTAATTTATTTGCCACGTCTAAAAAATTAAAAGTTAAAAATAAAAATTTTCTCCAACTCTATAGTCCGTTTTGTCTGCGAGTCTGATGTGTCAAAAAAAAAAAAAAAGAGACATCGTTTATTATGCTCTCTATTTTTAAAGGATCGGTTAAACAGTGTAACTCAGCTTTTTGTTCTTTTTTTCCTTTTTTTTCTTATTTTTTTATTTTCCTTTATACTTTTCCTTTAATTACGCTTAAACTTCTTCTTGTGTTCAAATTGATTTATTCTTTATGCATTGGAGGACCATTTTTAAAATATAACATCTACAGATACACGTTCAACCACATTATTATCCACAATTTATATTTAGTAAAACACATCATTCACGATCTATGGTTGCATTGGAAATGTTATAACTACCAAATAAAAATTCTACCTCTTCTGATTGATTCGGTGTCATAGCCCTCCCCTTGGTAAGTATTGTCCGCTTTGGGGCGTTACGTATCGCCGTCCCCCTCACGGTTTTGTCCCCTCAGGCAGGCTTTGCAACCCGCCCAAAAGGCCTCAACCATGTTCTGGAACCACCCCTCTTATGTACAGGACCACCCCCTCGTACTTAACCGATGTGGGATTTGCCTAAGGTGTGCTGGCCTTGCCACATACACCCCCCCTTGGGGACTCAGCGTCCTTGGGGGACGGCGATACGTAACGCCCCAAGGGACAAAGCCGTGAGGAGGAATGTAGCTAGTAACTCTCCAAAGCGGACAATTCTAACCAAGGCAGGGCCCACACTCTGAATTGCTTAGGCGCCTCTTGGAGGAATGTAGATAAGAACTCTCCATAGAGGACAAACCCGTGAGAGGGAATGTAGTTATCAACTCCTCACAGCGGACAATACTTAAGTAAGACAGGGCCTACCAAGTGGACCACTGAATTGCTTAGCGCGCTCTTGGGGGACGGCGATACGTAACGCCCCAAGGGACAAAGCCGTGAGGAGGAATGTAGCTAGTAACTCTCCAAAGCGGACAATTCTAACCAAGGCAGGGCCCACACTCTGAATTGCTTAGCGCGCTCTTGGGGGACGGCGATACGTAACGCCCCAAGGGACAAAGCCGTGAGGAGGAATGGACAAAGCCGTGAGGAGGAATGTAGCTAGTAACTCTCCAAAGCGGACAATTCTAACCAAGGCAGGGCCCACACTCTGAATTGCTTAGCGCGCTCTTGGGGGACGGCGATACGTAACGCCCCAAGGGACAAAGCCGTGAGGAGGAATGTAGCTAGTAACTCTCCAAAGCAGACAATTCTAACCAAGGCAGGGCCCACACTCTGAATTGCTTAGCGCGCTCTTGGGGGACGGCGATACGTAACGCCCCAAGGGACAAAAACTCAAGAACACAAGCTCGAAGCATATCCTCCAATATTTGAATAATCCTCTCAGATTGACCATCTGTCTGAGGATGGAATGCAGTACTAAAATTCAATCTAGTGCCCAGGGCTTTCTGTAAACTAGCCCAAAATCTAGATGTGAATCTTGGATCTCTATCAGAAACAATGGATACTGGCACTCCATGTAGTCTAACTATTTCACCAATATACATTTCTGCCAACTTTTCTAAACTATAGTCTGATCTTACAGGTAGGAAATGAGCACTCTTCGTCAATCTATCTACAATAACCCAAACTGCATCATGTTTCTTCTGGGTAAGTGGAAGTCCCATTAGAAAATCCATAGTCACTCTTTCCCATTTCCATTCTGGAATCTGAAGTGGATGATGTAATCGTGCTGGTACTTGATGTTCTGCCTTGACTTGTTGACACGTTAGGCATTTAGCTACAAATTCAGCAATATCTTTCTTCATACCATTCCACCAATAGTTCCTCTTCAAATCCCTATACATCTTGGTCCCGCCCGGATGCATAGAAAATGGAGAATCATGTGCTTCCTTCAAGATGAGATGTCTCAAATCTAAATCTGACGGAACATATAACCGGTCCAGAAATAGTAATAACCCATCTCTACTGACAGAAAAATCTGGTCGTTTACCATCTTGTGCCTCTGAAAGATGTGGCAAGGCCAGCACACCTTAGGCAAATCCCACATCGGTTAAGTACGAGGGGGTGGTCCTGTACATAAGAGGGGTGGTTCCAGAACATGGTTGAGGCCTTTTGGGCGGGTTGCAAAGCCTGCCTGAAAACAAAACCGTGAGGGGGTACTCGTACGGGCTGGAGCCCCAAAGCGGACAATATTGACCATGGGCTGGGCCATGACAATTGGTATCAGAGCCGACCCTCGTTCCTCTGGCCGGTGGTGGGGCAAACCTCAGCGAGGACGCTGAGTCCCCAAGGGGGGGTGTATGTGGCAAGGCCAGCACACCTTAGGCAAATCCCACATCGGTTAAGTACGAGGGGGTGGTCCTGTACATAAGAGGGGTGGTTCCAGAACATGGTTGAGGCCTTTTGGGCGGGTTGCAAAGCCTGCCTGAAAACAAAACCGTGAGGGGGTACTCGTACGGGCTGGAGCCCCAAAGCGGACAATATTGACCATGGGCTGGGCCATGACATTCGGTCGGTTATATAGTGCTGAGTTTAAAATTCAATCACAAGAGATTTTAGCTGTTTTAGCTGGCTTATTAAAGAATTTCCTAGTTTGCACTAGCACATTATATATAAGAATTGTATTGATTCTAATGGTCATATTAAATAAATTTAAGATCAAAATTACATGTAACCATGAAATCAAAATATTAAGTATTTATATCAATCAACTAGTCATAGTTTGATTAGTTTTTTTTCCTTATGTGAGGAATGAGAGATTTTGAAATTGAATTTTTTTAATTATAAGTGTTTTTACCAATTTAATGAGTCTAATAAATGACTATCCTACTGTATAGCCCAGTTAAATATTTCATATTTTCACGTTTTATAAAACATTACAAGCGGTGGATGAAATTCTAAATCTAACATGGCCACCCAATTAAAATTCAAATGCTAGATTTCTCTCGATCTTATATTTAAATTAAAATAAACTTTAAATGTGTGGCGAACAATAATAATAACAGTAATAGATTAAAATTTTACTTACAAAGCAAAACTTTTAGTATACACTCCAACACCTACCAACAGAAAAGGCAAAATACCTTCTCCTCATTGACGCGTCCTTTGAAGTTTGAACACCTCGTCTCGCATGTCGTTATCCCGTGCACCGTCCCACATGTGATTGTTGGTTGCTACTTGGCGAGTTTTGATTAGTGAAAATTTAGGCGGAGATATCCCGCCTGATTACCGGGCCCATGCGATCACTTCAGCTTCTTTGCACCGACAGCGATTGCACGACGAGAAGAGGAGATCTCTTCCTTGCTTGTTGCGAATGGTAGTTCTTCCTTGCTTGTTGCGAATGGTAGTATTGGTAATTATAATATGTATTACATGCATATCGTAAAATGTATACAAGAGAGTTGAGACTTGAGAGACACACTAATATTGTGTAGCGCGTGTGTAGATTTTCAACCATCAACCAATAATGACTCATGAGTAGGAGGTACTTTCAAACTGATTTGGTCTTTTCCCTTGTTGATGTCAATCAATTAGATTTTGCAATACTTGTATTTAATATCTATTTAAAATTTTATTATCTAATACCGTTCTAAATTAATTTAAAATACTTTCAAATAAATAAAATATCCGTTCGAAATCTGTTTATAATAAATAATGAGCATAATAGTCATGATCAAACCCGTAATTTCGAATAATAATACCATCGTCTATACCATTTTCAAATCCATTTATAATTTACACAGTAATATCATTATTTATATTTATTTATAACAACATCATGCGCTCGTTAAATAGATTGGAGTGAAAATATTATAAAATATCCGTTTCGCTACCATCTCTAAACTATACATGCGATGTAGCTACGATGGAGTCATTTTCCATTATATTAAAATAGGGTTGCAAGCATTGCCGGCCCTAAAAATGCGTATATAATGTAAAGGGTTTGATAAGTGGTTTAACAACCAACATTTTTTAATACTACTTAAGTTAATACTTACATATTCTCATGCCAAAATTAAAGTTACGGACCGACCATTAATTAATGAATCTGAAATCGGTCTCGTCTTCATATTATTGGGCCCACTAGAGCAATGGTCTCTGTCTCTTTGAATCCTAAGTCTTCATTCGCGATCATCTCCAAAAAAAACCCATTATGTTGTAGGTGGACGTGGGTCCACCTGATCATTATCACTCAATATCCACAGCGCACTTTTTTTTTTAATATAATTTATTAATAATAATATCAAATATTATAAATACTATCTTAATTAATAAAGAATTTCCGGATAAAAATTTATGACCGATATAAATATTTTATTATTCGAAAAATTTACGTGATAAAAGAATACTAGTTACTGTAATTTGCTTTGTGATTCTTTTTTCATTTAAATAACTCATTAATTAATTTATTTTTTCATATGGAAACTCTATTGTTTTGTTAATTTTATTTCAGTGGATAAGATCGATGGGACAGAAAACTAAATTATCACATGGTGAAATTGAAGAGACGTAGTTAATGGATTTGTACAAAAAGGTAAAAGCCTGACCATCTTTAAATGGGTGCTCCTGTAATTCTGATCCACATGTTGCAATGTTTGGTTTAAAGATTTTTTCTGAAAGAAATCAGATGTCCATTGAACTGACTTCTGGTCCGTTATGCAATAATGCATTTGATTTTTTTTTTTTTTTTTTACAAGATTAAAAATTTATTTTCTCAATACATTAATCTATTTTCAAAAATTTAGGAATTCATCAAAATAAAATTATAATTAAAATTGTGAGTACACAATTTAAAAATTTTTTAATTAAAGTCTCAATCGGTATATTTCAATTGATTTCTCAATTTTGATAAAAATGCGATAATTGAAAGATTTTAAGCTTTAATTCTCTAATTAATAATATTATTTCGATTTATTAATTAATAACATAACAATATCATTTCTAAAAAAAAAATAATATTTCCTATTTATTATTCTTTAATGATATTCTAAATCATTCATATCACAGCAGTCATATGATACATGCAATCAATATTTATTCTTTCTAAATTTGGTTTTTAAATATTTTATTATTGTCTTATGATTATTTTTCCTCAAAGACAAATTACAAATAAGCCATAAAATAATCAAATGTATAGCTAAATCCATTATTCAAATATTATATGCATTATTGTTTAATGAATTCAAATTAGAGGCTGTCGGTCCAAAAAAGAAGCCACTGGCTGTATTGTAGCCATGTGTTAGGTTAAAAATGCCAGGAGAGAAAATTATATACATGCTCAATATTGCATTAATAAATTTAATTAAGATATTATAATGTCGTAATATATGTTGTTATTATTATTATTATTATTATTATTACTATTTTGGTTCGTTGGTTATTTATATAATAAAAGTTGTCATTTTTGGACATTCCATTTTGATCCTTTATAAAAATTAATGTTATGGTTGGTAACAATGATCACCCAATATTGTATTTCCTAATCATTTGATAATAAGTTTATTTCTACTAAATATTTATCTAATTCATGAAATATTATAGTATTCTTTAAATATAGGCAACTGTTACTAACTACCTATGTTGCCTGAAATATTTGGCATGCCAAGAGAATTAGACACATTAAAAACAATTAATTTATGACCATATGCAACCTGTAGGTTTTAATTAAAAAAATATTTAATCAATTTAATATATTAAATAAAATCGAGTGGATATGATATAATATTGTGTTAGTCAGAAAGATAAATGACATGAATCCTTGCAGTGAAAGGAACATAAAATTTTATGACAGCATGAAGAAAAATCAGTATGGATAAAAAAGTTGAAAAATACCTCTTAATTATAAAAAAAAAAGTAAAAAATACCCTCTAATTTTATAATAAAAAATGAAATGCCCTATAACAAAAGCAATTGAATGTTAATTGAATTAATATGCAATTAAGAATTTACTTTATAACATAAAAATAAGATATTTTAAAATTGATTAATTATTTTTTGATGTAAAATATTATTAGTCAACACAATTATAATATTGTATGTCAAGGTGATTGAAAGAAGAAGGTAGATTGTCTCAAGTCTTAACAATTCATTGACAGCTCAAAGCCAAGTGACCATTTGATAGGGGCAGATTGATCCTATAAGTCTAATGTTAGAAAAAAAGAACAAGTCAATATAGTACAAGTCCCTCTCAAATTTAATGAGGTAAGTACTCAGAAATTTCATTTTTATACATCTTCTTGAGAATTTTAGTTTGCAACATTTTTTCTTCAAGAAATGTTTTATTTTTAAAAAATCAATCAAGTCTACAATAAAATAGTATGTCATCTACCCTTGTACCTTATACAGTATTCGAAATTTGAAGTCTCTTGTAATTAAGAGAATTGAATTCCAACCAATTAATTAACAAAAAATAGAACTTCATAATATTGGGTAACCATACTTGACCCACAAAATAGGGTATTTTAATATATTTGTACCATAAACAGCAATATATATTATTTATCTATGAACATCCCAAGTTAAAAATTTACAGTTGCAGGGTATATAAATAGAAGAAAAGAATAGCAGAAAAGCAATACTAGAACGGTAGAACCAACCTTTTAAACCATAAAAAATAAATAAAAAGAAACACAAAAGAAAGATCGTTTTTAGTTAAAAAGATACCCCATACAAAGCAGAGAATGAGCAAGTGAGTGTGCGTACAAAAAGGCTTTTCCTTTGTTATCTTCTCCAAATGCAAGGATGAAAAAGAAAAAGATCACAACCCAACAAAAGAAAAAGAAAGAAACTTCTCTATTTCTCTTTCAATATGGATTGTGATTTATCTTCTGGTTCTCTCTCTCTCGAGTTCTCAGGTCCTCTTCTCAGGGTTCTTGCTTCATGTTCCGGCAGATGATGTCATCTTCCCGGCAAATACGTCAGATTCCTGCTCTCTGAATTTTTGTTTGTTTCTTTTTTTCCTGAAAGGTCTTCTCTTGTTCTTTAGTTGTTTTCATTATTTGAAAATTGAATTGTGGGTTATTGTTCTTGTTTTTTTCTTGACAAAATGAAGGAACAGGAACAAAGAGAGACATAATTAAGCTTTGAGTTTTTCACTTCTTTGCTTTGTGATAGATAGGTAGCTTAAATGAGCTGTTTTTGTCTCCTCTCTCTTTCTGGTAAAAGTTTCATCTGGGTTTGTTTGGTTTCTGGGAAAGTAGTGGAAACAATGAAAATGAGATCTTGAATACTAAACTCCGTTCATGTTGGATTTTACTTCATCTTAAGTAACTGATTGTTGTGTTGACACTTGAACACGAGCCATTTTTGATTGTTCGCTGTATGAGCTTTAGACAACATACATAATAAGGAAATTATGAAAGTCAAAATCTTCCACTACAATTTCTCAGCAAGAAGAGAAGTTAGTTTTTTTTTTTTTCAACTGGGAAAGAAAGGTTCGTGATTTTAGTTTGACTCCATTTCTATTACCATGTCTTGTCCAACTTCACTATTTTCCTCAATTTCTTGGCAAAAGAACAAAAAGCTCAACTCTTGATAAGTAAATGGGAGAAAAGATTGAGAAAAAACAAATGTGGAATACCTTATATTTGTGTAGATTGACAATCTTAACGTAATCCAGCCAATTGGTTGTAGTAGGTATGTTTCGGTCGGTACATTTTTAAATCTTTTCTTTGGATACAAGTGGTAAGAGGCAATTCAACTTTTACCCTCTTATCACATTTTCTCAGAAACCAAACGATAAACACTAACCGAGTGGCCAGTATAGTCTAATACCTAGGTAGGAGTTCTTTATTTCTTCTTTATTGTTGTTTTGCTCTTGGCTCTGCCACAAAATTCTGGATGCAATATTGGAATTCCATGTCAGATTGAATATTCTCTGCTTCGTTTTACAGTTTACAGTTTTGGTTTTTACTCTTTTTTTAAATTGTAAGATTCCTAGCTTTCTGAGTCAGATTATGTCTTTTGTTTCACTCACAGTATCAATTCAATGTACCTTAACCACCGTTTTCAAATAGAATTGAGTAAAAAAACTGCAACTAGGCTTCTTTTTTGATAATATTTTATCATTCTTTCACTGTGTTTATGTGGTCATTATTTATTTTAAACGTTCAGGTTTTTGAAACTACAAAAAGGTAGAACAATATCATCATATTCTGGTGCCCCGTTGATTCATTGAACTGTAAAATTGGCTATGGGGCATCTATCCTCCATGTTCAACGGGTTAGCGAGGTCGCTTTTGATAAGAAAAGGGAAGAACTATGACAGTGGGGATGGAAGAGAAGCTGCAGAAGAAATGGCGAAAGAAGCAAAAAAGAATGACTTGATATTGCGATCTTCTGGTTTCATAAATTTGGATGGTTCAAAGAATTCTGCCTCAGGTTTCTCAAAGAGAGGCGAGAAGGGAACGAACCAGGATTGCTTCATTATATGGGAGGTAAGTATACCATATTATGTGTTTCCAAGTTTGTATTCAAGTTTCCCTAATGGTCATTGCCAAGGATTATATGCTGTTACAATGAGTTTTCATGGAATTTTACAAGTTTTCTAATTCCTTTTCTATTTCTATCCTTTGTTTGACTATACATATATGTTATTTTGTATGCTAAATGTGATTTAGATGCATTTTTAGTGAATAATATTGTTCATTGTTTATATTAGGAATTCGGATGCCAAGAAGACATGATATTTTGTGGGATTTTTGATGGACACGGTCCCTGGGGCCATTATGTGGCGAAGAAAGTTCGGGAATGGATGCCATCATCTCTGTTGTGTAATTGGCAGGAGACCCTTGCTCAAACTTCGCTTGATCCAGATATCGACTTGGATTCAGATAAAAAGCATCAAAGGTTCAATATATGGAAGCATTCATATATTAAGGCTTGTGCAGCTGTTGATCAGGAGTTGGAGCAGCACCGGAAGATTGATTCATTCCACAGTGGAGCAACTGCCTTGACAATTGTCAGACAGGTAGGAGGAGCTTCTTATCTCCATTAGGTCCTTGAATGTGTTATGCTTACAAATTTTATGATTATGGAATAGGATAAGCCACAAAAGTAGGGAGAGAAGATTTTCATTTTATGCAAAATATACCTTTAGTATGCTATTATGAACATTATGCGGACTCTTAATAAAAAATTGCATAGTCTGCAATTATTGTGATCGTTTTTATGTCATGGTTGATACGCAATGTGTAGTAATTACATCTAAGTTTTTATTTTGTGTAGGGAGAACTCCTTTTTGTAGCGAATGTTGGCGACTCTCGTGCTGTATTGGCTACCACCTCAAATGATGGAAACTTGGTTCCAGTTCAGCTTACTGTTGATTTCAAGCCGAATTTACCTCGTTAGTTCCTTCCTTCCTTTCTCTTCCTATTAATGCAAGGAAAGAATTATCATTTCTTTTTGGATAACATTGACTCTCATTTTCTCTCAGAGGAGGCTGAAAGAATACATCAATGCAGGGGCCGGGTTTCCTGTTTGGACGATGAGCCCGGGGTGCACAGAATTTGGCTGCCAAACGAGGAATCGCCTGGACTAGCAATGTCTAGAGCCTTTGGAGATTATTGCATAAAGGATTTTGGACTTATTTCTGTGCCGGAAGTGACCCAAAGGAATATAACCAGCGAAGATCAATTCGTTGTGTTGGCAACTGATGGGGTATGTATGTACGTATGCATAGTAGTTCATTATAATAGTCTTATTAGTTTCCAACATCTGATATAAAACACGATTAAACTAGCTAAAGAAAATGCATTATTTTGCAAATGCTTTTGTGCTGGAAATAGATGGAAAAGATGAATTTGCATTCTTGATATAGGTGTGGGATGTGATCTCTAATCAAGAGGCAGTGCAAATTGTATCTTCAACACCGGACAGGGCGAAGGCAGCTAAACGTCTGGTTGAATCCGCGGTCCATGCATGGAAGCGAAAGAGGAAGGGAATTGCCATGGACGATATATCAGCTATTTGCCTTTTCTTCCACTCCTATCCTACTCTATCAGAGCAAGATCACCTTGTTAGTACCCCAAAATAGTGATGAGAAAATGTAAATGAACAGGGAAGTTGATCCCAACATGATTCTCAATGTAGCCATTAGAAAGGGTTCATATGATTAAAGTCCCAACATGATTCTCAATGTAGCCATTAGAAAGGGTTCATATGATTAAAGAATGGTCCAAATTTGGGCTCCGGAGATGATTAAAAATTTAAGTAGAGGATCAACACCTTGAAATAATATTGGAATCATTATAAAATTTTGAGATTAAGGGTTAATTAATCCTGATGTCTTTTTACTGTTTGAGTAGTAAAATATGGATTAAATTTATCCTATGTTAAGTGGGCACTTTGTTTTTCTTTCTTCGAGGAAATTGCACTTTTGATTACCGTTTAAAGCCATTTTTTGTCCATTTTTGTAAGGAAATGAAAGTAAATGTAAAAGACTTTTAGTTTAAAGGTAATTAGTTATGTCAATTTTAGTTTTCGTTAAGTAAATTATCTGTCTAGACTGGATTTATAGACACATTTATGGATTAAGTTAATGATTAGATACATTTATGGATTAAGCTAACGACTGTAAGAATTTTTTTGAAAAGTGTTCTTATTTTATCTTTTATTTTTCTGGTGAATGGTCAGAAATACTCTCATTTTAATAAAAACCTTTGATTTGGTTCGTAAATGTTGACTCAACTCGGATATAAAATTTTTTCTTTGAGCAGCGGGGACATATGACTGGTTGTGGTCATATTTGTATCTATATTTTTGAAGTAAAAACCAATAAATATAGCAAACTAGTATCTGAATAACAGGATTCATTACCAGCAACAAATTCCTTCCACTTTTTCCACAGTAATAAAGAAGAAATTTTCTTGCAAAGAACCGTGCATTTTGCTCGTCTCTAAGTCTTGACCTCTCCTTTCTAACCTCTCCTGTTTTATCGAAGACTTTTTCTCCATCTTCTGTCTTGTTTGTCTCGGACTTTATTAATTGCTTTCTATTTTCATTTCTTGGATTCCAAATCTTTATAAAAGAATATGTTTACAACAACAGGGGAACAACAACCTTCTTTTCTTGGCCGAATCAGCATCCGTCGAAATACCGTTATGGACGTTGCCAATGAGCAAGAAATGGGAGAACTCGAACTTTTCCAAAAACATGTCTCTGATCGCTTCGCGGATTTATTGTCTCCGCCGGAGGAAATTGCCGCCATTGAACCTCTGCTTTCTATTACTTGGTTAAGAAAACTTGTTGATGTTTTCTTATGTTGCGAAGCAGAATTCAAGGCTGTTCTTGTAATGGGTCATGATCCATCTCAAGTTTGCAAGCCGCCATTAGATCGATTAATTCCTGAGCTTTTTGATAGAGCCGTTAAAGCTCTTGATATTTGTCATGCAGTTTCTAATGGAGTTGATTCTATTCGACAATGCCATAAGTTAGCAGAAATTGTAGTCTCTGCTTTGGAGCATAAGCCAATGGCGGATGGAGAAGTGAAAAGAGCAAGAAAGGCGTTAAGTTCGTTATTAACTGCAATTGATGAGAATACGCATTGTAAAGGACCGGACAGAAGTTGGTCGTTTGGAAAGAGAGGAAATACAAATACAAAAGAAAGAACCCGTGGAAATTATCGATCTTTATCAATAGTCATCGCTAAAAATTGGTCTGCTTCGAAACAAATTCAAGCAATGTCTTCAAATCTTGTACCGCCAAGGGGTGCTGAGCCAACAGGACTTGCATCCACCATTTATGTAATGAGCTCTATTATGGTATTTGTTATGTGGGCTTTAGTGGCGGCTGTGCCATGCCAAGAAAGGAGTGGGTTGGCGACGAATATTCAGATTCCGCGACAATTGGGGTGGGCTCAGAGCATAATTGGCTTGCAAGAGAAAATTGGAGAGGAATGGAAGAAAAAGGAGAAGAAAGGGTCAGCTGGGTTACTTGAGGAAATGCAGAGGATGGAGAAATTAGCACAGAGTTTGATTGAATTTGCTAATGGGTTTCAGTTTCCGGGAGAAACAGAGAAGATGGAAGAGGTGGAACCGCAGGTGGCGGAACTGGCGGAGATTTGCGGGAAAATGGAAGTGGGATTGTCACCTTTGCAAATGCAGATTAGAGAGCTTTTTCATAGGATTGTGAGAAGCAGAGCAGAGATTCTTGAATTGGTGGAACATGCTATTAAAATTTCTCAACCTACAACATAATTTGTTAAAATTATTGATCTAAATTTTGCGTAAAATAGGTTTTTTAAATATAATTTTTTATTCTGCTTTTAAGTTCTTGATGAGTGTATGATCATTTACATGTTATAAACCTAAAATGTGAAATTTTCTTTTCACTTATATCTGAGTTAATTTCTTATCTTGCTCAGCAAATTCCGATTTTACCAGACTTTTTTACTGCTATTAAATTTTTACTGGGCCCACAATTTACAAACCGGGCCCACGAATTAACTTCGTTAATCAAAACGATGACCTCTCACAGCGTTTCAGCCGCGACAAGGCAATAACCAATAAGCCCCTCATCCTCTCCAGTCATCTGGTTGTTGTTCTTTGCTTCAGTCTTCGTCTCGGAGGAAATCAGGATAGAGAACTCTTGAGGTCAGGTTTTTTCTCCTGTTAAAATTAAAGAATCATATATTAGACATGGTTGTAAGTTTACTTGTCTTGGGAAGCATGTAAGGTGTTTTCTTATGGTACGCCACTTGTTTGATGAAATGTTTGTGAGAGAAAACTAAATTTTTTCAATAGTAAATAAGGGACGTTATTCACCATTTTTTCTCAGTAAATGTGAAATCAAGAAACAAATAAATTTATAATTTTAGTTTGTCTTTGTGGGTTGTTGAGCTTGTGAATTTATTACATGGATCCGATACTCTTAATTGATTCTGTTTTATGATCACTTTAATATTGCTGCTTATTTAAAGTATTTCCATTAGTGTAATCGGTCTGAACAAAAAATGTGACATGATTGGTGTCCATGCTGTATATATTTGTCAAATGGAGATTTCTTGCCAACATTGTTAAGATCCCTTTGTCACTTTAAAAATCTTTCTTTCCTTATGATGTTTATGGAGAGTATGCTTTTCCATTTCATTTTAACAGTTGTGGTATAAGAGGAAAAATTGTCATTAGAGATAATTATGGTTTGAATACTAATTTTGATTTTTATTGATCCCAAAAGTTATTGATTGCTTGATGGGGTTTCTGAGTGTGTATGTAGCATTCTTAGAGTCAATCTGGTATTAAGGTAAAAAAAATTTGCTTGCTGATAGCATCCGAGATGAGTGCTTAGTAGGTTTTTATTAATTCTTCTATTGGTTGGAGACTGATAGCAGTTTTCTTAGTTTATATGGTTGATGCAACTTTAAGATAATGTGTATCCTTCATGAAAGTTCATTTGGCACAATTTCTTTTCAAGTTAATAGAAAGTATTAAGATATGGAGTGAGAAATGAGGAACCTCATCTAGATGACTAGTAAGTGAACAGATTTCATGGCCAGTAAATATGTATTGACCATTTGATCCATACAGAAGCCTCAATGTACCAAGAGTTTAACTTCTAGTGCCATTCCTTTTTTTTTTTTGGGCGAGTTGGTGTAATTTAGAGCATAATAGGCATCACCTATTGCACTGATGAGGTAATTGTCAACTGAATATATATGTTTTTCCTCTATCCCAAAGAGGTTGTCGCTTTTTTTTTCCCCCACATAGTTTAAGAAAGATAATACTAGGTCGTTTTAATCACGCAATTGCAACTTTCAAAATTTTTATTTCACTCATTAGAACCATTGCATAGACAAGTCTGTGTAAACTTTTCCAGTTTGTAACTTTGTTATTTCTCTTCAAGTAAGCTAGGCAAGTTATTTTTATGGATAACCAACTTGTTTGTATATGGTTAATACAATTTTCCATTTTAACAATTGACAGGCTGAATCGGTATGTAATTTTATACTGTTGGATTTGTAGTTAATTGCTCATGAATTTCGGTTCTATACTCTTGATTCTATTGTTTATCAGTTTGCAGATAGACAGAGATGGTTATTCCACCCCCAGTTAAGTGGCCTCCTAGAGTTACAGAATATCTGAAACCCTATGTTTTGAAGATGCATTTCACAAACAAGTATGTGAGTGCCCAAGTTATCCACTCACCAACTGCAACAGTTGCATGCTCTGCAAGCTCACAAGAAAAGGCCCTGAGATCAAGCATGGAAAACACTCGAGATGTAGCCGCTGCTGCTAAAATTGGGAAAATATTGGCGGAGCGACTGCTGGTCAAGGACATTCCTGCTGTTTCTGTCTTCCTCAAGAGAGAACAGAAATATCATGGGAAAGTTAAAGCTGTCGTTGATGCTGTTAGAGATTCTGGTGTCAAGCTTCTTTAAATTGGGTCAAAGATAGTGTTGTTGCCTTGGAGTTTTGCTCTGTAAGATGTTCACTTAAGAAGATCAATGTTCAAAATACATTGTGTTTTTTATGTTGTTCTATTGTGATTGAGGTTCTATAATGGCACTTTTGACATTTTGATTGCGAGATCCAAATGAATATATTCATTTACAAAATGCATACCACTGCCTTCAATAAAAGGCAAAAGAATGTATGTACATCTAAATTTTCAAATTTTTTCTTCCTGCCTACAACAATATTTTACCTGCACAGAAATGTGGTACTCTATTGATCCTGTAAATGGAGTAATATTAATGAAATACCTGAGGCGATGCGTAAAACTCACTCTCGTTGAACACTGGTCTGAGATCTTCTTGACACATGAACTCCAATGGGAAGGAAACCAGATGACCCTTTATTGATTTTAGCTTGTCCATTGGGTTTATCACCTTGATTTCTCCACTGTCGTGATATTCAATCTTATCAGGAGCTATTCCTAAGTCAATGGTGGTGTGACTGAGTTTCTCCCTCCAATAGTTCATGCTTTGTCTCAGAGCAGCTCTGTATTCAACGGTAATGTAAAGCTATGTAAGTGAGAACATTATGCTTGAGAATTAAAGATCAGACGATCGTGATTTGAGTCTACCTTGAATGAATCAGATCATTTGGAAGACAAGCAAAGACATCTTGATAGATCTTTGTATTATCCTGTCAGAGGTATAGGTACTACAGTTAAATTTCCATAGCAGCAAAACAAAGAAAAACTGATAAAACATAATAATATATATATATATATATATATATATATATATATATGCACTCACCTTTGCAGTTGTCAACCATAAATCTTTATATGTTGTCTCCACTACAGGATCATTGATTTTATTGATCTATCGGAAGGAAAATGTAAAGAGTCATTTGCTGATTAAAAATATCGATAAGCTAAAAGAAATTGCACAGAAATAATGTGGAAAATAAGTTTCACCAAGTTTTATTTAGCTTTAAAACTAAAAGTAGCCTTATTGATGCTGAACTCTGGGAAGTTCGGGAGTCGATAAATGTTGATGAATATCATTCTTACACTGACCTCTCCTGCATTAAGACCAAGATGCTCTGACCACAGAGAACACCTCAAGCTGTGTGTAAATTTTCCAGCTTTCCAAGGTTCTCCATTCATGGATGAGTCAACAAACTCCTTATCTTCAATAACCACCCCAATCTGAAACAAAAATATTAGTACTTCTGTATAAAATTATGTATGAATAAATAAATTAATTAGAAATAGAAAGTGGAGCGCGTGGAAGACCTCTGAGTCTCTGGATCCAAGTAGACTCCTGTCATTAATATTAGATGATCCAATTAACGCAAGATGATCATCAACTATCATAACTTTGCTATGCACATACACCTGCATGAAGGTTAAGGAAAAAGAAAAACAGAAGGGCTAAGATGAGCTTATATAAATTTATTCCCGAGTGTGATTCTCAAAGTCAAGCATCCTATACATGTGTATAGCGTTGCTGATGAAATACAAGATAATACCTGACTCGTGGCCACTGGACCGTCCTTGAAAAGTCTTCCATATTTCCTCAAACCATAAAATGAAATGTAATCATGTGTTTTAGGGCCGAGATCTTCACTGAGTTTATACAATATTGAAGTCTTTTCTCTTGAAATGGTCCGATACTGCCAATGCATTATGGCTCTAACAGTTGCTGCCCCACCATCAACAAGGCCACCCTACCAATGACATTATCAACATAAGAGAAAAGGTGTACTTAAATTGGCAATTAATACAAAAGAATGAGAGTAACACCTGGAAGCCGGGTAAAAGTGGTATAACAACGATAACACGGAAACACTTCTGTTCTTTGTATGCTTGCAAAATACGCTTGTATAATGCATCCACAACACGGTTTTGTATAATCTCATCTCCACAAAGACCTGATATGAAAAATTGATTCTGGTAACAGAGTAGCAATATTAGCCTCCTAGTACACACACAAAAAAAAAGGTGTTCCAGACATCATGTTGGCAAAGTGAATTTAAATGTCAAAAAGTGTGACTATTTGCACAGCACAACAGCAAAAAATCATGATTCTGAAAAGTTTTGTAATTCAAGGCTGCATGAGGAAAAAGCCAAAATCAATTTCATTAAGTTAAGATACCTCTATGTAGATGAAATGTTGTGCTTTTTGAATGAGAGTACAGTAGGCATTATGGATGCTTTCTTCAGGTTGGCCGACTCCAGCAGACCATTGACTGACACTTCGGATAACCTATGCATCATATATATATTGTCATAATGGGGAAGAAATAAATAATACATTGACATGGAAAAAAAGGATACATGAGGGAAAAACGAAAATAATGATTATATGCATGTATTGCCTTGTCATTCTTCCTTATGAGTGAACTGTTCCCATGTAGAGAAAATATCATTATTCTGTGTCTATCCTACAAATTCCTTTTGAGTCCTTAAATTAGCTGTATGGCTGTCTACAAATGTAAATCTAGAAAAATGCATAAACACAGAAATTTATATTTCTCAAAATAATCTTCAAAGCATTTGCACTGGATGTCAAAGGTGTATCTAACCTGACAATGACATGGAATGCGTGGTCCAACTTGTCCATGTTCACCAGCAGAAACATGATGATTATCTTCTTCCAATGTTTCTGACCATTCATCTGATATCTGAGAGCTACTCTGAAGATCCAAAAAGTCAAGTTCATCCACAAGGTCCTTCACCGGTGAATCTGGAACTAAACCTTCAACTTTGGACTTCTGAAAGGAGAATATAGAACGTCCACAAAATCCAGTAGGCTGATCAAGAGTATCTTTAGTCTTGTATTCAGTGGTTAACTTTTGATCTACACTTGCAGGAACAGCGGCATCAGCTTCCTGAGGCAAAAGCAATGGGACATCTTGCAATGGGGATAGTGAAAAGCAATCCTGTCTTGCAATGTCTTTCTCGTTTTCTTCTGCATTCTTCTTTTCGATGTCCATGTCTTTACTTCTTCCCATGTAATGAGGAAGGACCATGTGGTGGTGAGGCATCAATAGTGGTATCGTTTTCTCATTTGGAGCTTTGCTTCTCTAAGAAAAAGTCAGCTGTCAGAAACTGAGTTTTTCTAAAATATATTATGCAAGATTCAGGTGACAGGAGAAAAACCTTAGCATGATTCCAACGTTGAACAAAGTGCCTGGCAACATCACGGCATGGTGGACCCCAAAGAGCACAATGGACATCATGCCATGGCATGCGTGGATATTTTTGACGATCAAGCTCATCTTTCATAGCGTCCTCCCAAGAATTTGGTTCAGATTCTCTGGACAAACAATGTTCTGTTAATATTAGCACCTGCTAAGATTTAATAATCAACCCATTTGGTTTAAGAACAAGGTGCATTTGAGTTGAATTTGCGGTTCTAATGACACATAATACTCATTTCATATTACTTTAACAAAAATCGAGAAACCACCTTGGATTATAATAGTCCTTTCCTGCCCATATATGAGGAGGACAATCACCAATTCTGTGTTCAATAGTATCATATCGACCGAAGCATAAATCTAATCCTCCAATAAAGCAAATCTGGTAGTCAACAATTACAAGTTTTTCATGGTGTGACCTGCATACAGCAGAACTAATCAATGAGCATATCCTGGAAATGAAATCTAATTAAAGAAAGCATTTGCATAACTCCATATTAAACCATGATGAAATGTTGACCATCATTAATCAACAGAATGCATACCATAGATAGATGCCCGTTGAAAAATGGTTGGGGTAGCGCAGTACCTTCACATTTTCATGAATGTTAAGAAGCCTTTTCTTACTGTATGAACTGTTAATTTTCAAGGCAATAGCAACCTCCTTGTAGAGAAGAATATAAATCTGCAGTGACAGAAAATCTAAGTCGAAGCTGATAATATTTCATTACATGAATGTACAAGAGAAGTGATAACAATAGAGCAGATAATGATTTCTTTGGGAAATTGATGTTCCTCTTTGTTTCGTTGGCATATCGTGCAGCCTGAACTTAGAGATAGAAATTCATTAATTTTAAACTTAATCTTAGTTACAAGTAATGGGAAATATAATAACAAATATTCAAGCAATATTTTGAGTCAGATCCCCCCCCCCCTCCCACAACAATGCTATCCCTTCACAAATAGCTTCGTCTAATTAGGATGAAGCTGTGACGAAAGTTTCAAGTCCAACTATCAATCCTACTTATGTGAACCAAGGAAACTGATAAACATGCAGGCTGCATCTTAAAAAAAAAAAAACATAATTACCAGCTAATGATATGAGTACAGGATGCTCAATCTAACTATCTCTGATCACCATAGGTGCCACAATATGATCCAAACATTTCCTTAATGAAGATAATAATAAACTCAGAAACTATTTTCAAACAACTAGCTCAGTGTCAAATTTTAGGCAGCGTCAAAATACCCCATATCAAAATACAATGCATTAGGAAGAATGAAGAGAACTATTTGCACGGCACCTGAACACCTTGCTTAGCTTTAGCTTCTAGCAAAGAATCAAGCCGGGAGATAGAATGACTTCGGAAAGGGCGTCTTAGATAAAGCTCAGGGCAAAGCCACCAGCCAGTAATAAATATCTGCAAACAAGTTTTGATCATAGGGTCTTAAAACTAATGTTTACTCATATGTATCTACTGGATATTGTTTGCATGGAAAGAAGTGAACCTCTGACTTTGCATTCTCTATTGCAGAAGCAATTGCTTCAAAAGCAGCTTGCCCATCAACAAACCACTGAGCTTGACTCCCATCATCAGTTAAACCTCTCAGAGGACTAAATGAACCAAAGCGGTGAGGATGACACCAACCCTCAAGCGGCCTTAAACCAGCATCATTGATTGCAGCAACCCATTCTTTCACTTTACCACTGCTGGTAGTGCGTAATTTTATGCTCTTACTTCCAGAAGAAACCTTTTCAAATTCACAAGTTTCTTTTGTAAATGGACAATTAAAAGCAATTATGAACTTGAGCCATAAATAACTACTTGCGATTATTTCTTTTTAGACAAAATAAAACAATAGAACAGCTTACCTTGAAAGAATAACGTAAAGGATTGCGTTCCTTTATCTGGTTTGCTATATATACTTGAGATCCTTTACTCCCAGTTGAGGTTGGTAAAATATCAAACACAATTATATCTAATAATTTTGTGTCAAAATGATCTTCTAGCAAGGCCAAGAACCCAGGTTTTAAAACAGCCCACACCTGCACTAATATGAAGTGGAATAGTGATGCAAACTAAAGTAGCAAGTAGAAAATTAAAGCATTTTCAAGTTGCTCACATACATAGTATTATTGCTTTAACATGAAATTCTTTACTTTGCTCTTATATGATTCTGATTAAACTCAGATTAATTTAATGACAACAAAATGAATAACCTCAGTTCCCGTTTAAAAGATGTAATTACCTTTTCCCAATTGTCACTACAACAGTCAAACAAACTGCAAGGACAGCATCTTATATCACCATTGTCGGAAATGTTTGATAGATGCTTTGCCATCACATAACCTTCTTTCAGCTTTGGACCATATTCCCGTGAAAAAGACAATTTAGAGACCTCCAGAAATTTGCAGACCTACATTAATCTATCTCGTTAAAAAATATATATATGAAAGGGGAAAAATAAGAAAACATGCAAACATAGCTCATCCACAGAGTGTTTCCTGGATTCATATTTAGTTTGGTCTTGTTTAATCCCAATTTTACTCTTCCTGATAATTTTACTATCATAAACAAATGGAATTTTTTTGACAAATGTCTAAGGCAAAAGGTGTAGCATTCTCAATCTATTCATAACCTTTCTCACTGACATCTGTTGGGATGGAGGGCATTTCATGATTGGTTCCTCTTGTGTACTTCATTGTTTATGAATCCAGAAATTTTACTTCATTGTTTAATCCCACCAGATGTCACAAAGATTAACAAATCAAATCACAATAGAACCTCGAAAGGTGAACATGCCTAATCATGTGTGGATTTAAATTCTAAAAAGCTTTTTATTGAAGAAAAGCATCAAAGAATATAAAAAAGAATTTAATTTGCTCAGTGCTTACCTCTCTAGAATTTACAATATCCATGTTTCCTAGGAAATGATTTAGATAATTCTGCATTGCTACCTTTGCTTTGTCGATGGCCTGCTGCCCTCCTAATGCTGGACGAAAAATCGGCAAAGCAGCAACAGATGGGACATTTCTACAAAACAAAGCACTTCCTTAAAACTAAAACTACAATGATTAATTTCCAGGTTTTGTTCTATCGAAAGACTCCAAATGGCATGAGATTGTGATTATAGGCAATCACCTGTTTCTAACACTTTCTTCTTGATTCAAAGGAAAACCACCATCATCAGGTTCATCTTCATCTTGTACAGCTGCTACATGATGATCTACTATTCCTAAGCTATGAAGCCATTCTTTAACCTGTCAATAAGAAATTAGATAGAAATCAATACAAACACACTTTAAACAAAGCTCCAGCCCCAGAGCATTATCATGCTATATTGAGATTTCTAGTGAAGATGATTAAGGGCTTTTCTGAATTTGTTTCTAATAGTAGCTTAAAAGCTAAAAGGAATAGTTTTTAGAAATAGCAATGGACATTTTTGCAATTTGGTTTTTCTTTTAAAGGGACAAAAAGCTGATTTGGAAATAAACTCATATATATTAGAAACTTCTGAAAATAGCTAGAATGCGAGTGATCAAGTAACCAAAGTACTTTTATGAATGGATAAAAATACCCTCAAACTTAAAAAATTTTATAGTGGAAATGGGACAAACCTGTTCTTGTTTCTCGTGAAATTCCTCAATCATTGCACGTTTTTTCAAAGCAAAATGTAAATTAAGAACTTGAGAAGCTTTCTTCACTAAACGCCAGTGGAACTGTTAACAAAGATAAAGCCATTAATCACATTCAATAATCAAAGTATTAATTCAAAATACATACATATATATGTATATTAGAAAGATGTAGCACCTGTTTAAACTGTAGTTCAATTGTATAAGAGAGGAGTATAAGACTAATATCTCCGGTATCAGGTTTCGAAACCGAAACAATTGTTGCTTTGGGCAATTCATCAAAAATCCAACACAATTGAGGAAACTGCCTCAAGGAATAAGATTGGTGGAGCATCGCAGAATCAGAACGCACGGTGTCTTCCATGAGTGGCTCTGTTGCTGTCGACATCCAAAACTTCCGTCGAGAAACTCACCGGAAAGGTTCGTTGGCATATCCTTTTCCGTTCACTATAAAAGTAAAGAAAGAAAGAAACAAAGGCTTGTAGAAGGAGGGAAATTTTAGTTTTTTATATATGGTTTGTTTCGGAAGTATATACTGGTTGTCTCCAGATTTTGTCCAACGGGTAAGAAAAGAAAGTTGGCGCTTTGTGATATGTTACTGATGGTGACATGGAATATTCGTGCAACTTCTTGTTAGAAGGCCACGTGGAATTTATGACATCAGCTAATAGGTTTTATAAACGTGGCGCTTAATGGATTCAATTTCATATCTCATTTTGTTCACTGCATAACTTCATTTATTTTAAATTTTATAGTAACAATTGAATGAAGTTAAGTTGAAATTCTGAATCATGTGAAGATTTTGATGATTGTAAAGTCAATGCTTTAATAGGATTTTGGCATTAGAAGGGACAAAATGGCAGAATTACCCTGCTAAACTATTTATGTTACTCATGTCATAATGGCATGAATGAAGTTCTTGAGGGTAATTTGGTAAAGGAGTGTAGTTGGACCCATAATTGAGTATTAAGATACGGCATCTTCTGTGGCAGAATCACTTTCAGAATATCCTCCTTTTGGTGCTTAAAACTAAGAATATGCTAAAAGGCCCTATTATTCAGACATTTGAAAACAAAAAAAAATACCCACACGTCAAAAGTTTAATTAGCTTAAACATTTCTTCAGTACTAACAACGTTTTTTCTTTTTCCTTTTTCCGAATGATCGGAATAACATTGTGAACGAAACAGTAATAATAATTCTGCTGACGGTTACATATATTTCAAATATCAGCTCATAATAATGAATGGTATTATTTGTCTTTATTGAGAGCGGATGCAAGTTCATAATACAGACAGGACATTCAAAATTAAAGCATACGAAGGCATCAACTAAAGACAAGAAGAATATTCTGATATCAGGGAAAAAAGAAAAAAGGGATTTGGCTTCTGAATCAATTATACTTCACAGCTTTATCCATGGAAGTTTAACATTAATATTTTTTCGTCTTTTTACATGTCAACCTTCAAACATCATATTACTAGTCCTAAATTCATCTTCTTTTGTGCTACAACAAAACCAATAAAACTATATTATGTCGTTCGACCTACCTCGACAATTCCTTGTCAGGATTTTTTAACATTCCGAATAGCATCCAAAATTGGGATAAGAACAAGAACTGAGAATTGTATTTTCCAAGTTTTGCTGCAAAATATTTCAGTCGATGCTCCAGTTTCGACATAGACAGTGAACCTTGGAAAGCGCTGCCATATAATCATCAGACCTGACATGAACAATGCAATACTACGTTTATAATGCTATATGTGACTGAACTAGTAGTAATAAATATAGACAAATTCTGATTCATACCTCTGTCCATAAAGAGACTTGCATGCAGCAACTATATGAAATTTGGCTGCATCCAATTTTTTCTGGAAAAAGAATTTTGGTTAAAAAATTCTCCTGTTGTCCCTATCGTTCTATTTCTGTTTTTTAAATTAACATAATGACTGGTCCACGTATTTCTTCTTAAAAAATTAAAATCCATTTTTTAGAAGTTAAAACAAATCTATTTAACACTACAAGTTAATCATTCAAATTTATGATGCGCATTTAGGGTCCAAAAACAAATTAGTTTCTCATAAGTTTGATTACTTCTGAATGAGTGGAAAGAATAAAGTTAGAAATCTACAATTATCAATACCACAATATTGTTTAAAAAATTATCTATAATAGTGCTTAATTTGGTCTGTTTTAGGTGAAACTTATAGAATAAGCAATTGAAAATCTGATTTGTTAAGCGATGAGCTAAAATTACAGGCAACAAAAATGGGATATTTTCCTAACTAGTGTTGGTAATTTGGCACAAGACTTCTTTACGTTTGTCAATTTCAATGTTTCTGTATAGCTGAAATCACAGCAACACCCGATTGCCTCTTATAATCATAGTATCTTTTCCAGATGCTTACAAATGCTTGTAAGTCATGATGAGACCAGAAATACTTTTCTCAATGCTCAAAATCGAGACAACACAAGGAAAGAATGAAAATAATATTTACAAGTTGGGGACAAACCTGAGATTCATGATATAGTCCCGCATACAAAGAAGCATAGAAATACTCATTCTCCGAGCCATTTGAAAATGCAGTAACAAGCTAGACAGAAAAAATCAATAGCATTAGCCAGATGCAATCCTTTAGACAAATGGGCGAGTGGACAGAATTGCAGACAAAAAAGTGCGTTGAACAATAATCAATAAGGAGTTTATCAAAAGTTTTAAAATTCATGTCTTTTCTCATCGACACGCCAAACATAGTCTTAAAGTTTCTAACTGTTTCAACCTTTTCTGGATCACCACCATCTTTAAACATGTTATAAGCCTCTCGCATGACGGGTCGTGGATCTCTGCCAACCTGCATTCAGCATTTTTCAGCCATAGAAAGCAACTGAATGATTTTTTTTTATCCTTTTACTTTTATAAAACACGAGAGTTAGCCAGATGCTATACAAAATCGAATGATATGCCAAGAAAACCTGTGCCTCATCTCAAACAACAAGAAGGCTATGGATGCAGCAAGTTGAAGTATAGTAGCTTTGCTTTTAGCAAGCCCATTTGCTAATAGATGGAGGAGTTATGCTGTGTTAATCATTATCTTTCTACATTCGCATAGATTCTATGATAAACAGCTATAGTTAGCGCTTGACCAACATACCTCAAGGAATCGTTTCCTTGCCTCATCAACTCCATATAACTGAGCTTCACAAAGAAAGCACCAAATTGACTCTTCTGTGTCATTTGGATTTTGTGCAACATCTAATCGAAACTGCTTTGCCCCTTCTTCAAACCTATTAATATGGTAATGTAATGCCCTCTTCAATCTCTTCAAAATTATCCCAAAATGCTTAAAGCAATAAACAATACTTTAAAGAATCACACATTCAATGGCCAGTCAGTTTCATTATAGGTTTTCCATAAATCTATCTTGCAAATTATTAGTACTTAATGCTCTTTTCTAATTTTCTCAGCAACAAAACTAGAAGGCAAAGTAACCAAAGATCAAGAATAAGTACCTGTCAAGATAGTAAAGTGATAGCCCCCTTTGCCACAGATCTAAATTCAAAACCACACAGTCTCATTATCATATTTATCTGAAAATTGAAATTCTTAATAATTAACCATAAAAGAAAAGGTAATCAAATACTTAGAAACCAAACCTACACGCCTTTTGACGAGAATCCAATTCTATTGCCTTATCAAACTCTGCCAAGGACCCCAAAACATCCCCCTTAACAAAAATTCAAAGAAAAAAAAATTCATATTATCAAACAACTCAAACAGTATTCCAATTATTTAATTACAAATTGGAAATTAATCGAATTTTATTTTACCTCCCTGAAGAGTGACATTCCACGTCTAATCTTCAAAACAGCTTGACGGGGGTTGTTGCCGCCACCTCCAGTTAAGGCATCCCAGATACCAGATACTGAAGGGAGAAAGACTCTTCTAGATAGGATTGGCAATGGACGCTGAAGATTGTGAATTGATGAAGGAATAGTACTAAAGAAACTCAAGTCTGTCTGGGTTTTTAATGAAAGTGGAAATGAAGTGTTAGGTGAGGAATTACAGGAGATGGAGGATATGAGAATTGTGGGTTTCAAGTTTTGGCTTAACGCCATTGAATTTAAAAATGGAAAATTGAAATCTGAGAATTTGAAATTTGGGAAATCGAAATGCGAAATTTCGTATTATAGTTAAGTTGCAGAGAAAGATATGGCGCCAAAAGTCTGTGGTTAGAGTTGTAGGTATAGAAAAGCTTAGGTCCACCAGCTTCAAACAGAATGGGCTTTCATGAAAATAAATATAATGGGTTGGGCCAAATACTGGGCCTGGCGGTAACCAACCGTCCAGTCGTAGAACGACCAAGTCCATCATTCGCTTCACCCATTTCTTTTTTTTATTTTTCTTTTTGTATGTGTTATTTTCTAAGAATTGCCCTCTACGTAGGCATTTGTTTAATTATTTGATTAAAAATTAAACTTCAAAGGCTTAATTGATCCAACTTATAATAAGCAAACCTGAGTTTTTTTTTTTATAAAATTTAGTGACTGAATAAGATATTTTTTAATACAGAGAAAAAAAAACTTATAATAGAAACAGTTATAAATCTGAAGCAAGTTTAATTTCATAATCGAACGGAATGTATAAAATTTTTAATATATATATATATATATATATATATATATATATATTAATTAATTAATAAATTGGGCAAAATGTGTAAGTTGCAATTAATTAATTCTAGAAAAGTAGTAGAAATGAAATGAATAATTGAGTCCATTTAATAAGGGAACATAGTTTGCAGAATGCAGACCGATGGACGCACACGGACACAAGTGGACAAGTTTCTAGTTTCACAAGATTTTAGAGTTAGTTTGACTAAATGATTTTTTTTTAGAATAAATGAATTTTATTAATAATTATAAAATGTGAAATTCATAAATGTAAAATTCATCAAATTTCATTTCCTTTTTGAAACTAATGATAGATTTTATTAATAATAATATAAGTAAAACTTAACATGTAATATCTTAAACTACGATTAATAGTTTTCCGTGTATCCTATCTAATATTTTTAAAATAAATTTATCCATTTAAATTTCAAAATAAAAAAAAAATAATAGTAATAATAGTAATTGTTCCTTTTATGGTAGTAGTAATAAGTTGGGCCAAAAATATCCGAACGCGTTTTGCAATTAATGCTAGAAAAGTACTACTCCTTCACAGTTCACGTTACGGACGAAGGATGGAATAGACACACAAGTGGACAAGTTGTTTAGTTTCACAAAAATTGAAGTGTTGCTCTGGATTCAACATACAAGGGGTATAAAATCCATGGATTTTGGACTTCACCAACGTAAATTTCATGTTTAAGGTGTTGGTATTTTGACCGGTTACAGGTTTGTGTAAACATGAACTGTAAAGAGAGTAGACTTTGCAGGGTCTATTCGACCCCAAAGCCCGGATAGGGATAACCCAAAAGGAATGCTAGTGGCTAAGAACAGTAGCTATCTCCGCGTTGTAAAAGACAAAGTCACGGTCTCACGGTCACCATCTTTAGCAGCCTACCCCAAATCGGTCAATTGAGTTATGCAGCCAACCATATTCAATTAATATCTTTTACTTAGGGATACGTTTAATATTTGAACTCATTTTAAATCTTATTATAATTAGAATCCGTTTAGCTTTAAAAATAATTTTTATTTTTCATTTTTCAAAATTAAAAAGTAAATAAAAGTTATAAAATTATTGTTTTGACTTAATAAAGAATATAATATAAATATTACGTATAAGAATTTATTATAATTGCAATGGTGTTTATATATAATTTTTTTTAAATCATACGTATTTAAATATTTATGAATATTTAGTAAATGGGTAACGAGCGGCAGGTATCCGAGTCTTTGAACCTGAACCTAAACTGAATTTGATATGGGTAATATACTATCTAAATTCGTTTCCCCGTTTATTTATTATCCAAACCTTCTAAAATCGTATCGAATTGAATCAAATTGGATTGGATACCCGTCAGATCCGGAAAATTTGCCATCCCTGCTTGTATATAATATTAAGGTGCGGCTTTATTTTAAAATTGACTAAACAACTCTAAATACTTCAATACTAATAACCTAACTTTTTGAGTTTAGTTATGAAAGATTAATACTAATAACCTAAATTTTGTAATGATTATATGTTATATGTACGATAATTTATGACAAAGCAATGGATTTCTAATTAAAATATTTTTCATAATAATTTTATAATTATTATATGTAAATATAATGCTATTTACTGCAAACTAATTTCTTAAATAGAAAAATTAGTATTCGACACATTAAAAGGAAATGTGTTTTGCAACCATCAACATTCCCTATTCCTTCCTGAATTGGTACAATAAAATTTACCTACGTTCGATATATAGGCTTATTTATATATCAGACTAATCACAATAGAAAATTTATAAAATTTTTTTCTCTTTATCTTTTTTTTTCCTAGTTAATGTTTAAAAATGCCCTTGTTTTTGAATGAGAATGAGAGTTATTATTTTTATCTAAAGAAAATGTTAATTATTTTTTTAATATTTATCAGTAATTGGTTTATTAGACCTTGAACTTGTTCATTTAAATTACAAGAAATAAACTTATTTCTATTAGCTAAACTAATAATTTATTTATTAGAATTAGTAAGTCAAATTTTTTGAATGAATTTTTTTTTGGAGATTAATTCTATAATGTATATAATTTATTGGACAAAAAAATAAAATTACACACAAATTATAAAATAATATTATACATCAGTTATTAATCATTCAACAATCAGAGATATGAGTGAGTTGGGTATTGTTATTTCTGATTGTATTTTGTTATTAGCCTCCATTCCACTAGTCAAAGTTCGTTGGATTAGAAGACACGGTAATATAAGTGTTCATTGTCTAGCTAGAGCGTCCTATCGTTTCAATCGTGTTCATGTTTGGGACTCAGCGCCAGGATGTTTAATGGATTATTTTTCATTGAGATAATATAAGTTAATTATTCTCTTTCAAAAAAAAAAAAAAAAAAATCATTCAACAATTAATTATCCAGACAATTAAAATGCAGCATAAATCATAATTCATTTGGCGGCTAATGGTCAAACCTGAGACCAAAATATACTATATTTAAACGAATTAACAGCCACCAAAGAATCACTTAACCTCGATATTAGCTCTATCTATCTCCGTCATTTTCTTTTTCGTGTCAAGATTTCGGATAACAGAAATGGAAAGTCTATTAGAGCTTAACAGATTACCAGAAGACTGTGTTTCTACAATTCTTTCCTTCACATCACCAATAGATGTATGCAGATCATCTCTGGTCTCTTCTTCATTTCAATTAGTTGCAGATTCTGATAGTGTCTGGGAAAATCTTTTGCCATCTGATTACAAAGACATTGTTTCAAGCTCCATTGTTCCTCTAAAATTTTCCTCAAAGAAAGACCTTTTTCTTTGTCTCTGCAACCCCATTTTTATAGATGATGGTAGAAAGGTATATATCCTCTAATCATTATCGTTAATTCGGTTCCGACTGGGTTTTAACTCGTACATTAACAGACCTATAGACTGACTCTAGTACAGTTGAACTTATTTGTTATAGTTAATTTTACAAAAACAAGAACAAATATTAAGAAATAAGAGATTAAGATCAATTAATTTTCTCAATTTTGTAAATTTTGATGCAGAGCTTCAAATTAGAGAAATCATCTGGCAAGAAGTCTTATATGTTATCTGCAAGGGATCTTTCTATAACATGGAGTGATGAACCAATGTATTGGAATTGGGTTTCTTCACCTGAATCAAGGTTATTAATTTTTCGTTTGAATCATCTTCTTTCTCTTTTAAAAAGAAGGACACGGAGTCGTTATATATATATATATATATGTATATGTATATGTTATAATATCCATATTTGCAGGTTTTCCGAGGTGGCTGTACTTAGAACAATATGTTGGCTAGAAATACAAGGCAAGATTACGACCAAAATGCTATCACCAAATACTACATATATAGCATATCTCGTGCTGAAAATCTCTGATCGTGCTTACGGGCTTGATTTAATACCATCTGAAGTGTCAGTTGAAGTTGGGAATCAGAAATCAAGGAATACTGTGTATTTACGCCGCAGTCAAGATAGCAAGAAGCAGCAACTGGAGAGACTGTTCTTTGCAAATCGTGTGCAGATGCTACGGTCACGAGTAACAGAAGAGGATAGTAGAGTTCCAAGTGAAAGACAAGACGGGTGGATGGAGATTGAGCTTGGAGAGTTTTTTAATGGTCAGAATGAAGAGGAAGTAGTGATAATGAGCTTTAAAGAAGTGAAAGGTCAACATTTAAAAGGAGGACTTACTGTTGAAGGCATTGAAGTTAGGCCTAAACAGAAAATAATTGGCATCAATACTTTCTAAAAAGAGAAAGATAGAGAGGGAAAAAGAAAGAAAGATATAGAGATGGAAGGATCATAGCAAAAGCTATATTCTTTTGTCACTTCATGTAATGATTTTTAGATTCTTTCTTCGTAGATAAAATGTAAAGATTTTGTCAAGTAATCGAATAAAAACCTTATCTTTCAAGGTTCTGACTTTGGCTTTGTTGGCATGATCATGACTTGGTCATAATACACATTGTTTTAATTCTTCTTCTTCTTCTTCTGTATGTGGTCCTTAAAGGACAACATCTACTTATATATAGATTCCAAAAAGGGTAATTGAGTCCTGAAATTGTGAACATAGATGTCTTTGATATGTGCTCATATGTTCACTTCGTGTCGTCATATTGACTGGAGGAGAGAAAATAGAAAATGTTGTCATAATAATAAAATTCAAATCCCAACAATGACAGTATTCTATATATATCAGATCTCTCATTTCTTATTCCTGTGTAATAAAAAATAACAAAACAAAAAAATGAAGTTGGACTTGTTGCCCGAAGATTGTTTTGCACACATTCTATCATTCACCTCGCCTAGGGATGCATGTCGTGCTTCTGTTGTTTCTTCAGCAGTCAGGTCCTCTGCTGATTTGGACTCAGTATGGGGGAATTTCTTGCCATCAGATTATGCAGATATTATTTCCAGATTAGCATCACCGATTACTTGCTCAACCAAAAAGGAGTTGTTCCTCAGGTTATGTAAACCACATTTAATTGATGAGGGGAAAAAGGTAATATGTAAAATATAATGTAGGACTAAATTTGTGTCTTAATCACATAATTCACCTTGTTTTTTGTATCATATTAATTATATTTTACCTCCCAAAGTCGCTTAATTTAGTTTTTATAATAATAATGCATAGCTTCAAAATGAAGGCCTTTGCAAGTGGTCTCCAAAATTTTTGAAAATTAATTGAAAAAAAGAAAAAAAAAAGGAAAAAAAGAAGTTTAAAATGCATGCAAAATGTGGCAACTTTTAGGCTAGAAGCATATGTATATACAGAGGGTGCATTATATACATATGTACCAATATATAATATATGTGCTTCGACTTGCCTCAAAATGTTGCAACACTTGCGTGTTATTTTGATTAGCTGTTTTAAGAATGTACTTTCATTAATTTTAATTTAAATAGATAGAAATTATATAAATGTGAGCAAGTCTTTAGCTTCCGCACTTTTATCAACCAAAAACAGAGTAAATTCATAGAAAGCATATCATTTTGTGGCAGTTTTTAAGCCTGCTGATGGATATACAGGCGGTGGAGCAAATATGAATTCCAGAGTTCATATTTGATCCATCGCATGTACATGCATAAGCAGTCTCAAACTGCTGCCTCATAGTTAGCTATAAGTGAAGTACAACAGAATAGCCATAACCCAGAAAATTTTGCCAACATTGACAATTTGAGATAAATAATTTTTTTCTTTTATAAACATAAAAAGAAATTGTCTTCTATTTCTGTTGAATTAATCACATTTTGTCTGTTATTGATAGATAATATCACTAGAGAAATCAACAGGAAAGAAATGTTACTTGTTGAGTTCAAGGGAGCTTTCAATTGCATGGGCAAGCAATCCTCTGTACTGGTCCTGGAAACCCCACCCTCAATCAAGGTCACAATTAACGTTATTCTAGTTATGTCTTAAAGGGTACCCAAAACATAAAATCTCACGGTTTTTGCTTCTCTTCTTGATCTTGATTAATTTCTCAGATTCTCAGAAGTTATTGAACTGAGAACAATTTGTTGGCTACAAATCCATGGCAACTTCAATACCCAGATTTTATCTCCAAGAACTGTTTATGGAGTCTATCTCATTATAAAATTTGCTGATCGTGCTTATGGATTGGACACCTTACCATCAGAGATATCACTTAAAGTTGGAAACTTTAAAATTCAAAGGAAAGTCTTTCTACGCCGGCAAGATAAAACTAAAGAAGCTCTAGAAAGGGTTTTATTTCTGAACAGGATTGAAAGATTAAGATCAAGAATCCATGGAAGAAACGGAAGCAGCAGTGTCGGTCCTTGCGAGCGGGAGGATGGATGGACTGAGATTGAATTAGGGAGTTTTTATAATGATGGAGAAGAAAACAAAGAAGTAGAGGTGAACTTAACGGAGATTACAGGTGAGCATTTGAAAGGTGGGCTTATTATAGAGGGGATTGAACTTAGGCCCAAAAACGAGTGGCATATCTAGAATTAAAGCGAGATTTCGGGGGCAAATTTGGAAATACAAAAGGAATAAACCCTAACCCTAGCCAGTATTTTCCCCTTTATAAACCCCATCCTCTCTCTGCAAACGTATGCTTGGCTGCTAGTTTCTCTTTTTCTGTTGGTGATCGATGCTCTCTCTTGTACTATTACTTTCAATTGTTCAGTTGATGAACCCATTTGCTTGGTTTTAGCTAGGATGATAAATGTTTTTAATCCCAGCTCATTATGAGACCTTTTGTAGGTCTGGGAATTGACATAATCCTACATTTATCTGAGCTTCCACTTTTATTCTGATGGTTCTTTCAGATTCAAACATCACTTTGTGAATTGAACTGTGATGGGTAAGTTTCTTGGTTTGAATTTCAGATTTAAAATATTAGAAATCTGTATTTTTATAGGTATTAAATTGAAATCGGTATTAGTGTTAAGTGTTCCCAGTGATGCTTCTTGATGATCCATGCTAATGCTGATGCTAGCATGACTGAAACTCTTCTCTATTTGCCTGAGGGAACTGAACAAATCAAATTATTGAGGCTTCAACCTTGTATTTCATAGCGTTTTCATTGTCGTTTTGATCAAAATAACGTTATGACTTGTGATTGTCGTTTTGATAACAAGTCCATGATTCAAAGACTCGTAAAAGAATGAATTAAATTCTTTAAAAATTAATAAATTTATACTGATTTAAAATAATCCACAAGAATTTATACCATTAAGAGCAAAATAAGTCCGCCCACGACCCGGAACATCGAGACCCCTTTGCGTCCCTAAGGGCACGCTCCCATCGCGACCCCAAGTCAGGCGGGACTATCTGCTGAGTTTAAGCATATCAATAAGCGGAGAAGACCCTGTTGAGCTTGACTCTAGTCCGACTTTGTGAAATGACTTGAGAAGTGTAGGATAAGTGGGAATCGAAAGGCGACTTTGTGAAATGACTTGAGAAGTGTAGGATAAGTGGGAATCGAAAGGCGACGGTGAAATATCACTACTTTTAACGTTATTTTACTTATTCCGCGGGGCACTATAAGAACCTTATTGAATAAAAAAAAGTTAAAATCGGTAATTAAATTAAAATTTTAAAAATTAATAAATTTTTTCTGCCAAAAATATCTTATGAAGAAAATGGATGATAGTTTACTTGACCATTAAATGTATTAAATCTGAGAACTAAAATCCATATACGTCGGGTTTTGGATTTGGATTTTTTGGGCTTAAGTTCTAAGGCCAGGCTCAAAATATTTTTCGATTGCTGATATTGGTATGGGCTTATCTGAGTGGAGGGAATTGTTAAATTGTGTAAAATTTAGGGATGGTTCGGTAATAAAGCCATAAAATAAAATAAAATTTGCTGTAAAGGTTGGCTGTCCATGTCAATCTGTGAGCCATGTTGGTGGCTGATTGGCTAAAAGTGCTCTCTTACCTCATGTTGACGTTTGGGAAAAAAAGATTCTTCTTTTGGCGTGGACGAAACCTACTGCCTCATCTGTGCAGCCACCGAGCCACATGGCGGCGTGGTCCTGTTTTTCCTCCTCCTTTCAACATGGTATCATTTTCAATTTTATCTTGTTAAACACATATCTTAAATTTACAAATAAATTTAACTCATTGGAATGCAATTATTAAAACCACCCTTTGAGCTATCTAAGGCTATGTATTAATGCAAGTTGTTTATGAACTAATAAATCAATAATTAAAGTTATGAAATTCTGCAATTAAATATAGTGAATTTATTCTACCGTCTTCGAGTTAAGTTAAATAGAATTTTATAAAGCCAACTCCCAAATTAATAAGTTGAATTTGAATATAGTTAATTTGATAAATGAATGATAAATGAACTATCGAACTTGAAGACAAACTCTTTAATAAATTTATCGAACGAGTTTGAACTGAGTTTTTATAAGGCGAATTTCAATTTCTCTTCTCATTTACAATCCTGGCTACAATATTATTTTGATATTTTGGATTTTTGGTGAATAAAAAAAAAAAAAAAAGCAGTAGAATTATCGAAGCACTTCTATAGTTCTGTTACGCTGTCCGACATATCCAGCTGAAAAGGCCCAATGAAGCTCGCCACGTGGTTTAGAATAATCGAAAATCTTAACAGCAATGTCTCTGGTCTGATGTCTCCTTCGTATTAATGTTCTCTTAGTATCACTCAACAGACGCAGACATGTGCACATCATTGGATTCACGTTAATTGACCAGACAAGACAACTAAAAATGTCCGCGACTCGCCCCGGCGCCGAAATCTCAGCAAGAACGCTCAGCGAAATATCGGAGGTTGAGACGGTACGTTTATCTTTGGATCTTGTTTCGGCTGCAAGACGAAATATCGGGTTCTTAAGAGCTGTGAATGAGTCCCAATGGCTGCACGAGGGATCAACTTTTGTTGAAGCTGTCAGAAGGTCAGCTCAAAGAGAGGTTGTTGTGTGGAAGGAAGTAACCTGATCTGACGGTGTGAACGTTGAAAGTTTTCTCTTTGCTTTTGCAGGTATGATGAGCTTTGGATGCCTTTGATTGCTGATTTAATGGTGGGGTCAACGCCTCCTATGGTGCTTCCTCCTTTTGATATTGAGTGGGTTTGGTTCTGTCACACCTTGAATCCGGTAGGTTCTGTTTGGTTACTAGGAAAGTTTAAGAAAAAGTTGAAGAATCAAAGTATACAGAATAAAATAAAAAAAAAGTCTTTTCTTTTCCTTTACTATCAATATCTTTTTTTCTTTTCACTGTTCGATCACAAGAAAGAATCAAGCTTGTATATACTGATAGCTATGCATTTACTTTCATTTTCCCAGAAAAAAACATGATTTTTTTTTTTTTTTATTGATGGAGTAAATATTATATATTTGTATAATAACATGTAGAAGTTGACTGCAGGTCAGTTACAGGCAATACTGTGAGTCAAGGTTCTCAAAACTAATAGGCAAGCCAGCGATATTTGATGAGGAAAATGAAGAATATGCATTAATGAGATGTAAAGAGCTCTGGATGCGTAGATACCCAAATGAGTGTTTTGAGAATGAAATTGATTCCAATATACAATCATACTCAATTATTAAAAATGAAAATCTATTTAATGAAGTTCAGAAGCAAACACCTGTGTATAGCAAGTTTTCATGGCCATACATGAGTGAGCTTGTGTACTTGATAGCAGCTAGACAAAGGTACAAGGGATTCTTGTATGTATTGCGGAGGTTTACAGATGGAAGTTCTCGTATAGTGCCTAGTTTGGATATCTTGCTAATGTTGATAACACATCAGGTGGGTTTAATTAATTTCCTCACCGTTATAAACACTAATTTGTTCTTTTTTTTTTTTTTTTTTTTGTTGATTAAGGTCTTGATTCTTGCCTTTTCTTTTCTGTTTAAAATTAAAGTCTTTCTTTTTTTAGTCATTCAGCTCTATATTTCCCATTATCATATTTATTTGTTTATTTATTTTGGGTGATGGGAAATATGCCAGAGTTTCCCAACTGCATATGCAGAGGATATGAAGGAAGTGGAGACTGAAATATTGGGGAAAGTTGTGGGGATTTGGGAGACTGTTAAAGAAAAAGAGGTGGACGGGACAAAGAAGGTATGGGAAAAAGCCTTTGATCAACCTTATGAGAAAGCTGGTGGAGCCATAGGTTTTAATGGGCTTGCCCCAATTAATCCACCATTTTTTTGGGAGTTCTCAGATATAGATGTTAACACCAAATACAAGTCCTTGCTACCAAGGTTTTTGTTGGAGGCAAGTTCACTACTTTATATCTCTTCTTTGATGCAAGTTAGACGAAAATTATTGTGCAGATTTATGTGATGACTTAAACTGATAGTAGAAAACAGCAGCAGCTAATTTTATCCTTCCAATTACTTCTTGAATGCCTTGTGTATTGAATGTGCGACTTTACAATTCAGGTTTGTGTTTTTGTGAAACTGAACACTAGAATGAATACAATTCAACATGATAAAAAACTCAACTTTCTGCGCCTTCGAGTGATAAGATGCCATAGGGAGCTGAAGATTGATAAACATGTTTCCAGTTTTTCAATGGATTCATGGGAAAAGTTTTCTCATCTCTATTGTGAGTTTGGCACCAAAGGACTAATGCTTGATCTTCGTAAACTCGGCGGTGGGTGCTTTAGAACAAGCAAATTAGAACACACTGCAACTTTTCTTTGGAATGATTTACTAAGAGCACACTCTCTTACCGTGGAAAGAGATATTGATAAGCAGGTGAGGGTTATGGCTTCAATAACCCCACCAGTTCAAGCACCATACTTGTTGAAATGTGTTCCAGACAGAGTCACAGATGATTCAGGGGCTATGATATCAGATGTGATTTTGAGAATGAACCATTACAAGCCTCAAGAGGGTCGGTGGCTGTCTCGCACTGTTCTTGATCATGCAGGGAGGGAGTGTTTTGCAGTTCGAATGAGGTGATCTTGAATAATTCTGAAGAACAATTTTCTAGTGTTTTGATTGATTAGGCTTATTTGATAGTTCTTATCATCACCTTGATAATACAAATTTGGATTGCAATGTAGGGTGGGAGGGGGGTTTTGGAGGAGAGGAGGTGAAACCCCATCAACTGTGAAATGGGAGGATAGGATCATAGAGGTACGTGAAGGTTCTTGGTCATATGTGGCTGGTTCAATTGGTAGAGCACCTGGTATGTTGTTTAAAATTGTCATGTTGTCATAAGTATTTGTTTGAGAAATAGCTTTAGTGATTTTAACATTTTTGCTGCTGCTGTTGCCATCTAGTACAGAGAAAGTAGTGAGAACAGCAATACCAAAAGATCCTCCAGAAAATTGGCAAGCTTGCTGGTGTTTCTCAACAGGAGAAGAATTGTTAATAAGTTGGCAATCATCATCTACATCATCATGTGACCTGAGGTTGAGTTTAACAAGTCAACAATCTCAAGATTCAACGGTATGTTGGAGAAATGTCCTCTCCTCTTTTTAGAACTGAGGGAACCAAATAAAAACTGCTAAATGTTTTTATTCCTAACTAGTCCGCCTTTCATAATTTGCAGGTGAAGTTGTTGAAAGGGCGAAAAATGCAATATCAAGCCCGGAAAATTAGTTCACAAAGAAAAGAACTAGAGGAACAGAACAATGATGAAGATGAAGATGAGGCAGGGTTCTTGACACTTGTTCGATTCACCGAAGACAACCCAACTGGAAGAGCAACAGCTCTTCTTAATTGGAAGCTATTGATAGTTGAAGCATTGCCTGAAGAGGATACAGTTTTGGCGATTTTGCTATGCATTTCAATACTGAGAAGTGTATCAGAAATGAGAAAAGAAGATGTGGGAAGCTTATTGATTAGGAGGAGACTAAAAGAAGCAAAACTTGGAGCTAGAGATTGGGGTTCTGTTATACTTCATTCTTGTTCATCTTCATCAGAAATTTCTTCACCTCATGTTGAGCCATGGTATTGGAATCCTAAAGCTGTGGTTGCATCAGATGGAAGGCCTAATGTAACCGGGCAACCTGCCAATACTAATTATTCACAAGTAGAAGGTGGCGATAAGTTGTACAAGCGAGGGATTATCGCTTGACCAACACAGTATATAACATTTCTGTATTCAGTATTTTTTTTTCCTATACAGAAATGCAGCAAGTACACACAATTTGCATTAAAGAAAAAAATAAATAAAATGTTCATGTGCATAATGCATCTTTATTTGGTATCATGTTGGTATTGCCATATGATTCCGTGTGCTCATAGATTAAAACACATGCAGAGTTTTTTTTTTTTCCTTTTTAATTTAAATTTCTATCTGCATTACTAGATTACTCCCACTATTACTCGGTAAAAGCTTGTTTAATGGTTTCCAATGTATAATAAAACTAGGTAAACGCCTTTATTTACGGGATTTGAAAAAAGAAAAGAAAAGAAAACATGCAAGTTGAAGAATATTCCACACAAGTAGACCAAAAATGGTTTGAATAATGCGTTGGACTCTTCCCTCTCTATCCTAACTATCATCTTCTTTAATGGCATACATATGCAACAAACTTATTAGATTGATTCAACCCAATTCCATAGTTTGGAGATGGCCTCTTTCTATATATACGGCACAAAAAGAAGGAAATAAGAACTGGCTAGGAATAATTCGGGTATATCCATCAAGGAGTGATACTCGCCGGAGGATCCATGCGAACTTGAATTCCAGAGGAGAGAGCTGAAGCAAACTTTTAAAATCCAGAATACTGAGAAATTTGCTTCTCTGAAGATATGGGGGATTTTGAATCTGAGTGATGTATTATTATAGGTATTACTTGATGTTTAACTTAATAATAACGATAATAATAATACGTCTCTTTGTTTTAAAACAAATTTAAATTATTTTTCTTAATTCTAGTGGTGTAATTGCCTTCACCGAGTCATCTCATGAATATAATAAGCGAAATATTTTAAATTTGAGTTTTCATATCGAGTCATCTCGACTTGTTAAGTTAAATATTTTTTATTAAAAAAAAATTAAACAATTTTAAAGGGAAAAGACTTAGATACATATTTTTTTAGATATTAATAAATTAATTACAATTTTATAAATATATAATAATTATATTAATTTATTGAGCATTAGTAATTTATTATTAATTACTACTAATTATTCTAGATCGTCCGCCGTTGTTATAGAAGGTTAGCCATCAATATCAATCACCCACAACTATATAATTTATTATTTTTATATTTTTTTGTAATTAACAATAGATTTTAAAAATATGAAATGTTTTTAATATTGCAATCAACAGAAATAATTTAAAGAAAATATTTTTCCAAAATTAGGTTATTTGGGAGCCTAAAATTGTTATTTTATATTTTATAAGTAGGTTAAATTGTACGGTTGATAAAATGAATAGTATTTTTTAAACAGAAGTGGTTAGTGAATTAGTTAGGTAGTTTGACCAATTTGGATTTAACAAATAATTAAATCAAAATAATTAAACACCATATCTTACTAATCTATAAAAGGAAATCAAAAAAATAAAAAGAAAGTATTCAACTTACCATAGTGACATTCCATATTTTAACCTGTGGGCCAGATAAACATTTTAGATTAGATGCTTAATTTTAAATTAATTAGTAATTATCAGGTGCTGTTGTGGGGTCCAGTTGCCTTCAACCAATTCACTACCACGTCAACTTTTTCGAACGGAGATAGGTACGGTACTTTGCACGTCACTGGGTCCCACCAATAAACGCACCGTACACATAAAGTAATGTGATATCCTACGGCTTTCGTAGCAGGTGCGGTACAGGCGTACGCTCGCCTGACCTTATCCGCCAAAAAGTATCACCTGCACTTTTCAGATCAAATTAGTAATTATCTCTACACTCGCCACGTGTCCCATCTCATCCAATCAGTTCATTTTACCTAATCGCCAGGTCATCCTACGGCTAAGGATCTGTGCCTTTGATAGTTCATTACATTTAATATTAGGGCTTTTTAACCCGATCCAGATTCTTGAATTCCTAAAATGCCCTTCATTTGTCTGCATTCTCATGGTCAAGTTCGAGGACACTCTGGAAATTTCCATGACAAGAGCAACCGATATTTAGATTGTTTTTTTCAGCAGAACTCCGCGAGTAGTGTTTTGCCACGTAGCGAAAAAAGTCAATCATTAATCATGTGAAGAATTCCCTATTGTGGTCATGTATCTACTGTATACTTGCTCTATCCGCTCCCTCTCCTTCTTTCTTTCGTTCTTTCCTTTCTTTTACTTAAGCATAACCTTTCTGCAACTGTATCACCTAACGAGTTCCTGTTTTCTTTTGTGGTAAACCGTTGTCAGAAACAATGAATGGTATCCATAAGACCCGTCTCGGGCTGACTCGGATTCTGTCAAAACGGATCCATCATCCTCTCCTCCACCTTCGCCTTCTGTTCTTGTTTGTACCTACCTGAACAGGAAAAAGAAGAAAAGCCTAAAGTTCTTAATTTCTGCAAATAAAACAAACGACAACTTTAGTTTTGGTTAATCATTCAAAAACAGAGAAAAAAAATTTCAATGTCGTCTGAATCTGTATTCTCGGTCTTAACGGAGGATTTACTTGTTCGAGTCAATGACAAACTCAAGGACGTGTCAGATCGCAAAACGTGGCGACTCGTTTGCAAAGAATTCCTCCGAGTCGAATTGCTAACTCGTAAAATTCTTCGTGTCCTTCGTGTTGAGTTTCTACTCTCTCTTCTCCAGAAGTACAAAAATATTGATACCTTGGACCTCTCTGTTTGTCCACGTATTGATGATGGAATGCTGGCACTGCTGCTGAGTCATGACTCGAAAGAATGGACGCGGAAGCTGAAATCTTTGAACCTGAGCAGGGCTACAGGACTGAGATTCTCAGGGCTGGAGTTGCTGGTACAGGCGTGTCCATTTCTGGAGCGGGTCGACGTGTCCTACTGTTGCGGATTTGGGGATAGGGAGGCGGCTGCGATATCGTGTGCTAGTGGATTGAGAGAACTGGCGATGGATAAATGCTTGGGAGTGAGTGATGTTGGGCTGGCGAAGATAGCTGTGGGGTGCGGGAGATTGGAGAGGCTAAGCTTGAAATGGTGTATGGAGATATCTGATCTGGGTGTTGATCTTTTGTGCAAGAAATGCCTCGACTTGAAGTATCTTGATATGTCTTATCTCAAGGTTTGTGGATTATTTATTTATTTTGTTTATCTGCTCCTTAAGCAATGCTAGATTTGTTTGCTGTCTTCTGTTGGGTTTTGTTGAAAGAGAAGAAAAGGATGATAAATCCTGGGGTTTTGTTTTTTTGTTTTTGGGAATTAAGGAAAGCAATTTGAGTTTTTGAATGATTCTTGAAGGTCCTCGTGGACAATCGAAAGAATAAAATGGAAGAAGAAATTTTCACATTATCCATTTTGGGAGGCAAATATGCTGGATTTTGGACACGTTTTCTTTCCCATGAAATTCTATAGTAATTAATTGATCATATATGTGTCAATGCTTGTAATGAAATGTGATACGTGTTTGGGATGGCTTCAGGTGACAAGTGAATCACTCCGTTCTGTTGCTTCTTTGCCAAAGCTGGAAGTTTTGGCTATAGTAGGGTGTTCTTTAGTGGATGATATCGGGCTGCAGTTTCTTGAAAATGCCTGTCCGTCACTACAGGTATGATATTTTGTTTTTTGCCTCTATTTGGGTGACAGTGGAACATCAGGTTTATATAGCTATTTAGTTTACTTGCTTTATTACTGTAGGAAATTGATGTATCAAGATGTGATTGCTTGAGTTCGTCCAGCTTGATTTCCATAATTAGAGGACATAGTGGACTTAGGCGGATATGGGCTGCATACTGTTTTTCAGTAAGCAGATAAAGGCAATCTGGTTGATTTTTTGGATATAATTGTCTTTTTATGGTTAATGAACTAAGTTTGATCATTGGCCTTGCCTATAGGAACTTCCCCCAAGCGTTCTTCATCACATGAAGGACTTGAAGAATCTGAGCTCAATTATAATTAATGGGACTCGAGTTTCAAACAATATTTTCCAGACCATGAGCAACAATTGCAGGTCTTTAACTGAAATTGGGTTGAGCAAGTGCATAGGGGTGACAAATATGGGTATTATGCAGCTTGTCTCTGGCTGTGTCAATTTGAAGATCCTCAATTTAACTTGTTGCCATTCCATAACAGACGCTGCAATTTCTGCTATAGCAAACTCTTGTAGGAATCTTGTGTGCCTGAAGTTAGAGTCCTGCAATATGATCACTGAGAAGGGTCTTGAACAGATTGGGTTGCATTGCTGGCTTCTTGAGGAGCTTGATCTCACGGACTGTTGTGGCATAAATGATAAAGGTAGGGTATCACAACTTGGGGGATTACTCCTGGTCGACTTGACCCTTATCTTCATGTTCTTGTATTATTCTCTTAGTCAATTTGACTTGGTTAACAAGCTCTTTTTCTTGCAGGAATTGAATGCATCTCTAGATGTTCACGACTTCTATGCCTGAAATTAGGACTTTGCAATAATGTTTCAAACAAAGGACTGTTTTATGTTGGTTCTAATTGTTCAAAGCTACTTGAACTGGATCTGTACCGGTAATCAATTTGCTATGGTTTTCAATATTCTTGGCTGGGAGAAACACTAATTCATTCTTTGTTTTGTTGATCCAGCTGTACTGGTATTGGAGATGATGGTTTAGCTGCTTTATCAAATGGTTGCAAGAAGTTGAAAAAGCTCAACTTGTCATACTGCAATAATATCACTGACGGAGGGATGAAATTTCTCGGCTATATGGAGGAGCTCTCTGACCTGGAACTGCGAGGACTTGATAAAATCACAGGTGTAGGTTTGACAGCATTAGCAGCCAAGTGCAAATCACTGGCAGATCTGGACTTAAAACATTGTGAGAACATTGATGATTTGGGATACTGGGCACTTGCCTATTACTCAAGGAACTTGCGTCAGGTATTGAATCGGATTAGTTGAATTCTGTTTCTTCTAAAATGATATAATATGCTAAACTTTGTCACTGGCAATAGAACTGCAGAATCTTGTTTAGATATCACATCTATGTTGTAACATGAAATAAGAATGATACTTAGGAGAAACTTTCACCCCTATCCCGCTACTGAAACTTTTGATGCTTCTACAAAGATTTCACCTGGCTACTGAATTGACAGAGCCTGATATATCAAGATCATAACTAGACTAATTGCAATCATCTGTCGTGCACCAAATTCAACATCCTTAGCATCTGTATATCCAGCATGGATACCCTTTGACAAGAATGAAAGTAGTAGGATTAGACATTAAAACAAAAAATGAAAGTGACAAAGTTATTCATAATGGAAAGTATTGATAGTTTGATATGTTCCTTTTGATTTATATATATTGCTTTTTTCCCTCAATCATTTTCTAATTATCCTCCCTTTTTCTTTTGTGAAAAACGAAAGTACAAGTGAACTTTAAAAAGAGATACAACAATGACAAGATATTTCTTACACTGGATCCAGGAAACATTATCCAACTCTTATCCAACAAAAAAATAGGCTAGTGCATCTGCCTTTTCATATTGTTTGTAAGAGTTGAGCTCTCTTTAAATCTTTTTTTGCTTTATCTATTCCTTTTAGGATCCCTTTTCCGTATTAAATCAAATTGAGAACTTATGCTATCCTGTTTCCTATACACAATATAGAAATTTTTACTGCTTCTCTTGGGCCAAAACTATCGTACCCTCTTCTAGACTTAGAGTTGACACGTTTACCATAATATGTCATTCATGGTTCCTCACTAGGGAGTACGTAACAGTTCCTGATTCAACTTGAATGACCATTGGGGTGAATTTGAAATTGTTAGGTTTTAGGATAAATGGTTCTGTGTCCTTAATGGTGAACATGAGAAATGCTATAATAATGGAGATCTGTTTAGTTTTATATGTATTTCTACTGTATTGTTTCATTTTCTGTAAATATGTGTTAGTAGGAGTTTTTGGATAGTGACTCCATGAATTCTTGATGGTGGCAGATAAATTTGAGCTACTGCACTGTATCAGACATGGCATTATGCATGGTGATGGGAAATCTGACACGCTTGCAAGAAGCAAAATTAGTGCACCTGAAAAATGTAACTGTTGTAGGAGTTGAGCTTGCGCTTAGAGCTTGCTGTGTCCGGATAAAAAAGGTTAAGTTGGTTGCTGCTTTTAGGTTCTTTCTTTCCATGGAAATACTTGAGATTTTGCATACCAGGGGTTGCATAATTAGATGGGACTAGAATTGTATGTATTGGGAGATAATGGACACAACAATAGCTTTGTACTTCCTTTAATATCGAAGTAATGTGTAAAATAAGCCTCTCTCTCTCTCTCTCTCTCTCTCTCTCTCTCTCTCTCTCTCCCATATATATATATATATATATATATATATATATATATATATATATATATATTGTTCTCAATGAAGTTTTGAATTATTCTTAGTATAAAGAACAAGTTGGCATAGAATTGATTAGTGGGTAATTGTCTGGGCTATATATGCTACCCACCAAAGTGGAAGCACCCAGGGCTTCATCTGGGCAATTTTGGGCTTTGGGTGCCTGATGTTCTTATCGAGTAGTACAGTACATAAGCCTGATTGAGCACTTCCCACTGTAGATTTTGAATCATGAATTAGCCAGAACGGAATCACAACTGGTGTGTTATACTAAGCTAATTTTCCTCCAAATAAGCTTTGGTTTAGTACTGTGAAGCAAATAGTGGAGAATCCACTTACCCAACAAGCTGTAAAGGAAATGCCACAGAATATCAGACGCCTTGCCCTTGGAAGAAAGCATAACTTTAGCTTTGACGAAGGAAAACGCACAAGCGAATGCATGATTCTTCGTTCTGACTCAGGAAAAAAGAAAGGTCATTCCTTTGTAAACAAACAATTCTTGCATTCCCTTGATATAAAATACTCTTCTTCTTTTGAAATTGGAAAAGACCTTTAAAACATCTTCTTTCTCTCTTTACCCATCATTGCGAAGATGCCTTTTCTTAATTTTCTGTTTCTTCTAATCCTACTCTTGCCTTCTTCTCTGAAAGGCTTTCCCAATGTAATCCCATCAACTGAACAACCCACACACACGCAATCTTTGATCATGAAAGCTTGCACCGGCGTCGAAAACCAGGATTCATGCATGTTGAGTATGCAAGTTGAGCTCGAAAAGGCAGGTTCCCCTTCTGGTCATTCAGTTTTGAGTGCTGCCTTGCGGGCTTCCCTAAGTGAAGCAAGGTTAGCCGTTGATACGATCACAAAATTCAACTCCTTGTCTATCAGCTATCGCGAACAAGTAGCCATTGAAGATTGCAAAGAGCTTCTTGATTTCTCAGTCTCTGAGTTGGCTTGGTCATTGGAAGAGATGGAGAAAATTCGAGCAGGTGATATGAATGTTCGCTATGAAGGGAATCTAAAAGCTTGGCTGAGTGCTGCACTAAGTAACCAAGATACATGCCTCGAAGGCTTCGAAGGCACGGACCGACGTTTGGAGAACTTCATGAGAGGAAGCCTGAACCAGGTTACGCAGCTAATCGGTAATGTATTAGCTCTGTATACTCAGCTGCACAGCATGCCTTTTAAACCGTCACGAAATGGCACTGTCACCAACAGAAGTCCAGAATTCCCAGAATGGATGACAGAAGGTGATCAAGAACTTTTAAAAGCCAGTTCTGTTGGTATTCATATAGATGCTATTGTGTCCTTGGATGGGAGTGGCCATTACCGTACAATTACGGAGGCGATTAACGAAGCTCCAAGCCACAGTAATAGGAGGTATATCATATATGTGAAGCAAGGAGTTTACAGAGAAAACATTGATATGAAGAAGAAAAAAACCAATATTATGTTAGTAGGCGATGGTATTGGTAAGACTGTGGTGACAGGGAACCGCAATTTTTTGCAGGGATGGACTACATTTAGAACTGCAACTGTGGGTAAGTACTTAAAAAATGATCCTATAAAATTAAGATAAAGTTGATACATTTGTTTATATTTTCATTTTTTTATTTTTTATTTTGTAGCTGTTTCTGGAAGAGGATTCATAGCAAGAGACATGACCTTTCGCAATACGGCTGGGCCACAGAACCATCAAGCCGTGGCACTCCGTGTCGATTCAGACCAATCAGCCTTTTACCGGTGCAGCATGGAAGGTTATCAAGACACCCTATATGCTCACTCTCTCCGGCAATTTTACCGGGAATGCAACATTTACGGCACCATAGATTACATATTTGGAAATGGAGCGGCAGTTTTCCAGAAATGTAAGATATTCACTAGAGTCCCATTGCCCTTACAGAAGGTCACAATAACAGCCCAGGGAAGAAAAAACCCACATCAAAGCACTGGATTTTCAATCCAAGATAGCTACATTTTGGCCACACAACCCACTTATTTAGGCAGGCCATGGAAACAGTTTTCCAGGACTGTTTTTCTGAACACTTACATGGGCGGTTTGGTCCAGCCCAGAGGGTGGCTCGAGTGGTATGGTAATTTTGCTCTGAGTACACTGTGGTATGGTGAGTATAAGAATTATGGTCCTGGTGCCCCAGTCTCAGGCCGGGTGAAATGGCCCGGTTACCACATTATCCAAGATGCTTCCACCGCCAAGTTCTTCACCGCCAGGGAGTTCATCGACGGCATGTCGTGGCTGCCGTCAACCGGTGTTAAGTTCACGGCAGGTTTAAGCAATTAAGTCAAAGTTATATCTTAAAGATTAGTTTTGGAATCATCTTATTGATTTATTGGTTCCAATAATAATGTAGTCATCAGCCAAAACCCTTATTCATGATTCATGTGTTGTGTATAATTTTTATATTATAATTTAACAAATAGAAGTAGTTGGTGTTAGTTTGTAGTTATTCTGCGATCTAATTAAGAAATATATTATCAATTTCACTCAAATGATATATTTTCAACAACTAAAATACTACTATCAATTTATAAAGACAACTTGTTTTTCCAATTTTGACCAATTTATGGTTAATTATATAATTTTAATTCAAGTTTTATGAGTCAGCCTTCACCAAATGAGTTTAAGACACAATGCTGAAGTAGCCTGAGTTGTCAAGTGCCAACCAGAAATATGTTGGCAATTTAGACTTTTGTCTTTGTCAAATCTTTCTTGTTCTTATCCAATAATAGAAGCTTTTAAGGTGTTCTTCAATTTTTTATTTTTCAAGAACATAATAACATGGGATTGTCAGCTTTTTTTTTTTTTTTTTTAAAATCTATTTTCTCTTTTTAGGTTTTAGATTTGGTATTTAATGTCAACTGGTTTAGTTCTTGATCATGCATCATGCAGGGATAATTTGAAATTTGTTTAGATATAAATCAAATTGAAACCGAATAGTGTATATAATTAAATTGACCGATTTAATTTAATTTCAAGTATTTTAATAACTTTGAGTTTATTTTATAGATGTAATAAAAATTAAATATGAAATTTTAATTTTTTTTCTCTATTTAATTTGAATAAAACCAACTATATGAAATATTAAGTAAAACCATAATTCAATTTCCAAACTTAATAGCAAATTTATTATGTTTTAGTCTCCTTTATTCCTTTTCTTTCTTTTTTAAAAGGAAATTAGAAAACGACACGTCGTAAGAAACCGACCGAATGTATTCAGTTTTGGCCGTGTTTCATGATAGAGACAAGGAAAGATTCATGTTCTTCGTCGTTTATATTATTATACATCAATCTTCCTGCTATCTTTTCTTTGAATTTGCTGCGGAATTTTTCGAAATTCCACCTATTTTCATATATTAAATTCATTTTCTTTCCGTTTCAATTTAAAATTTATAAGCTCTCAATCACTAGCATCTCATCTGTATCTCCCTTATGCATTAAACTAAGCAACAACTTGCTTCACTTCCTCCATTCTCGTGACTGTGCAGTTCAGACTACAGAATCAACGCGTTTTGGATCAGTCTCCATATATGAAACCTTATACATTGCTTTACAGTGCCATTAATTAGTGAAAATGGCTTCCCATCTGTCTACTTTCTGCAAATTTCCATTCCTTTTTTTGCTCTTTTCTCCATCTCTTGCAAATTTCTTGACCTCAACCTCAACCCCAACCGGCACGACAGAGTCATTTTGCAACTCTACGCCATACCCATACTTCTGCAAATCTTTCTTATTACCCTTTAACAAGTCCGGCAATATCCATGATTATAGCAGAATCTCCATTCGTCAAACTTTATCACATGGAAGAAAATTTCTTTCTTTAGTCAAGTATTTGCTTAAGCTTAACCCAACTTCTTTTTCATCCACTACTGTTCTTGCTCTTCAAGATTGCCAATTTCTAGCTCAACTAAACGTAGATTCTTTGTCATACACATTGGGGTTAATTAATTCTACGAACACACTTCCAAGCTTACAAGCAGTTGACTTGCAAACCCTGCTTAGCGCAACTTTGACTAACTTACAGACTTGTTTAGATGGTGTTCAAGCCTCAAAATCAGGATCAACAAGCTTGTCCAGCTTGCTAGCTCCTATTTCTAATGGGACTAAGCATTGTAGTGTCTCTCTTGCATTTTTCACACACGGTTGGATTAATTCTGGTAAGAAGAAAGGAAGAATTCTATCAGAAAGAAAGCATGTATTTTCTGATATCAAGAATGGTATTAAAGATGGTTTGCCTTTGAAGATGTCAAATAAAGATCAAGAAATTTACGAGTCTTTTAACAAAAGAAAGCTCCTTCAAACAACTGGGATTACTAGTGTAAAGCTCCTTCAAACAACTGGGATTACTAGTGTATTGGTTAATCAAATGGTGGTCGTGAGCAAGAAATTAGGAATTGGGAACTTCACAAGTATTAATGATGCAGTTTCTGCTGCACCAAATAATACTGCTAATACTGGAAGTGGCTACTTTGTAATTTATGTAGTGAAAGGAGTTTACCAAGAATATGTTTCTATTCCTTCAAACAAGCAAAATATAATGATAATTGGAGATGGCATTGGCAAGACTGTCATTACTGGTAATCGCAGCGTAATTGATGGCTGGACTACTTTCAATTCAGCAACATTTGGTAAGCTAAATCGAAGTTTGATAGTGTTTTTATTCTAATTTCTTGATCGATGAACATTTTGTTTTTTCTCCTTTTCAGCTGTTGTTGGCCAAGGATTTGTTGCTGTGAACATAACATTTCGCAACACAGCCGGAGCCATTAAACATCAAGCAGTAGCAGTTAGAAATGGAGCAGACATGTCTGCATTTTATAGATGTAGTTTTGAAGGGTATCAAGACACACTATATGCACATTCTTTAAGGCAATTCTATAGAGATTGTGAAATATATGGCACCATCGATTACATATTTGGTAACGCTGCAGTTGTTTTTCAAAACTGCAAAATTAGTTCAAGACTTCCATTAAATTTTCAGTATAATACTATAACTGCACAAGGTAGAACTGATCCTAATCAAAACACAGGCATTTCAATACAAAACTGCAGTATAAAAGCAGCTAAGGACTTGGCTACTAGTAATGTTACTATTAGAACATACTTAGGCAGGCCATGGAAGGAATATTCAAGAACTATTTTTATGGAATCATATATTGCTAGCTTAATTGATCCTACTGGATGGGCTCCATGGTCTGGAGATTTTGCACTTTCTACACTTTATTATGCAGAATTTAATAATTCTGGCGTAGGTTCAAAAACTGCGAATAGAGTCACATGGTCTGGCTATCACTTGATTAATGCAACTGAAGCAGCTAACTTTACTGTGTCCAACTTTACTCAAGGAGATGTGTGGTTGCCGGCGACCGGAATATCTTTCACTGGTGGTTTACTGTCAACGATTTCATGATTAGTCTCGTTGCAAATTTGGTTTATTATAATTATTTTTTTCATTATTGCTTGTAATTTCTTTACGATAGTAATTTAATAAATGTGATGATTTGGGAATAATTAGGTAGCATAATTACGAGAGATTTTATTTTATTTTTTTTGAAAATTACGAGAGAATTATTTGTTAATGCCAAACAATAAATTTATTTAAATGATAAACTGAAGGTTTTGCCTTTTGATTTTGATTAATTAAACAGTATTATCTGGCAAAAATAAAATGACCAAAAAACCTATCCTCTCCCGTATCTCTCTCTCTCACTTCATTTGAACCTCAACAAACACACAAAAAAAAAAAAAAAACTCAGTTATGCAGCCAGTCACAATGGGCTCAGTACTGAAGGCCTAGATCAAATTCTAGGCCCATGGGTTTTGTATTTGTGGTCAATGGGCTTTTTACAGAAGTAGCCTCAAACCCTCAACAATTAAGGTGGTGTTTGACAGTCTGCTTTTTGGCTTTTTGGAAGATATTTCTCCTTGTATTTATTGTTATTAGATATTACATTACAAAATAGATCATTAACAAGTTCTTCAAAATCATGAAACATAAATTTTATGGGTGTTTGGGTGTTTACAATTGCTTTAATTCTTAAATGAATTATAGTAATTATTATTTTTTATTAATTGTGAGACTCAATTTACCGGAATGATACTATAGGCTATATAATAAGAATAACTCTCTTTTTGGCTCATTAAATTGGTGAAAACTCTTTAATTAACAATTCTTGAAAGTCAACAAATCCCTAATTAAAATTCTTTTTAACTCTTTCGACTCGTCACTTTTCGAAGAATTTTATTTGAATATCACTTTGATTTTAATGTGATTAATCTCCATATATACAAAAAGATCATAATTTTTTATATTTTAATCCACATATTTATATCAATTTGAATTTATTCTATTAAATTTTTATTCTTTGCCTCGATTGAATTATTATTTTTATACACTAGTTAAATTTTCTGGATCCACCCCTCATTTTTTTTTAATATATTTTTCTCTTAGCAACACCAAAGCTGAAACTTTGACTGAACAAAATTTTTAACACACGTTCAACCATTTTGCCTCTTTCATCTTTGTATAATATTTTTTTTAATGAACTTTTATAGTAATTGACAGCCCCTTCATTCTAAACCCTAGCTCCCTCCATGCTTATGTTGCTGCACATTTTAAGCTTTGTGAATTGAAAACTTTAAAAAGAAAAGTTTGATTGCCTGAAACTCACGATGCCTATTTAGTATTTCTCAAACCTTTTACCAATTGGTTTAAACAGGAAGACATCTGCTGCGTGGCTAGTTGAAGTTTTGAAAATAAATAAATATATATAAAGTCAAATAACAGAATAATACTACCCTAGTTATATATTGATTTAGAACTCAAGCCAATTAAGTGACGTTATTTCTTTTTTTTATTATTATTTTTATTTTTCCTTTCCAGAAAGTGATTGAAACACAAGAAATGTCCACGTCATAAATTATTATTTAAAGGTCCATTAGTTCCTTAATGCGACCCACGTTTAATTATTTGTCATTTCAATAATTTATTTATCAGTTGTCGATGACTTGAGATACAGAAATTGACTTTTTTTTTTTTTTCAAATATTATTCTTCACAGCCTAAGCAAAATTTATCAATGAAATTCCTAAATCAGTTAGAAGATGTCTAATTAGATATATATAATCCCATTTTAATAATATATATATACTTTCTCTATACACCAAATTAATTAATAATATCTTAGAAATTCTGCACCCACAGATTCATCCTCCTTCCTCTGCACATACAGAATTTAAAGGGAAAAAAAAAGAAGAAAAAAGAAGACAACGGACTTAGTGGTGAAGATATATATTAGGACTAAACACGTTTTAGGTTTATGGGTTCCCTCTCTCTCTCTCTCTATATATATATAAACCTAGCAACCCACAGTTCCTATTAATAAAAAAAAATCTTTCTTCTTAGCTACATTGTCAAGATCATGGCTTTGGCTTTGAAGCTATCTTCCTTAAGCTCGATTTGCTTCCTTTCTGTTCTCTTCTTTTTCTCTCTTGCAAATTCCTTACCAATTTATAATACACCAGAAACCCTCTGCAACTCTTCACCTTTCCCTGATTTTTGCGAGTCATCTTTACCGTATGACAAGCCTGGAACCGCACAAGACTATGCAAAGATTTCCATTTCTCAGTCTTTATCAAATGCGAGAAACTTTCTTTCACTTGTCCAACATTATTTGAGTCTTCCTTCTACATCCTATGAATCTACGATTAGAGCCCTCGAAGATTGCCAGTTTTTAGCTCAACTAAATATAGATTCTTTATCATATGCACTTGAAAACATAAATAATTATAATAATAGTTCAACTGATAATCTTCTTCCAAGTTTGCTAACCGATGATTTACTAACTTTGTTTAGTGCAACTTTGACTAATCAGGAGACTTGCCTTGAAGGGCTTCAAATTACAGAATCAGCTTCTTCAAGTATCTTGAATGGCTTATCAACTACCCTTTCTAATGGAAGCAAGAGTTTTAGTACTTCACTTGCTCTTTATAGCAATGGTTGGATTCCCAAAACAAAGAGTGGTAGATCATCGTCAACAAGAAGAAACTTGCCTGCAATTGGAAAAAGATTGCTTGCTAGTCAAAGTAACTCATTTCTTGATAGTGTTAATGTTAGAAAAATGGTGTTAGTTAATCCTAATGGGACAGGGGATTTTCCTACCATTAGCGATGCTGTGAACGCTGCACCTAATGACACAACTAGCGAAAATGGATATTTTGTTATTTATGTTGTTGCTGGTGTTTATAATGAGTATGTTTCTATACCCAAGAACAAGAAATATTTAATGATGATCGGAGACGGTATAAACCAAACTATCATTACGGGCAATCGAAGCGTAGTTGATGGCTGGACGACATTCAATTCTGCAACATTTGGTAACTTAATTTATACCTTACAATATACACACACACGCGTTAACAAATGTGTTTTTGTTTCATCATGCATGTGATCTTATTGGCAATAAGGTCAACCCCTTATTTAATTATTTTGGTTACGTCAGAAATTAGTTTTAAATGGTACTATATAAAATTAGGGATTTAAAACCATAATAATTCTACTACTATTATGAATATCAGAAGTTTTTTGCACTGGGAGACATGAAAGTATCAATTTAATAGAATTCTTTTTTTTATATATATAACAATAAATAATTTTTTATGCAGTGGTAGTTGCGCAAGGATTTGTTGCAGTGAACATAACATTTCAAAATACAGCAGGAGCAGTTAAGCATCAAGCAGTTGCAGTTAGAAATGGAGCAGACATGTCTACATTTTACAACTGCAGTTTCGAAGGGTATCAAGACACATTATATACACATTCCCTCAGACAATTCTACAGAGACTGTGACATATATGGCACGATAGATTATATATTTGGCAACGCAGCGGTTGTTTTGCAGAACTGTAATATTTATTCAAGACTACCCTTACCCGGCCAGTATAATACAATTACTGCACAAGGTAGAACTGACATTAATCAAAATACAGGTACTTCAATACAAAATTGTAGTATAGTAGCAGCTGCTGATTTGGCTACAAGTAATGGCACTACAAAAAGTTATTTAGGTAGGCCATGGAAAGAATATTCAAGAACAATTGTTATGCAATCTTTTATTGATAGCTTAATTGATCCTACTGGATGGGCTCCATGGTCAGGAGATTTTGCACTTGCTACACTTTATTATGCAGAATATGATAATAATGGTCCTGGATCAAATACTAGCAGTAGAGTTACATGGCCTGGTTATCATGTTATTAATGCCACAGATGCTGCTAACTTTACTGTCACCAACTTTACTCAAGGAGACTTCTGGTTGAACACGACAGGAGTACCTTATTTCAGTGGTTTATTGTAAATTAGTTTTTCAGCATCATAAATAATTCTCTGGTCTATTGTAATTTTCTTTTCTTAATATGTTTTGAACATCATTAAGGTTATGGAAAATAACTTTGTTAAATTTATGGATCGACAAAACTATCATTAAGGTTCTTAATTTTATTGGTTGAAAAATAAATGTAGCTTAATTTTTATTGGTTATGTTAGAAAGTTTAATTTAATTCTAAATAGAAAATTATCCAGTTTAGTCTAATTCTAATTTGGATAAAAAAAATATTATTATTTTAAAATTTTAATTTAATTGGTTAGCTAAATTTTCTATTATATAACAATTGCTATATGTAAGGGAAAAAAAAAACTAACGATTGCTATATAATGTTACATATAGAAAATTATTATTTGAAATTTTTATATTAATCCTATTATGCTACTTATGTAAGGAAAAAAAAATCTACTTTCTATACGTAGGTAAATATGTATATATTATTTATTATTTATTAATATAAATATAAATATTATTTTTAAGTATTTTGTAGAACTAACAATTGCTATAATGTTATACGTAGAAAATTATTATTTAAAAATTGTATATTAATCCTATTATACTACTTTCTATATGTAAGGAAAAAAAAATAACTACCTACTTCTAGGTAATATATATTATTCATTAATTATCAATATAAATAATATATTATTATTATTATAAACATGTTCTTTCCTTAATAATTTTAATCAATGAATTTTTATTTTATAATTTCATAAATTATTTATTTTCTATTTTTTAAATGCTTTTTTTAAATAATATAAATTTTTCATAATACTATAATTTACAATAAATAAATCAGTAAAAAATTATATATATATAAATTAATTAAAAATTATATATAAATTAAATTTCATTTACTTATAACAAATAAAAATCAATGGGTACAAATGACGTGAAATGCACATTTGTGAAAATTAATATATATATATATATATATATATATATATATATATATATATATATATATATATATATATATTTATTTATTTTTGAATAAATGAAGCAAACAAAGAAACAGAATATTAAGCAACAACGAGATTAGGATAGTTCACACCACAGATATCATGAAGAAATTTCCATCCAAAGTTGATTGATTTTACAGCGTAGACTCTTGTCAGAATATTATTCCACAGGCTTACTATACTTGATCTTTGACAGGCTTTATATTCCATATACAACATCAGTTAACATTTATAAGTTCAAACCTTGATCTTTTATTCTGTGTCCATTTATTTTCTTTTTATTTCTAGCCAAAAATAGAAAATACCTAAAAATACGTATAATATCTGAACCTAATTTCAATTTTAATGGTAACTTATTTAATGTTTTCCTGTTTATGGTAAATTTTAATTAACGTTATACATTTTTATGGTAAATACGATATACACTAGCTGATTTTATTCATTCACATATTGATTTATTCCTTTTATGTATAGTTACATACTTATATATACAATGGAAAAAATAAAAAAGTGTCAAGAGAAAAAAAAATCCATTGAAACATCATGTCTTCAAAAATATTTTTCTTCGCCCTATTTCTTTGTATAATTTCCATAAGTCATCAAGCCTCACAATTCATAACTCAATCATGTGAGAAAACCCCATTTAAAGATTTATGTATATCAATTTTAGGATCGTCGAAAGCTGTCGATCTGCTAAGTTTGATAAAAGAAGCACTAGAAATTACATTATCGTATGGAAATGGTGTACTCACATCGATTCCTGAATTGCAAAACAAGGCAACAAATCCACATACTAAAGTCGCCTTGAAATACTGTGAAGAGGTTTATGGCAACTCGGTTTCTTACTTGAACGAGTCAAGGAAAGCCATTGAAGATAAAGCTTACTACGATTTAATTGCATGGGTTACTGGTGATATATCTGATGCAGTATCTTGCGAGGATGCGTTGACGGACTATCCAGGTACATTATCTCCGATGACTGCTGTTAACACAAAATTTCAACAGTATAGTGCTATTATACTAGAATTTTTGTATCTCTTGCAAAAACAAAATTATTGATGCATTATTGTAAGATGTGATTTGCAATAAGTAATAAATGGAAATAAATCCATACCAGCATTGATATTTTTATTTTTCATTATATAGTTATGATTTATAAAACAAATCAAAATGATATCTGATCAACCTCAATTTCAACGATGATAATTATTTTTACATGGGTAACTGCTGGTATAGATTGTAGTGAATTTTGCTGAGGATGGTTTGACAGAATATCCAAGTACATTATCGATGATGACTATTAAATTTAATCAATTTTTCCATACCATATTATTATTTTTAAATATATTGGCAAAAAAAAAAAAAAAATTACTGATGCATTATTGTAACTATTCAAACACCGCCAAACAGGAAAGCAGAGAAGATTGTAAAATTTTGAACTCGCATTCAGAGTTGGCTTAAACTTGCATTCTGAGTTAAGAGTGTAAAAAACACAAATTAATTTACAACTACTCACTGCAAGGCATAAAATAAAAATGGTGTTCCTGCTTTTTAGTTTCAGTGGATGCCATCACTTGCTAATCATAAAAATTGAAGTTTTCAAGCTTACGTTGCATGACCATAGCAATTTATATAATATAAGCCATGAATTTTATCAAATGAAATGTTTACACAGGCACCAACTTGATACAACCCAAACCAACCAATGTCCAAAAGTTTTCTAATTCTCATGGTAAACGTTCTGCTTAGGACTCCAATTTAATAATGTTTCCATTAGAGAAACCCTTGTAATAGGAATCTGCTTCTGGACAACCTTGCTCCTGTTGTCTAGCGACAAACATTTCAACCTTTCACATAAAAAGTTAATTCATCCGTTGTCTCACTGGTGGACATCAGCTCTGATAGCAGTTGTTGGAAATTAGCTTTGACACACAAAAATTTACGTGGTTCACTCTCAACTGTTTAGGGCTACGTCCACGGGACAAACTCCGAATCATTCTTTCACTATTAAAAATAGTAAGTACACAAAGAGAATAATACAAAAATAGTGGCACTCAAAGTGTTTCCCCAAAACACCCATAATAATTTTCTCACTATTTTTCTCTCCCCTAATTTTAAGAAACCCTTCCTAAAACTAGATATATATCTCTCTCTCTTTTTACATTTTTTTTTCTTCGTCTTTTTGTTGTGTGTTTTGTGAGCTGCAATACATTCTATTTATAGGAGAGGAGGACGCGTTAATAACGCGCCCACCGATTCTTTTCAAAGAAAACGTGTGTACTGTACACATGTTTTCCTCTTTCTCTTTTTTTTTTCTTTTCAAATGTCTGTGGGTCCCACTTGAGTGGGCACCGACACAATAAATCTCCCCCTACACATTTAAGTGGGGATGTTAGCTATCACCATCCCTGCAGCTAACTGACAGTATTCCAACTTCTCCTTTGAAAGAATCTTCTTTGAAATGACTGATTCATTTTCTTCTGTATGGATCTTTTCAAGTTATAACAGCTTCATCTCCAACACATCCCTAATATTAATGTGTTTTTATCTTAAATGGAAGGAGGAATTCTTTCCAAGGTGAATTGCGCTTTGACTGTCACAAAATATCTGATATCATTCTTGATGAATTGCGAGTTCATTCAAGAATTTCTTCATCCATAGTAACTCCTTGCACGCTTCAGTAATCTTGACTATCACAACACGACCCCCCTGCAAATGTGATTGGATATTCTGAAAATCCATTTCACTGCAGTCCAATGTTCCTTTCTAAGATTTGAAAAAAACCGACTCACTACTCCAACTGAGTGAGCAATATCTGGCCGTGTGCAAACCATGACATACATCAAGCTTCCAACCGCTGAACTTATGAACTACAATTAGTCCCGTTCTGAAATATTTTAAAAGGCGACAAAGAGAAGGTTGTTGTGTTACACAAGTTTTACATAACCCAATTGATTTTAGGTTAAACAATTGGAAATTTGATAAGGATTTGAAGAAAAAAAATAATTCATCAAATAATTCAATTAAAAGTATTTTTGAGGGAGAGATTGGTGATGAAATACTTATTAATTTTAAGCAAGTAGTTTCTAATTTAATAAAATAGAAAATAGCCACTTATTTAATATTTAAATAAAATTTAGATATTTATGCAAAAAATACTCGGTAATTTTGTTAGTTCAAACCTTGACACATTTCTTTTATTCTGTGTCAGTTTATTTTCTTTTTATTTCTATCCAAAAATAGAAAATAGCTACAAAAAATTATAATATCTAAGCCTGATAATTTCAATTTTAATGGTAACTTATTCAATGTTTACTCTTTTATGGTAAATTTTAATTAATGCTATACAATTTTTATGGTAAATATTAATTTTAGATTTTTATGTGAAAAATAATTTGAAATTTTATCAATTATATTATAAAATAAATCATAAAAGGTAATTAATTAATAAAACAATCAATAGGGTATGTCTTGCATATTTTAATTTTTAATATTTGGCATCATTCATCAATGTATCAACAATGATATAGTTTATAAAATTAAACATTCGTTGTTTCAAATAAAATCATATAGTTGAGATTTATTAAGAAAAGCAAATGTATTACCCTACCTATTACACCTTCGAGCCGCCACCGGTGGCAGAAGAGAAGTTTCCGCATAGGCGAATCTGTATGACCAAAATGATGATACTGCCCTTTCCTTTTTTCTTGGTTGAATGGGTATAGTTCTAGTTCAATCTGATTTGGGTTAGAGTTTTGAAGAAAATGTGTTTGGGGGTAATAAATTGGAGTAAAAGGGTCTTTTCATTAATTTTACCACGCTGTCAGTCTACATAGAAAAAATGTTAGTCCACGTAAGCGAACACGTATGTATTTGTGGATTTCACTTAGTCCCACTATATATTTCGGTTGTCTATGTCATCCAAAGACATCACATTAAAATAATGTAAATTGAAACACTTAAGGTTTTTCAGCCCTTCCCTGTAAGTGTGTTTAATGGGGATCAAATCCAAGAGTTCTTTCTATATGTCTAACCTGCATTGTCAACTGAGCCACAAGCCGTAGTTAAAATATTTATTAATTTTAAGCAATTTACTAATTGAAACTGCATATATTTTATCATACAAATAATTATAGCAATAATTTAAAATATCCTCTTTAAAATAGATGTCGTAGTAACTCTTTTGCATCTCCAATAATTCATTTCTAAAAATAGCAACTTATTTAATGTTTAAATAAAAATTTAGATATTTAAGCAAAAAAGTACTCAGTAATTTTGTTAGTTCAAACCTTGACACATATCTTTTATTCTGTGTCCATTTATTTTCTTTTTATTTCTATCCAAAAATAGAAAATACCTAAAAATACGTATAATATCTAAACCTAATTTCAATTTTAATGGTAACTTATTTAATGTTTTCCTGTTTATGGTAAATTTTAATCAACGTAATACACTTTTATGGTAATATATGATTTCAATTTTAATAGTAACGTTATACACTAGCTGATTTTATTCATTCACATATTGATTTGTTCCTTTTATATATAGTTACACACTTATATATACAATGGAAAAAATAAAAAAGTGTCAAGAGAAAAAAAAAATCCATTGAAACATCATGTCTTCAAAAATGTTTTTCTTCGTCCTATTTCTTTGTATGATTTCCATAAGTCATCAAGCCTCAGAATTCATAACCCAATCATGTGAGAAAACCTCATTTAAAGATTTATGCATATCAATTTTAGAATCGTCAAAAGCTGTTGATCTGCTAAATTTGACAAAAGAAGCACTCGAAATTGCATTATCGAATGCAAATGGTGTAGCCAAATCGATTCCTGAATTGCAAAACAAGGCAACAAATCCACATACTAAAGTCGCTTTGAAATTATGTGAAGAGTTTTATGAGAACTCGATTTCTTACTTGAACGATTCAATGAAAGCCATTGAAGATAAAGCTTACTACGATTTAATTGCATGGGTTACTGGTGATATATCTAATGCAGCACATTGCGAGGATGCGTTGACGGAATATCCAGGTACATCATCTCCGATGACTGCTATTAACACAAAATTTCAACAGTATAATGTTATTATACTAGAATTTTTATATCTCTTGCAAAAACAAAATTATTGATGCATTATTGTAAGATGTGATTTGCAATAAGTAATAAATGGAAATAAATCCATACCAGCGTTGATATTTTTATTTTTCATTATATAGTTATGGTTTATAAAACAAATCAAAATGATATCTGATCAACCTCAATTTCAACGATGATAATTTTTACATGGGTAACTGCTGGTGTAGATTGTGGGTTTGACAGAATATCCAAGTACATTATCGCAGATGACTATTAAATTTAATCAATTTTCCCATACCATATTATTATTTTTAAATATATTGGCAAAAAAAAAAAAAAAAAAATACTGATGCATTATTGTAACTATTCAAACACCGCCAAACAGGAAAGCAGAGAAGATTGTAAAATTTTGAACTCGCATTCAGAGTTGGCTTAAACTTGCATTCTGAGTTAAGAGTGTAAAAAACACACATTAATTTACAACTACTCACTGCAGGGCATAAAATAAAATAAATAATTCATCAAATAATTCAATTCAAAGTATTTTTGAGGGAGAGATTGGTGATGAAATACTTATTACTTTTAAGCAAGTATTTTCTCATTTAATAAAATAGAAAATAATAACTTATTTAATATTTAAATAAAATTTAGATATTTATGCAAAAAATACTCGGTAATTTTGTTAGTTCAAACCTTGACACGTTTCTTTTATTCTGTGTCCATTTATTTTCTTTTTATTTCTACCCAAAAATAGAAAATACCTAAAAATAAGTATAATATCTAAACATAATTTACTTATTTATTGTTTACTATTTTATGGTAATTTTTAATTAATGTTATACTAAATATAACTTTAGACCTTTATGTGAAAAATAAGCCGATGATTTTGTTATTCACATATTGATTTGTTCCTTTTATATGTAGTTACATACTTATATATACAAGGGGGACCGGTCTAAGTTTGGAGTTATCATCTCTAAATATAAACTACTAGTAATCCAATTGCCTAATGTCACATTGGCTTGGATTAGAAGACAAGCAAATGATATAGCTCATTTGTTGGCTAAATCAGTCCCTAGTAGGGCTTGTTTTCCAACTTGGGATAGTGCTCCCGCTTGTATTGCTCGTTTCTTCTCTTAATAATATGAACCATAATTCAAAAGTAAAAAAAAAGGGGGGGGGGGGGGATAAAAAGTGTCGAAGAGAAAAGAAAAATCCAGTGAAACATCATGTCTTCAAAAATGTTTTTCTTCGTCCTATTTGTTTGTATGATTTCCATACGTCACTAAATCTCAGAATTCATAACCCAATCATGTGAAATCATGTAAGAAAACCTCATTTAAAGATTTATGTATATCAATTCTAGGATCATCCAAAGCTGGACATCTGCTGAGTTTGATAAAAGAAGCACTCGAAATTGTATTATCGAATGCAAATGATATAGTCACATCGATTCCAGAATTGCAAAACAAGGAAACAAATCCACATACTAAAGTCGCCTTGAAAAACTGTGAAGAGCTTTATGACAATTCATTTATCACTTGAACAAGTGAAGCAAAGCCATTGATAATAAAGCTTACAACGATTTAATTACATGGGTTACTGCTGATATATCTAATGCAGTATCTTGCGAGGATGGGTTGACGGAATATCCAGGTACATCATCTCCGATGATTGCTGTCAACATAAAATTTCAACAGTTTAATGGTATTATCCTAAATTTTTTACGTCTCTTGGAAAAACAAAATTATTGATGCATTATTGTATGATGTGAAGTAATAAATGGAAATAAATTCGTACCAGCATTGAGATTTTTTATTTTTCATTGTATAGTTATGATTTATAAAACAAATCAAAATGTATGATATCTGATTAACCTCAATTTCAACATACTCTCTTTTATCAATCTCTAAAAGTTGTGCTACGTTGTGTTAAGACTTCTGATGAATTTTGAAGGAGAGAAACCTCCTTCGCTGTAATAATGAAATAAAAAAAAAACAAAACAATTGAAAGGCTAGTGTAAATTTGGGAAATATGATAAGTAGATTTCTAATTTCTAAATTTATTTGAAAGTAAATATGATGTCACGCCTTAATTCAATTTTACTAATTCGGATTCGCATCGGACATGGTCCACAAAGAGGATAAAAGCATTTTCTCTCGAGTGTTAAAACGGACTTTATAGTCAAAAGATGAATTTAAGACCTCTAATTAAGGGAAAAACGTTCTCTGTTATCTTATCTCACTCGTTGGGGTACTGTCACGACCCATTTCCATGGGCCGGACCGGCACTAGGGCCCAGGTAAGCTTAAAGCCCCCGAGGCCCGTAGCAAGCCTGAAACACTACAAATTTGCTATCTCAATAAAATTTTAAACATTTACAAATTTCCCTACTTACAATACACTATAGTTATAATACAGGCTCACAGAATTATTCCATCTATAATAATACACAACTTAAAAGTATACAAGTTCTATAACTGCGGAGTTTACTGACGGATGTATACATATAAGTCTTCGGACATTTATCTATTTAATTGATCAATACTAAAATTAGCGAATTTCTTTTTAACGGTGAAGAGCAGAGTTATAGGTGGGATTTAGAAAATGCTACTTCCTAAAAGATTTGAACAAAAGAGATGTGAGTTTATTAATGAATAATAATTATTGCACAACACATGCATTCACACAATTGTATAAATATATCAACCTAGTCATCCGACTAGGTATATGCTCACACAGCCAGTTACACAAATGGCATATCACCAGCACTCACAATTATTAACATCTTCATATAATCACATCACGTGGAAATTAGTCAGTGGAGTTACCGAACCCCCGATGAGCCGTCCTCCCACATGGCTCATCCTCTCACATGTGCACCAGGGAGCCGATCCCCCATACTAGCCGACCGGTCTAATCCTCACTTGACCAGCCCTCTCATTATTTTTCCATTCTCTCTTTTCTTTTCCATACCAACAGGAGGCAACCCGGTCGTCTCCATCAAATCTAGATCATCAGGCGCTCACAACAGGAGGCCACCCTGCGGGCTGCGATCAAATCTAGATTATCCGGTGCGCCCAATAAAAAAGCCAACCTGTGGTTAACAGTAACGGTAACGGTAGGTGCACACGGGGGCGCCGATCTCCCATTTACCCGGCTAACAGAAACAGAATCAGGATCCATATAACAGAATCAGAATATAACAGAATCAGAATCAGGATCCGTATAACAGAAACAGTCTCACAAACCCATGGTGACCCACTTCATCCCAATTCCACACAAACAAAGCAAGGCGTTGTCACATCACAACTAATCAAGCATTGCAATTAATTGTAGAATTATTGCAAAGTTAAGCATCGGAATGCAATGCACAATTAGACATTCATACTCAAATGCAAATAAATAAATAATATTAATAATAAACAACAATGATAGAATAAATAATAATAATGAAAATAAACAATAACAATGAAAATAAATAAGTAATTGAATAATTAAGTAAATAGTGATGATAGTAAAATAATTAGAATACTTTATTTATTATGTATTAAGTTATAGAATTATTCTAAATAAACTTATTACTTTATATTGTTAACTAAAACTAGTCTAAGTTCTATCGAAATTTCGCCAGCACCTCCCCTAAAAATTGGGCTATTTACCTACTCAAATATCACAATAATATATATATTAATCATTCAATGCACACAGCCCATCCGTCGGGCGATCAAACAGTTAAATTTCCCTTCAAACGTGTTCCAATAATATTACTGAACATTCTTTGCTTCACATAAATATAATCAGCTTCTTTAGCTAATTGACAAATAAATAAAATCTTTTATATATCTATATGCATATAAGAACACCATTACAGATATTACAAATTTTATGTTCTAGTTACAATGCTACTTGCTGAAATAATATTGAAATCTTTTAAAGACCAGCTTATAAACTATCCTATAGTTCAAACAAATGGTACACTATCTTAAATGCAATTGTCGTATTTTCCCAGTTGAAGTTATGTGTTTAAGATTTCTCGATCAATGTTTGAATTCTAACTTATAATCTATTTGATTTATTAGTAGAATAATTATTCATCTTATCTTAGTATAATTATTAGCATTTACTAAGTTTTTGTACTACACTTATTTGCACCCATAAATTTAATCAATAGTAACTCGTATCCTATTATAACTCTATTAGTCAACTAATGATTTCTAATAATACACTTGGCCTATTAGCTTTTAAATATTCCGCCGAACACCCGACAGCATCTCTCCTTAATCATACTCAACATCTAGTTTAAATTACCGTAAAACGATCGGCAGCCCATCCACCAGGTAAAGAACTTTAAATAAAATCCCCATCCTCCTATCATTATCAACCCACCATTCTTCGTTATACAGTAATTATAAAATCAATATCTTGAATCCATAATTTACTATGAATTACTTAATAAGTAAAAACAAAATAATTTCTTAAATTGAATCAATAAGTCTTATTTATATGCATACCCATCATTGATTTTCACCTTTCAAATTTAATCACAATCAAATAAATGGTTTGTTTGACTGCACCTATTTATATTTCATGACCTATAACCAATTATATACAACACTAAATCCTAGATTTTCCTTTAATAAGCCAAGTATAACTTCGATTTAATCTCAAGTCATGCTAACAAAATAAGCTAACAACCAATTTATTCATGTGATTAGAATACCCAATAACTTAGCTACTGCATTTCTACCAACCCCTCCTTAATTTAACTTTCTGTGATATTTACGGCTTAGAAGCCTAATTTTCGATTTCTGTCGTCTAATGATTCGAACACTATACAATATCAAAGTGCAAAAACTAATTGCAAAACTAGATTCTATGTAAAAAAAAAATTGGAATATACTGCCTATGAGGAAATCTGGTCACCGAATCCACCGCTGTCGCCGCCGTCTATGGTGGCCGGAGGTACCTTGGTTCCTAAATCTTGCAATTCTTACGCCAAGACGCAGCAAATTTCATATAGAACTCAGTTCTATAGCCAACTACTACAATTTATGTCAATATCTAACAAAATCCCAATTTTTATTTCTTAAATCCCTAAGTCCCATTTTGATCAATTCCTGCGTTAAATCGCCTAATCTATGCAAATGATTTCTAAAGGAGTGAAATGGGAGGACAATCAACTTACCTCGTCGGAGAGTATAGTCGGAGTTGCTCGGAGGGAAGGACGGAGACGCGACTGTCTCGATCGCGCTAAGGTCCCCAGCTTCGCTGTGACTCTTGCGCTCACCAGAAACGGAAACGGAGAGAAGGGAAGGAAGGCGGGCTGCTGCGGCGAGGAGTCGACGGCGAGGAGGCGCTGGTTCTGGTGGTCGGAAAACCAGAGAGGAGAGGCAGTGAGGTCGCGCGCTGTCACTGGCGCAAGGAAGGAGAAGGGGAAAGAAAGAAAAAAAAGAAAAAGAAAAAGAAAAGAAAGAAAAATCTTGGGCTTCTAGACCATTCCGGTTCGATTCGAACCGGTTTGGTCTAATTCTATGATTTGGCTCAATTAGCTTGGTTTTCGAAAAAAATCGAATTGGTTTACGGGTCTAGTTTAGCAATAATAAAATACTAGCTGGTGTAATCTTATTGGTTGAAATAAAAATTTTATTTTTTTAAATGAAAATTCTACGAAATTAAATTTTCGGGTCATTTCAGGTACCATAACTCAATTTTACATTTAATTTAAATAAACAAATTCATTTTGTATTTAAAAAAAAATACAATTTTACCATTACTGATTTATTTATATAATTCTAAATAAGAAACTTTTAACTTAAACGATTGGGAGTTTGATGAGATGAATGACACAACAAACAATTCAATCCAAAGTATTGATTGAGGGAGAAATTGATAATGAAATATTGATTATTAAAGCAAGTCGTGTCTTGTTATAAAATAATAAGAAAAGAAAATTTTATGATGAGTTATACAATTAAGAGCATACCCTAATAACTTAAAAGAATTGTATTTAATCATAACCTTATTATACTAATAATTACTATAATAACTTTGTAATATCCTCCTTATACTAATTATCGTAATAATGTTTCCGTATCTCCAATAATTCATTTCTAATATATCCTCCTTAAAATAGAAACTTATTTAACGTTTGAACTAAATTTTTGATTTTTATGCAAAAAATTACTATATAATTTTGTTAATTCAAACCTTTACACGTTTCTTTTATTATGTGTCCATTTATTTTCTTTTTATTTCTACCCAAAAATAGAAAATAGCTACAAAAAAATTATAATATCTAAATTTTGTTAATCGCATGCATTAGCCTGTAAAATAGTTGATTAATTCTGCTAAATTTTATTTCATTTTTACTAATTCATTACCACTATAATGTAACACATTTGAATGTGATTTTTTTTTTTTTTGATAAAAAAGTTGATTTACTAATTTTTATTTCTACTGCTCTAGCTAGCCAAGTAAGTTACTCTTTTCTAATTTTTATTTTTTCCTTCTAGAAAGTGATTAAAACAGAATAGCTGTTCATTGTATGAGATATTTAAGATTAATTTGAAAAACGAATATTAACTTTTTTTTTTTTTTTGGTACTGAATATAATAATCTTGATGATGAAGACATATTTCATTAAATTAACATAATATCAATTCAAATGAAAACGATTATAATTGGGTATTTAGAAAATGAAATGATTTTTTTTTTATTGAATGTTCATGATACTCTATGAAAATGGAAAGATTTCGTAAAAACTTGAAAAATGACTTAAATCAATGTATTACAATATTAAGTGGGTGACAAGGTCGGTTAACTGTGCTTGATCTTTGAAAATGAAAATGAAAATGACTTCTCTTTTTTTGGTTCATAGTGCTAGATGTAATTAAAATTTATGAATATGAATGGAGGGGAGTAGCCTACCTATTGCCTGCCATTATATTTATTATTTTAATTTTTCTTTTTTTAAAAAAAAAAAGAAAAAGACAATTTGAAGATTTACCATTTTCAGTCAAGAAAATTAGTAGAAGGAATGGTTTTTTATGGTACTGAGGGAAAAATTTCCTGTGCAATCTTTGCCTACTTGTAGGTGGAGCATCATGAGAACATGCACGTTAACATCTATAAGGTCCAAAAGCTTTCTTATTAATTCTTAAGAAAAGACTTTCCTTCCTAAAATAATAAAAAGGAAAGGAATAAAAAGTCGAAGAAGCAAGAACCCTAATTCAAGAGATAATATGTTCAGAAGGGCATCACTACTGCAGCAAGACATGTTATATTTGACTATGTAATTAAATTCAATATGACATTACGTACATAGTAGTATAAATGTTATCATTATAAATGTAATCACCCCTTTTCTTCTTCTTCTTCATCAAAGCTTCTTCAACCTTCTTTTAAGTGCTATTGTTGATTTAAACTGTCACTAGTTTGCTTTAAGTTTAGCTCAGTTAGCTCTCCTTCTTACCAAAGCTTTTTCCACATTTCTATCGCTCTTCACTTGTTAATGGCTACAATAACCTTCTTTCTACTCGTAATCATGTCCACAGTTGGATTTCACCACCTTTTTGCTAATGAAATTGAGTTATTTCTTAATAATGTTAAAGTTAGCAAAAAGGTGGTGGTTAATCCTGATAAAACTGGGGACTATTCTACTATTAGTGATGCAGTGCTTGCTGCACCTAATAACGCTCTTGTGGGGGATGGATATTTCGTTATCCATATCGTTGCTGGAGTTTACCACGAGTATATTTCCATACCCACTCACAAGAAATACTTGATGATGATTGGTGATGGTATCGGAAAAACTATCATCACTGGCAATCGGAGTAGCAGTGATGGTTGGGGTTCATCCGGTTCTGCAACTTTTGGTAATGTTATTTTTTCATTTGGCAAGTCTGTCCTCTTCTCTTTTTTTTTTTCTTTCCTTCAAGGATTATCAGGATTTATTTCTGAGACAGTAATTATTCTGCCCTCGTGGATTATGAGGATTATTTTTTAAAAAATTTTTTTAAAAAATTAGCAGGATGAGTGCGTAGTGATGCCATGGGCCCACCTAACTTTGAAGAGTCAGGATTTCCCTACAAACCCCTAAGTCCAACCATCTTGACCATCAAATTATTGATTTTCGGTAATTTTTAGATGAGGGTTCTGGGCCGTTATTTTATTTTATTATTTTTTTTACAGGAACTGGTCTGTTCTTTGAAATGCAGTTAAATAAAACTATTGGAAAATTTTCCTAAGGGGGTCTGTTTTTAAGTGGGTGTAAGTGAAAGCAAACGACTTTCTAGTTTCTACGACTTAGAGGCTCTGTCTCTCAACCTTCTTAATTTACTGCCATTGACGATCTCGTTATCTAAGGAAATCTCTGTTGATGGCTTTAGTTTCAAGAGCCATCTATCTCTTCTTTTAGTCTTTCTAATTTGCTTATAGTAGCGAGCTCACTAGCTAGTACATTGTAGCACTCTCCCCAAATCTCTGTTATGTTTTTGAGAATATAGTCTGATCAATCTTTGAAATTGTAAATGAGGGAGGAAGGCGGTGGTTGTGGGTGGTGGAGATGGATCAGAGATGGTAGGGGAGATGAACGAAGAAACTAGGTAGGGTAACAAGCTTCTTCCAATCTTTTTTTATTAAGTCAGGTCTGTTTGATTTCCGTCAAGTACACTTTCAAATGATAGAGAGCAAAAATTTTCTGCACTACGAGACAATAAATTGCTTTGCTTTGTGAATTTCCTTGTAATTTTGATTCTCTGTTTTTAATACGGTGCCGTGCTATTTAATAGAGCAGCGTCGTATTACAAAGCGTATGAGAGTGCCGTGTCATTCAATGGAGCGGCGTCGTATTTGGGAAGTGTATGAGATTGCCGTGTCATTTAATAGAGCGGCGTCGTATTGAGTGTGTTGGTTAGTCTGTCGGAATGACCGGAGGCAGTTAGAGCTGATTAAAAGAGCAGCCACTGTAATCGTGAAGTTGTTGTGCAATTTACCAGAATCTTCTGTGTTCTCTCTTCTTCTTCTTCTTCTAAGTTTCTCTCTCTCTTCTTCTCGTTTCTTGATTCTTGTTCAAGTATCAATTCTTGAAATTATAAATTCGTTTTACTAATACTAAAGTGTACAAATTTTTTGGTTGCAGGTGTGGCTGGAGACGGATTTGTTGCCATCCAGATTACGTTTCAGAACACAGCAGGACCAATTAAAAATCAGTCTGTTGCACTTAGAAATGAAGCAGATATGTCTGCTTTTTACAGGTGTAATTTTGAGGGGTATCAAGACACGTTACTTGCAGATGCCAAAAGACAATTTTACAGGGAGTGTGATATCTATGGCACTATAGACTTTATATGGGGTGATGCAACAGTTGTCTTACAGAATTGTAATATTTATTTTAGATTGCCATTAGAGGGTCAGTTTAATGTCATAACTGCACAAGGAAAAAATGCATCTTGGTCACACACTGGAATTTCAATACAGAATTGTACTATATTGGCAGCGGATGACTTGGCTAGGAGTAGTCGCACTGTAAAAAGCTATTTCGGTAGACCGTGGAGAGAATATGCAACAACGGTTGTCATGCAATCACTTATTAGTAGCGTAATTGACCCTGCTGGATGGGCACCATGGTCAAATGATTTTGCGCTTTCTACCCTCTATTATGCTGAATATGATAACCGTGGTCCTGGATCAAATACCAACAATAGAGTTACTTGGCTCGGTTACCACATTATTAGTGCTAAAGAAGCTGTTAATTTTACTGTCAAACACTTTATCCAAGGAGATTTTTGGTTGAGTAGGACTGGAGTCCCTTATTATGGTGGTCTAATGTAAATTACGTTTGAAATTTATTGTTTTATTTGTAATAATGTGTTCAATATCAATATATTAACGAAGTTATATTATTGAATTTATTATGGTTTTATTAAATTTTCATTTAAGAATTATCAGATGAAGTCAAATTAAATCTAGAAGGCTTTTTGACTAAAAAGAAGAAGAAAGTTTAAATTAGTATTCAATGTGAAAAATAGCAAGACAAATTCTTCTCGTGAGTAAAGCTTCATTGTAGGAAAACAATGGCAATCAATAGCCATGGTTTTACCATCCCTCATTCCAAGCCTCATGTTTCCTATAACATAATTAACTAAATATAGTACCTGTTAAAAAAATAAAAACTAAATTTAGCATTATTTTCTCTTTGCTAAAACTCTGTTTCTGTCTTAATAGCCACAACTCAGGGAGGTGTTCCATAAATTCCAAGCGAAAGGCCAATCAGGCTTTTCAGACATTTCTCTCTCCCTCGAGCCGCAGCTGGCTTTTGCGTTCTAGGGAGAATTCTGTAAAAAAAAGAAAAAAAAAAAAAAACATACCAGAAATATTTAGATATATATATTAGAAAAGAAAAAAGAAATTTTAGAGAAACAAAGAAAGTGGAGTTAATTCCCATTTTTCTTTTTCCCTCCCTTTTGGTTTGATATATTGAAAAGAAAAATGGCAGACGATGCAAACAACAAGAGATTAGCCATAATTGGCATATCTTCTATTCTCCTGGTGGCTATGGTAGTTGCTGTAACTATTGGCGTTGGCTTCAGCGAAAATGGCGAAAGTGAGGATATTACAGGCAAAAGCCACAAAAGCACTGGTGAAATATCTGCTTCTATGAAAGCCATCAAATCCATTTGCCAACCTGCTGATTATAAAAAAACATGCGAAAAAAGCCTTGAAAAATCTGCAGGAAACACTACAGACCCTAAAGAACTTATCAAGGCAGCTTTCAAGATTGCACAGGAAAAATTTGCTATAGACGAATGTAGAATGGTATTTAAAAAAAAAAAAAAATACCATTCTACATTCGTCTATAGCAAATTCTACATAATAAGAAACTTTTTTAGTTTAAACAATTGGGAATTTGATAAGGATTTGAAGAAGATAAATAATTCATCAAACAATTCAATCCAAAGTATTTTTAGGTAGAGATTGGTAATAAAATGCTTATTTTTTGACAATTAAGGCTTTCGGCCCTTTTCTATAGGTGTGTTTAATGGGGATCAAACCCAAGAGCTCTTTCTATATGTCTAACCTGCATTGTCAACTGAGCCACAAGCCGTAGTTGAAATATTTATTAATTTTAAGCAATTTACTAATTGAAACTGCATATATTTTATCATACAAATAATTATAGCAATAATTTAAAATATCCTCTTTAAAATAGATGTCGTAGTAACTCTTTTGTATCTCTAATAATTCATTTCTAAAAATAGCAACTTATTTAATGTTTAAATAAAAATTTAGATACTTAAGCAAAAAAGTACTCGGTAATTTTATTAGTTCAAACCTTGACACATATCTTTTATTCTGTGTCCATTTATTTTCTTTTTATTTCTAGCCAAAAATAGAAAATACCTACAAATACGTATAATATCTAAACCTAATTTCAATTTTAATGGTAACTTATTTAAAGTTTTCCTGTTTATGGTAAATTTTAATTAACGTTATACACTTTTATGGTAATATATGATTTCAATTTTAATAGTAACGTTATACACTAGCTGATTTTATTCATTCACATATTGATTTGTTCCTTTTATATATAGTTACACACTTGTATATACAATGGAAAAAATAAAAAAGTGTCAAGAGAAAAAAAAATCCATTGAAACATCATGTCTTCAAAAATGTTTTTCTTCGTCCTATTTCTTTGTATGATTTCCATAAGTCATCAAGCCTCACAATTCATAATCCAATCATGTGAGAAAACCTCATTTAAAGATTTATGTATATCAATTTTAGGATCGTCGAAAGCTGTCGATCTGCTAAGTTTGACAAAAGAAGCACTCGAAATTGCATTATCGAATGCAAATGGTGTAGTCAAATCGATTCCTGAATTGCAAAACAAGGCAACAAATCCACATACTAAAGTCGCCTTAAAATTATGTGAAGAGTTTTATGACGACTCGATTTCTTACTTGAACGATTCAAAGAAAGCCATTGAAGATAAAGCTTACTACGATTTAATTGCATGGGTTACTAGTGATATATCTAATGCAGCACATTGCGAGGATGCGTTGACGGAATATCCAGGTACATCATCTCCAATGACTGCTATTAACACAAAATTTCAACAGTATAATGTTATTATACTAGAATTTTTACATCTCTTGCAAAAACAAAATTATTGATGCATTATTGTAAGATGTGATTTGCAATAAGTAATAAATGGAAATAAATCCATACCAGCGTTGATATTTTTATTTTTCATTATATAGTTATGATTTATAAAACAAATCAAAATGATACCTGATCAACCTCAATTTCAACGATGATAATTTTTACATGGGTAATTGCCGGTGTAGATTATGGTAAATTTTGCTGAGGATGGTTTGACAGAATATCCAAATACATTATCGCTGATGACTATTAAATTTAATCAATTTTCCCATACCATATTATTATTTTTAAATATATTGGCAAAAAAAAAAAAAAAAATACTGATGCGTTATTGTAACTATTCAAACACCGCCAAACAGGAAAGCAGAGAAGATTGTAAAATTTTGACTCGCATTCAGAGTTGGCTTAAACTTGCATTCTGAGTTAAGAGTGTAAAAAAACACGTTAATTTACAACTACTCACTGCAGGGCATAAAATAAAATAAATAATTCATCAAATAATTCAATTCAAAGTATTTTTGAGGGAGAGATTGGTGATGAAATACTTATTAATTTTAAGCAAGTATTTTCTCATTTAATAAAATAGAAAATAGCAACTTATTTAATATTTAAATAAAATTTAGATATTTATGCAAAAAATACTCGGTGATTTTGTTAGTTCAAACCTTGACACATTTCTTTTATTCTGTGTCCATTTATTTTCTTTTTATTTCTAGCCAAAAATAGAAAATAACTAAAAATAAGTATAATATCTAAACATAATTTACTTATTTATTGTTTACTGTTTTATGGTAATTTTTAATTAATGTTATACTAAATATAACTTTAGACCTTTAGGTGAAAAATAAGCTGATGATTTTGTTATTCACATATTGATTTGTTCCTTTTATATGTAATTACATACTTATATATATGGGAGAGTTTTGTCCATGACTGGTCTAAGTTTGGAGTTGTCATCTCTGAATGTAAGCTACTCTTAGTCCAATTGTCTAATGTCACCTTGGCTTAGATTAGAAGACAAGCAAATGATGTAGCTTATTTGTTGGCTAAATCAGTCCATAGTAGGGCTTGTTTTCAAACTTGAGATAGTGCTTACGCTTGTATTGCTCGTTTCTTCACTTAATAATATGAACCATAATTCAAAAGTAAAAAAAAAGGGGGGGAAAAATAAAAAGTGTCAAGAGAAAAGTAAAATCCAGTAAAACATCATGTCTTCAAAAATATTTTTCTTCGTCCTATTTGTTTGTATGATTTCCATAAGTCACCAAACTTCAGAATTCATAACCTAATCATGTGAGAAAACCTCGTTTAAAAATTTATGTATATCAATTCTAGAATCATCCAAAGCTGTTCACCTGCTGAGTTTGACAAAAAAAGCACTCGAAATTGTATTATCGAATGCAAATGATATAGTCACATCGATTCCTGAATTGCAAAACAAGGCAAAAAATCCACATACTAAAGTCGCCTTGAAAAACTGTGAAGAGCTTTATGACAATTCAATTTATCACTTGAACAAGTCAAGCAAAGCCATTGTTGTGAGGATGGGTTGACGGAATATCCAGGTACATTATTTCCGATGACTGCTGTCAACATAAAATTTCAATAGTTTAATGGTATTATCCTAGATTTTTTACGTCTCTTGGAAAAACAAAATTATTGATGTATTATTGTAAGATGTGATTTACAATAAGTAATAAATGGAAATAAATTCGTACCAGCATTGAGATTTTTTTTTTTCATTATATAGTTATGATTTATAAAACAAATCAAAATGATATCTGATTAACTTCAATTTCAACATAATCTCTTTTTTCAATCTCTAAAAGTTGTGCTATGTTTTATTAAGACTTCGATTAATTTTGAAGGAGAGAAACCTCCTTCACTGTAATAATGAAATTAAAAAAAACAAAACAATTGAAAGGCTAGTGTAAATTTTGGAAATATGATAAGTAGATTTCTAATTTCTAAATTTATTTGAAAGTAAAATGATGTCACGTCTTAATTTAATTTTACTAATTTGGATTTGCATCGGACATGGATTACAAAAAGGATGAAAGCGCTTTCTCTCAAGTGTTAAAACGGACTTTACAATCAAAAGACGAATTTAATACCTCTAATTAAAGGAAAAACATTCTCTGTCATTCTATCTCATTCGCCGGGGTACCATAACTCAATTTTACATTTAATTTAAATAAACAAATTCATTTTGTATTTAAAAAAAAAAAATTTTACCATTACAGATTTATTTATATAATTCTAAATAAGAAACTTTTAACTTAAACGATTGGGAGTTTGATAAGGATTTAAAGCAAATGAATGATACAACAAACAATTCAATCCAAAGTATTGATTGAGGGAGAAATTGATAATGAAATATTGATTATTAAAGCAAGTACTGTCTTGTTATAAAATAATAAAAAAAAATTTATGATAAGTTATACAATTAAGAGCATACCCTAATAACTTAAAAGAATTGTATTTAATCATAACCTTATTATGCTAATAATTACTATAATAAATTTATAATATCCTCCTTATAATAATTATCGTAATAATGTTTCCGTATCTCCAATAATTCATTTCTAAAATATCCTCCTTAAAATAGAAACTTATTTAACGTTTGAATTAAATTTTTGATTTTTATGCAAAAAATTACTAGATAATTTTGTTAATTCAAACCTTTACACGTTTCTTTTATTATGTGTCCATTTATTTTCTTTTTATTTCTACCCAAAAATAGAAAATAGCTACAAAAAGAATTATAATATCTAAAATTTGTTAATCGCATGCATTAGCCTGTAAAATACTTGATTAATTCTGCTAAATTTTATTTCATTTTTACTAATTCATTCCCACCATAATGTAACACATTTGAATGTGATTTTTTTTTAATAAAAAAGTTGATTTACTAATTCATTTTCAAATGTAAGCAATTTTTTTTTTTTTTGAAAAACATGTAAGTAATTATTGGTTGAGCCCTTAATTATTTGAAAGTTGGATAATTATTCATATAATTAAAACTTTAATTATTATTTAAATTTTAAATAAATCATAAGAAATATAATTCGTTTATAAATATAAATTATTCGTAATTTAAAATATAAAAAATATAAGCCAAATGTAAAAGTGATACATTTTTTACACATAAAATGTCATAAATTCTTTGGACTACTTAATTCTAAATAAAAATAAAAACTTAAGAGTCACAATATTTCTACTGCTCTAACTAGCCAAATTAGTTACTCTTTTCTAATTTTTATTTTTTCCTTCTAGAAAGTGATTAAAACACAGTAGCTGTTCATTGTATGAGATATTTAAGATTAATTTGAAAAACGAATATTAACTCTTTTTTTTTTTTTTTGGTACTGAATATAATAATCTTGATGATGAAGACATATTTCATTAAATTAACATAATATCAATTCAAATGAAAACGATTATAATTGGGTATTTAGAAAATGAAATGATTTTTTTTTATTGAATATATGTTCATGATACTCTATGAAAATGGAAAGATTTCGTAAAAACTTGAAAAATGACTTAAATCAACGTATTACAAAATTAAATGGGTGACAAGGTCGGTTAACTGTGCTTGATCTTTGAAAATGAAAATGAAAATGACTTCTCTTTTTTCGGTTCATAGTGCTAGATGTAATTAAAATTTATGAATATGAATGGAGGGGAGTAGCCTACCTATTGCCTGCCATTATATTTATTATTTTAATTTTTCTTTTTTTTTTAAAAAAAGAAAAAGACAATTTGAAGATTTACCATTTTCAGTCAAGAAAATTAGTAGAAGGAATGGTTTTTTATGGTACTGAGGGAAAAATTTCCTGTGCAATCTTTGCCTACTTGTAGGTGGAGCATCATGAGAACATGCACGTTAACATCTATAAGGTCCAAAAGCTTTCTTATTAATTCTTAAGAAAAGACTTTCCTTCCTAAAATAATAAAAAGGAAAGGAATAAAAAGTCGAAGAAGCAAGAACCCTAATTCAAGAGATAATATGTTCAGAAGGGCATCACTACTGCAGCAAGACATGTTATATTTGACTATGTAATTAAATTCAATATGACATTACGTACATAGTAGTATAAATGTTATCATTATAAATGTAATCACCCCTTTTCTTCTTCTTCTTCATCAAAGCTTCTTCAACCTTCTTTTAAACTGTCACTAGTTTGCTTTAAGTTTAGCTCAGTTAGTTCTCCTTCTTACCAAAGCTTTTTCCACATTTCTATCGCTCTTCACTTGTTAATGGCTACAACAACCTTCTTTCTACTCGTAATCATGTCCACAGTTGGATTTCACCACCTTTTTGCTAATGAAATTGAGTTATTTCTTAATAATGTTAAAGTTAGCAAAAAGGTGGTGGTTAATCCTGATAAAACTGGGGACTATTCTACTATTAGTGATGCAGTGCTTGCTGCACCTAATAACGCTCTTGTGGGGGATGGATATTTCGTTATCCATATCGTTGCTGGAGTTTACCACGAGTATATTTCCATACCCACTCACAAGAAATACTTGATGATGATTGGTGATGGTATCGGAAAAACTATCATCACCGGCAATCGGAGTAGCGGTGATGGTTGGGGTTCATCCGGTTCTGCAACTTTTGGTAATCTTATTTTTTCATTTGGCAATTCTGTCTTCTTCTCCTTTTTTTTTTTTTTTTTTCCTTCAAGGATTATCAGGATTTATTTCTGAGACAGCAATTATTCTGCCCTCGTGGATTATGAGGATTATTTTTTAAGAGACAGGATTTCCCTACGAACCCCTCAGTCCAACCATCTTGACCATCAAATTATTGATTTTCGGTAATTTTTAGATGAGGGTTCTGGGCCGTTATTTTATTTTATTATTTTTTTTACAGGAACTGGGCTGTTCTTTGAAATGCAGTTAAATAAAACTATTGGAAAATTTTCCTAAGGGGGTCTGTTTTTAAGTGGGTGTAAGTGAAAGCAAACGACTTTCTAGTTTCTACGACTTAGAGGCTCTGTCTCTCAACCTTCTTAATTTACTGCCATTGACGATCTCGTTATCTAAGGAAATCTCTGTTGATGGCTTTAGTTTCAAGAGCCATCTATCTCTTCTTTTAGTCTTTCTAATTTGCTTATAGTAGCGAGCTCACTAGCTAGTACATTGTAGCACTCTCCCCAAATCTCTGTTATGTTTTTGAGAATATAGTCTGATCAATCTTTGAAATTGTAAATGAGGGAGGAAGGCGGTGGTTGTGGGTGGTGGAGATGGATCAGAGATGGTAGGGGAGATGAACGAAGAAACTAGGTAGGGTAACAAGCTTCTTCCAATCTTTTTTTATTAAGTCAGGTCTGTTTGATTTCCGTCGAGTACACTTTCAAATGATAGAGAGCAAAAATTTTCTGCAGTACGAGACAATAAATTGCTTTGCTTCGTGAATTTCCTTGTAATTGTGATTCTCTGTTATTAATACGGTGCCGTGCTATTTAATAGAGCAGCGTCGTATTGCAAAGCGTATGAGAGTGCCGTGTCATTCAATGAAGCGGCGTCGTATTTGAGAAGCGTATGAGATTGCCGTGTCATTTAATAGAGCGGCGTCGTATTGAGTGTGTTAGTTAGTTTGTCGGAATGACCGGAGGCAGTTAGAGCTGAGCGGCCACTGTAATCGTGAAGTTGTTGTGCAATTTATCAGAATCTTCTGTGTTCTCTCTTCTTCTTCTTCGAAGTTTCTCTCTCTCTTCTTCTCGTTTCTTGATTCTTGTTCAAGTATCAATTCTTGAAATTATAAATTCGTTTTGCTCATACTAAAGTGTATAAATTTTTTGGTTGCAGCTGTGCATGGAAAAGGATTTGTTGCCATTCAGATTACGTTTCAGAACACAGCAGGACCAATTAAAAATCAGTCTGTTGCACTTAGAAATGAAGCAGATATGTCTGCTTTTTACAGGTGTAATTTTGAGGGGTATCAAGACACGTTACTTACAGATGGCAATAGGCAATTTTACAGGGAGTGTGATATCTATGGCACTATAGACTTTATATGGGGTGATGCAACAGTTGTCTTACAGAATTGTAATATTTATTTTAGATTGCCATTAGAGGGTCAGTTTAATGTCATAACTGCACAAGGAAAAACTGCATCTTCGTCAGAAACTGGAATTTCAATACAGAATTGTACTATATTGGCAGCGGATGACTTGGCTAGGAGTAGTCGCACTGTAAAAAGCTATTTCGGTAGACCGTGGAGAGAATATGCAACAACGGTTGTCATGCAATCACTTATTAGTAGCGTAATTGACCCTGCTGGATGGGCACCATGGTCAAATGATTTTGCGCTTTCTACCCTCTATTATGCTGAATATGATAACCGTGGTCCTGGATCAAATACCAACAATAGAGTTACTTGGCTCGGTTACCACATTATTAGTGCTAAAGAAGCTGTTAATTTTACTGTCAAACACTTTATCGAAGGAGATTTTTGGTTGAGTAGGACTGGAGTCCCTTATTATGGTGGTCTAATGTAAATTACGTTTGAAATTTATTGTTTTATTTGTAATAATGTGTTCAATATCAATATATTAACGAAGTTATATTATTGAATTTATTATGGTTTTATTAAATTTTCATTTAAGAATTATCAGATGAAGTCAAATTAAATCTAGAAGGCTTTTTGACTAAAAAGAAGAAGAAAGTTTAAATTAGTATTCAATGTGAAAAATAGCAAGACAAATTCTTCTCGTGAGTAAAGCTTCATTGTAGGAAAACAATGGCAATCAATAGCCATGGTTTTACCATCCCTCATTCCAAGCCTCATGTTTCCTATAACATAATTAACTAAATATAGTACCTGTTAAAAAAATAAAAACTAAATTTAGCATTATTTTCTCTTTGCTAAAACTCTGTTTCTGTCTTAATAGCCACAACTCAGGGAGGTGTTCCATAAATTCCAAGCGAAAGGCCAATCAGGCTTTTCAGACATTTCTCTCTCCCTCGAGCCGCAGCTGGCTTTTGCGTTCTAGGGAGAATTCTGTAAAAAAAAGAAAAAAAAAAAAAAACATACCAGAAATATTTAGATATATATATTAGAAAAGAAAAAAGAAATTTTAGAGAAACAAAGAAAGTGGAGTTAATTCCCATTTTTCTTTTTCCCTCCCTTTTGGTTTGATATATTGAAAAGAAAAATGGCAGACGATGCAAACAACAAGAGATTAGCCATAATTGGCATATCTTCTATTCTCCTGGTGGCTATGGTAGTTGCTGTAACTATTGGCGTTGGCTTCAGCGAAAATGGCGAAAGTGAGGATATTACAGGCAAAAGCCACAAAAGCACTGGTGAAATATCTGCTTCTATGAAAGCCATCAAATCCATTTGCCAACCTGCTGATTATAAAAAAACATGCGAAAAAAGCCTTGAAAAATCTGCAGGAAACACTACAGACCCTAAAGAACTTATCAAGGCAGCTTTCAAGATTGCACAGAAAAAAATTAGAGAAGCTGCCAAGAAATCAGCTACTTTGGAAGAGCTGGAGAAGGATCCGAGAACCCGCGATGCTCTTCAGAGTTGCAAAGAGCTAATGGACATGTCAATTAGTGAACTTCAAAACTCTTTTGACAAAGTTGCAGATTTTGATATTACCATGTTAGATGATTTTATGGCAGATTTAAGGACTTGGCTTAGTGCTGTAATCACTTATGAAGGAACTTGTTTAGATGGGTTTGAAAATACAACTTCTGATGCTGGAGAGAAAATGAAGAAGGCAATGAAGGCAGCAATAGAAATGAGTACCAATGGTCTTGATATTATTGATGGACTATCTTCTGCTCTTGCTGATTTACAAATTACAGGCGTTAATCGCCGCCTTCTTCAGGAGGATGAGGTTCTAGGCCATGATGATGTTCCCTCAAAGTTTCCTTCCTGGGTTGATGCGGGCACTCGTAGACTTCTCGCTGCACCCCCTTCCAAGATCAAACCGAATCTTACTGTCGCTAAAGATGGAAGTGGAGATTTCAAAACTATTCGCGGTGCATTGGATAGCATCCCCAAACCCAAAAAGGGTTCCACCCAGACATTTGTGTTGTATATCAAGGCAGGAGTTTACCAAGAGTATGTTGAGTTTACTAAGTCCATGGACTACTTAATGGTGATAGGAGATGGACCAGAAAAAACTCGAATTACCGGAAACAAGAATTTCGTCGATGGAGTTAACACTTACCACACCGCAACAGTTGGTATATTTATATATATGCTAATAACACTTGAATTAATTTCCATGTGTTAGCTCTTAATTATACTGAATTTGATTAATATTGATGCATGCAGTTGTTCTTGGAGACAACTTTATAGCAAAGAACATTGGATTTGAGAATAGCGCAGGCGCAATTAAACATCAAGCAGTTGCATTGAGAGTTTCTGCAGATTTTGCTGTGTTTTACAATTGCGCAATGGATGGTTATCAAGACACACTTTACACACATGCGAAGCGACAATTCTATAGAGAGTGTTCCATCTCTGGAACTATTGATTTCGTGTTTGGTGATGCACCTGTGGTGTTCCAGAATTGCAAATTCTTGGTCCGTAAGCCCTTGGAAAATCAACAATGTATTGTTACAGCACAAGGCAGGAAGCAAAGGCGACAGCCATCTGGGATTATCATTCAAAATGGAACCTTCACTGCTCATCCTGAATTGGTACCTGTAAAGAAACAGTATAAATCATACCTAGGACGCCCATGGAAACAGTTCTCAAGAACAATTATAATGGAATCTTATATTGATGATATTATTGAACCAGAAGGATGGTTACCTTGGTTCGGTACTTTTGGACTCAAGACTTGTTGGTACACCGAATTTAATAACTACGGTCCTGGTTCAGACAAGAAAGCTCGTGTCAAATGGAATGGGATCAAGACTATTGATCGCCAACACGCCCTGGATTTTACACCAGGGAGGTTTCTCCGTGGCGATACCTGGATTAAGCCTACTGGAATACCTTACTCACCCTTCTTGACAAGACCTTGAAGGAGATTCTCCTTTTTTTTTTTTTAATTTTTTTTTTTTTTTTTTTTAAAATTTAAATTTTTTCCCTTAGTCTGTCTATATCTGTGAGTTGTACTGGCAATTGACGACTAGAATTTTTCACATTACTGAAACCCGGAAAAACCCGTAAAGATTATGTTTTTCTGTTCTTTGATTGTTAGTGAACAGCATTTTCCATACTTCCATATAGAATCATCTATATATTTTTGTCTATATGGTAATTGTATTATTTTGTATTAATAAACTGTATTTTTGTGGTTTAACATTTTAATTTTTGCACTATTCCTGTGTGTTTATATATTCTCAAATTAGTTATTGGCCATGGATCTTTATATTATCAACAATTATAGCATATATAATGTTAATTTCCATCCTTGAGCAATTCATTCCCAATAAATATGAAAATGTGTAAATATGTAATATGCTTAATGATTTAATTTATTGCATCTCTCTATTTTTTTTTTCAAACTTTGTGATTGAAAATTACATAAATGAAAAATATATTTAACGCAATTCGGATCTGACATGATTTTCATTGTAATAGGTTGAAATGTTCAATTGTCTCGTGTATATAGTGAGCAAAATCTGCCACATTAAATCTATTGAGAAACTTATGAATATTTCAACCCAACACAGTGAAAATTGTCGCAGACCTAAATTGGCGCTGTCCGATAGCAGTACTCTCACTAATGGATCAAACCAATGAAATTAATAATCTTTATTGAAATAATGATATTTTTGACTATACACTTGGATAAAAAAAAAAATCGAAATAGTTTTTAGAAAATTTTTAGTTTCAATTGTTTGATTACCATATACCCAGTTTAGGAAAGTTTTTTTCCTTACTAATTTTTATTAAAACGCCCTGCATTTTCTGTAAATAATGTTAATAATTAAAATGCAGTAATAGAATTAGAAATTTCGGAAAAAAAAATGATGGGCTTTCTCCGTTTTTAGAATAAAACTGATGAGCCATTGGGCCTTTAAGGGAAAAAAAAGGTTAAAGAGAGATTATTATGATTATTACATTAATAAACACTCTTCAACAAAATGCAAAAAGAAAGAAAAGCACTTTTCTTTTTTTTTTTTTTTTTTAATTAGAAAGCACTCGTTTTTAGACAAAAAAAAAAAAAAAAAAAAAAAAAAAAATGCCCCACGCGATGATTCGGACTTGTTTCATCGAAGCTCCCAAATTTTGAACCAAAACCCTTGTGCTTCACCTCTTCTCTCCTCGTCTCTAACCATGGCCCCCTCGTCGTCTTCAGTCTCTTCCCACACATTCGATTCTTCCTCATCGTCGGACTTATCCTCCCCTCGTCACCGTCGCCGCCACCGTAACTGCAGAGATAGGGAGGCTCTTAAGATCCGGAAGAAGAGTAATAAGTCCCGCAGCAAACGACGCCGTAAACACCACCACCGCTTGTCAGATTCCTCTGATTCTTACTCCTCCAGGTTCCTCCTAGCAAACTCAAAATCTCTGAGCTTTCTCTCTAGCATGTTTTATTTACCGTTGCAATGTTTTATCAATTAAATGCATGTAAATTATGGATTTGGAGATTTTAGTTAGATGGAAAATCCTAGTTAATTTGATTCCACTTTACTCTGATTTATTTTATTTTATTTTTCCATACTTACAATTTATATACAATCCTATGTGTTAAAGGAATGGTTATCTGCCTCCCATAGACTTCGCACTGAAAATTTTTCTATTAATAATACAATCTTATTAGCGGGACTGCATATGTGGGTATCAATCTTTGATCTAAAGATGCTATTGGAGGAAAAATGGAGCTTCCTATGGCCTGGATTTTCTGAAAATTACAGGTTTAATTGAATATCCTTTAGTTTTGCTAGAATTTGGTTTTACATGGAATCTGGCATAGAGGCTTATATTATATAGCAGACAGTGTCATTAATATGCAGAAATTGTTATTATGCATAAATACGTATGAGGCTTACATCTCTTGTATGCGTTACAGTTCATCGGACAGTGAGCATCAAACATCTAATCCTTCAAAGAGGCACAAGAAAAATGACAGAACAAAAAAGGTAGTTATTCAATACTAGTTCTCTAACTTCTCATGCTTGCATTCCCTATTTGTTTATTACTAGTAGTTGCTTATCATGTATAATTTGTTCTCTAGAGCAAGGAAAAGGGGCGAAGCAAGAGTCATCACCATAAACGCCAGAAGCACAAAGTTAAAGAGGTAGGCCGCTGTTATTCATATAGCTTTATTTTCACAAGATTGTTAGATTAAAATAACTCTTTTAGGGGGAAAACTTTCAATGTTTCAATACATGCATGCCTCAAAGAGTAAACAATTAAAAACCTGTTCTTGTCATATGAAATGACTTTTTTTTTTGGGTCTATTTGTCCCTCTTTTTACCTGCTTTAGAAGGTTCATTTGTTTTAGGGCTAATATAGGAAGCACAAACTAAAACAAAAAATAACAATCAAATTGAGGAAATGTGAATGGTGATGGCATCACAAATAGGACAATTACCACGACGTTTACCAGCAATCCACTCTGTCATGCCTGGATAATCACCTTCGAGATTACCTGGTTCTACCTGAACGAAGCAATTAAATTGCATTTTCATATTCAAATTGCTCTCTTTGATGTTGAAAGTTGAAATCTTTTAAGGTTAACAAAGATCAAAGAGACGGTGATTTAAGTAACAGCAATCTGAATAGATACAGCTTAAATTTTTTAGTAGCCTAAGCAATACAATCCAGAGCTATACACATCTGATTCTTTAGTTAATTCTCTTGTAAGTATCTGGCTGTACATAAAATACCAATTTCAGAGATGGTGATACAAAATTCTATCCCTTTCAGCTACATAAAAAATGTATCAGAAAAATTTTGGATATGCAATGGTGGATTTGGGGTTGAGAGAGAAGTTGGGGCATTTATGTTATTTGTGGTCAATACTTCTGGAGAACCTTATGCTAGGTAACAAAAAGAATTCTCAAAACAAAAGGTAAACTGGCTTGCTTTTGTTAGTCCCAAGATTGTTTTATCCTACAGTTGATAATCAAAGATTCTAATCCAATGGGTTTTAATATAAAGTTTTAACTGTTTATTCTTTATAGCACATCCATGTTTTGAAACATTGAAGTCAATCCCCTTTTATAGTCCTTCTATCTTAAAATAATCAATTTCATGTGCTATTTCGCACTTCATCATATTGGTTTGATAAATTGTACATATCTGAGGTACTTATAATACATTCTGCCTATTTTATGGTTGGCTCTTTGAAAATTGGAGCTGGGGTCTGTGACATAGTGCTGGATGGTTGCTTGGTTGACTTGCCTGGTTTTTATTTCTGGCTTGGGTATGTCTTGGCAATCGGAGCTTTATATAGAAGCAGCAGGATGAACGAAGTAGTAGTCCTGTACAGCTCTCCAAGGTATATATATTCTGTTAATAAGTTTCTGCTCGCTTTTACCTTTCAATGACCTTTACTGTTTGACTTCTCACAGTTCTTAGGGCGCGAAAAGGATGATGGTGTTCGCCGTAGTGCAGTTTCTGGAAAAAAGGTGAGGATATTCTTTTTCGGCCCTGTATTATTTGTTGAATTTCCTTTGACAGATGTTATAGGTACTTGTGAGCAGCAGTTCTTCAGTCTGAAATTTTTTGAACTTGTAGATCTTACTGAAACTGGAGAAGTCAAAGGAGGATAAGGAGGCAGAAAATAAGAGAAATGAATTGCTGAAATTCTTGAATGCCAGTTTTGATTGATCATTTGATTTATGGCTGCTGTGAGACAACAGATGAATTAACTTTTTATGTGAAAGGTTGAAATTTTTGTCGCTAGACAACAGGAGCAAAGTTGTCCAGCAGCAGATTCCTATTACGAGGGTTTCTCTAATGGAAACATTATTAAATTGGAGTCCTAAGCAGAACGTTTACCATGAGAATTAGAAAACTTTTGGACATTGGTTGGTTTGGGTTGTATCAAGTTGGTGCCTGTGTAAACATTTCATTTGATAAAATTCATGGCTTATATTATATAAATTGCTATGGTCATGCAACGTAAGCTTGAAAACTTCAATTTTTATGATTAGCAAGTGATGGCATCCACTGGAACTAAAAAGCAGGAACACCATTTTTATTTTATGCCCTGCAGTGAGTAGTTGTAAATTAATGTGTGTTTTTTACACTCTTAACTCAGAATGCAAGTTTAAGCCAACTCTGAATGCGAGTTCAAAATTTTACAATCTTCTCTGCTTTCCTGTTTGGCGGTGTTTGAATAGTTACAATAATGCATCAGTATTTTTTTTTTTTTTTTTTGCCAATATATTTAAAAATAATAATATGGTATGGGAAAATTGATTAAATTTAATAGTCATCAGCGATAATGTACTTGGATATTGAGGTTGATTAGATATCATTTTGATTTGTTTTATGAATCATAACTATATAATGAAAAATAAAAATATCAGCGCCGGTACGGATTTATTTCCATTTATTACTTATTGTAAATCACATCTTACAATAATGCATCAATAATTTTGTTTTTGCAAGAGATATAAAAAATGTAGTATAATAGCATTAAACTGTTGAAATTTTGTGTTAATTGCAGTCATCGGAGATGATGTACCTGGATATTCCGTCAACGCATCCTCACAATGTACTGCATTAGATACATCACCAGTAACCCATGCAATTAAATCGTAGTAAGCTTTATCTTCAATGGCTTTCCTTGACTCATTCAAGTGATAAACCGAGTTGTCATAAAGCTCTTCACAGTATTTCAAGGCGAGTTTAGTATGTGGATTTGTTGCCTTGTTTTGCAATTCAGGAATCGATGTGAGTACACCATTTCCATATGATAATGTAATTTCGAGTGCTTCTTCTGTCAAACTTAGCAGATTGACAGCTTTCGACGATCCTAAAATTGATATACATAAATCTTTAAATGGAGTTTTCTCACATGATTGGGTTATGAATTGTGAGGCTTGATGACTTATGGAAATCATACAAAAAAATAGGACGAAGAAAAACATTTTTGAAGACATGATATTTCAATGGATTTTTTTTTCTCTTGACACTTTTTTATTTTTTCCATTGTATATATAAGTATGTAACTATATATAAAAGGAACAAATCAATATGTGAATGAATAAAATCAGCTAGTGTATATCGTTACTATTAAAATTGAAATCATATATTACCATAAAAGTGTATAACGTTAATTAAAATTTACCATAAACAGGAAAACATTAAATAAGTTACCATTAAAATTGAAATTAGGTTTAGATATTATACGTATTTTTAGGTATTTTCTATTTTTGGGTAGAAATAAAAAGAAAATAAATGGACACAGTATAAAAGATATGTGTCAAGGTTTGAACTAACAAAATTACCGAGTACTTTTTTGCTTAAATATCTAAATTTTTATTTAAACATTAAATAAGTTGCTATTTTTAGAAATGAATTATTGGAGATACAAAAGAGTTACTACGACATCTATTTTAAAGAGGATATTTTAAATTATTGCTGTAATTATTTGTATGATAAAATATATGCAGTTTCAATTAGTAATGGGAAACTACTTGCTTAAAATTAATAAATATTTCAACTACGACTTGTGGCTCAGTTGGCAATGCAGGTTAGACATATAGGAAGAGTTTTTATGTTTGATCCCCATTAAAAACGTCTATAGGGAAGGGCCGAAAACCTTAATTATCAAAAAATAAGCGTATTTTATTACCAATCTCTCGCTCAAAAATATTTTGGATTGAATTGTTTGATGAATTATTTATCTTCTTCAAATCCTTATCAAATTCCCAATTGTTTAAACTAAAAACGTTTTTTTTTTTTTTTTTTTTTTTTTGACATTGAAATATTGTTCATATATTATTAAGAGAAGAAACGAGCAATACAAGCGGGAATAATATCCCAAGTTCGAAAACAAGCCCACTAGGAACTGATTTAGCCAAAACATGAGCTATATCATTTGCTTGTCTTCTAATCCAAGCCAACGTGACATTAGGCATTTGGACTAAGAGGAACTTACATTCAGAGATAACAACTCCAAACTCAGATAAGTCTTGGACAGAACTCCTCATAGCATAGTAAACTTGCAAGCAATCAGTTTCAATCTGAAACGGCAAACTAGAGTAGTCCGACAGCAACCAGGACAAAACATGTCTTAGCGCTTGAGCTTCTGAGAAGAACAACCCTGTAATGATGATGCTGCTGCTGATACAAATCTGCCATGACAGTTTGAAATTACGGCACCAAAAGCTCCATGGCCAACAGAGGGGAGGAGTACTGCATCAAAATTTATTTTAAAGGTGCCAGCAGGTGACGGGAGCCATAGATTACCTGCAAAAACACCTATACCTGAATCAGATGACTGCAGCTGGGCTTTCTTCCAAGAGGCTAGCATGCTTCTAGCTCGAGTAATCACATGATAAGGTCCTTCTGCTACTTGGTTCCATTTCACCTCATTACGGCTCAACCAAACACTCCAAAGTCCCATAAGAAAACTCTCAAAGAACTCAATCTCCCACACCTTGTGGAAATGTTCCAACATCTGTATGAAAGTTGGAAAAATTCCAATATTGAGTTGAACACCAAAAAACTGCCAACAAAAGCTTGCTCTTGGACACTCAACAAGGGCATGGGCTAATGTTTCAGCAGCACCACAGTAATCACATCCTATATCAAGCTCCAATCCCCTTCTCTCCAGAGTTGCTTTAACTGGCAGAATGTCTCTACAACACCTCCAGAGGAAATGCCTCACTTTCATCGGAACTTTCAGTGACCAAAGAGCTTTCCAAAAACCTGACCTCCAAACCTCTTCAGGTTGCACATAATGAGATGCTATTAACCTGTATCCGGATTTCACGGAATATATCCCCGAGTCTGTCCAATGCCATATACGGATGTCGTCCTGAACGGTTGTAGCTAAAGGAATAGAGGTAATGGCTTCAGCAATTGAAGGGTTGAAAAGACCATTTATCAGTGGCAAATTCCAAGCACGATCCCCTTGTGCCAAGATAAGATCTGAAACCCTTATATGTTCAAAACCAGGAAGGATAGGCAAGTTAACCCGAAACTGATTATCCCTCAGTAGCCACGGTTCAGTCCAGACATTAACTGATTGGCCATCTCCAATGTAGAGTGGTATTTTTTTTAAAATACAAAATGAATTTGTGCATTTAAATTGAATGTAAAATTGGGTTATGTAACACTTGTGTAACGCAACAACCTTCTTTTTGTTGCCTTTTAAAATATTTCAGAACGGGACTAATTGTAGTTCATAAATTCAGAACAAGGGAACAAAAAAAGCCCAACAAAGCACAACAACCCAGGCCCAAAAAATAAAGCCCATCCAAACTATCCGATACTGACCTGTGATAAGTCCCGCAGCAAACGACGCCGTAAACACCACCACCGCTTGTCAGATTCCTCTGATTCTTACTCCTCCAGGTTCCTCCTAGCAAACTCAAAATCTCTGAGCTTTCTCTCTAGCATGTTTTATTTACCGTTGCAATGTTTTATCAATTAAATGCATGTAAATTATGGATTTGGAGATTTTAGTTAGATGGAAAATCCTAGTTAATTTGATTCCACTTTACTCTGATTTATTTTATTTTATTTTTCCATACTTACAATTTATATACAATCCTATGTGTTAAAGGAATGGTTATCTGCCTCCCATAGACTTCGCACTGAAAATTTTTCTATTAATAATACAATCTTATTAGCGGGACTGCATATGTGGGTATCAATCTTTGATCTAAAGATGCTATTGGAGGAAAAATGGAGCTTCCTATGGCCTGGATTTTCTAAAAATTACAGGCTTAATTGAATATCCTTTAGTTTTTGCTAGAATTTGGTTTTACATGGAATCTGGCATAGAGGCTTATATTATATAGCAGACAGTGTCATTAATATGCGGAAATTGTTATTATGCATAAATACGTATGAGGCTTACATCTCTTGTATGCGTTACAGTTCATCGGACAGTGAGCATCAAACATCTAATCCTTCAAAGAGGCACAAGAAAAATGACAGAACAAAGAAGGTAGTTATTCAATACTAGTTCTCTAACTTCTCATGCTCGCATTCCCTACTTGTTTATTACTAGTAGTTGCTTATCATGTATAATTTGTTCTCTAGAGCAAGGAAAAGGGACGAAGCAAGAGTCATCACCATAAACGCCAGAAGCACAAAGTTAAAGAGGTAGGCCGCTGTTATTCATATAGCTTTATTTTCACAAGATTGTTAGATTAAAATAACTCTTTTAGGGGGAAAACTTTCAATGTTTCAATACATGCATGCCTCAAAGAGTAAACAATTAAAAACCTGCTCTTGTCATATGAAATGACTTTTTTTTTTCGGTCTATTTGTCCCTCTTTTTACCTGCTTTAGAAGGTTCATTTGTTTTAGGGCTAATATAGGAAGCACAAACTAAAACAAAAAAATAACAATCAAATTGAGGAAATGTGAATGGTGATGGCATCACAAATAGGACAATTACCACGACGTTTACCAGCAATCCACTCTATCATGCCTAGATAATCACCTTCGAGATTACCCGGTTCTACGTAAAGGGCGAAGAGCGTTATCCGTTACTGACCTATGAGGTAAGGGCAGTATCGTCACTTCGGTGATTCAGATTCGTCTGTATAGTCGGTTGTTTGAGGAGTCATCGAATCATATTAGGGTTTAAAAGAGTATTTGAGACTTGAGAGGCGGAAAGTTCTCCCGTCACTGGTGGCGGCTCGGAGGCGAAATCGGTAGAGGAATATTGGATTTTAGCTGTGCGTATAGCGAAGAAGCCTTTCTGCTTGAGTCTTCTCCTTGTTTCTATCTTCATGGAGATGAACTCCAATGATATTGGATTACATTTGTCTTTCTTGTTAAATCTGAACTCTGTATTTTCATAAAATGGAGGTGGACTATTGTGAACCCTCCCCCGAAGGCAAAATTATGCTTGAATGAGGTATGCTCACGTGTGTGTTTTATGAAGTCGCCACCTAATTTATTTTTATAAGGGAAAACTAAGAAAGAACCCTAAATGACTCCAATTTTAATTAACCCAAGTCTAGATTAATTACCCCAAAGTTTAAGGCACAATCTACGAACCCGAGGTGGATCCCGAGACTATGTCATGCTGATTAACTAACTTAAGTGTAAATGCCTTGCAAGATAAATTGATACAATTGGACCAGTAAAGTGTTTTGGTGATTTCGACTTGCCGCTCGGGGTTGAATCCCGAATGTGCCTACGTACTCTCGTTTGAATGAGAGATCAAAGCCGACGTAGTTTGATAAAGCCTATTCAAAGGCATTTTGAAGGGGTATGCTTCATGCATGAGTGTGTGCATGCTTCGTGCATTTTTTTTTAGGCATTTTTGCCAAAGTTTGATTGATTTGTTGTTTGAGGCATTTGTTGCCAAAAGGTGTTTGATTGGGCAATTTATTGCCAAAAAAATGATGTTTGGGCTATTTGTCGGCACAATGGTTGACTAAGATATTTGTGCCAAAAGATGATATGTAATTTAGGCAATTTATTGCCAAAGAAAAAAGTGATATTTGGGTGATTTGTCGCCAAAAAAAATTGATTGATTAGTTGAGGCAATTTATTACCAAAACGTCGATTCAAGCAATTTGTCGCTAAAAAGTGGTTATTTGAGTTATAGGCAATTTGTTGCCAAAAGCGATTGATTAAACCGTAGGCAATTTGTTGCCAAAACGTGATTGATTAAACTGTAGGCAATTTGTTGCCAAAAACGTGATTGATTAAGGCTTTTAGCCACAATTATTGATTAATTGGACTTTTAGCCGAACTGTTCGAAATAAAGGCAATTACACCGTAGTTATTAATTAACTAGGCACTTTAGCCAATATGTTCGGAGTTAAGCATTAATACTACGATTATTGATTAACCGGGCATTTTAGCCTAAACTTATTTACTTAAGGCAGTTTGCTACCAAAATGACGATGGTGTGAATGCAGTTATTTAATTATTTAATTAGAATTTAGAGTAGAAGAGAATATGCACAAAATGCTGAAATTAAATGGGCAGAGTTTCGTTATTGCCTGAGTTAATCGGCGGCCGCTTCTTAGCTTCAGTTTGAAAATTCCAGATTAAGCTCCTCGTTTGGGGAATATTAATTAAAATCAATTCAATTAAGTGACCAAATATCACAACAGCAAAGTAATAAAAGCCTGAATTAAATGCAGAAAAGCAGTAGAAGAACCGCAAGGAGCGTAGGAGAGAAGAGAGCGTCCGTCAGCACAGACCGAGTGAGTAAAACTGTCAATTCGGGGCTGTATTTATAGGGAAAAATAAGGCTGGAGGGCGGCTGCTGCCACCGTGGACGGCAGTTACTACCACCCTATCCTGTCTACTCGCTAGTTTTTCGTTCCAAAGGCTTTTTCGGAAGTTCCGTACCTCCAAAAAAATATTCCGGGATCAGTTCCGCGATCCTCGTAATTTTCCGTACGTTTCAAGTACCATATTGGCATACTTTCGGTGAACTTTCCGAATGGCCTCCGGTCCGCCCGGACTGTTTGCAGTCCGGGGAAACAGGCTTTTTGAGCCTCAAAATTTGAGTATTCACAGTTGCCCCCTACCGGCAACTATAAAAATGATTTATGAGAGTCGGTGGTTGTCTGAAAAAATAAATTTTGAAGGCGAAAATTGGATGCGTCCAGAAGACCCGCCTTTTGGCTATTTTCCTTATAACTAACTGAAGTTTCACTTTTACATTCATTTTTAACTTTCAAACTCAAAGATTTCTCTCAAATCCTTTCAACTTCCTCATCATTTTCTTCAATGGCTTCTTAGGGTCACAGCAGCGACGAGGATTTTCTGGAGTCTTTGGGAATTTCTCTAGGCACCGATCTTACAGCGGACGCAGACACCCACGCTTCCGTGATTGGTATCTATGCCCGGGTAAGTTTACTTTTCTCTTTTATTTTTTTTTTTATTATTATTATTATTATTATTTTATTTATTTTTTTGATTATCTTTCTGCATTTTACTGTTTTATTAGTATGCATGCTATGGTAGAACTAAGATATTATCCTTAGTAAGGAATCAAGGAATAACTCTTAGATTGTTTTACCTCTTAGGACCCCTATATTAAATTGGATGTGGGCGAGATCTCCGTGGCCGAAATTCCGGTCGAGATATTCAACCACGACAACCCAGTTGGAGCGATTATTAGCCCGTCCCATCTGGACTACCTGAGGAATTTTGACGTGGGTCGGAGCAACCACATAGAATTACTGGGTGCTTTGGCCGAGAGATGGTGGGACACCACCAATACCTTCCACTTTTCTTGGGGCGAGTTCACAATGACCCCCACAGACTTCTCTGTGATCTCCGGGATCCCCTTTGGCATTCGGGCGATCGAGTTATATAATGACTGGAGGACAGAGATCTCCCCGGACCGGATGGTGGAGCTGATCGGGATAGACCTGCCTCGGATTGTCGGGTCAAGTTCTTCCACACCAGTTTTGAGTGTTTCCAGACGTTGGCTGTCCCTCCAAGCCCCTGATATATATGCTAGATTCAGACAGGGAGACCTGACGGCTACCCAGGTGGCCAGATTCACATTGCTGCTACTTTTTGCTTCGACCTTCTGGTCTAACAGGAAGGAAAAATTCAACCCTTCCATTTTGAAAAGCTTGGAAGATCTGGCCCACCTTCAGGAGTATGACTGGGCCGGGGCTATTTTGAGCCGCATGTATGACGACATGTGCGATCTGAGCCGGCACCACTGTAAAGTCAGTAGGACTTACTACTTTTGGGAGGTAATGTAAAGAACATTCCCCTTTTTGTGTCTTTCTGTTTGTTATTCTTGATTTTTTCATCGCTGATTCTTGTTTCTTTTTTACAGACTTGGGCATTCGAGTACTTCCCATATACTCGCCCGGAGCTCATTCGTGCTGATCTTGGACTGGGACTGGTGCCTTTGGCTTGGAGGTGGTACCGATCAAACCTTCATACCATTCAGCGGCAAAAATCGCTGAGGGATCTAAGGACCTTTTTTTATACTTGCACTCTGGTGCAGGTAAGTGCTTAGTAATTCTTAAATATGTTAAATAAAAAGGATTTATTAACACATTTGCATCTTTCATAGGTTGAGTTGGGGGCGATGACTACCCGTCTACAGAGTTGGATTCAGGCCGATTCCCACTTCCAGCGATCGGATGCCTTGTCTCGGCGGAGAGTTGTCCTGTCGCACCCCGTCTTGAGACGATATTACTTGGGCGAGAGAGTAGACCTTCAGATAAGAGGCTGCCGTTCTGTCCCTTATCCCCCTCCCGAGGACATGCGAGCGGGCAAGCAGATGACGCTCACCGATGCTCATACTGAGGGTGTTCCACATATGGAGTTCAACCTGGAGGGAGATTATGAAGAGTTCTGCAGAATCTCTTTGATGCAGCCAATTGGATTTCGGCTCGACAGTGTTCAGAGATCGGCACCTTCCCAGCCCCTTAACACCAATTCTTCTCGGGCTTCGGGTCCCTCAACTAGGACTCCAAGGAGGAGGCCTCCGACCGATCCTTCTTCTTCCACTCCGGTTGAGGGTCCATCTCAGGCTGGGCCTAGCCGTTCGACAGGTCCTTCCAGGGCTCCCCGTGCCATCACAGATGCTACTGGGCCTCTTCACCCAGATCTGGCCAACTTACGTCTTCCGTACAACATCTCTTATCATAACCCGGACGGTACCTTAGCTTTTCGGGAGGTTTCCCTGGCTAATGTGAATCATTGGAATCTCCCTTCCGACTCCATTAATGAGGTAATGGCTGATAAATCTTTCACAAAAAGGATTCGTAAAAGATTAATATTGACTTGTGTTTCCTGCATAATTTTCCAGGTTCCTGACGGCTTGGTTAGTCAGATGATGGAGTTGATTCTCGGGATGGAGCAGGAGCTTTCTTCGGCCTGGACTTTGAGGGCCTTTGATGATCAGAGGAGGAGGAGACCCCATCGTTGATGCCGTTGTTGCCAGATTTTTCTCCCGTTGTTGTTTGTACTTTTTCCTTGCCTGTATTTCTGTACTGTACTTTGACTGTATCTACACTTGGTTAGTACTGAAAATTTTATATGTATGCATGATTATCCACTTTGATTTGTAAAAAAAACGGGATTTTTTTTTTCAAATTTTTTTTCAATTTCAATTTTCAATTTTTTCAATTTCTGATCCTTTTTTTTCTGATTTTTTCCTTTATTTTTCCTATTTTTTTCTTGAATATTATTTTTTATACTTTAATCAAAAAATGCTCGAGAAACTACAGAAAAATGTTTAAAAAAAATAGCAGGATGAGCAGCAGCCGGAGCTACCAAGGGGGGCAGCAAGCGCCTCCTACGGCGGGAGCAGGTGCCTTCAGCGGCGGGAGCAGCCTCCTCCGACGGCGGGCGTAGCCGCCTCCGATGGCGGGAGGAGCCGCCTCCGACGGCTGGAGCAGGTGCCTTCAGCGGCGGGAGCAGCCGCCTCCGAGCGCGTTTTTCTATAAAAACGCCGTCTTTCCAGACTCCACTCATTCCCTCTCGAAATTTGAGCCAAAAAAGCAGTTTTCTCTAGGAAATCAATCAGTTTCTTCTTCTTCTTTTTTCCAAAAATGAATCCCTTTTATAATCACAGCATGTATAATTGGACTAAGAGTCTCTCCAAGGTAGAAAAGATCAATTTGGGGAGGTACAGTCTATCTCCTATTGCTACCCTTAGGGGAGTAGTTATAGACTGGGATTTTTTACAGGCCTGCATCAGATTTTGGGACCCGGAGGCCCACGTTTTTCGATTCGGTGCTATGATGGAGGAAATGTGTCCTCTCTTTGAGGAATTCTGCATAATTATAGGATGCGATCCCAATGCCCCTTTGGTTAGACATGAGGTCAAAATTGGGTATATGCGGTCGTTTGAAAAGCTATTCCAGTTCAGCCGGCCACAGGCTAGGGCCATGGTTGTGGATGACCAGAAGGCAATTCTGCTACCACTGATTGATGAATTTTCAGAGACTCGACCAGATGACCCAGACTGGATGAGGCTGAGGATGCGGGCTTTTGTTTTCTGCTTATTGGCGGGTTTCTTGTTTAATAAGGACCCAGGCTTTGGAGATTTACGACTCTGTCCGATGATTCGTCAGATGGAGGACATGGGCTGCATCGGCGGTATTGTGCTAGCCGATACTATCCGAAGTCTTGACAGAGCCGCCTTGGGTTTTGACAATTGGACTGTCTCTCCGATCATTCTCCAGGTATTTTCCCTTCTCCTTTTCCTTATTGTCTCTTCTTTCTTTTGGTTCATTCCTTCGTAATAGAAAGGATCTATACTCTGGTTTGGTTAAAGGACCACCTCCAAGTGGTTGCTGCTCCTACTTTCTTGCCTTATAACCCCTCTCAGTATCGTATGCGGAGGATCCTGATCACTCATCCGTCTATTGATGCATGGACCTCATGGCTGATTGAGTTGGGTCCAAATGAGGTACTATGGTACATTTCCTGGTATGACATCACCTGCTTTATCCAGGTTAGCTTCCGCCATACCCGAGTTTACCTTCTAGGCCTTACACATTGCACGTGGTACTGCGCTTCGCGCGTTTTAAGGCAGATGGGGATAGACCAGACTGTTCCTATTGTGGATGGCACTTCTGTTGATTCAGTTATTACTTCGGGTGTTACCCGAGCCATCTTTAAGGCCTCGGTCAAAGATCATCACATGGTTAGGCCCCTACCTAATCCTGCCGGTGTTCATACTTCTCCAAAGTACCGAACCTGGTTCATTGCTGCTGTTTGGCCGATTGAGAGGCCAAGGAGGAACGCACTGCTGAGTGCACTGGAGGATTGGGCTCAGGTTGGCGCCAATGATGCAGACGGGACTGATGAGGAGATTGTGATGGTTCCTCGGACAGGCGAGGTTGGAGAGGGTTTAACACCTAAAGACGACATTGAGGATGTTGCCCCACGTAGGCGACGAGACACTTAGATTTTTTTGGACTTTTGTTTTTTTTCTTTTGCTATTTTGACTTTTGACTTTATTTGGAATTCGACTTTGGATTTATCTTTTGGCTTTGAATGTATGTTTTTTTTTGGACTTAGACTTTTATTTTATTTATTTTTGAACTTTATGGACTCTTTTGCTTGACTTTTGGGCTTTCCAAGCATTTCCCAATTTATTTATTCAAGTTCTAACTTTTGCCTAAGTCGCCCTTTCGGGTTTTCAGCCTAGCGAGCTAGGACGCCGATGGAAACAGTTCTCAAGAACAATTATAATGGAATCTTATATTGATGATATTATTGAACCAGAAGGATGGTTACCTTGGTTCGGTACTTTTGGACTCAAGACATGTTGGTACACCGAATTTAATAACTACGGTCCTGGTTCAGACAAGAAAGCTCGTGTCAAATGGAATGGGATCAAGACTATTGATCGCCAACACGCCTTGGATTTTACACCAGGGAGGTTTCTCCGCGGCGATACCTGGATTAAGCCTACTGGAATACCTTACACACCCTTCTTGATAAGACCTTGAAGGAGATTCTCCTTTTTTTTTATTTTTGTAATTTAAAATTTTTTCCCTTAGTATGTCTATATCTGTGAGTTGTACTGGCAATTGACGACTAGAATTTTTTACATTACTGAAACCTGGAAAAACCCGTAAAGATTATGTTTTTCTGTTCTTTGATTGTTAGTGAACAGCATTTTCCATACTTCTATAGAATCATCTATATATTTTTGTCTATATGGTAATTGTATTATTTTGTATTAATAAACTGTATTTTTGTGGTTTAACATTTTAATTTTTGCACTATTCCTGTGTGTTTATATATTCTCAAATTAGTTATTGGCCATGGATCTTTATATTATCAACAATTATAGCATATATAATGTTAATTTCCATCCTTGAGCAATTCATTCCCAATAAATATGAAAATGTGTAAATATGTAATATGCTTAATGATTTAATTTATTGCATCTCTCTATTTTTTTTTTCAAACTTTGTGATTGAAAATTACATAAATGAAAAATATATTTAACACAATTCGGATATGACATAATTTTCATTGTAGTAGGTTGAAATGTTCAATTGTCTCATGTATATAGTGAGCAAAATCTGCCACATTAAACCTATTAAAAAATTTATGAATATTTCAACCCAACACAGTGAAAATTGTCGCAGGCTTAAATTGGAGCTGTCCGATAGCAGTACTCTCACTTATGGATCAAACCAATGAAATTAATAATCTTTATTGAAATAATGATATTTTTGACTATACACTTGGATAAAAAAAAAATTGAAATAGATTTTAGAAAATTTTTAGTTTCAATTGTTTGGTTACCATATATCCAGTTTAGGAAAGTTTTTTTCCTTACTAATTTTTATTAAAACGCCCTGCATTTTCTGTAAATAATGTTAATAATTAAAATGCAGTAATAGAATTAGAAATTTCGGAAAAAAAAATGATGGGCTTTCTCCGTTTTTAGAATAAAACTGATGAGCCATTGGGCCTTTAAGGGAAAAAAAAGGTTAAAGAGAGATTATTATGATTATTACATTAATAAACACTCTTCAACAAAATGCAAAAAGAAAGAAAAGCACTTTTCTTTTTTTTTTTTTTTTTTAATTAGAAAGCACTCGTTTTTAGACAAAAAAAAAAAAAAAAAAAAAAAAAATGCCCCACGCGATGATTCGGACTTGTTTCATCGAAGCTCCCAAATTTTGAACCAAAACCCTTGTGCTTCACCTCTTCTCTCCTCGTCTCTAACCATGGCCCCCTCGTCGTCTTCAGTCTCTTCCCACACATTCGATTCTTCCTCATCGTCGGACTTATCCTCCCCTCGTCACCGTCGCCGCCACCGTAACTGCAGAGATAGGGAGGCTCTTAAGATCCGGAAGAAGAGTAATAAGTCCCGCAGCAAACGACGCCGTAAACACCACCACCGCTTGTCAGATTCCTCTGATTCTTACTCCTCCAGGTTCCTCCTAGCAAACTCAAAATCTCTGAGCTTTCTCTCTAGCATGTTTTATTTACCGTTGCAATGTTTTATCAATTAAATGCATGTAAATTATGGATTTGGAGATTTTAGTTAGATGGAAAATCCTAGTTAATTTGATTCCACTTTACTCTGATTTATTTTATTTTATTTTTCCATACTTACAATTTATATACAATCCTATGTGTTAAAGGAATGGTTATCTGCCTCCCATAGACTTCGCACTGAAAATTTTTCTATTAATAATACAATCTTATTAGCGGGACTGCATATGTGGGTATCAATCTTTGATCTAAAGATGCTATTGGAGGAAAAATGGAGCTTCCTATGGCCTGGATTTTCTGAAAATTACAGGCTTAATTGAATATCCTTTAGTTTTTGCTAGAATTTGGTTTTACATGGAATCTGGCATAGAGGCTTATATTATATAGCAGACAGTGTCATTAATATGCGGAAATTGTTATTATGCATAAATACGTATGAGGCTTACATCTCTTGTATGCGTTACAGTTCATCGGACAGTGAGCATCAAACATCTAATCCTTCAAAGAGGCACAAGAAAAATGACAGAACAAAGAAGGTAGTTATTCAATACTAGTTCTCTAACTTCTCATGCTCGCATTCCCTACTTGTTTATTACTAGTAGTTGCTTATCATGTATAATTTGTTCTCTAGAGCAAGGAAAAGGGACGAAGCAAGAGTCATCACCATAAACGCCAGAAGCACAAAGTTAAAGAGGTAGGCCGCTGTTATTCATATAGCTTTATTTTCACAAGATTGTTAGATTAAAATAACTCTTTTAGGGGGAAAACTTTCAATGTTTCAATACATGCATGCCTCAAAGAGTAAACAATTAAAAACCTGCTCTTGTCATATGAAATGACTTTTTTTTTTGGGTCTATTTGTCCCTCTTTTTACCTGCTTTAGAAGGTTCATTTGTTTTGGGGCTAATATAGGAAGCACAAACTAAAACAAAAAATAACAATCAAATTGAGGAAATGTGAATGGTGATGGCATCACAAATAGGACAATTACCACGACGTTTACCAGCAATCCACTCTGTCATGCCTGGATAATCACCTTCGAGATTACCTGGTTCTACCTGAACGAAGCAATTAAATTGCATTTTCATATTCAAATTGCTCTCTTTGATGTTGAAAGTTGAAATCTTTTAAGGTTAACAAAGATCAAAGAGACGGTGATTTAAGTAACAGCAATCTGAATAGATACAGCTTAAATTTTTTAGTAGCCTAAGCAATACAATCCAGAGCTATACACATCTGATTCTTTAGTTAATTCTCTTGTAAGTATCTGGCTGTACATAAAATACCAATTTCAGAGATGGTGATACAAAATTCTATCCCTTTCAGTTACATAAAAAATGTATCAGAAAAATTTTGGATATGCAATGGTGGATTTGGGGTTGAGAGAGAAGTTGGGGCATTTATGTTATTTGTGGTCAATACTTCTGGAGAACCTTATGCTAGGTAACAAAAAGAATTCTCAAAACAAAAGGTAAACTGGCTTGCTTTTGTTAGTCCCAAGATTTTTTATCCTACAGTTGATAATCAAAGATTCTAATCCAATGGGTTTTAATATAAAGTTTTAACTGTTTATTCTTTATAGCACATCCATGTTTTGAAACATTGAAGTCAATCCCCTTTTATAGTCCTTCTATCTTAAAATAATCAATTTCATGTGCTATTTCGCACTTCATCATATTGGTTTGATAAATTGTACATATCTGAGGTACTTATAATACATTCTGCCTATTTTATGGTTGGCTCTTTGAAAATTGGAGCTGGGGTCTGTGACATGGTGCTGGATGGTTGCTTGGTTGACTTGCCTGGTTTTTATTTCTGGCTTGGGTATGTCTTGGCAATCGGAGCTTTATATAGAAGCAGCAGGATGAACGAAGTAGTAGTCCTGTACAGCTCTCCAAGGTATATATATTCCGTTAATAATTTTCTGCTCCTTCTGCTTTGTGCTTTTACCTTTCAATGACCTTTACTGTTTGACTTCTCACAGTTCTTAGGGCGCGAAAAGGATGATGGTGTTCGCCGTAGTGCAGTTTCTGGAAAAAAGGTGAGGATATTCTTTTTCGGCCCTATATTATTTGTTGAATTTCCTTTGACAGATGTTATAGGTACTTGTAAGCAGCAGTTCTTCAGTCTGAAATTTTTTGAATTTGTAGATCTTACTGAAACTGGAGAAATCAAAGGAGGATAAGGAGGCAGAAAATAAGAGAAATGAATTGCTGAAATTCTTGAATGCCAGTTTTGATTGATCATTTGATTTATGGCTGCTGTGAGACAATGGATGAATTAACTTTTTATGTGAAAGGTTGAAATGTTTGTCGCTAGACAACAGGAGCAAGGTTGTCCAGCAGCAGATTCCTATTACGAGGGTTTCTCTAATGGAAACATTATTAAATTGGAGTCCTAAGCAGAACGTTTACCATGAGAATTAGAAAACTTTTGGACATTGGTTGGTTTGGGTTGTATGAAGTTGGTGCCTGTGTAAACATTTCATTTGATAAAATTCATGGCTTATATTATATAAATTGCTATGGTCATGCAACGTAAGCTTGAAAACTTCAATTTTTATGATTAGCAAGTGATGGCATCCACTGGAACTAAAAAGCAGGAACACCATTTTTATTTTATGCCCTGCAGTGAGTAGTTGTAAATTAATTTGTGTTTTTTACACTCTTAATTCAGATTGCAAGTTTAAGCCAACTCTGAATGCGAGTTCAAAATTTTACAATCTTCTCTGCTTTCCTGTTTGGTGGTGTTTCAATATTTACAATAATGCATCAGTAATTTTTTTTTTTTTTTTTGCTTATATATTTAAAAATAATAATATGGTGTGGGAAAATTGATTAAATTTAATAGTCATCAGCGATAATGTACTTGGATATTCTGTCAAACCATCCTCAGCAAAATTCACCACAATCTACACCAGCAGTTACCCATGTAAAAATTATCATGTTGAAATTGAGGTTTATCAGATATCATTTTGATTTGTTTTATAAATCATAACTATATAATGAAAAATAAAAATATCAACGCTGGTATGGATTTATTTCCATTTATTACTTATTGCAAATCACATCTTACAATAATGCATCAATAATTTTGTTTTTGCAAGAGATATAAAAATTCTAGTATAATAACATTATACTGTTGAAATTTTGTGTTAATAGCAGTCATCGGAGATGATGTACCTGGATATTCCGTCAACGCATCCTCGCAATGTGCTGCATTAGATATATCACCAGTAACCCATGCAATTAAATCATAGTAAGCTTTATCTTCAATGGCTTTCTATGAATCGTTCAAGTCAGAAATCGAGTTGTCATAAAGCTCTTCACACAATTTCAAGGCGAGTTTAGTATGTGGATTTGTTGCCTTGTTTTGCAATTCAGGAATCGATGTGACTACACCATTTGCATTTGATAATGCAATTTCGAGTGCTTCTTTTGTCAAACTTAGCAGATCGACAGCTTTCGACGATCTTAAAATTGATATACATAAATCTTTAAATGGAGTTTTCTCACATGATTGAGTTATGAATTGTGAGGCTTGATGACTTATGGAAATCATACAAAAAAATAGGACGAAGAAAAACATTTTTGAAGACATGATGTTTCAATGGATTTTTTTTTTCTCTTGACACTTTTTTATTTTTTCCATTGTATATATAAGTATGTAACTATATATAAAAAGAACAAATCAATATGTGAATGAATAAAATCAGCTAGTGTATAACGTTACTATTAAAATTGAAATCATATATTACCATAAAAGTGTATAACGTTAATTAAAATTTACCATAAACAGGAAAACATTAAATAAGTTACCATTAAAATTGAAATTAGGTTTAGATATTATACGTATTTTTAGGTATTTTCTATTTTTGGCTAGAAATAAAAAGAAAATAAATGGACACAGAATAAAAGATATGTGGTAAGGTTTGAACTAACAAAATTACCGAGTACTTTTTTGCTTAAATATCTAAATTTTTATTTAAACATTAAATAAGTTGCTATTTTTAGAATGAATTATTTGAGATACAAAAGAGTTACTATGACATCTATTTTAAAGAGGATATTTTAAATTATTGCTATAATTATTTGTATGATAAAATATATGCAGTTTCAATTAGTAAATTGCTTAAAATTAATAAATACTTCAACTACGGCTTGTGGCTCAGTTGACAATGCAGGTTAGACATATAGGAAGAGCTCTTGGGTTTGATCCCCATTAAACACACCTATAGGAAAGGGCCGAAAGCCTTAATTGTCAAAAAATAAGCATTTTATTACCAATCTCTACCTAAAAATACTTTGGATTGAATTGTTTGATGAATTATTTATCTTCTTCAAGTCCTTATCAAATTCCCAATTGTTTAAACTAAAAAAGTTTCTTATTATGTAGAATTTGCTATAGACGAATGTAGAATGGTATTTTTTTTTTTTTTTAAATACCATTCTACATTCGTGTATAGCAAATTTTTTCTGTGCAATCTTGAAAGCTGCCTTGATAAGTTCTTTAGGGTCTGTAGTGTTTCCTGCAGATTTTTCAAGGCTTTTTTCGCATGTTTTTTTATAATCAGCAGGTTGGCAAATGGATTTGATGGCTTTCATAGAAGCAGATATTTCACCAGTGCTTTTGTGGCTTTTGCCTGTAATATCCTCACTTTCGCCATTTTCGCTGAAGCCAACGCCAATAGTTACAGCAACTACCATAGCCACCAGGAGAATAGAAGATATGCCAATTATGGCTAATCTCTTGTTGTTTGCATCGTCTGCCATTTTTCTTTTCAATATATCAAACCAAAAGGGAGGGAAAAAGAAAAATGGGAATTAACTCCACTTTCTTTGTTTCTCTAAAATTTCTTTTTTCTTTTCTAATATATATATCTAAATATTTCTGGTATGTTTTTTTTTTTTTTTCTTTTTTTTACAGAATTCTCCCTAGAACGCAAAAGCCAGCTGCGGCTCGAGGGAGAGAGAAATGTCTGAAAAGCCTATTGGCCTTTCGCTTGGAATTTATGGAACACCTCCCTGAGTTGTGGCTATTAAGACAGAAACAGAGTTTTAGCAAAGAGAAAATAATGCTAAATTTAGTTTTTATTTTTTTAACAGGTACTATATTTAGTTAATTATGTTATAGGAAACATGAGGCTTGGAATGAGGAATGGTAAAACCATGGCTATTGATTGCTATTGTTTTCCTACAATGAAGCTTTACTCACAAGAAGAATTTGTCTTGCTATTTTTCACATTGAATACTAATTTAAACTTTCTTCTTCTTTTTAGTCAAGAAGCCTTCTAGATTTAATTTGACTTCATCTGATAATTCTTAAATGAAAATTTAATAAAACCATAATAAATTCAATAATATAACTTCGTTAATATATTGATATTGAACACATTATTACAAATAAAACAATAAATTTCAAACGTAATTTACATTAGACCACCATAATAAGGGACTCCAGTCCTACTCAACCAAAAATCTCCTTCGATAAAGTGTTTGACAGTAAAATTAACAGCTTCTTTAGCACTAATAATGTGATAACCGAGCCAAGTAACTCTATTGTTGGTATTTGATCCAGGACCACGGTTATCATATTCAGCATAATAGAGGGTAGAAAGCGCAAAATCATTTGACCATGGTGCCCATCCAGCAGGGTCAATTACGCTACTAATAAGTGATTGCATGACAACCGTTGTTGCATATTCTCTCCACGGTCTACCGAAATAGCTTTTTACAGTGCGACTACTCCTAGCCAAGTCATCCGCTGCCAATATAGTACAATTCTGTATTGAAATTCCAGTGTGTGACGAAGATGCAGTTTTTCCTTGTGCAGTTATGACATTAAACTGACCCTCTAATGGCAATCTAAAATAAATATTACAATTCTGTAAGACAACTGTTGCATCACCCCATATAAAGTCTATAGTGCCATAGATATCACACTCCCTGTAAAATTGCCTATTGCCATCTGTAAGTAACGTGTCTTGATACCCCTCAAAATTACACCTGTAAAAAGCAGACATATCTGCTTCATTTCTAAGTGCAACAGACTGATTTTTAATTGGTCCTGCTGTGTTCTGAAACGTAATCTGGATGGCAACAAATCCGTCTCCAGCCACACCTGCAACCAAGAAATTTGTACACTTTATTATTAGCAAAACGAATTTATAATTTCAAGAATTGATACTTGAACAAGAATCAAGAAACGAGAAGAATAGAGAGAGAAACTTAGAAGAAGAAGAAGAGAGAACACAGAAGATTCTGGTAAATTGCACAACAACTTCACGATTACAGTGGCTGCTCTTTTAATCAGCTCTAACTGCCTCCACTAACTAACACACTCAATACGACGCCGCTCTATTAAATGACACGGCAATCTCATACACTTCCCAAATACGACGCCGCTCCATTGAATGATACGGCACTCTCATACGCTTTGTAATACGACGCTGCTCTATTAAATAGCACGGCACCGTATTAAAAACAGAGAATCAAAATTACAAGAAATTCACAAAGCAAAGCAATTTATTGTCTCGTAGTGCAGAAAATTTTTGCTCTCTATCATTTGAAAGTGTACTTGACGGAAATCAAACAGACCTGACTTGATAAAAAAAGATTGGAAGAAGCTTGTTACCCTACCTAGTTTCTTCGTTCATCTCCCCTACCATCTCTGATCCATCTCCACCACCCACAACCACCGCCTTCCTCCCTCATTTACAATTTCAAAGATTGATCAGACTATATTCTCAAAAACATAACAGAGATTTGGGGAGAGTGCTACAATGTACTAGCTAGTGAGCTCGCTACTATAAGCAAATTAGAAAGACTAAAAGAAGAGATAGATGGCTCTTGAAACTAAAGGCATCAACAGAGATTTCCTTAGATAACGAGATCGTCAATGGCAGTAAATTAAGAAGGTTGAGAGACAGAGCCTCTAAGTCGTAGAAACTAGAAAATCGTATGCTTTCACTTACACCCACTTAAAAACAGACCCCCTTAGGAAAATTTTCCAATAGTTTTATTTAACTGCATTTCAAAGAACAGACCAGTTCCTGTAAAAAAAAATAATAAAATAAAATAACGGCCCAGAACCCTCATCTAAAAATTATCGAAAATCAATTATTTGATGGTCAAGATGGTTGGACTGAGGGGTTCGTAGGGAAATCCTGACTCTTAAAAAATAATCCTCATAATCCACGAGGGCAGAATAATTGCTGTCTCAGAAATAAATCCTGATAATCCTTGAAGGAAAGAAAAAAAAGAAAAAAAAAAAAGAGAAGAAGACAGAATTGCCAAATGAAGAAATAAGATTACCAAAAGTTGCAGAACCGGATGAACCCCAACCATCACTGCTACTCCGATTGCCGGTGATGATAGTTTTTCCGATACCATCACCAATCATCATCAAGTATTTCTTGTGAGTGGGTATGGAAATATACTCGTGGTAAACTCCAGCAACGATATGGATAACGAAATATCCATCCCCCACAAGAGCGTTATTAGGTGCAGCAAGCACTGCATCACTAATAGTAGAATAGTCTCCGGTTTTATCAGGATTAACCACCACCTTTTTGCTAACTTTAACATTATTAAGAAATAACTCAATTTCATTAGCAAAAAGGTGGTGAAATCCAACTGTGGACATGATTACGAGTAGAAAGAAGGTTGTTGTAGCCATTAACAAGTGAAGAGCGATAGAAATGTGGAAAAAGCTTTGGTAAGAAGGAGAGCTAACTGAGCTAAACTTAAAGCAAACTAGTGACAGTTTAAATCAACAATAGCACTTAAAAGAAGGTTGAAGAAGCTTTGATGAAGAAAAGAAGAAAAAGGGGTGATTACATTTATAATGATAACATTTATACTACTATGTACGTAATGTCATATTGAATTTAATTACATAGTCAAATATAACATGTCTTGCTGCAGTAGTGATGCCCTTCTGAACATATTATCTCTTGAATTAGGGTTCTCGCTTCTTCGACTTTTTATTCCTTTCCTTTTTATTATTTTAGGAAGGAAAGTCTGTTCTTAAGAATTAATAAGAAAGCTTTTGCACCTTATAGATGTTAACGTGCATGTTCTCATGATGCTCCACCTACAAGTAGGCAAAGATTGCACAGGAAATTTTTCCCTCAGTACCATAAAAAACCATTCCTTCTACTAATTTTCTTGACTGAAAATGGTAAATCTTCAAATTGTCTTTTTCTTTTTTTTTTAAAAAAAGAAAAATTAAAATAATAAATATAATGGCAGGCAATAGGTAGGCTACTCCCCTCCATTCATATTCATAAATTTTAATTACATCTAGCGCTATGAACCGAAAAAAGAGAAGTCATTTTCATTTTCATTTTCAAAGATCAAGCACAGTTAACCGACCTTGTCACTCACTTAATTTTGTAATACGTTGATTTAAGTCATTTTTCAAGTTTTTACGAAATCTTTCCATTTTCATAGAGTATCATGAACATATATTCAATAAAAAAAAATCATTTCATTTTCTAAATACCCAATTATAATCGTTTTCATTTGAATTGATATTATGTTAATTTAATGAAATATGTCTTCATCATCAAGATTATTATATTCAGTACCAAAAAAAAAAAAAAAAAAGTTAATATTCGTTTTTCAAATTAATCTTAAATATCTCATACAATGAACAGCTACTGTGTTTTAATCACTTTCTAGAAGGAAAAAATAAAAATTAGAAAAGAGTAACTAATTTGGCTAGTTAGAGCAGTAGAAATATTGTGACTCTTAAGTTTTTATTTTTATTTAGAATTAAGTAGTCCAAAGAATTTATGACATTTTATGTGTAAAAAATGTATCACTTTTACATTTGGCTTATATTTTTTATATTTTAAATTACGAATAATTTATATTTATAAACGAATTATATTTCTTATTATTTATTTAAATTTTAAATAATAATTAAAGTTTTAATTATATGAATAATTATCCTAGTTTCAAATAATTAAGGGCTCAACCAATAATTACTTATATGTTTTTCTAAAAAAAAAAAAAAATTGCTTACATGTGAAAATGAATTAGCAAATCAACTTTTTTATGTAAAAAAAAAAAAAATCACATTCAAATGTGTTACATTATAGTAGGAATGAATTAGTAAAAATGAAATAAAATTTAGCAGAATTAATCAAGTATTTTACAGGCTAATGCATGCGATTAACAAAATTTAGATATTATAATTTTTTTGTAGCTATTTTCTATTTTTGGATAGAAATAAAAAGAAAATAAAGGACACATAATCAAAGAAACGTGTCCAGATTTGAATTAACAAAAAACAAAAAATTTAATTCAAACGTTAAATAAGTTTCTATTTTAAGGAGGATATATTAGAAATGAATTATTGGAGATACGGAAACATTATTACGATAATTATTATAAGGAGGATATTATAAAGTTATTATAGTAATTATTAGTATAATAAGGTTATGATTAAATACAATTCTTTTAAGTTATTAGGGTATGCTCTTAATTGTATAACTCATCATAAAATTTTCTTTTCTTATTATTTTATAACAAGACACGACTTGCTTTAATAATCAATATTTCATTATCAATTTCTCCCTCAATCAATACTTTGGATTGAATTGTTTGTTGTGTCATTCATCTCATCAAACTCCCAATCGTTTAAGTTAAAAGTTTCTTATTTAGAATTATATAAATAAATCTGTAATGGTAAAATTGTTTTTTTTTTTTAAATACAAAATGAATTTGTTTATTTAAATTAAATGTAAAATTGAGTTATGGTACCCCGGCGAGTGACATAGAATGACAGATAATGTTTTTCTCTTAATTAGAGGCCTTAAATTCGTCTTTTGATTGTAAAGTCCGTTTTAACACTTGAGAGAAAGCGCTTTTATCCTCTTTGTAATCCATGTCCGATGCGAATCCAAATTAGTAAAATTAAATTAAGACGTGACATCATTTTTACTTTCAAATAAATTTAGAAATTAGAAATCTACTTATCATATTTCCAAAATTTACACTAGCCTTTCAATTGTTTTGTTTTTTTTAATTTCATTATTACAGTGAAGGAGGTTTCTCTCCTTCAAAATTAATCGAAGTCTTAATAAAACATAGCACAACTTTTAGAGATTGAAAAAAGAGATTATGTTGAAATTGAAGTTAATCAGATATCATTTTGATTTGTTTTATAAATCATAACTATATAATGAAAAAAAAAAAATCTCAATGCTGGTACGAATTTATTTCCATTTATTACTTATTGTAAATCACATCTTACAATAATGCATCAATAATTTTGTTTTTCCAAGAGACGTAAAAAATCTAGGATAATACCATTAAACTATTGAAATTTTATGTTGACAGCAGTCATCGGAAATGATGTACCTGGATATTCCGTCAACCCATCCTCACAACAATGGCTTTGCTTGACTTGTTCAAGTGATAAATTGAATTGTCATAAAGCTCTTCACAGTTTTTCAAGGCGACTTTAGTATGTGGATTTTTTGCCTTGTTTTGCAATTCAGGAATCGATGTGACTATATCATTTGCATTCGATAATACAGTTTCGAGTGCTTTTTTTGTCAAACTCAGCAGATGAACAGCTTTGGATGATTCTAGAATTGATATACATAAATTTTTAAACGAGGTTTTCTCACATGATTAGGTTATGAATTCTGAAGTTTGGTGACTTATGGAAATCATACAAACAAATAGGACGAAGAAAAACATTTTTGAAGACATGATGTTTTACTGGATTTTACTTTTCTCTTGACACTTTTTATTTCCCCCCCCCCCCCCCTTTTTTTTTTTACTTTTGAATTATGGTTCATATTATTAAGTGAAGAAACGAGCAATACAAGCGTAAGCACTATCTCAAGTTTGAAAACAAGCCCTACTATGGACTGATTTAGCCAACAAATAAGCTATATCATTTGCTTGTCTTCTAATCTAAGCCAAGGTGACATTAGACAATTGGACTAAGAGTAGCTTACATTCAGAGATGACAACTCCAAACTTAGACTAGTCATGGACAAAACTCTCCCATATATATAAGTATGTAATTACATATAAAAGGAACAAATCAATATGTGAATAACAAAATCATCAGCTTATTTTTCACCTAAAGGTCTAAAGTTATATTTAGTATAACATTAATTAAAAATTACCATAAAATAGTAAACAATAAATAAGTAAATTATGTTTAGATATTATACTTATTTTTAGGTATTTTCTATTTTTGGGTAGAAATAAAAAGAAAATAAATGGACACAGAATAAAAGAAATGTGCCAAGGTTTGAACTAACAAAATTACGGAGTATTTTTGCATAAATATCTAAATTTTATTTAAATATTAAATAAGTTGCTATTTTCTATTTTATTAAATGAGAAAATACTTGATTAAAAGTAATAAGTATTTCATCACCAATCTCTCCCTCAAAAATACTTTGAATTGAATTATTTATTTTATTTTATGCCTTGCAGTGAGTAGTTGTAAATTAATGTGTGTTTTTTACACTCTTAACTCAGAATGCAAGTTTAAGCCAACTCTGAATGCGAGTTCAAAATTTTACAATCTTCTCTGCTTTCCTGTTTGGCGGTGTTTGAATAGTTACAATAATGCATCAGTATTTTTTTTTTTTTTTTGCCAATATATTTAAAAATAATAATATGGTATGGGAAAATTGATTAAATTTAATAGTCATCAGCGATAATGTATTTGGATATTCTGTCAAACCATCCTCAGCAAAATTCACCATAATCTACACCGGCAGTTACCCATGTAAAAATTATCATCGTTGAAATTGAGGTTGATCAGGTATCATTTTGATTTGTTTTATAAATCATAACTATATAATGAAAAATAAAAATATCAACGGTGGTATGGATTTATTTCCATTTATTACTTATTGCAAATCACATCTTACAATAATGCATCAATAATTTTGTTTTTGCAAGAGATGTAAAAATTCTAGTATAATAACATTATACTGATGAAATTTTGTGTTAATAGCAGTCATCGGAGATGATGTACCTGGATATTCCGTTAACGCATCCTCGCAAGATACTGCTTCAGATATATCACCAGTAACCCATGCAATTAAATCGTAGTAAGCTTTATCTTCAATGGCTTTCCTTGACTCGTTCAAGTGATAAACCGAGTTGCCATAATCCTCTTCACAGTATTTCAAGGCGACTTTAGTATGTGGATTTGTTGCCTTGTTTTGCAATTCAGGAATCGATGTGAGTACATAATTTCCATACGATAATGTAATTTCTAGTGCTTCTTTTGTCAAACTTAGCAGATCGACAGCTTTCGACGATCCTAAAATTGATATACATAAATCTTTAAACGGGGTTTTCTCACATGATTGGGTTATGAATTGTGAGGCTTGATGACTTATGGAAATCATACAAAAAAATAGGACGAAGAAAAACATTTTTGAAGACATGATGTTTCAATGGATTTTTTTTTTTTCTCTTTACACTTTTTTATTTTTTCCATTGTATATATAAGTATGTAACTATATATAAAAGGAACAAATCAATATGTGAATGAATAAAATCAGCTAGTGTATATCGTTACTATTAAAATTGAAATCATATATTACCATAAAAGTGTATAACGTTAATTAAAATTTACCATAAACAGTAAAACATTAAATAAGTTACCATTAAAATTGAAATTAGGTTCAGATATTATACGTATTTTTAGGTATTTTCTATTTTTGGCCAGAAATAAAAAGAAAATAAATGGACACAGAATAAAAGAAATGTGTCAAGGTTTGAACTAACAAAATTACCGAGTACTTTTTTGCTTAAATATCTAAATTTTTATTTAAACATTAAATAAGTTGCTATTTTCAGAAATGAATTATTGGAGATACAAAAGACTTACTACGACATCTATTTTAAAGAGTATATTTTAAATTATTGCTATAATTATTTGTATGATAAAATATATGCAGTTTCAATTAGTAAATTGCTTAAAATTAATAAATATTTCAACTACGGTTTGTGGTTCAGTTGGCAATACAGATTAGACATATAGGAAGAGCTATTGGGTTTAATCCCTATTAAATACATCCATAAGGAAGGGCCGAAAGCCTTAATTGTCAAAAAAACAAGCATTCTATTATCAATCTCTCCCTCAAAAATACTTTGGATTGAATTGTTTGATGAATTATTTATCTTCTTCAAATCCTCATCAAATTCCCAATTGTTTAAACTAAAAAAGTTTCTTATTATGTAGAATATGCTATAGACGAATGTAGAATGGTATTTAAAAAAAAAAAAATACAAAATGAATTTGTTTATTTAAATCGAATCTAAAATCGGGCTATAGTGTCCCAAATTTTTACTTTCAAATAAATTAGAAATCTACTTTTCAGATTTTTCAAATTTACAATTGTTTTGCTTTTTATTTGGATATTATTATAGTGAAGAAGGTTTCTCTTTTCCAAAAGCAATCAAAGTCTTAACACTTATTCAACGCAACAACCTTATCTTTTTTGCCTTTTAAATTTCGGATAATGTTAATTTTGGTGTCTATACTTGTCACGTTTTTATTTTAATGTCTGAACAAAAAATTGTGACAATTAAGTGTTTAAATTTGTATTTTTTTAATATGATGTCTTTGGATGATATGGACAACCGAAATGTATAGTGGGACTAAATAAAATCTACAAATGCATACGTATCCGCTTATATGGACTGACATTTTTTCCACACATTTTCCACATAGACTAACACCGTGATAAAATTAATTATGTAACACAACAACCTTCTCTTTGTTGCCTTTTAAAATATTTCAGAACGGGACTAATTGTAGTTCATAAGTTCAGAACAAGGGAACAAAAAAAGCCCAACGAAGCACAACAACCCAAGCCCAAAAAAAAGCCCATCCAAACTATCCGATACTGACCTGTGAGGTAAGGGCAGCATCGTCACTTCGGTCATTCAGATTCGTCTATATAGTCGGCTGTTTGAGGAGTCATTGAATCATATTAGGGTTTGAAAGAGTATTTGAGACTTGAGAGGCGGAGTGTTCTCCCGTCACTGGTGGCGGCTCGGAGGCGAAATCGGTAGAGGAATATTTCAGCTTGAGATGATATGTCAGATTAAATGTCGCACATAGTTCTTCTTGGGAACTTGTGAACGTAGTTTCCAGGATTTTATCTGTGCGTATAGTGAAGAATCCTTTCTGCTTGAGTCTTCTCCTTGTTTCTATCTTCATGGAGATGAACTCCAATGATATTGGATTACACTTGTCTTTCTTGTTAAATCTCAACTCTGTATTTTTAAAATGGAGGTGGACTATTTACCATTTTGATTTGCTTAATGAATCATGAAAATGAAAAGCAAAATGAGAAATATCAATGTTCGTATGGATTCATTTCCATGGAATTTAAAATTCATGAATTAAAAATTAGAAATTAGAAATCTACTTCTTACATTTTCTAAATTTTCAGTAGCTTTAGAAAATTCATTGCATTATTACTGTAAAAGAGGTTTGAGGCTGCTCTCTTCCAAGAGAAATCTAATTTTTTTGTTTGGGCCTTCTAAAATGTTCTCAAGCTGGGAATGGAGCAGAAAAGCCCAAGAATGCACCAAACACATAAAATCAAAGCCCAGAATAAGAATTAAATAAGAGATTGGGGAAAATACAATTTCTTGAGATAAAAACCAATTTAAATTTGTAATATGATAAGATTATAATTAAATACAATTTCTTGAGACTATTATGGTAGGTTCTTAATTTTTCAACTCTTTCATAAAATAATTTCTTTTCTTATTGTTATTAATAAAAATTAAATAGAATTTGAAATAGTTTTATATTGTGACGAGGCAGATGTTTTTTCAACTAGTAATAGAAAAAAAAAACCCTATTATAGAATTGAATTGTTAGACCTTGTTGTATTATTCATTTTCTTCAATTCCTTACCAACTTCCAATCTTTTAAATTGAATCCAAAATTCAGTTCAAAACAACTCAAAATTTTAAATTTAAAATTAAAATAAATGTAGTAGTAAAAATAATTAATTATGAGTAGATACATACCATTTTTTTCCCTTAAAATTAATATGAAATAAATTGCTAACTATAAAATTAATATGAATTTTGAAGTCGTTCATATAATAATAATAATAATAATAATAATAATAATAAAACAGGAAAAGAGGATTATTTTTTCCATTTACTTCATACGAGTAAATCTCATCTTACAATCACGCATAAATAAATAACATTTTTATTTTTTTTCACAAGAGATTGGTAAATGTTAAAATAATACTGCAAAGCTGGTTAAATTCTGTATTGACAGTAGTTAATGGAGATTTAAGTCCAGGCTTTTCTTTAAATCCATCCTCGCAGGATCCAGAATAAGTCATGGCAGCACTAACCCATGTTTTAACATCACCATAGGATTTAGCTTCAATAGCACGAAGTGAATCCTTAATTTCATCCAATGCGTTATCGTAATCCTCGGAGCAATCTGTCAGGGCTGACTTCAAAACTGGGTCTGAACTTTTCTTGATCAAATCGGCGGTGAGCTTCAATATGCCAGTGCCCTTCGATGATTCTATGTTCAGTGCAGCTTTTGTCAAGCTTTGAAGATCAGTTGCCTGGACTGATCCCAGAGCTGACAGGCAAAAGTCCTTATATAAGGTTTTTTGACAGGATTGGGTTACTAATACTGAAGCTTGGTGACTAGAAGAAACCATGGCCAGGAAGAAAGCAAAGAAAAATATTTTGGGAGACATTGTGTTTTTTACAGGGATTTTTTTGGGCGAATTGCTCTTTCGTTTTCTTCTTGTGTATATATTGATACAAGTGAACTTATATTTGGTAATTTTCAGGCGTTTTTTTTTTTTAATTACTTACCTATTTATGGGTAGGCAATTAAGGAAATAAAGTAACGTATCAAGTTATGAAATTGCCATTTATATTATCATTATGATGTATTATTTTTGTTTATACTAAATTTGGGCATTTTGCAATGTAAGAAATTAATTGGTCAGTAGAGAAAAAATGAAGATTTGTTTATTATTTTTCATATATAAATGGCGGAGTTTAGATTATATTTTACCAAAGAAGAAATTAATTTAGGATCTAATTTATATGAATTGAAATTAAACTCAAATTTTTTTAGGCTATATGCAGTATAAAGTAAGGAATGGAATAGAAAATAGAATTCTTATTCTGTGTTTAATATAATAAGACTTCAGATTCTATTCATGTGTTTGGTTAATAGGATAATGGAAAGAATTAGATGGAAAAATAAAATAATAATGATAAAATTATTGAAATAGATAGAGAGATAGTATATAGAAACCTAAACTATGTAATAAGGATCGGGGAAATAAGTATCTTTATTGCTTATTTTATTACGAAACACATTAGTTTAGTGAAACGAAGGAAGATTAGATAACCACTTTGATTTGTTTTATAAATCATAAATATGAAATGAGAGATTATAAAAATTAGTTTTAGTATGGATTCATTTCCATTTATTATTTATGTAAATCCCATCTCACAATAATACATCAATGAACTCAGAAATGAACATAAAAGGATAATTAATGTTTTGCCAAGAGATTGGAAAATTTTAATATGATACCACAAACTTGGTTAAATTGTGTGTTGAAAGTAGTCAATGGAGATGCACTTTTCGTAAAACCTTCTTCGCACGTCTGAGAATAAGTCATAGCAGCACTAACCCACGTATTTAAATCGTTATAAGATCTGTTTTGGACAGCACGAACTGAGTCGTTAATTTGACCAATCGCATCACTATAAACCTCTTGACATTGTGCCAAGGCTTGCTTAACAATCGGATTTGAAGGTTTTTTCTGCAATTGAGAAATGACATTGAGTATTTTGCTTCCATATGATGATGCAAAGTGGAGTGCATCTATAGTCAAGCTCGGCAGATTAGTAGCTCTGGATGTTCCTAGAACTGACATGCATACGGTTCTATACGAAGTTTTTGCACATGATTGGGAAACAAATGGAGAGGCTTGGTAACTTTTGGAAATCATAGTGAGAAAGACGACAAAGAAAAATATTTTTGAAGACATGATGTTTCACGAAGATTTTCTTTTTTCTCTTGGTAATCTTTAATTTTTCTCTTTTATTTTTCTCTTGGTGATTTTTTCTCTCCTATTCTTCTTGTATATATACTAAACAAAATGAATTTAGGTTTGGAAATTTTATGTTGTTTTTAATTATATTTCTATTTTTGGGTAATTTTTTCAAGGAATGAAAAAAAAAAAAATAAAAGCTAGAAGTTCTATACAAAAAGAACAAATCAAAATATCAATTAACAGAATCATTTACAACTCGAATACGAGGAGAAAAGGGCCAAAAATAATCAAACAGTAACTAAGTTCTGATTATGGCTGGAAGAACTAATAATTTTAATTTCTTTTTCCTCTCTATTTTTCACATATTTGTTCTGTTTTGAAGATCTTATGAGCATTTATTTGAGATCTAACAAAATCTCTCTTCCATATCTAATACAATTTCAAGAAATTTATTTGAAATCTAACAAAATCTCACTTCCAGATATTCTGCAGTTTCCTATTCTAATCTCTTATTTTCCTTGCATGTCAAATCTTACGTTATATTTTTATTTCTCAACAAAATCTTGAGGGGATTTTTAATGGCTTACTCCTTAGGAGGTAAGACCAAAAGCTTGCAAAATGTTAAAAGAACACTACATAACTGGCTAAACCTCGTATTCTCAGCCGTTAATGGAGATTGTGTTGCTGGTGTTTCCTTAAAACCCTCCTCGCACCATTCTGCGGCATTCATGGCAGCAGCCACACGTGTATGAACATCATTATAAGATTCAGTATCAGCAGCGACACGTGACTCCTTAAGTTCATCGATCTCTGTCTGATATGTCTGAGAACAATCTGTCAACTTTTGTTTCACTTTCTGATCAGAAGCTGTTTTCAGCAATTCGTTGCACCGTTGGAGCAGTTCAGCTCCCTCCGAGGAGACCAGATCGAGTCCATAATTTGTTAAGCTTTGCAAATCTTTAGTAGTTGCCGGGGCTGATCCTAAGGCCGATATGCATAGATCTTTATATAAAGTTTTCTCGCACGATTGGATTACAAATTCTGAGGCTTGCTTACTTTTAGAAATCATGCCAAGAACTACTACAAAGAAAATGATTTTGGAAGCCATGATGATAATTTTTCTTTAGGTGATTTTGTTTTGTTTTCTTTTCTTGTATATGTATGGTCAAATTAGGTTATTGGTAGTTTAAGGTTTTCTTAACTGCTTTCTTTTTTTAGATAGGCAGTTAAAAAGAAATGATGGAGGAATATGGAGAATAGGTAATAGAATCGTTTAGTGGTTTTCTTTTCAATTAAAAAGTCAAAATGTTTGTGGGAAGAAATTCAGATTATTTAGCTTAATTAATATTATTGATTATGATTAAGTTTAATATGAATATTACTAATTAAATGAGTTATAATAAAAAGAAAATTAAAGATTTTTACTTATCATTTAATTACTTTATTTATGAAATGAAAAATATTTATGTCTTTTAATTTTATAATATTTTCATAAATTGATAGAGTTTTTCTTAATGTCCTTTCTCCTATAAGATATTGATTTTATAGGGATTTAATTAATTTAATCTATCAATGATGTGATTCATAATTGGAAAAATAAATGATATATTCAGTTTCAATATATATAATATCCGAAATTAAATAAATTTTCAATTCATTTTCTATCTTCAGTTCAACATATGATAACGTCGTGAATTAAGTTTTAAAATTTTTCCTTTTAGTTATAGGATTGAGATTTTATATATATATTGTTGAAATTTTGGAAGGAAAAATAGAAATGTACAAGATGATTAATAATGTTTTGCACTTCATTAAATTAATAAAAGAATGTGCCATTTATAGGCTTATAAATGAATCAAATAAGACCTAAAAATACTCCTAAAAATCATTAATCCCAATAACAAAAATATCAAATTCTATGCAGAAAATCTGCACTAAATAAAATTAAAATCTCAAAATATTTTTAATAATATTGTTTTGAATTAATCCTAACATTCTCTCTTAATTCAAACATAATATTTTTATTACAATAATTAACAATTAAAAAATTATAATGTCGGAAATTAAATAAATTTTCAATTCATTTTCTATTTTCAGTTCAACATATGATAACGTCGTGAATTAAGTTTTACAATTTTTCTTTTAAGTTTTAGGAATTGAGATTCTATGTATATATAGTGAATGCAGGAATTAATTTTTATTTGTTATTCTTTTATTAATTAAAGATTAATTACTTTTGAATATCATGAAAAATTAAAATTGAGCATAAATTTGAGGTTTCTATTCTCCCTTGCCAATACTAAAAAATAATAATAATAACTTTCGGAAAAGCCAGAAAAAAAATAAATAATTAAATAATTATTGTCGAATATTTATAAAATATTACAATAAAAAATTAATAGAAATAATGGTTGAGCTTTGGCTTATCAATAGTATTAACTTATTAATGTTGCACTATTTAATATGTCTCTTCTTTGAGGAGTATTTTGTCCCTATTGTATGTAGGGTTTGTCCTTCTGCCATGGATGATGATAATATTTCTGTAGAAATGGCCAACTTGAATGTTGGCGAAGTGGAAGAGGAGGATCTCGTGTTTGAAGAGGATGTGGTTGCTCCCGCTGAAGATCCAAAATTCTGTTTGGTTGGACGTTTCCTCACAGAACGTTCGATCAATTTTCAGGCAATGCGACAGACAATTGCCTCACTTTGGCGTCCTCTCATGGGAATGCAGGTCAGAGAGGTTAATGGGGTGCTGTATCTTTTCCAACTTTTTCATGAAGTTGATGTGCACCGTATTCTGGATATGTCCCCTTGGACATTTGATAATCAACTCCTACTCCTGGATCGATTGGGCGATCACCCTTCTCCCTTGAACGTTCCTCTGTTTTATTTTCCTCTATGGGTGCATGTTACGGGTTTGATGCCAGGGTACCGATCTGAGCATATTCTCAAGAATATAGGGAACCGCCTCGGGGAGTTTATTGAGGCTGACCCTACTAATTTTTCATCCTCTGCTTGGGATTCCTATTTTCGCATTAGGGTGAAATGGGATGTCCGCCGTCCGATTCGTGACAGCCTCACTCTAAGGTTTGGACAAAAAGTTTGTTTTACAGTGAACTTTTGCTATGAGCGACTGCCCTCTCTGTGTTTCATATGTGGTTTCTTTGGTCACACTGAGAAGTTCTGCCCAAAGCTTCTAGATTTTGAGCCTGGAAAAGCAGTTAGAAGGTTCAGTTCGTCTCTTCGAGCCCCCTCTCGACGTGCTCAAAAGAATGTCGGGGAAAAATGGCTCCGGCCAATGGAGGTTTCCGGTGAGGCTTCATGGCAACAATCAGATAAGGATAGGGAAGCTAATCCCGAAAATCAAGGATTGGATGGCGCAGTTCAAAATTCTACTGAGAACGTGTCTGGAAAGAATTCTGATGAGGAAGGAGTGTCAACCAACATTTACTGCAACCCTTTGGCAGTAAATCATAATACCCTTCCTAATGTTTTGGAGTTGACTGAGGAAGATTCGGATTCCCTTAATGAGGTCATAGTGGGGGAACCGAAAAGGAAAAGAGTGGGCTTGGATCTTCCCAACTTGGGGGCCCTGGGTTTTGTTCCTAAACCGAGCATGCCTATTGATCCCAAAACCAGTGTATCGGCCGGTTCGACTCGAACCCGCCGCACGAAATGAGTTGCTTAAGTTGGAATTGCCGCGGGTTGGGCAACTCGCGGGCTCTACAACATTTACAGTTTCTTGTCTCTGAAAAGAATCCTGTATTTGTTTTTTTAATTGAAACTATTTGTTTGTCTTCTAAAATTAATGAAATAAAAGAGCTTTTGGGTTATGATGATTTTTTAGCTGTGGATTGTTCTGGTCACAGCGGTGGTTTAGCTTTACTATGGAAATCTGTTGACTCAGTTACCCCTCTTAATCTCTCTAAAAGATGTATTGATGTTGAAGTTACTATGAACTTATTTGGCTCGTGGAGGTTTACAGGTTTTTATGGCCATCCGGATAGAACTAGAAGAAGTGAGTCTTGGGTCCTACTCAAAAACTTAGCAGATTGTAGCTCTCTCCCTTGGGTCTGTATGGGGGATTTCAATGATATTTTGAGTCAGAATGAGAAAAAAGGAGGTCGTCGTCAACCTCAGAATCTTATTGATGGCTTTAGGGACTCTGTGTTGACCGCAGGCCTTAATGATTTTACAATGGGAGGGTATCCCTATACTTGGGAGCATGGAAGAGAGTCGGGTTGCCTTATTGAATCTAAGTTAGACCGGGTTCTTATTACTGATTCGTGGAGAGCTCTCTTTCCTTTAGCTAGAGCTTATACTCTAGACAGTACCTCTTCTGATCATCTCCCTATTTTCCTTGAGATTCGTAAATTAATCTCTCGATCTTCTGCAATTCATTTTAGATTTGAAAACTGGTGGCTGCGCAACCCCGAATGTAAAGCTCTGGTTCAAGCTGATTGGGATCTTTCGAATGGGCAAGATATTCTTAACCGGTTAAGCTCATGTGGCTCTACTTTGTTAAATTGGGGCCAGCGATTGCGAAATAAACATAAGGTGGAGCTTGATGTTTGCCGGAGAACAATGAAGCAGCTTCGGGGTATTCGTAATCTTAGTGCTACCAATAGATTTATTGAGGCTCGGAATCGATTTAATGAACTTTTAGATGAACATGAAGTTCGATGGAAGCAGAGGGCAAAGGTATTTTGGTTACGTGAAGGGGATCGCAATACCAAGTTTTTCCACGCTGCTGCTACGGCAAGGAAAAAGAAGAACCTTATCTCTCGTTTAATGAATGCCAATGGAGAATGGATTGAGGATAGAGATGCTTTGGGTTCACTGCTTACAGATTACTTCTCGGGTATGTTCTCATCTTCTCCTGGTATTACGGACTCGGTTGTGGATGTTATGCCAGCTTGCATTACAGATGAAATGAACAATGAGTTGTTGGCTCCTTATTCGAATGATGAGATTAAATCTGCTGTGTTCAGTATGCAACCTGATAAAGCCCCAGGTTTAGACGGCTTCAATCCGGCATTCTACCAGAATCATTGGGATATTGTTGGTCCTGCTATCTGTGCTGCATGCATTTATTTTCTTGAGCAACGTTGTTTCCCTGCAAATTTGAATAATACTTTGCTTGTGTTGATTCCTAAGAAAGGTGTGCCGGAAACAACAGGGGATTTAAGACCCATCGCTCTTTGTAATGTTCTTTACAAGATTATGAGTAAAGCTATTGCTAATCGATTAAGGAGAATATTGCCTCTGATTATTTCTCCTTCGCAAAGTGCCTTTGTTGTGGGTCGAAGTATCCAGGACAATAGCATCATAGCTTATGAATTGATGCATTTTTTCTTAAATAGAAGAAGAGGTAAAGAGGGCTTTGTGACTTTAAAGATGGACATTTCGAAGGCGTATGATAAACTTGAATGGTCCTACATTACTGCTGTCCTTCTAAAGATGGGTTTTCATCCGCTTTGGGTGAATTTAATTCAGAACTGTATTTCCTCTGTTAAATACTGGATTTCATATGAAGGCACTCCCTTGGGTCCGATTATTCCATCAAGAGGCATACGGCAGGGCGATCCCATATCGCCATACCTCTTTATCCTTTGTGCAGAAGGTTTGAGCCGGTTAATACAAGCTCAAGTTGATAAGAATGTTTGGCATGGCTGTTCTTTAGCCCGTGGTGCTCCGATGATTCATCATCTCTTCTTCGCAGATGATAGCTTGTTAGTTTTTCGGGCTGATGTAATGGAGGCTTCTATGGTTAAACAAGTTATTGCTACTTATGCTCAAGCTTCGGGCCAACATATCAACTTGAGGAAGTCTTCTGCTTGTTTCTCCAAGAATGTGTCTGCTGATTTGCGGGGTGAATTGTGTTCTGTATTGGGTGTTGAGGAGAAACCTGACTTGGGTATTTATCTAGGTCTTCCCACTAGGGTGGGTATTAACAAAAAAGAAGTCTTTGCTTTCTTGAAAGACCGTGTGTGGAAGAAGCTCAATTCATGGAAACGTCGTTGTTTATCTAAGGCCGGCAAAGAAGTCATGTTAAAGACTGTATTACAAGCACTCCCAAATTATGTGATGAACTTATTTGTACTACCTAAGACTTTTTGCCATGAATTGCAGCGAATGTTGAGTAACTTTTGGTGGGGTAAAGGTAAAAATCACGATAAAGGTTTGTGTTGGGTGAGCTGGGATAGAATGAGTAGACCAAAGTGCTTTGGGGGTCTTGGTTTTAAAAAGCTTCATGAGTTTAATATTTCTATGGTGGGCAGAAATGCATGGAAGCTTCTATCTGCACCAAATTCTTTTGTTGCTCGCCTTCTCAAGGCTAAGTATTTTCCCAATACGGACTTTTTGAATGCTCAATTGGGATACAACCCGAGCTTTGTTTGGCGTAGTCTTCATGACTGTCAAGAGCTGATTCGTAAGGGGGCTTGTAAGAGAATTGGCAGAGGATCCTCTACATCAATTTGGAATGATCCTTGGCTTTACATGACCGAATCTTTGAGGGTTACTACTCCTATGCCTGTGGATACAGATTTGTCTATTGTAGCAGATTTAATAAGTAATGGCTCTTGGAGGTCTGATGTTCTGCTTCATCAATTTTGTGAGGCAGACAGGGAGGCAATTCTTTCAATTCCAATCAGCTCTCGTTTCCATGAGGATAGTTGGTTCTGGAAATTTGAAAAGAAAGGCCTATATACTGTTAAGAGCTCCTATAAAATATTGACTCCTGTAAGTCCTTCTTTTGCTGCCTCTGATTTTTCTTCTATGTGGCGTAAGCTGTGGAATTTGCAAATACCTCCTAAGTGTCGAAACTTCTTATGGCGTCTGTGTTTGAACGCCCTGCCCACTGTACCAGCACTCCAACATCGAAAGATTCCAGTTTTTGCTTCCTGTTATTTGTGTGGGAATCATGAGGAAACGCTAGTGCATCTTTTTGTGGACTGCCCTTTTGCACGCTCCTGCTGGTCTGTTTCATCTATTGGCCACCGTATTGCCTCATCTGGAAATTTCATTGATTGGTTTAGTTCTTTATTGGGGCAGCTGAACAATGATTTATCTAAGGAGTTTGCAATGATTCTTTGGTCTTTGTGGGAGGCTCGAAACGCAGCTGTTTGGAAAGGGGTATTTCAAGACCAATGGCACGTTAAGCGTAAAGCGGGTTCTGTGTTAACTGACTGGGAAAGAGCTCAAACTGTGGTACAAAGAACACATCAGCCTGCACAGCTGGTGCAATGGTCACAGCCACCAGAGGGGACCTTGAAGATTAATGTGGATGGTGCTTGCTTCTCAACTGGTTATGCAGGTGTGGGTTGTGTGGCTCGTGATTGCAATGGTGCTTTTATTGGTGCTTTTCAAAAATCTTTCAGCGGTGCTCTTGAACCCAGGTTTGTGGAATTGTTGGCTATTCATGAGGCTTTATCTTGGATCAAAAGAGAAGGCTGGCATCTAGTTATGGTGGAATCAGATGCTCTTGATTGTGTCCGTGCAGTCCTGGATTCGAATTATGTTGATGATTCTAGTTTTGGTTTGTTTGTTATTGATTGTAAATCTCTGCTTAGTGAGCTTAGAGATGTCAATCTTTCTTATGTTCGTAGATCTGCTAATGATACAGCTCATAGGTTGGCTAGAGCTTGTCTCATGGAGACAGATCCTGTGGTTTGGGTTGTCTCCCCTCCACCTTGTATTTCGGATTCTTTCTTGATGTTTTAATATCATCTACCACATTTCCTCAAAAAAAAAAAATAGTATTAACTTATTAAGTGTCTAATTTTTTCTTTAAGCAAAAACTGGTTTTTTTTTTTTTTTTTTTTTGGGAGAAAAAATGGTATTAAAGTTAAAACTACGTGATTTGAACCTTTAAAGAACCCATAAAACGATCTTTGTTATTTTTCTAATAACCCATAAACAAAGTTGCTACTCCTGATACTTTGCTAATCCAACTTAATTATTGGAAGAAACTAAATTTATTTTTTCATTTTGGCATTTTTTTTATACATGCTTACATAAAAAATTCATATCCTTTGTAAGAAAAAACAGAAAGTAATCACTAGCACCAATGTTAATATATATAGATTCATCTCCATTAGAAATTTCGAATCATTACATATAGATTGTCCCTCTTTGATGCTAATCTCTCATCACAAAATAAAATAATGCATAAACGAAAGAGATTACACTAGAAAGAGTCTACTGTTGGGCCAAGAGATTTGAAAGTGACAAGGCAATACTACAAAGTTGGCTAAACACTGCATTATCCTGAGACAGAGGAGAGGTAAATCCTTGTTTCTCCTTAAACCCATCCTCACAAGACTGTGTGTCAGTTACAGCAGCAGTAACCCATGTAGTAACATCGTCATAAACTTTAGAATCAATGGCTACCATCGAGTCCTCAAGTTGATCAATCGCATCCTGATAGACCTCAGAACAATCTGTCAAGCATTGCTTCACAAATTCATCTGAACTTGTTTGATACAATTCTGCAGTTTTCTTGTAGAGTTCAGTTCCATTTAAGGACGCCATTTTCAGAGCAAATTTTGTTAGCCCTGGTAGATCATGCACATCACTTTCCGGAGCAGAACCTAAAGCTGATAAACACAGGTCCTTATGTGGGATTTTTTCACATGACTGGGTTACTATTTCTGATGCTTGGTGACTAGTGGAGATAATACTAGCAAGAGAGAGTATAAAGAAAATGATTTTAGAAGACATGATGAAAAGTTTTCTCTTGGCAAGTTTTTTCCTTTCTTTTCGTTATTGTATTTATTTTGATATATACGATTGAGTGAGATAAAGGTTTGGCATTTTTAGATGTTTTTAACTACTTTCTGTTTTTGGGTAGGTAATTCAGAAATTTAAGCTTGACCTTTCATTTCAATTGGTTCTTACATGACCAAGGAAAAGGTTGTAACTTTAGATATTGATCTTTTTTTATCAACCAAAAGTTTCTAAATGCAAATCTGTCCTCTTCCCTCTTGTTAGGTGGAGAACATGACAATTCAGTTTGAAGAATTTAAATTTCCCTTCTCTCAAATGACTGTGTCATGTCATGGAATCAACAAAGAAGTAATTTTGTATTTGCTTTCATCTATGATGTTATAATATTAATAACACACATCATTTTCATTTTCAATTGTGATATTTTAACATGTTTAAATGCTTATAATTTCATGAAGTAAATCTAAATTTACAAAGCAAATGAATGACAAAGGTAATGTCTTGACACTTAAATTTTTACATTTTTAACCATTTAATTTACATAATATGCTATGGAAGAATTTTTTTTTTTCAATTTGAGATTTGAGATCAGACTGCAAACATTTATGATTCATCAACTAATTCCTAATTTTAGTGGTACAATAAAAGAAAAATAAAATCTTTCCTGACTTACCAAAATGAATACAAGCAAACCCTAAATTAATTCAATATTGTTGAGAATAATAAAAAAAAAATGTCCATCTGCCATTTGCATTTATTTTCTTTGGCTTTACCCTGCAATGGCCAACTGTACATCGTAAAAAAGCAAATGCACTATTCTAGAGAGTAACATTAAAGTGCTGAAAAAAAGTCAGTTCCTCATTTTCTATCATTACTCCAAAAAACGTTATAACTTTGCTCTGTATATGAAGCAAAGCTTGCTAAGGAGAGCTCAAGAAGAGATAAAAATGGAGGAGATAAATCACAGAGTAGTGAATGTAAATGGAATAAACATGCACATAGCGGAGAAAGGAGAAGGTCCAATGATATTATTTCTCCATGGATTTCCAGAACTCTGGTATACATGGCGCCATCAGATTCTTTCATTAAGCTCGCTTGGATTCCATGCTGTTGCTCCAGATCTTAGAGGCTATGGTGATACTGAAGCTCCAGCTTTAAGCAGTAGCTATACGTGTCACCATATTGTTGGTGATCTGATAGCTCTTATTGATCATCTTGGAGCAGAGAAAGTTTTTCTTGTAGGACATGATTGGGGTGCCATTATTGGATGGTATTTGTGCTTGTTTAGGCCTGATAAAGTCAAGGCTTTTGTTTGCCTTAGCGTTCCTTTCAAGCCAAGACATCCAAATATAAAGACTGTAGAAAGCATGCGCCTTCTCTTTGGAGATGAGTACTACATCTGCAGATTTCAGGTTCTCTTTCAACTACCTTCTTCTTTATCTTCATGTCCTTTGGGATTTTTGTTTTTTTTTTTTTTTTTTTTTTTTTTTTTGTCATCTAATGCAACAGAAAAAAAACATTAATATGTAGAAACCAGGGGAAATTGAAGAAGAAATAGCACGGGTTGGCACAGAAGAGGTTCTAAAGAAAATATTTACAGATCGAAAACCAGGTCCACCTTGCCTGCCTAAAGAAAATGCATTTGGAAGTTGTAAAGAGAATCCAGTTACATTACCCTCTTGGCTCACAGAAGAAGATCTTGCTTACTATGTAACCAAATTTAACCAGAAAGGCTTCACTGGAGGATTGAACTACTACAGAGCTTTGGATTTGTATATTTTTTAACTTGAAATGCTATGGAGAATCATATTTTGATTAACTTTCTTGTGTTAATAATTAATTACAATATGGTTATTGCAGGAATTGGGAGCTCACAGCCCAATGGACAGGAGTAGCGATTAAAGTGCCAGTGAAATTTGTGGTTGGAGATGCTGATATGGTGTATACAACACCAGGAATGAAGGAATATGTACAGGGAAGTGGATTCAGCCATTATGTGCCATTTTTGGAGGATGTTGTTGTCATGGAAGGAGTTGGTCATTTTATCAGCCAGGAAAGACCTAAGGAGATCAGCAACCTTATCTATGACTTTATCACCCAATATTGATACTATTTTCTAGATTTTTATTTCAAGCACTCCACTATTTTCTGTAACAGGATCTATGTTTTTTACCCATTTGTAAGAGAACATTTGCTTTAGTTGCCGGGATATTCACCAATATCTTGCTGGCAATTCCTTTGGAAATCAGGCTATTAATAAAGCAAACGGCTTGTCAGCTACTCGGCAGTTGGATAAAAAGCTTGCTTAAATACACAGCTTGTTCAGTAAATTTAACCAAAAAAACAAGCTGCCGATCACATGCTGCCTCACCATATCGAATGAGCTGTAAGCTAGTTCAACCTCGTTCAATTCTGAATTTTCTTTACTTCGAAATTATAAACTGTAAACTAACTCGAGTTCGAGTTCAAATTTGCAAAGTTAATTATTAACTGTAAACAAAAGCAGCACAATTTCAACTATTTCAAGGAAGCTAAGCTCAAACTCAATTTTTTTAAAGTTCAGCGAGCCTAACTCAAATTTCACAAAATTCAATCTCAGCTTGTCTCACTTGCGACTAATTGAAATTAGTACGATTGTTCCAGTCACAAACCTAGTCGGACATTAGCAAATTCTAGTTCATGATCTAGACTACCAAACAGCATTATCTAGTAACTGTCGATTGATAGCATACAGAAGATATTAATATTCAAACCAAATTGTGCACCAAAGTTTTATCAAGCAACAGCGGACACCTTAAGGAGCATTCTAGTTTACCAAATTTGCACAAACCAATCTCGTGATAAAATTTTGGTTTACAAACATTGTCAAAAATCTAAACACTTGAATCAAAATACATGTAATCATTTAATAAAGTCGGCATAAAAAACTTAATGTAAAACTCAAAATTTAATTAAAGCATTACCAATTTTGTAAGAGTGAAATATGATTCCCAAGCATAAAACAATTCAGACTGATAATTGATAACCGAGAAGAATAACATAAACAAGTTCCAAAGGAACCTAAAGTCTAACAAAATTTGGGAAAAGTAAAACAAGTGCCTCACAATTTAGAACTAAAAACACGTCAAACCCTAAATCCCCTGCTGTTCCTCCTTCCTCTAGCTCTCTCAAACTTCCTACCCTTTGATCGAACATATGGTTTGGTATGGCTGTGTGGCACACCAGGAGCTGGGCCAAAGTGTTTCACAGCTTCACGAGCATTCTTAGGACCTCTTAAGAGAACCTGAACAAATAATTGCATCAATAAGCCACAAGAAAAATACAACAAACCTGGTACTAATACTCATGATACATAGTAATTCATAGCAAACACGGTAAAGTTGTGCAAAAAATAAAAGCATGAAAGCAAAGTTCATTAAACACAATAAGAACTGCAATATCAAATTCAGATTCCATTGTTGATTGTAGACAGCACAATCACCCAAATAAACATCCTAAGGAAATTCCTGATCATATAGCACAGAACAATATTCAATAATCAGATAGAAATTTATAAACTTTTGCATAAGCACATCCATCTTGATATGGAACTTAATCAACACCAATCCTGATCCTAAAATTAAAAGGCAATTATTCAAAGCCATACTACCAAGACATTAGCACACTAGTAAAAATAAAGAATGGGCGCACTATTAGAGAACTCAGTCCCTTAGATGTTCTAAAGAGTTGCGATCATCATCGCAAATCATTACAGGTCTGTAGGCTCATCACTGTTCCAATATAGCTTCCCATTCGTGTCAACCATTCCGAAACCCATACAGACATATTGTATTCTTCAAGCACATTTCATAATGTTTCGTGGCATTATGAAAAGCAGCAACTTATCTCTCAAGACAATCTAAGATCTATACCATATAAATCACTCAAAAATAAATTTAACACCACAAAGGATACACCATTTCAAAACATATGAACAACTAAGGAAAGAGTACATACTGTGTTCTGCCCCAAAGGAGCTCTCAGAGCAAGCTGGTCAAATGTCAAACACTCTCCCCCAGCCTTCTCGATTCTGGCTCTTGCTGTCTCTGTAAACCTCAAGGCAGTAACCTTCAATGCCGGAACCTCATAAACCCTAATGTCATCGGTAACTGTGCCCACAACCACTGCAATCTTACTCTCCTGTACACATCACAAGAAAGCTACACCATATAAGCCCTAAAACATAAACACCTATCAGATCTAAAAACTAAGAGTATATTACATAAAGAGAGAGCTAACCTTTCCCTTCATGAACCTGATGAGCCTAGAGAGAGAGAGCGGGGTTTTGTTGACCTTGCTCATGAACAGCCTCTTCAATATCACCGCATTGAACTTGCTACCGGTTCTCCTTACCAGAAATCGGTATAGCTAATCAAAATTCGTACAATCAATCAGTTTACCAATCACGTATAAGAGATAAAACACATGATTATTCCATATTTACTGAAAATGCGCACCTTAACAAGTAGCTTGAGATAGATATCATCAGATTTAGGAGCTGTGCGCTTGGTCTTTTTGCTCTTACCTCCTGCTTTCAAATCGATCCCCTGGGAAATGAAAACGACAATTCATATCAAATTAGAAAAGAGAAAGATATAAAACGACAGGCACAACACAACGATAAGATGCGAGAACAAGGAGAGGAAGAAGAGATTAACCATTAGAGCTTTAGCGTGTTGGACCTCCGAGGCTGCACGCCGCTAATACAGCTGCTGGTTGGAGCTTGAGACGGGAACTAAAATGAAGCTAGGGTTTTAAAGGGCTTTTATAGGTGGAATTGAGAGTGTGGTGAGGTCTATCGATCTTAATGGTGATTCATCTCCTACCGTAAACGTGTCGACCAAAGTGGGTTGCACCAGGTAAATTCCAAATGATCTTGGGCCTGGGATTTGAGCCCAAAGGCAAGCCCTTAAGATTTTCATCCTCCATTCTATCTGTAGCCCAGTAGGCCATTAAGTAATCCACAGTTGAAAATGAGAGGAAACCTTTCCTCTGCTTCTACAGGGACAATATAACTTTTTGTTTCAAAATGAAGCTTATAATTCAAGTAATAACATACCTAAAATCTTTTACGCAAAAGAAATTTTAGGTTTCGGTTTTTCTTACTGTAGGCATTATGGTGGAGGCTTCACATGATGTAGCGTTTCAAGTCTTTACAACCTTTGTCATAATCTATTGCCTGCCTGAATTAACAAACTACGCAAGTTTTCAGAGTAATGTTCTCATACATGCACAACATATATGAATATAACTTCCAACCATCTGATCAATCTTCCAAAATTTGTGCTTGGGGTCAAACAGACTTGCAGCAAGCACAAACTCCTCCTTTGCATATACATTTTAGACTTTGGATTGTCATGCCTTTTGTCTGTTTAGCATCTTTTAACAAAGCAATCCTCAGTTCTTATATCAAGCAACGGACTTCGGAAAGTGTGAAATCAATTCATCAATTTAAGCCAATCAAATAAGTTAATTGGACGAACATGGGGCATTACAGCTTCAATATTTGCAGAACACCCACTAAAATGGGAGTCTTAACGAATTACATGAAGATGCACGATAATCTGATTAAGTGATTGATCTTTTGAGGTAAAATAAGTATCTGTACTGTTTATGGGACAAAAAGAAAACAACAGTGGAGAAAAATTTACACAACTCCTTTTCATAAGATCTAGACAAAAGGATAGCTGCATTGCAAAGATGATGCCCATGATGCGAACCCTCTGTCCTGTATTGTAAATGGTACTGCAGTTGCTCTCGGCAAATCACTAATCTAGGCGCTCCATCTGCAACATATAAGAAGTTAGTTCCACATTCATATTATCCCCAACTACATCGTGTTAAATAAATAAATGAACAAATAAGAGCAGTTTGAACAAGAAAACACAATATATATATGCCAATTAAAAGGTAGAATCATGCAAACCATAGCCATGTGAAATAACTAAATACTAACAAATGTGACATGAAGAATATGGAAGGCCTAATTTAAGCACAATAAGTATTACAGGATACTGAAAATATGTTCTTAAATCTATGTTATTGAATTCAATAACATTAAATAGTAACATCACAAGACGCACGGATAAAAATTTGACAATTGCCTACCTTCCAAAGACCATCATTCAAATAATGCATGTTGTCCACCCCAATTCCCTTGTTGATTGCCTTTCTGTAAACCAGACCAATATTCTGCTTAGTTATACCTCACCAATCACAAAATAAAGGAAACTGAAATGATAATTGATGAGCTTATCGCTGCCTGTCCCTTCTACCCATGTTTTATCGTGTGAACATCAGCAACAATAACCTCAATATGCAGCTCTGAGATATAAAGACCAAAATGTCCAAAAGTTCCTCCCAAATATTTATACTATAAGCAAATCATATAATATTGTACTGCAAAGGTTCAACACCTTCACCATTTGGACTTTAACAAGGTCAACTCTGGTTCAACAATCAGAAAGTAAAGGTTCAACGGGAAGTAGAGAACTATTGCTGTGATATGCTGCTCTTACATACAGCAATCTACATCGGAAAACTAAGCCTTAATAGTTATGCACTGGTCAAGGCAAGTGCGCAAGGGCAATGATCTTAAACGAAATGGCATTTTCTGTGCCTTATGATGAAAGGAAATATATTACTGATACTTCAGAAGTGACAATAGACAGCTATATGGGTTGCAGAGTGACTAGAAAAACTCTGATCCCCTCTTATTCATATATTTTAGGTCATTGCTAAACAATTAATCCATGATCATGTAACGCTTCATCACTCTTCTAGGGGTAAGTGGAAAAAACAACTTTTCCACGATTAATTCCATCCAAAAGTTTGGCACCCTACTTAAATTGAAAATATCATGATTCAAAAAGTTAGAAAATAACTCACATGTCCTTCGCTGACATTTTTGTAAAGCCAATCGCAAGAGCATGTTGCTTTCCTTCAGCCATTATGGCCTAAGAGCATCCAAAGTCAGAAATTAACATAAATAAAATAGAGAAAAGCCAAAAAGCTCTTAGTCAGCCTATAAAAATGGAAAATCAAACATTCTTAAGAAAAGAAAACAATTCCTCAGGCATGGAACACCCCAAGCACAACAGAATACAATTCATACCACAGGGGTTTCTGCTTCCACTTCTTCATCCAAAGCACCACCTGGGGATGTAAGTCCAGGACACATTATGTTGGCACCAGCAAGGACATATTTTATTGCACCTCTGTCCACTTGTAACTTCTTCATTATGTTTGGATCTGCAAAACCAGCAAAAACATTAAGAAGAGTATAATAACCAACCAAAGAGAACAACACTGAAGAGTTGTTTACATTTAATAATAATAGATTGAGAAATATAGAGCAAAGAATCTGCAGTAGTTTTGCATATTAAGGAATCCTATAAAGCCCAGATCCGAGCAAGAAATCTGTAGTAGCTTTTGCATGATCTTAAGGAGTCCTATAACACTCCAAACCCTAGTTCCAGAGGCTAATGATAGAGTTGGAAAACTCAAAGTTATATATAACTTCAAGAGTGATACGCCACCATAATTTCATTTTCCAACATTGTTCATTAGAAAATTATAACCGATACAAGAAGCTAAATTCCTAGCAGCAAATTCCTAGTAAAATGTAAGGCTTCAAGAAAATTTGTCAGGATTTTGCACAAGATGGAACCCATGTTTAGAGCACAATAGAAATGTACAAAGAAAACATGGAATGGAAGCCTAATTAAAGCATACTCACTGCAACTAGCAATAAAAAATAGTCATTTTTCAGAGCATTATGTGTTACACATGTTCTTTGCCCATATCCCAGAACATAATATAAGAGTCATTCCGTATAGGAATTTCATGAGAAAATTTAAAGCGTCCCAGTTACAAGCATTATCTCACAACAAAAAAACAAGCATAGCACCTAACTGAGAAGGGATAAAATAATTTTCTAAACAAAAAATACAATAATAAGACATATAAACTTTTACATTGATGGAGAAGTCGTAGGGTAGGCATATAAGGCCCATCACGGACATTGAAAAAAAGGGGGACATTGTTCACCATAACCAGATTCAGATGATTTTGACTGCAACAAAACAAGAACAATATAAATACACAAATAAATACCCATTTCACATATAGTAAAGGAGAACGAACGAGAGAAAAAATTAAACAGACCATTTGGCAATAATTAAAGGCGACTTCTTGGGGAGCAAATCGTCCATAACAGGTTCAAGTCCTGGATACTGCACTAGAAGTGAAAATTCTTGCATCAATTTAAATGTAACCTTTTTGAAATGAAGAATGAGGCTGGAAAATCCTAACCTCATCTGCAATACTTTGTCGAATTTTTCGCTGCACTGATGCCTTGACTTGGTTCTGTGAAGATACATCTTCAGATGAAAACCTAATAAGCACTAAATAGTTAAACTATGCACAGAAAATACTCATTTCCGGACAACAGCAACACAAATCGAAATCAAAAACGAAAATCATATGTCTAGATTCTGAACAGACAACTTACTTTTTGAACATTTTAGAAGTGAAGAGATTGAAACCGATAGATCTTTAATCTTTAATAACAAGAATTTAGGGTTTTGAGGGGTTTAGATCGATCTATAAACCTTTGTTCCAAGAGAGTAACTTCAAGTTGCTCTTCAGTTCTTCTTGAAACCATTAAAATTCGAAGGTACCTCAGCGGCGCATTTTAGCTGTGCGTGCATATTAGGCCACTCACCTTTGCGTTTAATTTTGGGCCCAGCTCACAAACATGGACAGACTTTGCATTAGAGTCCTGGTTTAATTGTGAAAAATGGGCCTAATTTGGACATTATTAAGGTCGCTCTAGCACGAAAGAATTTTTATTTTATCACGAGATTTTTTCCCTATTTTTTAATTTGTCATGAGATTTTTCTTTCTTTTCTCATGCACATATAATTCTACAGTCAAATCATCGTGATATTTAGATATAAAATACTGTCAACAGTGATAATTTTAACACCCTCACCTTTTATAAAATACTATAGATAAAATATTTTTAAAGATATAATAAATTTTATTTATAAACGAGCCACATTTTTTAAATAAAAATAATAAATAAATCGAGTTCAAAATTATTTATAATCCAAATAACACAAGATTGAGTTAAATTGGAACATGATTGTTTTTAAATGAGTACTATTTTACTATACTTTGCTAATTAATAAATTGCACATCTTATTAAATATATATTTTGAGATTTTGGAATAAATTAAATATTCTATTTATGAAAAATTAAATCCCACTACTAAATATTAAATTTTCTAAAAAATTAAATAGAACACTATTATAATCTTGTTTATTTTGTTTGCAATAATATAATTCTACATGTCTGTCAAATGTTCATTTGTAATAAACTAGATGCTTGTTCATAACGAAAACTTATAATGCTGTGATGGGCTTTATAGACAAGTAAATGATACTCTATTGGGTTTCGTAGCTAGGCAGTAATGGCTAAAATCAATGAAATTGTAAATGGTACATAATGTGATTTTATAAATGGAGGATATATTGGCAATGATTGAACGCCGTGCAGATCATGGCCGTTTATTTATACCTGATGTAAAGTCCTTAATGATTCAGTTCAACTACTATTTCTAACTACATAAATTATTTGTCTCTAATATAATAATTTTAAAGAATTTAAATTTTATTAATTGAGAAAATAAAAGTAATTTTATTTTATTTGATTATACTACATGGTAAGAATGTAATATTATTAGTTATTATTTTTAATAAAATTTTAATTTGATTGGTTATAAACTTTAGCAAAAAGTAAAAAGAAAAAAAAAAAAAAAAAACCAAAACTACATATGATAATAGCAATGGATTTATAATATATAATATCTTTAATATAAATTCAAAACATAATACGCTAATTCAAGCTAATCCTAACTTTTAGATAATTTTCTAATGTGATATTTTATTTTCAGTTTATTTTATTTGTTTATTTAATGTACTTTATTTTCAATTTTATTTACTTTATTGCTTTATACCTTTAAATAACACTATTTTGAAAATTAATTCTTTTTTTTTTTTTTGTGTTGTTATTTTCTTAATGGAGTAAGATAAGAACATAAATTTCTCAATATACATGATGCATTAGGAAGGAGCATGTTCTTCATACTTTTATAAATGGGAAACTCATTGGTATATAATTACATATTTGTTTTCAAATTTTTCAAACCAATGCAACATAAAAATTTATTATTTCAATTCACAAAATATGAAAGCTAATAATTATTTTCCATATTTTAGTAATATAAATAATTTATGTTATAATACTATATATGAAAAAATTAATTTAACTAAATTTAAATCATTTAATTGATAAATAATTTTATTTTCATCAAAATTTAGTTGTTAAATTATAATAATATTTATAAAATCAAACCGAATTGAACTTTTTTTCTTAATCTTTTTTATAGAAAAGAAACCTAGTAATTTAATAAAATGCCATATTTTGAGTAAAAGAAAATGACCTTGCTTGATTGTCGGCAAGGTACCATAAATTATAAATTAAAATTTAAAAGTAATATTAATCAATCCAACGCTGTGACACGTGTATTGGACTACTATAACACGGCTTACTCTATCCATACATTATTGTATTACAAATTTACAATGCAGAGAAATGAACTCCGTAACGTTTCACGATATAGTAAGAGTAGATAATAACAGTTCACAGACCAAATTGTGTTAGTTATATAGCAGTTCTGTATGAATTCAAAGAAGACCAAACTTTATACTCCATTATCACCTCTGCAAAACCTAACACCAAAGACAAAAAAAATATCTCTGTTGAACTCAGAAACAAAAGCATAAAACGACACCAAAAATGCGTCAAAAATGAAAGAATCTTGGCCCAGTTTCCATTTTTAACAGTACTATTTGCGAAGAATTGGATTGAGTGAAAACGTGTCAAACGTTTAGACATTGCTATGTAGACCAAAAGGTCGATTGATATATATATATATATCAACCCTTTAATCATCAACCACACATCTTACTTCTTCTTTTTGTACAGTTTTCTCTGCATTTTTGTGTTTCTCTTCACTTACCCAACTATTGCAATATTCATGGCTAGCTTAAGCTTCATTGTTGGAATTATTGGTTAGTTCTTCTTTTCTCTTTATTGGGTTTTTCTTTTTTTTCTTTCTATTTGTAGATTCAATTGTTTATATCAGGGTTAATGATTTTCTTTGTTGTAATATGTTCTTGCAGGTAATATCATTTCTATACTGGTTTTTGCTTCTCCCATGTAAGTATTGAATTTTCCCAAGTCTGCATGTTTGCCATGTACAAATTAAATTATGAAATAGAAGTTCACTTCTACTCAAAGAAAGTATTAAACTAGTTTATCAAAACAATTTTCTTTTCTTTATTTTTTTCTGAGATGATTGAAGGAATGATTTTAAATTGACTCTGCAGAAAAACCTTTTGGACAGTGGTGAAGAAGAAATCAACAGAAAATTACAAAGGAGTTCCATATATAACTACATTATTAAGCACGAGTTTATGGACTTTTTATGGAATTCTTAATCCAGATGGTTTACTTGTCGTGACCGTCAATGGAACCGGCACCGTCTTCCAATTCGTTTATGTCACTCTCTTCTTGATATACGCTCCAAAAGATAAAATGGTAAAAAAGTTTGAGTAAGAAATGATACCAATTCGAGCTTATTAGTCTTAATTACATCTTAATCAATTGATCCTTTTGTTAATTTCAGATTAAGACGGCAAAGTTGGTGGCACTACTAAATGTAGTTTTTCTTGGAGCAGTAATAGCAGTGACTCTTCTAGCCCTCCATGGAAATATAAGGCTCACCTTTGTTGGAATTTTATGTGCTGCATTAACTATAGGCATGTATGCAGCACCTCTATCAGCCATGGTAATTTTTTCACGAGTCTTATAAATTTAAGAATAGTAATTCAATAATCGAGTGCCTGTTTTATAAATATATAACGAGATCTCTAATCCATTTTAAAATTTCTAATATAGGAAATGGAATATCAAATGAAAGTTGTTAATTGATTCAAATTTTATTTTAATGTGTAATAGAGAACGGTGATAAAGACCAAAAGCGTGGAATACATGCCTTTCTTGCTCTCGTTTTTCCTGTTTCTCAATGGAGGCGTTTGGTCTGTTTATGCATTGCTTGTCAAAGACTTTTACATTGGAGTAAGTTCTTTAATTACCTTCTTCAATTTATAATTTAGAAATTAATAATGCATATTTTATTAATTATGGCTAAATTGATTTTAGGTGCCAAATGCAACGGGGTTCGTGTTAGGGTCAGCCCAATTGATACTTTATGCAATGTACAAGAACAAGACAGTTTCACCCAAATCAACTGAAGCCATTGAAGAAGAAGGTTCAACCCATCTAGTGAAAGGAGGAATTGAGATGGGTGCGTATAACAATGAGGACGATGAAGGTGATGTGAAGAATCGAAGCCTGGATAAAGGAAAAAGTCTACCAAAGCCGGCAATTAATCGACAAAATAGCTTGCAGAAAATTTTGAGAACACTTTCTCTGAATGCTTATGATTTGCAGTCAGGTTGGGTTAATCAGACTGATATAGAAAATGGAGTTAGAAAAGTTGATAATGATCTTTAATTGGCAAATTTACATTGTTTTTCTTTAATCTTGTGTGAATGTTATTACAAAATATCTTTGAATACTATTTCGGCTTGTTGAACCTTTCAATGAACTTAATATATATATATTATATATTGATCTTGTTATCCATTAATAATGTAAAAAAAAATTTATTTAAATAAAATTGAGTCTGAAGTCACATTTATCCCAAACTCAAAACTGAACCAATTAAATTTATTTAGTAAAAAATATTTATAGTTTTCTAATTTTAATATTAATAATTATAATTACTAGATGATGATATTGTAGAATTGCATATATATGGCTTAAATACCCTGATTTTAAAATTTCAAAAGTTTTTCCTATTAAATTCCATAATTTAAATTTAATAACATCATTTTATTGCAATAAATATAAATTTATGAGAATAAGGAAAATCAAACCGCTAACCAGGCAGATCGAACCAAGCATAAACCATTGAAACCCGTTAAAGTTTTGAAGTTTCCGTTTGAATTGAATTGAACCAGTGAATTGTGCCAAACTAGATAGACCAATTAAAACAGGAGAGAGAAACAACCAAAAAGGGGACAGTAGCCCAAACCTCCTTTCCCGATCGCAGCACCGCGATCTCCTTTCCTTCCCCTCCCTGATCAGTGTTTCGGCCACCGGTCGACGCTCCGAGCGACGGCAAACTTGACTTCGGCCACCCCTTCAACGACCGAAGCCTGCTCCACGCGAAACAACTTTAAGTATGCTGTAGTTAGAATTCCATTTATACATTTCCGTGACCACAATCTCTACAATGACCTTAAAGTTGAGATTACTTCTGATTCTGGTGTTTGGATTGAAAAAAAGTTTAGTTGTAGGACTAAAATCTTTGGATTTCCTGTTTTCAACTGTAATGGCATTCCGTATAAAGGAATGTGCTTTTGGATTAGTTCTATGGATGTATTGATCGGTGTAGATCCATTTAATGAAGTTGAATCCCTTCGTTTAATTGATCTCCCACCTAGAGCATCCTCACAGAAATACAATACTCGTGTTGCTGTCTTTAGGGAAATGTTAAGACTTTTTGAGATTGAAAACAATTCCAAGAAAGATGTTCTATCCTTTCATATATAGGATTTCAAGGATTATGAAGGAGTTGAATGGAGTTTGGAGCATGGCATCAGTTTCTTTGGGTTGCAATCCAAGAATACTACTTGGTTTAAGGACACGTGCTCCGTTGAACCGCTTGCTTGTGATCCCAACAATGGTGACATTGTGTATATTAAGATGGGTCTCAGCACAATTGTATCATGCAACTTGCGTAGGATATGATATGTGACAATATCATACTGGGGATTTTTGATAAGGCCTTCGTATATGTGCGTCCTTGGCAGCCGACTTCCGTCCCTAATTCTCTCCCATTGCAGAACACGACTGATGATATTTATGGAAGTAATGCAAGTTCTAGTTTTTTATGACCAAATTTAAGTTTAATTTATGAAGTGAGCTTATGATGTTCATGCACCTTTTGTTTTGTGCCTTTGTGGGTAGGGAGAGCTTGTTTTGCTTCACTATCTTTTGACCAGAATATTACCTGCGATGAATATATGTAGTTGGTACTACGTTTGTCTTGCAGGTGCTTGATAAGAGTGTAAATATGTGTTCTGAAATTGGATGAAAATTTTAAATATTTGGAGATTTTAATGCCTCATTTGTTTGATGTTAGTGTTTCTGTTATTATTATTAGTGTTTTTGTTCGATGAATATATGTGGGTGTTTCTGTCAATTAAATTATGATCTCGTTTAGAATATTTTGCTGTTATGGTAGCTCTTTCTGGGATTGGTTCTCTATTTTCGTCAGCGTCTTTCAGCATTTCTGCAGATATATGCAATATCATAGCAATAGCTCTCCTTTATAAGCTTGATACCTTACATGCTTTAGCTGCGTCTACAAATAGCAAATTAGTTATTGCCTTTCCTCTTCCTTTTTTTAGATTTATTTAGCAATCTAGTACTGTTGACATGATAGAGCCAGCTTTAGAATTTGGAACCAATTCTTTATACCATTTGCTTTGTATTGTACTAATATATGCTTGCTTACCTGTCTGCTTTGTCCTTTTCTTCGCTATCACAATCTGAAACTGAAGTCATTAAGAAATTAATTTATTTTTATATTTATTATGCCAAAAATTAACGGTCTCAGCAGAAGAGAGACAAGAATCAGAGTGTACCCAGTTGTTTTTGTACCGCCCCGAGCGATTCGAAAAACGTTTCTTTTTGCTTTTGATTTGGAAAATGATCTTATTTTGAACAGTGGTGACAAAAATATTTCATTGGATACGAGGTCGATAAATCGATCTTATAAAACATTTTTGAGTCGCCATCCATTATTTCGGCAATGGGATCGCTTTCAATTTTATTTTATAAAATTTACCTACTTGCAATCTGCCAATTTGGTGTGATTTGATCCAACTCCTAGCGTTTATAATTTATGTTGATGCACCACTTGTTTTGATTCACTATCTTTTGATCAGAATATTAAATTTATAAAATATAATTTAATTTAATTTAAAATTTATTTATAAACTAATCATTTTTTTTTTCATAAAAATAATAAAATGGATTTGTTTTCATAACCTATTGATTTAGGCTAAGCAGAATAAAATGAAATATATACATTGTGAGTTTGATTTAGGGGGAAAAAAAAAAGGAAAGTGATGTTAAATTAGATTAAGCCATCTATTTAATCAAATCAGAATAGTCTAAAAAGAGTGTGAGACGTACATTGTAGAGTTGATATTATTTTATTTGAATAATTTTGTATAGATAGCGAATAATAATAATCTACAGTCCAAACATTCAAATTATTTACCATGATTACCCTTTGGAATAGAATAACTCTTGACATGAACATGCCATTTTACAAAATTACCAAATTAAAGTCGTGAATTACTCAAGTTTATTTGGTAATTAATAACTTTAATTACCTACTAATTACCCCTGAGCCAGCCCATGCGTTTCTGCCAACAAACAATCAAAGCCCAAAATAACAGTAATAATATATTATAGCCTAAGCCCATTTAATTTGCCTAAGCCCAACATAAGATTTAACTAGCGAAGAGTCTTCCTTACCTGTGCTTCAACAACTGCAAGCTCAACTACCTACCAATTTTCTTTTCTTCTCTGCTATTGCAAATATACAGAATCTCAGACCACATACAGAAAAACAGAAATAAAAGAAAAATAAAAAGAATCAAAAACGCAAAGAGAAATGTCTTTACTGATCTACTCCAAAAGCTACAAATCTCTATCTGCAATTATTTGTCTGATTCTCATATTTTCATCATCAAAAGTGACCAAATCTCAAAACCGTCCAACACCCTATGAAATTCTCAGTAGCTACAATCTCCCAGTTGGGTTGCTTCCTAGAGGAGCAATTGGATATGATCTTGACTCTACAACGGGTAAATTTTCTGCATTCTTTAATGGTACTTGTAGTTTTTCTCTTGAAGGATCTTATCAGCTTAGGTATAAGTCAACCATCAAAGGTTACATATCCAGAGGGAAACTCGCAAGCTTAGGAGGTGTTAGTGTAAAATTGTTGTTTATGTGGGTTGATATTGTTGAGGTTTCAAGAAATGGAGATGATCTTCAATTTTCTGTTGGAATTGCTGGTGCTGGATTTCCTATTGATAATTTTGAGGAGTGTCCTCAATGTGGGTGCGGCTTGAATTGTGGAGATCAAAGGAGTGTAGTTCCCAAATTTAGATCAAATCGTTTTGTATCTTCCTTATAGGCAAGTTGGATTTTTTTGTTTTAATTTTGATTGTTGTTTGATTGGTAATTACTTGAATTGGGTTGTGTTTGTTTGTTTGATTGCCTTTAATTTGTGTCTCCAACATTATTCTATTACTGAAATGAAAAATTCTGACCTGTGCCTGTGACTAAAAAAATGAAGCCTTTGATCAAGTTGTCCTGAGATTAGCTGTATTGAGTATTTACTATTATTGGCCAAATCAAAGCAGAAACTAATGTTCATTGGGTTCCCTAGATCATGCATTTCTTCTATTAACCAAATCAAGGTTAATAAAAACCCATTGTGGAACCCAAATATACTGAATTTTTTTTTTTTTTTTTTTTTACTGTTCTTATCAATGGTCTAAAATGTGCATAATTTGGATTCTGTTCATCTGTGATTTATCTTTTTTCTTTAAGCAAAAGGAATTCTGTTTTCTTTTTTGCTTTCCATTTGAAGGGTTTATAGTTGAACCCCTGTTTAATGCTTGAAGCCTTGAAGAGAATGTGGGACAATCCAAAAAGATCATCTGCTGCAACTTCAATTTTCAATCTCTGTACTTATCTATATATTTCAAAACAACTACAGCAAATTGATGAGCGGAGTGAGAATCAGAAGCTTCTATGGTTACTTAGTGCGAGGGGTAATTTTTCAGTGCCTGTTGTGTCTGTCTGGTTGCACGCAACAGACATAATAGGTGCAATAATGGCTGTTGAGACTGAAAATGGGTGGAAATTTCCTTCCATAAAAGGTAGATGGGCCAAACAAACCCATTTAACATACAAAAAGTAAGGGCAAACTCAAGTAAGCTCAAACGACACATCTTTTAACCAAATAATTATCTCCACGACAATTGACATTCTATTTTACTACGGCCCAAAGTTAATCAGGCCCGGCCCAAAGCAGCAGAAGCATAATTTCTTTGAAGTCTTTTATGCGAAGGTGAGCTTTTACTGATTGGAGATTTGAATTGGAGCTTGTTTACAGGCTTATTAGCTTGATAGCAAATATTCACAGTCCAACTCTCAGGCCTCATTTCGAGGTTCGGGCTAAGCTCACTTATTAAATGAATTGTAGAAATATACTTAGAGTTTGATTTGTTAAATTTATCAAATAAAATTGAATGTATTTTTTTTTTCTGTCAAGCCTCGAGTAGTTTACGAGTGATCCGGATAAAAAATAAAAATGATAATGAATGTTTGACCATAAATAATATTATCTCCGTCCCACTTTATTTGCATGATTTGATAAAACACGCGTATTGAGAATTTAGTCAATAAAAATTACTTTACCTTTCTTTACTCTTAATAACTCATTAAGATATTAATAAAAAATTTTCATTTAATGAATAATTATAAAGATTATTATGAAAAAATTAATTATTTATATATATAAATTTAAAAAATTTATAAATATTTTGAGACATATAACAAATAAATGGAACGGACCGTTGACACAAGGAAAGGAATTTAGAAAATGCAAATAAAACCATCACAGGAGAGAAATATTTGGTTTCATGTCACCACTACAGTGCTAAAATAAGCAAAAACGTGGCGTAGCATCAAGGTTCAGAAATGTTGACGTGGCATATTATGTTTGGCTTTCAGCAAAAAAGTAAAATATGATAAGGATGACAGGTATATATTGCAATAAATCAGTTGCAGTACACGTATTAACTGACTTTTCAAAATACGCGGTTTTATACTCTCTACTCCTTCAGCACTTTAGCACTCTCTCTGTCTGTACCTTACGTTTGAAGGTTTCAACCTGCCAAATTGAATCTTCTTGGCAGTTGGTGGCGCTTAAAAAAAAAAAAAACAAAAAGAAAGAAAAGGCAAAAAAATAAGATTTGTTGTTTTTAGAGAGAATAGAATATAGACCTTAGAGAGAGAAAGATTCATAAAGGAAATGACAAGCCATATCCATTATTTTTTTCTCTTCTCTTGATCCATATCTCTCTCTTCTCCATCGGATCATCCTCTCTTTCTGTTGTATCTCAAATTTCCAACTATAAATTCTGAGCTTTTCTTCTTCAAACATTTTTTTTCCACTTTTCTTTTGTTTTTCTTGGGTTTTTAATCAATTTAGCACATACCCTTTTCTCTTTCTGTACAAATTCTTCAATTGATTCGTTATTTCTCAGTTTTTTTGCACAATTATTTCTGGGTTTCTCTGTTGCGAAGAATCTTTCTCTCTCTTTCTTTTTCCTCATTAGCAATTAATCTTTTTGGATTTGGAGATTAAGATGATGATGATGACAATGGAAGGGATGATGGATAAGGGAGTCTTGGATGATATTATTAGGAGGCTATTGGAAGGGAAAGGAGGCAAACAGGTGCAGCTATCTGAAGGAGAGATCCGGCAATTGTGTGTTAACGCACGCCAAATCTTTCTCTCTCAACCTAATCTGCTTCAGATAAAAGCTCCGGTTCGCGTTTGTGGTTAGCACTCTCTTTTCTTTTCTTCTATAATGTTATCGTTAACTATTTGGGGATTTTTCTTTTTAAGTTTGCTTGATAAGGATTAAAGAACATGAGAATTTTAATCTAGATTTTTTGAATTGTTCATTGGAAGCATTGGATATTGCTAGGCAAGATGCCTATTTAATGATCTTGCAATTGCAATTTGATTGTGGATGGGATTGTGATTTTGATGGTAGTTGTTGGTGAAACGGTTGATATATCGGTAACTGTGTACTGTTTGATAATTGATAATTTGATGGGCAAGATTGGTTGGTAATCATATTTAGTACTTGATAATGACCAATGTATCTCTCTCTTTTCTTTTTCTCCCTAATCTGGATTTGCTTTTGTGGAAGCAAATGCGTAGAGCCAACAATGGCCAGAGAATGCCTATTATTGTTGAGCCTCATTCTTTTTCCCTCAAAAAAGATGCCATTATTGAACAGATTCAAAAATGCAAAAGGAAAGTAAGGTAATTAGATAACACATTAAGTATATAGATAACAATATGCATTTGAAGCAAAATAAAGAACTTGTCTTTTTCCGAGCTATTCTCTGTTTCTCAAAAAAATATTTTCATTGTTGAAGAATTTAGATTATTTATCTCTTATTTTCAAGGAAATTACTTCTTTATTAGTTTGATATGAATCTCACTGTTCTTTGTGCAAGCCAACAGGGACAAACCGTACTTAATGTGCTAAAAGGAAAAGGAGAGAGAAAGTAGTAGCATATTTATCTGTTTATCTCCTTAGACCGTGTGTGACCCTATCGCTGATATTACTGGCTCGTTACAGGTGATATACATGGACAATATCAAGACCTACTGAGGCTATTTGAGTATGGTGGCTACCCTCCTTCTTGCAACTACCTCTTTCTTGGAGACTATGTTGATCGAGGGAAGCAAAGTTTGGAGACTATATGTCTGCTTTTGGCCTATAAAATCAGATATCCTGACAAAGTTTTTCTCTTGAGGGGAAATCATGAGGATGCAAAGATCAATCGGATATATGGATTTTATGATGAGTGTAAAAGGAGATTCAATGTTAGGCTTTGGAAAATATTTACTGACTGCTTTAATTGCTTGCCTGTGGCTGCACTAATTGATGAGAAGATACTGTGCATGCATGGCGGCCTCTCCCCTGAGTTGGAGAACGTGAACCAAATAAAGGATATTCAGAGGCCTACTGAAATTCCTGATAGTGGTCTTCTTTGTGATCTGCTTTGGTCTGATCCTGATGGCAAAATTGAGGGCTGGTCAGATAGCGATCGTGGTGTTTCATGTACCTTTGGAGCTGATCGGGTTGCCGAATTTTTGGATAAGAATGACCTTGATCTCATTTGCCGAGGGCATCAGGTAATCCAATTCTTTTTAAGCGAGGATACTGAGAATTAGACATGCATCGTTGTATTTCAACTTCAGTAAATAGAACATATTCTTAGCATCCATGCAGTTTTCTTTTTTCCTTTCAATTCCCTGTTAGAATCTCTTAGATTTAGAGTATGATGGTACTCCAAGGAGGCCTTACAGGTGGAATGTTTTAGATCATGATGGGAGATATCTCTGACAAAATGGATCCAGTAGATGATCTGAAACCACCCACTATGGGGGGACCCCTCCTATGATTTTGCTTTCTATTGATTAAATTTTCTAATTTAGGAAGATTATCTTTCAATCTAATAAAAGATTCATCTATGATAGAGTTTTCAAAAGTGAAAATGTACCAAATTGTAATAACCCTTTACCTTACTAAACCATAAAAAATATTGTGACTGATGTTCCCTTCTATCAATAGTGGCTGGTAATTAGGACCCACTGCAATCCTTTTGCATGTGATAGACAACCAGAAAAACTTCAAGTACAATACATGTAGAATCAGGAACATAATAATAATTATGAATCCAGCATTCCGGATTAAGATTTTTTTGTTATGTGGCAGGTGGTAGAGGATGGATATGAATTTTTTGCTAATCGAAAATTAGTCACAATATTTTCAGCTCCAAACTATGGAGGGGAGTTTGACAATGCAGGTGCCTTATTGAGTGTCGATGAAGCTCTAGTATGTTCCTTTGAGATATTGAAGCCACCTCCATCAGCAAGCACTTCTAAGTTGCCCCTTAAGAAGGTTATCCAGAAATCTATATAACATTTTTTTTTTCCTTTAAACTTGTTTAATATAGGATTGCTGACCGTTCCTCCCTTTACGAGGCTACAATAGTAGAAACCATCTGACCTTTTTCTTGTCTTGGTGTAAACAGCCTCCTAAAATATAGGACAAGTGCATTTGGAGATTCATCGGTTTTTGATAGGAGATAGAGCAAGCTCCCTCATGCTACTCAGTTACTGTGCAGTCTTACAAGATAAGAAATGCTTTTTTCCTGTTTGAAATATAGCAGATGATTCAATTTTCAATGCAGATTACTAGAGAGAAATTCTGTAGATCAACTGTATCTTCTGGCGTGGAGCTGAAAAGTTCAAATTTAACACCGTTTGATAACATCCTTATTCCACTGATTAGCATTTGCAATCTACAGAGAGAGAATAGTCTGCTTTGATTTTTTGTTGAGTTTGTAACAGTACCAACTGTGGTTTGCTCATTTCACCCTCTTGTTCACATATTACCCATCAAATATAATTCCTTACAGCCAGCATGGATTGTATCAGATTGTACCTTTCAAGCAACTTGCTTTTGATTCAAGTTTTTTCACTCAAAATATATAAATAATGTTATTGTTCCATTTTTTTTAATCATTCAGAGCAACTAGGATGTGGTTGAGACTCGAAAGAAAAATTATAAATGAAACAAAATTGCTTACTTAAACAGTGACGATGAGTCCAAACAAACATCTAAGGATTGCAACCGTAACAAAACTTTACATGAAAAATTAAAACTTTAAGTAGCATTGGAAAAAGTTGTGTAATTAAACAAACTATGCAAATTATTCAAAAGGGAGGTTAAGATCTCCTTTATATCAAATCAAGAAAATTCCTTGATTCGAAATGCTATTAAGTTTGACATAAGAGTAATTGTACAAACAATTTAATGCACACAACCCTTTCTTTCTCTTTTCCATGTCAATAAGCATAGGCTGACTGAGGGCAAACAAAATCCAGCATTAGAGAAATTTGTCAGACACTGCCTAGATATGAGAGCTGCCCATTTTGAACTGGAGCTGCAAAACATGTAAGAGAGGAGGAAAATTTTGATAATTGAAACTGACTCCGACTACTTGAATAAACTAATAAATCTAGTTTTCTTCAATAGAGAAGAAAATGGAAAGAATAATAAACTATTTCAAATCCTTGTGGCAGTTTTATCATTCACCTTTATACTAACACATTATCAAGCTTATGTTCAGGGCATTCATCTTCGGTTTCCTTTCCTATTCCCTTGAATATTGGGGGATTTCTCATTGCCCTTGCCTTCCAGTTTCCTTGCTGTTCGTTGTATAGCAGCTAGCCTCTGGCGCTGGCTGTAACTCTTCCTTCTGCTGCATTGTCATCAAATATATCAATATGAAATATTATCTCATTAAGCATCCCTTTTGAACAATTAGACCACCAAAAAGTTAAAACAGAATAACAAACTATGAAGAGAAGTCCTTTAAGATAAATGTATGTAAACCATTACTGATATATTCTACCAACAATGTATTGCCTTCTCCAACTTAATGACTTGACTTCATAAGGAAACAAAATTGGCATCTGGCATCCTATTTCTTGCTCACAGGGAAAGAGGAAAGGAGTCACCTATTCTGATCTTCAACTTTAGGCATAGAAACTAGTTTAGCCCCATTCTACCACCAGATTGCTATGCTATGATGAACCTGTCACCAGATTCTATCATTCAATAGCTGGGATCAACTTTTCTCAGTGATTGAGAAGGATAATGATTCCCTGAGCTCCTAGAGGCTAGTGGCCCTCATTGTCAGATAACAAAAGCTGCCACTAGTCTCACCAAATCTTTCATTTTCCAGACAAATTTCAACACAATTTTGAGCATTGAAGTTTGATACAGGTATAAACTGTCAAGAAACTAATGCAGCACTCTGGTGGACAAATTTCATTGAAAAATTAGAGCAAAAATCCTAATTAAACCACCTGGATCCATTAGTGCTAGATATATAGAAGGTGCTTTGAAGAATATTTCTAATTTTTTGGATACTCTTTAAGGATTAACATTTAACAAACTTAATAAAAAAAAGAAAAGGAGCCAATGAACACATATGAAATTCTGATAACATGTAGAAAGCAAACAAAAAGTATTCCAACCTTAAAAACAACAACCCTGCAGTAAGAACCATCCCTCCTACTGCCCAAGAAACCTTTTCACTAAAAGGCATTTCCTGCACCCACTGCTGGAAATCTTCCAAAATCCCTAAGTTTCCAGGTTTCTGAGGCAACTCGGAATGCGAAGCCTTCCATGATTCAGCAATAGAATCAAGGCTGGCTTTACCACCATAGCAAGATGCTTCTTCTGTGTCAATATGCACATAATCAGACAATTTAACAGCAAAACCGGCAGTGCGACAGAGCTCTGTGCCATTGGAGACCCATTCAGCAGCCTTCCCACAAACATAGTCATTTACTCCGCATGGTGCTAGAACCTGACAGGTAAACCTATTCAGGATACTGATTTATGCCAAGCATTGAAAAATGGGAAAATAGAATTTTAAATCTGGCCAACTATATTTCCTCGCACTCATTAATTGAACTCAGAAGAACTCAGACCTTAACCATAAAGTTCACTAGTGTAAGCTTGATAGATTCTGTCATGAATAGTAAATTTCATTTCAAATAACTGACAGTGAAACACAAATAAATACAAAAACTAAGAAAGAGATCCTAGACCATTATGCATCAGAAAGTATTTAGCAGAGTATATGCATAACTCTTGATGAATTTCCCAATATAGAAGCCAAGCAATTGAGCACCCACCTGTTTGTTTGAGTCCATAGAGAAGTAGGCATTAGCGCAAGCTTGATAGACTCTGTCACAAAAAGAAGAGCATATAAGAGGAGGTCCAGGCTGAACACCAATCTGGGGATCACAAATGGAACATTCCAGCAATTCCCATAAGTGCAAGCACTCTTGGCTGGCCTCCCCAGTTGAAGCAAGTCTCCTAATGGACAGCAAAGCAGGATACGTCTGAGCTACATCACAGCAAGTCTTTCTGCGAAACACCCTGCAAAGAGTTAAATCTTTGGAACCCCTGCTTACCTTTTTTGGAGGTTTCCCTTCAGATGAGAAGGGTGGAAACCGACCACCTTTGGAAACACAAACCCCACTAAGTTTTCCTGCAAAGACAAAAGGCAGGGGTTTAATATGATGCTCTTAGTATGATGGATGCATAAATAGGATATTTCCAAAGAGACAAGTAAGCTGATACTCCATAGAACAAATATAAATTTATCACAATAGTCGTTGGCACCTGAGGAATTGGCTCTTAAAACTTGAAGAACAAAAAATTACTGACTCAATTACGTTACCATCACAAGTTATTCACGCATAAGATTCAACATTATACAGCAATTGGAATACCAACTTGGTTACAAGCTACTGCTAACGAAGCATTAGTACTTAGGACACAAACCTATGCAAAGAGAATACAGCATAAACAATAAAAAATAACAAAAATTAGAAGGGACTGCAAATCAGCAAACGTTGCTGATTCAGAAAGATTAATTTACTTGGCGAGTTTATTCTATCCAAAATTCCAAATTTCTAATTTGTGCATAGAATTTGGGATATGATATGTGATCGCAAGGAAGCTTAACCGAAGCCAAAGCAGCAGACAGAAAATTGCATGTCATCTCAATTTTCACTTTCCTTGTATGTTCAACCAATTACATACAAAAGAACCCTAAAAAATTTTAAACTTTCAGCAAAACTAAGCATCAAGAGGGAAAAGAAATAGTGAAAAAAACAGTAGATAAATTCAGAAATATCATTAAATTTATAATTCTGATACACAGACCAGAACACGACAAAATATCTGTCTTCCTAACCAGTAACATGAATTTCCTCACTAATTTCAATAAAGTAGAATTGGGTTCAACAAAAATAAACGCAGGGAACAAAAAGGAGTAGGCGAGTGGTCAAATTGAAAACCATTGAGTAGCCCTAACAGAGAAATGGAAAGAAAGAACCTTTACCATAAGAAAACCAGATTTGCAAATGAAAAAGGAACAGCAAAATCAAAAACCCAAAAACCCTTGTTTTCATTTTAGTATTTTCTAAGCCTTCTTGTTGGGTAAAGCTGCCAACTCCATCTGCCACTATAACTGATACATTCAAGTTCAGTTTAACGAGACGAACTTGAATGAATCCGACGGGTTACCCGATTGACTAATGACTCTGAATGGATCCGACGGGTTGGACTTGATTAAGATATTAGATTGGGCTTAGGCCCTCCGCCCATGCAAAAACTCCCTAATTGAAAGCCCAATCCAGAGTTTCGATTCATTCATGAACAAGGCAAACCTTCTTCTAGGCACTTGTCATTTTTCTTCTTCTACCAATTTTTTTTTCCAATCAATTTTTTCTTCTGCCGCTTTCAAATTGAAAAGAAAAGGGAAGTAACATATAATTCGAAAACAAAAGGCAAATTTTATAAATAAAGATTATTTTTATACAAAAATTAATTATTCTTATATAGTTGTTTTTCGTCAATATATTTGAATTGTATTATTGCTTATATAATATAAAATTTCATTTGTTCAACTTTATATAATATCCATAGCCAAACATGGAACTATTAGAGATGAGCGTAGTGTGGTTCAATTCAATTTCTTAAAGAAAGTAAAATTAAATTGAAGTCTTTTTTTATTTTTAAAAAAATAAAATCAAAATTAAAAGTTCGATGAATCAAATTGAATCGAAATGGATTAGAAGTTTTATTCTTTAATTCTTTGGTTCCTATTATTTTTCTATTTTAATTGAATTATATCAATTTTATCTCTATTCCAATTCAACTAATTTGAAATATTATATAGATTCTATGTTAGTAAAAAGCTACACAAAATATTATAATAATGTTATAAAGTCCCAATTCTTTTCCAATCCCTAATAAATTGGGTACAATTATTGGGTTTGATTGCGTACCATGAACAATGCAAAATGGTACAATCTCCATCTCTAATAAACTAGAAAACAAGATTGTACTATATAGTACCTCAAATATTCGGCATCCATAAAATTAATGAACCAAAGCACATGTCCAGCTTACTGTAAGCTTCGAGCGATCCATTATCTAAACATGGAAGTCTGAGAACTTGACAGATGGAGGAAGCACAGAGGTAATATTTTCTCCTTTTTTTTTTTCGTAATTCTTATTCATATGTTTTACGATAAATTTTTACCTAATATTCCAAAAATTTATCACAATTGGAGTAGATGATTCAAAATACTATTTGGAAAGTTATAACACTATCTATAGTGTTATTTTTGTGACCAAATAACAATTTTTTAATTCCTGTATTATCATTATTATTAAATGACGCTAATTAGGTGAGGAAAAACAAATAAAAACAGATGAAACAGAAGTGTTAAACGTCGCACTCAATATTACAGATTTACTAGTATATTTTTGGAATTGGAGCATTTTTAAAACCTTGGCAACCAAAAAGAACAATCACAGTATGGCGCAAAATTCAACCCAATTCCCATCTTGGTCTCAAATTTCAAAAACTTTTACGAAAAAATGAAATTGAGAGCCCACCAACCATAACTCCATCATACCAACCCCATCCAGATTCTTTAAATCAGACCCTCTTGTTTTTTCTTTAGCAAACACCATACTCGACTTCAATATTTCAGCTACCCATATAATATATATAAACGATAAGGCGAAAAGCATAAGAAACCATATATAACAGAAAACAACTAACAACAGAAAAGCTATTTACAGATACCATATAACTACATACCCATCTCAAAGATCATCATCGCTAGAGCTACAGATCCGAAACATGGAATGTCTACACCAGAAAACACACAAACGGACGTGCTGTCTAGGCACGCATTACTGCACTACCATCCAAAACATGTCTTCCTACAGCTGAAACATTACAATAGCCGGCTAAAGATGGATCAGATCCAGTCTCATATTTCACACGTCGTAAGGAGGAGGAGGACTCCTGGGTCCAACCTCGCTTGCCTTTTCGTATGCATCCGACGTCGACCTTCTTCGAAACCGAAACGACTCTCTGCCTCCTTCAACACCACAAATATTGCATAGTTAATAACATTTATCATCATCCCAATTCCAAAAGAATTAGAATTTCATTTTAGCATATTGACACAAAATCAAACCAACCATGAAATAAACAAAACTTGGCTTTCAATTTTAACAGAATCATATCGCCATATAAATTAAACCGCGAGTTTCAATCTAATTGAACCTAATTAACCTGAAAAAACAAAAACATAGCTTCTTATGTATATCCCATATATAGATATATATATCTGTGTGTGTGTGTGCCTGACAGATCCTGGCTAAATTCTATCAGGCCAACGTTTGAATACTGGCAAGTTTGAGCTCGGCTCAGCTGGTTTACACCTCCAGCACATCATACATACATATAACAGTTCGATCGGAATTATCTTATGGCAATTCAGCACAAAACAAAATGCTGGGTACTCTCCTGGATTCACATAACTACAAGAGGGAGTGAGCTCTTCACAGCAACAATTAAGCATATGTATATGAAATGACCACCACCACAAAAAAGCAAGCACTTGTACCGACGCGTGGCCGGATTTAATTTGAGCTATCAGTGAGTGGCAGTGAGACTCCGTATCCAGTAGGGCAACAGCAATTCATGAGTTAATTGCAAGTAACCGCGCTTGGCTGGTAAGTAAGGCTAACCTGAGTTGGTTAACTTACGTCAACAGCGAGCGGAAAATTTATTATCTGAACCAATAATACACACCTAAATTGAATTGTCATTATCCACTTGACCATACAGAGACAAATATCTTTAATGACAAAATTACCACCCAACCAACCTAATTCATGAATTTTCTAGATGACCCCATGATCCAGTTTCTCTGGAGAGGCCATCTTTGGCTGTTACTGAATACTGACCTACTGCTAAGTGAAAAGACAGGGACATATTTGTCATTCGATAAGAACGAGGACAAAGCTTACCAGAGAAAGGAGATACCGGAGGAGTAGAGCCGGCCGGTGAAACCGGAGGAGAACCGTTCTGGTAACCAGGTGGTTTTACTATCATGATACTGCGCGTAACTTTGGTCACCTCCTCAGGTGCATCGTCAGTGTAAGATCTCGTGTTTCGACCATCGGATTCTGGTCCACAACGAAAGGAAAAGTTAGAATCTAGGCTGACGATCGAGAGACAGACAAATCGTACGCCGTTTTGATCAAAATGATCCATTTACATTGCTTTGCATGCGATCTGGTAATATCAGATATTAACTAAAACAATCAGATTTAAAATAATAATCAACCAAAAATTAGTCGCAGCTATTGTTTATGAGAAGTTAATGGGTTACGGAAGAAATCCTCAAAGGAATATTTCAAGCTCGATGAACCTGATCCATCCAATTAAGGTTAGTTCAAGTTTATTGATTTTAATGAATAGTTCTATACAATTTTTCTTCTTTGTAGATTCAACGTTCCGAATATCATCCGCTAATATGCGCCATGGGTATAAGGAAGCAAAAAAGCTTGCATACCCTTGGCGGAACTTGACCGGAAACTGAAGGTGGAATGCTTCCTGAGCTTTCCGAGGCCGTTGTCTGGTGGAGGCCCCGCCACGGTGTCATCCCACAGCTGGTCTAGAAGGCCCATGGCGCGATGGCGTAATCTGCTACTGATTTGCAGATGACAAACACAGTTTAAAACCTCAATATCCAGCATACAGGAAGCGAACGGGGGGCGGTGAAGTTATTTAACGAAGACTGAGGCGTTAAAGGTCGAACAAGTGTCTTGTGAACTGTATATCTGGTCCGTTGATCGAGATCTGGTGATTTGTAGTGACGTGACAAGTGGATCGATGACCATGTATATTGGGATAAGATCGATGTGAAATGTCGGGTCCAACAGGCCGTGAGATCGAAAGAGAAAAATAGCACGTGGCAGTTAAAAGATTGAAGAGAGCCTGTCACGTGATAGGTGAATATTGAAGTTTTTTATGTAAGTACTAAAATGCCCCGAACTTTATCAAATGATTACAAAATGGGCTTGATGTTGCAAAGGTATTACAAGATTGACCGAGTCTGAAACCCTGGCCGCCTTTTGATATTTTCAATTTGTCGGATTTTATCGTAAAAAGAAACATTTCTGTAGTACCGAGTGCCAGCATGCGTCAATTTCAGCTTTTTTTTTTTTTTTTTTTTTTTTTTTATAACTTACAACTTTAGGAGAAATTAGTAAATCAGAACCTTATGAAATGTTCTTTTCTCAGGAAAAAATAAATCGTTTTTAATTTTTTTTCCACGGAATAATATATCAAATGATATTACAATTATAATTATTTAATTGAATAAGAATAGAAATAAATAATTATATTTTTTTATTCATAAAAAAATCTAATTAGCCGAAATAAAATTACAAAGCCACGGTAATTATCTCCTAAGCGCTTCTAAAATAAAGTTAAATATCGTGAGAAATCGCATAGTCAATGAAAGGGGATATTGTTAAGGTGTTTTCTCCAGCCAAAGAAGAAGATCACTTCACTTCACTTCACAGTCAAAAGCTACACTATAGGAACGTGACCCCACCTGCTTTTAAGTGCCGTGTTTTACTATTTTTAGTATTGTTATTGATGAGTAACTATCAAGGTTTTCATTTGTGTCGATCAGGGAAGATAGTAAAATTAAGGCTCAACAGTAAAAAAAACGAAATTGAATCGAAATTTTTAATTAAAAATTATATGAGAATTTTTAGATTAATAATCTGTATTAAATAAATTACGTCGTATAATCATAATAAAAGAATAATTTGCTTAACATAAAAATAATTTAAAAATTATCACATCTAAAATTATATATACAATTGTAAAAAAAAAAAAAGTAAGAAAATTATATACTGTAAATATTCGATTTTGCTGAGAAATATGCCAAACCTAGATGAATGATCGGGTGCAAGATTTAGTCTTGGTGTAGAAAAACTGATTGGACTAAAATTAATATTACAAAACTGCTTCTTTTGCGTTAAATTTTACAATTTTTGACTCTTTTTTTTTTTTTCATTTAGAGGACACTCATAAAAAGTCAAAATAGCATTAATTATTTTATTCAACTTTATCTTTGTCTAAATATCTATATAAAATTATCTCTATTGATAAATATCAATTAAAGCATAATTTAATCGATTATTTTTTTTTTAAAAAATTAAAGTAATTCAATTATTGTTATAATTGTAGTGAGAAATACAAAAAATTGTCAATTTAATATCATGGTGGGAGTAGTAAAATTAGCCTTTCCTTGTCGCCATCACATAAGCCAAAAAAGTCAAAGACTGCTTTGTTTAATTTATCATAAGCAAACCTAATTATTATACCAACTAACTAATAAAAAAAAAGTGTAATATCCAAGAAAGTGAAATTTTTTCTTTTCTTTCCATTAATAATTATTTTCTGCCTGGCTTTAGAACTTCCAAAACTCAAAAAAAAAATATATATATATATATATATATATTAAACTTATGTATAGTAGGTATTCAATTTCTGGCTTCCAGCCCATGAATGACCTAAAGAAGAACATTTGTTTATTAAAATTGGATAGCAGCTTCTAGAAAGTACATTGCATATACCTAAAAAAGTTAAAACACACCATAATGGACCTATAGTGAAAACAGTAATACCTTCCTAGGCAATTTTAGAGAAGCTTGACACCAGATTCTCTAACAGAATCTATGACAGCTTTAACTTTTCCGTGATATTTCTGTTCTCTTCTCAGGAAAACAGAAATGGCAGGAATGTTCTTGAGCAGGAGTCTGTCCCCCTATATTTTCCCAATTTTGGCAGCAGTAGCTACATCTCGAGTGTTTTCGATGCTTGACCTCAGGGCCTTCTCTTGTGAACTTGCAGAACATGAAACTGTAGCAGTTGGCGAGTGGATAACTTGGGCGCTCACATACTTGTTTGTGAAGTGCATCTTCAAAATATAAGGTTTCAGAAATTCTCTAACCCTAGGTGGCCACTTAACTGGGGGTGGAATAACCATCTCTGCCGCCTGCAAACTAAAAACAGTAGAATCAAGAATATAGTATTGAAATTCATGAATAAATTCAGCCTGCCAATGATTAAAATGGCAAACTGTATTAATCAAATGCAAAGAAGTTGGTAAAACATATTATCGTCCAAAAAATTACTTGCGTAGCTTAACTGCAGATAAATGCCAAAAATTTCAAATTGGAAAGGAAATCGACTAAGTTTTACGTAAACTTGCCTAGATGCAATGGTCCAAGTGGTATATTTTAAACTCATTTGGAAAGGTGCATAATGATTCAAACTACAGAAAGCCCATAAAGTGAAAAAGAAATGTTGGTATCAAACCAAAGTTCTCCACATCCTTTTTGTCCTACATGCAGATGCATTTTATCAGTCCCCCATTGGTCTAGCACCTCAATTGCCCATTTGCATTAGCTAAACATTAACAGGATAATATTAATACATACATAGTTTTAAGTACAAGTCTTAAGTTAGGCTTAAAAGTCTTAAGTTAGGCTTTAGGGGCACTAAAACACAAAACACAATTAAAAACAGTATTGCCAGACTGAGAGGAATCCAAATCTGGAATAGGAAATAGAAAATGCTGGAATGTGTTCAAATAATAATTATTGGAAGTTGCAACTGTGTGATTAAAGAAACAATTGTATCTTAATTACATATATATTTAGATGAAACTTACCTCATTTGTGGGACAGGCGATGTACTATGCTCCAAAATACATCAACACACAAAAACAAAGATGAATAGCACTAGAAGTTAAACACTCCATCACAGCAAGGCTTACAGTGGACCAAATAATCAATGCATGCTTAATTGGCTAGGAAATCTATTCACTTACTAGTCATTCAGATGAGGCTCTTCCCTTCTGTCTCTCACACATTGCTTTCTGTTAAATCGAAAAGAAAGTATGCAAAAAGACACACAAGTTTGTGTATCAAAAACTGATTACAAGGAAAGTGATATGCTACACTGTTTAAAAAATTTAAAGGATACACATTATCTGAAAGTTGACTACATAAAATTAGAAAAGCACTATCAGTCTCCAATCACAATCTATTAGAAGAGTTAAAAACTTAGTATTCAACTCGGGCACTATCAGCTAGCAGTTTCTTTTTATCTTAATGCCAACTTGAGTCTAAAATATTGTGTACAAGCTCAGAAAACTCATCAAGCAAAGTTAATAACTTTAATAATCATCCAAACCATAATTATCTCTAAAGATATTTTTCTTTCCCCTCTTGTATCCCTCCATAAACAGGATAAGGAAAGAAAGGCCATAACTCTATAAAAGTGACAAAAGGACAGCTTAACAATCTTATCAAGAAATATCCACTTTACAAAGATATACAGCACTGACACTTAATTATTCACATTTTGATCAGACAATGAGACAAATAACATTTATAGAAACAAATTACATAAAGAACAATATTAGAGTGATCATGAACAGGATCCATTAATAGCATCAAGTCCATTCGAAAGAAGCTCAATAATCGACAAAGAAAAACTAGATGATTAATTTCTTTGTTTTTGTCACATTTTCTCAGCGGCTAACAGTAAAGAAAATCCTATACTTTAAAAAAAAAAACAAACATTTCATCAAACAAGTGGTGTGGCACACTAAAAAAAATCGTAACTTGTTAAGACGCGTAATTATAACGAGATTTATTATATTGTGTTAATAGAAAGAAAAGAAAAAAGCTGACCTTAAGAGTTCGCTATCCTGTTTCTGAGACGGAGACCGGGAAAAATAACAACGACCGCACGAACGTTGGGGGTGAGAGTGAGTTATTGCTTCGTCGCAGCCGAAACGGTTTAAGAGGTCGTCGTTTCGACTAGCGAACCTAATTTGTGGGCCTGTTTTGTAAATTAGGGGCCTAGCCTTATCAGGTCTTTACAGCTAAGCATACCCCGGGCCCGGAGTGCATTATGAACCCAGCCGTGTCTAGCATTTAAAATCTGACATGTTTTCAAATTTCAAATATAACGCAAGGCGGAAAATTTTCCTTCAAGCCTTCATCCAAAGTTGTTATCACATTTCAGTTTTCACAATAAAAAAATCATATTTTATTAATTATTAATTACAGGGAAAATTACACAATTCAGCTTTTTTTTTTTAATAGCATTCAATATTTTGACCAAATCAAAAATATTATTTTATTATTTAAAGTATTCAGTAACACAGTATTTATATTAATATTTAAAATTTAAAAAAACGAATTATAAAATGTTACTGGTGAAAAAACCGATGGGTACCGGTACAACTAACAATAATTTTGCGGAAAAACAAATCTTGGAAAATGATTATGGCTTAGGGGAGTTTTGTAATCAAGAAGACATGAGGTATATATACTCTGGCAAATGACATAATGATATATAGGATTGAAAGCAAGTTTTTCAAGTCCTAGAGATTCGTGCATTGCGTGTCCACAGTTTCACTCCCGCAGATATATTCCTTTCCTTACCTCTTTCTTTCTCTCAATACACTGTCATCTTCACTTCACCATTGCTTGCATTTTAAGGATCTTCAATTCACCACTGTCCTTGTCTCCCTCCCCTCTCTCTACTTATATCTATCTATTCCCATTTCAATTTCCAACACCTCAATTGCCCTATCAAAGTTTTTCTAATTTTCAAACATAAATTCAGTTGAATTCTTTTTTCAATTAGTTCAAATTAATAAAATATTACATAAAATTAGTTTTTAATACCAACTCGTACCTCTAAAATGTGTTAATTCAATAAAAAAAAAAATTAAATTTAATTTAACTTGTAAGTTTGGTGCTGACAAAAATGGGGAAGAAGAAAGGGCTCTTGGTACTAGTATTGCTTTGCTTAAAGAAAAGAAACAAACCCCCCACTTTCTAAGGCAAAGTGAAGGAGAGTACTGACACTTGCTTATCTCTTTTTTGACTGCCAAATCTAGCTTCATCTACAACACTTACGCCATCTATTTCTGCTATCCTTGCTCCTGCCACTTGGGACAGCCTTTGCTTTCTTCTCACAGTTATTATACATGATCAAAGCATATCAGAGGTAAATGTTAGACAAGTACAGTTATTTCTATCATCTGAATTTATCAATTTGAAAATTCAATCCATGCCATTTCTCTAATATAAGAAAAAAGTGTGTTCTAATTTTATATTATATGCAGTAGCTATCAGTTTCGTAAAATTGTCAAGTACTGAAAATGATATTACAATAAAAGAGAAATGATTCTTAATTTAAAATCTCAACAAAAATAATACTTTTCCTATAAAGGCAAAAGAAAAAAAGAATTGAAAAAAGAATAAATTGAAAGCAAAATAAATTGAAGGGGGAAACTATCACTTGGATTCGCAATTTTAAATATCTTACTTACAGATTGTTAATTAGATGGACATAATTTCAATTACGCAACTAAATACTTATCGGTACAAGTGTAAGAAAATAACTATAATTTGTTTTCTTATCATACATTTCGTCAATAAGTGATCATTGTTTAAAAAATGGTCGCTTCTTTTTTTTTTTTTTTTTTTTTTTTTTTTTTTTGTGTGTGTATATACGTTTTTGTGACCGTTCTCTTTATTAATGTCTTTTCCAAAAAAAAAAAAATAAAAAATAAAAAATAAATCAAGAAATTTAACATTTAATAAATGTCTAGTAAATACTGAAATGCATTACAAAATCTTTTATTTCCACTTCAAAAAATTGGAAATATATTAAAGAGAAGATCATATTTCTGAATTTGACTTTCATAAAAAATTTGAGCAAGCTACATGTTAATATATATTTGTATAGCCATACAAAGAGTTAAGGAGCTGCTGTGGTCCTTGAGCACTGTAATTTTTGAAATTGCTGTAGCCCGGCCGTACCACCTCTACCTTCTCTTATCTTCTCCTGAATAGTCCATGCACTTGCCACCAAAGGTTTCTTTTCAAAAGGAAAATAGCATTCTCAAAAACAACGCAACTTGCCATTTTTACTGCTGTAAAGTTTTCACACCACTGCAAATAGTAGGTAATATCTCATATCTTATAATTTATATACCTACCAAAGAGAAAGTAACCATTTTGCATGAGAAAACTAAACAAGGATATCACTTACAAGTTTACCAGTTCTAACCGTATTTAGAGCTAAATTAACCCAAAAATACATGATAAATGTAAGATATATATCTATAAGAAGAAATATAATAAACCTAGTTCATTAGAGAAAAGGGAGGAGATGGAGGAAGGGTGAGAAACCCATGTTGGAGAAGGGGAGCACGTGCAATGTCAAGATCAAGAAAGAACGACAGTGATTGCACGTGCCCTGCTTCTCCAGCAAGAGCTACTCACCCATGCATGCCCTTTTCTTCTTCTTCTTCTTCTTCTTCTTCTTCTTCTTCAGTATTTACAGTGGAGGAGCAAAGTAGCTGACTTGCTCATGCATTTATATACTAGCGTTTGATGGAGAGAGAGACAGAGAGAGAGAGAGAGGGAGAGAGAAAGAAGTGCTTTAAAGAGATTGAGTCTTGAAATGGGCATTCTTTAAAGAGACCCATAAGAGAGAAAGCAATCTAACAACGCATTTCTAGTGCTGCTCTGTAGAAAAAGCCATGCCCGATGTTAATGCATCATCAAATTTCAAAAAAAAAAAAAAAAAAAAACTCTAAATAACTGGAGCCTGTATTTACAATCACTCACGCATGGAGTATGCGAACTGCACGAACCAATTAACCAGGGAAAACAACCAGATTTCACATCGCGTGTAGATGACGTGGAAGAGGAAAAGTGGTGATTGGAATTTTGAAGGAAAATAAGATTTGACCTTGAGTTTGACACACAATAAATCAGATAGACAGGGGCAGTGAATCTTATTCTTACCGGTTTGATCAACTGTATTGATTACGGCCAATATGTTGTTACGTGTATATTGGGTCAGTTTGTGGGTTGCTTTCTGCCGCCAAATAGAGCTAAACCCCTTTTTTATTATTTTTTATATTCTAAATTACTGCTACTGTAGCTCCAAAAAATGCCTTCGAACCCAGAAAATTCTCTCGGTTTTCTATTTGGCAACACATAGTGTATGGACCAAATCAATAGTCGATTGTGGTTTGGAAAAGTTGTTACTCCATAATTTTTTTTCTAATTTATTTCTTTTTTTTTCTCAGAGTGAATTATTAATAATACCCTCAGTTCCATTAAATATCTTATAAACTTAATTTTATAGATTTAATTTGATGTCTGTATACGTAGGTAAGTCATTTTTAATTATAATATTTATTAATTATCTTAAATTCTTGAAGTAAAGGCAAAATAACGGAAATGGAAATTAAGTAGTTGACCTAAAAGGAGAATTTATTTACCCATGAAGGGAGAAAAAAGAAAAGGTTAACTGTGGTTTTATCTCATCAAAATGGTGAAATTTCAAACTGGCAGAACACTTAGTAAATAAATAAATAAATAGGGTGGGTGAAGTGATAGTATTTGACCAAGAATTGATTGAATGGTAAGAAGGGGAAGAGGAAAGAAAGATTGGAAGAGGAGGAAGATAACGATGACGATGATGATAAATGATGGTGGGGGCAGAAATTGCACGTTGGCGTTGCGTGTTGGACGCAAGTTTTTGATTAAACAGAGGAAGAGAAAGAGAGAGAGAGAGAGAGAGAGGCGGGGGGAATTGGAGTGTTTCTAGAGAAGTTTTGTTGGGTTTGGGGAGAGCAGGGAGAGAGTCCCTATGTAGATATGATTCTCCATCTTTAGTAGTTTTTCACCGCCTCAATACGCTGGCACCTAAATTTTTTATATAAAAAACACTATTCATTCTAAACTAATTCATTAAGTTTTTTAATTTATAAAAACTATATAGGAAATGATAGTTTTCTGAACCTGAAAACGAGATTAGTCTTTCATCAATAGGTATATTAAATACTCGTGAATAAATAAAAATAACGGAGTAATTAAAAAAATACATACAGAATTTTATTACATTATGCATTGAAGTTTTGGCAAAATATCTTTCACAAGCCACTCTGTTAAATATTTATTGGCTTGCTGGGAAAAATGCCATTCATCCCAAAAAACATGCTCTTCAGGATTTGCACAAACAGGGACACCAGGAGCTCCACACATGGTCTTAAATCCAGGAGTAAAATTATATTTACCTCCCATTCCACAGCAAGTTTCTTTTAATACTTTAAGTCCTACGCAAAATGGAAAAAACAAAATTATTACAACATGTATGATTAAGTTTCACTAATCATGATTAGATTAGATTAATCAACATTCTTACCAAGATTTGAATGATTATCTATAATCCATTGGTGTCCATTAAAAAGATCACCATATACAATATGTACATTAGGGTTTTCCTTTCTCAGTTCTTCAAGTCCTAATTGGAGACGATCATTATGGTTTGCAAAGAAGTCATCATAATCCTTTAAGCAACAGATTGTGTCATATGTAGTTGAGGTGTTTGATGAAAGTTCTGTGAGCAAAGCTGCTGTGCAACCAAATTTAGAAATTCCAGGAACAACCACTCTAACAGCACCATAATCTATGACTTTCTTTAACCAATTAATTAAACAAGAACAGTTAATAAATTTTTGCCTAAGAGAAAAAAGTTATTTAACAGAATATAAATTTAGCACTTCATTAACTTACTTTTACACCATCTTTAATGGCTTGCACAACTGGAGGTACCATGACATTCTTTACCTCCTCAATGCTTTTATTTTGGAAAAACCCAGCATTATAATCATTAACACCAATTTCTCCCATCATAAAAAGAGCTGGTTTCAATTTTTCTTGACAATCTATTAGGAAGAGATAAATGAAACTGATGAATTACTAACTACATATTAATGATTAATGAAAGTATAATCTATGTGTTTCAACGAAATGTGTGTGTATATATAACCTTTAGTCTCATTGCAAATAGTTTTCAAGTATTTATCAAACCATTGAAGTTGTATGTTGAGAGAACTATTTATGATTCTTGGTGGGATTTTGAAATTTGCTAGAGTTTCCATAGGCAAAGCAGTAACTCCAGCAACTGCAAAATTAACTCCTTGACTGAAAGTTGAATTTGGTTTTTCAAATGGTTCAACCAATGGCAGACCTGCTGATTGTGCTGCAAAAATTATGATTATATCACCATTTTAGTATCTAATTGCTTTTTAGCTCATTTTCTTGAAAAGAAAACTCCAATTGGCTCACCAAGATAATCAACTATTAATAGCCCATCAGAAGATCTTCCAGTGGCTTTTCCCATTTTTTTGCCATAAGGAAGTTGTGCATGATATGCACTAGGATATTCAATAATAGAATTGCCTGTGTCGGATATTGAATCTCCAAATTGATATATTGCATTAAATTGACAAACCTTGAGGTCTTGTGCTTTACATGAATATGAAATAAGTTGTAAAATAAAATTAATTATAAGCAGGGAGAAAACTATTTTCATACTTCCCCTCAGTCGATCTTCTTAATTTCTGTTTTTTTGGTACAAAGGCGAGCCAAAACTCAGATTACGAAACTTAAATCACGCAATTTCTGTTCAAAGGGTTTAATTCTCTTCTTCTACAATATTGAGGGAAGTGATAATTTAAATTAACAGAGACCAATGAATTGCTAAATTTGGACCAATACATAAATAGTGTTTGTTGCTGGCAAAACAGCTTAGGGCCTCACATCACATATCTGAATATGATAATGATAGAAAAAAGTTGGCAAGATAATATCTGCCAATAAAATTATTATTATTATTATTATTATTATTCAAAATAAGCTAAATTAAGTCAATAATTAATAATAACTACATTGACCCTTTATTTTCATGTCTTGAATAAGCTTTATTGCAATATGCTTATATGCTTCTTGTGTCAAATTTATTCCATCCCAACTGATGAATTTTTGCGGTTCAGCACAAGCTGTTACATCACGAGCTCCACACATCTTCTGTGGATTAAAATTATAATCGCCTCCAACTCCGCAACAAGCTTTTTGTAAAGATTTTACATAACCTGCTTATAAAATAATTAATTAAGCTTAACAAAATTTCTTAATTACTTTTACGTATACGATTCAAATATATTACTTACCAAGAGATGAAGCATGGGTCAAAATCCATTGATATGAACCATAGTAATCCCCATATTCTATAGATATATTAGAGTATTCTTTCTTCAACCCTTCGATGGTTTGTTGGAGCACTTGATTGTGATAAATTGAAAGGTTGTTGAATTTTTTCAGACATTGAAATTCATCATAAGCTGTAGTATCATTGGTTTTGAATCCCGTAAGATAGATTGGTAAACAGCCTATCGGAAAATGTCCAGGAACAAGAACTCGTCTAGCTCCATATTCAATTACTCTCTGCAAGGAAAAAAGATTTAAAATTTTTAAGACTTTTAAAACAAATACATGTATAGATTATTGTTTTTATTAAATAAGAACAGACCTTAATTGCGTTGCTTATGGCTTGGACAACATCAGGTACCATTGCCTTTACCTCCTCAACGGTTTTACCTTGAAATAATGCGTAGTTATAGTCACTGCTTCCAATCTCTCCAACAATGAAGAGAGATGCTTTAAGTTTATTAGCACAGTCTGTGAACACAGTAATTACCGGTTAATTATTTGAAATCTTTTTGGATATATATTATCTTGTTTTTATATATTTAACACTGACCTTGAGGATCGAAACATATTCCATTAAAATATGAGAACATCCAGTCTAGCTGTGTACTTAGAGAACTATTTGTGATTGAACCAGGTACAGGCAAAGCAGTTGAACCAGCAACTGCAAAATTTACTCCACGACCGCGGGTGAATGTAGCATTTGGATTTTTATAAGCATCAAGAAGAGGAACACCAGTTGAAAGTGCTGTAAGAATTTGCAAATTTAACAAAATTATCAAATAAAAGCTAGCAGCAAGTATGGTCAAGTATATTAATGGTCATCAATTATTTCCCTTTTCTTTAACTTTCATGGCCTTATCTCATTTGATTGTGCTTTTCAATTGGATTACACCTTTTTGTTAATGAATCATAATTTTTGACCAGCAAAAGGAATCACAATGTTGTGAAGATCATATCAGCACTGTGCACAGTGATCATCATCATTGCATGAAGCAAATTAAAATAAAGAAACCAAATATTTTATGCTTATCCATAGACCTTGACCAAAACTAAAAATAATTTAAGTAAAGAGAGAAAAAGAATTTTCTTTTCTAATCGAATAAGTTATAAACAAAAACCGTAGAAAACAACTTAAACATGTTTTCTAAATCTTAAAAAGACATAAAAGCAAAAACTCATTTTCCAGCTTTCTTGGGAAGTTTTTTTAAAAGGATATTTCATTTGTTTTTTCTTACAGGGTCCTTCTGTTTTTCTTTCTCCCGCTCCGAACTACCATGGTTCAAAGATCAAGAAACCTTGAGTTTCTTTATTCTCATATAATCAATAATTTTTTAAAAAATAAAATAAAGTGAAGAAAAAACAGAGACATTAACTAACTTACCAATATAATCAACGATCAACAAACCATCTGAGCATCGCCCTGTTGGCTTCTTGAAATACGTTTTGCCATAAGGAAACTGAGCAAACAACGATGATGGGTTCTCTTGAATCAAATTGCCTGTGTCTGATATTGAATCACCTAACTGGTAAATTCCATCAAACACACATTTAGATTGGTTTCCCTTAAGGGAGCTTGCATTAAATGCTCTAGGAAGAATTAGAAGATGAAACAAAAAGAAGAAAACCACAGCGAAATTGAGTTCGACAGAAGCCATAGTAAGCTAAGCTAGTTGAAGAGAATGATACTGCAAACTCTGTAAATATATCAGAGGCTTTAAAAAGAAAAGGATGGTAGAAGTAGTTTTATGATGAAATCATTGCATCGATTATACTCTCGTGCTTGTGTCATTTTAATTAAATTAGCAATTGTGATTTGCTGTTCCAATAACAGTCAATTTACTGTGGTACCTTTTTAATGATTTTGGAAACCTTACATCACAAAAAAATCCGCAAATAGCGACCTTCAATAATACAAGTGCTCCTTCACCTATTAAAATGCAAAAAATATCTTCCTAAAAATATTATTAAAGGCTTTAAAAATAGTTTAATTTTAATTGATTATATTAATTTTTTATTTGAATTTAAATTATATTAGTAAGTTTAATTTAATTCTAAATAGGAAGTTTATTGGATTATAAATTTAATGATAAATATATAAAAATAAGGATGGTTTAATTTTTGATTGGTTACGTGATTTTTCTATTTAAGTTTTAAATTTTATTATGAAGTTTAATCTAATTCTAAATAGGAAATTATTGAAAATAAATATCTATTTGAAAATTTTATTGCTTGAAAAAGAAAGATAGTTTAATTTTGATTAGTTATATTAATTTTATATTTGGATCTAAATTCTATTAGGAACTCTAATCTAATTCTAAATAGGAAATTATCCAATTTAATTCCATTTTAATTATAAAAATTTAATTTTATTGGTTCATTAAAATTATATTTTAATTTTATTGATTGATTAAAAATATTATTCAGGATAATTTAGTCTTATTATAATTAAAAAACTTTTAAATTTATTGATTAATTAGAATTATATAATATTATATTTCTATTTTATATATAATAAACCAAAGCTATAATTGGTATATAATTATTCTTATTCGATATAAATAAAAAATGAGCAAGTACAAACAACACGTAACTTATGTTTAAAACAGATGGAGAGAGGAAACATTGGGATAACTGAAAATATCAGACTAAGTCTATGGAATGATAAATATATTATTAAAAATTTGAATTTTATTTTTTGAAAAATAAAAATAATTTAATTTTAACTGATCATATAAATTCTCTATTTAAATCTAAATCTATGGGATAAAATAAACAATTGTATTATATACTTATATAATAAATATGTAAGACTATAATGTCATCAAAGACTTTAGTGGTAATATAATTTTGATGGTTACATAATTTCCTATTTAGATCTAAATTTAATGGTAATATAATTTTGATGGTTACATAATTTCCTATTTAGATCTAAATTTAATGGTAATATAATTTTGATGGTTACATAATTTCCTATTTAGATCTAAATTTAATGGTAATATAATTTTGATGGTTACATAATTTCCTATTTAAATCTAAATTTTATCATATAAACTAAGAAATTATGTATATGGTAATAACATAATGTTTTAAAATCATAATTTTGTGCTTATCATTTTTTATGAAATATCTTGAATTAAAGTAATTTTCTCCTAATAAAATTTATATTTTTTCAAATTGATCTTTCAAAATATCAATTATTATAACTTGTAGTTATAATTTTATTTTATAAAATATCTTGATTAAATTAATTTTTTCTTAAACATAAAAAACCAGTAATCTGAAATGTATCAAATATTGAGTCCATTGAAGTCCATAAATATTCAGAAACGTTCGAAATATATCTATTTTCAGTGATTTTTCTTTTTTATTTTTTTGTTTCTATAGTGAATTAATATGCTCTCTTTTTTCTTTTCTTTTTTTCTATTATTAAAAAGATCACATCCAATCAACCAAGACAAAAAAGAAAGATATTATTATATATTCCCTTTCATCCAATAAAAATAAGTTTGCTCAACCTTTTCATTTAGCTTCAATTATAGTTCAATTTCTCTTTTTAAAGTCATCTAATCTTTATAATTTTATATTCATTAATTGAATATCTCTATCAAAAAATGTATACTTTTAGAAAGAAAAAAAAAAAGTATATCATTAATTCAAGAACAAAGATTATAGAAATAGCATAATACTAAAACCATTAATTCAAGAACCAAAATTATAGAACAACATTTCTGTTGATAAATGTAGCATATCATTCAACAAAACAATAAACAAGAGAAGTTCAAAATAGGCAAAAACTAAGACAGGTACATTGAGTTGCAAATAGTTAGTCTTCCTCCTCCCCCTCATTCTCAGCAATGTTGAAGTACCTTAATTCGTATATACTTCTATCTTTGTTTGATGCAATCACTCTCAACCAATCCCTCACATTGTGTTTCTTCAAGTACTTTTTGGTTAAGTACTTCAGATACCTGTACCAGGCAATCAAACAGGAGACCATGTGAACTTAATAGGCCAGGATAGAAGATTGCAGGCTTTCAAACTCATAATGAACAAGTTAACCCCACATCAACATCTCAACAGTAAAGCAAATTCTGCATAATAATTACTTGAGTTGAGCAATTGCAATGAGATTAATGAAGGTAAAGCCATTTTCAGAAAACTATTGAGGGAACAAACTATTTTCCCTGTTCAAGTTGATACTGAAATGAACAGCAGAGTGACAATTTTACCTACACAGCAAGCATATGGAATCATGTTTCATATTATAGAAAATCAAATATAGAAACATGTTCAAGTTGGTGATTTTAGTTGGCTGAAACATCTTTTGCACCACGAAAAGGGAGCTTCCATAGTTTCCAAGTCGGGATACCTAGCCCCTAAAGCATCTCAGACAATAAATAAGTGACAGGCCACTCTAGAAGAGAAACACAAGCTAGTTTAAGCATACAGAAATTTGTCATAGCAACGTCAACTACTTCATGTTAGAAAATCGAAAATCGAATTCAGCAGAAGTAGTCTGCCATGGCAATTTGACCAAACTGAAGCAATTGGGTTTAATCAAGTGTAGTCCATCATTTCAATTGATTAATCCAAATCAAATCAAAACAATCCAACTTAAGGACTGAAAAAGCCTAAAAGGCATTGTCTTCGATTTATTAAAAATCAATTGAAACCCAATAATGCTCAACTCTAATGAGACCATGTTCAAATAATTTACAATCACAATAAGTTTTAATTCTCACAGTGAAGCATCAAACAACTCAAATAATAAAGCAAATATAACAGAGAAAAATTGAGAGTTTTTACCTCTTGGAGAAGTTGCTTTCGGAAGTGACGGTGATTTTGCTCTTTTCACGAGTAACGGTAACAGTATCGCCAAGTGCACCAGCCTTGCCTCCAACCTTGATTCTCTCCTGGAGAAACTTCTCGAGAGAGGCAATGTCCATGATCTTATCCTCTACCGGCTTTGAACAATCGACAGTAAATGTAGCTCCTTTCTTCTTCCCCTTGGTTCCAGTAGCAGTCCCTCGACTCATCTTTGGTTGTCCTTAGAAAAACCAGCAAATGATGCGGAGAACGTAGTAAACGAAGAGATGAGCGGCGTTGTGCGTATGAAAGAAGTAAAGAGTCTGGCTATGTTAGGGTTTTGGTTTATAAGAGCCAATTTTTAATTTTCGGTGTTTTAGGGACAGTGACCAGAAATGTTAAAGGGCTGGGCCGGGCAGGACACAGCACTGCATTTGGAATTTTCATCTGTTTCTTTCAGAAAAACAAAAAGGATAGAGTTAGAAAATATCAATTAAAAAAATATTATTAGGGGTCCTTAGTTCACGTAAAAAATAATGTACCTTCACCGTATGAATTGAATTAGATTAGATGCAGTCGATAATATTTTGTAAGAAGTGAAATCACTAATGATGATGAAACAAGTGTGCTCTAGCTAGTTTTCTCTTCTCATTTTATGTATGAAATGAGATATCTTATTTTATATTGTTATGTTTTTTTTTTTTTTTGAAGGAATTTATATTGTTATGTTGGAAATAGAAAGTCTTATTTATTTTATGTTATGTTGGAAATAAAAGGTCTCATTTTATGTAAAGAGTATCAGATTTCATGTTTGAACCACCCCACCACAAACAAAAAGTTTTTCAGATTTATTAATAAGTAAATGGAAAATATAGAAAATCCACTTTTCTTTAGTAAACAAGATTTTTGGTGTGAAAATGTAAAATTACCATCAATTTATAGTTCGATACTTCACTAATTGAGTTATTATAGGCTGCGATTTCTTAAAATGAAATTCATAATCTGAATGTTGGTTAATTCAATTCATAATAATCTTCTGATTTCAAACAATTGAACTTCAAATTCATGTTAAAATACAATCATCTCAACTGTATACACCACATTTAATTCTATTCTTCCAACTCACACCAAACATCTAATTTCACTTTTTTTTCTTCCAAAAAACATAATTCTGTCACAAATATGCATAGCTGAAAAAAGAATTTGGTTTCTTAATTTCATTTCCTCACAATTGAGTGTGCTAAATGCTAGTACTTAAGAAAACAATGTAAATTACAGGGGAAAAAATATTTTAAGGGGTCAAAACTCTTGCCCCCAACATACATATGCCTTATTGGATCCATTTATCACATCATTGTAGACGTTTTTAGCCTAACTAAATGCAGTCTCTTGTTGATCATTTGCTGTCCTTGTGGGGGATGTAGGCTGCATACCGATCAGCCTTTACTCCACTCTTATGATCATAATACTCAACCACTGCAGCACCAGCCAATGCAGCCAGAGTAAGTGCCTGGGCGTGCAACCTGGATTGACATAAAGAAACATTAGCAATGACAGACAAGCTTTATGACCTAATGATACAGAAAAATGGTGACAATGAGCAAAAGGAGGCAAGAAGATGCATAGCATAAGAGATGAATTAAACAAGAAAAGAAATGCATGTCATATGCATTCATAAAATCAATAAAAATGGATCATTTAAGAATGACAGAACCAACATCTGCAATCAGCAATAACAAGAGACATGAAATTATCCTTTGGCTTCATCATTAGTGTGAAGATCAAACCACCTGTAACATTCTACCCAATCACTCCAATTGACTGCCATGCCCATCATTATGCAAAGAAAGTATAAGTCTGAAGCCATTCCTAGACAGCAGATCAACTTTATGAAATAAAAATCTATATTAACCTATAGAGGGTTGGGAATCCTTGCACACTTGAAGCTTACGTATGGCAAGAATGAAAGGTAAATCTGGAGGCGTAACAAGAAGCCTTGTAGCATTGACAAGAGTCAAACAAGGAGACTAATGTGCTTTCCCACGTTGCCATTCAAAAAGGCCCAGATTTTTCCCAAATTACCAAATTCAAATATGATATGAAGGTCTCTTAATTCTTGCCTTCACTTGACTATTTAGAGTTGAAAATTTTTGCATAAATTCACAGATTAATAAAGAGCCATCTTCTGGTGAAATGGTAAGAAGTCTGAGACTTCTAAAACATTTTCATGGTATTAGAATGGCATTGTTCCACAATTCCATTTGCCACCACCAGATTCTTCCCAAGTAACTTTTTTTCCCCCTTTCTAAATATATCAATACAGATATTTTGGCGCACCAGCTTCTCAAATTCTCTCAAGATGGCAAGTGAGGAATCATCAAAGACCCCATTAGCATGGCATTTACACCCAACAATGAAGATGATACAGAAAACTAGATAGCCTAAGGTTATGTTCAATGTAATGTAATCGAGGGAATTTAAAGTGAAAACATTACGAGTACACCAAAACATAACCTAAATATATACAATTCAAACAAATAAATTGCAAAGCACGATTCCAAATGTGCTTATCACAAAGCAAATTTACGAATTTGCAAAAGAATTTAAAAAATCCAAACTGAATTTTTTCTAATTAACTCAGAAATTAGCAATGTAACCAGAATGCAAATCCATCCATTTTTAACATATCAATACTTAGATTAGGTCATATGCGTTAACAAAGACAAAATAAAAGAAAAATATGAACAAAAGATTCTAATAAAATAAGTGAAGATTACCTAGCGTGAATGATCCTGACGCTGGTTTTCATATTGGGTTGAGACCAATTATATGCGATTGAACCCGCAATACCGCTAAGCCATAGACACCCTTTTCCAATACAGAAAAAGAAACATAAAAAATTCAAGACCCAAATCAAATCGTCATATAATATTCAAGAAAAGAAAAAAAAAACATCTGATCCATAAAAGTATAAAGAAGAACGGAAAAAAAAAATACGATAATTACCAACGGTTCTAAGCTTGTGCTCTGCAACCCATTCTCTAACAGATTCAAATTTGGTCTTAGCATCAGCCATTTTCACAAGAGAATTACGTTTTCAGATAGAGGAGGCGATTTATGAGCAATATTAGGCGTGTTGAGTTGGCTTTTTGAAGGCGACAACAGAGATATGAGAGAGAAGAAAGCGAAGGCAAAATTGGCGACCTCGTGAGACGGTGGGAGAGACGAGGGAAGCTATGCCGTGTGCTTAATTATATGCCAGTCGTATACATTTTCAAATAACAAATTGACATCTGGCAAAGGGAATAAAAACAATTCGGAGATGTACATGAATTGGACGGTACATGATTAGATTAAAAGTAGTGTAAGGCACTGAGAAAGAATCCTGTTGGCGTTGTAACTTGTAAGATGGGTGGTTTTACTTTTGTTTTGCAAATTTCTTTCTTCGATTCCACCAACTTAGACAATTTCTGGTCAACTATTGGTGGGCGGGGTCAAAGTCCAACGCCAACGCCATATATATACCACGGGATAAATTTGGAAAATACAACTTCTCTGCTCTTCATAAAAAAAAAAAAAAAAAAAAAAAAAAAGACTTTTAAGTCCTAGCTAAAGAGAAAAAGTCATCTAAGTGATCTAATAATTTTTTAAAAATATATCATGACCCTTTCTCAGGAAAATTTGATGTATTGATTGGAAAAATATAATAAATTTTTCAAAACTCAAAACACAATATAACATAAAAAAATTATTAATGAAAATTGTAAATGAATGTTATAACACAAGCAACCGAGTGTCCAAGAAAACCTAATTTCATACGTCAAACTATTAATTTTAAAATTGAGCTGCAATTTTTTTTTTTGAAACTTTATATTTTTAGTAATAATAATCACGAGAAATTTAATAAGAAGTTCCAACTAACCGAGACGATGGATAGGTCTACCCCATACATCTAGAGCTTAATATCTTAATATTAAGTGAAAAAAACTTGAAAAATGAACAACAAAATTCATTACAAATAAAAGAAATTGAGGAAAATCCCTCCAAATAGTAGAACAAGCATAGAAAATAGACACTCAAGCAAGAAAATGAGCTGCCATATTTGCTTGTTGGGCGATCTACTTGCCCTGAAAATCTTCGGCTTGACCAATGAGAAATTTGAAATTGAGCTACATTTAGTTTAACTATTTCATGCACTTTATAGTTAATTTGTACCTAATAGTTAAGTTAGGTTGAGCCCAACTCAGGTTCAACCTAATTCAGACTTAACTTTAGTTCAATTTGGGTTCAGCGTTAATTTTATTCAATTTCAATTTCAATTTAGTTTAAACTTAAATTTTAGTATGAATTATGGATGACAGCGATTAGATATCCGCATAAAATTCATTATCTAAATCTCATTATGAATTAGGTAATCGAACTCGTTTAGAAATTTACTTTTTTGTACATGAATCTGTTTTGAACCCCATTGTAATTACTCATTTTAGATACTTGAACCAAAATGGGTCGACTCGATTTTCAGTTCGATGTGCTTGAATGTTTTGCACACTCCTAAATGAACATGTCCTAGCTTCTTTATCTGAACCTATCAAAATTGGATCAGGTAACCACCGGATCGGATAAAATTGCAATCCTAGCTCGAATGAGGCCCAACTTTCAAACCTAGTTTTATCTCAATTAGCTAATCTGGACCCAAATGTAGCCTAATTTGAGCCCATTTGTTTTCTCAATTTGGGATAATTCAAGCCCAATTAAGGCCCAGCTACAATCCAATTTGAGCCCGAATGAAAAATTTCAGCTTAATTTTGACCCAACTCTAACATAATTTTTTAATCCAATCCAACTTTCATCCCCAAATCATCATAAAATAAACATTTTAAAAAAGTTTGGTCGACGTGCAGGAAGTAGCGTAAAAGATGAGATTCTGCCTCGTCCGGATGCGTGTTTCAAAATAGTGCGAAGTGACAATATGACACGTGGAGCCACGGAAACAAATGCTGACTGTCAGGGTTAAAATGGTAAATGATGACACGTCATATATTTCTCTTTCCTTTTTCCTGCCGAAAAGGCTAAAAACCACCTCATTACCGTTCCAGAAGTATCCAAAGTCTGCAAAACCCACAATTCTCCCAGTTAACTTCTTATTCTTCTTCACTATTCACCCAGGTAAGGCTTTTTTTTTTTTTTTTTTTTAATAATTGACCGAATAAAATAATTTGCTGATTGCTTATGTTCACTGATGAACAAGAATATTAAAAGAACTTATATTTTTCTTACATAACTATATTATACTAGGTTAAAGAACAACTCTTGTTTATTATTATTATTATTATTATTCGACGCTTAAAATTTTGATATCATCTTTCTTGGAGGTTGATGTTTGAAAATTTGTATTGTTTTCTAACGAAAATGTCTTATTTGTATTTTCGTGTTTTAATTTTATGTTTATGTGTGTGCTCATAAACAAGATTAATTGAAATCGTTGTTCAGGTTTCAGGGGAAAAAATGAGCAGCCGTGCAAGCCGAACTCTTTATGTAGGCAATCTTCCAGGAGATATTCGTCAGAGAGAAGTGAAAGATTTGTTTTACAAGGTACTATAAAATTTTTACTTTTTGAAATTATAATTAAATTATAATTGAATTATAATGGAATGAATTTCCTGGGTTTTTGGGTTTGATTATAGTTTAACTATTTCTAACTGTTAACTTGCTTTTGTTAGCGAACTTAAATTTTTAA